>NC_134875.1:7035356-8266695 GCF_049852395.1 Peromyscus maniculatus bairdii | reverse complement strand
AGGTGTGGTAAGGGAAAACACTGGACCAACGAATGTAGATCAACAAAGGACAGACAGGGTAATCCTTTGCCTCAGTCTTCGGGAAACTCCCAGAGGGGCCTCAGGCAGGCCCCCAGTGCAAATCCAGTTCAAACCTTTCCGGCAGCCATAGAGGAAATGCCTGCTCTGGAGAGCGATTAAATAACCAAATGCCTATTGGAATAAATCATGCTGGTCAGAATGATGAAACAGAGAGAATAGAAAATTCAGGAGAAAACATAAAGAAAATTTTTTGGCAAACTTCTATTAATGAACAAAGACCAAAATTAACGATAAAAATAAATGGTGTTTTGTTGTCTGGTCTGGTAGACACAGGTGCGGACGTTACCATAATTGCACCAGAATTTTGGCATCCAACTTGGCCTCTTCAGGAGGTAAACGTTCAACTGTTAGGAATTGGGACATTATCTCAGGTGAAACAGAGTGCAAGATGGCTCGAATGTATAGGTCCAGAAGGACAGAGAGGAAAATTAAAACCATATGTGGCTAACATAACTATGAACCTGTGGGGTCGAGACTTGTTGCAACAATGGAATACTCAGATTAACATCCCTCCAATCTCAGAAACAAATCATAAACTAGCACATGTTACTGAGAGAAATATTAGAAGATATTGTTCTAATGAGTGGTCACCAGCCATCCATATTATACAAGAACAGAGCACAATAACTGATGATCTTCCAAAGACACCAACAGCTCTACCTTTAAAATGGTTAACAGACAAGCCTGTATGGGTCCAGCAATGGCCTTTAACAACAGAGAAACTCCAGGCTTTAGAAGAGCTGGTAGAAGAACAGTTAAATGCTCAGCATATTGAAGAATCAACCAGCCCTTGGAATTCTCCTGTATTTGTTATTAAAAAGAAATCTGGTAAATGGAGAATGGTAACAGACCTTAGGGCAATTAACAAAGTAATTCAGCCAATGGGTTCTCTACAATCTGGGATGCCTTTGCCTACTCTGTTACCAAAAGGATGGCCTCTCATAGTTATTGATTTAAAAGACTGTTTCTTTTCAATACCCTTACAAGAAAAAGACAGAGAAAGATTTGCTTTTACAGTGCCTACTTATAATAATTCTCAACCGGTTAAAAGATTTCAATGGAGGGTCCTCCCACAGGGAATGTTGAATAGCCCAACTCTGTGCCAATATTTTGTACAACAGCCATTGGAAGTGATACGTAAAAAATTTCCTAAATCTATAATTTATCATTATATGGACGATATTTTACTAGCTGACTCAAATGCAGATACTTTAGAAATAATGTTTGAAGAAGTAAAGAAAATTTTGCCTCGCTGGGGATTACAAATTGCTCCTGAAAAGATACAAAGAGGAGATTCTATTAATTATTTAGGATATAAAATAGAGCTACAAAAAATTAGACCCCAAAAGGTGCAAATTCGGAGAGATAGACTACAGACTCTTAATGACTTTCAAAGATTATTTGGAGATATTTCTCATCTACGAACTATTGTTGGGGTAAAAAATGATGAACTGACTAATTTGTTCAAAACCTTAGAAGGTGACAAGGACTTAAATAGTCCAAGAGAATTATCACCTGAAGCTGAGAAAGAATTAGCCTTGGTAGAAAAGAAAGTGCATGAAGGACACGTGAATCGTATTGATCCAAAGCTGGATTGCATTTTGGTTATCTTACCTTCTAGGCGTTCTCCTACTGGAATATTAATGCAGAGGGAAGATATTATATTGGAATGGATATTTTTACCAAATAAACCAAATAAAAAATTAAAAACTTATGTGGAAAAAATCTCTGACTTGATTTACAAAGGAAAATTGAGACTTCGTCAATTAGCAGGCATAGACCCAGCAGAAATTGTCGTACCATTAACTAAGGAGGACATTGAAAAATTATGGACAGAAAGTGAACCTTGGCAAAGAGCTTGCAGTAATTTTTTGGGAGAAATTAACAGCAAATATCCCAAAAGCAATAGAATTGATCTTATAAAGAGAGCTGAATGGATCTTGCCTCGAATTGTACGGCAAAAACCCATATCTGGAGTTCATACATTTTATACAGATGCCAACAAAGAAGGAAAGGCAGGTTACAAATCAGAAAATTTAAGTAAAGTGGTTCAAAGTCCGTATAATTCAGTGCAAAAATCAGAATTGTATGCTATTCTGTTGGTATTAATGGATTTTTCAGAACCTCTCAACATAGTAACTGACTCTCAGTATGCTGAAAGAGTGGTGTTACATATTGAGACTGCAGAATTTATCCCTGATGCTTCAGAATTAACTTCACTATTTATTCAATTACAAGATACAATCAGGAAAAGGAATCATCCTTTATATATAACTCACATTCGATCCCATACTGGTCTGCCAGGCCCTCTAGCACAAGGCAATGAAGAGATTGATAAATTATTGATAGGAAATGTGCTGGAGGCCTCAGAATTTCATAAAAAACATCACGTTAATAGTAAAGGTTTAAAAAAGGATTTTTCCATAACCTGGCAACAAGCCAAAGAAATAATAAAGAAATGTCCTACTTGTTCCTTCTACAATCAGACGCCATTACCAGCAGGATGTAACCCAAAGGGTACTCAGAGAAATGAAATCTGGCAGATGGACGTGTTTCACTTTGCAGAATTTGGAAAATTGAAATATGTACACCACACTATCGATACTTATTCAGGATTTCAATGGGCAACTGCTTTGAGTTCTGAAAAAGCTGATTCTGTAATCACTCATTTGCTAGAAGTTATGGCCATCATGGGTATACCTGCACAAATCAAAACTGACAATGCTCCATCATATGTCTCTGTTAAAATGAAACAGTTTTTTGCTTATTACAATATAAAGCATATTACAGGCATACCACATAATCCTACAGGTCAAGCAGTTATAGAAAGATCAAACAGAACTCTAAAGGATATGCTAAATAAACAGAAATGGGTAACAAAAACCCCCAGAAATAGACTGCATAATGCTCTTCTAACTTTGAATTTTCTGAATGCCAATGAGAAAGGAACAACAGCTGCAGAGAGACATTGGATAATAGAAAAAACTACAGAATTAAATCAGCCTATATACTTTAAGGATGTGCTGACCTCAGAATGGAAACCAGGGTATGTATTACATTGGGGACGTGGTTTTGCTTTTATTTCTACAGGAGAAGATAAGCTGTGGGTACCATCAAAATTGATAAAGGTTCGATTTGAACAAGAGAGACCTCTTAATTAGAGGAGGTGATAGTTCATCAACCAGCATGAACATCCAATTTAAACTAACTTGTATCAATAACACATGCCTTTTCATTTAATCTGATAATAACTTGTCAAAAGGAAACATCCCCAAAATTAGTCTTGGGGAAAGGTTTTTGTTTTTGTCTTTTAGGAGAATGAAGGTTAAGGAATCTGAAGAACACTGGACAAATGAGACAACTGAAGAAAAGGGACAAATCATCTATCCCAAGAAACAGAGTGAAACGGTGTATGGGTATATATTATCTAAAAAAAAATTTTATGTCTTCCTAAATGTTTGTTTCTGCTTTTCTCTAAAGATTTAACACTATTGGTCTTCTAATAGTCCCAGTTCAATTAAAATTTAAAGCTGACTTTGGAGTTGGAGAATGGCTCTCTCCTTCTTTAAAATCAAGCATGTTGTTAAAAGGAAAATGCAAACTCCCTGTATCATGCCAGAATAAGAGCCATTTCTGCTATGGTACAGGACAAAAGCAAAATTAATTAAGGGACTATTCTATTACTAATCTCAACTCTTTGATTCTATTCTGATTCTTTAAACTGTTCTCAAAGTATAAATTTTATATCAAAATTTACAAGATTAATATATATATATATACATTTTAAAATTTGTTAAGATATGAATGGTCACATAGAGTACTAACTAATTCTAGAAAAAAGGCTAGCTGCATATATATGTTTTTGTGTTCGAGTCTCTTATCAGTTTTCTGCAGGAAATCATGGCCAGGCCTAACATCAACTGAAGTCTCCAGAAAGAAGATGGGGCCCCACAACAACAACAATTCCACGTGGACAATAATAATATCATTAAGCTGACAAACATCATCCATAGATCAGCTTTGAACTACAAGGTGCTCAGAGCAAATTTGAGATGACTAGCTGAGATGATCCAGTCTCAAAGACTACTTGAATAAGGACTTGAGATAAACCCTCAACTTTGGCATTATACACAGACTGGATAATGAAGGATATAGTTACCTCTCCTAGAATTTGACAATTAACCTAAAATTTTTCTTTCAGGATAAAGAAAACTTCGCCCATACCCAGCAGGAAGCAATTTTAAGAATACGACGCCCACATTCCCAAAGAGGTGGTGTGGGGCGGGTGGTTTTTTGGTCTTTTTAATGGGTTTTGGGTCTGGGATAATTTTCAGTATTTAGGGGGGTTGGTTACAAGTTATTGTCAAGGGTTAGGAAAAAGGCTAAGCAAAGGAGATTAGATTTAAGGTTCTTGTTTAAAAAAAAAAAAAAAAAAAAAAAAAAAAAAGAAAGAAAGAAAGAAAGAAAAAAAAAAAAAAAAAGAAAAAAAAAAAGGAAAGAAAAGAGAAAGACAATTACTAGTTTTAAATACTTTACATTGGATTGAATTGTTTTATATTGTACACAAATTTGAAACTGATATTGTTAGAAAATGCTATATGTATATTTCTAATTGTATTTATTCCATCCATTTAACAATGTAATGCAAATTTCTGATCCTTGAATGTTATTATTATCAACTATTAGGATATAAAGAAATGAAAGCTAGTAGTTAGACATTATCATAGAACTTGTAGTCATATTAGATATGTTTTAAAAATTGAGCAGAGATGTTTTAGACAGGTCATCTTCAAACCCTTCAGAGATCTACAGAATATGGCATTTAAAATGTTTTAATAACTTAGAAAATTTTTCTTTTTTGAGACATGTCGGCTCCTGGCAGTACCAATCTACTTTAGAGAAAATATGGGCATTGAAGAAACTGCATATGGAGTCAACTTTCATTCTGGCAAAAGTTAGCCACTGGACAACAAAGTATCCTCGAATCAACAGGACAAAATGGACAGACAGATCACGAAACAAGGGACTACTGATTCTTGCCAAAACAAGTGTGGTTATGGCTTTATCAAAAGGCATCTTCTGAGGCCAGGACAATATGGCCCCATCCCTGAAGTGGCCTTCGCATCCGGAAAAGGTACGGTGCCCTTTTCTTCGAAGGCAGCTTAACAGGCAGAGGGCCGATGGATTCTGTTGTACAATGGAACAGCAGCTGAAAGCTCATGCCTCTCAAAAGTAGACTGGCATTTAATAGAGGGATGTGGAGAAGAAGGGGATGTTGAGATGAAGCCATATATACACAGCCAAGAAGAATGGACAGCTGAATTAAAAAACTGTCAACAATTTCCAGAATTTAAAATCCTGAATCATGACAGGACACTAGTGGAATTCAGGTGTTTCTGGTACGTGGACTGCTCTCACCCAATGTGAGGTTGAACTGTTGACCTTGTGTACATCCTACTTCACAAATGAGTCTGTCAGATACACTAAGCCTATAGGCTGAAGATGATGCCCCAACACTGCGGAGAAACCTCAGGTGACTGCCCAGGCAGCTGGCTGTTTCTGTCAACTCACAAAATTTTTTTGGATGTTGCTTGCATGCACTTCCTGTTTTTATTTTTGTTAGCTAATATTATTCCCTTCTTGGGTCTCTGAGGGAGTTGAAGATTAGTTAGTTATGGTTGAAGATTAGTTAGTTATAGTTGAAAATTAATTAGGATAGAAAGTACATTAGATACATCTTGGAATTATCAAAATAGGATAGATAATGGAATTATTTTCTCTGATTCGTCAAATACCTGTTTAGGTATTTATTACTTGTATATATTGTATATAGTTATTGTACTTTTGTATATAGTTTTTCTTTTGTTAGTCATAACCTTTTGCTTTTTTCTTTTTATTAAAATAGAAAAGGGGAAATGTGGTGGTAATCTAATTGTATTGAAATATTATTTTGATTTGTACTGAAATATTAATTTGATTGTATGTTAATAAATAAAGTTGTCTGGGGGTCAGAGCTATTAGAGCCATAGCAAGAGTGTGGCGGTGGTGGCACACGCCTTTAATCCCATAGATATCTGTGTGTTCAGGGTCAGAGCTATTAGAGCCATAGCAAGAGTGTGGCGGTGGTGGCACACGCCTTTAATCCCATAAGATCTCTGTGTGTTCAGGGATACAGCCAGCATTGGAGACATATGCCTTTAAGACCTAGGGGGCTGTACATTCAGACAGTGACGAGGCAGTCATGTGTTTGGGTTTACAACCAATGAGAAGGCAGAACAACATACTTTAAATATACGAACCGACAGGAAGTAGGTCTCTCTTTTCGCGAAGCTGGGACAGCAGGAGGAAGGGTGAGATTTTAGCTCTGAGCTCTGACCTCTCGGCTTTCTCTTTTACATTGTTTCTGTGTTTCTTATTTAATAAGACGGTTGGTTACATCTACAATGGAGTACTACTCAGCAGAGAAAAACAATGAAAGCATGAAATTTGCAGGCAAATGGATGGAACTAGAAAAAATCATCCTGAGTGAGGTAACCCAAACCCAGAAAGACAGTTATGGTATGTACTCACTCATTGGTGGATTCTAGATATAAAATGAACAATCAGACCACAACCCATAGAACCATAGAGGCTATATATATAGCATGGAGGTCCCTAGGACGACTGTGGCATATAATCAATTTCAGTTTTACTCAATTATTGAAAAAAAATAGCCAAATGAATGGAAACACATGAACTATGAACCAAAGACTGAGGGGCTCCCAGCTGGATCAGGCCCTCTGAATAGGTGAGACAGTTGATTGGCTTGATCAGTTTGGGAGGCATCTAGGCAGTGGGACCAGGTCCTGTGCTCATTCCATGAGTTGGCTGTTTGAAACCAGGAACTTATGCAGGGACACTTGGCTCAGTCTGGGAGGAAGGGACTGGACCTCCCTGGACTGAGTCTACCAAGTCGATCACAGTCCTCGGGGGAGGACTTGTCCTGGAGGAGGTGGGAATGGAGGGTGGGCTGGGGGTAAGGGGAGGGCGTGGGAGGGGGGAGAATAGGGGAACCCATGGCTGATATGTAGAACTGAATGGTATTGTAAAATAAAAAATATATATCACAAAGAAAAAAAAAAGAAAAAAAAAAACTCCCTTAAAGAGGAAATAAAACTTCCCTTAAAGAGGAAATGAAAAACTCCATTAAAGAGGAAATAAAAAAACTCCCTTAAAGAAATCGAAGAAAAAACGAACAAAAAATGGGAAGAAATCAAAGAAAGCCAAGAAAAAGCAATTAAACAGATGAAAGAAACATTCCAAGGTCTAAAAAATGAATTTGAGACAATAAAGAAAACACATGCTGAGGGAATGCTGGAAATAAAAATCCTGACTAAACGAACAGGAACTACAGAAACAAGTATAACCAACAGATTGCAAGAGATGAAACAGAGAATCTCTGACAATGAAGACACAATAGAGAAAATAGATTCTTCAGTCAAAGAAAACACTAAAGACAAAAAAGTCGTAACACAAAACGTCTAGGAAATTTGGGACACCATGAAAAGACCAAACCTAAGAATAATAGGGATAGAAGAAGGAGAAGAATACCAACTCAAAGGCACAGAAAATATATTCAACAAAATCATAGAAGAAAACTTACCTAACCTAAAGAAAGAAATACCTATGAAGATACAAGAAGCTTACAGGACACCGAATACACTGGATGGAGAAAAAAAAAAGTGCCCTCGCCACATAATAATCAAAACACTAAACACACAGAACAAAGAAAAAATATTAAGAGCCACAAAGGAAAAAGACCAAGTAAAATATAAAGGCAAACCCATCAGAATAACACCAGACTACTCAATAGAGACTATGAAAGATAGAAGATCATGGACAAATCTTATGAAGACACTAAGAGAGCATGGATGCCAACCCAGACTATTAAACCCAGGAAAACTCTGAATCACCATAGGCGGAGTAAACAAAATGTTTCAGGATAAAACCAGATTTAATCAATACCTGTCCACAAACCCAACCCTACAGAAAGCACTTGAAGGGAAAAATCCAACCCAAAGAAGCTAAACACATCCATGAAAAATCAAGCAATAGATAATCCCACACCAACATACACCAAAGAAGGACAACACAACCCAACCTCAAAAAATAACAGGAATTAACAATCACTCGTCATTAATATCCATCAATATCAATGATATCAACTCACCGATAAAAAGTCACAGGCTAACAGAATGGATAAGAAAACAGGACCCATCCATCTGCTGCATACAAGAAACACACCTTAACATCAAAGACAGACACTACCTCAGAGTAAAGGGCTAGGAAAAGGCTTTCCAAGCAAATGGACCTAAGAAACAAGCTGGTGTAGCTATCCTAATATCTAATAAAATAGACTTCAAACTAAAATCAATCAAAAGAGACCAGGATGGACATTACATATTCATCACAGGAAAAATCCACCAAGATGAAGTCTCGATTCTAAACATTCATGCTCCAAATACAAAAGCACCCACATTCATAAAAGAAACACTACTAAAGTTTAAAACGCACATCAAACCCCACACATTAGTAGTGGAAGATTTTAACACACCACTCTCACCAAAAGACAAATCTACCAGACTGAAACTTAACAAAAAAATTAAGGATATAACAGATGTTATGACTCAAATGGACTTAATAGATATCTATAGAACATTCCATCCTAACACAAAAGAATATACCTTCTTCTCAGCACCCCATGGAACCTTCTCAAAAATTGACCACATGCTTGGACACAAAACAAATCTCAACAGATACAAAAAAATTGGAATAACCTCCTGTATTTTATCAGACCACCATGCCTTAAAGTTAGACCTCAACAACAACAAAAATTATAGAAAACCCACAACCACATGGAAACTGAATAATGCCCACATGAAACATCAATGGGTCAAGGAAGAAATAAAGAAAGAAATTAAAGATTTCCTAGAATTCAATGAAAATGAAAGTACAACATACCCAAACTTATGGGACACTATGAAAGCAGTGGTAAGAAGAAAATTCATAGCTCTAAATGCACACATAAAGAAGATGGAGCAATCCCATACCAATGAATTAACAGCACAACTGAAAGCTCTAGAACAAAAGGAAACAAACTCACCCAGGAGAAATAGACATCAGGAAATAATCAAATTGAGGGCTGAAATCAACAAAATAGAAAACAAGAGAACAATACAAAAAATCAATGAAACAAAGAGTTGGTTCTTTGAAAAAATCAACAAGATAGACAAACCCCTAGCCAAATTAACCAAAAGGCAAAGAGAGAGCACCCAAATTAACAAAATCAGAAATGAAAAGGGAGACATAACAACAGACAACGAGGAAATCCAGAGAATCATGAGATCATACTTCAAAAACCTGTACTCCACAAAAATGGAAAACCAGGAAGAAATGGACAATTTTCTGGATAAATATCACATACCAAAATTAAATCAAGACCAGTTAAACCATTTAAATAGACCAATAATCCCTAAAGAAATAGAAACAGTCATCAAAAGTCTCCCAACCAAAAAGAGCCCAGGACCAGATGGTTTCAGTGCAGAATTCTACCAGACTTTCAAAGAAGAACTAATACCAATACTCTTCAAAGTGTTCCACACAATAGAAACAGAAGGAACACTACCAAACTCTTTTTAAGAGGCTACAATTACCCTGATACACAAACCACACAAAGATGCAACAAAGAAAGAGAACTACAGACCAATCTCCCTCATGAACATTGATGCAAAAATACTCAACAAAATATTGGCAAACCAAATCCAAGAATACATCAAAACAATTATCCATCATGACCAAGTAGGATTCATCCCAGGGATGCAAGGATGGCTCAACATACGAAAATCAATGCAATACACCATATAAACAAACTGAAAGAAAAAACCACATGATCATCTCCTTAGATGCTGAAAAAGCATTTGACAAAATCCAACACCCCTTCATGATAAAGGTCTTAGAAAGATCAGGAATACAAGGAACATTTCTAAACATAATAAAAGCAATTTATAGCAAGCCAACAGCAAATATCAAATTAAATGGAGAGAAACTCAAAGTGATACCACTAAATTCAGGAAGAAGACAAGGCTGTCCACTCTCCCCGTATTTATTCAATATAGTACTAGAAGTTCTAGCTAGAGCAATAAGACAACAAAAGGAGATCAAAGGGATACAAATTGGCAAGGAAGAAGTCAAACTTTCACTATTTGCAGATGATATGAGAGTATACATAAGTGACCCCAAAAACTCTACCAGGGAACTCCTACAGCTGATAAACTCCTTCAATAAAGTGGCAGGATACAAGATCAACTCAAAAAAATCAGTAGCCCTCCTATACACAAATGAGAAAAGGGCTGAGAAAGAAGTCAGAGAAACATCACCCTTTACAATAGCCACAAATAATATAAAATACCTTGGGATAACACTAACTAAACAAGTGAAGGACCTTTTTGATAAGAACTTTAAATCTCTAAAGAAAGAAATTGAAGAAGATATCAGAAAATGGAAAGATCTCCCATGCTCATGGATAGGTAGGATTAACATAGTAAAAATGGCAATCTTACCAAAAGCAATCTACAGATTCAATGCAATCCCCATCAAAATCCCAACACAATTCTTCACAGACTTGGAAAGAAAAATACTCAGCTTCATATGGAAAAACAAAAGGCCCAGGATAGCTAAAAGAATCCTATATGATAAAGCAACCTTTGGAGGCATCACCATCCCTGACCTCAAACTCTACTATAGAGCTATAGTAATAAAAACAGCTTGGTACTGGTATAAAATTCGACATACGAACTGAACCAATGGAATCAAATTGAAGACCCTGACATTAATCCATGTACATATGAACACCTGGTTTTTGACAAAGGAGCCAAAACTATACAATGGAACAAAGAAAATATCTTCAACAAATGGTGCTGGCATAACTGGATGTCAATATGTAAAAGATTACAAATAGATCCATATCTGTCACCATGCACAAAACTCAAGTCCAAGTGGATCAAAGACCTGAACATAAATAAAGTTACACTAAACTTAATAGAAAAGAAGATAGGAAGCACTCTTGAACGCATTGGCACTGGAGACCATTTCCTAAATAAAACACCGACAGCACAGACCCTGAGCACAACCATTAATAAATGGGACCTCTCAAAACTGAGAAGCTTTTGCAGGGCAAAAGACACAGTCAATAAGACAAAAAGACAGCCAACAGATTGGGAAAAGATCTTCACCAACCCCACATCTGACAGAGGATTGATCTCCACAATATATAAAGAACTCAAGAAACTAGACATCAAAGCACTGAACAGTCCAATTTAAAAATGGGCTAAAGAGCTAAACAGAGAATTCACAAAACAAGAACTACAAATGGCTGAAAGACATTTAAAGAAATGCTCAACATCCTTAATCATCAGAGAAATGCAAATCAAAACGACTCTGAGATACCACCTTACACCTGTTAGAATGGCTAAGATCAAAAACACCAATGACAACCAATGTTGGAGAGGATGTGGAGCAAAGGGAACACTCCTCCACTGTTGGTGGGAATGTAAACTTGTACAACCACTATGGAAATCAGTATGGCGGTTTCTCAGAAAATTAGGAATCAAACTACCTCAAGACCCAGCCATCCCACTCTTGGGCATATACCCAAAGAATGCTGATACATACCATAAAGATACATGCTCAGCTATGTTCATAGCAGCACTATTTGTAATAGCCAGAACCTGGAAACAACCTAGATGCCCATCAACGGAAGAATGGATGAAAAAAATGTGGTACATATACACAATGGAGTACTACTCAGCAGAGAAAAACAATGAAAGCATGAAATTTGCAGGCAAATGGATGGAACTAGAAAAAATCATCCTGAGTGAGGTAACCCAAACCCAGAAAGACAGTTATGGTATGTACTCACTCATTGGTGGATTCTAGATATAAAATGAACAATCAGACCACAACCCATAGAACCATAGAGGCTATATATATAGCATGGAGGTCCCTAGGACGACTGTGGCATATAATCAATTTCAGTTTTACTCAATTATTGAAAAAAAATAGCCAAATGAATGGAAACACATGAACTATGAACCAAAGACTGAGGGGCTCCCAGCTGGATCAGGCCCTCTGAATAGGTGAGACAGTTGATTGGCTTGATCAGTTTGGGAGGCATCTAGGCAGTGGGACCAGGTCCTGTGCTCATTCCATGAGTTGGCTGTTTGAAACCAGGAACTTATGCAGGGACACTTGGCTCAGTCTGGGAGGAAGGGACTGGACCTCCCTGGACTGAGTCTACCAAGTCGATCACAGTCCTCGGGGGAGGACTTGTCCTGGAGGAGGTGGGAATGGAGGGTGGGCTGGGGGTAAGGGGAGGGCGTGGGAGGGGGGAGAATAGGGGAACCCATGGCTGATATGTAGAACTGAATGGTATTGTAAAATAAAAAATATATATCACAAAGAAAAAAAAAAGAAAAAAAAAACTCCCTTAAAGAGGAAATAAAACTTCCCTTAAAGAGGAAATGAAAAACTCCATTAAAGAGGAAATAAAAAAACTCCCTTAAAGAAATCGAAGAAAAAACGAACAAAAAATGGGAAGAAATCAAAGAAAGCCAAGAAAAAGCAATTAAACAGATGAAAGAAACATTCCAAGGTCTAAAAAATGAATTTGAGACAATAAAGAAAACACATGCTGAGGGAATGCTGGAAATAAAAATCCTGACTAAACGAACAGGAACTACAGAAACAAGTATAACCAACAGATTGCAAGAGATGAAACAGAGAATCTCTGACAATGAAGACACAATAGAGAAAATAGATTCTTCAGTCAAAGAAAACACTAAAGACAAAAAAGTCGTAACACAAAACGTCTAGGAAATTTGGGACACCATGAAAAGACCAAACCTAAGAATAATAGGGATAGAAGAAGGAGAAGAATACCAACTCAAAGGCACAGAAAATATATTCAACAAAATCATAGAAGAAAACTTACCTAACCTAAAGAAAGAAATACCTATGAAGATACAAGAAGCTTACAGGACACCGAATACACTGGATGGAGAAAAAAAAAAGTGCCCTCGCCACATAATAATCAAAACACTAAACACACAGAACAAAGAAAAAATATTAAGAGCCACAAAGGAAAAAGACCAAGTAAAATATAAAGGCAAACCCATCAGAATAACACCAGACTACTCAATAGAGACTATGAAAGATAGAAGATCATGGACAAATCTTATGAAGACACTAAGAGAGCATGGATGCCAACCCAGACTATTAAACCCAGGAAAACTCTGAATCACCATAGGCGGAGTAAACAAAATGTTTCAGGATAAAACCAGATTTAATCAATACCTGTCCACAAACCCAACCCTACAGAAAGCACTTGAAGGGAAAAATCCAACCCAAAGAAGCTAAACACATCCATGAAAAATCAAGCAATAGATAATCCCACACCAACATACACCAAAGAAGGACAACACAACCCAACCTCAAAAAATAACAGGAATTAACAATCACTCGTCATTAATATCCATCAATATCAATGATCTCAACTCACCGATAAAAAGTCACAGGCTAACAGAATGGATAAGAAAACAGGACCCATCCATCTGCTGCATACAAGAAACACACCTTAACATCAAAGACAGACACTACCTCAGAGTAAAGGGCTAGGAAAAGGCTTTCCAAGCAAATGGACCTAAGAAACAAGCTGGTGTAGCTATCCTAATATCTAATAAAATAGACTTCAAACTAAAATCAATCAAAAGAGACCAGGATGGACATTACATATTCATCACAGGAAAAATCCACCAAGATGAAGTCTCGATTCTAAACATTCATGCTCCAAATACAAAAGCACCCACATTCATAAAAGAAACACTACTAAAGTTTTAAACGCACATCAAACCCCACACATTAGTAGTGGAAGATTTTAACACACCACTCTCACCAAAAGACAAATCTACCAGACTGAAACTTAACAAAAAAATTAAGGATATAACAGATGTTATGACTCAAATGGACTTAATAGATATCTATAGAACATTCCATCCTAACACAAAAGAATATACCTTCTTCTCAGCACCCCATGGAACCTTCTCAAAAATTGACCACATGCTTGGACACAAAACAAATCTCAACAGATACAAAAAAATTGGAATAACCTCCTGTATTTTATCAGACCACCATGCCTTAAAGTTAGACCTCAACAACAACAAAAATTATAGAAAACCCACAACCACATGGAAACTGAATAATGCCCACATGAAACATCAATGGGTCAAGGAAGAAATAAAGAAAGAAATTAAAGATTTCCTAGAATTCAATGAAAATGAAAGTACAACATACCCAAACTTATGGGACACTATGAAAGCAGTGGTAAGAAGAAAATTCATAGCTCTAAATGCACACATAAAGAAGATGGAGCAATCCCATACCAATGAATTAACAGCACAACTGAAAGCTCTAGAACAAAAGGAAACAAACTCACCCAGGAGAAATAGACATCAGGAAATAATCAAATTGAGGGCTGAAATCAACAAAATAGAAAACAAGAGAACAATACAAAAAATCAATGAAACAAAGAGTTGGTTCTTTGAAAAAATCAACAAGATAGACAAACCCCTAGCCAAATTAACCAAAAGGCAAAGAGAGAGCACCCAAATTAACAAAATCAGAAATGAAAAGGGAGACATAACAACAGACAACGAGGAAATCCAGAGAATCATGAGATCATACTTCAAAAACCTGTACTCCACAAAAATGGAAAACCAGGAAGAAATGGACAATTTTCTGGATAAATATCACATACCAAAATTAAATCAAGACCAGTTAAACCATTTAAATAGACCAATAACCCCTAAAGAAATAGAAACAGTCATCAAAAGTCTCCCAACCAAAAAGAGCCCAGGACCAGATGGTTTCAGTGCAGAATTCTACCAGACTTTCAAAGAAGAACTAATACCAATACTCTTCAAAGTGTTCCACACAATAGAAACAGAAGGAACACTACCAAACTCTTTTTAAGAGGCTACAATTACCCTGATACACAAACCACACAAAGATGCAACAAAGAAAGAGAACTACAGACCAATCTCCCTCATGAACATTGATGCAAAAATACTCAACAAAATATTGGCAAACCAAATCCAAGAATACATCAAAACAATTATCCATCATGACCAAGTAGGATTCATCCCAGGGATGCAAGGATGGCTCAACATACGAAAATCAATGCAATACACCATATAAACAAACTGAAAGAAAAAACCACATGATCATCTCCTTAGATGCTGAAAAAGCATTTGACAAAATCCAACACCCCTTCATGATAAAGGTCTTAGAAAGATCAGGAATACAAGGAACATTTCTAAACATAATAAAAGCAATTTATAGCAAGCCAACAGCAAATATCAAATTAAATGGAGAGAAACTCAAAGTGATACCACTAAATTCAGGAAGAAGACAAGGCTGTCCACTCTCCCCGTATTTATTCAATATAGTACTAGAAGTTCTAGCTAGAGCAATAAGACAACAAAAGGAGATCAAAGGGATACAAATTGGCAAGGAAGAAGTCAAACTTTCACTATTTGCAGATGATATGAGAATATACATAAGTGACCCCAAAAACTCTACCAGGGAACTCCTACAGCTGATAAACTCCTTCAATAAAGTGGCAGGATACAAGATCAACTCAAAAAAATCAGTAGCCCTCCTATACACAAATGAGAAAAGGGCTGAGAAAGAAGTCAGAGAAACATCACCCTTTACAATAGCCACAAATAATATAAAATACCTTGGGATAACACTAACTAAACAAGTGAAGGACCTTTTTGATAAGAACTTTAAATCTCTAAAGAAAGAAATTGAAGAAGATATCAGAAAATGGAAAGATCTCCCATGCTCATGGATAGGTAGGATTAACATAGTAAAAATGGCAATCTTACCAAAAGCAATCTACAGATTCAATGCAATCCCCATCAAAATCCCAACACAATTCTTCACAGACTTGGAAAGAAAAATACTCAGCTTCATATGGAAAAACAAAAGGCCCAGGATAGCTAAAAGAATCCTATATGATAAAGCAACCTTTGGAGGCATCACCATCCCTGACCTCAAACTCTACTATAGAGCTATAGTAATAAAAACAGCTTGGTACTGGTATAAAATTCGACATACGAACTGAACCAATGGAATCAAATTGAAGACCCTGACATTAATCCATGTACATATGAACACCTGGTTTTTGACAAAGGAGCCAAAACTATACAAGGGAAAAAAGAAAATATCTTCAACAAATGGTGCTGGCATAACTGGATGTCAATATGTAAAAGATTACAAATAGATCCATATCTGTCACCATGCACAAAACTCAAGTCCAAGTGGATCAAAGACCTGAACATAAATAAAGTTACACTAAACTTAATAGAAAAGAAAGTAGGAAGCACTCTTGAACGCATTGGCATCAGAGACCATTTCCTAAATAAAACACTAACAGCACAGACCCTGAGCACAACAATTAATTAATGGGACCTCTCAAAATTGAGAAGCTTTTGCAGGGCAAAAGACACAGTCAATAAGACAAAAAGACAGCCAACAGAATGGGAAAAGATCTTCACCAACCCCACATCTGACAGAGGATTGATCTCCACAGTATATAAAGAACTCAAGAAACTAGACATCAAAAGAGTGAACAGTCCAATTAAAAAATGGGCTAAAGAGCTAAACAGAGAATTCACAAAACAAGAATCACAAATGGCTGAAAGACATTTAAAGAAATGCTCAACATCCTTAATCATCAGAGAAATGCAAATCAAAGCGACTCTGACATACCACCTTACACCTGTCAGAATGGCTACGATTAAAAACACCAATGACAGTCAAAGTTGGAGAGGATGTGGAGCAAAGGGAACACTCCTCCACTGTTGGTGGCAATGCAAGCTTGTACAACCACTGTGGAAATCAGTATGGCGGTTTCTCAGAAAATTAGGAATCGAACTACCTCAAGACCCAGCCATCCCTCTCTTGGGCTTATACCCAAGGAATGCTGATTCATACCATAAAGATACATGCTCAGCTATGTTCATAGCAGCACTATTTGTAATAGCCAGAACCTGGAAACAACCTAGATGCCCATCAACGGAAGAATGGATGAAAAAAATGTGGTACATATACATAATGGAGTACTACTCAGCAGAGAAAAACAATGAAAGCATGAAATTTGCAGGCAAATGGATGGAACTAGAAAAAAAATCATCCTGAGTGAGATAACCCAACCCAGAAAGCCAATAATGGTATGTACTCACTCATAAGTGGATTCTAGATATAAAATAAGGAACAATCAGACCACAACCCATAGAACCATAGAGGCTATATATATAGCATGGAGGTACCTAGGACGACTGTGGCTTATAATATATTTCTGTTTTACTCAATTATTGAAAAAAAAAAGCCAAATGAATGGAAACACATGAACTATGAACCAAAAGCTGAGGGTCCCCCAGCTGGATCAGGCCCTCTGAATAGCTGAGAGACTTGATTGGCTTGATCAGTTTGGGAGGCAACTAGACAGTAGGACCAAGTCCTGTGCTCATTGCATGAGTTGGCTGTTTGAAACCTGGAGCTTATGCAGGGACACTTGGCTCAGTCTGGGAGGAAGGGACTGGACCTGCCTGGACTGAGTCTACCAGGTTGATCGCAGTCCTCGGGGAAGGATTTGCCCTGGAGGAGGTTGGAATGGGGGGCGGGCTGAGGGTAAGGGGAGGGGGGGGGAGGGGGTAGAATAGGGGAACCCGTGGCTGATATGTAGAACTGAATGGTATTGTAAAATAAAATTAAAAAAAAACATAAAAATAGACCTTAAAAAATTAGCAGTATGTCAGTTCAAGCATAGTGGCATGTGCCTTTAATCTTGATAATTTAGTCACAGCAAATCACTGTGAATTTGAGCCCATTTTAGTATACATAGTGAGTTCCAGATCAGCCGAGGTTGCATAATGAGACCCAGTTGCTGTGGAATAATGCTGTTGTACACTGGTTTAATAAAACATTGATTGGCCAGTAGCCAGGCAGGAAGTATAGGCGGGACAAGTAGACTAAAGGAATGCTGGGAAGAGGAAGAGCAGAGTCAGGAGTCACCAGCCAGACACAGAGGAAGCAAGATGTGAAGGCAGAACTGAAAAAAGGTACCAAGCCACATGGATAAACATAGATAAAAAGTATGGTTTAATTTAAGTGTAAGAGCTAGTCGATAATGAGCCTGAGCAAATAGTCATACAATTTGTAAATAATATAAGCCTCTGTGTGTTTACTTGGGTATGAGCAGCTGTTAGACTGGTGGGTGACAGAGATTTGTCCTGACTACGGGCCAGGTCAGACACAGGAAACTTCAGCTACACCTAGTTTTTTTTAAGTCTTTAATAAAGGGATTGCTGCCTTTTAAGGGTAGCTGACGTCCCAACTGGTTGTAAAGAGACACTTCCAACCATTGGAAACAACTAGAGGGATCAAGGTACAAATAACCTCTTTTCCTGTTTTGGATTGATATACCTATTTGCCTGACATGGCTAGGAATCATATTGACTAAGATATACTTGATATCTACCTCCGGTTATTTTGGATATTTGTATAACTTTGCATTCCAGTAACTCCTTGTCAACTATGGAGGATACATCACAATCCTCTCATGTACATAACTGAAACTACAGATAGTACCAAACTCAATTATGTATTATGCTCCTTCAATAGACATTTATCTATGATGCAGCTGAATTTATAAACCATGTATATTACAAGATTTTAACAATTATAGCCACTAAAACAATTCATTGTTGAATTTGTAATTTGATGTCATTTTTGGGATGCCATAGAAAACTTGTAAGTGTAGCTTAATTGGGGGGAAGTAAATGACTGGGAATATACCCTTAAAAAGTATAATTGTCCCTACTTCATCTCCCTTTCTTTGCTTCTTGAATATGATGAAGCAAACAGCTCTGCTCCACTACATCCTCTACTACATTGTCTCCAATATGTTGCTCTGTTTCATTACAAAAATGGAGTCAGACATAACTAGATTGGCACCTCTGAAACTGTGAGTCAAAATGAATCATTCTTTTTGTTTTGTTGTTGACAGCAGGTGTTTTGTCATGGTAGTACAGTGTAGCCAGAAGTTTTCTTGTGTCCTGCAACTGCTTAGTCCCAAATAAACCCATAGAGGCTTATATTAATTACAAACTGTTTGATCTATGGCTCAGGCATATTATTAACTAACTCTTGCATCTTAAATTAACCCATTTCTATTAATCTATGTATTGCCACATGTCTTGTGGCTTTACCTGTGTCTCATTACATCTTCTTCCCTTGGCAGCTCTCATTGTCTCCCCCAACTCCGTTATTCTTCTTCCTGTATCTCTCTTGGGTCTTGTGTCTGGCTATAACCTGTCTTAACATAAGCCAGAGCAGCTTCTTTACTAACCAATGGTAGCAACACATATTCATAGCATACAGAAAGACCATCCCACAGCACTAGAGGGTGATTAACACACTAAATTCACACAAAGAAGGGCTGTTACTGAAACAATATCTAACCATGTATTCAGAAGATTTTGGATCTGATTTGTCAGAGAAATTTAGACAATTTTTGTGAAACAGGTGAGAAAAACAACAACAACTTTAGAATGCTAAAAGCAAACCAGAACTTAACAGGTGATTTTACTATTAGTTCAAAAGACCACAATGCTGATAGGAACATGGAAAGACAAAACTTCATGAAGTTGCAGAAATGAAAAGGGGCTCTATTAAGAAATAAGCTTGCCAGGTGGTGGTGGCACATGCCTTTAATCCCAGCACTAGGGAGGCAGAGGCAGGCGGAGCTCTGTGAGTTCGAGGCCAGCCTGGTCTACCAAGTGAGTGCCAGGAAAGGCGCAAAGCTACACAAAGAAACCCTGTCTCAAAAAAACCAAAAAAAAAAAAAAAAGAAAGAAAGAAAGAAATAAGCTGGATTCCTGAAAGCCTCCCCAGCACCCTGCCTCTTCCTATTCCCATGATGTCCTCATCTATCATGGTATCTTCCTCCCTGCCCTCCCACTCTGTCCCTGTTCCAGTTTGACCCTCCCATTTTTCTATGTTCTCATCCCCCAATCCTTACCTTCTGCCACCCCCCCTACATCAAGTCCACTCATGTAGATCTCATCCATTTCTCCTTCCCAGGGTCATCCATGTGTCCCTCTTAGGGTCTTTCCCTGTTAGCTAGCCTCTGTGAAATATTGGGTTGCAGTCTGGCCATCCCTTCACTCACATCTAGTATCCACTTATGAGTGAGTACATACTATGTTTGTCCTTCTGAGTCTGGGTTACCTCACTCAAGATATAATATTCTAGTTCCATCCATTTGCCTACAAATTTCACGATATTGTTTTTTTTTACTGCTGAGTAGTACTCCATCGTGTACATGTGCCACATTTTCTTTATTCATTCCTCATTTAAGGGACATCTAGGTTGTTTCCAGGTTCTTGCTATTATGAATAATGCTGATATGAACATAGTTGAGCATGTATCCTTGTGGTAAGATTGAGTATCCCTTGAGTATATGCCCAAGAGTGGTATAGCTGGGTCTTGAAAAAGACAAGGATGACCCCACCTTGGTCTTCTGGCAATGGTCCAGAGGGTGCCTGGACTGGTCTACTCTGGTGACTGGTAACTGTCATCATAGAGCCTTTGTCTAATGACTGATGGAGGCAGATGCAGAGATCCACAGCCAAGCACCAGGCTGAGCGCCAGGAATCTAACTGATGAGAGAGAGGAGGGATTCTGCAGGTGAGGGATGTTGTTGAGATCATGATGCAAGGACATGCAGAGATGACTGGCCATACTAGTGGAAGTCCATGAACTGTGGACTGGTGGCTGTGGAGCCCCCACAGGACTGGACAAGGCCATCTGGATATGGAAGACGGTTGTTTGGCTCGAACTCTTTGGGGTGCAACCCAGACAGGGGGATTGGGATCTGTCCCTGGTGCATGGGCAGGCTTCTGGGAATCCGGTGCCTGTGGTGTGATGCCTTGTACAGCCTTGGTGCAGTGGGAAGGGGCTTGGACCTGCCTAGGCTCAGTGTGCCGGGCTCTGCTAACTCCCCATGGGAGACCTTGATTTGGGGGATGTGGGGATGTGGGGTGGCTTGCAAGAGAGGGCTAGGGGGTGGGAGCAGGGATGAGGTGGGATATGTGGGTGATATGTGGAGTGAGTAGAAAATTTTTTAAGAAAAATGAAAAAAAAGAAGAAATGAACTGGAGGTGATTGCTTATATATTGTGTCAAATTATATAAACAAAAAAATGTGTCCACAGTTTGCCTATGCCCTGAGACTTTGTGTGGGGCTTAATTTAAAAGTGACAGATATATCTGGTGAACAAAACTTAGGAATCCTGGTGTTCAGGCTATTGAATAGGAATTGATGGCTGATTTGATCTATATAGACAGGATCTTGGAGGAGGAACAAAGAAAATGTTAGAGTTGGTCAAAAAGATGCATGTTTAATGTTAGGAACATGGAAGATGTTGTTGATGAAGATATTAGTGCCAATAAAGGAAGCCACTGCTTAAAAGTGGAACAACAAAAAAATGCAACTCTTGTGGAATATTATTTTAACTAGGCAAAGACGTGTTACATTTCTTTTTGCTGCCTTTGTTAATGTTGTAAGGATGTGTTACATTTATTTATGCTGCATTTGCTTAATTATATAAAGATGTGTTGCATTTGTTTCACCTTGCCTGTCTAAGGCATCTTATTATTCTAATAAAAAGTGGAATGGCCAATAGCTAGATAAGAGAGGGATAGGCAGGGTTGGTGATCAGAGAGAAAAAATAGGCGGAGAAATCTAGAGAAGAGAAAAGAATGAAGAGAATTGTGGGAGAAAGAGTGGGACATGCCCAGGGCCCAGAAGCCAGGTATACACCAGTCAGACACAAGGAAAAGTGAAAGAAAGATAGGAAGAAAGAGAGAGAGAGAGAGAGAGAGAGAGAGAGAGAGAGAAAGAGAGAGAGAGAGAGAGAGAGAGAGAGAGAGAGAGAGAGAGAGAGAAGGAAGGAAGGAAGGAAGGAAGGAAGGAAGGAAGGAAGGAAGGAAGGAAGGAAGGAAGGAAGGAAGGAAGAAGGAAAGAAAGAAAGGAAAGAAGGACTGAAGCAAGGTGAAAAGCTCCAGGCAAAATGTAGATGAAGAGAAACAGATGAAAAGAAGTGCTAGGCTAAGACTGAGCATTCAAAACTAATAATAAGTCTCCGTGTCATGATTTGTGAGCTATTTCATGGCCCAAAAGAAAAAGACTGGTACATATACTCTGAGGACATCTCAGGAACTACTTGAAAGCCAAGAACATAAAGATGTAAACGTATTTGAAACATTTTTCTTTTAAGCAGAGAGCATCACAGAGCTTGCACAGAAATGCCTGCGGACACTATATTTTTGTACTCAGCCATTCAGACACTCAGAGATGACTGCAATTTTTTCCATGTGACCTTGGCTACTGCTCAAGATGGTCACATGTAGCCTAAATGATCCTGGTTTTCAAGATATGCAGAATTCAATAGTATTGCAGAAATGAAAGCCTATGCCCAGATTCTAAAGGAAAGGCTTACAGATGAGGCAGTTTGGCAGTGTTGGGCTCCTTTTGAGCAACTCCTGAGATGATAACTGAGATGTGAATATGATGCTTAAACTGCAATAGAGATTCAACATTGGAGATAGCAGAAGCATGAAATATCTGCCCAGAAATCCACAGGAAGTAAACAGAACCATTCCAATAGAAAAGCCATTTTATGCTACAGGCTATATGGGTATTATTGCCCAAGTTCTTGAGATTTCATGTTATATCATCATGTGCCATGGATGCCAGGAACAATGCTACAGAATTTACTGTTTTCCCTACTGAGCTCCAGTCTTGTCTTAGTCCCAGATCTTATTTCTTATGCCTTCATTCCTCATTTTGAAATGAGATTGTATAATATCTTCTACAATTGTATGTTGATAGCATCTAATTCTCTTCCAGTTTTACAGGGAGTCACAGATAAGAGTTTTCATTGATTCTCAGAGGAAACGTCAAATATTTGAGAAATGATGGATTTAAGACTATAGGAACTCTTGGAGATGGATTGCATACATTGTGAGATTGACAATGATTGTGAGGCAAGAATAAAATGTTAGGGGCTAGATGTAAGGCATCTGAAAGGCTCGTGTGTTGAGGGCTCAGACTCTAGCTGGTAGTGCTTTTTCAAGGTAACTGAATCAGGAAGGCATTATTTTCACCAATTATTTAATTCCCTAATGAGTTCATACTGAATGGATTATTAGGAGGTGGGGCCAACTGGAGGAAATGGGTTACTAAGCATGTGCCTTTGAAAGATATGTCTTGTCCTTGCCTCTTTCCTATTTCTCTCTGCCTCTTATACAACATGAGGTAAGCCATTTTCCCCCCTACTTGTTCCCTAGCATGATCTGACTTACCATTGGCAGTCCAGAGAAGCAACAAAGACAAGTTGCTATGGGCCCAAACCTCTGAAATACACTTTTCTGCCTATGGTGATATTTTATTTGTACTAAAATGTGATTTGTATGTTAATAAATAAAGTTGTCCGGGGGTCAGAGCTAATAGCAAGCCATCGCAGAAGCGGGTTGTAGTGGTGCATGCCTTTAATCCCAGCACTTAGTAGGCAGAGCTAGGTAGATCTCTGTGTGTTCAAGGATACAGCCAGCATGGAGACACATGCCTTTAATCTCAATACCAACCATAGAAGACCTGGAGGTCTGTACAGACATGCAGTGAAGAGGTGGACATGTGTTAGGGTTTACAACCAATGAGAAGGCAGAACAGACAGTCTTTATAAAGACAAAAACACAGGAAGTAGCTCTCTTTCGGAGAGGTAGGACCACTGGGAGAGGAAGGGTAAGGTTTTTGGCTCTTAGCTCGGATCTCTTGGCTTTCTTCTTTGCATTGGTTGTGTGTTTCTTATTAAATAAGATGGTTACTTCTACATTTGGCGCCCAACATGACAAGAATCCATTAAACACTGCTAGGCTTGGCTTGGCAGCAGGTCCGGTTTCCAGCCTGGGAAGCCCAGCTTCCTAGCTTGGGCCCAGGTCAGCTTGGTCTCAGGCCAGACTGACTGTAGCCCCAAGCAGTTACATGCAGCTGGAGCTACTTGCTTAAAGCCAGTGCTACAAACAGGGCCCCTGCCTGTAAAGCCAATGCACATGGTCAGAGCTTAAGGAAGCCAGAACCCAGGCTTGACTCAGCTCAAGCGGGAACATGTGGCTGGATTTAAGCTTCTAGCCAGAACTTGTGATTACACTTTCTTGCATTCTCTCTCTCTCTCTCTCTCTCTCTCTCTCTCTCTCTCTCTCTCTCTCTCTCTGGATTCACACCTCAGACACTAGGTGGCTGTTTGGCTGTTTTGAAATTAGCTTGGATTTCTACTGTTCTACGCAGACTTGGTAAGTCAATTAAGATATAAGATATTTTAAAGGAAACTATTTAAAAGAGAATTTTTTCCACATTTTAAAAAAGTGGGTTTTATGTGTACATTGGAAGAAAACTGGGCTTTGTTTGAAATTTGAAGGAGTCTGACAATGGAACACCTATATGAGAAGATTAATATTGATCAAATTATGCAGTTTATTACTTTTCTTATCCTCATTTTACTATTTAAAAAGATACTCAATTTAAGTGTCAGGATAACAGTTTTAGAAAAACCTGTTAAATCTGTAAAAATGAATTATAGAGACATTCAAATTCAGACAGAAGAAATTAACAGTGAAGTTGTTTCAAAATTGGATCATAAGGTTACAGAAAGAAAGCCTGTTTTCACACAATCATCCTTAATTTATCCGGTAGCCATAAAGCAGCTACCTGGTAAAGAGAATGGACAAAATATTTGGATTCCAATTGAAATGTTAGACTTATGAAGATTTAAGGAGCCAATAGTATCTTATGGCATGCATTCCCCATATGTAAAGCAAATGTTAAATTCCTGGTCAACGTATAATAGGATTCTACCACAGGACTGGCGGGAGCTGGCACATGCTGTTCTAGAACCTGGACAAAAGCTCCAGTGAAAAATGTGGTTCAAGGAGGAGGCTAAAAATATAGAAAAACAATGGAGGGATAAAGGAACACAAGTCTGCCAGGATCAGCTTATTGGAGAAAGCCAAAATGTTTCAGCACAAACACAATGTTTATGTGATGTACAAACCCTAATTCTATGTCCAATGGCAGCCTTCAATACATGGGATAGAGTTGAGGAACCAGGAAAAAAACTGAGTCATTTACAAAGGTTATACAAGGCCCAAAAGAAACGTTCCCAGATTTCTTACAAAGATTGACTTCAGCAGTACAGAGAATGGTCCCAAATTCAGAGGCTAGTCAGATAATAACTAACTCTCTTTGGCCTTTGAGAACGTGAATGCAGCATGCAAAAGAATAATCAGGCAGTTAAAGGCAAGATGTTCACCCTTGGAAAATTGGATTAGAGATACGGTTAATGTTGAGGCTCATGACCATGATGATATGTGAGTAGGAGAAGCAACTTCAAAAGGTTTGAGGAATGTTAGAAGTTTTGGACGAGAAAAGCAAGGACATTTGAAAAGGGACTGTAAACAGGTCATTCCTAGAAACAATGTTTCTTCAAGGAACAATGGCAACAGAATGCCCCTTCCTTCTGGAGTATGCAGAAGGTGTGGTAAGGGAAAACATTGGGTCAACAAATGTAGATCAACAAGAGACATGCAAGGTAATACTTTGCCTCCATCTTCGGCAAACTCCCAGAGGGACCTCAGGCAGGCCCCCACAGCAAAACCAGTTCAAAACTTTCCTGCAGTTGTAGAGGAAACCTCTACACAGAGCAATTAAATAACCAAATTCCTACTGGAATAAATCATGCTTGTTGGGATGATGAAACAGAGAGAATAGAAAATTCAGGAAAAAACATACAGAAAAAATTTTGGCAAACTTCTATTAATGAACAAAAACCAAAATTAACAATAAAAATTAATGGTGTTTTGTTGTCTGGTCTGATAGACAAAGGTATGGACATTGCCATAATTGTACCACAATTTTGGCATCCAACTTTGCCTCTTCAGGAGGTATTTAACTGTTAGGTATTGGGACATTATCTCGAGTGAAACAGAGTGCAAGATGGCTCCAATGTATAGTTCCAGAAGGACAGAGAGGAAAATTAAAACCATATGTGGCTCACATAGCTATGAACCTATGGGGTCGAGACTTGTTGCAACAATGGAATACTCAGATTACCATCCCTCCAATCTCAGAAACAAATCATAAACTAGCACATGTTTCTGAGAGAAATATTAGAAGGCATTATTCTGAGTGGTCACCAGCCATCCATATTATTCAAGAACAGGGCACAATAACTGATGATCTTCCAAAGACACCAACAGCTCTACCTTTAAAATGGTCAACAGACAAGCCTGTATGGGTTCAGCAATGGCCTTTAACAAAAGAGAAACTCCAGGCTTTAGAAGAGCTGGTAGAAGAACAGTTAAATGCTCAGCATATTGAAGAATCAACCAGCCCTTGTAATTCTACTGTATTTGTTATTAAAAAGAAATCTGGTAAATGAAGAATGGTAACAGTCCTTAAAGCAATTAACAAAGTAATTCAGCCAATGGGCTCTCTACAATCTGGGATGCCTTTGCCTACTCTGTTACCAAAAGGATGGCCTCTCATAGTTATTGATTTAAAAGACTATTTCTTTTCAATACCCTTACATGAAAAAGACAGAGAAAGATTTGCTTTCACAGTACCTACTTAATAATAATTCTCAACCAGTTAAAAGATTTCAATGGAGGGTCCTCCGACAGGGAATGTTGAATAGCCCAACTCTGTGCCAATATTTTATACAACAGCCATTGGAAGTGATATGTAAATAATTTCAGAAATCTTTAATTTATAAATATATGGATGATATTTTACTAGCTGACTCAAATGCAGATACTTTAGAAAGAATGTTTGAATAAGTAAAGAAAATTTTGCCTTTCTGGGGATTACAAATTGCTCCTGGAAATATAAAAAGAGGAGATTCTATTAAATATTAGGATATAAAAGAGAGCTGCAAAAAATTAGACCCCAAAAAGTGCAAATTAGGAGAGATCAGCTACAGACTCTTAATTACTTTCAAAGATTATTTGGAGACATTTCTCATCTATGAACTATTCTTGGGGTAAAAAAAATGATGAACTGACTAATTTGTTCAAAACCTTAGAAGATGACAAGAACTTAAATATTCCAAGAGAATTATCACCTGAAGCTGAGAAAGAATTGGCCTTGATAGAAAAGAAAGTACATAAAGGGCACATGAATCATATTGGTCCAAAGCTGGATTGCATTTTGGTTACTTTACCTTCTAGGCATTCTCCTACAGGAATATTAATGCAGAGGGAAGATATTATATTGGAATGGATATTTTTACCAAATAAAAAATTAAAAATTTATGTGGAAAAAATCTCAGATTTGTTTTGGAAAGGAAAATTGAGACTAGGTCAATTAGCAGGAATAGACCCAGCAGAAATTGTTGTAACTTTAACTAAAGAGGACATTGAAAAATTATGGACAGAAAGTGATCCTTGGCAAAGAGCTTGCAGTAATTTTTTTGGAGAAATTAACAGCAAATATCCCAAAAGTGATAGAATTGATCTTATAAAGAGAGCTCATTGGATCTTTCCTCGAATATTACAGGAAAAACCCATATCTGGAGTTTGTACATTTTATACAGATGCCAACAAACAAGGAAAGGCAGGATACAAATCAGAAAATTTAAATAAAGTAGTTCAAAGTCCTTATAATTCAGTTCAAAAATCAGAATTGTATGCTATTCTGTTGGTATTAATGGATTTTTCAGAACCTCTCAACATAGTAACTGACTCTCAGTATGCTGAAAGTGTGGTATTACATATTGAGACTGCAGAATTTATCCCTAATGCTTCAGAATTAACTTCACTATTTATTCAATTACAAGATACAATCAGGAAAAGGAGTCATCCTTTATATAAAACTCACATCCAATACCATACTGGTCTGCTAGGCCCTCTAGCACAAGGCAATGATGAGATTGATAAATTATTGATAGGAAATATGCTGGAGGCATCAGAATTTCATAAAAAAAATCACGTTAATAGTAAAGGTTTAAAAAAGGATTTTTCCATAACCTGGCAACAAGCCAAAGAAATAGTAAAGAAATGTCCTACTTGTTCCTTCTACAATCAAACGCCATTACCAGCAGGATGTAACCCAAAGGGTACTCAGAGGAATGAAATCTGGCAGATGGATGTGTTTCACTTTGCAGAATTTGGAAAATTGTAATATGTACACCACGCCATCGATACTTATTCAGGATTTCAATGGGCACCTACTTTGAGTTCTTAAAAGGCTGATTTTGTAATCACTCATGTGCTAGAAGTTATGGCCATCATGGGTATACCTGCACAAATTAAAACTGACAATGCTCCATCATATGTCTCTGTTAAAATGAAACAGTGTTTTGCTTATTACAATATAAAGCATATTACAGGTATACCACATAATCCTACAGGTCAAGCAGTTATAGAAAGATCAAACAGAACTCTAAAGGATATGCTAAATAAATAGAAATGGGTAACAAAAAACCCCAGAAATAGACTGCATAATGCTCTATTAACTTTGAATTTTCTGAATGCCAATGAGAAAGGAACAACAGCTGCAGAGAGACATTGGATAATAGAAAAAAACTACAGAATTAAATCAGCCTATATACTTTAAGGATGTGCTGACCTCAGAATGGAAACCAGGATATGTGTTATATTGGCAACGAGTTTTTGCTTTTGTTTCTACAGGAGAAGATAAGCTGTGGGTACCATCAAAATTGATAAAGGTTCGATTTGAACAAGAGAGACCTCTTAATTAGAGGAGGTGATAGTTCATCAACCAGCATGACCATCTAATTTAAACTAACTTATACCAGTAACACATGCCTTTTCATTTAATCAGAAAATAACTTGCCAAAAGGGAACATCCCCAAAATTAGTCTTGGGGAAAGGTTTTTGTTTTTGTCTTTTAGGAGAATGAAGGCTAAGGAATCTGAAGAACATTGGACATATGAGACAACTGAAGAAAAGGGACAAATCATCTATCCCAGGAAACAGAGTAAAATGGCCTATTCGTATATCATCTATAAAATTTTATAAGTCTTCCTAAATGTTTGTTTCTGCTCTTCTCTTAAGACATTCAACACTGTTGGTCTTTTTGTAGTCCCAGTTCAATTAAAATTTAAAGCTGACTTTGGAGTTGGAGAATGGGTCTCTCCTTCATTAAACTCAAACATGTTGTTAAAAGGAAAATGCAAACTCCGTGTATCATGCCAGAAGAAAAAAACCATCTTCTGCTATGGGACAGGAGAAAAACCAAATTATTTAAGGAACTATTCTATTACTTATCTCAACTCTTTAATTCTATTCTGATTCTTTAAACTTTTCTTAAAGTATAAATTTTATATAAAAATTTACAAGATTAATATATATATATACATTTTAAACTTTATTAATTTATGAATTGTCATAAACAGTATTAACTAATTCTAGAAAGAAAAAAGGCTTCAATTAGCTGCATATATATGTCTTTGTGTTCAAGTCTCTTATCAGTTTTCTGCAGGAAATCATAGCCAGGCATCAACTGAAGTCTCCAGGAAGGAGTTGTGGCGCCACAACAACAATTCCATGTGGACAATAATAATATCATTAAGCTGACAAACATCGTCTACAGATCAGCTTTGAACTACAAGGTGCTCAGAGCAATTTTGGGAGGGCCATCTGAGATGATCCAATTTCAAAGACTACTTGAATAAGGACTTGAGATAAACCCTGAACTTCGGCATTATAGAATTTGACAATTAACCTAAAATTTTTCTTCCAGGATAAAGATAACTTTGCCCATACCCAGCAGGAAGCAATTTTAAGAATACAATGCCCACATTCCCAAAGAGGTGGTGTGGGGCAGGTGGTTTTTTTGTCTTTTAATGGGTTTTGAGTCTGGGATAATTTTCATTGTATAGTGGGGTTGGTTACAAGTTGTTGTCAAGGGTTAGGAAAAATGCTAACCAAAGGAGAATAGATTTAAGGTTCTTGTTTGAAAAAAAAGAAGAAAAGGAAAGAAAAAGACAATTACTAGTTTTACATACTTTACATTGGATTGGATTGTTTAATATTGTATACAAATTATATATATTGAAATTGATATTGTTAGATAATGCTATATGTATATTTCTAATTGTACTTATACCATTCATTTAACAATGTAATGTAATTTTCTGATCCTTGAATGTTATTATTACCAACTATTAGGATATAAAGGAATGAAAGTTAGTAGTTAGACATTATAATAGAACTTATGCCGGGCGGTGGTGGCGCACGCCTTTAATCCCAGCACTCGGGAGGCAGAGCCAGGCAGATCTCTGTGAGTTCGAGGCCAGCTGGGCTACCAAGTGAGCTCCAGGAAAGGCGCAAAGCTACGCAGAGAAACCCTGTCTCAAAAAACCAAAAAAAGCCGGGCGGTGGTGGTGCACGCCTTTAATCCCAGCACTCGGGAGGCAGAGCCAGGCGGATCTCTGTGAGTTCGAGGCCAGCCTGGGCTACCAAGTGAGTCCCAGGAAAGGCGCAAAGCTACACAGAGAAACCCTGTCTCGAAAAACCAAAAAAAAAAAAAAAAAAAAAAAAAAAAAAAGATAGACAGGTCATCTTCAAACCCTTCAGAGATCTACCAAATATGGCATTTAAAATGTTTTAATAACTCAGAAAATTTTTCTTTTTGTTATGACTATGAGACATGTTGGCTCCTGGCAGTACCAATCTACTTCAGAGAAAATATGGGCATTGAAGAAACTGCATATGGAGCTAACTTTCATTGTGGCAAAAGTTATCCATTGGACAACACAGTATCCTCAAATCAAGAGGACAAAATGGACAGACAAAACACGAAACAAAGGACTACTTATTCTTGCCAAAACAAATGTGGTTATGGCTTTATCAAAAGGCATCTTCTGAGGCCAGAACAATATGGCACCATCCCTGAAGTGGCCTTCGCAATCCGGAAAAGGTACAGTGCCCTTTTCTTCAAAGGCTGCTGAACAGGCAGTGGGCCGATGGCTTCTGATTTGCAATGGAACACCAGCTGAAACAGTTATTCTTGAAAAGTAACTAAGCTCATACCTCTCAACAGTAGACTGGCATTTAATAGAGGGATGTGGAAAATAACGGGATGCTGAGATGAAGCCACACACACATATACACAGCCAAGAAGAATGGACAGCTGAATTAAAAAACCATCAGCATTTTCCAGAATTTAAAATCCTGAATCATGACAGGACACTAGTGAATTTCAGGTGTTTCTGGTACATGGACTGCTCTCACCCAATGTGAGGTCGAACTATTGACCTTGTGTACATCCTACTTCACAAATGAGTCTGTCAGATATGCTAAACCTATAGTCTGAAGATGATTCCCCAACACTGTGGAGAAACCTCAGGTGGCTGTTTCTGTCAACTCACATTTTTTTTTTGGAAGTTGCTTGCATGCACTTCCTGTTTTTATTTTTTATTAGGTAATATTATTTTCCTTCTTGGATCTCTGAGGGAGTTGAAAATTAGTTCGTTATAGTTGAAGATTAGTTAGGATAGAAAGTGAATTAGGTACATTTTGGACTTACCAAAATAGGGTAGATAATGGAATTATTTTCTTTGAATTTATCAAATATAAATGGACTAGACATTGTTTAGGTATTTATTGCTTATATATATATGGTATATAGTTCTTGTACTTTTGTATATAGTTTTTCTTATGTTAGTTATAACCTTTTTCTTTTTTATTAAAATAGAAAAGGGCAAATATGTTGATATTTTATTTGTACTAAAATGTGATTTGTATGTTAATAAATAAAGTTGTCCAGGGGTCAGAGCTAATAGCAAGCCATTGCAGAAGCGGGTTGTAGTGGTGCACGCCTTTAATCCCAGCACTTAGTATTTGTGTTTGGGTTTAGCACTTGTGTTTGGGTTTACAACCAATGAGAAGGCAGAACAGATAGTCATTATAAAGACAAAAACACAGGAAGTAGCTCTCTTTCGGAGAGGTAGGACCACTGGGAGAGGAAGGGTAAGGTTTTTAGCTCTTAGCTCTGACCTCTTGTCTTTCTTCTTTGCATTGGTTCTGTGTTTCTTATTGAGTAAGACAGTTACATCTATATCTGCCTTATTTTTTTTCTCTCGGGTATTTGGTCACAGTGACATAAAGCCACTTACACAACCCCCCCAAAAAAATCAAAGAAACTGGTGGCTCAGAGGTTAAGAGCAGTGCCTGCTGATCCAGAAGTCCTGATTTCAATTTTCAGCAACTTCATGTTGGGTCACAACCATCTATAATGAGATCTGGTGCCCTCTTCTGGCCTGCAGGCATACATGCAGACAAAACACTGTATACATAATTAATAAATAAATTAAAAATAATCAAAGAAACCTCTATTGTCAACATGCAAGCCCATCTCACAATAGGACAATGAAGGAATATTTTCTAACACATATTTATAAATTGCCACAATTAAATTTATTCCTATGCCCTTTTCACACAGTTTCTGGACATAGATTAAAAAGAATGACTGGCAAGTGCTGTGGCACATTGTTTTAATCCCTGCCTTCCTGAGGCAGAGGAAAGTGGATTTCTGTGAGTTTGATGACAGCCTGGTCACACAGAAAGTTTCAGGCTAGCTATCACTACATAGTGAGACCCTACTTCAAAGCAGGATGGAGCAGGAATCATGGATAGAGCGTCAAGGCTGCTAGGATTGTAAGCCAATATGAAAGTAGTGAGAAAGGAAAAAGGTACAAATCTCTTGACATTTAGGAGATAAAAACAGTGGCATTTGGTGATGGCTATGTGAATAGGAGAAGAAATGAAGTAGGGTTTCTGATATACAGACTCTGGGGTTGAGTAATTATTTGCTTTTAGAGAAATGGAGATTAATTCATTCAAATATTGTTTATTGCGTCTATACCACCAATCAGACAGTGATTCATTTTTTAGATGCAGAAGAAAATAACACTGGTAGACAAACTTTACATAAAATTTAAGATACTTAGAAGGAGAGATAGATATGTTCCCCTTTGTAGCATACATGGACAAGTTGTAGCACCATGTTTATATTATTCATGCTACAACATGAATGATATGTTCAATAAGTAGGTGAATAAGCTCAGTCTAAACTTGTGGGAGCACTGGAGAAACCCACATTGCTGAATGTTTTGTAAAACAAATTGATTGCACTCTATAATTTTTGAGGTCATAAAATACAGAGAACTACTTAGGCACTTTCTCTGATAACAGGATAGTAAAGCAATGCCACTAAATACAATGTATGCTCCTACACTGAATCTTTAACAAGAAAAGGTTGTCTTCCTTTATGAAGGATTCTTGGAACAATTAGCTAATAGAATAAGGTTTGTAGCTTACAAATAATGACAATGCTAATTTCCTAATTTTGATAATTGCATTGTGGTTATATAAAATAATGTTCGGGTTTTTAAGAAATTCACATTGAAGTAGATGATCCCTGACTTAGCAACAGTTTGCGAAATTTTTAAAATTATAATTGTACAAAAATGATACACATTCAATAGTAACAAAGTTTAAAAATTTGAGTATTTCGGGGCTGGAGAGATGGCTCAGAGGTTATGAGCACTGGCTACTCTTCCAGAGGTCCTGAGTTCAATTCCCAGCATCCACATAGTGGCTCACAACCATCTAGAATGAGATCTGATACCCTCTTCTGGCCTGCAGGCATACATGGGGGAAGAATGCTGTATACATAATAAATAAATAAATCTTAAAAAAATAAAAAATAATAAATCTTTAAAAAAAATTGAGTATTTCTCCTTTCCCAGACTAGTGATATGTAGTACAATATTTTCTTATAATATCATTCAGAGGACTGAGCCACAGTTCCCAGTTACTAGAGTAAGCACCCTGTATTGTAAAATGTACTTAGTTGTTAAGCTAAGATGTCCATAGATCAAGAGTACTAAGGTCTTTTGGGATTATATCTTTAACACATAATGGTTTCACTGGGACATTGCCCAACATAATGTCTGGGAACATATGTAGTTTGGAGCATATATAATTTGAAGCAGAAGGCTAAGACAAGAACTATAAGAAGAAGTCTGGAGAGATGGTTCAGAGGTTAAAAACACTTGTTGCTTTTGCAGAAGACTCAAGTTCAGTTCCCATCATTCACAAGTCAGCTCACAATCATTCATAACTCCAGTTTCACACAATACAAGTGCCCTTTCTTTTTGCCAAAGGCACCAGGCACACATATAGTGCACATACAGAAATGCAACCCCCAAAACACAACATATATGTAAAATTTTGATGTAATTATATATTTTATACATACTAAATTTACATAAAATGTATAATTATAAATAAAAATTATATATTTTTAAAAGAACTAAAATAAGTTATAAACAATAGTATTGCAGTTAAACATTCTTAAGCTGTAGCAGGCTTTCTTTTGGGCCACCAACCAGCTCCCATGACACATAGACTTATTATAGCTATGAATGCTCTTGGCCTTATCTTACGCTCATTTCTTGCTAGCTCTTATAACTTATATAACCTGTTACTCTTCATCAACATTTTTTTCCTGAGGTCTTTTTACCTTTCTTTTATTCTGTATGTCTTACTCTGCGTCTGGCTGGCTGGCAGCTGCCTGGCTTGCTGGCCCATGGCATTTCCCTCTCTTTCTCCTTCATTTTCTCCTCTTCTCTCATTCTCCCCTCTCTTCTTTTCTCTTCTCCTGTTTATTATTTCTGCCTGCCAGCCCTGCCTATCCCTCTACTGCTTAGCTATTGGATGTTTAGCTTTTTATTAGACCAATCAGGTGCCTTAGGCAGGCAAGGTAAAACAGCAACATATCTTTACACAATTAAACAAATGTAACACATCTTTTATTAGTTAAAGTAATATTCTATACCATTAGACTCTGCAATGAAACTGCCTGTGTTCTAAAAAAAAAACCTACAATTTTCTACCCATAAGGCTTTAGATGAGTTATATAAATGTTCTATAAATTAATATTGTTCACTAATAAACTAGACAATAATAGTAGCTCATATGTCATACAGATGTTATTAGAGTGAAACTGGTGAACAAATGTGAAGGAATTCTTTTGGTACCTATCATATATTTATAAACAAGTTTATATTCAAGTAGTCAGCATCTCTCCTAGAAATAAAGAGAGAAATCGAATAGAGCCTCTTTTGCCCCTTTTTCTAGGAGCCAGTCTATTATAAGTAGCCACAATAGTAATAGAAAATTCCATAATCATGTAACAGATGTCCCGCTGGAGATTTGAAGTATAATTTGACAGAGTAATGAATTCTGCAGGATTGTGTCAAGAGAGGTTTCTGGAAGAGACTGTAATTTTGGATCAGAAGGTCTTGTACAGCGCTATCTGCTACCAAAAGAGCCATCATCTTCATGAGTTCAGTGGTGCCTGTATGCAAAAGATCATCGCAGCTGGGCTTGTTAATTGCTGACATTCTCTAAAAGAAGGAGGATGTGAGGAGGGTCACTGAACCCTCACCTGAGTATGCAGCCACTCCTCCCAACCAGTTTTATGGGATTTTGCCCTAACTGCAAGCATCCCAAGGGTCTCAGGGAAGGGCCAGAGTATATAGGCTGGGAAAGACTAGAAAAAGGGGGTCCCTTCTGCAAAGTCACATGGAGAAGCTATTGGCACAGCCTTATCTGAATGGAATGGCAGAATCATAGAGCCAGCACAAAGATCCAGAAAAGCTGAGCCACATGATGGCTGCCATGCCACCTTTGGTTTTCATCTCCACCTGTTACATACTTAGAGCACTGTTAATATTTGTACAATTTGAGGATGTTGGATTGACGGAAAATTCCTTATGAATCATTTATGCTTTCTCCCAGGAATTCTGCTTCTATGCTTACCCAGGAAAGTTCTGAACATACTATTCACACACACACACACACACACACACACACACACACTTTGAGGGAGATATCCTTATCTATTTGAGGTCTTCCTTATGCCTTGGAGGTTGTGACACATAAAGAAGCCAGAGGTCTCTTTATGAGGCTATGAGACATTCTTGAAACATCTGTCCCTGTACTTACACAGGATCAAAATATTCAAAACAAAGTAAAATTAAAAAGGTCAACAAGATTCAGTGGGCTAGAGTAGTTGGCCACAATTCAGATTACAAGGCTCTTCCCTGTATACTCAGACAATTATGTGGCATACAACTCTGCCCTACATAGAGACATATTGATAAGTAAAGTATGGAGTGGAAAGATGATAAAAGTATGAGATGTTAGGACCTCCCTCTGTTAGAAGTTAGCTCATGTAGAGCCACTATAATGTCATATGACCAAGGAGCAACAGAATGCCAGGATTAGACATATAGACCAATTCTATAAAGATATAAATGTGAACATTGATTGTATTATTATTATGTCAGAATTTGAATAATAACCACAGCAGTTTTAGCCTGAGGATTTTTCCTGGGCACTCTGACCACTAAGATTGAATAATACATTGCTTGAGACATGGCAAAATGCCCAGGGTAGTTGAAGATTTTGTTTTGGTCTAGTGTCCTTGAAGCAACCAAAACAACCAGCCTAAGTACAGGCTGTCATATGCCTCTAGATTCTCAAAAATTGGGTTATGGGTTTATGAGTACGAATGATAACTCTGTTTATTAATGATGTCAAAACTTGAGAAAAAATGATTGGAAATCATAACTCTGTAAAAGATGAGCAAAAGGAAGTGAAACACATGTCCCAAAACAAAAATGATATGATCTATATTTTAGAACATCATGAATGTATCCCTGCTAACTAAATTCTGTATAAATAAACACACACTCTGGCTGCTAGTCAGTCAGGCCGCAAGATTCTCCCAACCTCCATGGCCTGGCTCACTTCCTTCTTCCATCCACTGCAGGACCCATCCACTGCTGGGGAATGGCTCCTGGCAAGCTATCATCTGTGCTGGGTGCAGATCTTCCAGTGCAACTGCTATAAGATGACCCAAGCTCCTGCTCATTACCCCTCAACTATGCTCTGTAAGTAAGCCTAATACATTCCTTGGATCCTCAGAGGGAACCTTGTGGAATTGAACCTTGATTTCTCATTGGGACCTTATAAAAATGGGATAGATCTCCATCTCCTCCCTTCCTCTCCCATTGCCTTGTGCTAGGGAGAAAATTCTCAGAACATAACAAGTTACCAGAATGTTATTAGAAATGTATTTCCCCCATATATGCTCAAAGCATGGATTTTTAGAAGGCCATGTCATACTTCATACATAAGCAATGCAGCAGTGTAGGACAAAGTGTTAAATGATCTTATTAATAAAAACCCACAGCCAGACATTGGGGTAAAAAGCTGAGAAATCAGAAAAGCAGAAAGAAGCCAGCCACATTCTTACCAGTTGGAGATCCTCTGCCAAAGAGAGCTACTTCCTGTATACCCACACCTATATGCCTTTCTGTTCTGCATCTTACTTCCTCTCTCTGCCCAACTACATCATTTCCTGTCTGACTGTACAGACCTCCAGACCTCTATGGTTAGTGCTGGGATTAAAGGTGTGTGTCACCATGCCTGCCTCTGTTCCCCAGTGTGGCCTTGAACTAACAGAGATCCAGATGAATCTCTGCCTCCTGAATCCTAGGATTAAAGATGTGTGCTACTATTGCCTGACTTTGTTTAATATAGTGGCTGGCTTTTTCCTCTGATCCTCAAATAAGCTTTGTTAGGTTACACAATATTTTGGGTTACACAACATATCACCACACAGTAGTAGTTGTATTGTTGAGAGGGTCAGACTCACTGCCTTCAGTGTGCATTGGGAGGATTATTAACTGCTCGTTCACACAGTTTCAAATTTCATTTTAAATGTCAACTTTAGTCTTATGCAAGTCATACAAGCTCACTGAACCTCAGATTCCTCACAAATAGAAGTGTTAACTGATAGATTCACAACATGCCCCTATGGTTGGGTATGTCCGGCAGACCTAGACACTTCTGCCTAGCCAGTTCCAGGTCAAAATAGCCATTTCCCGGTCAAAAACTTCTCATGTGACCAGGACCCTGTGGCTTTGCATGGTTGCGTAAAGCACACAATGCAACCATGTGATCTACCCGCATGTGTGAAGTAGCCACATGAACTGGTCGCATGTGTGACCCAGCCTTTATAAGTCGGCGCCATATTCCCGGTTCTCCTCTTTATGCACGTGTCCTTCTGCAGGCCTGAGCACACCTGTCTCTCTCTCTTATTTAATAAAACTCTTGTTATTGGATTTGTCGTGTTTCATGACATTTCCTCACAGGGTAAGAGCGCCACCAAATAACTAACATTAACAGTTACCTCAAGGCTTGTGGAAGATTAATATGTTAGTTAGCATGGTGCCTAGCACATGGTCTATACTCAGTGAAATACAAATAATGGTATGAACTAAAGTGCTCAGAAAAAAAAGTGACACCTATGTTCTGGATTCTATAAGGCTGATTGATTAGAACTCCTATAAATATTAAAAGATGGAATTTGCAGATTAGAACCATCTTTGGCTCCATTCATAGCGACTCATTGCTCAACTCTGTCTTTGTGACTATTAGGTAAATCCTCTTTGAATGTACAAACCCCTACCTTTCACTGAACTAAAAGTAAAGAATGTCATAAGACAGGATGTGAAGCATAAAATAGGAATTTCCCCCTTAGGTAATCTAGATCTGTGTTCCTGGGTGATGGTCACTCATATTTGGTTTCAAAATAAACGATGTCTATTCCCTTTGAGGTAAGATTTGAGTTTTGGCATTAAGAGCTTTTGCCAGCAATGTTTTAGGCTCCTAAGTCGATTCATTTTCACCAGAAGAGTCACTCAAATAAACACCAGGCACCAGCCTTGTCTCCATTTGTTATCATTCAGACCCACCCCTTGGGGACCTGGCCAATATGCAGGCAGTACCTTGGCCCACTCAAGATCCTGACCACATCATGTGCTCATTACTACATGATCTCTTTGCACAAGTGCAATGTCCCCTCATAAAAGGGCAGGGCATTCCCCCACCCCACCCTCACCCCTGCTTTCGATCTCTTTTTTCTCTTCTTCTTTGTCTTCTCTCCTCTACACCCTTCTCTCCCTTTCCCCCACCAAATCCTCTATGGGAGCGCTGTCCGCATGATGTGAGTGACTTTCTGCTGTGCCCCTTGGCTCCACCCAGCTGCCACCGTACCATAGCAAAGCTGAAAGAAACATATACCCCTTTCGTGTATTGGAAAGAACTGTGTTGGCTCAGCCAGAAGATACACATAAGAATTGATCACTTAGAATTTTGAGCTCCATCATGTTCCCATAAATATGCTGGACAAGCCTGAGATACAGTGGGTCTGACTTTGGAGTGAGGGCTGAGGGAACTAACCTGGGCTATATGCAACCTTATCTCAAAAGACAAATGAACAAAACCCCCACAAAACAAAATAATAAAACAACTCTCCCCCCCCCACACACACACATTGCATAAATTTCTTTCCTGCTTGCCTGTCCTTTTGTATTCGCTCAGACTCCAGTAAAAACTCTCCTGTCCATGAAACTTAGAACCTACAAAGGAGTCCCAAATGGGATCACATAAAAGAGAAAACTAAGGAAGTATGGGGAAGGGAGAAGAGTGCCACAGCAAAGTCTGGGTTGAGCATTTTACCAATTGAGTGTCAAAAATTTCAACACAATTAACATTTGTTTATGGCCATTCTCCCTTCAATTATAAACTGGCAGTATTTTAGGATACTCACCAGAAACTCCATTTATCACAAAAACACATGACCAAATTCATTTATGTAAACTCGTGGCTTCTGGTTTTATCTTAACAGATTGTAATTTCTTCTAAGGTGCCTCAGTAATCATTCTATAATTGCAGTCATTTAAAAGAGGAATTTTAAATCAATGTACACAAAAGCCACTAACTAGATTATGACTACTGTAAGATGTAATGTCTTGAAAAAACTCTCAGTGAATAGAAAAGTTGGCAACCGTTGAACATAGCTTTCACTAAATTGGCTACATATTCTGTTTTCCATAGTCAAATACTATAAGATTAATGATATTAATCATTAGATGCCAGATCTTAGGGGAAAGTATGTGAGGGGCATTGAATGTATTTTCAGGATTAAAGGTGAATATTTGAGTCTTGAAGATTAGCAGATTTAGCTAAATCAAAAGGAGGTAAAAGTGTATTAGAAAAGTGGAGGCAGGATTATAGGTCTTGGGAAGTATGGCTTGAACACCTGAAGGAATGAGAAGGTAGCAACTGCTGAGCTCTTTTAAACAAGGGAAAGGTATGTGAATCTTTGGGGCTGTATTGTAGCTACATTTTCCCAGCTTGCTAAGGCTATCACCATCACAGAGCAGGGGGCCTTTGGTGAGCTAAGAGAACACCTAGGCTTTCAGTCAACAAAATAAGCAGAACAATACTGCTGATAGCTAGGTCTGTGCAAATGCTAATGAGGCTGTTAAGAGTCTTCATTGGAAGGAAGAGAGAGGATCACAAAACCTGAGATGCTTTTCACCACTTGATTCTGCTCCAGATGCAAGCAGTCATGGGCGTGCTAGAATGTATGGGAGATGCAAGTTTGACTGGAGGTTGGAACTCTTCAAAAAGTGAATAATGCTAGGGCACAACCCCACCCACACCCCCATAGTGGAGCTGCTTTTGAGTGGTTAGTGCTCCTGCTCCTGTAATACTTATTTGTCTGCCAGGGTGGGTTTGGTGGATTCTTTTCTCTGGTCTATTGGTGCTGTATTTGAGGTCAGTAAGTATGTCTTTGTCTTCTCTGGAGAAACCAAACAATGAGGATGTGTACGTCCTGTTGAGAGGCAATACACAAGAGACCAACACAATCAGATTTGCTCTTCTTTCTGTATACAAAGCCACATTGTGGTAAATGGATTGAAGTGGGGAAGCCCACGGGTACAATTTATTAGTATTAAGAAAGCAGGAGGCAGTGCAGTGTGGTAGATAGATGACAGACATCATTTGTCAGTCAATTTTCTCCACAGCAAATGCGGTAATAAGTATTTAAATGCAGAAATATCAAACCTAATGTATAATAAAATCAGATTAGGATTGTCTAACAAATGATACTTTTTCATTTTTTTAATGTGATGAGTTTTGTTTATTTTTTTAAGTAATGAAACCTGGTTTTTGTTCTTAAGGTTTTTCTGAGAAATTAGACAAGGCAGATTCAAATTTTGGAGGGTAGTTTCCTTTAATTAAAGTCAATTAATTGTAGATGTTAAAAACATCTAGAAAATGCCTTCAAGCAGCACTGAGACTAATGTCTCGTAAAATAACAATGTTTTAGCCAAGTTAGTATTTAAAACTAACCCCTTTGGGTAGTTTCAGAGACAGAGATTCTGTTGATTCAACAGGGGGGTTTGAATAATTTAGAACAGTTGAGGAAGAGTCAGGTTCTTTAGTTGAACAAACTGTATTACAGGTATTGATGACAGAGAGAGGGCAGTGGAGACAGTGTACATGTCTGGGGACTAATCATCACATTATGGCTGTTAGCCATTTTAAGTGCTTATGAATAATTTGAGTAGAGATGCTTAAGTCGGGGTGAGGAGACTTAAGCTATTATTTAGTAAATCACAAATTGGTTGGGAAATTATTTAGAAAAGTTTTTATATTCCAGAGAAGAAGTAACAAAGATCCAACCTAGGGCTCTTAATACAGGAGCAGAAGAGATGGGCTTGAGGAGACTTTTGAAGCAAAATTAACAGGCAAAGTCTGATTGGGTATAAGTAATAAAGAGTCAAAAATAACCTAGAAGTTGAGTTGAAGGTATAACAAAGGAAAAGAAGGCATGGTTTAGCAGAAAAAAAAATGCAAGTTTAATGTAGAAATCCTTCTAAGTATGGCAGAATATTTGTTTATTTTTTCTTAAAGGTACTCTACCTGTTGTTAGCTATAAAGCTGTTAGCCACAGCTATGCAATTTTGTAAAGTTCTTTCATTTGGGTTGAACTGTGACAATTCCTACTTGGTTTCTACAACTAAAGTAACTTTTTTGTCCAGATTCATGCCCTGTGGACTGACAGTAATGGCCAGACAGGAAAGATGTTTATCATCATCACCTAACATTCTTTTTTTTTTTTTTTTTTTTTTTTTTGGTTTTTCAAGACAGGGTTTCTCTATGTAGCTTTTGCGCCTATCCTGGAACTCACTTGGTAGCCCAGGCTGGCCTCGAACTCACAGAGATCCACCTGCCTCTGCCTCCCAAGTGCTGGGATTAAAGGCGTGCGCCACCACCGCCCAGCTATCACCTAACATTCTTGAACTGACTACTCACTGGTTACCCCCAGCAACAGCCAAATGTAGAAAAAATTTCAATCCACATCATGTTCCCCTTCCTCTAGAGCTCTAAGTGTCCCTGTCATGTTACTGTCTGTCTCGAGTGTTAACAATTCTTCTAAAAATCTCTTATAAAAGAGCCACCAAAAATCCATGTTCCCCTCAAGCCTCAAAGCCAAAATCTTTTTCACCTGTCATACTTTTTAGGTCCTCCTTGTCTCTCTTCAATTTCATCCATGAAAAGCACTCTTCTCACCTTCTTTGCCTAGACACTTTTTGGTGATGCTGGGGATTGAACTCAGAACCTTGCACATGTTAGGCAAGTGCTCTGCCATTGAACAGTAGTCCCATCCCTCAATTTTTTTTTTGAGATGGTCTCTTATATATCCCAGTCCGGCCTCTACTTACTTGGAGGAATGGTGACCTTTAATTTATGATCCTTCTGCTGAGATTACTGGTAATCATCATGCTAAGTTTTTACATTTTTATTTATTTTTTGCTCATTTTATACATGTTTTTGGTTATATTCACCCTCATTCCTCCAATTCCTCCCACATCTACATCCTGTTCCCTACCCACTCAACTTTGTGTGCTTTTTTTTCCATCAAGACCAATTTGTGCTGCCCCCATATTCTTGAATGTGTGGCCTTCTATTGGCATATGGTCAATTTACCAAAGGCTACACTCTTAGAGAAAACTGACCCTCCCTCTACCAGCAGCTGAGATGTGCCAATGGCTCCTCAACTAGAAGTGGAACTCCATGTTAGGATTTGGCCTGACTTGAGCTTACATGAGCCTTATCCATGTTGTCATAACTACTGTGAATTTATATGTGCAACTGCCCTGCACTGTTCTGCTGTATTCAGAAGACATTGTTTCCTTGTAGTAATCCACTGCCTCTGCCTCCTTATAGCTCTTTCTGACCTCTCTTCCACAATATTCCCTAAGCCTGTGTGTGTGTGTGTGTGTGTGTGTGTGTGTGTGTGTGTGTGTGCAGTATATATGACCAATTAATTAAGAGCTGACCATTCTGAAGTCTCTCACTTTTAATTTCTTTACCTTGGCCAGTTGTGGGTCTCTTTACTATTTTACTGTGTAAAGAAGTTTCTCTGATGAGAGCTAAAGGATGAATTAATCTATGGGTATAATGGTAATGTTGTGCCCAGATTGTGACCCCCAGAGAGACCACCAAGAACGAGCATACCAGAATGCAAAAGCAAGGTTTATCTTTGTTACAAGTTGCGCAACAGGGAACTCATCTCAAGCATTCATTGGCCTCAGCGCAGTGAGGCAAGGAGGAGTTACTCTTTCTTGGGAAAGTTAGTTTTTATAGGCAAAACCCATAAAAATTCTTAGAGGGGAGGGGGCTAGTACGGGTCCATCCTTGATTGGTCCAGCTTTTCCTGGGCCTGGACTTTGTCTTATTTTACCTTATCTGTTTGCCCTGTCAGGAGTTTCACAACTCATCTCAGGGGTCTGGTCATGTTATCTCAGGAGAGGGGCATCCTGTGGTTAATCAGTTACCACCAGAAATCCTGACTTTGTTCTTTTGAAAACACCTGTCTTTACCCTCTCCAGGAAGGGGGAACTGACTCAATTTTAAGATATCTCTTTCCTCAGCTCTTTTGGGTTTCTGGGGAAACTGTGTCTGGGTCTTTTATCTCCAGTGCTGAGATTGAAGGTATGTGCCACCATATTCCCATCCCATTTGGTTTTGAGACAGGATCTCTAAGAAGCCACCAGAGACTTTAGGTACACAATGCAAAAGCAAGGTGAATTCTAAGTTTACAAGCTTCAGCAGGGAGGCTCTCTCCAAATCTCTCACACGCAGCAGGGAGGTTGGAAAGAGCACTGCCCTTTCTTTGTGAGGCTAGTTCTTAAAAGCACAGACCATATAATTCATTTTCCACAACCCCCTTCCCTTTTTTAGTCTTTTGGTCGAATATCTTGACTCTGTGTTTTTAAAAGTCCCTGTAGCTGATACCGCCACCTGGAAAAAAGGGGTCTAAGTTCTTATCTACACTTAGGAATCCTGGTTTAAGCTTCTCTTTGTCTGTAGGGGATAGAGTGGGGGGGGTACTGAGGTTTCACAGTAAGTCATTAGGGTCAATTTAATACCATATCAATTCAGCAGAATAATAATAATAATACATGCTCTCTTAGGGTCTATGACCTGTCTAGCCATCGATTCTTAATCTAATAATGGTGCCAGGTATGGGTTTCATATTGTGGAATGAGCCTTAAATACAATCAGAAAGTGCTTGGTTATTCCTATATTTCTGTTACAATTGTACTAATTGCCAGGTTAGTCATTATTATAGCTTCCTGAATTCACAACTGGATCAGATTGATGAATCCTCCTATCTCTAGTAGTATGAACAACACCTTCTAGCACATTGAAAGCTAGCCAGGAGGAATAAAGCTTCCAGATTAGTACTAGCTTGATTTCTCTATGTAATTCAAGCATGTGGTTTCTTCAGAAATAGAGTCTTACTCTCCACTTCTAGAGGGGAACCAAGAATATTTGCAATAAATAGTCTGAGATGTTTAGGAGTATATGGGACCCCACTGGTGAACAACTTTGAAAAAAGTAACCCCTTCCCAGTATTGGGATTTTTAAAAAAATATTTTTATTAAATTTTGTTTTTTGTGAGTATGTACACATACAACAACATGTGTGTAGCAGTCAGAGGACAACTTTCAGGAGTCAGTTCTCTCCTTCTGCCATGTGGGTCTCATGGATCAAACTCAGGTTGTCAGACTCACAGCAGACACCTATACACACTGAGCCATCTCACTGACTCACATGCTAGTCTTTTGCCTAGACATTTCTACTCAATGGTCAATGACCAAATGAAATTTTACCTCTTAGTATCTTTCACTAACAACTTCAGGTTAAATGTTTCCTATCTGTGTTCTTGTGTCTCTCTTCCAGGGTCAAACATTTCTTTTTAAGAGGGTTGATTACATGGTATTCATGTAATTCTGACTTTATTTTATATGTTTTATATGTTTGCTTCCTAGACTAGGCTGGACATCTCAGAGCCAAGGACCTCAAACTTAAACTTAATAGCATCTGATTCTTTTTTTTTTTTTCTCCTTTTCAAGACAGGGTTTCTCTGGGTAGAATTGGCTGTCCTGAAACTCACTCTGTAGACTAGGCTGGCTTCAGACTCATAGAGATCCACTTGCCTCTGCTTCCCAAGTGCTGAGATTATAGACATGTGCCACCACCACCTGGACAATCCAATTCTTTTAGAAACAGTAAAGTTGGACTTGCTTAGCTGATATCCAACTTGGAGCTCAGGAAAAAGGGGGAAATTAGATGGTAAGGATTAAATTTTCATTGAAACAAAAGTTATCTCTGAAGAAAAAAGAAGTAAATATATAAATATAACATCTGGTATTAGGAGAACCTAGAGCACAAAGAATGGGCATGGTAGCATGCCATGGACTGGCCCATTGGGGGTACCACGACCGTAGGGGGACCAGAGCTTGGGTAGTCAGGAAGGCAAGGGTTTGACAAATGACAGACAGACAACACACTCAGAAGTGGTTTGAATCTGCTGCAGTTTTACTTCTGCAAATCAGTAGTTTATATACAGAAAAGAAAACTACCAAGTCATACAGGGAACAACAAGAGCTAGGCAATAATTTAATTACATCATCTTTAAAAAACAGCAAGCACAAAATTATTAATTGGCGCTAGACTTATCCTTTCACTCACAAGAACTTTATGACCCAAAGAGCAGTCTGTGTTTTTTAAACTTAGTAAGGTCCCTAGACTTGTGAAGGCTTCTTTGTGGTTGCGGCTGTGTCCTTCATCTTTATCTCAGCCGCTCTCTAGTTTATTATGTATTTTTACTTTTTTGGTTCTCATGACCCACTTAGCCAATTTGGATGCTGCAGACCCTGTCTAAGTCTTTCTTCAGTTCTCCACCACATATCACTTTAATATAAAACCTTTTTTACCTGCTGAAATATGCACTCTTATACTTTTATGCCTGTAAGGGGAAGGTGTTCTGCTGTAGTCCTTAAGTTTCCCATATTGAACTTCCTCAATGGAGGGGCCCACCATCTGCCTCCTATGAGATAATGTTTTCTGCCATAAATCACTTTAGTTGGGATTCCTAAAAGATTCCTATTGGGTGAGTGTTCATTCCCTAGAAGTGACTGAACTATTACACTTTCTCTATCTAGCGGCTTGGGGTCTTTAAGAAATAATTTATTTTGTTATATTTGATTAAGATCCATGTCCAGCTTCCCTTCTCCTCCATAGTTCACAACCCAAGCATTCATTAATTTTGGCTGTGCTTCATAGATTAATTAGAACATTATCAGAAAAGCAGTTATACAGAACCCATAGCCCAGAGAGCTCATGATCTGTGAATCACGTCTTCTTCGAGAGGGAGGCATAACACGGGCACTCTGCCAGGGACCTCCAGGGAGCTTAGTACCGTGGGACACATATCTCCTGTCCTATACTATTGACATAATTGTTCATGTCACACAGACGACACTGGAGTTGGTGTGGCAGTAGCAGCCATCTTAGGGAATGTCTACATTTAGAAAATGGAGTGAAGATTATTAGAAAGACAAAATAGTTGAGCTTTTTCTGGCAATTTTCCAACAAAATGTATTTATTGTGCAATTAATATGTACCACTCAATACTTAGGCACTGAAAAATAAAGCAATAAATGAATGGGCATCTTTTCTTATAAAACTTGTGGGCTAGCTTTCCTTTGTTAAAGGGGAAGCTAAAAATTTCAAATGCTGAAGAGTCTGAGAAAAAATAAATTATTTATTGGCTTTCAGATCTGAACATTGGAAGGTTCTGCAGGTAAAGGCTCTTGATGCCATGGCAAATGATGTGAATGGGATTTCTTGGGCTCTATATGGTAGAAAGACAGAGCTGACCCTGCAAGTTGTCCTGTGACCTCCACTTGTGCCATGAATCCACACCCATACATGAAGACAGACAGACAGGAAAGAAGGAAAAAAAGAAAGAGAGGAAGGAAGAAAGGAAGGAAGGAAGGAGAGAGAGAAAGAGAGAAAGAAAGAAAGAAAGAAAGAAAGAAAGAAAGAAAGAAAGAAAGAAAGAAAGAAAGAAAGAAAGAAAGAAGGAAGGAAGGAAGGAAGGAAGGAAGGAAGGAAGGAAGGAAGGAAGGAAGAAAAACTGAAAAACAACTGGAAGTGATAAGGCCAGCTGGATTCCAAACTTAAGGATAAAGGCCAAGAGGCAGATATGGTAGCTCATATCTGTAATCCCAGCATTTAGGAAGCAAAGGAAAGGATCACAAATTCAAGGCCAGGATGGCTCACCTAGTAAGTTCCAGATTGGGCTACTTGGTGAGACTATGTCTTAAAAACAAACAAAACAAACAAAATGACAAAGGCCCAGAATTGTGATCAAAACAAAAAAAAGGAATTCATATTATGGTACTATGGTGCATAAATTGGTAATCCTGGGTATTTAGTAGGCCCCTAAAGTGCAACCAGATAATATAAGCTCTAGTAGAATGGAGAGTGACAATACTAGAACTATGGTCTGGGGGATCAAAGAGTCTAAGAAGCTTAATGATCATTACTCTTCCTCTGGAAGTAGAAAGGAAATATCCATCTTGGGAAGAGACTTGCTGTTGGCTTAATCAATATGAAGTTAAACTGAGCTGGGTGGGTGTATGCTCATTGAAGGTGACACTATCTTTCACAGCCTCTAACCAACCTCTTCACACATGTGTTCATATATTATAGAATCTAGAAAACTAAAAACTAAAAACTAAATTTTTCAGAGTCTCTTGCATACCAGGTTTAGGTGGGGTTAAAGTACAGCCAGGAAAATATAATTACATTATACTTAAATGGAGGTGTGATTCCACATGGAAAGGGAAACAACAAAATGGATATAATGTAACAGTGTTGATGGTGAGTCTTGAGCCAGAAATTCTTGGAGTAGTTACCCAATGCCTAGAAAGAGTACAGAATTGACTTCTGATCTCCAGCTTCTTGATGTCCTATAACAATGAAGAATTTTGGTTCCTGTGAAAATCATCTTAGAGAAACAATTTGAAAGAGGAATGATTTATTTTGGCTCTAATTTCAGAGTATTTGGTTCATCATGTAATGAGGGGTTTAGCAGCTCGCATCACAGAAACTGTCCTCTTTCAGGATGAGTCTTTCCCTCTTAGATAATTTTTTTCTAGGAATGACCTCATAGGTGCATCCGTTGACATACTTTACTAATCTCTTAGGTACTTCTCAAGTTAATCACAGTGACAATTGAGATAAACCATTATAAACAAGTTTCTTTTCAACTAGATGCTCAAACAAATCCCAAACTACCCAGTTTCAGAAGTGATGCCCTCAAAGTCTCACATCGGTCTTATAATGTGGAATAGCTTCAGTATATCTTTAAGAGTTTCTAAAACCTTTTTGTCTTGTTTTTTTTTTTATTTGTGTTCTTTTTGATTCTATGATGTTGCCTTAGTTTAGGGGTTACATTTTTGATCTATTAATCTGGGCTGGGAATTCCATGGTCAGTTCTCTGTATTTTGACTAGGTGTGGCTTTCTATAATGGTCTGCTACTGCTGCAAAAAGAAGCTTCATTGATCCCGGGTGAGAGCTGCAGTTATCTCTGGGTGTAAGAATACGTATTTACAACACAATTAGGAATTATACTGGATTACTAATGTGACAGTAGTACATTATCCTCCAAGATCCATGGCCTCACTATCCATATGTATATGGCTAGTTTTACAGTACCAGGCATGATTTCTCTCCTGTTAATTGATCCTTGAGTCCAATGTTCCTGAATATATTCTTACTGTACTTTGGATTTATCTTCCTACTTTCTACAACTCTCCTAGCTCTACCATTTATATACTTATTTAATAACTTAAACACTGCTAATATATCTTACACAAAATTGGCTCTATCAAAGAAATCACATTCCCTGATAGAATTGCAGTAACACAGAGTCCCATTTGTCCCTCTGAGCTTCTGTTACTATCTCACCTAGGAGATGTTGGCCTAAGAGAACAGTGCAATCACTCTTGAAGACCTAGTATAATACCACCTACAAGAAAGCACTCTGGATTTGAGAGTTGGAGATGATATTTTGCAGGATGTAATGTACAGTGTGAACAAGGGCAAGACATAAACAGATGATGTTATTTCTCCCATAAACATAATACATGGGCCAAAGATCAGAGTTCTGGAAAGAATGTCCGTTAATGATCTACTTGCAAAAATGTTTTCATTTTGCTTATTTCCATAATACTGGCTTCTACTATTTTATAAACTTATTATTTGTAATATATTACCATCACTGGAGAAACAGTAAGGTTTATTCTGGGTCATAGTTTCAGAAGTTTTAGTCTTTAGTCTCTTGGTCCTGATGCTTTAAACTCTGTGGCTACATCATCATGGTTTGAGTACATGGCAGTTAAGGTATGCTTACCATATGAGAGCCAAGGCAAGTCAAACCGAGAGAGAGAGAGAGAGAGAGAGAGAGAGAGAGAGAGAGAGAGAGAGAGAGAGAGAGAGAGAGAGAGGAAGAAGAGGAGGAGGAGGAAGAGGAAGAAGAAGGAAGAAAGAGGCCATGGTCCCAGTACTTTCTTCAAGGACATGTCCCTAGTGACTTCAATTCCTTCCCCACCTCCTAAGAATTTCATTGCTTTCTAATAGTGCCAAAGGCTAACACTAAACCTTTGACTTACAGATCTTCAGAACAATTTTTAAAGTGTAGCATTATTCAAGGGTAGGGGATATTTAATGTAGGAAAACAAGAATTGTTTTTAATAGAATTAGAAATCGAGATTGTTACTTCATATCAGTCAGAAAACAAATATGAAACCAATGAAAAGCCAAAGTGATTGATCTTTATTGCTGTTTACTATTATGCATTAATAATTAACCATGGCTTATTTACATTTACCAATGGAGGCATTTTTCATTATAACAAAACATATTTGTACATAGTTCCTTGTACACATGGGAGAAGTGGTAGATATCTAAAAAATGGGATTTCTGAGTCACAGAATATGTGCGTATTTAATTTTATACTATGTTGTCATGGTTTAGGTTTTGAATGTCCTTTAAAACCTCATCTGTTGAAGGCTCAGTCCCCAAATCTCTCAGTGTTCTGATGAGACTTTTGTTAACTGGTTGAATCATGAAGGAACTGATGCCATGAACTGATTAATCCATTGATGGACTCATAATAAGATGACATTACTGGAAGCTGGTACAAACTTTAGGGGGTGGGGCCTAGTTGAAGAAGTAGGTCATTGGGTAAGTTGTCTGGAAGGGTGAAATATGTCCTTGGACCCTTCTTTTCACTTTCTCTGTTTCCTGGTTGCTATAAGGTAAGCAGTTTTGCTGAACCACATGCTCTCTGTCACTGTAAATGTCTTACCAAATTCATCAACACAATTAACCATTGTCATAGTTACTGTTCTATTGTTATGAAGAGACCCCATGACCAAAGCATCTCTTATAAGAAAGCATTCAATTGGAGAGTTGCTTATAGTTCAGAGGTTTAGTCCATTATCCGCATGGTGGGAAGCATAGCAGCACAGCATGCAGGCAGACATGGTACTAAAGAGGTAGTTGAGAGTTTTACATCAGTATCTGCGGGCAGCAGGAAGAAAAGTGATACTGGGCTAGGCTTGAGCATCTGAAACTTCAAAGCCCACCTCCAGTGACATATTTCCTCCAATATGGCTACATCTCCTCCCACAAAGCTACATTTCCTAGTAGTGACACTCCCTTGTGACCAATCATTCAAATATATGAGCCTATGGGGGCTGTTCTTAGTTCAACCACCACACAAATCATAGCAATATTTTATAAATTATCAAGTATAAATTTAAAAATATTCACTGGCTTTCCTCTTCTACCTTATACCATTATGTTGGTCAGCTTCCCATCACTGTGACAATATACTGGAGAAAATCAATTTAAAGAAGGAAAAATTTATTTTCATTCATGATTTCAGAGATAGTTGAGTTTAGTGGTTTGAATAAGAATGGCCTCCATAGGTGTATATATTTGAATGTTTGGTCACAAGGGAGTGTCATTATTAGGAAGTATGGCTTTGTTGGAGTAGGTATGGTCATATTGAAGGACATGTGTCCCTTGGAGTGGACTTTGAGGTTTCAGATGCTCAAGCCTGGCCCAGTGTTACTATCTCGTCCTGCTGCCTGCCAATCTGGATGTAAGAATTCTCAGCTCCTTCTCTAGTACTATGTCTGCCTGCATGCCATGTCCCACCATGATGATAATGGACTAAACCTCTGAGCCACCCCAATTAAATGTTTTCCTTTATAAGAGTGGTCATGGTCATGGTGTCTCTTCACAGCAATATGACACTGACTAAAGCAGTACAAATATGCTCCCCATATTTCATGTGCTAAAGTCATAATCCCAGAAGTTATATACTAATGGAATTTGGGGATGGAGCCTTTGAAATAATTTGGATTATGGCTGCATTCATAAATTTATAAGAGATCTATCATCTTGCTTTCCTTCAAACTGTAATGTTGCCCATAGTGTTATGATGCAGGATAAGCATAATTACTAGATACTGCACAGATGCTGCTGCCATGCTCTTTAATGTGAGGAAAACAAGCAAGTATCTTTTCTTTATAATTTTACAATATAAAGTATTTTGTTATAGAACTTGAAAATGGAAAAGACGGATAGTGCACTGATTTTTTTTGTGGTATTTGCATTAGTGTTGTGCATACTTGGAAATGCTCAAATCTGGGTTTCTTGCAGTATGGTGTAAACTGCTTGGGAATATTGCATTGTACAAGAACCATTAGGCCTTAATTGTTTAAAAAATTTCCCAAGTGCTAATAAGTCATAGGATGCCAGAAGTGGAAAATATCTTCACATTCAGACTGTTTTTGCTCATAATTGGTACAGAGGGAAACCAAGTCTAAGACTACTTAACTTGTGAGGTAGTCAGAGTTGAGTTCCCATCCTCTAGCTTGGTCTTCTGAGCCCTTAGAACAGTTTGGTGGTACCTGTTCATATATTCAATTTTATTTTTTATATGTGCTATAACATGAATAAAGTTGTGGTTGGGAAGCAGTTTTTCATGGGTCTTTTGAGTTTCTGCATAGTCTTGCATCTTATGCTGGCATCTGTGAAACTTCAACTACACTGCTACTTGAAAGTAGGGAGCAAAATCTCAGATACTTCATGGCTCCTCCCAGTTGCAAGCAGTTCTTTCAGAAGTTGTTAGTAAGTATTTTGGGATAGTTGTGTTCTGTTTAAATTATTTTTAGAGATGTTGAGGCAAAAGAAAACAGCAAAACAAAAATAAAAGAAATGGCAAGCAGGTTATAACCTTGTCAGAACCTGTAATTAAAGTAAAGGTCATTGTAAAATATTCCCATGCATTAAGGTTGGGTAGGAATGTGTGATAACTTTAAATGACTGTTTAATAGGAAAACTTTCCCATTTCTCCTTTAATGCAACATCTACTAATTTTACAGAGAATGATAGAAGAAAATTAGTAGATATACCATAAGGATCAAGATGGAAATGTAATTGAGGGGAGTATTTTTCACATCTCTATAGTAATGGAAGTATCACCTAAAAGAACCTTTGACTTAAAGCAAAAGAGTTAATGGGATTTGCCCATGGGCAAGATACTAGAGCTAGAAAAAGTGGTATAAACCATGTGAAACACCCCATTTTGCATATGACACATTCAGATCTAGTAAGAGGAAGTGTGTCAAGTTCATAGATTACAATGATGGTAATAAAATACAAGTGTTCTTAATCATTGTGTAATATTTCTCTTTTTGTTTATATACTTTTGCTTATTTGTAACTCAATTTTAGGGTCACGGGAAGGAAAATATCCCTTTATCCCTCTTTTAAGATTCTACTATATGATTATCTATTGACTATCTGCCATACTGAGTCTAGATACCAAGGTGTGGCAACTGATTGAGAAACTGAATCCTTAGGTTCACTGAATTTTAAATAATTGCAATTTGGTTTAAAGATCAACTTTTGGGTAATGGCCACTACAAGTGACTAATTATAGTGACTGTAACAACTGCAGTACAATTAGGAATGTTAAGAGGAATTAGAAGCTTGACTGGAAACCCGAATTTCAGTTATTTATTTTTGGTATACAATCAGCAGCAATACTACTGGTATACATGCTACAAAACTCCTTCACTTATTCAGCAAGCAGTTATACATATGTATACTGTGCATAAGTGGAGTGGAAGTGCTTAAAACACCATCTACTCACAGGGTTAAAATGACTAGGTCAATGGAAAACTACAGAAAATGTCACAGGGAAGAAATGAGCCTCAGATATCGCGAGATCTGCTACTGTAGCAACTGTCACGAGAGCTCCAAGTTCCATGAGAGTTTCAGATCTCACGAGAGGTTGATTGTTGAGCTTCTGGTTAGCTCACAAGCAGTGAGGTGTTACTTCTGGCAGGTCGATTCCGAACCATGCCTTCGGATCTCAGGCCAAAGCAGGGGAGAAATAGATCCAAGAACCGGGCTTTCTTCCGTGGAGCACGTTGGAAGATAGCAGTTGCTGATAGCCGGTACAGAAGAGAGAATCCTGCTCTCAGGGTGTATCCAGGAGCTCCGGGTTCTGGCCAGGGGGTCAACATGGCAGCTGGCCCTCAGTTTGGATTCTGCTCTGCAGTACGTCAGTGTCTGCAAAATATGTGGGCCCAGAGGCACTTGGGCCTGTTTTTGCTTTTACTCTGGACACTGGTGATCCTGTTCTATCTTGTGAGCACTGGTGAGTGTTAATTCTAGGCTAGATAAGGTGTGACAGGAGCTTGGGAAGTGTGAGGGAGGTGAGAACAAATGTGGGGCAGAGCGATGGGTTGTGCCTGGGAAGGAATTAGGGCAAAAAGAGGGTGATTAGGGTACTAGTCGGCAGGAGTAATGGGACCAAAGGTGTCAGAGTGAGACAGAGGGCCAGGGGAATTAATAGAGACTAAGGGGGTTAGTGAGGCAGGGATAGAGGGGATGAGGCAGGAATGGGGCTGAAGTGGGGACAGTGAATGCAGGGGCATGTAAGGTTGGGCTGGGTTGCTGGGGTGGGGATTCAGGGGTGAGGCAGGGATGGAGGTGATTAAAATATGTGACGTGATTGAGGGTTTGAGTCCAGTGTTGAAATGTGTGAGGAAATATTTGAGAGGGTAAGGCAGGATTGTGGTTGAGGGTAAAGAGGATTGAGGGAGAGGCCCATATTGAGGTTGAAGTAAGAATGAGGGTGTGAGGTGGGATACCTGGCTCAGCCTTGATACAGGGGGGAAGAGCTTACTTAGTCCTGCCTTGACTTGATATATCATGTGTTGTTGACTCCCATGGGAGGCCTTACCCTTTCTGAGGAGTGGACTGGAGTAGGGGGAGGGGACAGGAGGAGAGGAGGGAGGGGAAATTGTGGTTGGTATGTAAAATAAATTTAAAAAAACCTTGACCTCACACACTACCTTTTATAAAATGCCTGTCCTTTTTTAGGGCTAAATAGTATTTCATTGTATGGATTTTTATACATATGTGTATACACACATTATATATTTGTGTGTGTGTGTGTGTGTGTGTGTATTCACACACACATTTATCAAGTGTACCAAATTTGTGTTGTTTCTTACCTTTCTGTTACAAATAATGCTTCTATGAGCCTTTATGTATAAATTACTGTGTGGCTATATTAATAACTTAGAATGGAACTACATATTGAATATTCTGAGGAAGCCATAGATAGATTTATCATGACTGAATCATTTATGTCTCTGTCAGCAGTGTTGAACATTTGCTGTTCCTCTCCCTTTGTGATGATAGCATCCTGATAGCCATAAAATGGGTATCTTGCTTGGATTTTGACTTGCATTTCTCCAATGACTAATGGTGATGAACATCTTTTCATGTGTTTGTTGAAGTTTGTTTAACTTTGGAAAAATATTCTTTTAAAAAGATGCCCATTTTAAATGTATGTATGTATATATATATAATTTGTTGTTGTTGTTGTTGTTTTCGAGACAGGGTTTCTCTATGTAGCTTTGCGCCTTTCCTGGAACTCACTTTGTAGACTAGGCTGGCCTCGAACTCACAGAGATCCGCCTGCCTCTGCCTCCCAAGTGCTGGGATTAAAGGCGTGTGCCACCACCGCCCGGCAGTATTTTTTAAATTTTAATACATTTTAAGAATTTTTTGTGTTCTATATATTGGATCATTGTCCAAGAATATGATTTGCAAGTATTTCCTCCAGTTCTGTAGATTGTCTTTCCACTCTCTTCATAATATCCATAATGTCTTTGTTTTATTTGAAATGGCCTTGCTACCTAGCCCAGGTTATGCTGAAACTTGTCAAGATCCTTCTGCTTCTGTCCCTCACAGGCTGGGATTACAGGCATGGGATACCATGTCCAACATAATGTTCTTCGATGTATAAAAGATTTAAATTTCTATGAATTCCAATTTATGTTTTTTTCTTTGGTTGTTTGGTCCTTCAGTGTCATATCTAAGTAGCTATTGCCAAATCCAAGACCATGAAGATTGTTTCTGTTTTCTTCTAAGAATTTTAAAGTTTTAGTTCTCAAGTTTGGATTGTTGGCCCATTTGTATTAATTTTTATATATGGTATGTGTAAAGATTAAGTTAACTTATTTTACCTTTTGAACGCAACTAATCAATTGTTCCAATATCTCAAAAAATTTTTAAAAATTTATTTAATTTTTATTTGTGTGTGTGTGTGTCTGTGTGTGTGTCTCTGTGTGTGTGTCTGTGTATGTGCATGTTTATATTGGGGTGTCTTAGAATCCAGAAGAGAATATCAGATCCCCTGGAGCTAGAGTTAACAGGCAAGTGTGAACGTCCCAACATGGGTACAGGAATCTGAACTCTGGTCCTCTAATGCTCTTACTACTGAGCACCTCACTAGCTCCTGTTGTTGCTATTGGGAGTGTATGTGTGTATGTGAGTGAATGGGTTTGTGCATACCGTAGTCTGCATATGGAAATTCAGAGGACAACTTCAGAGAGTCAAGTCAGTTCTTTTCTTCCTGCCTTTATGCCTCACCTTCCAGATCAAACTCAGGTTGTCAGGCTTGTTTTGCAAGTGCTTTTACCAATGGCCCATCTTGCTAGCACAAGATCAGATTGTTTTATTTTAGCTACCCAATTGGCTAATGATAACAAAGGGTATGAGAGTACATGAAAAGTGGCATTTAGCTGTACTATTAGTAGTAGTATACTTCAGGATTCTACTGGAAAGTAATAGCCCAGTGGTACAATGTGTGAGGCTATGGAATTAATTAGGAGCACCAAAAAAAATCACCAAACAAAATAAGAATTTATCAAAAATACTTTTTAAATATTAGCAAATATATAGCTCTAATAATAATAGTACAAGCAGTTGATAATCATTGTAATATTCTTTAAAATAAAAATGAATTAAGAACAACATAAATGTTTTCCTAGATAATAATTCAGCTATATAAAGGAATTCTGAGGCATAAAGAGACTATTGAGAAATATTTTTTCTTATATGGAATACAATTATTCAAATGAAACTAAAATTGGATTCTGTGTAATAGAATGAAAGAGGGATAAGAAATGCTTTCTGTATTTTTGTGTGTGAGGACATCAGTGTACTTGTCAAGACTTCATTATGTAGGTTCTGATTTAGTTGGGATACATATTGTTTGTGATTTTTCTTTTTTTGTTCCTAATTTTTCCACTGATAAACCTTTAAACACTAAGCTCTTTGTTAGGCAAATTTGTTATTTAAGTCATTGTCCAGAAGGCCAATGGAATGTGTGAGCCTATATGTTAAATATTTGTTCATTTGAATACTTTTTCTGTTTTGTAGCAGAATCACAATCTGATTATCAGTGCCATTTACACTGTTACAAGATTAAAATGCAACATCTGTTATATTTCCATAATTAGTTTAAGCAAAGGTTAGTTACTATTAAAGCTTTATTGAAAATGATAAATGCTTCTATATACTGGGATTAATAATTTCACTTATTTAAACTTCTCAGATTCTGTGTCTCCGAAAGAGAAAGTTCAGAGGCACAGTAAAGCTCCAGAACATGGATCCAACTGGGAATTTCTGTTGAACTTTTTCTTTCCAACAAGTAAGTTGTTGATTTATGTATGTATGTATGTATGTATTATGTATGTATTTAATCATTAACTTAATGTCCTTATTTTAAAAAGAGTAGTTAAGTATTATCAGGAAGCAGACTGTTTTCTCAACATTGGAGTGGAACAGACCTGAATTGAGCTCTGGCTCTGCCCTTGGCCTTAGGCAAAGACAGTCTCTCTGGATATCAGGAAAAATACCCCAGGAATTGTGAGGATGACCTGGGACAATAATTGCAAGGTGAATGTGGCAGATTAAGGCTTAAGTTTGTAATTTTTCATAAAATACTTTTATAATTTACTGTGAAATTGATGTCTTCTGTGGCATTAAGCAGTGGCACTGTTGTTATGGAGTAAACGAGATGTTTTCCCATCAGTGTTAATGATAAAAAGTCCAGGTTTCAAGTCACATCATATTGTGATCTGTATATGATGTTTTTTTTTAACAAGCACATGATAACCCTTGAGAATTATTAACCACAAATAAACGTTTTATTTTTTACAGCATATGATCACCTTTGAAAGTGAAGTTTCTCATAAATTGGCATGATAAATACTTTACTAAAACCTATGTAGAATTTATTTTAAGAAAATCTGATATACTTATCCAAACACAAAATTGAATCCATTGTTTAATTTCAGATCGCACCATTCAACTCTTTGGTGGAAAAATCTCTGTATACTTCTCTGGTGATTTCATCAAACATAAAATAGCTATTGTAACAACTGCTACCTATGAGAATAGCAAAATAAATTAAAGCTACTGCCATAGGCAAGTTGAATGAAGAAGAAAATAAACCTGGGAAGGTGTTATGTTGAATAGGCTAAAAGAAGGGCTTACTGAGTACAACAGTAAGTGACAGTTTAAGCTTTAGAGCTTTGACAACAGAAATAAACTGTCAAACACTTGTCTACTTGTCTAGGTTGTTTACACTAATACAAAAAGTGAAGTGGCCTTTACAATGGTCCAAATGATATTTATTTATTTATTTTAATTATAATTTTCCTAACCTAACACTTAAATTTTTTCTTCTTCCTCCCTTCATTCTCTCCTCCTTCCCTCCATTACTTCCTTTTGATTTTTTAAAAGATTTTATTTATTTATAATGTATACAATCTTTTTTGAAGATTTATTTATTTATTATGTACAGTGTTCTGTTTGCATGTATGCCTGCATGCCAGAAGAGGGCGCCAGACCTCATTACAGATGATTGTGATCCACCATTTGGTTGCTAGGAATTGAACTCAGGACCTCTGGAAGAACAGCCAGTGTTCTTAACCACTGAGTCATTCTCTCCAATCCCTCCTTTTATTATATTTGACAGGAACTGACATAGCCAAGGATAACCCTCAAATTCTTTATGTAGCCAAGAATGATATTAAACTTTATGTTCCTTCTGCCTTCATCTCCCAAATGCTAGAATTATAGTCACATGCCACCAAGTCTGGTTTTATGTGGTGCTAGGGATCCAACCAAGGGCAATATGTACATTAGGCAAGCATTTTATCAATTAGTCACATTTCCAGGCCAGCAGGCAGGCCTCCCTCCCTCCCTCTCTCCCTCTGTCTCTCTCTCTCTCTTTCTTTCTAAGAAACATTAGATGTAGAATGATCTACATACTTGAAAACAGAGGATTAATATTTATCAATTGTACATGTTGTCTTTTTTGAAAACTAATTATGGAATATCTAATGGAAAGGATTTTGAGTATTTCCAACACAAACAAATAATAAATGTTTAAGGTGATACATATACCAGTTACTTCAGAATAACCATCACACACATACTATGTACATATATAAATACATATTTATGTATTTATTGCAAGGTCACTGTGCCCCATAAATGTATACAATTATTATGTGTCAGTTAAGGATAGTTTTTGTGATTCTGAAATGCTCCTTTATATATATGGGTTTTTTAAATTAGCTTTTTAAAAGTAGCATATAAAGGAATAGGTTCTAGTATAGCATTCTCATTCTTAGTTTATTTTTTGATTTTCTTTTCCAGTCTTATTCCTCAGCTCACCTCAGTAATCACCTTTTGCTTTGTCATAAATATTCATGTTTGTATCCATTTATTTTTATTATTTTTGATCATGTGTCTATGTGTTGGTGTATGGTTATATATATAGGTGTGTGCAAATGTCTAATGAAAGAAAAGGCAGTGGATTCCCCAGGAGCTAGAGATATAAGCAGCTGTAATAGTACATGCATGCTTTTAACTTCTAAGCTATCTCAAGCTCCCACATATATTCTATTTACTTGTTTTCCATCTTCTGCCCACTCCTTAAGACCTCTTTTTACCCCCTGTCATAAATCTCCTTTCTCGTTTCATACCCATCACATATTCACACAGATATAAAAATTAAAAAAATATAAGATGTGTGTATGAGAAAGAACATGTAGCATTTGTTTTTCTGAATTTGGGTTACTTAATAGAATAATTTCTAGTTCCTTCTATTTTTCTGTAAATGACATGATTTCAGAATTACAGAAAGTATTCTTAACCGCTATTTAGTTCCTTCTGTATTATATTTGTGTCATTCCCCTTATAGCTTATAGTTCTTTTTTTTAATGTTCTCTAACAACATAAAATTCATTTTTATTCTCATAAGCACAATTTGGAATTTTTTGAGGTTAACCCTAACCCTAACTCTGACACATTTTAGATATGAAAATGGTGAATTTTAGACAATGGAATACATTACTTAAAGTATCTCAGGCAACTTTTAAAACTATCTTACCACACTAGGGATTTAGTTCTATTCATAAAATGTCTGCCTAGCATGCACAAAGCCGTGAGTTTGAGCTCTAGCACTGCATGGAGACTGGGTATGGTGGTGTACATCTATAATCCTAGCAGTCAGGAGATTGAGGCAGGAGGATCTGGAGTTCAAGGCCATCTATGGCGGGATAGAGAATTTGATATATAGGTCACTTTGTATACTGGAGACCTGGTCTCAAAAATATACATTATTAGCATTTTATGTATTTCTACAGTTTTAACTATTAGTATTTAACTATTAGAATTAACTAAGTGTACTATTAAATAACTGATAATTTAAACTTGTATTGTGTTAAATGTTTTTCTTTTTCTCTTGCTTTGTATTTATTTGATTATGAAAAGTGTTTATTAATCATGCTAACTATTCTTTCTTGGATTCCTGTCTTTGAAAGCATGCATCATAAGGGAGAATCAGGAGGTAGTAGCTTGTAATAAGCAGCCGTATCTTAGCAAGACTGAATGTTTAAGATTCAAGTGCTGCTTTTCATCATCTGGGACCAAAATGAGGTGCTATGCCCCACTAAGAGATAGTAAGTAGATCATGTCTCATTCATTTATTTGCTTTAAATACTGAAAAAAAAATAGAAAAACACTGAAATAAATAGATTGCAAGGTTTTAAGTACATCTTTAGATTTTTCCAGCTTAACATTTCCCAGGAATTCCCAAACCAAGACCAATGGTATCAGTAGAAATTCTGAGATAGTTCCCTAGCAGTTTCTGTTTAGTCCTTAGATGATAACCAACTATTTAGAATTAGTTCTGTTGACTAAGTTCAGTCACTCTCCCTTTTCTTTCAATGCTTCTAAGATGCTGTATGAGGTCTGACTTTCTGCCTGAGAGAAGGTACTAGAAAGGTATAAAAATGAGTATAGTACGTTCCTTTCTTGCTGCTATGACACAGACACCTGACAGAAACTTGAAGAAGTGTTCATTTTACTCACTGTTTCAGAGGGTTCAGTCTACAGCTGCTTGGCTGTGTGTATTTCAGCAGAACATCATGGTAGTTAGAACATGTCATGGAGGAAGGAGAGTGAGCCATTTCATGACTAACTAGGAATCAGAGGTGGAGAATACAAGAGAAGGCCATGACATGATGTAGTTGTTCTACTTGGGCCCTACCTCTGCTTTTCACTGCCTTCCAGTGCCATTAGTAAACTGTAAGTCTCAAAAGTGATTAAAACATTCATTAATTACAGGAGAGCATTCACTAATCTCTCCTGAGATTTTCTTACAGATACGTTGAGAGGTGTGCTTCACTAAATCTTTTAGGCTTTTCTGAATCCAAAGTCAATTGCCAGTTAACATTTACTATCACAGGGAGTAATCCCTTCTCACTCATGGTGAAGAGTCTTAGATGGTACTCCTATACCAAAAGCAAGATTAACAGGAGAAGAACATCACAAATTTATTTAATCATACTTTTATGTAACACTGAGGCTTTTGAATTAAGAGCTGGTGATACAAGGTAACATTTAATATACTTAGATTCTCTGAAGCACAGACACATGTAGAAATGATTGGACAAAGAGAGTATGATTTAAATGAGGACATCTGAGAAGGTCTGTCCAGATTCTTAATGTCCTCTCTGTATAGCATTCACCTCCAGGCCCTTTTGAAATAGAGATCCTGTGACCTAGTAAGTCAGGGGTTTCTTTCTTTTTGTTCTCTCCCTCTTCTCTTCTCTTCTACCACTTTTGTTTGTTTGCTTTTTTTTTGAAATGTGATCTCATGAAGCTCATTTTTGCCTCAAATTTGCTATATGGTTGAGGATGACCTTGAACTTCTCATTTTCCTATCTCAGAACCTCAAATGTTCAGATTATAGTCATGTGCCACAGTACCCATCTGGTAATAGAATTTCTTTATCTCCAGCATTGAAAGGCAGGGGAAGATTAGAGTAATAGTTTTGAGCTTATGGCTGGCTTTGGGGAAAAGAACTTCTGCTTTCTATGACCTGTCTTGGGGTGAATAAATTCGAATTCTTCTGGCTTTACCTCTGGGTGAGAGAAGAGTAGGAGATAGGAAGCCAGGTGAAAATCAGAAAGAAATTTGACTTTTTCTTTTCTTTTTTTCTGAGACAGGAGTCTCCTGCATTCTAGTCTGGCTGTGAACTTTCTATATAGCAGTTGATGACCTCGAGTTTTCAGTGATATTATAGGCATGCACTACCACACCTAATTTATGTGGTGCTAAAGGTCAAACCTAGGGAGGGTTTCATGCATACTAAACAAGCACTCTACCAACTCCTGGGCTTCTTAAGGCTGCATCTGAGGCCTTTTTCCTGGATTATCATATCTGCTTAGTCATAATAACACCAATTAGGCTTGCCTTAGCTTAATTTTTTTATATTAGTTTCTCTTCCTGTGTCAAGTTATTCCTATTTACCTTGTGTTCAACAGCTTGCCATGTAACAGTGAATGTTTCCTGTTAGCTGTCTTTAGCAGCTTTTCTTTTAGAATAACCCAAAGCAAAATTACTCTCTTAAGATTTTTCTTTCTTTCTGAAGTTAAGGAAATAACACCATCTTTTTTTTCTCCTACTTTCACTTGCTAGTGGGGACAAATTACTTGTTGGTCCCATGATGAATCTATTGGATGTGATAGAGCACTAAGAAATAATAACAAGATCCATGAAAGACAATATCTTAGGTTTATATATGGCTCCTCTTCAACTTAGAGCTCTCTGTTGTACATCTAGTATTAATGATGAAAACTAAAGCCTGATCATGAATATAGTATTGAAGTTTTAATGTTGTCATGTTGTATTTATAATTCATTAATCAGTTTACTGTTTCTATTATGTGTGAAGAAACAATTGGTTCTTTTAATGAACAAAATTGATCCATGACTTAGAATTCCCCAGTCACATTAGAAAGCATTTCCTAGTGCATATGGGGCTAAAGTATGCTTATTCACCTGCAGATTTTTGATTCTGTGTTTCAGTGCTTTATATTTTGGAAGTAAACACTGAAGAAGCCATTTCTTTACCAAGTTAACTGTTCATAGATTGATTTGTTCTTCATATACTCTTAGGATGCAGAACTTATGACCATAGAACAAGTACATTTAGGGCCATACAAAGAATCCAATATTATGAAACATAATCTGCCAATGAAAACAGCCTCATTATTTTGTTAAGGTATTGTTGGTGGGCACATTTTGAAAGTAGCTTTTAGTTGCATTTCAAGAACTCCTACTTGAAGCATAACAAGGAGGTTCACCGTTCACTTTACTTTATTCATAAAACTGATAGGTTTTTTTTAATAAATATTTTATAAAATAGTTCAGATTTGCTTCTTTTGCCTAGGCATAAAAGTAACAAGATATAATTAAATCAACAGAGCCTACACAGATGCTCCGGGTGTTTGGATTCGCTGTGACCAGCATGATAATCCTGGGATTTCTTCCTATGTATTGCTGCTCTCTTTGCCAGAGGAGGTAGGCAAACATAAAACTTTATTTGCTGATTGCTGACTATATGTGGATATTTGTGAGTTGACACATTTCTTCCATTGCTTTAAATATGAAGGAATAATATTTGGATTCATTTTTTTGGGAAAAAAACCTAAAAATAAAATTAGAAATTTTTCTTTTAAGAACATGATATTTTTCACAAATATAAAACGTCCTGTTTAATAGGCTTTGTTTATTTTATCATCAAATAAAATCCCAACTGGAAGGAAAAAGAAGTCTGCAAGCTGGAGATGTGTGGAGTTGGGGTAGCTATTAAGTGTAAGCGAGAGGGATTTCTGGAAGTTGTAGGCTGTCAGGGGTTTTCTATCCTTGGTCTTAAAATATTGGTCTGTCTTTAACATAAGTTATGTCAGATTTTTTCTTAGAGATTTATACAAAATACCAATGGAAAACTAGCACTTGATGTTTCCAAATTTGTTCATTTTTTGTAGATCCCCACCCACTGAAGCAGAATGTGTGTGAAGGTACACAGCAACCAGAATGAGTATAAAAAGTGAGGTGGGGGATATAACTTAATGGCATAGTACTTCTTTTGCATGAGGCCCAAGGGTTCAGTTCCCAGAATTGGAAAAAAATGTTAGAAAGTTGGGAGCATAGCATTTAGAGAAATCCCACATTCAGATTCAAGTACAGGCATGACTGAGAACAAGTGCTTCCTTCAGTATTCTGGGAAAAGTTTTGGTTGCAGATTAAGCATTTGTGATGTTTTTACACTTTATTTTTTTCCATAGGGATCATCAAGGTTTCAGTTATCACTTTAGCAGATGTGGTGTGTGTGTGTGTGTGTGTGTGTGTGTGTGTGTGTGTGTGTGTGTTTGTAGTACTGAGGATTGAACGTAAGACTTTGTGTGTGATAAGAAAGTGCTTCATTGCTAAGGGAAGTGCTATAACATAAAGCTATGTCTCCAGTCTTCATTCTTAATTTCCAGTCAGAGTCTCATTGAGATGTCCAGTCTAACTTTGAACTTACTATGTAGTTCAGGTTGGCCTTGTACTTTCGATTTTCCTTCCTCAGCCTCTGCATATCTGTGATAATAAAACTGTATGACAAGGTGTAACTTTAATAGATCATTTCAAATTCTTCTGTTAAGTCACAGCATTTTAACTATTCCCACTTGCATCCAAGCCAATTCTTTTTCTCATATTTCATCTAGCTTCAAATTTTGAGTGGATAATTTTCTGTGTGTATAGTATATGCTCACGTGTATGAGGTGCATGTGCCTATGCTTGTGAGGAGGCCAGAGGATTCTAGATGTTCTGGTCTATCACTTTCTGCCTTATTCATTTGAGACAGACTGAGGTTACAGGTGTACAAGGTCAGTCTGCCTTTTTTTAAATGTTACTGCTAATAACCAAACCTAGATCCTATGCTTGTATACAAGAACGCTTACTTGAGTGTATGGTTTCTATTCCATAGCCTCCCCCACTCTCGTTCTTTAAGTATAGTCATGTCATCTTTAAATATATATATATATATATATATATATATATATATATATATATATATATATATATATATATTTGTGTGGGTATTTTGTCTGCATGCATGTTTGTTCCACATACATGCTTGGTGCCCAAGGAGGCCAGAGGAGAGCATCAAATATCCTAGGACTGGAGCTATATAGATGGTTGTAAGCCACCTTGTGTGGTGCTTGGAATTAAACTCATGTCCTCTGGAAGAGCAGCCAGTGCTCTTAACTACTGGGCAATCTTTCTAGTTCCTCATTAGCCCTTCATGTTTTTTTTCTTTTCTTTAGGTGATTGGGAGTAGGAGTGGAGGTTTTTTTCCCCCCTCCGTTCATCCCTTCAAAGCTTGCTTTCACATAAAAAAAAGCAACTTATGAATAAAAGTGAAAGCTTTGTTAGAATTTGATGGCTAGAATTAGACCTTATAATTAGAAAGCATCTGGATAATAAAATTAGTATAATTTCATTTGGATCTTCTATTACACATTTACCAACTAATTTAATGAGGACATTTACATCCATTGGATTCTTTTCTTTAAAATGAAATCCAAAGATTATCCCCTGATGAGAACATATTTTATGTTTTATGTAATATAAACTGTTTCAGAGACTCAGACACTGAATAAGAACTTGAAATACAGATGTTCTGGTTTCCCATACTATTGTGCTACTATTTTGTATGAGGGGTATGCTCCATTTGTCATTCTAAACTGCCTACTATGGCCCCAGAACAAATGGCAGTTTAACCTAGGTGTTTACCTCTGTTTCTTTGAGGACCAGTGGTTGAGAGTATATGGGACACTGTCAATTTCTCCTGGAAGGCTGATTTTAGAATCAAAGGGCAAATGAGATAAACGGAAGCCAAAGGTTGCAAAACTCTCCCTTTGAGAGGCAAGAAACCTCATAAGAATAATCCCCTTACCTCACTTCCCATCTCCATTTCAAAGAATAAAGGATATAAGATACTAAATTAGTCAAAATAAATGACTCCATAAAATGAAAACAGGTGTAGTAGTAGTAAAATCCATATATAGCTATTTAAAAAAGGAAAACATGGAGTGGAGAGAGAACTCAGCACTTAAAAATATGTAGTGCTCTTCTTTCAAAGGCATGCTTCCAACCATTTGCAATTCTAGCTCTGGAGGTGTCTGACACCTCTGGCTATACTCCCCTCTCACACACACATATCTACACACAGTTAAGTTTTAAAGTTACATCTTTGAAAAGGAAAAGAAGCCAGACACAATTGTTCGTGTAAATCACAGGAACTACAAACAAAGTACAGATCTGCATTAACATGATCTGTGCCTCTGTTGAAAGAATCCTTTTGCCATTTCAGCATTGGGAGGCAGCCTCATGCTCTTCTTATGGCATTCTGTCTTATACATGAGCCATTCGATTGTTCCTTATGGGGGAAAAACTTTTATAATGACTCTCTTGGTCTTCAGTTGCAAACCAAAACAAATAAGATTTTGATATTCTCTTGCCTGTTTAATTTGGACACTACTATCTTTTATTTATATGTCACCTAAAGAGCTAGCAACTGGCAATAATTGGAGCAATGAAAAATGAGAATGGGGGGGTGTGTGAAAACAGTGTTGGTAGAGATTATCATCATTCCCCAGAAACAAATAGATGTACTTCATTCTTTTGATGCTTCATGATTTCTGCAGTGGAACATATTTATTCAGTACTAGCTTCACTGTGTAATGTGAAGTGTACCGAGATGTTGAAGACATAGACCCTATTTTTTAAAATAAATTTATATATTTATATTTGTGAATATGTGTCTGTGTGAGTGTATACACAAGTGTGTGTGTGTGTGTGTGTGTGTGTGTGTGTGTGTGTGTGTGTGTGTGTGTGCTGTTCTTCTTTGTGGCCCACAGTATTGAACTATATTTGCTTTCCTGAGCATGGGTGGGCAACCATTAACTATCTTTAGTTCCTCAGGGAGAGCTGCGGCCTTGTTTTCTTGGCTAGCCTGGAAGCCAACAAGCCACACAAATCTTCCTGTCTCTGCCCAACTCAAAGCTGGTGTTAGGGGTGTTTCGGAGGACACATGGCTTGTTATGTGGGTGTGGAGATAGGAACTCCAGTCCTCAGTTGTAGCACGAATCTTTTTTTTTTTTTTTTTTGGTTTTTCGAGACAGGGTTTCTCTGTGTAGCTTTGCGCCTTTCCTGGGACTCACTTGGTAGCCCAGGCTGGCCTCGAACTCACAGAGATCCGCCTGCCTCTGCCTCCCGAGTGCTGGGATTAAAGGCGTGCGCCACCACCGCCCGGCTGTAGCACGAATCTTAAACGGTCTCATTAATAAAATCAAACCTGAGGCCGGTTATTGGGGTGAATGCTGGAAGATCAGAGAAGCAGAATAAGCTACAGCTAACCTCACCTGGCCAACTTCTCAGCTGATCTTGTTTCCTCAGACTGGAAGCTCTGTGTTCTCATATCCAAATGGCTTTCAGCTGAACTGCTTCTCAATTGCCTGAAAGCTTAACCAGGCTCGTTCCTGGTCCTCACGCCTTATATACCTTTTTGCATTCTGCCATCACTTCCTGGGATTAAAGGCTCACTTCCTGGGATTAAAGGCTCAACTCTTGGGATTAAAGGCATGAGTCACCATGCCTGGATGTTTCCAGTGTGGCTTTAAACTCACAGAGATCCAGATGGATCTTTGCCTCCCAAGTGATAGGATTAAAGGTGTGTGTGCCACCATTTTCTGGCCGCTATATCTAGTGGCTGTTCTGTTCTCTAATCCCAGATAGGTTTATTAGGGTGTACAATAATTTGGGGAACACGATTATCACTACACTCAGTATTTCAGACAAAACACAAGGGGAATTAAAGTAAGTAGAGATAGCTTGACAGTCTCTATGGAGGGGTACCATTTGAATTGGGTTTTGAAGGGAAGGCAAGATATGAATTAGATGGGGAGGGGCCTTTCCACAGAATTCCTTATATTGGGAAGGAGATCTCCTTAGTATATGCCCTTTAACAGCTTCTTGTTTCTAAGCAGAGGAGACTGAACTTTGTCTTTGGAATAATTAGTACTGAGTCTCCAGTTTGCTTCTGCTAGACTTGAGGTCAGATTTGACATAATCCAAAAACACAGAAACTTGAGCCTGCTTGAATTAGTTGCATAAATGCAAAAGGGAGGAAAGAACATAAGTGAAAAGCTTTCCAAGAATTTGCTACTAAATAGCTTAATTAAACTTGCATATAAGATGTATTTTGAAATTCACTGCACCCTCAAGGTTGTGTAACATCTATTTTTAGCCTCATTAATAGGGATCAGAAGTTTCATTAGGTTTAAGTGCCACCAATAGGCTTAAGACTAACTTATATGAAGAAAGAGGAAAAGATCAGGTGGATGGAGACAGAAGTAAGCAGAGGAGGAGAGCTCTAAGGGCATGGGTGCGGTAGGGTGAGGAATACTTGAATCACTACCATTAGATTAAGTTTATCAAGCTCATTGATTAAGTTTATAAAGCTCATTGATTTTCACAAATAACCAATTCTTTGTTTCATTTTTGTTATTGTTGTTTGTTTCTATTTTATTAATTTCAGCCCAAGTTTGATTATTTCTTGCCATGTACTCTTTTTGGATGCAGTTTATTCTTTTTATTCTAGAACTTTCAGGTATGCCATTAATTTGTTAATATGAGGTCTATCCAAAGATTTTTTATATAGGCACTCAGTGCTATGAAATTGCCTTCATTGTGTCCCATAGGTTTGGTTATATTGTGTTTTCATAATCATTCAATTCTAAATGTTTCTAATTTCCTTCTCAATTTGTCTTGACCCGGTTTTCTTTCAGTAGTTTTCATGAGTTTGTATACTTTGTTTCTAATGTTGGTATCCAACTTTAATCTATGGTGGTCATACTGAATGTTGGGTAGTATTTTAGATTTCTTCTCTCTGTTGAGACTTTTTTGTGTCTGAGTATGTTGTTTTCATTAGCTTTCTATTAGCTGTAATAAAACACCATGACCAAAAGCAGCTTGGGGGAAAAGAGTTTATTTGGCTTACATGTCCAGGTCACAGTTCATCACTGATGGAAGTCAGAGAAGCAACTTAGGAAGAAACATGAAGTCAAGAACTGAAGCAGAGGCCATGGAATAATGTGCTCACTGGGGTAAACCCTAGAAGTTTCTCGGGTCCTGCCCAGCTGCCGCCCCCCCCCCCCCCCGTGTTCCAGACAAATCTATCATCCATGGTCCTGCTGCCGCTTAAACCCAAGTAAACACACAGAGGCTTGGGCTTGTATTATTTACAAATTGTATAGCCTATGACTTCAGCCACTTCCCAGCTAGCTCTTTCATCTTAAATCAACCAATTTCTATAAATCTATATGTTGCCACGTGACTGTGGCATTACCAGACTGCTGGCATCTTGCTGTCCCTTAGGTGGTGGCTGGTGTCTCCCTCCCTCTGCTTTTCTTCTTCCTGTCTCTCTCTTGGATTTCCCTCCTGGCTATAACCTGACTCACCATAAGCCAGAGCAGCTTCTTTATTAACCAATCATAGCAACACATATTCATAGCATACAGAAAGATCATCCCATAGCACTTTCCCTTTTCTGTCTAATTGAAAAGGATGGATTTAACTTTAGCATAGTAAAATTGCATATAATGGAACAGTTATCAAGCAAGAATTACAGTTATAATATCTAGTCTATTTGTATTTGACAAAATTAAAGAAAATATTCTATCATCTGTCCTATATTTATGAGTCTAAAGTTTCATATCTAATTTATCTTTTATCATAACCAAGGAAAATTATAACTATCTAGTCTTCAACTATGTCAAAGATCCCAGAAGGATATAATATTATCTAAATAAACAGGAAGTAAATTTTTTAAGCTTTTAAAAGAAGCATTTATTTGTAGTATGTGCATTACAGGAAACACAACACAAGAAGCCAAGAACAGCCCCCCAGTCACAAGCGGCTCAGCTTGACGTGTCCTTCTAGATGCTGCAAGTGTACACACATTTAGGGAACTGAGATTATACAGTATGTACCATGCTTTCCCCCACATTGCGAATATTCACCAACTAAAAACCCCACGCTACAGGAGTATTTTGATAACCAAGAATACACCATGCTATTTCAATCTGTCAGACAAAACTGCAATCCTGTCTTCCTTCCTTGGCAACAAAAATTTCATAGAAGACAAAAATGGCAGCAGGCCTCTAGATAGAAGTACTGGCAAAGATACAATTAAAATTCTGCATTCCTCAATGCTCAGCTTACAGGAAAACAAAGCCACAGACCACATGAAGTACAGCATTCCTAAGTTTATCATCAGATCTATATACTAAAATATGAGGAAGAAGGCATGTTCCCGCTCAGTAAACATATTCCTATGGAGTAGCTGAAGATGCTCCTACGGCAGGGCTTCTCAGGATGTCAGTATCAACACAGCACAGGGCTGCAGATCTCGCCCTGCGAGCCTCCCTCTGCCCTTCCACAGTCAGCCTAGCAACATGAATTAACTCACACTGTCCAGACATGGTTTAACAGTTCTGTGCTCAAGAGTAACCTTTTCTGTCAGTCTGTCAAGCTGTCCTTTTAACCATATGTTCTCCTTTAGGAATTTATGAATTTCAGATGTTGTGGAATAAACTTTGTGCACAAGAAACACAAGTCTCTTCCCAGAAATGCACATATGGATCCCTGGGTACAGTTGCAACAGTTTTCTATATGTGATGGACTAGAGAGATGGCTCAGAGGTTAAGAACACTGGCTGTTCTTCCAGAGGTCCTGAGTTCAATTCCCAGTACCCATATGGTGGCTCATGACCATCTGAAATGAGATCTGGCTTCCTCTTCTGGCCTGCAGGCAGGGATACATGCAAACAGAACACTGTATACATAATAAATAAATAAATCTTAAAAAAAAAAAGAATTGGGCATCCCATGATGGGTGTCAAGAATGAACCACAGGAAGTGCATTGTAAGCAACTTCCAAGGTTCTAGAAATCATAGAGACATCTAGCTGCCTGGAGAGTCACCCAAAGTTCCTCTGCAATGTTTGGGCATCTATCTTTAGCCTATAGGCCTAGAGTTTTTTAGTCATTTCTCCCTGTGTCCTGTAGAATATCTGGCAGTCTTCTCTGCAAAGCAGGAACCTAAAGGCCCATCTCACCTTGTTTTGGCAAAATTCAGTGGTCCTTTTTACATGCGCCCTGCACATCCAGTTGATATAACATTTTTTTTTTTCCAAGCAGTCCAGGCAAGAACAGTTTCTTGCCCAAATGGCTAACTTTTACCATAAGGAAAGCAAACTCCATATGGAGTTTCTTCAATGTCCATCATCTTCTTTGAAGTAAAACGGTGATGTCAGGAGCACATGTGTCTCATTGTCCAGAAAGTTGAAGTTTTTAAAACATTTTAAATGCCATATTTGGTAGGTCTTTGTAGTGTTTGAAGATTACCTACCTACACACACACACACACACACACACACACACACACACACACACACACATAGAAAACTTAACTAACATGACTATAAGTTTGATTATCATGGATGACTAATTATTAATGCTTCTTAATTATACATTACAATTTCAAATGAGCTGTGCAAACATAATACCTTAAATAAGAGTAACAATATACATACAGTATAACAAAATTAACTTTAAATTTCTATCAATAAACTAAAATTCATAACAATGTAATAATTTTTAAACAAATTGTTGCTCTTTAAAAGTAGATTCAATAATCTACACTTTTATTCTATCATATCTATAATATCCCCTTTTCTTTTTTAGAAAGAGATTGTATTTATAATCAACCCTCTTTAAATAAAAATAAACATTTATAAACAATATTTTGGGGATTTGGGAGTAGCTTTTTATACTACTTCCTGTTGGTTGGGTATGCTGGCAATCTTATGGAGATCCTGAGAAAATTAAGAGTTATGGTCAAGTCCTGGGAAGACCAGCTCTGACCTTTGTTAACAGGTACCATCTGGTAAGGCAGGAGGCCTCACTTGATCAAATCTGATCCATCTTAACCTTGGACAATTCCATAGCCTCTTGCTTCCTGTGGAAACAAAAGCAGAGCCTCCTTTCCAAAGCAACATATCCTTAGATCCAAATTTTGAAGTCAAGATACCATCCAGGACCACCTGCCAAGGGATAGTACTATCCACAGTGGACTAGGTCATGCCACATCAATCATTAATCAAGAAAATTTCCCATAGCTTGTCTACAGGCAATCTGATGGAGGCATTTTCTTAATTAAAGATAATTCAGATGATCCTAGCTGTGTTACACTGACAAAACAAAAATAAAAAAAAATAGACAACTAACTAGCACAGATGTGTGAGTATATTATCCCATTTAAAGGATAATTATTACTCACATGTGCTGTGGGATGGTCTGTATGTCAAATGTGTTGCTTTGATTGGTCAATAAATAAAACACTGATTGCCAGTAGCCATGCAGGAAGTATAGGGGGGACTAACAGAGAGGAGAATTGAGAGAATTCTGGGAAGTGGAGGGCTGAGGAGGGAGACACTGCCAGCAACAGCATGTGAAGATGCCGGTAAGCCACGAGCCATGTGGCAAGGTATAGATTTATAGAAATGGATTAATTTAAGATGTAAGAGCTAGATAGCTAGAAGCCTGAGCCATTAGGCCAAACAGTTTAAATAATATAAGCATCTGTGTGTTTGTTTTATAAGTGGGCTGTTGGACTGCCGGAGCTTGGTAGGACCCGGAGAAAAAACTCTCCAGCTACACACATGAACTTGACATGTATTCAAGTATTTCAGCTTTCCTAAGAGATGTTTTCCTGATCAGGTGTTCAACAGACATAGTTGGACTACCTCTTAAGGAAGAGTGCAGTACTGCACAATGTTTTAGGCAATTTAGAATGTCATGTCTCCACCCAAGGTCAAAAGTGGACATGGCTTTCCATTAATGAGTCTCAAGATATCCCTTCTACCTTTATCTTTTCATATGATGCTTTAAGTCTTAAAGTGCAATTATGATGCTTTCATTTCTTTTTTCTTTAAGGTTATTTTTATTTATGTGTATGTGTGTAGCACGAATCTTAAAAGTTCTTATTAATAAAATCAAACCCAGGGCTAGGTATTAGGGTGAATGCTGGAAGATCAGAGAAGCAGAACAAGCCACAGCCACCTTACCTTACCAGTTCCTCAGCTGATTCTGTTTCCTCAGACTGGAAGCCTCTGTGTCCTCATCCAAATGGATCTCAGCTGAACTGCTGCTCAAAAGCCTAAAAGCTTAACCAGTTTTAGTTCCTGGTTTTTATGCCTTATATACCTTTCTGCTTTCTGCCATCACTTCCTGGAATTAAAGGCGTGAGTCACCATGCCTGGCTGTTTCCAGTGTGGATTTGAACTTGCAGAGATCCAGATGGATCTCTGCCTTTGGAATACTAGGATTAAAGGCCTGTGCTACCACTGCCTAACCTCTATGTTTAGTATTATGGCTGTTCTGTTCTCTGACCCCCAGATAAGTTTATTGGGGTACACAATATATCAACCACATATTTGTCCATGTAAGTTTATGTTACAAGTATCCAGATACCGATGGAGGCTAGAAGGGGGTGTTAGATTCTCTGGAGCTAGTGTTATAAGTGCTGGTAACTGAACTAAGGTCTTTTGGAAGAACAGGGCACACTGTTAACCACTGGGACACCTTCTTAGCCCCTGCTTCCCCTTCTTATAATTGGTTTATTACTAGGAAAATGTAACATGAGGTCTAAAGTATATTATGAGAAAAGGGGTCCATTCTTAATGGAACCTGACCTTGCTAATGCCTGCACTTTCCTTTGTTAGAATTTATTAGAGGAACAGAACCAATAGCATATGTATTACAAATGGAGTTTACTTAATTGTCTTACGTGTTTCAGTCTGGAGAATTGAGCTTTCTGCATGCTGGACTAGCTGAGAACCTGACAGTTGCTCAGTCTGAGTGGCTTAGAGGACTTCTAGAGAACTGCTGGTTTTTAGTCGGCATCAAAAGGGTAAAGAAGCTGAGTTCTGATGTCAGTAAAATGTGACAGCATTAATGGCAGCCACAATTTACTCAGCCAACAAAGAGCAAAGGCAAGCATGGAAAAGTAACACTGCATTTTCCTCAGACCTTTTTATGTCTTTATCACTTCTAGAAGGTACTGTCTACTGTGGGAGACAGTCTTTACCCCTCAGTGAATTCCTCCAAGAAATACTCTCACAGACTTGTTCAGAGGCTTGTCTCTTAATCAACGGCAAATCTAGTCGAGTTGACAACCAAGGTATTAACCATCATACTACCTAAGACTTGTGGTCCTACTTAGTGATCCCAGTCACACCACTCTACTTGATGTAGAGACTATATGGCATGTCACCATTCAAGCACTGACTTGTTATGTATCTCCCCTCCACCACTATTCTTATCTGGATCATTTCCAGGCAGGCAGTAGGTCTCAGATTAGATGTCACCTGTCCTAGAATGCTTAGCCCAAATCTTTTCTCACACTGGGTCAGGCTTCTTTTTGCTTGTTTTCTGCCATTGTCTGCCTACCTCTACAGTAACTGACTTCAATTTGTTGTCATTATCAGCCTCTGAATCTGCCCTTCCTTTGAAAAGGTACAGTCCTTTAGCACAGATCCTATGTCTTATTTGTCTTTAGTTCTATGATATGTATACATGTTTTTTCATAACAGAAAATATGTAATAAAGGTCTGCAAAAAGTTGACTTGTGCTTTCTAAGTACACTAGCCATAAAGTTAGACATTATATATGAGAATAAAACCACCTTTAACATATTTGACAAATTATTTTACCTCTAATTTCTCTTTTGAGCATTTTTTAATAATGAATATCTAACTTTTTACATCAGAAGTGCATAAGTTGTATTGTCAGTATTTGGGGAGTGTAGGTACAGGAGATGTACTCCATACTACTACCCTCACCAACCTCAAGAGTTCATCTAAAGATTCAGGGACCATGACTCAGGCCAACCAAGGATATGTGGCTTTGATGTGGAACATAATTTCAGAACTAGATAGTTTATGAATCAGGATTATAGGTTTTATTAAAGATGTTTTAATACAAGTTTAAGCACCAGGACAAGGACAAAAAGTGGTGCTTATAAATAAGACACCTGACAGCATGTCTTTCTTAAAGACAATTTTTTTTGTTGTTGTTATGTTTTTATTTTTTTTGAGACAAGGCATTACTATGTAGCCTTGGTTGGCCCATACCTTGACAGCTTTGCAGACCAGGGTGGCCCTAAACTCAGAGATCTACTGCCTATTCCCCTAGAGTGTTGGGATTAAAGGTATGGAAACACATCATGCACCAACAAGGCAAATTTTTACAGTAGTCATATATAGTGTTGTTATAGTGGGGTTTAAAGTTACTATCATATCACTGGATGGTTCCTAAGGGGTACCTGATACAATTAAAGTTAATAAGGTAAAAGTCTAGCACACAGATACAGGAAGTTAATCAAAGTTAGTTTTCTTTTGAGAATCCCAGACAATGCTTGGCAAAGTAATGACCTATACTCAAGGTGTTATACATTCAGACCTTAAGCCTGGGTCATTTCTACTTTAACATAAAACACCTATATATGGAATGAATATTAACTTTTTGTTAGCAGCTTTTACAACAAATGTTAATTATGCTAGAATTCTTGCTTCTTAGGTGGCAAGAGGTTCTAGTCAGACTCTAGGATTTGGAACTCTAATCACATCCTGTCTTTCTATTTAACCATAGTATGACAGTTAATTATAAGGACTGACTGAAAACCAAGTCCTTTGAAATTTAGATGAGTTAGTATTCTCTTTCCTCTCTCTCTGTGTTTGCATGTGTAAATGTTCATGTATATGTACACACATGTGCATATGAGTGTGTATTTGTGAAGGCCAGAGATCAGTGTCTTGATCACTCATCACCTTATCTTTTTACAGTCTCTCATTGACTGTTGTAGTCTCTGGGAATCCACCTGTTTCCCCTCCCCCCATTAGTGTTACAGATATAAGAGACCACATTTGGCTTTAAAATATTTATTCTTATTTTTTGAGAATTTCATACATGAATATTGTTTTTATGTCATTTCTACCCCTCCCTCTCCAGTCTCTCCCATGTTCCTCCTACTTCTACCCAACTTTATGACCTCTTCATTATTGTTGTTATAAGTTATGCACATACACATACTCACACATACACAAATACAACCTGCTGAGTGCATTTAGTGTCATACACACACATACGTGTGTGTGTGTGTGTGTGTGTGTGTGTGTGTGTGTGTGTATTTAGGGATGACCATTTGGGACTGGATGACCTATCAGGGCTTTCCCCTGATCTCCCTCTCTTAGCAACAATTAATAGGCTGTAGCTTTTTTTTTTTTTTTTTTTTTTAAATCTAGGGGTGGGACCTGCCTTGCAAGATTTCCTCTATCAACTTGAAATACCATCTGGTGTTGCCATTCTGTAGATTTTGTTTAGGCAACAATATTGTTAGGATTTCATGCTTGGCTCTTTCTGTAGGTTCTGGGGATCAAAACTCAGCTCTCTGTTTTTGTGTGGTATGTATTTTACAGACTGAACCATCTCTTCAGCCCACAGTAGTTTTCAAAGATTACTATGCCATATTTTTCTTTTTTAGTAAAAGTGAAATGTATACCACTAAATTTAAAATAAACCTCATGAATAAAAGACATCTTGTCATTTTATGATGAAAAGTATGATATATTAAGGTTACAGAATCAGGAAGCTTATATAAGCCTTAATTTCTTAGCTATAATTCTGGATGTCCAGAAATTCTATAAACCTAAATATTTTTTCTATGTCATTTAAAGCAAAAATGCTGATCTAATCTGATTGATTTTTTCTAGTCTTATTTACTGCTTAGAGTGAATACATATATATTTTATTACAGAAATGTTAATGTATTTTATTATGAAATACTACACCAGGCTCCTTGGGAGTGTCAAACAGTAATCAGTGAATCACATCATGTTACCTTAGTGAAATTAAAAAAAATGTATTCTGATACACATCTGGCCTCTGTAGACTAAGAACTATGTAGTTTTAGTTCTTGCCTCTTTTCCAGACTGTAGTTAACAATACAACATAAAGAGGTAATAGGTAAATCATACAAATATTTTTGGCCTTCACTCACTATTTTATACCTGGAGACATTTTTGTGATTAATTGAGAAAAAGGTGTTTCATTTCTTCACATCTGTCGTACCTATTGGAGCTCACTGACAATCAAGTAATATAGTTTTATGGGAGAAAAGTGAGTATTACCTTCAAAGTTATCCTTTCAAAAGCAGGCTTATCTATCTTAGGTTCCCATATGCCCAGAACCCAGTTGCTCTGGACATTGAAGTAGCACTATTGGGTGTTCCCTTATGCTGCTTAGCATTGAGCTAAAGAGATGGTGATTCTGTTATTTTCTCTTCATAATCTTGTAGGCAGATCTTATCTCTATCTTCTTTGTGTTTCCCTGTAGCAAGATTCCTGGAAGACCACCTCCCAAATCATGACATGGAGACTTATTAATTATAAATGATTGGCCTTAGCTTAGGCTTGTTTCTTAGCTAGCTTTTTTTTAACTTAAGTTAACTCATTTCTGTTAATCTATGTGCTGCCCTTAGGCTCTTTACCTCATTTATGTACTGTCCATCCTGCTTGCTTGCTTCCTCTGTGTCTGGCTGGCTGGTCTCTGGCTGGCTGGGCCCCTTTCCTCTATCCCTTCTAGCTCCATCAATCTCTCTCCTGCATAGCTATTGGCTGTTCAGCTTTTTAATGGACCAGTTAGGTGCCTTCGGTGGGCAAGGTGGAAACAGCAACACATCTTCACATAGTTAAACAAATGCAGCACATCTTTATATAGTTAAAAATTATTCTGCAACAAACAACTGCAACACATCTTTACATAGTTAAACAAATAGTCTATTCCACAAATATTCTGTCCCCTGCATAACCTTTGCCATGAACATTCCCCTTTCCTCCTATTTCATGTGTGCTTAGTTCTTTAGAAACTGAAAGCCCTGTAAACAATAAATAACATTTCTTGATAAAAATCAACTAATATTTATAAGGTAATGTTCCATCCTAAAGGAATTGAATGCCCAGAAAGGAGAAAAGAGGAGGTTAACACAGATGTAGAAAGACTTTACTTTAGATTTTCTAGGTCTGAATTTGAATCCTGGCTCATTAAGTAATTTGGCAACCTCAGGCTAGTTACTTTTCTTATTAGTGTTGGTGTCTGTCTCAGTTTCTTTATCTGAAAAATGAAAATAATAGAACTAGTGCCCATGTTTCTCATTGAGAGAATTAAATGAGCTCTTGGATACAGGTACTATTATATGGACTGTGCAGGTTTACTTATGTATTTATGAAATATATATATATATATATATATATATATATATATATATATGTACATATACACATGTAACAGTAATGATTAAAAGATCATAGATTTGAGATAGGGGTGTACACGAGAAAGGTTGGAGGAAGGAAAAGAAAGGAGAAATACTATAATTATATTGTAATTAAAAAAATGAAAGTATGCTCATGTAGATCTCATTCATTTCTCTGTCATTGGGCGATCCCTGTGTCTTTCTTAGGGTTTTCTTTACTAGGTAGTGTAGCTAGAGTTTTCCTGCCTTGCCCACAGTCAGGACAAATCTTTGTCACCCGCCAGTCCCACAGCCGCTCAGACCCAACCAAGTAAACACAGAGACTTATATTGCATACAAACTGTATGGCCGTGGCAGGCTTCTTGCTAACTGTTCTTATTGCTTAAATTAGTCCATTTCTATAAATCTATACCTTGCCACGTGGCTGGTGGCTTACCGGCGTCTTCACATGCTGCTGGTCATGGCGGCGGCTGCAGTGTCTCTCCACCTCAGCCTTCTGCTTCCCAGAATTCTCCTCTCTCCTTGTCCCACCTACTTCCTGCCTGGCCACTGGCCAATCAGTGTTTTATTTATTGACCAATCAGAACAATTTGACATACAGACCGTCCCACAGCACTTCCCCTTTCTTTTTTTTAAAAGGAAGGTTTTAACTTTTACACATCTCCAAAGTCAGCTTGGTATATTTGGGAATTTGGGCGTAGCTTCTCTTACTACTTCCTGCTGGAGGGGGGCGCTGTATTTTATGGGGACACAAAGAAAATTTTAGGATCATGGAGTAGTCCGTGAGACCGTATCGTCTGAGCCAGTTGCCTTGAAACAATTCTGGATCATCTGGGCCATGGTGTCATCGGAGACCTTTCAGGTGGTCTTGGCTGGTCAAACCTGATGTATCTTAATTTGGAACAAATCCATAGCCTCTGGCTTTCTGTAGAAACAAAAGCAGAGCCTCCTTTCCAAAGCAACATATCCTTACATCCAAATTTTGAAGTTAAGGTACCTTTAAAATACACATTTTGGCATAACTCAACAGCTTTTGCAATCAAATGTTTTTCTTCAGCTACAAATATCAAAGAGAACATAATCCAGATTCTCTGTGTGATAGCCATCTTTATGTGGCTTATTTTTTATATTACCTTGAGCCTATTGCTTTAAACAGCAGCCTTTTAAGCCTGAAACGGCGCTGTGGCTGCTGGCTCCTCCCACTTCAGCTTCCCAACATGGCGGTGGTACCTTTTCCGCCAGCTCTGGGAGCCATCCTGGGTCTATGCTTTTATCCAAGCAGTGCGTAGCCCAGAAACCTCTTTTTGTTTTGTACTAGCAAAGGCTAAATCCACCATGCAGCTTAATGTGCCACTTGCAGAGGCCTCTTTCCCGCCATACTGCAGATCGAGCACACATCAGGAACCGGCCAGTAACTCAAACCGGCAGCTGCTGCTTATTTGAGAGAGACAATTAGGAAGCTGTTTTTAGCTCCGTTTTAGAATCTTTTTTCTCAGGTTTTAGGTGGAAACTCTTGCCAACACGTTGGGCGCCATTTGTAGATGTAACCAACCGTCTTATTAAATAAGAAACACAGAAACAATGTAAAAGAGAAAGCCGAGAGGTCAGAGCTCAGAGCTAAAATCTCACCCTTCCTCCTGCTGTCCCAGCTTCGCGAAAAAAGACCTACTTCCTCTCGGTTCGTATTTTTAAAGTATGTTGTTCTGCCTTCTCATTGGTTGTAAACCCAAACACATGACTGCCTCGTCACTGTCTGAATGTACAGCCCCCTAGGTCTTAAAGGCATATGTCTCCAATGCTGGCTGTATCCCTGAACACACAGAGATCTTATGGGATTAAAGGCGTGTGCCACCACCGCCACACTCTTGCTATGGCTCTAATAGCTCTGACCCTGAACACACAGATATCTATGGGATTAAAGGCGTGTGCCACCACCGCCACACTCTTGCTATGGCTCTAATAGCTCTGACCCCCAGACTTTATTTATTAACATACAATCAAATTAATATTTCAGTACAAATCAAAATAATATTTCAATACAATTAGATTACCACCACAAGGTAGCCTCCCCAGAGTTGTGAGGTGCAGTCTGGTTATTCTTTGCTTTACATCTAGTATCCAATTATGAGTGAATACATACCATGTTTGTCTTTCTGAGTCTGGGTTACCTCACTCAGGATGATTTTTTTTTTCTAGTTCCATCCATTTGCCAGCAAACCTCATGATGTCATTGTTTTTCTTTGCTGAGTCAAGGGTAGGGGGAAAGAGAGCTTAGGGGAGCAGGAGGCCCTAGCTGGATCAGGAACAGAGTGGGAGAACAAGGAAAGAGATATCATGATAAATGAAGACCTGATTGGAATAGGAAGAAGCAGAGTGCTAGAGAGGTCTCCAGAAATCCACAAAGATACCTCCACAATAGACTATTGGCAATGGTCAAGAGAAAGCCCAAGCTGACCTAATCTGGTGATCAGATGGCCGAACACCCTGTCATGATAGACCTCTCATCCACTGACTGATGGAAGCAGATGCAGAGATCCATGGCCCAGCCCCAGGTGGAGCTCCAGGAGTCCCATCAGCACGAGAGAGGAGGGATTATATGAGCAAGAGATATTGAGACCATGATTGGAAAAAGCACAGGGACAAATAACCAAACTAGTGGAAACACATGAACTGTGAACCAATAGCTGAGGAGCCCCCCATGGAACTGGATCAGGCTCTCTGGATAAGTGAGACAGTTGATTGGCTTGAACTATTTAGGAGGCCCCCAGGCAGTGGGACCGGGACCTATCCTTGGTGCGTGAGCTGACTTTTTGGAACCTAGGGCCTATGCTGAGACATTTTGCTCAGCCTTGGTGTAGGAAGGAGAGGATTGGACCTGCCTTAACTGAATCTACCAGGCTGAGCTGATTCCCCAGGGGAGAACTCGACTTGGAGGAGGTGGGAATTGGGGGGGAACTGGAGGGGAAGGCTGGGGGTGGGAGGAGTGAGGACAGGAGAATCCGTGACTGATATATAAAGTTAAATTAATTATAAAATAAAAATATTAAAAAAATAAATAAAAGTATATTTATAAATAAATAAGGCCATTCATGCACATGAAGGCATTAGTGACACAATCTGTAACACACCTGAGGTTAGCATGTATTAACTAGTGCTTCAGTATGGTGAGACCTGGTATAAGTCCTAGTTTAATCATTTCAAGATAGGAAATGCAGCCCTTTCTATGACTTTTGTGTGAATTAAGTAAGATAAACTATATGAAGTACCTGGGCAAGATTTTGGCACATAATGTCCTCACGGGTGCTCCTCTACTTGATCACTACACAGATACAAGGGAGTATGGGATACCATATGACAGCAAAAGTAAGTGAAAATGGTTTGAAAATTATAAATAGTAATGCAATATAAACCATAACTGTTGATTTTGAAGGTCAGACAACAGGGGATTCTCTCTGGAGTAGGAGTGAAAGGAAAGGTGCCTTGACAAGAAAATATGTAAAGTGGTTGTTGTGTAGGTACCATTCATGCTACAGAGCAGTTGCAATGCCCTGTTCTGATTGTGGGGGTTCATATCACAAGTACTATAGATAGAATCATAGTAATGTTTATAGTGATAAATTTGAAGGAGCCAAATGCAGTACATTTTTCAGAATGAGGTAAAACAAATCAGACAGGAAAGTTTAGTAATCTGGTTGAATAGTGTTGCTATCTCACTACTGTTGAAAAGTAAAGCTTCATTTCAGACCTGATTAGTCAACTTAATTCCTTTCATGCTTAGTTTTGACCTAGTAAACAGAAATCATCAAATTATGAGCTAGTGTGTGAAAGAATGCTAAGTAATTCAGTTCCTTCTTACAGAAGCACTAACTTAACCAACTCCCATACTAGAAACATCATCTTGGTACACTGGCCGTTAGCAGCTTCCACAGCAAACACTAGTTTTAAAAGTGAAATATTTCTATACCAAGTGTGCTAATGTGTTCTAAAACCAGTAAACTTTGCTGACTTTTGATTGTCTTTTAGCTGTTTCTCTTCCTCTGGGCTTCTAGTGGTTTGAAATTTTTTTGTTCAGTTGATATATAGAATATTTCACACAAATAATTAACCTTGCCAATACAGTATATTTTGCCCTACTAAATGTCTTAGTTATATTACAATTTTTGATATTAATCATCAGATATTTAGCCTACATGTCATTCCTAACATTTTTCATTAGAAAGAAATTAAGTATTGAGTGAGCTCTTTGAAAAGGACTCTATTGCTTCAAGACTACTTTTAGGGCAGTCAGAGCCCCTGAAGTCCTACAAACCTTGTCTTTAAAGAGCCCCAGGCCATCAGAAACAGAAAGGCAAAATGTGTTAGGAACATAGTACCTGACCACTCATCACACTAAGAATTTATTGTTACATCTTGTGTAAATGGAAGCTGAGCTTGAAACCTGGTGCTCTTAACTAGGGATAAAGTCAATGTCCTGTCACTTCAAGCACAGCATCCTGAACCTCCAAAAGTATGGTGCAGTGACATCTTGCTTAACAGGCTGTGCCCAACACTTGTGTCTTGGAGTGTTTATTGAAACTTCATAGAACTGACATCCTTGAGTTATGCCTACATTTTAGAGAATTTCTCTGTAGGAGAGTAACAGGATTTCTGTTTCACAATTCTCCAAGTTAACTTAGCTGCTTTCTCCACTTTGAACTATTAAGCTTCTGAACTGCCTATGCTATTAGAAGTACTTGTGGGAAAATTTTATGGTCCCATAGTGACATTATCATACAGCTTTACTAAAGTTCTGAGTAACAGCCGAAGAGTTTCATATTTTCTTATGTCCCCCCAGATGCCACTGAGTATTACAAAGTTGGTGGGTAAAAACAATTTAAGGAGCCTTCCCAACATCTTTGGTTGCAGGCAACTTTGTAGTTTCTCTTTTGAGGTCTAACACACTGTATTTTACATTATTAAAACGTAATTTAAGTTAATCACTATGCTAATGATATATAAACATTCTTTTGCATTGGTTTTATATCTCCATTAAAAGCATAATGGCCACATCACAGTTGTTTGTGTTGTCTGTAAAGCTCAAAATGTTAATGTTTGGTAAATAATATATACAAAAAAAGAAAAGTAAAGCTTCGTTTGAACTTTTCAAATTATAGCAGATGGTTTAATCCTTTAAGAAGGAAGATGAACAGAATGTTGAAAGTTTTGAAGAAACAAAAGACAAAACTGAAGAGGAAGCCTAGAGCAAGGAAAGCACCAAAAGAAGAGAGAGGAGCTAGAAAAGAGCAAGAGTCCAGAGGTAATGGACAGGATATAGATTGTTACTACTAACTTTATATGTCAATCATTAGCCCATTTGACTGATACTTTTGCACACAGAAAAGTTTTTCAGAAAGTTTATCACCTGAAACTGTTTCACAGCTAGGGATATCTAGATGACAATAAAGTAGTGAAGAAAAGTACCCAGTTGTTTGGGTGCTGCATTATTTGCTAAAGAATAGTTCATCTATTCTGAGTGAATAAAGAAATGGATTCTTCCTGTTTTGACTCTAAGGCTACATGCTACTTCATAAATAATCATGGCCACAGTTACTAATGTGTCTCAAGAATAACACTTATCCAACGAAAGGTTGATGTATCTTAAAGATTTTAAGTGAGGCTCAGTGAGTTCATGGTGTATGATTATGAGGTCCCTCTTTAAACCCCTTATAATATTGCATTATGCATATTTGATGAGCAGGTAGTATAACAAACAGCTAAAAGTGCAAGATATGATACATATTTCTATCAGATGCCTAAAGTATATGTTGACCAGCATACCCAGTTCATAGTTTTGTTGCTGCTATTTACTTTCATAATAGAACATGATATATATAATGCGTGTGTGTGTGTGTGTGTGTGTGTGTGTGTGTGTGAGTGATTTTAAGTTGCTTAACTCTACTTATTTTTCTTTCACAGCATTACTTTCTAATTGAGAATGCAGACCTGCCAGAAGGGAGATTTTCCTAAGTCATTCAAATCCTATTAACTTTAGAAAGACAAATTTTTTGTCATAGTTTCAAATCAAATTAAAGTTGTATTTTGTGCATCAAATCAAAATCTGGATTCTTTTTTGTTTAAAAAAAATGACTCTTCTGGGACCAGGAAAATGGCTCAATGGTTCAAGTACTTACTATACAAGCACAAGGACCTGGGTTAGATTGGGTTGGCTGCACATGCTAACTTCAGTACCATTGGGGAGGGGAGCTTGGAGACAAGGATCACTAGAGCCTGCTGGCTGTCAGTCTAGCTCCAAGTTCAGTGAGAGACCCTGTCTCAAGGGAATGAGGCCAAGAGTGATAGGACACATGAAAATCCTTTGCTGGCCTCTGCGAGTGCATAGGATGTATTCATCTACACCCCCTGTGGTAGTATGAATGTAATTGGCCCTCATAAGCTCATGAGGAATGGCACTACTTGGAGGTGTGGTTTTATTGGAGTAGGTATGGCATTGTTGGGGGAAGTGTGTCACTGTGGAGGCAGGCTTTGAGATCTTCTGTACTCAAGACACCTCTCATTGTCACAGTCCACTTCCTGTTGCCTTCTGATCAAGATGTATCCAGTACTATGTGTACCTGCGTGCTGCCATGCTCCCCACCATGATGCTAATGGACTAAACCTCTGAAACTGTAAGCCACCACCTCAATTCAATGTTTTCCTTAGAAGAGTTGTGGTGGTAATAGTGTCTCTTCACAGCAATAGAAACTATAAGATACACCCAAAACACATACCATAGTACTTTCACACATACACAAAATAAAATTTGAAAGATTGTGGTGATGTTAATTTGTGATTTCCAATAAAGCTTGTATGAGGATCAGAGGAAAAAGCCAGCCACTGTATTAAACATAGAGGTCAGGCAATGGTAGCACACACCTTAATTCTAGCATTTGAGAGGCAGAGGTTCATCCCGATCTCTGTGAGTTCAAGGTTACACTGGGAACAGAGCCAAGCATGGTGGCACATGCCTTTAATTCCCAGTACTAGTTAACCATAGAGGTCTGTAGGTCTGTACAGACAGATAGGAAGTAATAGATCTGGGCAGAAAGAAGATGTAAGAGGACAAGGACAGAAAGGTATATTGGCATAGGTATACAAGAAGTAGCTCTCTGGAGGCTGAGGAATTGGTAAGGGGTGGCTTGTCCTATTCCTTTGATCTCTCAGTTTTCACCCAAATATCTGGCTCTGAGTTTTTTATCAATAAGACTGTTTAGCAATTTATCTTACATCTGGCAGCCTAACGTTTGTGACATGCATTCATGAAAAAGCCACTTGTCTGGGGCTCAGACCTAGGCTGCACATGACCAGAGTCTCCATCTCACGTGGTCTGCAGTCTCTTTGGCTTCTTCTCTCCTGGTGGGTTGTGGGCTCTGTCAGGATCCCCATATTGAACTGCTACCACACTAGGTAGCTGCCTTGAAACTCTCTCAGGCTTCTATTATTCTATGAAGTCAGCAGACTTGGTGAGTCAATTAAGGTATCTTAAAGGGAAAAATTCGTTAAGAGAGATTTTTTTCCTACCTTAAAAAAATGGGAAACATTTTTACAATGGAGGGAATTTTATCTCTGATAACAAATTAGGCAGTTTGAAAATGGAATGATTAAATGAGAGGATAATTAATGTTGATGGGATTTTCATAATGTCAATTATGAATATTTTTTGTTTTAATGTTAGAAAGGTCGGTTAATTTGAGTGCCAAGAAAAAATTTTAGAAAAACTTGTTAAAACAAATCATAGATATATTCAGGCACAGACAGAAGAATTTAAAGGTGGACCTATCTCAGCATTGAATTATATGGTTACAGAGAAACAGCCTAAGGTTTTCAAACAGCAACTGCCAAATGCTCAAAGCTGTGTATGAGCTAACTGGACTCCTGTGGAAATTTTTGATTTGAGGAGATTTAAAGAAGCTGTAGTTTCATATGGTAGGTATTCTCTATTTTAAAGCAGATGTTAAACTCATGGTCAATTTGTGATAGAATTATTCCTCAAGACTGGAAAGATTTGGTTACAGCTGTCCTAGAGGCTGGTCCACAGTTACAATAGAGAACCTGGTAGAAAGAGGAGGCTAAGACTATAGTACAATGATGCAGGGCTAGAGGTATGGAAATTTCCCAAGATTAACTTCTTGGAGAAGGCAATTAAGCTGATATACAAAGACAATCTTCATATGATGACCATACAATAATTCTATGCTGCATGTTGGCCATGAATGCTTGGGACAGAATTGAAGTATGAAAGAAAATTTGAGTCATTTACAAAAGTTATACAGGGCCCAAAGGAAACCTTCACATATTTCTTAGAAAGGCTATCTTCAGCAGTAAATAGAATGATACCAAATTCAGAAGCTAGACAAATAATAATTGAATCTCTGGCTTTTGAGAATGCTAATGCACCATGCAAAAGGGTTATAAGGCTGTTAAAGGCAAGGTCAGCACCCTTGGAGGAATGGATCCAAGATACAATTAATATTGAATCTCATGAACATGATGATACTTGGATAGGAGAGGCAATTTCCAGAGGTTTGAAGAACAATAATGTTAGATGCTTTAATTACAGTAAATAGGGTCACCTAAAAAGGGACTGTAAACAGGGCATTCCAGGAAACAATGTTTCTTCAAGGAACAATGGCAACAGAATAGCCTTCCCTTGTGAATTATGCAGGTGTGGTAAAGGCAAACATTGGACTAATGAATACTATGTAGAAAGTGTGGTAAAGGTAAATATTGGACTAACAAATAAAGATGAACAAGGAACAAAGTAATCCTTTGCTTTTGCTGTCGTTAAACTCTTGAAGGCACCCATGGCAAATTCCATTCAGTCCTTTCCTGACATCATAGAAGAAACTACTTCCCAGAGCAATTAAATAACCAAATGCCTATTGTAAAAAAACATACTTCTTGGGGTGATAGAACAGCTATAGCAGAAAGAGCAGAAAATTCTGGAGAAACCATAAAGCATTTTTTTGGCAAACATCTATAAATGAACAAAGACCAAAATTTAAAATATGAATAAGTGACATTCTCATTGAGGGTGTTGTAGACACGGGTTCAGACATAACAATAATTGCACCAAAATATTGGCATCAAAATTGACCTCTTCAGGAGGTAAATGCTCAGCTGTTAGGGATTGGAACGTTATCTCAAATGAAACAGAGCACAAGATGGGTCAAATGTATAGGGCCAGAAGGACAGAGAGGAAAATTAAATCCATATGTGACTAGTAGGGTATAAATTTATGGGGCCATGATTTATTACAATGGAATACCCAGATTAACATTCTTCCAACCTCAGAAACAAACCATAAACTAACATATGTTTCTAAGAAAAATATTAGAAGGTATTATAAAGAACAGTCACCAGACATTCAGATTATACAAAAACAGGGAAAAACAGCTGCTGATCTTTTAAAGACACCAATAGCACTGCCTATAAAATGGTTAACAGACAAGCCTGTATGGGTTCAGCAATGGCCTTTAACAATGGAGAAACTTCAGGCCTTGAAAGAGCGGGTACAAGAGCACTTAAATGTTCAGCATATTGAAAAATCAACCAGCCCTTGGTTGATCCTGTATTTGTTATTAAAAAGAAATCTGATAAGTGGAGAGTGGTAACAGACCTAAGAACAATTAACAAGGTAATTCAGCCAATGGGCTCTCTACAATCTAGAATTCCTTTGCCTACTCTGTTACCTAAAGGATGGCCTCTTATAGTTACCAAAAGACAGTTTCTTTTCAATACCCTTACAAGAAAATGACTGAGAAAGATTTGCATTTATGATGCCTACTTATAATAATTCTCAGCCAGTTAAGAGATTGCAATGGAGGGTCCTCCCACAGGGAATGTTAAATAGCCCAACACTGTGCCAAAATTTTGTATGACAGCTGTTGGAAATAATATGTAAGCAATTTTCTAAATCTGTAATTTATCATTACATGGATGATATTTTACTAAGTGAATCAATTGCAGATAATTTAGAAAGAATTATCAGCTGAAGCAGAGAGGGAATTGGCTTTGGGGGGAAAAGAAAGTACAGGAAGGAAATGTGGATTATGTGGATCCAAAGCTTGACTGCATTTTGGTTATTTTACCCTCTAAACATTCTCCTACAGAAATTTTAAAGCAGAGGGAAGATATTATATTGGAATGGATATTCTACCAAATAAACCGAGTAAAAAATTAAAAGCTTACAAGGAAAAGATCTCTGAGTTGATTTTAAAAGGAAAATTGAGACTTTGTCAGTTAGCAGGAATAGACCCAGCAGAAATTGTAGTACCTTTAACTATTGATGAAATTGTAAAACTATGGGCAGAAAGTGAACCTTGGCAAAGAGCTTGCAGTAATTTTTTTGGGGAGAAAATAACAACAAATATCCTCAAAGTGATAGAATTAAACCTATAAAGAGAGCTAACTGGTTCTTGCCTTGCATTGTACGGGAAACACCAATATCTGGAGCCCCTACATTTTATACAGACAAAAACAAACAAGGAAAGGCAGGTTACAAATCAGAAAATTTAAAGTGTTTCAAAGTCCTTATAATTCAGATAAAAAAATCAGAATTATATGCTATTCTGGTGGTATTAATGGATTTTTTGGAAACTCTCAACATAGTTACCGAACCTAAGTATGCTTAAAGAATTGTCTTATATATGGAAATAGCAGAATTTATCCGTGATGAGTCAGAATTAACTTCATTATTTATTAAGGTATAAGATATAATCAGGAATAGTAATAATCATCCTTTATATGTAACTCACATCCAATCCCATATGTGTCTGTCAGACCCTCTAATTCAAGGTAATGGCAAGATTGAAAAAACATTGATAGGAAATGTGCTTGAGGCTTCAGAATTTCATAAAACAAAACATGTCAATAGTAAGGGTTTAAAAAGGATTTTTCTATAACTTGGCCACAAGCCAAGGAAATTATAAGGAAATATCCTACTTGTTCTTTTTACAATCAAACTCCACTACTAGCAGAATGTGACCCAACGGGTACTCAGAGGAATGAAATCTAGCAGATGGATGTGTTGCATCTTGCAGAATTTGGAAAACTGAAATATGTACACCACACTATTGATACCTATTTAGGATTTCAATGGGCAACTGTTCTGAATTCTGAAAAGGCTGATTATGTAATCACTCATTTGCTAGAATGGCATTATGACAATCATTGGTATACCTGCATCAATTAAAACTAGCAATGCTCCAGCATATGTCTCTGGTAAAATGAAACAGTTTTTGGCTTACTACAATATAAAGCTTATTACAGGTATACCACATAATCCTACAGGCCAAGCAGTCATAGAAAGATCAAATTGAACTCTAAGGATATGCTAAATTAACAGAAAGGGGTAACAAAAGCCCCTAGAAATAGATTACATAATGCTCTATTAACTTTGAATTTTCTCAGTGCTAATGAGAAAGGAACAACAGTTGTGGTGAGACACTGGATAATAGAAAAAATTTAAGAATTAAATCAGCCTACATACTTTAAGGATGTGCTGACCTCAGAATGGAAACCAGGATATGTATTTTGTTGGGGACAAGGTTTTGCTTCTGGTTCTACAGGAGAAGAAAAGGTATGGATACCATCAATATTGATAAAGGTTTGATTTGATCAAGAGAGACGTCTTAATTAGAAGAGGTGATAGTTCATCAACCATCATGATAGTTCATCATGACCATTCAATTTAAATTAACTTATACAACTAAAAAAACGCTTTTCTTTTAATTAGATATAACTTGCCAAAAGTGAACTTCCCCAAAGGTAGTCTTGGGGAAGGGTTTTTGTTTTTGTCTTTCAGGAGAATGAAGGCTCAGTAATCTGAGGAACACTGAACAAATGAGGCATCTGAAGAAAAAGGGCAAATCATCCAGAAAAAAATTTCCCAAGAAAGAGTAAATTGGCCTATTGGTATATCACATATAAAATTTCATAAGTCTTCCTAAATGTTTGTTTCTGTTCTTCTCTAAAGACACTTAACACAAATGGTCTTTATGTAGTCTCAGTTCAATTCAAAGTTAAAGCTGGCTTTTGAGTTGGAGAATGGCTCTCTCCTTCTTTAAACGGAAGCATGCATGTTAAAAGGAAAATGCAAAATATCTGTATCATGTCAGAAGAGCCATCTGATATGGGACAGAAGAAAACCAAAATTAAGGGACCTTCCTATTGCCATGATCTCATAATTCTTTGGTTCTATTTTGACTCCTTACAACTTTCCTTAAGGTATGAATTTTATATCAAAATTTATAAGATATATATATATATATATATATGTAAGTTTTGTCATGATATTAATGGTCATATAGAGTACTAACTTATTCTAGAGAAAAGGATTCATCTAGTTGCTTGTACATGTTTTTATGTTGGAGTCTCTATCAATTTTCTATAGGGAATCAGGCCTAACAGCAAATTTGAAGTCTCCAGAAAGATGATGGGAGATTTGACAATTCACTGAGCTAAATGAATATTAATGTTTGAGCAATAATGATATACTTTTGATTTCTCCATCTATCTCTTGCAAGGTTTGATCACATTTGAGAAATAATTTAGTAATGCATTAGGCACAAGGGTTGGATATAGCAGTCTGGTTTTTTTTTTTTTTTTTTTCGAGACAGGGTTTCTCTGTTTAGCTTTGCGCCTGTCCTGGGACTCACTTAGTAGCCCATGCTGGCCTCGAACTCACAGAGATCCGCCTGGCTCTGCCTCCCGAGTGCTGGGATTAAAGGCGTGCGCCACCACCGCCCGGCGGATATAGCAGTCTGAACAACCTTGTTCCACTTCCAATTTTCTGAGAGGCTCTTTGGCTTTTAATTTTTAATAACCCTGACTTGCTCAACTTTTCATTTCTGGTCTAGCATTTTTGTTTTGAATCATGAATGAACTCCATGAATTGTCATGATCTTTTATTTGTGCTCTAACAAATAAAGCTTGCATGGTCATCAGAAGACAACCCAGCCACTATATTAAATATAGAGGTCAGGCAATGGTAGCCCACACCTTTAATCCTAGCATTCAGAAAGCAGGGATTCATCTGGATCTCTGTGAGCTCAAGGCCACACTGGGAACAGAGCCAGGCGTGGTGGCACACACATTTAATCTCAGCACTAGTTAACCACAGAGGTCTAGAGGTCTGTATAGACAGACAGGAAGTGATAGAGCTGGGCAGAAAGAGGAAGTGATGTAACTGGGTGGAGAGAGAAAGGAAGATGGCAGGGCACAGAAAGGTATATAAGGTGTGAGTATACAGGAATAGCTCTCTTGAGGCTGAGGGTTTCATAGAGGTAAGATACAGTAACAGCACATTCATTTAGCTCATGCTGTTACTGTATCTATTCCAAGTGAAAAGACATTAGCTAAATGAGAAGTGGTGCTGAGCTTAACCTGATTAGTGCAACTGTATTATATTAAGAATTAACAGTCTCCCTAACTGCACAAATTGAAACTTGAAACCAAAACTTACCAAATGGTCAGAAACAAAGATCTTCCACTTGTGTCCCAGGACAGTGAGACTTTACTAGAAAATCTGGGTAAATGTAGTATTAAGCTTCATCATTGTGAAGCTAATGTACTCTAAATATAATAATCAACTAATGATACTGCAAAAACAATATAAAAAGATCTGCCTGTTTTCTATCACTGCTTCATCTATATCTATTGTAGGGTTATCATTTTTTCCAGTGGTGTAGCCACTGATGTGTTTCTCTTGACTAGTAAATAACCTCCTACCCATGCTGGCACAAGAAATTAATTAAACTTGGTGAGCCACAATACAAATAATACATGAAAGTAGAAGGTATACATATTGAGAAATGTTCTAGACACAAGGAGGGGGATGAGCGAGAAGAGGGGTGTGAAAATACTAAAATTCATTATATAAATGTATGAAACATTCACTATATAAATGTATTTCAAATAAGACAAAATAATTAGACCTTTTCTAGGTGTACAAAGATTTTAATGCTAGAATGTATAAAATATATTGATTGTGATGGCTTGGGATAAAATGGCCCCCAAAGGGAGTGGTGCAATTAAGAGGTGCAGCTTTGTTTTAGTGGGTGTGGCCTTATAGGAGGAAGTATGTCACAGTGGGGTTGGCTTTGAGGTCTCATATATGCTCAAGGCACACCCAGTGTCTCAGTTCACTCCTTGTTGCCTTTGAATCAGTGTAGAATTCTCCAGCACCATGTCTGCTTTCATGTCGCCATAATCCAGCTACCATGCTCCCTGCCATGATGATTGGTAGCATTCAGGCATTAGGCTGGCCTGCCCTCAGGTTCCTCAACTGCAGCCATTAAGAACACTTCCTGTGCACATGCACTTGCTAGTATGTAGGCATTTACACTGGCCTGCTCAGGGTTTGACAGAATATATCATCATCTATGGCCACTCCCTGTGAGTATGCACTAAATCCCTTTATAAAAGGTAAGCTCCCATTTCCTGTTCTTTTTCTCTGCTGATTCTCTTCCCAGAGGCTGAGTTCTGCACCTCTTCCTTCCCTTTCCTCAATAAACCTTCCATGTGAGTTCTTTTGTAAGGTGTGACTTTTCTTCCCACTGCTGCTAAACTACAACAATGATAATGGACTAAACCTCTGAAACTGTAAGCTGCCACCTCAATGAAACATTTTCCTTTATAAGAGTTGCCATGGCCAGTGTCTCTACAGCAAAGAAAGCCAAACTAAGACATTGATTGATGGAGAAAAATTGTATGATTTTTTTTCCAAAAACATATAGAAGTCTGGGAAATATCAACAGTCTATGGATCAAATCTTTTTCAAAGGTTTGAATTTCTTGTTAATTTTTGTCTCTGTGTTTTTGAGTTTCTCCTTCCAGTTATTGAGCATACATTTTCCAGGTCTTTGTCATTTCCCTTACTTCCTCCATCTGTATATATTGAAGCCTCTATATGATTATTAATCCTTTAAATAATAGGATTCTATGAATACTTTCTATTGCATTTCTGCTATCTCAGTGTCTTTGGTTCCTGTTATTGAATGGTGTGTTTTTGCTGGTGTTGCAGTAGATTCTTATCTCAGATATTAGTTGAGTTTTGTACATCTGTGTTTTGTATATTTTAGACAGACATATCTCCTGATTTTTGTTTTTTCCATTACCCAATTTTTTGTGTGTTTTATTTTTACATGAGAAATTTGGTGGGTTATCTTCACTTGGAATTATATTCCCCATTTCTATTTATGGTAAAGCCAGTTGCAGTTCTCATAAATGATTTACCACTAGTTCTTTTGTTGCTTTGTGTTCCCAAGATTGTGGTGTTAGATACTGATTGGAGAAAATGTGGTTTGTAGAGGCTTTTTAGTTTTTAATTTTTATTTTATAGGTATGAGTGTTTGTCTGCATATATGTATACATACCTTATGCATGCCTAATGCCTGTGGAGGCTAGGATTGAACATCCAAGCCCTTGGAACTAGAGTTGTGAACTGTCATGTTGGTGGTGGGAACTCAACTCAGGTCTTCTGCAAGAACAGTAAATGCTCTTAATTGTTCAAACAATTGTTCAGTCTCAGTTTGTAGATTAGTATTACTTTTTTTTTTTTTAGAACAAAGAGTACCAAGATTTAAGTAGTAACCTGGGGAAAGAAAGAAAGGGTTAAGTGAGAACAAGAAGGCAAATATGTGGATTACAGATATTAGAGGTATTAGAGAAATGAATGTAGATGTAGAAATTCAGGTGTAAGAAATGTAGCCAGAGGCTTTTCTGTGTCCTCCCTGATCCTGCAGTCACTTATAAAATAATCACTCAGAGGCTTATATTAATTATAAATGTTTGGCCAATGGTTCAGGCTTTTAACAAACTAGGCTTTAACAAATAAAATTAACCCATTTCTATTTATCTATATATATTGCCACGTGTCCATGGCATTAGGAGTCTGTTGGCATCTTGCTCCTTGGGCAGTGGGCTGGCATCTCCTATCACTCTGCCTTTCGTCTCCTTCTATCTCTCTTGGATTTCCTGACTGGCTATAACCTGTCTTGCCATAGGCCAAGGCAGCTTCTCTATTAACCAATGGTAGCAATATATATTCACAGCATGCAGAAAGACCATCCCACAGCAAGGAAAGGAGGGGGATACTCGTAGATGACTTTTCTAGTAAGATACATGTGAAAACGCAAACAAAAAACATAAGATAAAATAGTAAATATTTTAATAAATAATGATAATAAAGAATAAAAGCAAAACATAATAAAATATAAAATAACATGAAACAGAAGGCATTATGCCAATTGAATTTATTCATCATTATGATATGATTTTTTCCTCCTGAACTGCCACATACTTCAGTATGTGATTATTGTTAGTCAGTGCCCTGGACAAAGGTTGCCAGTCATTGTTGATGCCTAGAATGGAGGAGTTTCCCTGGTATAGAATTTTCCATGCTAAACAGATGGTTACCAAAGTTCTGGCTATGAATTCTTTCTTCCTTCCCTGTCCCTGAAAATGTCCTTTCCTTTCAAGCTAGGTAATGTATTAATTTTTTTGAGTATTAATATTTTATCAATAATTCCAGATGTTTTCAGCATAAATTTTGGACTGATATTACTTCAATTTGCTCCCTTGCCAGCATTCTTCTTTTCAATATTTAAAAATAATGAATTGTTTAATGGAATGGAATGGTACACATGTATAGAGTGAAAATAGCAGATTATAAAACTATACAAGTTATATTTAGTTTATGTAAAGTGAATCTCATAGTCATATCCTTAAAATTGAGAGATAGTTAGCTAAACATCTACAATTATCTTAAATGTCTCTGGAATGAATAATAATAATAATTATGGAAGGCATGGGAATCAAATCTTAGCATAAGAAGAGCAGATGGAAAAGAGAAGAATGGAAGGCTGTAAAAAGAAAAATCATATTAGAAATGTTCCCACAATAATGGGAAGGTATGAATTAAACACTTAAGACCCCATAATTCTTGCAATCTAGAGAAAGAAAATCATCAAATACTATTCCTCAGAGTTCTGAATCTAGACTGCATTATCTTATTGAACATGGAACTAGGCCATTAGAACAAGCTTACTAAGGAGGTTTTAATAAATACGTACTTCAGCCAGGACAAGAATAGAATAAATAAACTAAAATGTGTTTGAATGTTAAACATCTCCAAAAGAGGTCTTCTATTTCTTGTTTCTTTTCTTCTTAATATGGCACTAAAGCAATGAAATAGCTGGGCTCCCAGGCTCAAAACACCAGTCTGACAAGTTGTCAGGAATTTGGGTCTGTGAAAATGATGTAGGAAAGTTACTAAAGGTTTAAGTATATTTGTGTCATGGTAAGAGAGCCCTATCTGAGGCATCACAGTTCAAAATAGTTTGTGTGCTGAAATAGAGGATGATGAAGAGGATAGTTGTTTTAGTGGCAGAAGAAGTCTGTATCTGAATTGCAAAGATAGTTTGATAAATCTACACATGGTCCAATATACTCTGACTCCATATACACTTTTTGGTAACAGTTTTACAGTTTTTATATTGTACTGTAGATTTTTTTAGGTGTAATCATTAGGAACAACTAGATTTTTTCCTTTTTTCTGTCTTTGGAACTTATTAATAAATAATTATTTTAAAATACAGTCTTAGAAAGTATAGAAACAAATGCAACACTAAAATATTTCATTTAGCAGTTTTCAGGAAAAGCTAAAATGACTCCTTGAATATTTGGCTTTCTCTGTCTCAGTTCAGTATCAAACTTGGAGAAGAGGCTTGGGCTGACTGATGCCTATATGCCTTGCCAAATAATGTGTTAGACAAGAGAAAGCTAAATATAGCCTGAAGATTCTTGCTCATTTTCACTTTTATATAGGCTACAATGTCATCTGCAGCTAGAGAAATGCCTTTCCTAAGTGTTCTTCCACAGTGGTTTATCTAAACAGTTCAGTCAAATGACCAGTTAGTTCACTGGAAGGGGGGAAATACCACATGAGAAGCTGGATAATCAGAAATGTCAAGTCCTTCCCCCAGTATAGCATGATGCATGCTCATTGTACAGCAGCACACAGAACAAATTTTACACCATTTAACTTAAAAATTAACTTATGACTCTTTAAACAAAATATCATATTTCAAACAAGCTTTAAAATAATTAATATGTTGTAAAATAGATGTTAACCATTAAAACTAGAAGTATTAGATCAACATTTTGAATTATAAAATATAAGAATTTATTCTTGTGGGGATAGGGGGCAAGAAGGGGCTCATGAGGTCCCATCCATCTCTGAGAAACTATTGGCCGTTAATTGTTGTTAAGGAAGAAGGAAATATTTTCTTTGGTGATGTTGTTAATGGTAAGTTGTTCATGCTCCTTCAAATAACCTCTCATCCTGTTCTTGTAAATAATTCAATAAAACTCACTAGATCACACATAAAAAAGAAGATAGAAGAGAAACTAGTAAGAAAGAGGAAGGGGATCAATAGGAGTGGGGACTATGGAAGGTTTTTTGTGAATGTGATAAATACTTAGATGCACATGCAAAATGTCATAATGAAACTAATTATTAGGCATTATTAATATACCTTAATAAAAAGTCTAAGCAAAACCTCTGATTCAGATGTATATGGGTGTATATTTAAATAGGTCCATCCCCTCAGGCATGGGCCCTAGAAGGCCTTTGGCTTACTTTCTGACTCTGAAGGCAGAATCTTGGTAATTTATGGATGAGCAAAATGCCAGTTCATCACATTGTCTTTATAAATTATATTGGAGTCTTATGAAGATATCACTATTTCCATTTTTTCTCAGAACACAGTGTATACTAAGTGCATGGAAACACAAATGGAAGGTACAGGTTGGGAGCACTAGCAGACAGAATTTTAAGGTGAGCAATAGTAACAATGACTTCAGACAGAACAAAAGCAAATTTCCTAATCAATTCAATGAATATTTGTTGAGGACATAATAGATCCCAAACACTATACTCAGTGCTTGGGATACATTATGAGACAACTTACAGAGCACCATCTTTAAAGAACTTAGATTGTATTGGTGTGCGGAAGTAAGAGAGAGATGAAACAATTATATAAAAAAATTGTATAAAAAAAGTTATATGTTGTGTTTGAATGAGTTAAATAATAAGGAAAATGTAAAAGTAGAGCAGAAAGAAGGCTTCAAAGTGAAATTGAGAAAGGCACTACTGGTGTTTCCAGGATTTCTCTCTGCTGTTACCTTAGCTCCTTGCTTCTTGTGTTCTCCATCAAATGAATTTAGATGAGACAGAGAGCAAAAATGGAAACTCAAGACACCAAAAAAGGCAAAGCAATTCTGAGCAAAAAGAAAAATGCTGGACACATACTTGACTTCAAAGTGTACTACACAATCCTCAGCAACACAGCATGGTCCTGGCACAAAACAGATATGTAAATCAATGGACTAGAGTAGAGGACCCAGAAATAAACCCCCTTAGCTACAGCCTTCTGATACTTGACAAAGATGCCCAAAACACACATTGGAGATGAAGTTTCTTTGACAAATAGTACTGGGGAAAGTAGATATTCACGTGTGGAACACTGACAATAGATCCTTATCTTTCATCCTGTACAAAAATTAATTTAAAATATATAAAATATTTCAATGTAATATGTTTCAATGCAGTAGATTCCAGAATAGAATTGCAAAGCTCAGAAAATTAAAGTAAGAATTGACAAAAAAAAGTACATCAAATCAACAGACTTCTGCTAGGCTAGGCCTGCTGGTACATGCTTTTAGTCCATGCATTCATAGGCAGAGGCAAAGACAGGTAAATCTCTGTGAGTTTTAGGCTAGTTTGGTCCTTATAGTGAGTTCCAAGCTAGCCAAGGCTACAAAGGGAGGCCCATTTTAGAAAGAAAAAGCCTTCTGGTAGCTATCCATCTTTCAAAAGACTAAGAATATATAAAAGAAGTTTTTAAACATCAATAGGGAAATAACAAGGAGTAGTGAATAGGCAAGTTAAGTGCACAGATACTAATCAAAGGAAGAAATATAAAAATGTTCCATTTTTTGTTTTGTTTTGTTTTTAGCAATTAGGAAAATGCAGTTCAAAACTGCACCAAGTTTCCATTTCATCACAGACACAATAGTTATTCTCAACACACATATAAGTATGCTCTTGCACACAGACACACATTATTAAATGTTGGGGAGTGGAACAGTGCCATTATTTACTGATGGTGGGAATGGAAATTTTTGTCACCACTATGGAAACCTGTAGTGCGTAGCAATTCCAGCTTGGATCTGGAAGTTCCAACCCCCAATAAGACTCTGGCAACTGTCACGCCTACGAGGCGGGGCTAGGGGAGGTGTCTGGAGAACCGAGACCTGGATGGGCCAGTGCTCTCTGTTCCTGGACATGAGATGGTGGAGATTGACTGAGCAGAGCTCCAGAGAACACTGCTGGACTGGGATACAACTTCCCCAGACCCCACGATCTACCTGTCCCTTCATTTGTAAGTTACCCACTAAATAAATCTTCCTTTTAACTACGTGGAGTGGCTTTAATAATCTCACCAATATCTGGCACTCACATGGGGCAAATTCCAAAGGCCTGGGTGGCTCCTGCCCTCAGCCTCCTCCGCAGCTGGCGGGTACCTAAACCTGCCTGCAAAGTTCCTTAGAACCAGGGAACGCCTACACGGTTCCATTCCCGAAAAAGGGAGCAGCTAGTCTGGTCTCAGCTCCCTAGCTTAGCCCCGAGATCAGTGAAAAACCGCTGAGTGAGGTATCCCCCTCCTCCCTGGGTGCGGGCTCCACTCCTGCCACCCTGGCTCCTCCAGCTCCCGGCCATCCTGCCATCCTGCCATCTACCTCCAGCTGCTGCCAGCCAAGGTCACCAGTAGGACCTGCTTTGGAGCTGTACCAGCGTCACCTGCTGGCTGAAAAGCGCTACAACACCCCCCACACCACGGAAAGGTAAGATAGGCAAACCAGCATTTTATTTCAAGTAAAAGTACTTGATAATTTTACATCTTAAAATCGACTAACAAATTTTGAGTAATTCTTGTAATATGGCAGACAACATTACATCACAAGAATTTAAAAACCTTTTTGCCTGTATGATGAATGACATTCTCCTGGAAATATATGACCTTCCTAAGGCATATTTGGCCTGTACCATTTTGGCATTCATCGTAATAATTCACACAGTGTTCAAACACTGGTTTAATAATAAGAACAAAGATGAGTCATTATTAGGACTGATACAGGCTTTAAAAGATAGCAATGAAGGCTTACAGAAAAAGATTCTCTTTCTGGAATCTGCTTTCAAAGATAGCAATGAAGGCTTACAGAAAAAAGATTCTCTTTCTGGAATCTGCTTTAAAAGATAGCAATGAAGACTTACAGAAAAAGATTCTCTCTCTGGAATATGCTTTCAAAGATAGCAATGAAGGCTTACAGAAAATGATTCTTTCTCTAGAATCTGCTAATCAGGATTTACAAAACAGGCTTGTACCCAAAATTGATTTTATTGATAATAAATATGAATATCTAATGGATAGAACACTAACTCTCCAGAGTGAAGTTATGGCTACTCAGACACTACAAAAGGAAGAAAGATTATCATTAATTGATAAGATAAGCCCCATGGAATCATGCGTTTCTGAGGAAAATAAAAATGTCTATGATTCCATGAGAAATCTGGATTCCCTTGCAAGAGAGGAGGTTCACTCCCTAGAACAGACCCTAGGTGCTCGTGTGCAAGCCCTAGAAGAAACTCTCAGTAAACATGACAAGGGAACTAATAAGCAGAAGGTCAAGACCATAGAGGTTGTAACATCTCCAAATGGCTCTCATACAATGGCTTATCCTGTTACCGTCCATGAGAAGCCAGCAGATGACACACACCCCGAGCCATATATGACATATACATTACAACCAATTTCAACAAGGGACTTTAAAAATATAAAGGAAGCAGTAGTTATGTATGGGATACACTCCACATACATAAGACAGATGTTAAATTCATGGTCTACCTCACATAGAATCATTCCAGATGACTGGCATCATTTAATTTCAGCTGTTCTAGAATATAGCCAGAAGCTACAATGGAAAAGCTGGTTGAGAGAAGAGGCAAAAAATTTAGAACAACAAGGTAAACTCAAAGGTTTTGTGATCTCACAAGATCAAATACTTGGTGAGGGATGTTTCGCTGACAGGAATGTACAAGCCACTTATGATGAGCATACAATATCCCTATGCCATACAACAGCACTAAATGCTTGGGAAAAAAATTCCAGAACCTGGAAAAACAACTGAGGTATACACAAAGATATTTCAGGGACTGCACGAACCCTTCACTGATTTTTTACAAAGGCTGAACACAGCTATAATAAAAGCTGTATCAGATAAAGAATTAAGAAAAGTATTACCTGACTCCTTGGCATTCGACAATGCTAATGCAGAATGCAGAAGAATACTTACACCATTAAAGATCAGATCAGCTCCTTTGGAGGAATGGATTCAGTATACTAATGGTGTTGAGTCTCTTAACTACAGTAATGAGGATTGGATAGGAGAGACACATCCCAGAGGTGAAAGAAGGTCCCGTGTTGCCAAATGTTTTAAATGTGGTACACCAGGTCATATAAGTAAAAACTGTATGTGGGTTACTCCTAGAAGTAATACTCCTTTTAGGAATATCCTAAACAGGAGACCCCAACCACCTCCTGGATTATGTAGAAGGGGTGGCAAAGGCCGACATTGGACCAGTGAGTGCAGATCAAAAATAGATATATGAGGCAACCCTTTACTGGTGGGAAATGCCTCAGGGGGCCTGCAACCAAATCAATGTAGTACAAACATTCCCAGCCACTGTGGAAGAAATTCCTCTCCAGGACAACTAAATAAACCAAAGCCTAAGGTAAAAACCTATACTGCAATGGATGATAAAATAGATCTGATAGATGGATCACAGTTTACAAAGAACACTGTAAAACAAATATTTTGGCAGACTTCCATAAAAGAACAAAGACCAAAGCTTAGAATTCGAATTACTGGCCTGGTTCTGGAGGGACTGGTAGACACAGGTGCAGATGTGACTATAATTACACTAAAATCATGGTATCTGAATTGGCCTCTTCAAGAGGTAGATGTCCAACTGTTAGGGATTGGCACCCTATCTCAGATAAAACAGTTCGAGATGGGTTGAATGCATTGGGCCAGAAGGTCAGAGAGGAAGGTTGAAGCCATATGTAGCAGTAAATCTTTGGGGCCTAGATCTGGTACAACAGATTAAAATTCCTAAACTCTCAGAAAAGGAATACAGACCAATGCATGTTTCTAGGAATAACATCATAGCATGCTATAAAAAAGTCACAAACCATTCAGGCTGTATACAAACAGAGCACAACTGCTGCTGAACTCTCAGAAGTAACAACTGCCTTACCTTTAAAATGGCTAACTAATAAACTTGTCTGGGTTGGACAATGGCCTTTGACAAAAGAGAAGCTACAATCTTTAGAACAGCTGGTTCAAGTGCAGTTAAATGCTCAACACATTGAAGAATCTACCAGCCCTTGGAATTCTCCTGTATTTGTTATTTAAAAAATCTGGTAATTGTATAATGCTGACAGATCTGAGAGCAATTAATAAAGTAATTCAGCCAATGAGCTCTCTACAGACTGGGATGCCCTTGACTGTAGATGTAACCAACAAATCTTATTAAATAAGAAACAATGTAAAAGAGAAAGCCGAGAGGTCAGAGCTCAGAGCTAAAATCTCACCCTTCCTCCTGCTGTCCCAGCTTCGCGAAAGAGGGCTACTTCCTGTCTGTACGCCTTTTTTATAGTATTATTGTTCTGCCTTCTCATTGGTTGTAAACCCAAAAATGTGACGGCCTCGTCACTGTCTGAATGTACAGCCCCCTAGGTCTTAAAGGCATATGTCTCCAATGCTGGCTGTATCCCTGAACACACAGAGATCTATTGGATTAAAGGCATGTGCCACCACCGCCACACTCTTGCTATGGCTCTAATAGCTCTGACCCTGGGACAACGTTATTTATTAACATACAATCAAAATCACATTTCAGTACAATTAGATTACCACCACATTTCCCCTTTTCTATTTTAATAAAAAGAAAAAAAAGCAAAAGGTTATAACTAACCAAAGAAAAACTATATACAAAAGTACAATAACTATATACAATATATACAAGTAATAAATACCTAAACAGGTATTTGACAAATCAGAGAAAATAATTCCATTATCTATCCTATTTTGGTAATTCCAAGATGTATCTAATGCACTTTCTATCCTAATTAATTTTCAACTATAACTAACTAATCTTCAACCATAACTAACTAATCTTCAACTCCCTCAGAGACCCAAGAAGGGAATAATATTAGCTAACAAAAATAACAACAGGAAGTGCATGCAAGCAACTTCCAAAAAATTTTGTGAGTTGACAGAAACAGCCAGCTACCTGGGCAGTCACCTGAGGTTTCTCCACAGTGTTGGGGCATCATCTTCAGCCTATAGGCTTAGTGTATCTGACAGACTCATTTGTGATGTAGGATGTACACAAGGTCAACAGTTCAACATCACATTGGGTGAGAGCAATCCATGTACCAGAAACACCTGAATTCCACTAGTGTCCTGTCATGATTCAGGATTTTAAATTCTGGAAATTGTTGACAGTTTTTAAATTCAGCTGTCCATTCTTCTTGGCTGTGTATATATGGCTTCATCTCAGCATCCCCTTCTTCTCCACATCCCTCTATTAAATGCCAGTCTACTTTCGAGAGGCATGAGCTTTCAGCTGCTGTTCCATTGTACAACAGAAGCCATCGGCCCTCTGCCTGTTAAGCTGCCTTCGAAGAAAAGGGCACCGTACCTTTTCCGGATGTGAAGGCCACTTCAGGGATGGGGCCATATTGTCCTGGCCTCAGAAGATGCCTTTTGATAAAGCCATAACCACACTTGTTTTGGCAAGGATCAGTAGTCCCTTGTTTCGTGTTCTGTCTGTCCATTTTGTCCTGTTGATTCGAGGATACTTTGTTGTCTAGTGGCTAACTTTTGCCACAATGAAAGTTAACTCCATATGCAGTTTCTTCAATGCCCATATTTTCTCTGAAGTAGATTGGTACTGCCAGGAGCCGACATGTCTCAAAAAAGAAAAATTTTCTAAGTTATTAAAACATTTAAATGCCATATTCTGTAGATCTCTGAAGGGTTTGAAGATGACCTGTCTAAAACATCTCTGCTCAATTTTTAAAACATATCTAATATGACTACAAGTTCTATTGTAATGTCTAACTACTAACTTTCATTTCTTTATATCCTAATAGTTGGTAATAATAACATTCAAGGATCAGAAATTTGCATTACATTGTTAAATGAATGGTATAAATACAATTAGAAATATACATATAGCATTTTCTAACAATATCATTTTCAAATTTTTATACAATATAAAACAATTCAATCCAATGTAAAGTATTAGTAATTGTATTTTTCTTTTCCTTCCTTTCTTTCTTTCTTTCTTTCTTTCTTTCTTTCTTTCTTTCTTTCTTTCTTTCTTTCTTTCTTTTTTTAAACAAGAACCTTAAATCTAATCTCCTTTGCTTAGCCTTTTTTCTAGGATTAGTTAGTACTCTATGTGACCATTCATATCTTAACAAAGTTTAAAATGTATATATATATATATTAATATTGTAAATTTTGATATAAAATTTATACTTTAAGAAAAGTTTAAAGAATCAGAATAGAATCAAAAGAGTTGAGATTAGTAATAGAATAGTCCCTTAATTAATTTTGCTTTTGTCCTGTACCATAGCAGAAGATGGCTCTTTTATTCTGGCATGATACAGGGAGTTTGCATTTTCCTTTTAACAACATGCTTGAGTTTAAAGAAGGAGAGAGCCATTCTCCAACTCCAAAGTAAGCTTTAAATTTTAATTGAACTGGGACTATTAGAAGACCAATAGTGTTAAATCTTTAGAGAAAAGCAGAAACAAACATTTAGGAAGACATAAAATTTTTTAGATAATATATACCCATACATCGTTTCATTCTGTTTCTTGGGATAGATGATTTGTCCCTTTTCTTCAGTTGTCTCATTTGTCCAGTGTTCTTCAAATTCCTTAACCTTCATTCTCCTAAAAGACAAAAACAAAAACCTTTCCCCAAGACTAATTTTGGGGACAAGTTATTATCTGATTAAATGAAAAGGCATGTGTTATTGATACAAGTTAGTTTAAATTGGATGTTCATGCTGGTTGATGAACTATCACCTCCTCTAATTAAGAGGTCTCTCTTGTTCAAATCGAACCTTTATCAATTTTGATGGTACCCACAGCTTATCTTCTCCTGTAGAAACAAAAGCAAAACCTCATCCCCAATGTAATACATACCCTGGTTTCCATTCTGAGGTCAGCACATACTTAAAGTATATAGGCTGATTTAATTCTGTAGTTTTTTTCTATTATCCAATGTCTCTCTGCAGCTGTTGTTCCTTTCTCATTGGCATTCAGAAAATTCAAAGTTAGAAGAGCATTATGCAGTCTATTTCTGGGAGTTTTTGTTACCCATTTCTGTTTATTTAGCATATCCTTTAGAGTTCTGTTTGATCTTTCTATAACTGCTTGACCTGTAGGATTATGTGGTATGCCTGTTATATGCTTTATATTGTAATAAGCAAAAAACTGTTTCATTTTAACAGAGACATATGATGGAGCATTGTCAGTTTTGACTTGTGCAGGTATACACATGATGGCCATAACTTCTAGCAAATGAGTGATTACAGAATCAGCTTTTTCAGAACTCAAAGCAGTTGCCCATTGAAATCCTGAAAAAGTATCAATGGTGTGGTGTACATATTTCAGTTTTCCAAATTCTGCAAAGTGAAACACGTCCATCTGCCAGATTTCATTCCTCTGAGTACCCTTTGGGTTACATCCTGCTGGTAATGGCATTTGATTGTAGAAGGAACAAGTAGGAAATTTCTTTACTATTTCTTTGGCTTGTTGCCAGGTTATGGAAAAAATCCTTTTTTAAACCTTTACTATTGACGTGATGTTTTTTATGAAATTCTGAGGCTTCCAGAACATTTCCTATCAATAATTTATCAATCTCATCATTGCCTTGTGTTAGAGGGCCTGGCAGACCAGTATGGGATCGAATGTGAGTTATATATAAAGGATGATTCCTTTTCCTGATTGTATCTTGTAATTGAATAAATAGTGAAGTTAATTCTGAAGCATCAGGGATAAATTCTGCAGTCTCAATATGTAACACCACTCTTTCAGCATACTGAGAGTCAGTTACTATGTTGAGAGGTTCTGAAAAATCCATTAATACCAACAGAATAGCATACAATTCTGATTTTTGAACTGAATTATACGGACTTTGAACCACTTTACTTAAATTTTCTGATTTGTAACCTGCCTTTCCTTCTTTTTGGCATCTGTATAAAATGTACGAACTCCAGATATGGGTTTTTGCCGTACAATTCGAGGCAAGATCCATTCAGCTCTCTTTATAAGATCAATTCTATTGCTTTTGGGATATTTGCTGTTAATTTCTCCCAAAAAATTACTGCAAGATCTTTGCCAAGGTTCACTTTCTGTCCATAATTTTTCAATGTCCTCCTTAGTTAATGGTACGACAATTTCTGCTGGGTCTATGCCCGCTAATTGACGAAGTCTCGATTTTCCTTTGTAAATCAAGTCAGAGATTTTTTCCACATAAGTTTTTAATTTTTTATTTGGTTTATTTGGTAAAAATATCCATTCCAATATAATATCTTCCCTCTGCATTAATATTCCAGGAGGAGAATGCCTAGAAGGTAAAATAACCAAAATGCAATCCAGCTTTGGATCAATACGATCCACGTGTCCTTCATGCACTTTCTTTTGTACCAAGGCTAATTCTTTCTCAGCTTCAGGTGATAATTCTCTTGGACTATTTAAGTCCTTGTCACCTTCTAAGGTTTTGAACAAATTAGTCAATTTATCATTTTTTACCCCAACAATAGTTCATAGATGAGAAATATCTCCAAATAATCTTTGAAAGTCATTAAGAGTCTGTAGTCTATCTCTCCGAATTTGCACCTTTTGGGGTCTATTTTTTTGTAGCTCTATTTTATATCCTAAATAATTAATAGAATCTCCTCTTTGTATCTTTTCAGGAGCAATTTGTAATCCTCAGCAAGGCAAAATTTTCTTTACTTCTTCAAACATTATTTCTAAAGTATCTGCATTTGAGTCAGCTAGTAAAATATCATCCATATAATGATAAATTATAGATTTAGGAAATTTTTTACGTATCACTTCCAATGGCTGTTGTACAAAGTATTTGCACAGAGTTGGGCTATTCAACATTCCCTGTGGGAGGACCCTCCATTGAAATCTTTTAACCGGTTGAGAATTATTATAAGTAGGCACTGTAAAAGCAAATCTTTCTCTGTCTTTTTCTTGTAAGGGTATTGAAAAGAAACAGTCTTTTAAATCAATAACTATGAGAGGCCATCCTTTGGGTAGTAGAGTAGGCAAAGGTATCCCAGATTGTAGAGAGCCCATTGGCTGAATTACTTTGTAAATTGCTCTAAGGTCTGTTACCATTCTCCATTTACCAGATTTCTTTTTAATAACAAATACAGGAGAATTCCAAGGGCTGGTTGATTCTTCAATATGCTGAGCATTTAACTGTTCTTCTACTAGCTCTTCTAAAGCCTGGATTTTCTCTCTTGTTAAAGGCCATTGCTGGACCCATACAGGCTTGTCTGTTAACCATTTTAAAGGTAGAGCTGTTGGTGTCTTTGGAAGATCATCAGTTATTGTGCCCTGTTCTTGTATAATATGGATGGCTGGTGACCACTCATTAGAACAATATCTTCGAATATTTCTCTCAGTAACATGTGCTAGTTTATGATTTGTTTCTGAGATTGGAGGGATGGTAATCTGAGTATTCCATTGTTGCAACAAGTCTCGACCCCACAGGTTCATAGTTATGTTAGCCACATATGGTTTTAATTTTCCTCTCTGTCATCTGGATCTATACATTCGAGCAATCTTGCACTCTGTTTCACCAGAGATAATGTCCCAATTTCTAACAGTTGAACGTTTACCTCCTGAAGAGGCCAAGTTGAATGCCAAAATTCTGGTGCAATTATGGTAACGTCCACACCTGTGTCTACCAGACCAGACAACAAAACACCATTTATTTTTATCATTAATTTTGGTCTTTGTTCATTAATAGAAGTTTGCCAAAAAATTTTCTTTATGTTTTCTCATGAATTTGCTATTCTCTCTGTTTCATCATCCTGACCAGCATGATTTATTCCAATAGGCATTTGGTTATTTAATCGCTCTCCAGAGCAGGCATTTCCTCTATGGCTGCAGGAAAGGTTTGAACTGGATTTGCACTGGGGGCCTGCGCGAGGCCCCACTGAGAGTTTCCCGAAGAGTGAGGCAAAGGATTACCCTGTCTGTCCCTTGTTGATCTACATTCGTTGGTCCAGTGTTTTCCCTTACCACACCTTCTGCATACTCCAGAAGGAAGGGGCATTCTGTTGCCATTGTTCCTTGAAGAAACATTGTTTCTGGGAATGACCTGTCTACACTCCCTTTTCAAATGTCCTTGCTTTACACATCCAAAACATCTAACACTCCTCAAACCTTTTGAAATTACTTCTCCTACCCACGTATCATCATGCTCTTCAGCCTCAACATTAATTGTTTCTCTAATCCAATCTTCCATAGGTGCAGATCTTGCCCTTAATGGTCTGATTATTTTTTTGCATGCTGCATTCGCATTCTCAAAGGCCAAAGATTCAATTATTGCCTTACCAGATTCTCAATCCAAGACCATTCTCTTTACTGCTGAAGCCAGTCTTTGTAAAAAATCTGTAAAAGACTCTTTTGGGCCTTGCATCACCTTTGTAAATGACTCAGATTTTTTTCCTGGTTCCTCAACTCTGTCCCATGCATTCAAGGCTGCCGTTCGACATAAAATTAGGGTTTGGACATCATATAAACATTGTGTTTGTACTGAAGCATATTGGCCTTCTCCAAGAAGCTGATCCTGGCAAACTTGTATTCCTTTATCCCTCCATTGTTTTTCTGTGTTTTTAGCCTCCTCCTTAATCCAGGTCAGAAAGTGAAGTCTCTGGCTGGGTTCCAGAACACCTTGTGCAAGGTCCCGCCAGTCCTGTGGTACTATCCTATTATATGTTGACCAAGAGTTTAACATTTGCTTTACATATGGGGAATGCATGCCATAAGATACTATTGCCTCCTTAAACCTTTTTAAATCCAACATTTCAATTGGAGCCCAATTATTTTGTGTTGCCATTTGATCAGGCATCTGCTGTACAGTTACAGGATAAATTAAGGGTGACTGTGTGAAAACAGGCTTTCTTTCTGCAACCTTATGATCCCGACTTGAAATAACTTCACTGTTAATTTCTTCTTTCTGAATTTTTACAGGTTTAACAAGTTCTTCTAAAGCTGTTTTCCTGGCACTTAAATTGACTATCTTTTTAAATATTAAAATGTGGATTAGTATAGTGATAAGCTGCATTATTCCACCAACACTAATATTATATAGTTGTTCCATTATCAGACTGCCTAAAATTTCGAACAAAAACCAATTTTCTTCCAATGTACACATAAAACTCATTTGTTTTTTAATGTGGAAAAAATTCTCTTTTAGATAGTTTCCTTTAAAATATCTGATATATTATGACTTACCAAATCTGCGTAGAACAGTAGAAATCTGAGGGGATTTTCAAAACAGCCACCTAGTGTCCCAGGTGTAAATCCAAAGAGAAAGAGAGAGAGAGAGAGAGAGAGAGAGAGAGAGAGAGAGAGAGAGAACAAGAAAGCGTAGCTGGCTAAAGTTTAAATGCAGCCACGTGTTCCCTCTTGTGCCGAGTCAAGGCTTGGGTCTGGCTTCCTTAAGCTCCGACCACGTGCGTTGGCTGAGTTGTTTGTAGCACCGGCTTTAATCAAGCTGCTCACAGATCTAGGCCCAGGCTAGAAGCTGCCACTTGGACTAGGAATCCGGCAGCTTGGACTAGGAAGCCGGCAGCTCGGACTAGGACTCCGGCTGCTTCCTGCCGCTTCCTGCCGCCACCTGCCACCCTTGCGGGAAAACGGACCTGCCATCAAGCCAAGCGGTTTTTAATGGATTCTTGTCACATTGGGCGCCAGATGTAGATGTAACCAACCATCTTATTAAATAAGAAACACCGAAACAATGTAAAAGAGAAAGCCGAGAGGTCAGAGCTCAGAGCTAAAATCTCACCCTTCCTCCTGCTGTCCCAGCTTCTCGAAAGCGGGCTACTTCCTGTCTGTACGCCTTTTTTATAATATTATTGTTCTGCCTTCTCATTGGTTGTAAACCCAAACATGTGACGGCCTCGTCACTGTCTGAATGTACAGCCCCCTAGGTCTTAAAGGCATATGTCTCCAATGCTGGCTATATCCCTGAACACACAGAGATCTATGGGATTAAAGGCATGTGCCACCACCACCACACTCTTGCTATGGCTCTAATTGCTCTGACCCCCGGGCAACTTTATTTATTAACATACAATCAAAATCACATTTCAGTACAATTAGATTACCACCACACTTGACCTCTCTGCTACCCAAAGAATGGCCTATAATAGTTATTGACTTAAAAGACTGCTTCTTTACCATACCCTTACAAAAAAATGATAGAGAAAAATTTGCCTTCACAGTACATAATTATAATAATTCTCAGTCAGTCAAGAGATATCAATGGAAGGTCCTCCCACAGGGAATGTTAAACAGCCCTACTTTGTGCCAATACTTTGTGCAGAAACCATTGTAGATAATCCGTATAAAGTTTCCACAATCCATAATTTATCACTATATGGATGATATCCTATTAGCTGATCCAAAGTTAGATACATTAGAAAGCATGTTTGAAGAAGTAAAAACAGTTTTGCCTCACTGTGGACTGCAAATTGCTCCTGAAAAAATACAAAGAGGAGATTCTATTAATTACTTAGGATATGATAGAGCTACAAAAAATTGGACCCCAAAAGGTACAACTAAAATGAGACCGATTAAAGGCTCTTAATAATTTTCAAAAGTTATTAGGAAGCATTTCCAACTTACTGGGTATCATGGTAATACCCAAAGATGGACTACAAAATTTGCCTAATAGTCTAGAAGGAGACAAAGAATTAAATAATCCAAGAGAATTATCAGCCGAAGCTGAGAAGGAATTGGCTCTAGTAGAAAAGACAATTTGAGAAGCACATGCGGATCGTGTGGATCCAGAACTTAAATGTATTCTTGTCATGTTCCCCTCCAGACATTCCCCAACAGGTATTTTGATGCAGAAGGAAGATATTATATTGGAATGGATATTCCTGCCATGTAAACCAAATAAGAAATTAAAGACTTATATGTAGATGTAACCAATCGTCTTATTAAAATAAGAAACACAGAGCCAATGTAAAAGAGAAAGCTGAGAGGTCAGAGCTCAGAGATAAAATCTTACCTCCTGCAGTGCTCCTAGCTTCCCCGAGAGAGAGCTACTTCCTGTTTGTCTGTGTTTAAATAGTCTTTCTGATCTGCCTTCTGATTGGTTGTAAACCCAACCACATGACTGCCTCATCACTGCCTGTAAGTACCGCCCTCCAGGTCTTAAAGGCTCCAATACTGGCTGTATCCCTGAACACACAGAAATCTACCTAGCTCTTCTAACCATCACGCTCTTGCTATGGCTCTAATAGCTCTGACCCCAGGGCAACTTTATTTATTAACATAAAATTAAAATCACATTTCAGTACAAATAAAATATCACCATACTTATATAGAAAAGATCTCTTATTTGATTCAAAAAGGTAAATTAAGACTTCACCAGTTGACAGGAATGGACCCGGCAGAAATTGTAGTACCTCTAACTAATGAGGAAATTTCATCACTATGGAAAGATAATGAATACAGGCAGAGAGCCTGCAGTAACTTTTTGGGAGAGATTAACAACCACTATCCCAAAAGCAAGAGAATAGAATTCATAAAGAAGACTGAATGGGTTCTTCCTCACATTGTATGACTAAAGCCAATTTCTGGAGTCCTCACATTTTATACTGATGCAAATAAAGCAGGGAAAGCAGGATATAAATCAGGAGACTTAAGTAAAGTGGTACAAAGTCCATACAACTCTGTACAAAAGGCAGAACTGTATGCTATTCTTATGGTAGTGATGGACTTCACAGAACCCCTCAATATAGTCACTGACTCTCAATATGCAGAGAGAGTTGTTTTACATATTGAAACTGCTGAATTTATTCCTGATAATACAGAATTAACGTCATTATTCATACAATTGCAGGAAATCATCAGAAAAAGGGAACATCCCATATATATATATATATATATATATATATATATATATGTATATATATCACATATCAGATCCCATACAGGTCTGCCAGGACCTCTAGCACAAGGTAACGATGAGATTGATCAGTTAATAATAGGTAATGTGCTAGAAGCCTCAGAATTTCATAAGAAATACCATGTAAATAGCAAAGTTTGAAGAATGATTTCTCCATCACTTGGCAACAGGCTAAGGATATTGTGAAAAAATGTCCTACTTGTTCCATCTATAAACAAACTCCATTACCTGCAGGGAGCAATCCACAAGGTATACAAAGAAATGAAATTTGGCAGATGGATGTGTTTCATTTTGCAGAATTTGTAAGATTAAAGTATGTACATCATACCATTGACACCTATTCAGGATTTCAATGGGCAACTCCTATGAGTTCTGAAAAGGCTGATTCTGTGATCACACACCTATTAGAAGTTATGGCCATCATGGAAATATCTGTACAAATTAAGACAGACAATGCCCCAGCATATGTCTCTAATAAAATGAGACAATTCTTCACTTATTACAATATAAAGCACGTTATTGGTATACCACACAATCCCACAGGCCAAGCAGTCATAGAAAGATCCAATTGAACCTTAAAGGATATGCTAAATAAACATCAACATGTAACAATGACTCCTAGAAATAGACTGTTCTTTATATATAGTGCTTTATTAACCTTGAATTTTCTTAATGCTGATGAGAAAGGAACAACAGCTGTGGAGAGACATTGGATGACAGACAAAACTCCTGAGCTAAACTAACCAGTTTATTTCAAGGATGTGCTGACCGCAGAATGGAAACCTGGATATATTCTTCGTTGAGGAAGGGGTTTTGCCTTGTTTCTGCAGGAGAAGAAAAGCTATGGATACCAACAAAATAATAAAAATTTGATTCAAACAGGAAAAACCCCTTGATGAAGAGAAGTAAAAGATCATCCACCAATGTGACATCTCTACAAGTTGTAAGAAAAATTTAACAATCAAAGGGTGAGGTAGGGTTCTGTTTTTGTCTTTCCAGGATAACGGAAATACCCATCTTCCAAAAATCATAAGCCCTTGGATATCCAAATGTTTACAGCAGAAAGAAAGAATCTATTGGTACCAATCTACACATGGTAAAATCTCACTGTCTAACATCTATCTATCAATCTAGTAAAATTGTGGTTCCAATTCAATTATACACCAAGCTGGCTTTGGAGATGGAATTGGCTCACTTCTCTAAACCCAAGCATATTGCTAAAAGAAAAGTCTGAGAGATTCTTCAGTCCCCTATCAGAAGAGCCCTCTGGTGTGGGACAGAAGGAAACCAATAAAAAGGAACCATTGTCTTCAAGATTCTAATTCTCTCCATGCTTACTCTTGATTTCTCAGAATCCTTTTTTACATGCTATGTCCTCTTTAAATCCAAACCTTCCATTATTGATAACAAATAAGTTTTTCCAGTAGCAATCTCGGAAGTCTCCAGAAAGAAGATGGAGCCCCAACAACAACTCTACCCAATCCAGAATGATGCCATGGTAATCATCATCATACTTCACTTGCCAGAATTTCAGACAATCTTACCCATTACTCTAAGACTTGCTGCAGAACCTACAGTTAGTCTAACTGAGATTTAACTATCTCAGCGTTCACACAGTACCCAACAGAGATAACATCATCCACTAAGCAGCAGAAAGCAATTCTAAGAAAACAATGCCCCTTCTCCCTTAGGTTTCATATTTCTCAGGGTTATGGATGATGGTTATAGGGTTAGGGGTGGAAGAAAATATTAAACTCAGTATTCTCCTTAAAAAAAGGAAAAAGAAGAAATGGAATTGATTGGTATAAGATATTATGGTAGATCATTGTATATACTAGTAAACAAATTTAGTAAAATAGCAACCTTAGATAATTTACAGTGTAACTTGTACTGTTATATATTCTTATATGTTGATACAAATGTAAACTATTTTATATTCCTGTTTCAGATAATTTGTATATTGATACAAATACAGAACTATATTTGTTATAATGTACATATATTTCTACTCTTATTTGAAATATTTTTATATTGATACAAATGTAAATTTATATCTGTCATACTTTATCTATGTTCTACTTCTGTTTAGGATATTCGGTATATTGATATATATTTAAGATTATTGTCATATTGCATATTGCACTATATATTCCTACCTCTGTTATAAATATCTTGTGTATTGTCACAATTTTGAAGTCATCATTCTTCACCATACATTTGCTTATAGACTGTTTACCTTGTTGACATGAAGCCTTAGTCCTTAGGTTATTTCGGCAGAAAAGACTTATGACCTATGCCTGTCATCTCTATAGTTGCATTAGGTTATCCAGATTTACAGATACATAGGTCAGATGGACAGGTAATCTTCAAACACTTCATTGACCTAGAGAATATGGCATTTAAATAACTTAGAATTCTGTTGACATGAGACACAATTGCTCCTGGCAGCAACAATTTGATCCCGAGAGAATGTTGGGCTTCTAAGACATTTCCATTTGGAAGTTTGTCTTCTTGGCACAAAATAGCCTACTGGGCAAAGAACTGCCCTTGCCTTGATGGATGACAGTATAAATGCAATGCTGTCCTTCCTGGATAAGCTGGACACAAGAAAAGCGACCACTGTACTCTGCCAAGACAGGGTAAGATGGTCTTTCAGAATTCCTGCTTCTGAAAATGGTCTGTCAGATACTCTAAGCCTGTAGCCAATTTGAATGCACCAACAATGCTGAGAAACATTAGGTGACTGTCCAGGCTGCCAGTTGTCTCTGTCTACTCTTGCAAGACTCCCAAAAGTTGATTGAATCCATCTTCCATTTCTCAGGTACCATTATGCTCCTTCTCAGGTCTTTGATGGGATTGAAGGCTAGCAGTTATAGTTACAACTTAGTATATATAATATCTTAGATAGAACATATTAAGTATTAGATTCAGGTTCTTTAGGATAGGACACCTTTTGGAATGATCTTTATAACATGCCATTTACCTATGCTTTATACTTCTCTGGATTTTAGTATGTGTTTCTTGCTTGATATTGTTTGTATTGGTTGTAGTTCCATCTTATCTAGGTCATTATCCCTCATTATTCCTGGACAATATTTGATAACCATTCCTTTGTATATAGTCTTGTACTAGTTTAGAACCTTCTTATTTATACAAAAATGGGGAGATGTGTGGTGGTATTCTAATTGTACTGAAATGTTATTTTGATTATATGTTAATAAATAAAGTTGCCCGGGGGTCAGAGCTATTAGAGCCATAGACAGAGTGTGGTGGTGGTGGCACACGCCTTTAATCCCATAGATCTCTGTGTGTTCAGGGATACAGCCAGCATTGGAGACATATGCCTTTAAGGCCTAGGGGGCTGTACATTCAGACAGTGACGAGGCAGTAACGTGTTTGGGTTTACAACCAATGAGAAGGCAGAATGACTGCAAAATCGACTTACACACAGGAAATAGCTCTCTTTCGGGAAGCTGGGACAGCAGGAGGAAGGGTAAGATTTTAGCTCTAGCTCTGACCTCTCGGCTTTCTCTTTTACATTGTTTCTGTGTTTCTTATTTAATAAGATGGTTGGTTACATCTACATCTGGCGCCCAACGTGACAAGAATCCATTAAAAACCGCTTGGCTTGGTGGCAGGTCCGCTTTCCCGCAAGGGCGGCAGGCAGTGGCAGGCGGGAGCAGGCAGCGGTCGGCTTCCTAGTCCGAGAGGCAGCTTCTTTGCCTGGGACTAGGACTGTGAAGATCTTGCCTAAAGCCAGTGCTACAAACAACTCAGACCTGCCCTGCCGAACATTGCCCTGCCTGTAAAGCCAACGCACATGGTCAGAGCTTAAGGAAGCCAGACCCAAGCCTTCACTCGGCACAAGAGGGAACATGTGGCTGGATTTAAGCTTTAGCCAGCTATGCTTTCTTGTGCGTTCTCTCTCTCTCTCTCTCTCTTTCCTCTCTCTCTCTCTCTCTCTCTCTCTCTCTCTCTCTCTCTCTCTCTCTCTCTCTCTGGATTTACACCTGGGACACTAGGTGGATGTTTTGAAAATCCCCTCGGATTTCTACTGTTCTACGCAGATTTGGTAAGTCATAACATATCAGATATTTTAAACGACACTATCTAAAAGAGAATTTTTTTCCACATTTAAAAAAAAATGGGTTTTATGTGTACATTGGAAGAAAATTGGTTTTTGTTCGAAATTTTAGGCAGTCTGACAATGGAACAACTATATAATATTAGTATTGGTGGAATTATGCAGCTTATCACTATGCTAATCCTCATTTTAATATTTAAAAAGATAGTCAATTTAAGTGCCAGGATAACAGCTTTAGAAGAACTTGCTAAACCTGTAAAAATTCAGACAGAAGAAATTAGCAGTGAAGTTGTTTCAAGTCGGGATCATAAGATTACAGAAAGAAAGCCTGTTTTCACACAGTCACCCTTAATTTATCCTGTAACTATACAGCAGATGCCTCATCAAATGGCTACACAAAATATTTGGGCTCCAATTGAAATGTTAGATTTAAAAAGGTTTAAGGAGGCAATAGTATCTTATGGCATGCATTCCCCATATGTAAAGCAAATGTTAAACTCTTGGTCAACATATAATAGGATAGTACCACAGGACTGGCGGGACCTTGCACAAGGTGTTCTGGAACCCAGCCAGAGACTTCACTTTCTGACCTGGATTAAGGAGGAGGCTAAAAACACAGAAAAACAATGGAGGGATAAAGGAATACAAGTTTGCCAGGATCAGCTTCTTGGAGAAGGCCAATATGCTTCAGTACAAACACAATGTTTATATGATGTCCAAACCCTAATTTTATGTCGAACAGCAGCCTTGAATGCATGGGACAGAGTTGAGGAACCAGGAAAAAAATCTGAGTCATTTACAAAGGTGATGCAAGGCCCAAAAGAGCCTTTTACAGATTTTTTACAAAGACTGGCTTTAGCAGTAAAGAGAATGGTCTTGGATTGAGAAGCTGGTAAGGTAATAATTGAATCTTTGGCCTTTGAGAATGCGAATGCAGCATGCAAAAGAATAATCAGACCATTAAGGGCAAGATCTGCACCTATGGAAGATTGGATTAGAGAAACAATTAATGTTGAGGCTGAAGAGCATGATGATACGTGGGTAGGAGAAGTAATTTCAAAAGGTTTGAGGAGTGTTAGATGTTTTAGATGTGGAAAGCAAGGACATTTGAAAAGGGAGTGTAGACAGGTCATTCCCAGAAACAATGTTTCTTCAAGGAACAATGGCAACAGAATGCCCCTTCCTTCTGGAGTATGCAGAAGGTGTGGTAAGGGAAAACACTGGACCAACAAATGTAGATCAACAAAGGGCAGACAGGGTAATCCTTTGCCTCAGTCTTCGGGAAACTCCCAGAGGGGCCTCACGCAGGCCCCCATTGCAAATCCAGTTCAAACCTTTCCTGCAGCCATAGAGGAAATCCCTTCTCTGAGCGATTAAATAACCAAATGCCTATTGGAATAAATCATGCTGGTCAGGATGATGAAACAGAGAGAATAGAAAATTCAGGAGAAAACATAAAGAAAATTTTTTGGTAAACTCTATTAATGAAGAAAGACCAAAATTAACGATAAAAATAAATGGTGTTTTGTTGTCTGGTCTGGTAGACACAGGTGCAGACGTTACCATAACTGCACCAGAATTTTGGCATCCAACTTGGCCTCTTCAGGAGGTAAACGTTCAACTGTTAGGAATTGGGACATTATCTCTGGTGAAACAGAGTGCAAGATGGCTCGAATGTATAGGTCTAGAAGGACAGAGAGGAAAATTAAAACCATATGTGGCTAGCATAATATGAACCTGGGGGGTCGAGACTTGTTGCAACAGTGGAATACTCAGATTAACATCCCTCCAATATCAGAAACAAATCATAAACTAGCACATGTTACTGAGAGAAATATTCGAAGATATTGTTCTAATGAGTGGTCACCAGCCATCCATATTATACAAGAACAGGGCACAATCACTGATGATCTTCCAAAGACACCAACAGCTCTACCTTTAAAATGGTTAACAGACAAGCCTGTATGGGTCCAGCAATGGCCTTTAACAAGAGAGAAAATCCAGGCTTTAGAAGAGCTAGTAGAAGAACAGTTAAATGCTCAGCATATTGAAGAATCAACCAGCCCTTGGAATTCTCCTGTATTTGTTATTAAAAAGAAATCTGGTAAGTGGAGATTGGTAACAGACCTTAGAACAATTAACAAAGTAATTCAGGCAATGGGCTCTCTACAATCTGGGATGCCTTTGCCTACTCTGTTACCAAAAGATGGCCTCTCATAGTTATTGATTTAAAATACTGTTTTTTTTTCAATACCCTTACAAGAAAAAGACAGAGAAAGATTTGCTTTTACAGTGCCTATTTATAATAATTGTCACCCCGTTAAAAGATTTCATGGAGAGTCCTCCCACAGGGAATGTTGAATAGCCCAACTCTGTGCCAATACTTTGTACAACAGCCATTGGAAGTGATACGTAAAAAATTTCCTAAATCTATAATTTTTCATTATATGGACGATATGTTACTAGCTGACTCAAATGCAGATACTTTAGAAATAATGTTTGAAGAAGTAAAGAAAATTTTGCATTGCTGGGGATTACAAATTGCTCCTGAAAAGATACAAAGAGCAGATTCTATTAATTATTTAGGATATAAAATAGAGCTACAAAAAATTAGACCCCAAAAGGTGCAAATTCGGAGAGATAGACTACAGACTCTTAATGACTTTCAAAGATTATTTGGAGATATTTCTCATCTACGAACTAATGTTGGGGTAAAAAATGATGAACTGACTAATTTGTTCAAAACCTCAGAAGGTGACAAGGACTTAAATAGTCCAATAGAATTATCACCTGAAGCTGAGAAAGAATTGGCTTTGGTAGAAAAGAAAGTGCATGAAGGACGCGTGGATCATATTGATCTAAAGCTGGATTGCATTTTGGTTATTTTACCTTCTAGGCATTCTCCTCCTGGAATATTAATGCAGAGGGAAGATATTATATTGGAATGGATATTTTTACCAAATAAACCAAATAAAAAATTAAAAATTTATGTGGAAAATATCTCTGACTTGATTTACAAAGGAAAATCGAGACTTCGTCAATTAGCGGGCATAGACCCAGCAGAAATTGTCGTACCATTAACTAAGGAGGACATTGAAAAATTATGGACAGAAAGTGAACCTTGGCAAAGAGCTTGCAGTAATTTTTTGGGAGAAATTAACAGCAAATATCCCAAAAGCAATAGAATTGATCTTATAAAGAGAGATGATTGGATCTTGCCTCGAATTGTATGGAAAAAACCCATATTTGGAGTTTGTACATTTTATACAGATGCCAAAAAGAAGGAAAGGCAGGTTACAAATCAGAAAATTTAAGTAAAGTGGTTCAAAGTCCGTATAATTCAGTTCAAAAATCAGAATTGTATGCTATTCTGTTGGTATTAATGGATTTTTCAGAACCTCTCAACATAGTAACTGACTCTCAGTATGCTGAAAGAGTGGTGTTACATATTGAGACTGCAGAATTTATCCCTGATGCTTCAGAATTAACTTCACTATTTATTCAATTACAAGATACAATCAGGAAAAGGAATCATCCTTTATATATAACTCACATTCGATCCCATACTGGTCTGCCAGGCCCTCTAACACAAGGCAATGATGAGATTGATAAATTATTGATAGGAAATGTTCTGGAAGCCTCAGAATTTCATAAAAACATCACTTCAATAGTAAAGGTTTAGAAAAAGGAGTTTTCCATAACCTGGCAACAAGCCAAAGAAAGAGTAAAGAAATGTCCTACTTGTTCCTTCTACAATCAAACGCCATTACCAGCAGGATGTAACTCAAAGGGTACTCAGAGAAATGAAATCTGGCAGATGGACATGTTTCACTTTGTATAATTTGGAAAATTGAAATATGTACACCACACCATTGATACTTATTCAGGATTTCAATGGGCAACAGCTTTGAGTTCTGAAAAATCTGATTCTGTAATCATTTGCTAGAAGTTATAACCATCATGGGTATACCTGCACAAATCAAAACTGACAATGCTCCATCATATATCTCTGTTAAAATGAAACAGTTTTTTGCTTATTACAATATAAAGCATATTACAGGCATACCACATAATCCTACAGGTCAAGCAGTTATAGAAAGATCAAACAAAACTCTAAAGGATATGCTAAATAAACAGAAATGAGTAACAAAAACTCCCAGAAATAGACTGCATAATGCTCTTCTAACTTTGAATTTTCTGAATGCCAATGAGAAAGGAACAACAGCTGCAGAGAGACATTGGATAACAGAAAGAAACTACAGAATTAAATCAGCCTATATACTTTAAGGATGTGCTGACCTCAGAATGGAAACCAGGGTATGTATTACATTGGGGACAAGGTTTTGCTTTTGTTTCTACAGGAGAAGATAAGCTGTGGGTACCATCAAAATTGATAAAGGTTCGATTTGAACAAGAGAGACCTCTTAATTAGAGGAGGTGATAGTTCATCAACCAGCATGAACATCCAATTTAAACTAACTTGTATCAATAACACATGCCTTTTCATTTAATCAGATAATAACTTGCCAAAAGGAAACATACCCAAAATTAGTCTTGGGGAAAGGTTTTTGTTTTTGTCTTTTAGGAGAATGAAGGTTAAGGAATTTGAAGAACACTGGAGAAATGAGACAACTGAAGAAAAGGGACAAATCATCTATCCCAAGAAACAGAATCAAACGGTGTATGGGTATATATTATCTAAAAAATTTTATGTCTTCCTAAATGTTTGTTTCTGCTTTTCTCTAAAGATTTAACACTATTGGTCTTCTAATAGTCACAGTTCAATTAAAATTTAATGCTTACTTTGGAGTTGGAGAATGGCTCTCTCCTTCTTTAAACTCAAGCATGTTGTTAAAAGGAAAATGCAAACTCCCTGTATCGTGCCAGAATAAAAGAGCCATCTTCTGCTATGGTACAGGACAAAAGCAAAATTAATTAAGGGACTATTCTATTACTAATCTCAACTCTTTGATTCTATTCTGATTCTTTAAACTTTTCTTAAAGTATAAATTTTATATCAAAATTTACAAGATATATATATATATATATATATATATATATATATATATTAAACTGTGTTAAGATATGAATGGTCATATAGAATACTAACTAATTCTAGTAAAAAGGTTAGCTGCATATATATGTTTTTGTGTTCGAGTCTCTTATCAGTTTTCTGCAGGAAATCATGGCCAGGCCTAACATCAACTGAAGTCTCCAGAAAGAAGATGGGGCCCCACAACAACAACAATTCCACGTGGACAATAATAATATCATTAAGCTGACAAACATCATCCACAGATCAGCTTTGAACTACAAGGTACTCAGAGCAATGTTGAGATGACTAGCTGAGATGATCCAGTCTCAAAGACTACTTGAATAAGGACTTGAGATAAACCCTGAACTTTGGCATTATATACAGGCTGGATAATGAAGGATACAGTTACCTTTCCTAGAATTTGACAATTAACCTAAAATTTTTCTTTCAGGATAAAGAAAACTTCGCCCATACCCAGCAGGAAGCAATTTTAAGAATACGACGCCTACATTCCCAAAGAGGTGGTGTGGGGCAGGTGGTTTTTTCGTCTTTTTAATGGGTTTTGGGTCTGGGATAATTTTCAGTATTTAGGGGGGTTATTTACAAGTTATTGTCAAGGGTAAGGAAAAAGGCTAAGCAAAGGAGATTAGATTTAAGGTTCTTGTTTAAAAAAAAGGAAAAGAAAGAAAGAAAAGAAAAAGACAATTACTAGTTTTAAATACTTTACATTGGATTGGATTGTTTTATATTGTATACAAATTTGAAAATGATATTGTTAGAAAATGCTATATGTATATTTCTAATTGTATTTATACCATTCATTTAACAATGTAATGCAAATTTCTGATCCTTGAATGTTATTATTACCAACTATTAGGATATAAAGAAATGAAAGTTAGTAGTTAGACATTACAATAGAACTTGTAGTCATATTAGATATGTTTTAAAAATTGAGCAGAGATGTTTTAGACAGGTCATCTTCAAACCCTTCAGAGATCTACAGAATATGGCATTTAAAATGTTTTAATAACTTAGAAAATTTTTCTTTTTTGAGACATGTCGACTCCTGGCAGTACCAATCTACTTCAGAGAAAATATGGGCATTGAAGAAACTGCATATGGAGTCAACTTTCATTGTGGCAAAAGTTAGCCACTAGACAACAAAGTATCCTCGAATCAACAGGACAAAATGGACAGACAGAACACGAAACAAGGGACTACTGATCCTTGCCAAAACAAGTGTGGTTATGGCTTTATCAAAAGGCATCTTCTGAGGCCAGGACAATATGGCCCCATCCCTGAAGTGGCCTTCGCATCCAGAAAAGGTATGGTGCCCTTTTCTTCGAAGGCAGCTTAACAGGCAGAGGGCCGATGGCTTCTGTTGTACAATGGAAAAGCAGCTGAAAGCTCATGCCTCTCGAAAGTAGACTGGCATTTAATAGAGGGATGTGGAGAAGAAGGGGATGCTGAGATGAAGCCATATATACACAGCCAAGAAGAATGGACAGCTGAATTTAAAAACTGTCAACAATTTCCAGAATTTAAAATCCTGAATCATGACAGGACACTAGTGGAATTCAGGTGTTTCTGGTACATGGACTGCTCTCACCCAATGTGATGTTGAACTGTTGACCTTGTGTACATCCTACTTCACAAATGAGTATGTCAGATACACTAAGCCTATAGGCTGAAGATGATGCCCCAACACTGTGGAGAAACCTCAGGTGACTGCCCAGGCAGCTGGCTGTTTCTGTCAACTCACAAATTTTTTGGAAGTTGCTTGCATGCACTTCCTGTTTTTTATTTTTGTTAGCTAATATTATCCCCTTCTTGGGTCTCTCAGGGAGTTGAAATTAGTTATGTTTGAAGATTAGTTCGTTATAGTTGAAAATTAATTAGGATAGAAAGTGCATTAGATACATCTTGGATTTACCAAAATATGATAGATAATGGAATTATTTTCTCTGATTTGTCATATACCTGTTTAGGTATTTATTACTTGTATATATTGTATATACTTATTGTACTTTTGTATATAGTTTTTCTTTTGGTAGTTATAACCTTTTGCTTTTTTTTCTTTTTATTAAAATAGAAAAGGGGAAATGTGGTGGTATTCTAATTGTACTGAAATGTGATTTTGATTGTATGTTAATAAATAAAGTTCCCCGGGGGTCAGAGCTATTAGAGCCATAGCAAGAGTGTGGCGGTGGTGGCACATTCCTTTAATCCCATAGATCTCTGTGTGTTCAGGGATACAGCCAGCATTGGAGACATATGCCTTTAAGACCTAGGGGGCTGTACATTCAGACAGTGACGAGGCAGTCACATGTTTGGGTTTACAACCAATGAGAAGGCAGAATGACTGGAAAATTGACTTACACACAGGAAATAGCTCTCTTTCGGGAAGCTGGGACAGCAGGAGGAAGGGTGAGATTTTAGCTCTGAGCTCTGACCTCTCGGCTTTCTCTTTTACATTGTTTCTGTGTTTCTTATTTAACAAGACGGTTGGTTACATCTACAGAGATGTAGTGGGTAACCATTCCAGCTTGGATCTGGAATTTCCAACCCCCATTGAGACTCTGGCAACTGTCACGCCTATGAGGCGGGGCTAGGGGAGGTGTCTGGAGACCCGAGACCTGGATGGGCCAGTGCTCTCTGCTCCTGGACACGAGATGGTGGAGGTTTACTGAGCAGAGCTCCAGAGAACATCGCTGGATTGGGATACACCTTCCCCAGACCCTGCGATCTACCTATCCCTTCATTTGTAAGTTACCCACTAAATAAATCTTCCTTTTAACTACATGGAGTGGCCTTAATAATTTCACCAATAGAAACCAGTATGAAGGTGACTCAGGATAACAACAGGACTGCCATATGATTCAGTTATACTCTTCTTAGGTATGTACTGCAAGGATTCAAAGTTAGCACATAGTAGAGACATCTGCATACCTATGTTCAACTAAGCACTATTCACAATTGCTTACTTATGGAATCAACCTAGGTGTTCAACAGTGGATGAATGAATAAGGAAAACCTGATATATATGCACAATAGGTTATATTTTCAACCATAATAAGAATGAATTTATTTGATTTCCAAGAAAACTAGAGGTCATCACATTAAGTAAAATAAGCGACACATAAAACCAAATACATTTTCCTTCATATGTAGAAGCTAAATGTTATTTATAATAAAGGTTATCTGAAAGTAGTAAGAGAGATTACTGAGAAAGAAAAAAGGGTCAGGGGTTTAAAATGCAGGGCAAAAGAAAAGTGTAAAATGGATTTCATAAAAACACTATGTACACATGTGTGGAAATGTCACACCCAAACTCATTATGAATGAAGTGAATTAATTACGATTTAAAATTTTAAATTATTTATTTATTGTGTGTATGTGTCAATGAACAAATGTGTGACTGTGCATGCCAGCACCTGAATAGTGGTCAGAGGACAATTTGTAGAAGTTAGTCTCTCCCTCCACCACATGGGATCCAGAAATCTAACTCAGATCATCAAGCTTAGTGGCAAACACTTTTGCCCACTGAGCCATCACACTGACCTAGTGGTTATAATTTTTAAAATGAATTGGCGATGTTAGATTTGAGATGTCTATTATATATGTGACTACATATATATAGGTAGTAACTAGGCATATACGTTGGGTCATGCTGTAGATATAAATTTGATGAATTTCTGCTTAAAATGATATTTCAAGTCATGCAGTTGAGTGACTGAGAAAGTTATAGTACTGAGGACCAATGTGGGATATACTGAGGATGTGCGAACAAAGGAGAGCCAACAGAGAAGATAGACTCAAATAAATTGGGAGGAAAACCAGAAATATATGGTGTTCTGAAAGCCAGGAGAAGAAAGGAGAAGGATGTGATTCCCTGTCAAATGCCACTAAAGAAAGGGTCAATTAGATGAGAGTGGAGACTTGAAGGAGATCTCTTAATATGGAGGTCATTGTAGACTTTGCTGAGAGCAGTCGTGATAGAGCAGTTGGAGTGAAAGCCTTATTGTAGTGTGGTTAAGTAAGACTAGAGGAATTGGAGACTGCTGCTATAGGCACTTCTTTGAGACAATTTCTTTCAAAAGGAACAAAGAAACCAAACAGTAGCTGGTGGATACAGTGAGGTCAAAAGATGTGTATGCATGTGTGTTTTAAGGTAATGTATTTCATAAGTCTAAAAAGAAAGTAATTCCCACATGTAAAATTGATTGACAAATGCATACTTAATGCAGATTGTTTTCAGACTTTACGTGTTAATGTAAAAAACAGTGGTTTTCAAATAACGTTCTCAAAAGAATTACATCAGTATCACCTGGGGATATATTAGAAATGCAAATTCAAGGGGACCTATTCCAAATCTACTGAATTTGAATCTCTGTATTTTAACAAGCTCTTCACAGGATACTAATGCACACTAAGGCTTGAGAGCCACTGATGCAGAACATCCTTATCAGGTAAATTTACTTCCAAATCATTGTCAGAGAAAAGATTCATCTTTTATTTCAGAACAGAAAGTATGTTTTACCAGGTCAGGAATCTCCTTAAAGTTAAGTCTCTATTTCTCTCTACTAGAGAAATAGCAGCATACTTGTATGCTAATAGGAAAAGTCAAATATAAAGCCAAGCTATGAGACAGAGCCTGCCAGCACCCAATTGGACTAAGAGGTGAGTCTTTATCCTCATACGTGAACACCCAAGACCCTAGGCTTTGGGGCCATGAGCACAACACTGCCCCTACACCACCACCCATTGCAATCCCAGTTACAGGCCAGTAAGCAGGCAGACCTCCTGCAGACAGGTCAGACTACCACCATCCCCCATCAGACCCTGCAACCTACAAGGCCCCCTCCCCCAAATCCCACCCACCCTCTAAGACTGCAACTGTTCCCTAAGAAAGGGCCTACCAGTGCCCAATCAGATTAAGAGGTGAGTCTTTGTCTAGGTGGGGCCCAAGGGCACAAACCTGTGCCCTCATACCACCACCCATTGTAGTGCTAGTCTCAAACCAATAGGCAGGCCTCCTGAAGACAGGTCAGACTACCACCATCCCCCATCAGACCCTGTAACCCACAAGTCCCACCTCCCCCAAATCCCACCTCTCCCTCTGAGACTGCAAGTGTTTCCTGAGACAGAGCCTGCGAGCACCAATTGGAAAAAGAGTTGCTCCCTGAAAAAAACAATCCATCAACACCAATTAGACCAAGAGCTCCCACTGGATGAAGAGTATCCATCAGGCCAAGAGAGGCTTCCTCAGACACAGACATCACTTGTACTAAATGGAGAAAGAGGTGGGTAGATGCCAGTGCTAAAATATAGTCAACACCATAAAAACCAATATAGCTCCATCAGAACCTACATCAGCAAGACCTGAACATCCCAACACAGAAAAAACACAAGAAATCAACTTTAAAAATGACCTTAAGAAGATGATAGAGATCCTTAAAGAGGAAATGAAAAATTCCCTTAAAGAATTAGAGGAAAAGTCAAACAAAAAATGGGAAGAAATCAGTAAATCCCTTGAAAGCCAAGATAAAGCAATTAAACAAGTGAGGGAAACAGTTCCAGATTTGAAAACTGAAATCGAGACAATAAAGAAGACACATACAGAGCGAATGCTGGAAATGGAAAATCTGAGTAAACAAACAAGAACTACAGGTTCAAGCATAACCAACAGACTCCAAGAAATGGAAGAGAGGATCTCTGGCATTTGAAGATACAGTAGAGGAAATAGATTCATCAGTCAAAGAAAACACTAAAGCCAACAAAGTCACGACCCAAAATGTCCAGGAAATTTGGGACACCATGAAAAGACCAAACCTAAGAATATTAGGGATAGAACAAGGAGAAGAATACCAACTCAAAGGAACAGAAAATATATTCAACAAAATCAAAAAAGAAAACTTTCCCAACCTAAAGAAGGAAATGCCTATAAAGACAACAAGGTTACAGAACACCAAATAGATTGGATCAAAAAAGAAGTCTCACCACCACATAATAATCAAACCACTAAACACAGAATAAAAAAATATTAATAGCTGCAAGGAAAAAGGCCAAGTAACATATAAAGGCAGACCTATGAGAATAACACCTGACTTATCAATGGAGACCCTAAAATACAGAAGGTCCTGGACAGACATTATGCAGACACTAAGAGACCATGGATGCTAAATCAGACTACTATACACAGCAAAATTCACAATCAACATAAATGGAGTAAACAAAATATTCCATGATAAAACCAGATTTAAACAATATCTTTCCACAAATCCAGCCCTACAGAAAACACTAGAAGAAAAATCCAACCTAAGGAACATAGATACACCCATGAAAACACAGGTAATATATAGTACCATACCAACAAATACCAAAGAAGGGAAACATACAACACTATGACCAAAAAATAACAGGAATTAACAATCATTGGTCATTAATATCCATTAATATCAATGGTCTCAATTCACCTATAAAAAGACACAGGCTAACAGATTGGATATGAAAACAAGATCCATCCTGTTGCATACAAGAAACATACCCCAACTTCAAAGACAGATACTACCTCAGAATAAAAAGCTGGGAAAAGACTTTCCAATCAACTGGATTTAAGAAGCAAGCTGGTGTAGCTATCCTAATATCTAATGAAATAGACTTCATACTAAAGCCAATTGAAAGACATCGGGAAAACCATTACATATTTATCACGGGGAAAATCTGACAAGCTGAAGTCTCAATTCTGAATATTTATGCCCCCATTACAAGGGCACCTACATTTATAAAAGAAACATTACTAAAGCTTAAATCATACATCAAATCCCCATACACTAGTAGTGGGAGACTTCAACACCCCACAATTACCAAAGGACAGGTCTGCCAGACAGAAACTTAACAGAAAAATAAAGGAACTAACAGACATTGTGACCCAAATGGACTTAATAGATATCTACAGAATATTCCATCCTAACACAGAATATACCTTCTTTTCAGCACCCCATGGAGCCTTCTCAAACATTGACCATATACTTGGTCACAAAGCAAATCTCAACAGACACAAAAAATTGAAATAACCTCCTGTATCTTATCATACCACCATGGCCTAAAGTTAGATTTCAATAACAACAAAAATTACAGAAAGCCTACACTCCTATGGAAACTGAATAATGCCCAGTTGAACCACCAATGGGTCAAGAAAGAAATAAAGAAAGAAATTAAAAACTTCCTAGAATTCAATGAAAACAAAGGTACAACATACCCAAACTTATGGGACACTATGAAAGCAGTGCTAAGAGGAAAATTCATAGCACTAAATGCCCACATAAAGAAGTTGGAGAAATCTCACACTAGTGACAAAACAGCACACCTAAAAGCTCTAGAACAAGAAGAAGCAAACTCACCCAGGAGAAACAGTCACCAGAAAATAATCAAATTGAGGGCTGAAATCAGTAAAATAGAAACAAAGAGAACAAAACAAAGAATCAATGAAACAAATAGTTGGTTCTTTGAAAAAAATAAACAAGATAGACAAGCCTTTATCCAAATTAACCAAAAAGCAGAGAGAGAACATCCAAATGAACAAAATCAGAAATGAAAAGGGAGACATAATAACAGACATTGAGGAACTCCAGAGAATCACTAGGTTATACTTCAAAAACCTGTACTCCACAAAATTAGAAAATCTGAAAGAAATGGACTATTTTTTGGATAGGTACTCCATACCAAAGTTAAATCAAGACCAGATAAACTATTTAAATAGACCAATAACCCCTAAGGAAATAGAAATGGTCATTAAAGGTCTCCCAATCAAAAGAAACTCAGGACCAGATGGTTTTAGCACAAAATTCTACCAGATATTCAAAGAAGAGCTAATACCAATACTCTTCAAATTCTTTACACAATAGAAACAGAAGGAACATTACCAAACTCCTTTTTATGAGGCTACAGTTACCCTGATACACAAACCACACAAAGATGCAACAAAGAAAGAGAACTACAGACCAGTCTTCCTCATGAACACTGATGCAAAAATACTCAATAAATTACTGGCTAACCAAATCCAAGAACACATCAAAAAAATTATCCACCATGACCAAGAAGGCTTCATACCAGGGATGCAAGAATGGTCCAACATATGAAAATCTGTCAATGTAATATACCATATAAACAAACTGAAGGAAAAAAACAATATGATCATCTCATTAGATGCTGAAAAAGCCTTTGGGAAAAATCCAAAACCCCTTCATGATAAGGGTTCTAGAGAAATCAGGAATACAAGGAATATACCTAAATATAATAAAGGCAATTTAAAGCAAGCTGACAGCCAATAACAATTTAAATGGAGAGAAACTCAAAGCAATTCCACTAAAGTCAGGAACAAGATAAGGCTGTCCACTCTCCCCATACTTATTCAACATAGTACTTGAAGTTCTAGCTGGGGCAATAAGACAACAAAAGGAGATGAAAGGGATACAAATTGCAAAGGTAGAAGTCAAACTTTCACTATTTGTAGACAATATGATAGTATACATACATGACCCCAAAAATTCTACCAGGGAACTCCTACAGCTGATAAACTCCTTCAGTAAGGTGGTAGGATACAAGATTAACTCAAAAAATTTAGTAGCCCTCCTATATACAAATGATAAATGGACTGAGAAAGAAATCAGAGAAACATCACTCTTTACAATAGCCACAAATAATATGAAATACCTTGAGGTAACTCTAACTAAGCAAGTGAAAGACCTATATAATGAGAACTTTAAGTCTCTGAAGAAAGAAATTGAAGAAGATATCAGAAAATGGAAAGATCTCCCATGCTCATGGATAGGTAGAATTAACATAGTAAAAAGGGTGATTTTACCAAAAGTAATCTACAGATTCAATCCAATCCCCATCAAAATCCCAACACAATTCTTCACAGACTTGGAAAGAACAATACTTAACATTATATGGAAAAACAAAAAAACCTAGGATAGCTAAAAGAATCCTGTATAATAAAGCAACATCTGGAGGCATCACGATCCCTGACTTCAAGTTCTACTATAGAGGTATAGTAATAAAAACAGCTTGGTATTAGCATAAAAACCGACATGTGGACCAATGGAATCAAATTGAAGACCCTGAAATTAATCTACATACTTATGAATGTACGGTTTTTGACAAAGAAGCCAAAACAGTATCATGAAAATAGAAAGCATCTTCAACAAATGGTACTGGCATAACTGGATGTCAACATGCAGAAGATTGCAAATAGATCCAATCCATCACCATGCACAAACCTCAAGTCCAAGTGGATCAACGACCTCAACATAAATCGAGTTACACTGAACTTAATCGAAGAGAAAGTAGGAAGTAGTCTTGAATGTATCAGCATAGGAGACCACTTCTGAATATAACACCAGTAGCACAGATGCTGAGAGCAACATTTAATAAATGGGACCTCCTGAAACTGAGAAGCTTTTGTAGAGTAAAGGACATGGTTAATAAAACAAAATGACACCCTACAGAATGTGAAAATATCTTTACCAACCCCACATCTGACCAAGGGCTGATCTCCAAAATATATAAAGAATTCAAAAAGCTAGACTTTAGAATTACTGAACAATCCAATTTTAAAAAATGAGCTACAGAGCTTAACAGACAATTCTCAACAGAAGAATCTCAAATGTCTGAAAGACATTTAAGGAATTGCTCAACATTCTTAGTCATCAGGGAATTGCAAATCAAAACAGCTCTGAGATACCATCTTACACCTGTCAGAATGGCTAAGATCAAAAACACTGAAGACAGCTTATGTTGAAGAGGATGTGGAGCAAGGGGAACACTCCTCCACTGTTGGTGGGAATGCAAACTTGTATAGCCACTCTGGAAATCAATGGCAGTTTCTCAGAAAATTGAGAATAAGTCTTCTTCAATACCCAGTTATACCACTCTTGGGCATATACCCAAGGAATGCTCAATTTTACCACAAGGACACATGCTCAACTATGTTCATATCAGCATTATTTGTAATATCTAGAACCTGAAAACAACCTAGATGCCCCTCAAATGAAGAATGGGTAAAGAAAATGTGGCACATATACACAATGGAGTACTACTCAGCAGAAAAAAACAATGACATCATGAAATCCTAAAAGAAAAGAAATGTCACAAAATAAGATTTGCCTTTCCAGATCTCAAGTGTTAAGTACCTTAGTAGTACTCTGATTATGCCACAAAAGACAGTTATGATAACTTCCAATTTCTAGTTTTTCATGCTCGAGTATTCCTCTGAACCAAGCTACTTGTCAATTTAGGGTGAAATTGTATGTGTGTCTTCCCTTTACCTCTGTCCATTTATTAAAAAGATATAGAAACACTTAAGCCACAGTAGCAGTCGATAAACCTAACACCCAGATGCTGTGGGATGTCTTTCTGTATGCTGTGAATATGTGTTGTTCCCATTGGCTAATAAATAAAGCTGCATTGGCCTATGGCAGGGCAGAATGGAGCCAGGTGGGAAAATCCAAGAGAGACAGAGGAGAAAGGAGAGTGGGAGGAGACACCAACCAGCTGTCCAAGGAGCAACATGTAATGCGGCACAGGTAAAGCCACAGTACACATGGTGATACATAGATAATAGTAATGGGTTGAGTTAAGTTATACGAGCTAGCTAGCAAGAAGCCTCAGTCATAGGCTGTATACTTTGTAATTAATATTAACTTCTGAATGATTATTTTATAAGTGACTGCAGGACTGTGGGGCTGGATAGGACTGGAGAAACTTCTGGCTACATCCAGATATAACACATAACTTAGATTTATTAGAAGAAATAACTGATTTCTGAGAAAAAACAAACATAAGATAAACTTGCATATTTTGCTATACCAGAAAGTAAGAAATTGATCAAAGCATGGTATAAACAATTCATAATAGACAGGAGTAATTTGAATATCAAAAATTATAGTACATTAGTTTAAGAAAATAAATCATGAATCCATAGTGCTGTGCAAAATTAAATGGAAGAATACTATCTATTAAATGTTGAAGGAAAAATATAGTAGGAAGATGCTGTATTGTAACTTTCTAAGTAATAGCTGACTCATCTAAAGATGAGGGCATGCTAATATGACTGAGTAAAATATTTCTGGAAACAGGTTTCCAAGAATCCTTACGGAGCTTACACTAAAAAAAGAAAGTCCTTTGTGGCCTTTGAGTGCTAATTTTTTTTTACCTGAAATCCACAAGATGGCAGTAGAGGCACATTCTTTGAAATATGTTTCTTGTGGGCTTTTTTTTTTTTTTTTTAAATAAAGTGACCTTATTTTCTGAGTTGAAAAGAAAATTTAAATCAAACAAAGATTGATTTTACTCTCTGAACACATTTCTGTGAACAGTTATGCAACTATATGACCACACAACTGCAATTTAGTCATATGAGTCTATGAATTGCTTTTACTGAAATACGTATTTTGATCAATTTGATGTATCCTCAAGTACACCTAAAAATGTACTTCTGAGCACTTTTCTACTGAAAAAAATCCACAGCTTCTACCACACCTTAAAGTGTCTGTCATGATGCTAACTGGCACATTTGGGGACTCAAGGAAGTGGCAATTTGGAGTTCCTTGTACTTTTTCCTGTAGTGCATTCTTGAAAGTAGTTGAGATGAGTGAAACATCCTGGCAACAAGGAGTTGTTAAGTGTATCAAAATAATACCAAATGGGTATGAAATTACAGTTCTACAATCTCTCTTTTAATCTTCCTCCAAACACACACACACACACACACACACACACACACACACACACACACACACACAAGAAAAGGAACTTAGCTGGATATTCATGGTTGCCAAAAGCGATTCCACACCAAACAGAATCAGTAGTCTGTTTGTGTTTAATTTTTTACTCTCCAAAGGAAACAATTTATTGTTTAGTTCATTAGATACATGAGTCATATAAAAGTTTCTCTTTGTAAATATTTGTCAAAAGAATAATTTTTTTAAAAAAATACAGCATGTTGTGAAATGGAAAATAAGGAAGAAAAAGAAATACTCCATTCTTGGCAGTGGCAGGAGTCCTCAAAGAATGCGTCAGCTCATATAAATGTTTTGTGAGAATAAATGAAAATGAGCTATAATGGTTAATTTTATGTGTTGCAGGGGCACAGGGATGCTTGGATAGCTGCTGAAATGTGATTATGGGTGTGTCTGTCAGGATCCCCCAGAAGGAAATTAGCATTTAAACCAGTAGACTAAGTTCAAGCTGAGTTCATAGCCAAAACAAACCAATGCCTTCATGCTCAGAATAGAACTGTACGTCTGTGCACCATTTGTGTACCTGGTGCCCATGGAAACCAAAAGGAAACTTCAGATCTCCTATAATTGGAGTTACAGAAGGTTGTGAGCCTTCTTATGGATGCTGGGAACCAAATCTGTGTCCTCTGCAAGAACCGCAAGTGTTCTTAACTGCTGAGCCATCTCTCTAGCCTCTATATACCATTATGAATTCACTAAACAGAAAGATACCTTTGTTTTCTATAGAACTGGGGAAAACTCAGCAGGTAGCTATTATCAATTTGCCTATTGACTTGTTTGTATAGAAAGATCTAAGTATCTTGATCTTGTTATCTGAGAATCAGGGAGTTTAAAAAGCATGACTTGCATTAGAACCAAAGAAAGGAGAAAAATCTCATTCAAGATGTGTTGTCACTGTGGTTGGCTTGAAATATCATTTATTCTCTCATCTTCACAAATACTAACATTTTCCTTATCGAGAACCATGGACTCCATGCAGTGAATAATGTGATTAGACCTGAGAGGCTGGACTCGGGTGATTTGATCCTGAATACCCTAACTGTCATCATAGAGCTCTCATCCAGTGACTGATGGAAGCAGATGCAGAGATCCATGTCCAGGTGCCAAGCCAAGCTCCAGGAGTTCAATCAATGAGAGAGAGGAGGGATTCTATGAGCAAGGAACATTGAAACCATGATGGGAAAAAATACAGAGATGACTAGCCAAACTAGTTGAAATACATGAACTGTGGACCAATAGCTCAGGAGCCCCCATGGTACTGGACTAGGCCCTCTGAATAGGCGAGACAGTTGTTTAGCTTGAACTGTTTAGGGGGGCCCCAGGCAGTGGGATCAAGACTTGTCCCTAGTGCATGAGCTGGCTTTTTGGGGTCTAGTGCCTATGGTGAGACACTTTGCACAGCCTTGGTGCAGGGAGGAGGTGTTTGGACCTGCCTCAGCTGAATGTACCAGGCTCTGCTGACTGCTCATGGGAGACCTTGCCTTGGAGGAGGTGGGAATGGGGGTGAGTGGGTTGGGGGGAAAGGATGGAGGGCGAGAGGACAGGGGAATCTGTAGTTGGTATGTAAAATGAATAAAAAATCTCTTAATAACGATAATAAAAAGGAAAAAAAAAAGAACTGAGAGGCTGAACAGCAAAAATGGCTATGTCCTTACAAAGAAACTTCTTTTGGGCTAGAGAGAGGGGCCAGAGGCAAAGAGCTTTTGCAGGGGACCGAGGCTTGATTCCCAGCATCTACATGGTGGCTCCCAACCTGTAACTGTAACTTCTGTAACTTCTCCAGTCCCAGAGGATTCAATGCTTTCTTCTGACCTTTGTGGGGACTAGAATTCAGACAAAATACTCATACACATAAAGTACTTAAATCCATAAATCTAAAAGAAATTTTTAAAAAAGAAAAGAACTTCCTCTGAATTCTTAATGAAAACTTGCTATGCCATATTTTTCAGTTTTTTGTTTGTTTGTTTGTTTTGTTTTCTGGGATAGGGTTTCCTGTTTCTCAGTGTAACAGCCCTGGCTGTCTTGGAACTTGTTCTATAGACCAGGATGGCCTCAAACTCACAGAGATATGCCTGCTTATGCCTCCTAAGCCCTGGGACTAAAGGTGTCTGCCACCACTGCCTGGCTTCAGTTTTTTAAGTTACATTATTAAATGATTTTAAATGAAATAGAATTACATCACTTTCCTTCCTCCCTCCAGTCCCTCCCCTATCCCCCCAAGCTGAAAGGCTCTTTCTTTCTTTCTCTCTTTCTTTCTCTCTTTCTTTCTTTTTCTTTTAAATCATTTATTGATAATTTAACAATAAATGTGGTTAAATGTATCTTTTGTGACAGGCAGTGCTTGAAAATATAGGAATGAGTACAACTAATTGAGCAATGCAGGAGCCATGTTGTAGATTTACCCACTAAGCCTAGAATATGTTGATCATTGCACTGTGTCTAGTTGCACTTTTCTGTGATGGTCTCTATTTACTGTAAAGGGAGGCTTTAGTACCAGACAGTAGAAACCTTCTTTTTAATGGTTGGTTAGCGTACTCCAAGTGACTCCCCCAAAAATATAGATTATCATTGTATGTCTTGGTTGCCTCTTAGGAGTTGAGGGTAGGCCCCTATTGCTGAAGACATTGTACACTTAGGATACAAGTGTGGTGATATAGTGTGTACCTTAATAAAATTTGCCTGAAAGATTAGAGAGACAAAGGAACAAGTCATTGCTATGTCTTACCTTTAGGACTATTCAGAATGAAAAAGCCTCAGTTACTGTCTCATTATGCCTTATATACCTTTCCCTGCCCAGCCATCACTTCCTGTCATCACTTCCTAATGCTGGGATTAAAGGTGTGTGCCACCACTGCCTGGCTCTGTTTCTCTCCTAGACTGAGTCAATTTCATTCCAGGGTGGCTCTGAACTCACAGGGATCCAGATGGATCTCTGCCTCCTGAGTGCTAGGATTAAAGGTGTGTGCCACCATTCCCTGGCATCTATGTTTAATCTAGCGCCTTGTTCTGTTCTCTGATCTTCAGGCAAATTTTATTATTGTACACAATATATCACCACATATAAGATTCAGATGATTTGAGCTGAAGTTGACCTGAAAGCCTCTTTCCTGCAGTCTAACTTCCATGGCTTCAGAAAATACTATGTAAGATGCCAAGGGAGGGCTACAACACCTATGAACCAGAACAATGCATAAAGATGGAGTAAGTAGTTCTCATATGTCAATGGCAACCAATAGTTGTCTAATTGGAGTTAAGGGCCACTCAATAGGAAGGAAATATGCCTTTGGAAAACTCGCTTCCCATGGATAATGAGGTCAGCGAAATTAAAAAAGAATTTACTACTGCCACTTTTCTAGCCCAATAAAGTTTCTTATTACATTCTAAATCTTATTTTTATATCCACAGATAAGTGAACTACCATCTCTAGTCAAATAACCCTTTCTTTACAGCAAGTGTGCTGTAGATGTCACTGAAAGAGCTTATATTCAGTAGAAAAATCATGTTATGACTTCCATGTAATGGGACCATTTGTAGCTATTGTAAATGACATAGATTCATAAATATTGACAGAAAGATATTTATGTTGAAATATAAGAAAGTCAGTTGTAGAACAATAAGTAAAGTACAATCCTATTTTCAAAACATATATTTGCTATTATATGTTCAGAAAATAAGATCTGTGAGACCATAGAGAAATTTGCTTAAAGTGGTTTATTTATGTTGTGGGAAAGCATTGTAGTATAAGGGGACTTATATTTTTTTACTTTATGTGTTTTTTCTGCTGTCTGAATTTTTTTAGTGAGAATACATTCTGAATAAATAATGATAAAAGAGTTAATGCTGGCATAATCCTCTGAGACCATCATATGCAGAATAGAATTGTTGCTCAGTACAATCATTTCTGTTATTCATCTTGAAAAGACAAAAGACAAAATGGAACTGATTAATTAACTTATGAATTACATCCCTTGTACATACAAAGCTGTTTACAATTTTAAAAGACTTGAAATGAAACAATAAAAATAAGTATATAAACCAAAATGACAGATTGTTCAGAAGGCACAAGATAACAAACAGCACTAGGAATATGGAATGACTTTGTTACTGAGTAGTTCAGCTCTTAGCTTTCTGGTACCTAATAGCAAAGATGCTGAATCTGACTTCTGTATTTCCATTAAAGGCATAACACAAAAACACTTTTATTGTATGGTATCTTGCATAACTGACATTAAGTGACATATAGGTCATTTAAAAATTATATATTTTGTGAAATACATAGAACCCCATTATTGAATGTTCTCTTTATTTGCATAAAACCACAGCTTATTCACTGAAAGTGCCTCTTTGAGGGAAACTGAGGGACTATATTTCAGGCATATACTTCCCTAATGAGCCAAATAAATGTGCAAATAAGAATTGACTAGGGAGCTTGTAGAAATTTAGATTTAAGCCCCCCCAAGACCTTGTCTGCTCTCTCTGTTCCCTCGGCAGTTCCAAACCATGAGGTGCCTCCTTAGTGCAGCAACAGAACACTTGCTGCAGCCTCCCTTCCTTCTCTTATAATTCCTGTGGATTCCACAGAGCATTCCCCCCCAGGCCTGCCTCCTCTAACTCCTTGCAAAGTCCCAGCCAACAAGAGGCCACACCTGTCAGAAGAGCAGGTAGCCTAATGGAAGACCTTCTCTGCTTTCTGTGATCCCCTAGGAGACCCAATCCCTCAGTCTCATCACAGCTGCAGACACCCATGCACCCTGTCCAGACCTCCTGTGGATTCCTCAGACCACCTCCTCCTGACTTCCCAGAAATCAGCCCTAGACATATAATAACCCCAAAGCCAGAAGTCTAAAAGCTAGTGATAAAACACAGTAATAGCCATGACAATATGTGTCCACATGAGCCCAGGTATCATACATAGCAGGCCCTGAATATTCCAATGTAGCTGAAGCACAAGAAAATGTTCAATTTAGAAATTACTGACACAAAACATTCAGGAAATCTGGGACACTGTGAAAGACCAAACCTAAGAATAGGAATTGAAGAAGAAGAATCCTAGCTCAAAGGCCTAGAACATATTTTCAACAAAATAATAGAAGAAAATTTTCCTAACTTAAAAGAGATACCTATAAAAGTACTAGAAGCATACAGAATGCAAATACATTGGACCAGAAAAGAAAGTCCCCTCACCATATAATAATTAAAAGACTAAGCACACAGAATAAAGAAAGAATATTAAAAGCTGCAAGGAAAAACACCAAGTAATACATAGCAGTAGGCCTATTAGAATTACATCAAACTTCTCAATGGAGACTAAAAGCCAGAAGGTACTGGACAGATGTGCTGTAGACTGAGAGGCCACAGATACCAGCCCAGATTATTATACCCAGCAAAACTCTCAATTACTGTACATGGAGAAAATAACATATTCCATGGTAATCTTAAATTTAAACAATGTTTACCTAGATGCTCCTCAACTGAAGAATGGATAAATAAAATGTGGCACATATACACAGTGGAGTACTACTCAGCAGAAAAAAAACAAAACAAAACAAAACAAAACAAAACAAAAAAAAACAGCCCGGACGACTTCCCTTCTTGACCAGAGGTGAGTACCCAGGTCCAACCCGGACCCCATTCCTGGGCACCAGCCACTCCTGAGAGGCCTGCCCAGCTTGGCGCCGGGTTCTGGCCACCGGGCAGCTCCCCTTCTAGCCCCACCGGGAGATATCCCCTTTTCCAAGCCCCCGGCAGCCCCTGCAGTCTCCGCGCCCTGCCCCCACGCCCATCTGCCCAAGACCCCAGCCACTTCCTGAGACTTAGAGACCGGCCCCCAGCTCCCAGCCTGCCCCTGACGACTTCCCTTCTGGACCAGAGGTGAGTGCCTGGGTCCAGCCCGGGCCCCATCCCTGGCCACCAGCCACCCGGGAGGACCTGCCCAACTTGGCACCAGGTTCTGGCCACCGGGCAGCTCCCCTTCTAGCCCCACCAGGAGGGATCCCCTTTTCCAAGCCCCCGGCAGCCCCTGCAGTCTCCGCGCCCTGCCCCCACGCCCATCTGCCCAAGACCCCAGCCACTTCCTGAGACTTAGAGACCGGCCCCCAGCTCCCAGCCTGCCCCCGACGACTTCCCTTCTTGACCAGAGGTGAGTACCCAGGTCCAACCCGGACCCCATTCCTGGGCACCAGCCACTCCTGAGAGGCCTGCCCAGCTTGGCGCCGGGTTCTGGCCACCAGGCAGCTCCCCTTCTAGCCCCACCGGGAGATATCCCCTTTTCCAAGCCCCCGGCAGCCCCTGCAGTCTCCGCGCCCTGCCTCCACGCCCATCTGCCCAAGACCCCAGCCACTTCCTGAGACTTAGAGACCGGCCCCCAGCTCCCAGCCTGCCCCTGACGACTTCCCTTCTGGACCAGAGGTGAGTGCCTGGGTCCAGCCCGGACCCCATCCCTGGCCACCAGCCACTCCTGAGAGGCCTGCCCAACTTGGCACCAGGTTCTGGCCACCGGGCAGCTCCCCTTCTAGCCCCACCGGGAGGGATCCCCATTTCCAAGCCCCCGGCAGCCCCTGCAGTCTCCGCGCCCTGCCCCCACGCCCATCTGCCCAAGACCCCAGCAACTTCCTGAGACTTAGAGACCGGCCCCCAGCTCCCAGCCTGTCCCCGACTGCCATTCTGGACCAGAGCTTGCCAAAGAGTTGGACAAGAGAACTCCCTTTTGGACAAGAGAGAGAGTCTTCCTGAGTCTGTCAGCTCTTTGTGAAACAAGTCCACTGATAAGACCAAGAAGGAACCACAAGGAGATGGGCAGATGTCAAAGCAGAAGTACATACAGCAAAATGAAGAGCAATACAGCATCACCAGAACCTAGCTCACCTCCAACATCTAGACCTGAACACCAAAAATTGGAAGAAGCAGAAGAAAGTAGCCTTATGAGTAACTTCATGAAGAAGGTAGAGGCTTGTGTAGAGGAAAAGACAAGAAAATTGGAAGAACACTGTAAACAACTAGAGGAAAGGACAAACAAATTAGAAGAAAACAATAAAGCCCTCCAAGAAAACAATAAAGTCCTGGAAGAAAACATTAAAATCCTGGAAGAAAACAATAAAGCACTGAAAGAAAATCATGAAAAAGCAATGAAACAAACAAAGGAAACAGTCCAAGAACTGAAAAGGGAAATTGAAAAAATAAAAAAGACACAAACAGAGGGAATGCTGGAAATAGAAAACCTGAGTAAAAGATCAGGAACTTCGGATGCAAGTATAACCAACAGAATGCAAGAGATGGAAGAGAGGATTTCTGGCATTGAAGATACAGTAGAAGAAATAGTTCCATCAGTCGAAGGAAACACTAAAGCCAACAAAGTCATGAACCAAAATGTCCAAGAAATCTGGGACACCATAAAAAGACCAAACCTACGAATTATAGGGATAGAAGAAGGTGAAGAATACCAACTCAAAGGCACAGAAAATATATTCAACAAAATTATAGAAGAAAACTTTCCCAACTTAAAGAAGGAAATGCCTATGAAGATACAAGAAGCCTATAGAACACCAAACAGACTAGACCCCCAAAAAAAGTCCCCTCGACACATAATAATTAAACAACTAAATGTACAGAATAAAGAAAGAATATTAAGAGCAGCCAAGGAAAAAGGCCAAGTGACCTATAAAGGTAAACCCATCAGAATAACACCCGATTTCTCAATGGAGACTTTGAAAGCCAGAAGGACCTGGACAGATGTAATGCAGACACTAAGAGACCATGGATGTCAGCCCAGACTAATATACCCAGCAAAACTTTCAATCATCATAGACGGAAGGAACAAGACATTCGAAGACAAAGCCAGATTTAAACAATACCTATCCACAAACCCAGCCCTACAGAAAGCACTAGAAGGAAAATTCCAACCGAGGGAAGTCAGATATACACTTGAAAACACAGGCAATAGATAAAGCCACAACAGTAAACCCCAAAGAAGAGAAGTACACACACACTACCACCAAAAATAACAGAGATGAAGAATCACTGGTCATTAATATCCCTTAATATCAACGGACTTAATTCACCTATAAAAAGACATAGACTTACAGAATGGATACGAAAGCAGGACCCATCTTTCTGCTGCATACAAGAAACACATCTCAAATTCAGAGATAGACACTACCTAAGAATAAAAGGCTGGGAAAAGACTTTTCAATCAAATAGTCTTAAGAAACAAGCAGGGGTAGCCATCCTGATATCCAACAAAATAGACTTCAAACTAAAATCAATCAAAAGAGATCAAGAAGGACATTACATCCTCGTCACAGGAAAGATCGACCAAGATGAAGTTTCAATTCTGAACATATATGCCCCAAACACAAGGGCACCCACATATGTAAAAGAAACATTACTAAAGCTTAAACCACATATAAAACCCCACACATTAATAGTGGGAGATCTCAACACCCCACTTTCACCACTGGACAGATCTCCCAAATCGAAACTTAACAGAGAAATAAAGGACTTAACCGATGTCATGACCCAATTGGACCTAATAGATATCTACAGAACATTCCATCCTAACAAGAAAGAATATACTTTCTTCTCAGCACCCCATGGAACTTTCTCTAAAATCGACCACATACTTGGCCACAAAGTAAATCTCAACAGATACAAAACAATCAGAATAACCTCCTGTGTTCTATCAGATCACCATGGTATAAAGCTAGATTTCAACAACAACAAAAACTACAGAAAACCTACAACCTCATGGAAACTGAATAATGCTCAACTGAATCACCAATGGGTTAAGGAAGAAATAAAGAAAGAAATTAAAGACTTCCTAGAGATCAATGAAAATGAAGACACCACATACCCAAACTTATGGGACACTATGAAAGCAGTGTTAAGAGGGAAATTCATAGCACTAAATGCCCACATAAAGAAGTTGGAGAAATCGCACACTAGTGAATTAACAGCACATCTGAAAGCTCTAGAACAAGAAGAAGCAAAGTCTCCCAGGAAGAATAGACGCCAGGAAATTATCAAAGTGAGAGGTGAAATTAATAAATTAGAAACTAAGAGAATAATACAAAAAATTAATGAAACAAAGAGTTGGTTCTTTGAGAAAATCAACAAGATAGACAAGCCCTTATCCAAACTAACCAAAAGACAGAGAGAGAGAATCCAAATCAACAAAATCAGAAATGAAAAGGGGGACATAACAACAGACATTGAGGAAATCCAGAGAATTATAAGGTCATATTTCAAAAACCTCTACTCCACAAAACTGGAAAACCTTAAAGAAATGGACATTTTTCTGGATAGATACCACATACCTAAGTTTAATCAAGACCAGATAAACTATTTAAATAGTCCAATAACCCCTAAGGAAATAGAAACAGTCATTAAAGGTCTCCCAACCAAAAAAAGCCCAGGACCAGATGGTTTCAGCCCAGAATTCTACCAGATCTTCAAAGAAGAGTTAATACCAATACTCTCTAAATTGTTCCACATAATAGAAACAGAAGGAACATTACCAAACTCTTTCTATGAGGCTACAATTACCCTGATTCCTAAACCAAACAAGGATGCAACAAAGAAAGAGAACTACAGACCGATCTCCCTCATGAACATTGGTGCAAAAATACTCAATAAAATACAGGCAAACAGACTCCAAGAACACATCAGAACAATTATCCACCATGATCAAGTAGGCTTCATCCCAGGGATGCAAGGGTGGTTCAAAATATGAGAGTCCATCAATGTAATACACCATATAAACAAACTCAAAGAAAAAAACCACATGATCATCTCACTAGATGCAGAAAAGGCATTTGACAAAATCCAACACCCCTTCATGATAAAAGTCTTGGAGCGATCAGGAATACAGGGAACATACCTAAACATAATAAAGGCAATATATAGCAAACCAACAGCCAACATCAAATTAAATGGAGAGAAACTCAAAGCAATTCCACTAAAATCGGGAACGAGACAAGGCTGTCCACTCTCCCCATACTTATTCAATATAGTACTTGAAGTTCTAGCCAGAGCAATAAGACAACATAAGGAGATTAAGGGGATTCAAATTGGAAAGGAAGAAGTCAAGCTTTCCCTATTTGCAGACGACATGATAGTATACTTGAGTGACCCCAAAGATTCCACCCAGGAATTGATAAAGCTTATAAACACCTTCAGCAACATAGCAGGATACAAGATCAACTCAAAAAAATCAGTAGCCCTCCTATATACAATGGACAAAGAAGCTGAGAAGGCAATTAGAGATACATCACCCTTTACAATAGCCAAAAATGACATAAAATACCTTGGGGTAACACTAACCAAGCAAGTGAAGGACCTATATGACAAGAACTTTAAGTCCCTGAAAAAAGAAATTGAGGAAGATGTCAGAAAATGGAAAGATCTCCCATGCTCATGGATAGGCAGGGTTAACATAGTAAAAATGGCAATCTTACCAAAAGCAATTTACAGATTCAATGCAATCCCCATCAAAATACCAACACAATTCTTCACAGATCTGGAAAGAACAATACTCAACTTCATATGGAAAAACAAAAAACCCAGGATAGCTAAAAGAAACCTGTACAATAAAACAACTTCTGGAGGCATCACAATCCCCGACTTCAAGCTCTACTATACAGCTACAGTAATAAAAACAGCCTGGTATTGGCATAAAAACCGACATGTGGACCAATGGAATCGAATTGAAGACCCTGACATTAACCCACACACCTATGGACATATAATTTTTGACAAAGAAGCCAAAAGTGTACAATGGAAAAAAGAAAGCATCTTCAACAAATGGTGCTGGCATAACTGGATATCAGCGTGTAGAAGGCTGCAAATAGATCCATATCTGTCACCGTGCACAAAACTTAAGTCCAAGTGGATCAAAGACCTCAACATAAATCCAGCTACTCTGAACCTGCTAGAAGAAAAAGTAGGAAATAGTCTTGAACGCCTTGGCATAGGAGATCACTTCCTAAATATAACACCAGTAGCGCAGACACTGAGACAAACAATCAATCAATGGGACCTCTTGAAACTGAGAAGCTTTTGTAGAGCAAAGGATATGGTCAACAAGGCAAAGCGACAGCCTACAGAATGGGAAAAGATCTTCACCAACCCCACATCTGACAGAGGACTGATATCCAGAATATATAAGGAACTCAAGAAATTAGACATCAAAAGGACCAACAGTCCAATTGAGAAATGGGCTTTAGAACTAAACAGAGAATTCTCAACAGAGGAACCCCAAATGGCTGAAAGACATTTAAGGAATTGCTCAACTTCCCTAATCATCAGGGAAATGCAAATCAAGACAACTCTGAGATACCACCTTACGCCTCTCAGAGTGGCTAAGATCAAAAACACTGAAGACACTTTATGCTGGAGAGGATGTGGAACTAGGGGAACTCTCCTCCACTGCTGGTGGGAATGCAAGCTTGTACAACCACTTTGGAAATCAATATGGCGCTTTCTTAGAAAATTGGGAATCAATCTCCCCCAAGATCCAGCTATACCACTCCTGGGCATATACCCAAGAAATGCTCAATCATACCACAAGAGCACTTGCTCAGCTATGTTCATATCAGCATTGTTTGTAATAGCCAAAACCTGGAAACAACCTAGATGCCCTTCAACTGAAGAATGGATAAATAAATTGTGGCACATATACACAATGGAATACTACTCAGCAGAGAAAAACAACGACATCACACGGTTTGCAGGCAAATGGATGGATCTAGAAAAAATCATCCTGAGTAAGGTAACCCAGACTCAGAAAGACAAATATGGTATGTACTCACTCATAGGAAGATGCTAGATGTGGAACAAGGATGACTAGACTGCTACTCACATCACCAGTGAGGCTACCTGGAAAACGGGACCCCAAAGAAAGACACGGAGAAATGGACGAGATCTACAGGAATAGCCTGGTCATGAGTGGGAACAATGAAGGGCGACAGTCGAGGGAAAGAGTGGGAGATCCTAGCTGGATCAAGAAAAGAGAGGGAGAACAAGGAATAGGAGACCATGGTAAATGAAGACCACATGAGAAGGTGAGAAGGGGAGGAAGCAGAGAGCTAGGGAGGCCCACGGAGATCCACAAAGATACCCCGTCAAAAGACTGCTGGCAATGGTCGCGAGAAGGCAGGAACTGACCTACTCTGGTGATGGGATGGCCAGACACCCAGATAGTGGTGCCATAAACCCCATCCAAGGACTGAGGAATCTGAAGGCAGACATCCACGGCTGGGCCCCTGGTGGAGCACTGGGAGTCTAATTAGTGAATAAGAAGAGGGTTTATATGAGCGAGAATTGTTGAAGCCAAGGTTGGATAAAGCACCGGGACAAATAACCAAATGAATGGAAGCACAGGATCTATGAACCAAAGGCTGAGGGGCCCCCAACTGGATCAGGCCCCCTGAACGGGTGAGACAGTCATTTGGCTTGATCTGTTTGGGAGGCAGCTGTGCATTGGTGCCAGGTCCTGGGCTCGTTGCATGAGTTGGCTGTTTGAATCCTGGGACTTATGCAGGGACACTTGGCTCGGTCTGGGAGGGGGGAATGGACCTGCCTGGACTGAGTCTACCAGGTCAACCCCGGTCCTCGGGGGAGACCTTGATCTGGAGGAGGTGGGAATGGGGGGTGGGCTGGGGGGAGGGGTGGGCGAGAGGGGGAGAACAGGGGATTCTGTGGCTATTATGTTGAACTGAATGGTGTTGTAAAATAATAATAATAATAATAATAATAATAATAATAATAAAACCAAAAAAAAAAAGTAAAAAAAAAAAAAAACAACGATATCATAAAATTTGCAGGCAAATGGATGGAAGTAGAAAATACCATCCTGAGTGAGGTAACCTAGACTCAGAAGGACAAACATAGTATGTATTCACTCACAAGTGGATACTAGATGTGAGGGAAGGGATGGCCAGACTGCAATGCACAACTCCACAGCGGCTAGCTAACAGGGAAAGACTCTAGGAGGGACTCTAGGAGGGACACATGGATGACCCAATGAAGAAATGGATGAGATCTACATGAGCGGACTGGGTGTGGAGGGTTGGTGGAGGGCGAGGTGTGGGGCATGAGAACATAGGGAAATGGGAAGGTCAAGCTGGAACAGGGATGGAGTGGGGGGTGCAGGGAGGAAGATACCATGATAGATGAGGACATCATAGGAATACAAAGGGGCAGGGTGCTGGTGAGGCTCCCAGGAATCCACAGGGATGACTCTACTTTTGTCTGCTGACAGTGGTCTAGAGGGTGCCTGGACTGATCTACTCTGGTGACTGGACTAGTAAATAACCTAACTGTCATCATGAAGCCTTTGTCCAGTGACTGATGGAGGCAGATGCAGAGATCCATGGCCAGGCACCAGGCTGAGCTCTGAAAATCCAATTGAAGAGAGAGAGGAGGGATTCTGCAGGTGGGGGACATCGAGATCATGATGGGAAGATGTGCAGAGATGACCAGCTACACTGGTGGAAGCCCATGAACTGTAGACTAGTGGCTGTGTAGCCCCCATGGGACTGGACTAGGCCCTCTGTATACAGAAGACGGTTGTTTGGCTTGAACTATTTGGGGGGCACCCAGGCAGGAGAATAGGGATCTGTCCCTGGTACATGGGCAGGCTTTTGGGAATCTGGTGCCTGTGGTGTGATGCCTTGTGCAGCCTTGGTGCAGTGGGAGGAGGCTTGGACCTGTTTAGGCTCAGTGTGCTGGGCTCTGCTGACTCCCCATGGGAGACCTTGATTTGGAGGATGTGGGGATGTGAGGTGGCTTGGGAGAGAGGGCTGGGGGTTGGGAGGAGGGAAGAGGTGGGATCTGTGGATGGTATGCAGACTTAGTAGTAATTTCTTAGTAAAGAAAAATAAATAAAAATTAAACAATGTTTTGCCCTGCTTGCAGGGCTACAACAGGTTCTCAACCACCCTAAGGGGGGAATGTAGGGACAGGAGATACAAAGGAAAACACACCAAGTCTAGATTCTGATCAAGATGCCACTTTATTTCCTTTCAGAAAGGTTTATATAGTTCTGCAGGGTGGAGGGAGCAAGAAGCTGTCATCTGCATTAGGTGGGGCAAGTTAACAGGATGTTTGTATAGGATGTTTACAGGGTGAGAGTGTCAAGGGCTTTGACTCAATGACCTGTTGCTAGGCAACCTGACTGTAAGATGATATAGTTCCCTGTCTTATTGGGGGTCTGTATTTTTCCACTAACTAGAGAGTCTGTCCTTGTCCCTGACATCTCCCCCTTCTTAGTAATAAATCTAAGGGCCAACATAAACCAGGTTCAAATGGTCTAAAAGGAGGGCTCTGAAAGAGGCTTTGCATGGAGGATTACAGAGGCCCTGTCCCTCTAAAAGTTGTGAAAAAAGGTCCGAGAGGGTATGTCTCTCCAGACTCAAGCACCATGGGCGTCCCCATAGTGTGGGAATCAATGGACTATGCAGGGAGCACAAATGGGTAAGTGCAAGGCTGTTACTGCAACAACTGCTATGCAACAGGGTATACAATCCAGGCTGTCGGGATTTTGGGGTACCATGGTCCCCAGCCTGTGCAGTCCCAGCTGCACTCCAATCATGCCATGAGTGAGCCTTTTTCCCACACACAGGTGCAGCCCTGGAGTCCTGAATATCAAAGCAGTGGTAATGAACCTGGATCTGCCTGGCAGCAGGTCTGTTATTTGGCTTCGGATGAACCAAGTGAGCCAGGAAAGTGCCCAAAGGCAAGGACCAGGAGCAGGCCTACAAACAGGTCCTAGGAGGGAGGAAGGAAGGGTTGTTGAAGGGTTCACAAAACGCCCCCTCGGTCACATATGCCAGGCAGACACTTCTGCCTAGCCAGTTCCAGGTCAGGATAGCCATTTCCGGGTCAAGGCGTCTCGTGTGACCAGGATCCGTGACGTTTCATGGCGATGTAAGTGTGCAACGTGGCCATGTGATCTACGCACATGCGTGGAGTAGTGATGTGACCTGGCCACACCCAGCCTTTTAAAAACTGAGAGCCATGTTCCCGGTTCCTTCTTCTTCTCCATGCATGTGTCCCTCCACAGGCCTGCGCACTCTCTATCCCTTTATCTCTAATAAAACTCTTATAAGCGGATTCTGTCGTGTTTCGTGACATTTCCTTGCAGGGTAATAACACAACACGGCCAAATAACTAACATTTTGGTGGCAAAACCGAGCGGGCACTTCTAGGTGCCCTTTGCCTGGAAACCCGTGAACCAGGGAATCTGCTCCATACGCGACAGACCGCTCTCCATTCGCCTGAACAGCATCCAAATTGCATCCAACACTGCTTTCTTCGATTGGTGAGTCTCCCCATTTTTCAGCCAGCGTAAATGGTTTCCTGAATCTGTGAGAATGACCATTGATCATCTGGTGCCTCACAAGTATTCTTGAGACAGGGGAAACCCCCAGCCACGGTCTTCATTGGCTATGGTCGGCCCCTATCGCAGGCCTAACTTTCTAGCTGTCTCCCACATTTGCAGCCTGAGATATTCTTTGCGTTGGGACCACCACCGTTGGTGTGTCCTGGGAGCCACATGAGGCTGACATGTCCCCAGCTTGATGAAGCAGCAGATGCTGTCTGGATTCCTGGGGAATCCTTTTCCTCACCATAGAGGGGGACCCTGCTTCTGTGGCTGACGCATCAAGGAACAGCCTGTGCCCGGCAGCCATCCTTGGGGACGCCTGGGGCCTTGGCTCCAGATCATGTTTATTTTTTTTTTTATTTTTTTTTTATTTTTCTGCCTCTCTGCTGCAGACATGGGAAACAAGGCTTCCAACCCTGTTAGTCCTTCCTCTCTATTAGGCTGTCTTGTTGAAGCTTTAAAACCTCTCAGTTTAATGCCTTACATGAAGATATCTAAGCTAACTCGTCTATGTTCAAAAAAGCGGCCAAAGTATGCTTTAGAAAATAACAAAAAATGGCCACTGAGCAGTTCCTTGGATCCCAATATTTTATGGGAGCTATCCAATTACTGTCAGTGTTCAGGCAAATGGAAAGAGTTGCCGTATGTGATAGCGTTTTTCTTTCTCAGTGCTAAACCATCTCTTCTAGATTCTTTTTCTCCTGCTCATATGCTGTTAGCTATGCCTAAACCTGAGGATTCTCTGACTCCAGAATCTCTAACTTTAGACCCTGCTGATGAACCTCCACCTATTCAACCTCCAGCTCCATCTCCTAGAACAAGCGTTCCTTCTGCTCCCCCTCCGGACTCTTCCTCTTCTAAACCTGTTTCTTCCTTGGCAGCTGCTTCCAAAGGCCCTGCCCTGGCTCCAAACTTCACTCCCCCTACCACCCGCTCTTGAGCTGCTAAATCGGCTGATTCCAGCCACCCAAACCCTTCCACTGTTCTCCCTTTGTGAGAGGTGGCAGGTATGGATGGACTGGTTAAAGTTCATGTTCCATTCTCTCTAGCAGAACTTTCTCAGAAAGTAAGCTGGGTTCTTATACATCTAATTCTGCTTCATTTATTAAACAGTTTCAATATATAACTCAATCTTATAATTTCACCTTTCATGATATATTCATGATACTTTCTAATAATTTACTTCCTGAGGAGCGCAGGTGGGTATGGGAGCAGGCTAGGACTTATGCAGATGAAATTCATCAAAATAACCTTTCACACCCTCCAGGAGCTGAGGCAGTTCCTGACCGAGAACCACACTGGGACTATAACACCCAGGGTGGCTGTCTAGCCAGAGATAGGTTTATTACCTGTCTCCTGACAGGTCTCCATAAGGCTGCCCTAAAACCAGTAAACTATGAAAAACTTAAAATGGTAATTCAGGATAAGGACGAAAATCCATCTCACTTCTTAGAATGGCTCACCAAGGCTCTACTTCAGTTCACCAGCTTAGACCCGAAGAGCCCTGAGGGAAGGCAGCTGCTAATGACCCACTTTGTCTCTCAGAGCTTCCCCGATATTAGAGATAAACTTAAACATTTGGAGAACGGCCCTCTGACTCCACAGGCAGATATGCTGGTGATAGCATTTAAGGTGTACCATGGGAGAGATGAAAAAGCCCATAAAAGGAGCTGCCAGATGCTGGCAAGCACTGTCCGACCGGCTCCCCGAAAGCCATCTGGTCCCTGTTTCAAGTGCAGGAGAGAAGGCCACTGGGCATGGGCGTGCACCACTGGCTCATGAAGGGCACCAGTAAAGCCTTGTCTAAAATGCTACCAAAAGGGTCACTGGTCAGTTGACTGTCCTAATGTCCCAAGCGACATAAGAACACTAGACGAAGATGACCACGACCCTCCGGCTGACTTTGTAGGCTTGGCTTACAGCGAGGACTGAGGCTGTCCGGTTTCTGCCCCAGCCACTCCCATCTCACACAGGGAACCAAGGGTAATAATTAAAGTAAATGGGCACCCCATCTCATTCCTTTTGGACACCAGAGCTACCTACTCTGTCCTGAGAGAGTTTTGGGGGCCCACCTCTCCTGCTCATCTCCCTATTGTCAGGGTTGGGGGACAGCCTTATCTACCTCAGCAGACACCGCCACTTAATTGTATTTTCAGAGGCATCCCTTTCACACACACATTCTTAGTGGTGCCAAGCTGCCCTGTACCTTTAATGGGGAGGGATCTCCTAGCTAAGGTAGGAGCGTCCATTTCCTTCGCTCCACATATTTACCTCATCCCAGACACTCCAGCAGCCCCTCTACTCCTCCTCCTAGCCACTAACTCTTCTGACTCTAACAGTTCTTTTCCCTTACCAGCTTCTCAGGTAGACCCAAAAGTCTGGGATACCCAAAATCCTTCTATTGCTAGACACCATCAGCCTGTTATTATCCAGCTACAAGATCCTGCCAGGTATATCACCCAAGCTCAGTACCCTCTCTCACTCCAGAGCCTGAGAGGACTTAAGCCCATCATTTCTGACCTCCTCAGGAAAAAGCTGCTCCGCCTAACCTCTTCACCTTTTAACACCCTCATACTTGCAGTTAAAAAGTCTAATGGAACCTACCGCCTGCTTCAAGACCTCCGCCTCATTAACTCTGCAGTGGTCCCTCTCCATCCTGTAGTGCCTAACCCTTACACACTCCTATCCACTATCCCTTCGGGAACCTCTCACTTCTCAGTCATAGATCTCAAAGACGCCTTCTTTTCTATTCCTCTCAGTCCTCAGTCTCAAAATATCTTTGCTTTCACCTGGACTGACCCTGACACTCACCGGTCCACACAGCTGACCTGGACTGTTCTGCCACAGGGATTCAGAGACAGTCCACAGCTATTTGGTTAGGCCCTGGCCTCTGACCTGCTTTCTCTGTCTCTCCCTGGTTCTAAGCTAATACAGTATGTAGATGATATGTAACTCTGTAGCCCATCTTTACAGGTTAGCCAGACTAATACCTCTGCTCTCCTAAATTTCTTATCCAGCTGGGGTTACAGAGTATCTCCTTCTAAACTTCAGCTGTCAACTCCCCAGGTCACCTATTTAGGTCTATCCATTACTCCAACTCACAAGGCTATTACTGTAGACAGAAAACGTCTAATCCAGTCCCTCACAGTCCCTTCCACTAAACAGGAGATCCTGTCTTTCCTAGGAATAGCTGGCTTTCTACGGTCTTGGGTTCCGTCTTTCTCTCTCCTTGCTCGCCCCTTATATGAGGCAGCTCAGGGCTTGCCACATGAGCCCCTTCTTCATCCTGTCACTAAACCTTTCCGAAGGCTCCAGCAGGCTCTTCTTCAGGCTCCAGCACTCCATCTCCCAGACTTAACCCGTCCCTTCCCCCTTTATGTAGCAGAGAAAGAAGGATTTGCCCTGGGAACTCTAGGGCATCAGCTGGGACCCTCCTTTGCACCTGTAGCCTATCTGTCAAAGAAGCTAGACCTTATCAGTCAGGGTTGGCACCTTGTATCTGTGCCTTAGCAGCTGCAGAGCTCCTTATTCAGGAATCAAAAAAGCTAAGTTTTGGGTCATCCTTTACTGTTTTCTCTCACCATAATCTGTCCCATCTTTTAACTTATAAAGGCTTACAAACTTTACCTCCTTCCCGAGTTCTTTCTCTCCAGGTGGCATTACTAGAGGATGCCACACTTACTTTCTGGATTGTCCACCTCTTAATATTTCAAGTCTCCTCCCTCAACCTAATTCTCCTTCTCATGCCTGCACTAAAACCTTAGAAGAGCTGTTACCTCACCATTCACACATACAGGAGGGCACATTGCCTCAGGCTACTTATACCTGGTACACAGATGGCAGCTCCTTCCTATATGAAGGGACCCGTAAGGCGGGCTATGCCATAGTGTCAGATACTGAGGTGATAGAAGTGCAGGCATTACCCACACACATCACTAACCATCAGGCTGAGCTGATAGCCCTCACTCGTGCCTTCCAGTTGGCATAGAGACAATCTCTAAATGTTTACACAGACTCAAAATATGCTTTTCATATCCTCCTGTCCCACGCTGCTATTTGGAGGGAGCGTGGACTTCTCACAGCAAAAGGGGGATCCATATCTAACTCAGGCCAAATAATAGCCATGCTGGAGGCTTCCCACCTCCCCAAGGCTATAGGAATTATCCACTGCCGGTCTCATCAGACTGATAGCTCTATCATCTCTAGGGGAAACAACCGGGATGGCCAGGCAGCCAGAACAGCGGCCCTCCAGGGCCAAATCTCACCTCACCCACCACAGGGAATCCATACAGTACAGCCTACACCCTCACAGGAAACTCCGGACACCAGACAAATTCTTAACTATTTACACCAACTCCTTCATCCTAATAATCTTGCTCTGTCTCAATTTGTAAAAGCTCACCTGCAGCCCACCTCTGAGGATTTACAGTTTTTAAGAACTATTACTGCCTCTTGTGAGATCTGCCAAAAAACAGATCCCAATACCAAGTACAGGAGTCAGCCTTTTCCCAGCCACCAGGCTAGAGGTTCCCTTCCATGGACCGACTGGCAGCTTGATTTTACCCATATGCTCACCGTCAGAAAAATGAAATATCTCCTCCTGATGGTGGACTCATTTTCAAACTGGGTAGAGAGATATCCTGTCTCTAATAAGCGGGCTCAGACAGTTGCAGACCTCCTTCTCCGAGAAATTATTCCTCGGTTTGGAGTCCCTGATTCTCTCCAGTCTGATAATGGTCCAGAGTTCACTTCCCAGATTTCTCAGACACTAGCTAAGGCCCTTAATATCTCATGGAATTTCCATATTCCATACCAGCCCCAATCCTCAGGAAAGGTGGAGCATACCAACCCGTCTTTAAAAACTATTATTACTAAGATGTCACAGGAACTTCATCTCGACTGGGTAAGATTATTGCCTCTAGCTCTCCTCAGGCTCAGGGCTCTCCCTAAAAAGCCTCTTTTAATCTCTCCGTTTGAACTAATGTATGGAAGGCCAGTTCTAACACCAGGTCTTTTTTTCCAAGCCTCCAACTGTTCCAGATAGCCTGTTAACTCCTCTTTTATGTCACCTAAGGTCTATTCTATGGAGCTATGCAGACTGTTCATTACCTCAGCCGTGTGACAATCCTTGCCCACTTCCAATACACAATGGGGATCAGGTTCTTCTCTTCCCTCCAGGCCAGTGCCCTTTACCCCTTTCCACTAAGTGGCAGGGACCCTTCAAAGTAATTCTTGTAACCCCCACAGCTGCTAAACTCGAGGGCTTTTCTCACTGGGTCCACCTGTCTTATCTAAAACCTTTTATCTCACCTCCATCCCAGAAAAATCTCTCTTCATATACAGCGAAACAAATAGGGCCTCTCACTCTCAAGCTCCAGAAGACATCAGGATCCACTGCCCTGCCACCAATTCCAGAGGAATAAGGTATCACCCCTTCCTTTCCCAACCAGGGCCACACAGATCCGAAGGCAAAAAGGACCATCAAAAATATTCAGGCGGTAAGGAATAATGTAATACGACAATCTATCATTGTTCAATACTCAGCAACTGATCACCTACGTTTCCTAAATGCTAACTTAATAAGGGAAATAGGTGCCTTAAATAAACTACCTTTAATAAGGCTTGTCTCAGATAGAAATTAAGCAGAGTACTAAGGCCAGATCTACTTCAGGTAAATATCACATGCCTCTATCTGGGCAGGCCAGATCTACCTCAGACAAATGCCAACTCCAAAATAAAATAATAATGATTCTTTCTGTCTAAGCTCTTTCTATGTCAACAGTATCTTGTCAAACAGAAGGTCCCCAGCCGCAGCAGGGAAGGTTCCCAGCCATAGCAGGGATGGACAGCTGCAGAATGAGAGGATGGCAGAACATCATCCCAGGACATCACAAGATACCCCTCATCCCCCCAAGAGCCAAGCAATGCCCACTATTCAGCTGGGAGCAGTCTTTAAGAGAAACGTCGCCCCCATACCCAGTCAACCACAATTTTTTTCTTTCTTTTTTAAAAAAGAAAGAGTCAGGGATAAAGGGTTCACAACACACCCCCACGGTCGCATATGCCAGGTGGACACTTCCACCTAGCCAGTTCCAGGTCAGGATAGCCATTTCCGGGTCAAAGAGTCTCGTGTGACCAGGATCCGTGACGTTTCATGGCGACATAAGTGCGCAAAATGGCCATGTGATCTACGCACATGCATGGAGTAGTGATGTGACCTGGCCATGCCCAGCCTTTAAAAAATGAGAGCCATGTTCCTGGTTCCTTCTTCTTCTTCTTCTCCATGCATGTGTCTCTCCCACAGGCCTGCGCACTCTCTATCCCTTTATCTCTAATAAAACTCTTATAAGCAGATTCTGTCATGTTTCATGACATTTCCTTGCAGGGTAAGAACACAACGTGGCCAAATAACTAACAGTCATTAGCCAAGGGGAGTTTGGAAAACTAATTCTAGAATTACCCAAGCTCTTGTTTTCCTTTTCTTTTTTTTCTCTTTTTCTAGTCGTTTTCTAACCTTTACTATACTATCTCTGACTACCCCAGTGTGGTCTGTAAAAAAGCAACATTCCTCTTTGAGCACAGTGCAAAGGCCACCCTGTTGTAAAAAGAGGAGATCCAGGCCTCTCCTGTTCTGTAAAACTATCTCAGCTAGGGGAAAGGGATGACTTGAGAGCAGAAATTCCCTGTTCAAATTGGGCAATATCCTCATCTATGGACAGGTGAAGCTCAGAGTAATGTTGGTTGAACAGGACCAGAGAGGCAATTTCTGTGCCTGTTTCCACTGCTCCAACCCCCAGAATGACTGTTAAGGCGATGGCAGTAAAAGGCTCCCGTCAAGGCAGTTGTCTCAGCACAGCTTCTCTTCATAGAGATCTAGGAATTGATCTGAGGAATAATAGGTTAGTTTAGGTGGAAGGGACCTAAGTGCCCTGAGTGGCATCTCTGGTGCTACCCTGTTTGCTGTGCTAACTGCCAGCCACAGGCTGTGTCAAGCTGGCCCAACACCAACACGGCTATGACCACCCGTGACACCAAGGCCAGCAAGTCCAACAAGCCTTTCTGACACATTGGATGAAAGTTCAGCACTGCCCTTGGAAACATGACCCGTGCTGTCAGACTGGATTTGTGACAAGCAGTGTCCCTGCTCAGCCCAGAAGGTGATTGACTATGGGACTTGTATAATGTGTGAAAGGTCTCAAACACAGTTTGCTGTAAAGTTCCCACTGTCCCCCCATAGGAACTCTGAGCAGAGTGATAACAGAGCTAAAGGGCTGGTGGGGGTTGCTGTGGGTGAGAACCACAGCCTGGATTGCTTGCCAGAGGGACAGCATTTGAAACAGAATTTTCCTCAGGAGAGGGGCTATCTCTCCTAGGCAGATCAGGTATATTTACAGCTCTAACCAGGCCTTCTGGCAAACATCTAGGAGCAGCGTGTATCTCTTTCATGGCACCATTAACAGGATTTAGTCTTTTTGTGATGATCAGCAATGGTGTTAATGCTGAATTTTCTCCTGCCTCACACCATGAGAATCAGAAGGCTGCTGGCCTCCCTAGACTCCCCCTCCCCCTGCCTGCCCCTGTGACTCTCTCCCCATGAATGAAGGAACAGGCAGGCTCCAAGGTGGAAAGGCTCTCCCCTCCCCCATCCATGGCCCCACAAGCTCCCCTCCCCCCAGTGCCATTAAGACTGGACCCTACACAACAGCAAGCATCTGGCCCCATCAGCAACCCAGTCCCGGGAACTACCTCCAAGGCCAGCTCCATCCCCCCTCCAAAAAAAGACAAACCATCACCAACATCTCTTACATTTTGAGATCCTCTACCATCATTACCCACTCCAGACCGGCCTTACTCTGTTGGAGCAGAAACAGGATCTTAGAGGCAGCCCCATCCTGCACACCAGGCGCCTGTCTATACAGAGACAAAATGTCCCCCCCCCCGTCCTCCCCCAGTCCCCTCTAGCCATCCAGGGGACTCATGGTTGCCTTGGCAAATCCAGAAAGCACCAGTAGCTACCCCTAGCCCTAGTTCCTGGCAGGCAGCGTTTGCTTTTTCAAAGGCCAAGTGTTTAACGAAGGTACTTTTGTTTTTGTCTGGCCTGAACAGTCTCTTGGATGGGAGGGAATTTTGTCTGTGCTGCATTTGTATCATAGGGAGAGTTGCTGAGAAGTTTCTTTAGCATCCAAGTTTTTGAGGATGGCTGTTCAAGTAAAGTAGTGGGAGTGGAGAAGGAACAAAGAAATCTGCAACTGGTTGTGATCAATCAATTGAGATAACTCTCGACCTTGGACCAGCCCTCTAGGAAAGCCTATTTGACATGGTCTGATTTCAGAGCCAAACTGTCTTTTTTTTGCTGGCCTTTCTTAGCTTTTTGGCTCTAATTCTAGGGACAAAGTGTGTTGGGGTTTTTGTTTGGTTGGTTTTGGTTTTTATTTTGTTTTTGGTTTGTTTGTTTTTGCTTTTTTCTTTTCTTTCTTTCTTTCTTTTTTTCTTTCTTTCTTTCTTTCTTTCTTTCCACTGGTTTCAGAATCAGGGCATGTTTCTTTGGTTCTGGATTCAAGGATAAAATGTTTCTTTCACTGGCTTAGGTCCCAGATATAGGCTGTTTCTTTCACTGGTTCTGAGCTCCAGGGTCGGGGTGGGTTTCTTTAGCTGGCCCCTCTTCCCTACAAGCCCTGCTATTCATGCACATGAGCTGAGGCAGGTTCCCACTGCAGTGCACATTTATGCTGTGTGCCTCTACCCACAGCCCAAGGATGGCAGGTCTGCCACCTGCCCAGGTGGAGCCCAACTTGGCTTCACTCCAGGTCCAGGTGCTTGTGCATGCCCAAACTTTATTTTTTGAAATACCCACTCTGAGCCCCTTCTGACCTACTGCATACCCTGCCCCTCTGTCAGAACTCTGAGCTCCTAGCTCCCAGCTCTGAGCTCCCAGCTTGGATCACACCCTGGTCCTTCTGCATACCGCCAACCCTACTTGTGTCAACTGTGACATTCCAGGCTGCAGACATCCAGGCCTAAGTAATTCCTGAGCTCCAGAGTTCGACTCACACAACCTTTCCAGCCATGTATGCCTGTGCTCTGTGGATGGCCCATGTGGTCCAGTGGTCAATTTGAGCCAGCCATTTTCCCTCAGAATACAGATTCTGCTCTGCTTCAGCACTGGGGTAGAGGTTGAGAATGCTCAGTTGCTTTCTCTTACCAAATCTGTTCGGTGTAGTTCATTTAAGTTTTGATTAGAACTCACAGGTCAGTTAACTTTTGGAGCAACTAGACAGAGTGGAGCTACAAGGTCCCAGGACCTGCTTTGGTGCCACACCTGTGACACCTACTGGCCAAATATCATTATTACATCCTAAAATCCTCAAACTAGTCAACCATCCAAATCTGTGGCTCAATCATCACCTAGAATAATCTACTCATGATTTTATCTGAGGTAAATTACTTGATGACTTAAAACTTTATGCTGATAAATAATAAGTAAATAAATAAATAATAAATAATTTTTGCAATTTGTAGACTTCTCTCATGCCAATGGCAGGTAATATCACCATGGAGGAAATTAGAAACCTTCTCATTTCTGCTATGGATGGGATGATAGCAGAGATATACAACTTAGCTGGGATGAATATATAACATGAATCTTAAATGATCTTATCAATGAAAAACTCAGTGCCAGCTATTGGGGTAAATTCTGAAAGATCAGAGAGAAAGAACAAGCCATGGCTAACCTCACCTCACCAACTTCTCAACCGATCCTGTTTCCTCAAACTGGAAGCCTCTGAGTCCTCATCTGAATGGATCTCAGCTTAACTGCTACTAAAAAGCCTACTAGCTTAAAAACATCTGGTTCCTGGCCATCACGACTTACTTATCTTTCTGCTTCCTTCCCTCACTTCCTGGCTTTAAAAGTGTGTGCCACTATGCCTGTCTATGTTTCCAGTGTTGCCTTGAACTCACAGAGATCCAGATGGATCCCTGCCTCCAGAATGCTAGGATTAAGGGTGTGTGCTACCACTGTCTGGCCTCTATGTCTAATCTAGTGGCTGTTGTGTTGTCTGTCCCCATATAAGTTTTATTAGGGTACACAATATATTGGGGGACACAATATATCACCACTTTCTTCCTTTTGTCTAAACAAAAAGAAGGTTATAACTAATATGAGAAAAACTATATCCAATAAAATAAGTATATATAATATATACCGTTAGCAATTATATTAACAATGTCCAAACCATTAACATTTGACAAATTCAGGCAAAAAATTCATTATTTATCCTAGTTTGGTGAATTCAAAACAAAATTTGTATACAATATACAAAAAATCCAATGCAATGAAAATATTTAAAACAAGTAGTTCCTTTTTAAAAGTAGATTCAATAATCTACCTTTTTATCTTATCATATCCATATTCTCTCTTTTTTCTTTTCAGAGTAAATTCAATATATCCTTTTAACTATATTGCTGTGGATATCATTCTATATAAATAAAACACTGATGGCCAGTGTGGGGCGTTTACCCACCACCCCCACAGTTCCCCAGAGTTTTCTTGAGTGCGATCAGCAGGAAATATTAGATAGAAGGATTTATTGCGGAGATAAACAGATAGAAAATAAAGGATAGCCTCGAGAGGGCCTGGAACCTATTCCAACGGGCCCCAACTGTCTCTGGCCCAGGGTTTTTATAGAGACGCCAAGGGGGTGGAGCAAAAGACCTCCTCCCCCAGCACAGCCAAGTGCAGGCCATCTCAGACACCTGCACTCAGGCCGGTGGTCCTGATCATCCTCTATTCGGACCTGCTGGGTAAAGCCACGAGGAACCCAAGAACGGGCTCCCACAGGTCCCCCCTTCTTAATATATAAAAAAATAACTATTAATGGCTTACAGCAATCTCCATAGCTGTTACAACTCCCAGTATGGGAGTAGAGGATGATATAAATGGCATTTCTCTTTTGAATTAGGTCCAAGGTGACCACAGCAGTCTTAGCTGCCTCAAGCCCTTTCTAAACCACAACTCTTAAGGTGACTACAAACTTAAAGAATCCCTTAGCTTCATCAATACCATTAACAGGTTAACATAAATATTGCTATACCTAGTCACAATTCTCTCAATCTTACAACTCAAAGCAAACTCTTAACAGAACCATTTGAATTAGCATATATGGTGCTATATATAGTTAACAATTTTTTCCGTCTTACAACTTTAACTCAGTCATTTGAATTTTCTTGTTAACAGAACATAGGAAAAACTTTGATGTATGCACATCAAACTTAAACATTTCCTCAACTCCACAAAACCAGGGTGCATTAATATCAATAAGTTTCTGTGAACATAATTCAATCTCATAACTCCTCCTTTTCTTTATAATTTTTAAACAAAAAACTCAAACCTAGTTAGAGGAACCCAAACTTATACAATTCCTACAAACCCATATTGAAAAGCAATATTTTCAATCTAACCATTAACACTTTGAAAACTTTTAGCAAAACATCCAAAAGCAGTTTCTTAAACTCTTTACACACTTTAAAAGTAGTTTCTTAGTATACCCCATTTACATTTCTTACTAACAAATCATGACATTAATCCACTCAAACAACAATTTAAATTAAATAGACTAAGGAATATTAACTCTCCCTTTTCTTTATAATTTTAAGCAAAATCTCAAGCCTAGTTAGAAAACCCAAACCCTTCTGTTTAAACAGTTCAATTTGTAACACAAAACCAGTTCCATAAGTAATTCCATTTTTACATAAACAGTTCCACAAAACAATTCATAAATCTCCAGTTAATAAAGCATATATGCATACACAAAATTGCATCTTGATTCTAAGTAGAAATACATTTCTTCATTTAAACAGTACCATTTTTAACCCAATTCCAGAAAACCGTTCCTAAGTCATTACTATAAGTAAGCTCAAAATTGTCCCATTGCAATGAAATCTCTATTGTTCATTTCATTTAAGTAGCAAAATTCAAATGATAAATATTGGTACTAGCCTTCCAAATTTGAAGAAATCCATAACCAAAATCTTTTTGTAATTTTATCTCATTTTAAATTCAAAAAGTTCAAACAAGAAAAATTCTGGTATCAGGCTTTTACTTCCAAATATGAAGAGACGTTTTTCAACCAAAACTTTTTGCAGTTAATTTTTTGTTCAAACAAGCGTCTCTGCAACTTTTGTTCTCACAGACAGAACTTTTTAGTTATAGTAATATTTTAAACCGCACCGCTTTTTGCTGTTAGCTCAGGTTTTTCTGTGCTGCATTGATATTCCATGGATCTCAGCTGCGGATGCCTTGTGCTGGTTCTGGCGTCTGCCATTCTTAGCTTCTTAGCGGCTTCTGGAGATTTTGAAACCATTCAGACTGCCTACTTTGCAGTCTACTAGGACACTATCTCCTGCGTCTCAGGTGTTTTCACCATATACATTAAGAATAGACTCACACTTAACATTTACACTTTACAAACCCACATAACATGTGCTTAAGAATAAACTCACTCAACATTTACACATTTTTACAAACTCACATACAACATATTAACATCTACTTATTTATACTTTAAGGAAACTATAGAACTACTTTAGCAAATATATTTCTTATTAATTCTTATATACTTATATCAATTCCATCTTATTTCTTATTTAAACTTACATTTACAACTAGCATCTTACAAGCTTATTACTACATGTCTTAAGACTACCTTAGATACTTCTTACAAGCTTATATTCTTAAAGGAACTCTATAGATCTATTTTATAAACTTATATAGGCTACCATTAGCATATATCTAACTTAGCAAACACCTAAAGATTTCTTTACACAGATTTAACAAGACAGAATTTTTACAAACTCACATATCTTATATTCGTCTTTCTACTTCTTACTCTTAATTATTATCACCATCTCTATCAGAAAGATTCTCTTAACTAGACAGGAAGTACGTACATCATTTCTAAAGTTTACAGTTTATAGTTAGCTTTGTTATAAAGCACTGGGATTTAGTGAGTGTTGTCATTATAGAGTTGTGATACTTGTTGTTAGGGGATTGTAACATTCTCAGGACAAAGCCACACCCCAAAGTTGCGAGTCGGCCTTTTCGAACCAGCAGAGATGCACTGTCAGCGGTAAACGGTTTTTAACTAGGGGCTGTCCCTTTACCCAAATTTATAATAGCTCCCCTAAGAACTTCAATTCAAACAAACGTTTCTATCACAGCAGTACTTTTGGATTGTTCTACTGAAAAACTTTACGCTGAGGGTGAAATTATCATATTTAGCTGCTGTAAAGCTCTTCACCAGTACTGCACAGCTATTAGGTGATATAAGGTATTTTTCTAAAGGAGCTAGTAAAGCCAAAAGCAGCACAGCTCTGAACTCTTATTTCCTCACTGTTTGCATTAACCAGTGACAAAACCTCAGGAATACTAATCGAGCCACTTTCATTCTGGTTCCTTTATAGGAACCTCATTGGAGCTGACCTTCCTTAGTTCCACGCTCTTTACCAAATGCTCCGGTAACCACCGAGCTTCATTCTCCTCTTGTGAAAAAACAAACACGTCCTCGACCCCATATTAACACAGGATCAGGACCCTCCATAATCCCGAGCAGGGATCTTTCCATTTCACTTGAGTTTCAGGATTTAGTATTTTCACTTCATTAGCTTTTACTCCTGATGTTATTAGCAGTGGTGATATTTAGCATTGATTTCTTATAAGGAACTTTCAGGTAAAGCAACTCTTTTGTAAGACAGCTAGATTTTCTGAAGTTTGTTTCCCATCTATAAAGCAGTCATTTCTTTTTGAATGCCTGTTTTCCTTGTCTCCTTATTAGATTTGCAAAGGAATTACTCATTGCAGGCAGTTTGTTCAAAAGGCAAAGAACTTTTTTAATTTCAACATAAGTTTCTTCATATCTAAGACAACGTTCAGTGTATAAACTGCTTTCCCTTGTTTTAAGGATTTTAAAGTGGCTTGTTTGCTCTTATAGGTAGCTTTTTGTCATTCAACTACCATAAAAACTTTGTACAGCTATTAGGGTAAATAAGGCATTTTACCAACGGAGCCCCAAACCGCGAAGCACCTAGTTCCATATCCTTTCAATTTTTCATTGGAACTGACATTTAGACGATTTTCCTCCTTACTTTTTTAAAAGCTGTATTTTAAGTTTACCATGAGAGTATTTTCGAGCTGACAAAAGTGTTTCAGGACAATGTCGCCATCTTTAGCAGAAAAACTACCTTTCCCAGAATGCATTTCCCTTATATCAGTCCATAATAATATCAGTCCCTTATATCAGTCCTTTATATCATTTCCCTTATATCAGTCATTTCCCATAGTTCTATTTGGGTCTGAGAGTCAACTGGTTCTCTTTTACCAGACTTGCTTACAAATTCTTGCCTGGGAGATTTGAACAAAGTTTTTTGCTTTTGCAATGGGAGATTTGAACAAGCATCTTACATTTTCAGCTATGGCACATTGGGAGGTTTCTGGTCTCTCAGCTGGCTTTAACAGGTGTTTCAACTTCATCAGACACTGGCCCCCGAATCAGAACCACACCTGCCTCGTTAGCCGGCATTGAGGCTGGCATTTCTGATAGTAACTTTGCTTGTGCTTGCCTTAGCCAGTCAGTGAAAAACAAGATCACGTACAACAGCTTTTCCATAGCTCCCTCAGAGATTTTCTCCCATTGATCTTATTCTCATTTTGCTTTTTCCTTCCCCCCCAGATGCAGAGCTTCAGGTATCTATCTGCGGCTCTGTACCTCTGCTAGCTGCCTTTGGAGGTAGGGGCTTTTTTTTCTCACCCCGAATCTGCCTCAAACTCTAGCAGCTTTGTCAAGTCATACATTTTCTGGGGAGGAATCTGTCCCCTCTGTTTCTTCAGAGTCTTTCTCCCAGACAGTATCCAGTATGGTCTCAGTTTATCCCCTCTACCCCAGAAATGGTTTCCGACACTAGAGCGGCGGCTTTCCCTGCTACTGAAGGTAGGGGCTTTTGTCCGTTTTTATTTTTCAGGGTCTGAGGTTTGTGTTCATAAATCAAGCTTAGCAAGGGAGGTTTTAGCCATTTCTAAACTCCCATTGGACAGGTGTTTTGCCTCATCAGGCCTTCACCTGGCCCAGTCCCCCAGTGGGTTGGGTTTGCTTGTCTGGGTGCTCAAGGACAGAGCTTATGCCAGAGGCAATCACCCCTCAGGGCTACACTCCCTCGTCTCATCGGGAGTCTGTTGAAACAAAGCTTTTCTCAAAGAGGTGCTTTCTCTGACAGAAAAGCAAGCTTTAATCCTGGATAGTTCTGTTCTGCCCTGACTGGGCTCTTTCCCCAGACAGTGTTCTGACTCGGCAGCACAACTTCTTCAGACACAGTTCAGCTTTACTGTTCTCCCAGAAAGGTCCTTTCTTGATAGGAAAGCTTTTCTCAGATTTCTTTTTGCATTTGTGGACCTATCAACCCCGGGACTTGTAGGAAAGTGGACAACTGTGCCGTTCCCACCAGCTTTAGCTTTGTTTGTTCATTAGCAATCTTCCCCTGGGTCCTGCACCTTCCTGCCTCAGCTCTGTGCTCCAGGAAGTTTGCAACTGCAGGAATCCTAGTATCCCCGAAATGCACTCCAACTCAGAGAAGCTGGCCAGTCACCTCTGGGTTTTTGCTCAGAAGCGAGGATACAATGCTAACAGTTTCAGGGAATCTTTGCATAGGACGATTAGGAGCACCTTTTCATTCTGAAATGCTCACTCAGACAAAACCCTTGATGCCTCAGCTCGGCTGTAACTGTGAAGCTTGGCTTTTGCTTTTCTCAGGCAAAGTTTCCTGCCCTTTTGGGCTCTCTGTAGCTCTTTACCCTTACTCTCCCAAGCGTTTCCCTCAGGGTACTCTGACCAACTGTCTTTTACTAGCTTGAAGAGAGAGCTTAGAAGACATTTTTAGAAACTTGTCCCTGCCTCCTGCATTGCAGGGAGGATTGTTAAAGCTTGAAAGAACTTAGGTTTTGCTGTCTTAAGAGGTTTGTTGTTTTCCCTTAGAGCTAATCACAGGTGGTCCCCATACTAATATCTTCAGGTGATTCTACTCTTTCTGAAAGAGGTTAGAGGCTTTAGTTTTTAAGTTTCTTAAGAGAGAAAGATTAAGGCTTTTTAGAGAGATTTTCCCCCCAAATTTTCCAAGAAAAGCTTTAGAGTTTAAGAGAAAGATTTTTTTCCCCCAGGAGAAAGACAAACTTTTCCCAAAACTTTCCAACTTTAAACTTTGACTTCTTACACCCCCATTTTTGCTTCAGGGAGAAATTACTTTCTCCTGCCGCTTGGATTTGGCATTTCAGCTGTCCCCAGGTCAAAAGCTTCCATAGGAAACTTTTTCTTCCCCATAAGCTCAAAGAAGAGCTTTTTTACTACCCGAAAAGCCCAAAGAAAGATTTTTTTCCCCAGTTTGCTTTCAAAGCCCCCAAAGTTAGAAAATTGAAGAGTTTTTCTGTCTAGTTGCCTTACTTATTTTTTCCTACACAATCTTACACTTCTAAGTTTTTCCTAAACTATATTACTACCCTATACCTTATACTTATCACAGATAGAAATTGAGAAAGGGATAGAAGATAGAAAATTTTGACAGAAGAGAATTTTGCTGCAGCATCGGACATCCTTCCAGTCCGCTTTCCTTTTCTCTCGAGGATAAAACCCCTGCCTCACCAAAAAATATATATATAAAATATATTTTTTTTCCATAACACCGGCATGCCTTTCCACTGGCAGGGCTGACTTGGCACTTTCACCAAAAACTCTGTATTAAAACTATTATTTTCCTTTATCTTTAGTCCCTATTACTTTGTCTTTAGTCCCTGTTCATTTGTCTTTAGTTCCCCCCTTTTTTTCTTCCCCCTTTTTTTCTTTAGTCCCATTTTTTTCTTTTTTCTTTAGTCCCTGTTCAGGCGCCAATCTGTGGGGCGTTTACCCACCACCCCCACAGCTCCCCAGAGTTTTCTTGAGTGCGATCAGCAGGAAATATTAGATAGAAGGATTTATAGCGGAGAATGTTGTGGAGATAAACAGATAGAAAATAAAGGATAGCCTCGAGAGGGCCTGGAACCTATTCCAATGGGCCCCGACTGTCTCTGGCCCAGGGTTTTTATAGAGACGCCAAGGGGGTGGAGCAAAAGACCTCCTCCCCCAGCACAGCCAAGTGCAGGCCATCTCAGACACCTGCACTCAGGCCCGTGGTCCTGATCATCCTCTATTCGGACCTGCTGGGTAAAGCCACGAGGAACCCGAGAACGGGCTCCCACAGGCCAGTGACCAGACAGGAAGTATAGGTGGGACAAGGAGAGAGGAGAATTGGGAAAACAGAAAGAAGGAAGGAGAGACACTGCAGCCACCGCCAGGACAAGCAGCATGTAAAGACGCCGGTAAGCCACCAGCCACGTGGCAAGGTATAGATTTATAAAAATGGGTTAATTTAAGATATAAGAACAGTTAGCAAGAAGCCTGCCATGGCCGTACAGTTTATAAGTATTATAAGTGTCTGAGTGATTATTTTGTATGTGGATTGTGGGACTGCAGGGTTTGGTGGAACCTGGAGAGAAGCCCTCCAGCAACAAATGGTGCCCAATGGCTCGAGTTTCCACCTTAAACCTGAGAATGTTTAATAACCAATTCTAAACAGAGCCAAAAACAGGTTCCTGCTTCATGTCTCATATCAGCAGGTAGACACCACAAAACGTGGGTTTGAACGCTGGCGGGTTCCTGGCGTTTGCGTTTGACCGGCAATATGGCAGGAATAAGGCGTCTGCCAGTGGCACATTACGCTGTGTGGTAGATTTAGTCTTCACTAGTAAAAAAAAAAATAAACAAACAACAACAACAAAAAAAGGTTTTCTGGGTTACATGCTGCTTTGATAAAAGCTTAGAAAAGCTTAGACCCACTAATTCTGAGACTTGATGACTCACAGAACTGGTGGAAAACGCCATGTTGGAAAGCTGAAGTGGGCGGAGCCAGCAGCCCCAGTGCCATTTCAGTCTTAAAATACTACAGTTTAAAGCAATAGCTTCACAATATGTAGGCTTGAAAGAGACAAAACAAGATAAATTAATATAAAAAAGCCACGTAAAGATGAATATTACACAGACAATCTGGATTGTGTTGTCTTTGGGATTTTTAACTGCAAAAAAACATTTGATCGAAAAAGATGTCAATTAAACCAATATGTATATTTTAAAGGTACCTTGACTTCAAAATTTGGATTTAAGGATATGTTGCTTTGTAAAAGAGGTTCTGCTTTTGTTTTCACAGAAAGCCAGAGGCTATAGATTTGTTCCAGATTAACATACATCACGTTTCACCAGCCAAGACCCCCTGAAAGGTCTTCGATGACACCGTGGCCCAGATGATCTAACATCCAGAGCAGTTTCAAGGCAACTGGTTCACACAATACAGCCTCATGGACTACCCCATAGGCCTAAAATTTTCTTTGGTTCTTCATAAGATACAGCGGCCCCCTCCAGCAGGAAGTAGTAAGAGATGCTACGCCCAAATTCCCAAATATACCAAGCTGGCTTTAGAGGTGGAATTGGCTCACTCTCCCTCTAAACCCAGACATATTGCTTTAAAAAAAATGGTTAAGAGATTCTTGTGTCCCAAATCGAAGAGCCCTCTGGTGTGGGACAGAGAAAAACCAATATTTTTATTTAAAACAGGTTGATTATAAATGTGATCTCTTTCTAAAAAAGAAAAGGGAATATGATATAGGTATATAGGAGGATATAGAGATGATAAGATAAAAGTGTAGATTAATGAACCTACTTTTAAAGAACAACTTGTTTAAAATGTTTTACATTGGTATAGATTTTATTTTATGTTTAAAATGTTTTACATTGGTATAAATTTTAGTTTATTGATACAAACTTGAAGTTAATTTTGTTATTATATATATATATATATATATATATATATATATATATATATATTCTTGTTTGAGGTATTATGTTTATGTAACTCATTTAAAATTGTAATGGATAATTAAAAAATAGATTAATAATTAGTCATCTATGATAATCATATTTGTAGCCATGTTAGTTAAGTCTTCTAGGTATACATAGATATATTTCAGATAGATAGGTAATCTTCAAACACTTCATAGACCTAGAGAATATGGCATTTAAATAACTTAGAATTCTGTTGACATGAGACACAATTGCTCCTGGCTGTACCAATTTGTTCCCAAGAGAATGTTGGGCTTCTAAGACATTTCCATTTGAAAGTTTGTCTTCTTGGCACAAAATGGCCTACTGGACAAAGAACTGCCCACAGTACGAATGCAATGCTGTCCTTTCTGGACAAGTGGGACACAAGGAAAGCGACCACTGTACTCTGCCAAGACAGGGTAAAATGGTCTTTCAGAATTCCTGCTTCTGAAAATGGTCTGTTAGATACTCTAGGCCTGTAGCCAGTTTGATTGCACCAACAATGCTGAGAAACATGAGGTGACTGTCCAGGCTGCCAGCTGTCTTTGTTTTCTCTTGCAAGATTCCCGAAAGTTGCTTGTATCCATCTACCATTTCTCAGGTACCATTAAGTTCCTTCTCAGGTCTTTGATGTGGTTAAAGACTAGATAGTTGTAATTTCCTCAGTTATGATAAAAGATAAGTTAGATATAAAACCTTAAACTCACAAATATAAGATAGATAGGACATCTTTAATATTGTAACTGTAATTCTTGCTCGATAATTGTTTTGTTATATGTACTTTTACCATGTTAAAGTTAAAACCTTCCTTTTAAAAAAAAGAAAAGGGGAAGTGCTGTGGATATCATTCTATATAAATAAAACACTGATGGCCAGTGACCAGACAGGAAGTATAGGCGGGGACAAGGAGAGAGGAGAATTGGGAAAACAGGAAGAAGGAAGGAGAGACACTGCAGCCACCGCCAGGACAAGCAGCAAGTAAAGATGCTCGTAAGCCACCAGCCACGTGGCAAGGTACAGATTTATAAAAATGGGTTAATTTAAGATATAAGAACAGTTAGCAAGAAGCCTGCCACGGTCATACAGTTTATAAGTATTATAAGTGTCTGAGTGATTATTTTATACGTGGATTGTGGGACTGCAGGGTTTGGTGGAACCTGGAGAGAAGCCCTCCAGCAACACTATATCCTCTTTTTTCTTTTTCCTTTCTTTTATTCAGAGAAGAACCTTGAATCTAATTTCCTTTGTTTAACTTTTTTCCTGACAACTAACAATTAACAACTCTTAAACAACATCATAAACAATTGCCCTGCCTGCAGGGCTTCAACAGGTTCTTGACCACCCTAAGGAGAGAATGTAGGGACAGGAGATACAAAGGAAAGACACCAAGTCTGGATTCTGATCAAGGTGCCACTTTATTTCTTTTCCACAAAGGTTTATATAGTTCAGCAGGGTGGGGGAAGCAAGAAGCTGTCATCTGCATAAGGTGGGGCAAGCTAACAGGATGTTTGTATAGGATGTTTACAGGGTGAGAGGGTCAAGGGCTCTGACTCAATGTCCTGTTGCTAGGCAACCTGATTGTAAGCTGATCTAGTTCCCTGTCTTATTGGGGGGGGGGGTCTGTATTTTTCCTCTAACTAGAGATTCTGTCCTGGTCCCTGACATCTCCCCCTTCTTAGTAATAATCTAAGGGCCAACATAAACCAGGTTTGAATGGTCTAAAAGGAGGGCTCTGAAAGAGGCTTTGCATGGAGGATTACAGAGGCCCTATCCCTCTAAAGGTTGTGAAAAGGTCCCAGAGGGAATGTCTCTCCAGACTCAAGCACCACAGGTGTCCCCATAGTGGGGGAATCAATGGACCAGTTTTTTTGAGGGAGCGGAAATGGATAAACACAAGGCTGCTACTGCACAACCGCTATGCAACAGGGCATATAATCCAGGCTCTTGGGATTTTGGGGTACCATGGTCCCCAGCCTGTGCAGTCCCAGCTGCACTCCAATCATGCCTTAAGTGAGCCGTTTTCCCACATACAGGTGCAGCCTCCCCCCAGTGAAGGGGTCTGTGTGGGGCATCTCTCCTCAGGGGAAATTTCAACCCTGGAGTCCTGCATATCAAAGCAGTGGTAATGAACCTGGATCTGCCTGGCTGGCAGGTCTGTTATTTGGCTTTGGATGAACCAAATGAGCCAGGAAAGTGCCCAAAGGCAAGGACCAGGAGCAGGGCTACAAACAGGTCCTAGGAGGGATTAACGAAGCGTCATTAGCCAAGGGGAGTTTGAAAACTAACTCTAGAACCACCCAAGCTCTTGTTCTCCTTTTCTTTTTCTCTTTTTCTAGTCCTTTTTTAACCTTTACTATACTATCTCTGACTACCCCGGTGTGGTCTGTAAAGAAGCAACATTCCTCTTTGAGCACAGTGCAAAGGCCACCCTGTTTTAAAAAGAGGAGATCCAGTCCTCTCCTGTTCTGTAAAACTATCTTAGCTAGGGAGGAAAGGGATGACTTGAGGGTAGAAATTCCCTGTTCAAATTGGGCAATATCCTCATCTATGGACAGGTGAAGCTCAGAGTAATGATGGTTGAACAGGACCAGAGAGGCAATTTCTGTCCCTGTTTCTGCTGCTCCAACCCCCAGAAGGACTGCTAAGGTGATGGCAGTAACAGGCTCCCGTCAAGGCAGTCGTCTCATCGTGGCTTCTCTTCCTAGAGATCTAGGAATTGATCTGAGGAATAGGTTAGTCTAGGTGGAAGGGACCTAAGTGTCCTGAGTGGCATCTCTGAGTGCTACCCTGTTTGCTGTGCTACTTGCCAGCCACAGGATGTGTCAAGCTGGCCCAACATGGCTATGACCACCTGTGACACAAAGGCCAGCAAGTCCAACAAGCCTTTCTGACACTTTGGATGAAAAATTCAGCATTGCCCTTGGAAACATGACCCCTGTTGTCAGACTGGATTTGATAAGCAGTGTCCCTGCTCAGCCCAGAAGGTGATTGACTATGGGACTTGTATACTGTGTGAAAGGTCTCAAACACAGTTTGCTGTAAAGTTCCCGCTGTCCCCCCACAGGAACTCTGAGCAGAGTGATAACAGAGCTAAAGGGCTGGTGGGGTTTGCTGTGGATGAGAACCACAGCCTGGATTGCTTGACGGAGGGACAGCATTTAAAACAGAAGAAGTTTCCTCAGGAGAGGGGCTATCTCTCCTGGGCAGATCAGGTATATTTACAGTTCTAACCAGGCGTTCTGGTAACCATCTGGGAGCAGAGTGTATCTGGTCAAGAATGCAGGCCGAACCTCGTCTCCAAATAAGGATTGGGTCGGGGCCCTTCCAACGCCCCATGAGGGGATCTCGCCACATGGCTAGTGGCCGGATGGCATCTGGAGAAGGGTGCCAGTGCCTGTCAGCGGCAGAGTGCCCTGCAGCATCTAAGGTGAGGAAGTTGAGAACAAACAGAGCATGGCTCAATTGATCTCTGGGGGAGGTAAAATGAAGGTTAGAAGACTTGAGCCGAGCCAACCAGGTCTTTAGCGTCTGATGGGCTCTTTCTATTATGCCCTGTCCCTGGGGATTGTAAGGTATCCCTGTGGTATGAATAATTTGTAGACAATCACAAAAATTTTTGAAGCCTGTGCTGGTATAAGCAGGACCATTGTCTGTCTTTATCTTAGCTGGTTTCCCCAAGGCAGAAAAAGCAAGAATCAGGTGAGAAAGAACATCCTTTGTTGCTTCCCCAGCATGAGAAGAGGCAAAGATAAAGCCACTAAAGGTATCTATAGAGACATGGATAAATTTTTGTCTGCCAAATTCAGGGCAATGAGTAACATCTGTCTGCCAAATTTGGTTGGGAAGGAGGCCTCGAGGGTTGACTCCCAAGTGTGGGTCAGGGTGAGAAACAACACAAGAGGGACATTGTTTGACAATTTCTCGGGCCTGTTGTTTAGAGATCTTAAAAAGAAGACGGAGGGTCTGAGAATTTAAATGGTGGATCTTATGGGCTGCTTGGGCCTGTAGGACTGAGCCGACCATGACAGGGAAAATTAACCTGGTGGCAGCATCGAGCTGTGCATTGCCATCGGTTAACGGTCCAGGAAGATGACTATGGGCTCTAATATGGCCTATAAAAATGGGTGTTGGTGAGTCAGGACAAGCTGTTGAATCTGGGAGAAAAGTGGGGTGGCGTTGGAGGTAGGCCTTATGGCTGGAGAGGTTTCTAACAAGGGGATGGAAAAGGCAATATAGGCACTATCTGTATAGATATTAATAGGTTGATCAGAATAGGTGTGAAAAACCTTTAAAATTGCTGAAAGTTCAACCAACTGCGCTGACCAGAAAGGCATTAGGAAGGAGGTAGGGCGGCCTTGGGCCACAAAGGCTGCAACACCATTAGTGGAACCATCACTAAAGACTGTAAATCCATGAGAAATGGGACCGGTTTTTGTAATTTTTGGAAAGATGAAGGGATGTAGCTGGGCAAAATGGAGCAAGGGGTCATCTGGGAGGTGATTATCCAAGGTCCCCATAAACCCTGCCAAGGCAACCCCCCACTTATTTAAGGTTTGGAACAAAAACTAGGTTTGACCCTTGGGATAGGGTGTGAGTATGATATCAGGGTCCTTACCAAAATATTGGCGAGAGGTCTGTCGTCTTTTCATAATGAGTGAGGCCACCTGTTCAGGGTAGACGGAAATGGCTCTTGAAAGGACAGTGGGCATGTGGACCCAGAGGAGTATCTTGCCTTTAAGTTTTGGTTCCTGAGCATGTTGCCAAAAGACTCCTGTGGGGGTGTATGGTGTGGGCAGAACTATAAATATAGTGGTATGGCATAGGAAATCTGAAAACAAGACTGTTGGTTAATGGCAATGGCTATCTGAATCAAAGCCTCATTGGCTGCAGGGGAAAGCACACGGGGTGATGTGGGGTCAGGGTCACCCCGGAGGATCTCATAGAGGGGAAGGAGAGAATCTGTAGGAAGTTTAAGATAAGGCCTAAGCCATTGGATATGGCTGAGAAATTGTTGGAAATCATTTAGGGTATGGAGATGGTCAGTGCATAACTGAACACAAGGAATGAGGACCCGGTTTGAATGGAGTTCCAACCCCAGGTAACTGAAAGGGTCCTGGGTTTGGACCTTATCTGGAGCAATTTGTAGTCCCAATCCATTAAGGGCTCTACTGAGTTCTGAAAAACATCGCTCAAGGGAGATGGGGTCAGGTGCAGCGAGGAGCAGGTCATCCATATAATGTAAGATATATATCTGGGGCCAATTAAGTCTAACAGGGTACACAGCCTGAGCCATGAATTTCTGGCAGAGAGGAGGGCTGTTGGCCATGCCCTGAGGTAATACCTTCCATTGATAGTGAAGCATGGGTCCCTGAAAATTGGGGTGGGGAAGGCTGAATGCAAAATAGGCTCTATCCTCAGGGTGCAAGGGGATAGTAAAGAAACAATCTTTAAGGTCAATGACCATCTTGTAAAATTTAGCAGGAATGGCCACAGGTGAAGGCAATCCAGGCTGAAGTGCCCCCATAGGCCTCATTACCTTATTTATTGCCCTTAAGTCTTGAAGGAGCCTCCATTTTCCTGACTTCTTTTTAATAACAAATATAGGTGTATTCCAAGGGGAGTTGGAGGGCTCAATGTGGCCAGCCATAAGCTGCTCCTGTACAAGCATAGTGGCAGCCTGTAGCTTTTCTTGAGTAAGGGGCCACTGATCCACCCAGACAGGGGTCTGGGTCATCCAGGTAATTTTGTCTGCATGGGGTACAGGAGGGTCAGTGGCCACTACTAAAGACCCGAATATCCCAGCCCATGTCTATCCTCCTTGGGAACAAGCTGAATTGGTTGGACTTGCCCCTGAGCTGCCTTGCCCAAGCCTGTGCAAGGGATATAATTCATCCTTATCATTTGTTGTGTGACTGTAGAGTTTGCGCTATATAAGATTACTTGTGTGGAACCAAAATAAGACCAAAATGCTCTCACCCCAAAACTAAAGGCCTAAGACTGCTCCTTTTAGCTACAGGCCATAAGTTACTGGAACAGGCCAGAAGTTACTGAGACCAGTCAGTTCAGATTCCAGAAACCAGGAAGTGTAAAAGTACAGAGCCACAAGATAGTCACGAGGTAATGCCTGCCAGACTATGGAATGTCCTCTCCCTGGTTTCCAGGGTAACTGACCACAGAAATGCCCCCACCTGAGGGCAGCCAATGAGAAATGGTGGCGGGCAACCACTCCCTTAGAAGTAATTTCTAGAAGTCCCTAGAAGCGAGCCAATCAGAATTGTACCTGTACTAGCACCCCTAAATGATGTAACCTTGTGACTTTTCCCTTTAAAAACTGAGCTTGCAGACAGGTGGGCGCTTCCTCCAGCCTCCACTGCGTTGGATGTATTGGACGAAGTCCCTGCCTAGGCTTGTATTGCTTTTGGATATCCAGAATTAAACCTTGCTTTTGCATTCCGGCATGCTCGTCTTTGGTGGTCTCTCTGGGGGTCACGATCTGGGCACAACAACTTGCATTTGTGAAAGCATGTCCCTTCCCCAAAGGCAGGCCCAGAACCACAAAAGGAGTAACAGTCCCCTGGTTTCCTTCCTTGTCCTTCCAAGAAAGTGTCCTTGAACTAATTAAAGGATTATTAGACTGACCGATTCCTTTTAAATCGGTGAGGGATGGAACCAGTGGCCAGGCAGATGGCCAGTGAGACTGAGAAATGACTGTGGTATCTGCCCCTGTATCCAAGATCCCCTGAAACTTCTTTCCCTCTATAGTAAGGGTGAGAGAAGGGTGATCCTGAGTAACAGGCTGGACCCAGTAGGCATCCGAGGAGCCCAATCCGGCTGACCCCCGAGGGGTGTTTGTAATTGAGGGATTATCACAGACAGACGAAGGTAGAGGAACCAGCTGTGCCAGGCGCATACCTTGAGGAATCTATAACAGTGGCCAGAATCTTAATTTCACCTGTGAAATCACTATCTATTATGCCAGGGTAAACCTGGACCCCTTGGAGGGCCACAGAAGCACGGCCAAGGACAAGCGCACAAACCTTAAGTGGTAAGGGCCCTGTCACCCCTGTAGGGATGACCTGAGCCCCTTCAAGGGAGTTGAATACTGTTTAGGTGGCAGCACACAAGTCCAATCCAGCACTCCCTGGAGTTGCTCTCCGGAGGGAGGAGAATGGAACTGGGGAGGCAGGAGGTGAGTGGACCTCAAGGCCCCAGGGTGCGCTCTTGGAGGCATTGGGGTCAGGGGCTGGCCCCTTTGGAAGTTTCCTGGCACCTGGGAAGGAAGGGGCTGGCCGAGATAATTGCTTTTTGACCTGCATTCTGTAGCTCAGTGGTAGCCTTTGTAGCAGCGGGGACAGAGAGTGGAAGGCAGGGGCCTCATAGAGGCGGCCTCCTGAGCCAGCTGGGCTAAGGGGCGAGGCTGTGACCTTTCTGGGGGCATTCCCTAGTGAAAAGTCCTGGTTGTTTACAGAAATAACAGGTGTGGGCCCCAGGCTGTTGTGAAGACCTCAGGGCAGCCCCTATGGTTAATCCCATGGCATGGGCAGCGCCAACACCTGAACAGAGTCTTGCATATTCAGATAGGTCTGCTCTGTTTTTATGAGGGCGGAGGACTTCCTGGCAGGCAGGGTTTGCATTTTCAAAGGCCAAGTGTTTAACAAAGGTGCTTTCGCGTTCGTTCCGGCCAAAAAGTCTCTCAGCTGCATCATTTAAGTGAGCAACAAAGTCACTAAAAGGTTCATCAGGGCCCTGACGAATCTTTGCTAATGAAGTGGTAGCCCCTTTTGGGGGCCCCTTTTGGGGCAGGCATTTCCAGGCCCGGACCCCCGCGTTTTGAATATGGGCCAGGAGGGAATTTTGCCTGTGCTGCATTTGTATCATAAGGGGGGTTGCCAAGGAGTTTCTTTAGCATCCAAGTTTTTGAGGACGGCTGTTCAATATTTTTTTAAGCAACTTCTCGACAATTTTCTGTAAATTCTGTTTTCCAGAGGACAAAGCCACCCCCAGAAAGAGCCGCACGGGCAAGGAAATACCAATCATTAGGAGTTAACCAATGTTCGCTCTGGTTTTCCACTAAAGCCAGTGTAAAAGGAGCTGTAGGACCATACTGAGCACAGGCGGATTTCAGCTTTTCAACAAGGTGGAAATTTAATTTGTGATAAGTCTGTCCTGGTGGGGGATCCTCTGAAGATGGATCCGGCACCTCTTTCTCTTCCTCCCCCTCCCCCTCATCATTTTGGTCTTCCAAATCCCCTGAGGGGCCGCTCTGGGCAGTCGCCTCGGATGAGTCCCCAGAGGTCTGGCTCCGGGTAACAGGAAATGCCAGGACAGTCTGAGGCTTATGTTTGGATTTACTAGATTTTTGAGATGGATCCACCACTTCAAGGGCAAGATCTTTAAATTCTTTATCAAGAGTTTTTAATTCCCTTAAAAGCTCCACATGTTCCTGGAGGGCCCATCGCAGTGAGCCGAGATCTGGGACAGGGGGAACTAACTCATCAAGAACGGACCCGCAAAAATGGGAAGACGAAACATAGGGAGGGGGTATAAAAGGGCCCAAGGATTCCTCTTTTAAGGGGAGAGATTTGCAGGGGGCCAGTCTGGATTATGGTAATGGGCTGCCCCTTTCTCTAGGGAAGCCTCCTTGGTGGGGTCTGGAGGGGAGTTATAGGTAAAATTATTAGCAGAGTGATAAAGATGGGCAGGAGGGGACTCCTAAGGATTCCTAGGTTTAAAAGTCATGAGCGTCCCCTCTTCCATAGAGCACAGATCGTGATCCTAGGGACAGACCGAAGGTGCTTGAGAAAGTGCTCAGGGGATCTTAGGGCAGGTAGAGGGGTAGTGAAGGGCTTCTTTGAAGATTTTTTTCTATATCAATAACCTCTTGCATGTCAGGGGAATGTTTATAGACCCTAAGAATGTCATTAATAAAACAAAAAAGGCTTTAAGGTCTTTTTTCTTTACCCTAGTTCCTTGTATCTTGAGGGGCTCATTTAGGCCAGAAATGAATAAATCTTGTGATAACGTTGCCTGTCCCATGGCACATCACTTTCTTACCTGCATCATCTCCACTCTCCTCTGAGATCACGTCCTGAACCAGGCGATTTCAGGGGGATCCAACAACTTCACCAAGGCTTTGGTCTTCCTCTTGCAGACAACGTTCTGAAACTTAAGAGGTGGTTTCATCCACATTGGGCGCCAGTCGCCCTGCCTGCAGGCCTACAAGGGGTTCTCAACCACCCTAAGGAGGGAATGTAGGGACAGGATATACAAAGGAAAACACACCAAGTCTAGATTCTGATCAAGGTGCCACTTTATTTCCTTTCAGAAAGGTTTATATAGTTCCCCAGGGTGGGGGGAGCAAGAAGCTGTCATCTGCATGAGGTGGGGCAAGCTAACAGGATGTTTGTATAGGATGTTTACAGGGTGAGAGTATCAAGGGCTCTGACTCAATGTCCTGTTGCTAGGCAACCTGACTCTAAGATGATCTAGTTCCCTGTCTTATTGGGGGTCTGTATTTTTCCACTAACTAGAGATTCTGTCCTTGTCCCTGACAATGTTTATCTGCAAATCCAGCCCTACAGAACATGCTAGAAGGAAAACTCTAACCTAAGGAAATTAACGATACCCATGAAAACACAGGAAATAAATAATCTCATATGAACAAAACCAAAAGAAGGGAAGAGTGCATACACACAAACATGCACACATGCACATATACACACACCACCAATACCAACACCAACACCAACACCAACAACAAAATACCAGTAACCAACAACAAGTGGTCATTGATATCTCTCAATATCAATGGTCTCAATTTCCCAACAAAAAGACACAGACTAACAGGACAGGATCCATCCTTATGCTGCATACAAAAAAAAAAAAAAAAAAAAAAAAAAAAAAAAACCAAAGCCCAAAACAACATACCTCAACATCAACAATAGACATTACCTCAGGGGAAAGGGTTAGAAAAATATATTCCAATTAAATAGACCTAAGAAGCAAGCTGGTATAGCCATTTTCATATCGAGCAAAATAGATTTCAAAACAAAATTAATAAAAAGAGATGGAGAGGGTCACTACATACTCATCAAAGGAAAAATCCACCAGGATGACATTTCATTTCTTAAAATCTATGCCATAAATGCAAGGAATTCACTTTTGGAAAAGAAACACTACTACAGCTTAAATCACATATTGCAAGAATAACCAACAGAATGCAAGAGATGGAAGAGAGGATCTCTGGCATTGAACATACGGTAGAAGAAATAGATTCATCAGTCACAGAAAACACTAAAGCCAACAAAGTCATGAACCAAAATGTCAAAGAAATTTGGGACACCATGAAAAGACCAAACCTATGAATAATAGGGATAGAAGAAGGAGAAGAATACCAACTCAAAGGCACAGAAATATATTCAACAAAATTATAGAAGAAAGCTTTCCCAACTTAAAGAAGGAAATGCCTATGAAGATACAAGAAGCCTATAGAACACCAAACAGACTAGATGCCCCCAAAAGTCCCATCGCCACATAATAATTAAACAACTAAACATAAAGAATAAAGAAAGAATATTAAGAGCAGCAAAGGAAAAAGGCCAAGTGACCTACAAAGGCAAACCCATCAGAATAACACCCGATTTCTCAATGGAGACTTTGAAAGCCAGAAGGACCTAGACAGATGTAATGCAGACACTAAGAGACCATGGATGCCAGCCTAGACTAATATACCCAGCAAAATTTTCAGTCATCATAGATGGAGTGAACAAGACATTCCAAGACAAAGCCAGATTTAAGCAATACTTATCCACAAACCCAGCCCTACAGAAAGCACTAGAAGGAAAATTCCAACCTAAGGAAGTCAGATACACCCTTGAAAACACAGGCAATAGATAATGCCACAGCATTAAACCCCAAAGAAGAGAAGTACACACACACTACCACCAAAAAATAACAGGAATGAAAAATCACTGGTCATTAATATCCCTTAATATCAATGGACTTAATTCACCTATAAAAAGACACAGGCTTACAGAATGAATATGAAAGCAGGACCCATCTTTCTGCTGCATACAAGAAACACATCTCAAATTCAAAGATAGACACTACCTAAGAATAAAAGGCTGGGAAAAGACTTTCCAATCAAACAGTCTTAAGAAACAAGTAGGTTTAGCCATCCTAATATCCAGAAAAATAGACTTCAAACTAAAATCAATCAAAAGAGATCAAGAAGGGTATTAAATACTCATCATAGGAAAGATCCACCAAGTTGAAGTTTTAATTCTGAACATTTATGCCCCAAACACAAGGGCACCCACATAAGTAAAAGAAACATTAATAAAGCATAAACCACATATAAAACCCCACACATTAATAGCGGGAGACTTCAACACCCCACTTTCACCACTGGACAGATCTCCCAAATCAAAACTTAACAGAGAAATAAAGGACTTTACTGATGTTGTGACTCAAACGGACTTAATCAATATCTACAGAACATTCCATCCTAACAAAAAAGATATAACTTCTTCTCAGCACCCCATTAAATCTTCTCTAAAATTGACCACATACATGGCTACAAAGCAAATCTCAACAGATACAAAACTATGGGAATAATCTCCTGCAGTCTATCAGATCAGCATGGTTTAAAGTTAGATTTCAACAACAACAAAAACAACAGAAAACCTACAAACTCACGGAAACTGAATAATGCTCAAATGAATCACCAATGGGTTAAGGAAGAAATTAAAGACTTCCTAGAGATCAATGAAAATGAAGACACAACATACCCAAAGTTATGGGACACTATTAAAGTAATGCTAAGAGGGAAATTCATAGCACTAAATGCCCACATAAAGAAATTGGAGAAATCTCACACTAGTGACTTAACAGCACACCTGAAAGCTCTAGAACAAGAAGAAGCAAAGTCTCCCAGGAAGAATAGACGCCAGGTAATTATCAAAGTGAGACCTGAAATCAATAAAATAGAAACAAAGAGACCAATACCAAAAAATTAATGAAACAAAGAGTAGGTTCTTTGAGAAAATCAACAAGATAGACAAGCCCTTATCCAAACGAACCAAAAGAAAGCGAGAGAGCATCCAAATGAACAAAATCAGAAATGAAAAGGGGGACATAACAACAGACATTGAGGAAATCCAGAGAATTATCAGGTCATACTTCAAAAACCTATACTCCACAAAAATGGAAAATCTAAAAGAAATGGAAAATTTTCTGGATAGGTACCACACACCTAAGTTAAATCAAGACCAGATAAACTATTTAAATAGTCCATTAACCCCTATGGAAATAAAAACAGTCAGAAAAGTCTTGCAACCAATAAAAGCCCAGGACCACATGGTTTCAGCGCAGAACTCTACCAGATCTTCAAAGAAGAGTTAATACCAATACTCTTTAAATTGTTCCACACAATAGAAACAGAAGAAATATTACCAAACTCCTTCTATGAGACTACAATTACCTTGATTCCTAATCCAAACAAGGATACAACAAAGAAAGATAACTACAGACTGATCTCCCTCATGAACATTGATGCAAAAATACTCAATAAAATACTGGTAAACAGACTCCAAGAAAACATCAAAACAATTATTCACCATGATCTAGTAGGCTTCATCCCAGGGATGCAAGGGTGGTTCAAAATATGAGAGTCCAGCAATGTAATACACCATATAAACAAACTCAAAGAAAAAAACCACATGATCATCTCACTACATGCAGAAAAGGCATGGCAAAATCCAACACCCCTTCATGATAAAAGTCTTGGAGTGATCAGGAATACAGGGAACATACCTAAACATAATAAAGGCAATTTACAGCAAGCCAACAGCCAACATCAAATTAAATGGAGAGAAACTCAAAGCAATTCCACTAAAATCAAGAACGCGGCAAGGCTGTCCACTCTCCCCATACTTATTCAATATAGTACTTGAAGTTCTAGCCAGAGCAATAAGACAACATAAGGAGATTAAGGGGATATAAATTGGAAAGGAAGAAGTCAAGCTTTCTCTATTTGCAGATGACATGATAGTATTCTTGAGTGACCCCAAAGATTCCACCCAGGAACTGATACAGCTTATAAACACCTTCAGCAACATAGCAGGATACAAGATCAACTAAAAAAAATCAGTAGCCCTCCTATATACAATGGACAAAGAAGCTGAGAAGGAAAACAGACATGCATCACCCTTTACAATAGCCACAGATGGCATAAAATACCTTGGGGTAACACTAACCAAGCACGTGAAGGACCTATATGACAAGAACTTTAAGTCCCTGAAAAAAGAAATTGAAGAAGATGTCAGAAAATGGAAAGATCCCCCATGCTCATGGATAGGCAGGACCAACATAGTAAAAATGGCAATTTTACCAAAAGCAATCTACAGGTTCAATGCAATCCCCATCAAAATACCAACACAATTCTTCACAGACCTGGAAAGAATAATATTCAACTTCATATGGAAAAACAAAAAACCCAGGATAGCCAAAAGAATCCGGTACAATAAAACAACCTCTGGAAGCATCACAATCCCTGACCTCAAGCTCTACTATAGAGCTACAGTAATAAAAACAGCTTGGTACTGGCATAAAAACCAACATGTGCACTAATTGAATCAAATTGAAGACCCTGATATTTTTCTGCACACATATGAACATATAATTTTTGACAAAGAAGCCAAAACTGTGAAATGGAAAAAATAAAGCTTCTTCAACAAATGGTGCTGGTACAACTGCATATCAACATGTAGAAGGCTGCAAATAGATCCATATCTGTCACTGTGCACAAAACTTAAGTCCAAGTGTATCAAGGACCTCAACATAAATCCCACTAGTCTGAACCTGCTAGAAGAGAAAGTAGGAAGTAGTCTTGAACGCACTGGCCTAGGAGAGCACTTCCTAAATATAACACCAGTAGCACAGACACTGAGAGAAACAATTAATGGGACCTCTTGAAACTGAGAAGATTTTGTAGAGCAAAGGATATGGGTAACAAGGCAAAGTGACAGCCTACAGAATGGGAAAAGGTCTTCACCATCCCCACATCTGACAGAGGACTGATTTCCAGAATATATAAGGAACTCAAGAAATTAGACATCAAAACTACCAACAGTCCAATTAAGAAATGGGCTTGCCGGGTGGTGGTGGCGCACGCCTTTAATCCCAGCACTCGGGAGGCAGAGCCAGGCAGATCTCTGTGAGTTCGAGGCCAGCCTGGGCTACCAAATGAGCTCTAGCAAAGGCGCAAAGCTACGCAGAGAAACCCTGTCTCGAAAAACCAAAAAAAAAAAAAAAAAAAAAAAAAAAAAAAAAAAAAAAAGAAAGAAAGAAAGAAAGAAATGGGCTTTAGAACTAAACAGAGAGTTCTCAACAGAGGAAACTCAAATGGCTGAAAGTCATTTAAGGAATTGCTCAGCATCCCTAATTATCTTGGAAATGCAAATCAAAACGACTCTGAGATACCACCTTATGCCTGTCAGAATGGCTAAGATCAAAAACACTGAAGACACCTTATGCTGGAGAGGATGTGGAGCTAGGGGAACTCTCCTCCACTGCTAGTGGGAATGCAAGCTTGTACAACCACTTTGGAAATCAATATGGTACTTTCTTAGAAAATTGGGAATCAATCTCCCCCAAGAACCAGCTATACCACTCTTGGGCATATACCCAAGAAATGCTATACCATACCACAAGGGCACTTGCTCAGCTATGTTCATATCAGCCTTGTTTGTAATAGCCAGAACCTGGAAACAACCTAGATGCCCTTCAACTGAAGAATGGATAAATAAAATGTGGTACATATACACAATGGAATACTACTCAGCAGAGAAAAACAATGACATCATGAGGTTTTCAGCCAAATGGATAGATCTAGAAAACATCATCCTGAGTGAGGTGACCCAGACTCAGAAAGACAAACATGGTATGTACTCACTCATAGGAGGATACTAGATGTAAAACAAAGATGACTAGAGTGCTACTCACAACTCCAGGGAGGTTACCTAGAAAACAGGACACCAAGAAAGACACAGGGATCACCCAATGACAGAGAAATTGATGAGATCTACATGAACAACATGTACATGAGTGGCAGTAATGAAGGGCAAGTGTCAAGGGAAAGAGCTTAGGGGAGCAGGAGATCCCAGCTGGATCAAGAAAAGAGAGGGAGAACAAGAAATAAAAGACCATGATAAATGAAGACCACATGAGAATAGGAAGAAGCAAAGTGCTAGAGAGGCCCACAGAAATCCACAAAGACACCCCCACAATAGACTACTGGTAATGGTCGAGAGACAGCTGGAACTGACCTACTTTGGTGATGGGATGGCCAAACACCCTAATAGTCATGCTAGAAACCCCATCCAAGGACTGAGGAATCTGGATGCAGAGGTCCATTGCTAGGCCCCAGGTGGAGCTCCGGGAGTCTAATTAGCGAGAAAGAGGAGGGTTTATATGAGTGAGAATTGTTGAAACCAAGGTTGGATAAAGCACAGAGACAAATAGCCAAATGAATGGAAACACATGAACTATGAACCAAAGGCTGAGGGGCCCCCAACTGGATCAGGCCCTCTGAATAGGTGAGACAGTCGATTGGCTTGATCTGTTTGGGAGGCATCCAGGCAGTGGGACCGTGTCCTGTGCTCATTGCTTGAGTTGAGTATTTGAAACCTGGGGCTTATACAGGGACACTTGGCTCAGCCTGGGAGTAGGGGACTGGACCTGCCTTGGCTGAATCTATCATGTTGAACTCAATCTCAGGGGAGTCTTTGCCCTGCAGGAGATAGGAATGTGGGGTTGGCTGGGGGGAAGGCCGGGGTTAGTTGGAGTGGTGTGCTGGGTGCGGGAGGGGGAGGGAGCAAGGGAATCCCTGGCTGATATATAAAATTAAATTAAACTATAAAAGAAAAACATAAAAGAAAAAATAAGCATAGCCTTTTCTAGCATATTTTAATTTAGATCTAAATAAATTAAAATATTTTAATAAATCCATGAATTATGAAACATGTTTCTTTTTTGTTTTATTCTTAAATAAAATTATCAGCCTTAAGGATGATGAGCTGGCTCAGTGGATTAAAATACCCTTGCTGCCAAAACTGAAGACCTGAGTTCAATCCCTGGAACTCACATGGTGGAATGAGAGAAGTGACTTTCAATTTGTCCTCTGACCTCTACCTGCACTGTAGGTGGCACGTGCAACCCTCCACAACACACAATAAATAAATATAATAAGAATATGAGCTCTAAATATTTAATATATGCAGGATTTCATTGGGGCTAAATTCCTAGACTTTGAGGAGGTAGCCTTTATATCTCTTTGCTGTTAAAGGATTTTCATAAAGGATTTTATAGTACCCAGGGAAATGTAGTAGTGAGGATTCAGTGCATATGAAGGCCTTAGAAGGGTGATAAGGTTGGTAGTCAGAAGCCATAATTGTAATTCAACCTGTCCCACTAAAGCTGCTGCTGTTGTTACCTCTCACCTTCAAAGACCTCCCAGCTGATTGTGGCATTTGACTAGCAGTTAACAGCAGCAAGAGCATGCCTTTTCCTCCATTTCCTTTACACACTTGTTCAAAGGCATCTCATAGGCCAGTAGAATTCATATTCAGAATCCTAGCTGCAGGAGAGCCAGAGAAAGGGGTTTTCCTTTCTTTTGTGGGAGGATAGTAGGGATTTTAAGGGACAAATAGTCCTATCAAGCATAATTGTGAATGAAAAATGCTAAGCAGAGGGATGTAACTGCCTAAGGAGGGCATTGAGACCCCCCCCCAAGCATTGTACTTACAAGAGGAGTGAAGTACTCTTTCTAGATACAGGTTCATGTGGGGAGAAAAGGAAGCTCTAAGCAAATGAAATCTTGAGTGAATGTGCATTGTTGACATGGGCACTGCCATGTCAAGGTCCCCAGTGAAAGTGGGCAAAGTCTTCCCCCAAGTAGTCTGAGCATGACAGCAAAGCCTTCCTCAGGGGTCAGAATGAGAATTTTGACAGTGTGTGCAAAAAATTCAATCTTAGTTTCTTTTCTCAGAAATTATAGCCTGAAAACTGTCCTCTATAGAGACCATTCTGGTGATACTGTATTCCCCCAAATATTGTGCACCCTAATAAACTTATCTGGGGTCAGAGAACAGAACAGCCACTATATATATAAGTCAGAAAATGGTGGCACACATGCTTTAATCCTAGCGTTCCAGAGGCAGAGATCCGCCTGTATCTCTGTGAGTTCAAGACTACACTGGAAACAGCCAGGCATGGTAACAAGAGCCTTTAATCCCAGGAAGTGATGGCAGGGAGCAAAAAGGTATATAAGTGTGAGGACCAAGAACTAGGCTGGTTAAGCTTTCAGGCTTTGGAGCAGCAGTTCAGCTGAGATCCATTCAGATGAAAACTCAGAGGCTTCCAGTCCAAGGAAACAGGATCAGCTGAGGAATTTGTGAGGTGAGAAAGCTGTGGCCTGTTCTGCTTCTCTGATCATTCAGTGTTCACCCCAATACCTGGCTCTGGGTTTGTTTTTATTAATAAGATGGTTAAGATTCATGCTATAGACCATTCTTACAGAGATTAGCTAAACCTGAGTCCTTGACTAGCTCTTATACAATAAACTCTCCCTCCTTGTTTTCTGTATGCAACACCATCTCCCTGTTCAACTCTATATAATAAACATGCTGAGCTTCTGGTGTGCTGCAGCTTCTCCATTAGAGAGCAGGGTCCACTTGATCTCAGCTTTTCTGTACCTGTGTTTGTGTGTTTGTCTTTTCTTCATTCCCTTGCTTCCTCTGTCAGGTCAATCCCTGGAGTTTTGCTGAACATGGCATGTTCAGATGGAAATGAAATGAACTCCCTTCATAAAGGCATGCCCAAATGCCATTTATTATTGACACTGACATCTAAGCTAAAATAGGAATTTGTGAATCATAATTTATAAGTAGACCCCCAAATCTTGTCATTGAATATTTGACTATTCTAGAGCAGACCTAAGAGTAGAACTTTTCAAAGTTCTGGGCGTGGTGGTCCAGTCCTTTTTCCCAGAACTCAGGAGGTAGAGGGTGGAGTGTCAGGAATTCAAGGCTCTGCTACATAATAATTTTGAGGCTAGAATGAGTTACACAAGACCCTGTTTCAAAATATAACAAAAACAAGAAAACAAACTCAACCTCTCATGAATCTTTCTACATCACTATGAACCATCAGTACTAGACTGTGAAATGTGTTTATAGCACCTTTTAAGTGTATTTCTGCAGTGCTTGGAGTTTATTTTTTGTACAACAGTAAGATTTTAATAGAAGAAATGGGAGGAGGAGTATATGAAACTCCCTCTTCTGCTTAACTGTTCTGAAACCCAAATTGCTCCAAAAAATCTATGAAGACAAAACTTAATAAAATAAACCACTTAAAATGAAATCATCATTTTCTGTAGGGCTAAGTATTGAACAAGTTCAACTTGAGGCAGCAAGTAAAACTGAAGATGGTTAGGACTCTGCACAGCAGTTAGCAGGTATGTGCTTATTTTTGTAGAATATTTCTTGTTGCTTTCTCTCATTTTTCTTCAGATTAAAATAATACTTTGGCATGGATTAAGGTGGCATATTGGATGGTAGTATATTATGGTCTCCTTCTATGTGTTTTCTATTCCATGTTACAGTTAATGGTATTCTATTTGACACATTTAGGGCATAGTATAGTATTTTCTCTATACTATGAGAAAACACAGGCCATTAAGAGAAAGAGAGAAATCACTTTCTTGTAGTGGCCAGGACCCAGGTCTGTACTGTCTGAAAATGTAGGTGAATGCTGTCTGTCACATCGGTAGGATCAGTTAGCCATGGACTACAGTCCACCTGACACCAGAGGCTTACAACAAGAAGGCCTCCTTAGAATTGGGAAGAGGACCACAGTTAACAGCCCTGAGATAAATAAGTCTTGCAGCAATTCTTCCCCAAGATGAAAACATGGACTCTAAAGCTAAAGTTCCATCTTTAAATATATTAGTCTTCTCTTACACATGTTGTATTTTTCTTGAGGTTCAGTCATTTTGCCAATTCCTTGCATTTCTTGGAATGTAGCTTCAATTTGGGCTCACACGATATGTTAGGGAATATCCCGTTTTTTGTTCACTTTGTGCATATTTCTGGAGTCTCAAACCTCTATTTTCTTGCCATTGGTACTCAAGTTAAATTATTAAATTGTTGATACCAGTTCTATAGACTGTTTTGGGATGAATTGTTAATTGGAGGGATAGGCTGCTTACTACTGGGTCTTCAAGATAGTTTGATATGTCCACATGTTGGTGGAGGGTAGACTGATTTTTCACTATTTCTTGTTGAAGTAACATTTAATTCTATTAGATTTTTTGTTACAGGCTTCTCTATATGGAAGTGTATCTTGCATCTTCAAATTACATTTTCCTTATTAAACTCCTCCTTAAAGCAATTCTTCTTAATGCTGTGACTTGAGTCTGACATTTTTAGGACTGCCTGGGGGAAGTCAAAGCCAGAAAAGATAAGGGAATCTACAGCTCACTGCCCACTTGGAATTTAAATAGAGAAATGTATCAGAATGAGAAAAACATAACAGGCAAATATGCAATTGTTCACTATCCTGTCTGAATCAGTTCTGGGTTAAAGATGAAGCTTCTTATAAAACCAAAAATATGGAATTATGAGAATTGCATGCCTGGTATTAGAATTATGGTAACTTAGTTGGAATGGGAATAGTCACACACACACACACAGACACACACACAGACACACACACAGACACACACACACACACACACACACACACACACACACACACACACACACCTCCCCCCACCCCACCCTGATTTCATCATTCTAGTTTCATGGATGGGACAAGACCATACATAGTCAAAGTGGGGAAAAGCACAATCTACTCAGTATAGAATAAACAGCTCAACAATAAGATGAACACAGTCATCCTTTCTGTAGGTCTCTGCTAGAGGTTTTTAAGCAAAGGACTTTTACTGTTTGGAAGGCACTGTTCTTTGTGAAGGGCTAGCCAAGGCTGCTTGATCAGGGTCAAGGCAATTAGTATCAGTAGCCTGATCTTATCTGGAGAAGCAGGAAAGGCAAGAGTCCCACCCAATCCTTGGCATGGCAGAGTAGAAAATGCTACTTCCATGTGCCATATTTCTCCAGACAAAAGCTTCTGCCCTTCAGGCAAGTAAGTTGTTCATTGTGGATCACAAGATGAAAATACAGGGTGTCTGCCTGAATATTAACTTCAAATAAACAATGACAAATATTTGGTATAAGTATTGTACCTTACATTTTATTGGGTATCTTAAACTTACATTTGTGAAATCACGCATATAATCAGTGAACCCTAGTTCAAGGTTAGCACATGAATGGCTCATGGTAGGTTAATGACTTGTAGCCAGAACCATTTAGTTTGACTTCAAGGCCTGCATGTTTTACTGTTCTGTCCTGCCTAGCACACTTACATTCATGAACAACAGGCCTGAGAGAATTCAAAAGGGAAAGATATGATTGATGTATTTTTTGCATTTAAGTGACTTGGCTTTGCTATGATAAGCATAAAATGGAGCAGCAGTATCTTTTTGAGGGTTTTCTGTGTGCTTGGAGAGCAAGGAGGCTATGGTCAGCTTTGTAAGAGGAAAGGGAAGGGAAAATGATGTAATTATATTAAAATCTCAAAAATCTAAAATATTTTTAAAAGCTGGAATCAGCTTACCTTCCAGAGGAATATGACAAAGAGCTTGTTACACTTTCCTTTTCAGAGTTGTCTTGAACTGTTCAGTAGCTCCACAGAGTGAGAAGTTAATGAGATAGTGCTGAGAGAGCTAGTGATGACTTAATTTGAAAAGGAAAATTGAGACTAGGTCAATTAGCAGGAATAGACACAGCAGAAATTGTCGTACCTTTAACTAAGAAGGACAATGAAAAATTATGGACAGAAAATGAACCTTGGCAAAGAGCTTGCAGTAATTTTTTGGAGAAATTAACAACAAATATCCCAAAAGCTATAGAATTGATCTTATAATGAAAGCTGATTGGATCTTGCCACCAATTGTACGGGAAAAAACTATATCTGGAGTTCGCACATTTTATCCAGATGCCAACAAACAAGGAAAGGCAGGATACAAATCAGAAAATTTAAGTAAAGTGATTCAAAGTCCTTATAATTAAGTTCAAAAATCAGAATTTTATGCTATTCTGTTGTTATTAATGGATTTTTCAGAACCTCTCAACATAATAACTGACTCTCAGTATGCTAAAAGAGTAGTATTACATATTGAGGCTGTAGAATTTATCTCTGATGCTTCAGAATTAACTTCACTATTTATTCAATTACAAGATACAATCAGGAAAAGGAGTCATCCTTTATATTTAACTCACATCCGATACCATACTGGTCTGCTAGGCCCTCTAGCACAAGGCAATGATGAGATTGATAAATTATTGATAGGAAATGTTCTGGAGGCCTCAGAACTTCATAAAAAACATCATGTCAATAGTAAAGGTTTAAAAAAGGATTTTTCCATAACCTGGCAACAAACCAAAGAAATAGTAAAGAAATGTCCTACTTGTTCCTTCTACAATCAAATGCCATTACCAGCAGGATGTAACCCAAAGGGTACTCAGAGGAATGAAATCAGGCAGATGGAAGTGTTTCACTTTGCAGAATTTGGAAAATTGAAATATGTACACCACACCATTGATACTTATTCAGGATTTCAATGGGCAACTGCTTTGAGTTCTGAAAAAGCTGATTCTGTAATCACTCATTTGCTAGAAGTTATGGCCATCATGGGTATACCTGCACAAATTAAAACTGACAATGCTCCAGCATATGTCTCTGTTAAAATGAAACAGATTTTTGCTTATTACAACATAAAGCATATTACAGGCATACCACATAATCCAACAGGTGAAGCAGTTATAGAAAGATCAAACAGAACTCTAAAGGATATGCTAAATAAACAGAAAGGAGTAACAAAACCCTCCAGAATTAGATTGCATAATGCTCTATTAACTTTGAATTTTCTTAATGCCAATGAGAAAGGAACAACAGCTGCAGAGAGACATTGGATAATAGAAAAAACTACAGAATTAAATCAGCCTATATACTTTAAGGATGTGCTGACCTCAGAATGGAAACCCGGGTATGTGTTACATTGGGGATGAGGTTTTGCTTTTGTTCCTACGGGAGAAGATAAGCTGTGGGTACCATCAAAATTGATAAAGGTTCGTTTTGAACAAGAGAAACCTCTTAATTAGAGGAGGTGATAGTTCATCAACCAGCATGAACATCCAATTTAAACTAACATACCAGTAACACATGCCTTTTCATTTAATCAGATAATAACTTGCCGAAATGGAACATCCCCAAAATTAGTCTTGGGGAAAGGTTTTTGTTTTTGTCTTTTAGGAGAATGAAGGTTAAGGAATCTGAAGAACACTGGACCTCTGAGACAACTGAAGAAAAGGGACAAATCATCTATCTCAGGAAACAGAGTGAAATGGTGTATGGGTATATCATCTAAAAAAATTTATAAGTCTTCCTAAATATTTGTTTCTGCTCTTCTCTAAAGAAATTTAACACTATTGGTCTTCTAATAGTCCCAGTTCAATTAAAATTTAAAGCTGACTTTCGAGTTGGAGAATGGCTCTCTCCTTCTTTAAATTTAAGTATGTTGTTAAAAGGAAAATGCAAATTCCCTGTATCATGCCAAAAGAAAAGAGCCATCTTCTGCTATGGGACAGGAGAAAAGCCAAATTAATTAAGGGACTATTCTACTCTATTCTGATTCTTTAAACTTTTCTTACAATATGAATTTTATATCAAAATTTACAAGATTAATATATATATATAAATTTTAAACTTTGTTAAGATATGAATGGTCATATAGAGTACTAACTAATTCTAGAAAAAAGGCTTCAATTAGCTGCATATATATGTCTTTGTGTTCGAGTCTCTTATCAGTTTTCTGCAGGAAATCATGGCCAGGCCTAACATCAACTGAAGTCTCCAGAAAGAAGATGGGGCCCCAAAGCAACAACAAATCCACATGGACCAAAATAATATCACTAAGCTGCCAAACATCATCTGCAGATCAGCTTTGAACTACAGTGTTCAGAGCAATTTTGAGAGGGCTAGCTGAGATGATCTAGTCTGAAAGACTATTTGAATAAAGACTTGAGATAAACCCTGAACTTTGACATTATACACAGACTGCATAATGAAGGATATAGTTACCTTTCCTAGCATTTGACAATTACCCTAAAATTTTTTTTTCAGGATCAAGTTAACTTCTCCCATACCCAGAAGGCAGTAATTTTAAGAATATGACGCCCACATTCCCAATTAGGTGGTGTAGGGCAGGTGGTTTTTTGGTCTTTTTAATGGGTTTTGGGTCTGGGGTAATTTTCATTGTTTAGGGGGGTTGGTTACAAGTTGTTATCAAGGGTTAGGAAAAAGGCTAAGCAAAGGAGATTAGATTGAAGGTTCTTGTTTTAATAAAAAAGAAAGAAGAGAAAACAAGAAAAATATATTTACTAGTTTTAAATACTTTACATTGGATTTGAATGTTTTATATTGTATACAAATTTGAAATTGATATTGTTAGAAAATGCTATATGTATATTTCTAATTGTACTTATACTGTTCATTTAACAATGTAATGCAATTTTCTGATCCTTGAATGTTATTATTACCAACTATTAGGATATAAAGAAGTGAAAGTTAGTTAGACATTATAATAGAACTTGTAGTCATACTAGGTATGTTTTAAAAATTGAGCAGATATATTTTAGATAAAAAGGTCATCTTTAAACCCTTCAGAGATCTACAGAATATGGCATTTAAAATGATTTAATAACTTAGAAAATTTTTCTTTTTGTTATGACTATGAGACATGTCGGGTCCTGGCAGTACCAATCAACTTCAGAGAAAATATGGACATTGAAGAAACTGCATATGAAGTTAACTTTCATTGTGGCAAAAGTTAGCCACTGGACAACAATGAATCCTCAAATAAACAAGACAAAATGGACAGACAAAGGACTACTGATTCTTGCCAAAACAAGTGTGGTAATGGCTTTATCAAAAGGCATCTTCTGAGGCCAGGACAATATGGCACCATCACTGAAGTGGCCTTCACAATCCGGAAAAGGTACAGTGCCCTTCAAAGGCAGCTGAACAGGCAGTGGGCCAATGGCTACTGAAGTGCAATGGAACAGCAGCTGAAACAGTTATTCTTGAAGAGTAACTAAGCTCACGCCTCTCAATAGTAGACTGGCATTTAATATAGGGATGTGGAGAAGAAGACGATGCTAAGATGAAGCCATATATATACACAGCCAAGAAGAACGGACAGCTGAATTCAAAAAACCGTCAACAATTTCCAGCATTTAAAATCTTGAATCATGACATGACACTAGTGGAATTCAGGTCTTTCTGGTACATGGATTGCTCTCACCCAATGTGAGGTTGAACTGTTGACCTTGTGTACATCCTACTTCACAAATGAGTCTGTCAGATATGCTAAGCCTATAGGCTGAAGATGATGCCCCAATACTGCAGAGAAACCTCAGGTGACTGTCCAGGCAGCTGGCTGTTTCTGTCAACTCTCGAATTTTTTGGAAGTTGCTTGCATGCACTTCCTGTTTTTATTTTTGTTAGGTAATATCATTTTCTTCTTGGGTCTCTGAGGGAGTTAAAGATTAGTTAGTTATAGTTGAAGATTAGTTAGTTATAGTTGAAGACTAATTAGGATAGAAAGTGAATTAGATCCATTTTGGACTTAGCAAATAGGATAGATAATTAAATTATTTTTTTCTGAATTTGTTAAATAAAAATGGCCTAGACACTGTTAGGTATTTATTACTTGTATATATTGTATATAGTTATTGTACTTTTTTGTATAGTTTTTCTTATGTTAGTTATAACCTTTTTTCCTTTTATTAAAACAGAAAAGGGGGAATATGGTGGTATTTTATTTGTACTGAAATGTGATTTTATTTGTATGTTAATAAATAAATTTGCCTGGGGTCAGAGCTAATTGCAAGCTGTAGCAGAGCTGGATGTTCTTGGCGCATGCCTTTAATCCCAGCACTTGGAAGCCAGAGCTAGGTCTGAGCTAGATCTCTGTGTGTTCAAGGATACAGCCAGCATTGGTGACACATGCCTTTAATCTCAATACCATAGAAGACCTGGAAGTCTCCACAGACAGGCAGTGACGAGACAGTCATGTGTTTTGGGTTTACAGCCAATGAGAAGGGAGAACAGAAAGACTATATAAAGACAAACACCCAGGAAATAGGTCCTCTTTCAGAGAGGTCTCTTGGCTAAAGAGGTTAGCTGCAGCAGGCGGGTAAGGCTCTTAGCCCTGATCTCCTTGCTTTCTTCTTTGCATTGGTTCTGTGTTTCTTATTTAATAAGATGGTTGACTACATCTACAGTTTTGTCCTGGTTGAAAAATCTGACCATGTAGGAGAAATTGGATAAAGTGGCTCTTGTGGATGCAGTGATATCATTGGGTCTGGCAACTGCTGTGCTTCTTTGCCAACAACTGCTATTGAGCATTTGCCATCTTCCCTGCTGCTGTAGAGGCTAAGTATTAAATGCAGAGAGGCCAGCAGCCCTGCCAGTTCATCTGTTGGCTCAGCAGGCAGGCAGGAACCAAGCATCAATAGAGATGGGGAAACCTTTGAAATCACCAGTTTGAACACCCTGTCTTGAATAGAGAAGTCTGAAAATGAGGGGAGTAAGTCAGAATTAAAGTTAAAGGTCTACCTGTGGCAACTCAAAGGGAGAAGGTGAGCACCCTTAGGGAACAGGTTAGACTAAGAGATATACTCTTCTGATGGGACAATGTAGGAGGCAGAAGAGGTTTGGATATGGACACAATGGACATTTTGTGCAGGGTGTTCTTTGTCTTAAGACTCTCTGCACTATAGGATGTTTAACAGCACCTCTGGTTCTGTACCATTAAATGACAATAGCAACCTTGTGTTAGTTACTTTTCTTGTTGCTACAATAAAATGCCAGACAAGAGCAGCTAAAGGAAGGGAAAGATTGTTTTGGCTCGGTTACAAGATAGGGTCCATTATGGCATGGGGACATAAGTGCAGGGGGTTGGAGGATAGCACCTAGACCATTAAGCATGTGATGACATTGCATCTGCAGTCAGGAATCAGAGAGAGTTGAATACTGGTGCTCAAATCCCTTTTTTTGGTCTCCTCTCCAATTAAGTCTAGGACCACAGCCTATGGAATGGTGTCCATATTTAGGGTAGTTTTCCCACCTTAATTAATCTGCTCTAGACATTTCTTCATACACATGTTTTTGTCCTAGTGATTCTAAATCTCAACACTCTTGATAGACAATCAAAATTATCTGTAACAATCCCTACAGGTTAGATAAGAAAAGTATCTCCATATACCACCTAATGCCTTTGGAGTACATATGGTCTGAAAATTAAGCCCACCAACATATGGGTGGACATTTTAGCATGATCCATTTAGAATTTTTGGTACCTAATGATCCTAATTACCCTCTATTACAGATGAATTGTGACTTCCCAGCAAGATATGCTGTGGTCCTAGCCTTCAGTCTTTCAGAATGTGACCTTATTTGGAAGTGATGCTTTTGGCAATATTAATACCTAAGATAAGGCTGTAGTAGTATAGGGTGGTACACTATACTAGTCAACCCAGCTTGACTAGTATTCTGATAAGAAGGTGGTTATGTGAGCACATGGAGGAAGAACACATTGTGATGACAGAGGTAGATTATACTGCACAAATGTCTCAAATGACAAATCTGGGAAGTGAAAGGCTGAGAGAGGAGATACCATCCCACTGTCCAGGGAGCAGCATGTAATAGGCACAAAGGTAAAGCCATGGAACACATGGCAACATATAGATTAACAGAAACAGGCTGAGTTTAAGTGTAAGAGCTAATCAGTGGTAGGCCTGAGCTAATGGCCTCGCAGTTTTCAATAATATTAGCCTGTGTGTGTTTATTTGAGTCTGAGTGGCTACAGGCTCAGGCAGGACTGGAGAAAAATTCAGCTACAAATGGTGCCCAATGGCTTGAGTTTCCACCTAAAACCTGAGAATACTTAATAAGCAATTCTAAATGGAGCCAAAACCAGATTCCTACTACATGTCTCATGTGGGTGGCTAGACACTGCAACATGTGGGCTTGAGCTACTCTATGGAGGGTTCCTGCCATGTGGGCTTGACCTGCATGTAACATGGCAGATTCCAAGCTGTGTAGTATGTTGCAGGGTGGATATAGCTTTTGCTAGTTAAAAAGTTAAAGAGAAAATAAAAGTAATATAAAAATAAGCTACATAGAGATGGATATCACACAGAGAATCTGGATTGTGTTATCTTTGGGATTTTTAACTGCAGAAAGACATGTATATTTTAAAGTTACCTTGACTTCAAAATTTTGACCTAAGGATATGTTGCTTTGGAAAGGAGGCTCTGCTTTTGTTTCCACAGGAAGCAAGGGGCAATGGATTTGTTCCAGATTTAAGATACATCAGGTTTGACCAGCCAGGCCCCCCTGAAAGGTCTCTGATCACACCATGGCATAGAAGATCCAACATCCAGAATGGTTTAAAGGCAACTAGCTCAAACAATACAACCTCATGGACTACTCCATAATTCTAAAATCTTCTTTGTGTCCCCATAAGAATACAGCACTTTCATCCAGCAGGAATGTAGCCTAGAAAACTATGCCCACATTCCCAAAAATTAGATTATGGATGTTTGTCTTGTTTAGGTTGTTGGTTACAAATTGTTATTGGCCATAGTCAATACCTTTCTAAAATAAGAAAGGGGGATAAGATACAGAAGTATAGGATATAGATATGATAGGATAAAAGGGTACAGTGTTGAAACTACTTTTAAAGAGTAACTTGTTTAAAATATTTTACATTGATATGAATTTTAGTTTATTGATATAAATTTAAAGTTAATTTTGTTATACTATATATATTTCTACTCTTGTTTAAGGTATTATGTTTTTGCAACTCATTTAAATTGTAATGGATAACTAAGAAATATAGATTAATAATTAGTCTTCCATCATAGTCAAACTTGTAGTCATGTTAGTTAAGTTTTCCAGGTATACATAGATATATTTCAGATAGGTTGGTAATCTTCAAACACTTCAAAGACCTACAGAATATGACATTTAAAATGTTTTAAAAATTTAGACTTTCTGGACAGTAAGACACATCTGCTCTTGGCAGCACCAATTTACTTCAGAGAGGAGGATGGACATCAAAGACACTCCATATGGAGTTTATCTTCACCTTGGCAAAAATAGCGACTTGGGCAAGAAACTGTTCTTGCCTGGACTGTTTGACCTGTAAGAAGGTGACCACTGAACTTTGCTTGACAAAATTGTCCTTCAGGTTCCTGCTTCACAGAGGAAACTGCCAGACATTCTACAGGACACAGAGAGAAGTGACTGAGAGACTCTAGGCCTGTGGGCTGAAGACAGATGCCCCAACTTTACAGAGTATCGTTAGATGACTGTCCAGGCTGCCAGCTGTCTCTGTCTACTCTCACAAGACTCTCAAAAGTTGCTTGTGTCCTTCTCCCATTTCTCAGGTAATATTAGATCCTTTTGAGGTCTTTGGTGTAGTTGAAGACTAGATAGTTATAATTTCCTTAGTTATGATAAAAGATAAGTTAGATATGAAATCTTAGACTCACAAATGTAGGATAGGTATGATATCTTCTTTAATTTTGCCAAATACAAATAGATTAGATATTATAAATAGACTAGATATTGTAATTGTAATTCATGATTGATAATTGTTTTGTTATATGTAATTTTACTATGTTAAAGTTAAAATCTTCTTCCTTTTTGAAAAAAAAGAAAAGGAGAAGTGCTGTAGATATCTGTATGCTGTGAATGTGTTACTATGATTGATTGATCAATAAAATGCTGATTGGCCAGTAGCCAGACAGGAAGTATAGGTGGGACAATAAGAGAGGAGAATTCTGGGAAGTGGAAGGCTGAGAGAGGAAATGCCAGCCTGCCATCCAGGGAGCAGCATGTAACAGGCACACAGGTAAATCCACGGAACACGTGGCAACATATAGATTAACAGAAATGGGCTGAGTTTAAGTGTAAGAGCTAGTTAGTGGTAGGCCTGAGCTAATGGCTGAGCAGTTTTCAATAATATTAGCCTGTGTGTGTTTATTTGGGTTTGAGTGGCTGCGGGCCTGGGTTGGACTGGAGAAAACTTCAGTTACAGACAAACATCAGAAGTCAATATGAGGACATGCTAACAGCAAGGGTCCAACACCACCATCTTGATTTTGTACATTGAGACCCCATAACTAGTAGACAAGACATTCCTGTTGTTTCAGCTGCCCAGTTTGTTTGATACTTTGTTCATGCAATCTAAATAAATTAATACAATCTTTTTGCTAATGTTTGTCACCAAAGACTGGCAGTGAGTGGTTGTTAGGATTAGTATACTGTGCCATAGTACCTGACTATCTGGAACAATCAGGGAGAGAGAGAGAGGCCTGCTAGCTATCCGCAGCCTGAATCAGTTTGCTCATCTCTCTTTAAGTCAATTTATTCCCTCAAATGGGCCATTTCTGTGAGCTTTCCATTAAAGATTAAAGACCCAACACAATCCTACACGTTGTACATTCGTGTTTTCTTTTTCTCTTCTGCCTCTTCTTTCATTCTTTAACCAAGGCCAGAATGTAGGAATAGTGGAGAAAGCATCCTTCATTTAGCTATGAGAAGCTCAAGCCCATTCCCTATCCTATACTTCAGAATTGAACAATAGTATTAAAGTTAGAATCTCAAATGCCTTGCATGGCTCCTTTTTTAAAAGTTTCCCTATTGAAAAATGTGACTCACAAGCCCCAGTTAGATGACTTAGTGGGTAAGGATACTTGCCCCCACCCTGACAACCTGAGTTTAATCTCTTTGGCCCACATGACAGAAAGAAAGAACTGACTCTTACAAGTTGTCCTTTGAAGGTTCAAAAGACACAAAAGAAAAAGGAAAGATGGAAAGTCATTGAAAGAGACAATTGGCATTCTAGGATTTCTTTTTGTTTAAATTTATGCCTGCATCATATGGTAGTTCTATGATTAGTTTTCTAAGGAAATTCCATACTGTTTCCCATAATGACTACATCACCTTACATTTCCACCAGAAGTTTGGTAGGCTTTCTCCAGCTCCTCACTAATAATGTTTTCTGTTTTCTTTTTGGTAGGAGCTATCCTTATGGAATAAGTTGATGTTACATTGTAGTTTTGATTTACATTTTCCAGATGATTAGTGATATATGACATCTTCTTATGAGAAAATATTAAATGAGATTCTTTGAATATTTTCTTATAAGAAGATGTCATACATCACTAATCATCTGGAAAATGTAAATCAAAATGTGATTCTTTTAATCCTACTTCTAGGCATACATGCAAAAGGACTAAAATCATTATACCAAATAGTATCAACATTCCTATATCCATTGCAAGTTTTTTTTACCATAACCAAGACACAGAAATAGCTTAAGAATTCATTAACTGACAAATGAACAAAGAAAACATGGGGTATATGAACAATAGTATTCACTCACATAAAAGAAGAAAATTCTGTAATCTATGAGCCTATGGAAGTGTCTTCAGAACTCTGTTAAGAGAAATAAACCTGACACAGAAAGACATATAAGCCATGATAACACACACACACATGCACACAAAATCACAAACCATTAAATTATAGGACAGAGCAGAATACTGGCTACCAGAGGGTAAATTGGGGAATATTTACTGAACAACACTAATTAACTTTGGAAATAGCAACTTATAGAAGAAGAGTTTCCCTTGGTTTATGGTTCCAGAGGGTTAATCATGTCAAGGAGCCATGGAAGTATCAGGCTGCAGGATCAGGAAGCTGAGAGATCACATCTTTAACTGCAAGCATGAAGCAGAATGACCTGGAAATGGCGTGAGACTATATAACTTTTTTTTTAAAGGGTATCAGTGGATTTATTAAGATATAAAATAGGGAGAAATACAATCAGGGATACAGAACAAAGTAAAGAGCCTTTGTCATCATGTGTTCTTCCCAGGGGTGAATGGAGCCAGCCAACTGGTTTTCAACCACTTTGAGAGAGAGACCATGCACCCCTCCTTAGTTTTAAGCAGTCAGGTACTCAGAAAAAAAATCATGCCTCTATCAGGCCAGATATTCTAAGGCCATTGGTGGAGCAAATTCCCATCACACCCTTGTATCTTTCTCCAAAGATCCTGGAATAGGTTGAAGGGGTCATGACTAGAAAAAGAAAGCCTGGTTTGATAGGTATAACCACAGAGACTATATAATCTTAAAGCCAGCTGCAGTAATGTACTTCCTTCAGTAGGGCTACAACACTTAAATTGCCCCAAACAATGCTACTGACTGTGAATCAAGTGTTCAAATAACCAAACCTATTGGGAGCATTTCTCATTCAAACCACAACACTATCTTATTTGTCAATTTTGCCTAAAGAAAGCTGTGCAAAATTAAAGAAATAAGACATATTAAGCTAAGAAAATATTCAATACATGGCTTAGGCATATTCAAAGTTTGCCAGTAGCTTGACTTCAATGACTCTCCAAGTACCAAGTCTGTTAAGGCAGATAGACAAAAGGGAAATGCAGTACTGGGAACCAGTAGGTGGTTGGAGGGAACCCACACACAGAATCCTATTGTCAGAATCTCACTTTTCTATTAGTTTAACTTATTCTGTATTGGCAGAACTGCTAGCCATGCATCCAGATTTGCTTTTACCAAACAAAGTATCTTTGGTGATGGCTCAATTCAGCCTGTATATGTAAAAGAGAACACATACAGGTTCTGGGGTTAAAGTTTAGTTATCTGTGGAAGGAGAATTGTTTGACCATCTAGGTCTGTATTCTGCAATGATTCCACTCAGTATTCTGTTTTGCCCTTTGGGCCATGGAACAAAGACAAGGGTTCTGTCAAGAAACATAGTTGGAAGTAATTTGTTCATGACCTTTAGCAAGATCTGGAATACTATTGTCCTCTGCTTCTTAAAGCTGTTGCAAGCATCAAGAAGCCCACTTTACCTCTTTGAGGCTTCATCTACATAATCTGAATGTTGGATAATAATCATTCTCCCAAGCCTAGCCTTCCAATGTAGATGAAATTCTAAATGGTCGTAGTAAATAAGAAACACAGAGCCAAATACAGAGTTAAAGCCTAAGAGATCAGAGCAAGAGCTACAACTCCCTTTACCTTACCACTCGCTGTCATTCTTCCCCTGAGAGAAAGACCTTCTCCTGTGTGACCTGTCTTTTTATTGCCTTTCTGTTCTGCCTTCTCATTGGCTCTAAGCCCAGCCACATGACTTCCTCATCACTGCCTGTCTATACAGAACTCCTGCTCTCTATGGTTGGTACTGGGATTAAAGACTCAAGGGTCACCATGCTTGGCTGTGTCCTTGACCACACAGAGGCTCTGCCTGCCATGTGATCAGATTAAGTGCGTGGGCTACCACCACCTGACTTTTTAATTTAATTTAATTTAATTTTACAATATAATTTAATTCTACATATTAGCCATTGATTCCCTTCTTTTCCCCCCCTCCTGCCCCCTTCTCCTTTCCCCCAGCCAACCCCTGATTCCCATCTCCTCCAGGGCAAAGACTTCCCCTAGGATTGAGATCAACCTGGTAGACTCAGTCCAGGCAGGTCCAGTCCCCTCCTCCCAGACTGAGCCAAGCATCCCTGCATAAGCCCCAGGTTTCAAACAGCCAACTCATGCACTGAGCACACGACCCAGTCCCACTGCCTGGGTGCCTCCCAAACAGATCAAGCCAATCAACTGTCCCACCTATTCAGAGGGCCTGATCCAGTTGGTGGCCCCTCAGCTTTTGGTTCATAGTTCATGTGTTTCCATTTGTTTCTATTTGTCCCTGTGCTTTATCCAACCTTGGTCTTAAAAATTCTAACTCATATAAACCCTCCTCTTTCTTGCTAATTGTACTCCTGGAGCTCCACCTGGGGCCTGGCCGTGGATCTCTGCATCCAGTTTCCTCAGTCATTGGATGGGGTTTCTAGCATGACACTTAGGGTGTTTGGCCATCCTATCACCAGAGTAGGTCAGTTTGGGCTGTCTCTCGACCATTGCCAGCAGTTTATTGTGAGGGAATCTTTGTAGATTTCTGTGGGCCTCTCTAGCACTTTGCTTCTTCCTAATCTCATGTGGTCTTCTTTTATCATGGCCTTTTATTTCTTGTTCTCCCTTTGTGTTCTTGATCCAGCTGGGATCTCCCACTCCCACAAGCTCCATTTCCTTTGACCCTTGCCCTTCTTTACCCCCACTCTCGTCCAGGCTGTTCATGTAGATCTCATCCATTTCTCCATCATTGGGTGATCTCTGTGTCTTTCTTGCAGTCCTGTTTTTCAGGTAGCCTCCTTGGTGTTGTGAGTAGCATTCTAGTCATCCTTGTTCCACATCTAGTATCCTCCTATGAGTGAGTACATACCATGTTTGACTTTCTGAGTCTGGGTTACCTCACTCAGGATGATTTTTTCTACATCCATCCATTTGCCTGCAAACCTCATAATATCATTGTTTTTCTCTGCTGAGTAGTATTCCATTGTGTACATGTGCCACAGTTTATTTATCCATTCTTCAGTTGAAGGGCATCTAGGTTGTTTCCAGGTTCTGGCTATTACAAACAATACTGATGTGAACATAGCTGAGCAAGTCCTCTTGTGGTATGATTGAGCATTTCTTGGGTATATGCCCAGGAGTGGTATAGCTGGTTCTTGGGGGAGATTGATTCCCAATTTTCTAAGAAAGTACCATATTGATTTCCAAAGTGGTTGTACAATCTTGCTTTCCCACCAGCAGTGGAGGAGAGTTCACCTAGCTCCACATCCTCTCCAGCATAAGGTGTCTTCAGTGTTTTTGATCTTAGCCATTCTGACAGGCATAAGATGGTATCTCAGAGTCGTTATGATTTGCATTTCCCTGATAATTAGGGATGTTGAGCAATTCCTTAAATGTCTTTCAGCCATTTGAGTTTCCTCTGTTGAGAATTCTCTGTTTAGTTCTACAGCCCATTTCTTAATTGGAGTTTGGGCATTTTGTTGTCTAATTTCTTGACTTCCTTATGTATTCTGGATATCAGTCCTCTGTCAGATGTGGGGTTGGTGAAGACCTTTTCCCACTCTGTAGGCTGTCACTTTTCCTTGTTGACCATATTCTTTGCTCTACAAAAGCTTCTCAGTTTCAAGAGGTCCCATTGATTAATTGTTTCTCTCGGTGTCTGAGCTACCACCATGTCATTTCTATTTCTGGCTCTCTGATAATGACCTCTGATCTCCAGGCAAACTTTATTTATTAACATACAAATAAAATCACATTTAAATACAATTAAAACATTACCACATTTCAGATTCCATAATGCAAGCCTGTGAGTATCTGTCACATTAATAACACATATTTGAGATGTACCTCATTTGGTAGAGCCTTTGGATGGAGTAAAACCCTATAACTGTGAAAGAATATATTACTGTTATTTCAAAATGCCTCATTATTGCTATTTGAAATGAATACACATGGGGAAAAAGGCTTTTTCTGATGTGAATCAGGCTAAAAAACTTTGACATAGGGAAAGTTTCCTGGTTTATCAGGATAGGCTCAGTATAATCACAACAAACTATAAGAGGGAGGCAAGAGGTATGGAGTCAGACAGACTTGATCATTTTAACTCTGTTAATCATGGTTCTTTAGAGGAACAGAATAAATAGAATAACAATACATTAAAAGGATTTATTAGATTGGCTTTCACAATGCAATTGGAGTGATCTAATTGGCTGTAACACAGTGCAGAGACTGAGAACCCAGTAATTGTTTTGTACATAAAGCTGGGTTTCTCAGAAGTACCATTGTGACAATGAAGGACCAGAAGATTCCTGGAAATACTGTTCTTCAACCCTTGGAATCTGAAAGAAACTGGGTTATGATATCAGTGAAGGAATGGCAAGCAGAAATTTTATCTTAGCAATGGAAATCTAATACATTCTATAAAAAAGCATCAAACATATATCCATGTTTGTTGATTCTCTGATAATTATATAATAATATATTGAAAGACATATGAGGCAAGGAGCCATGTAAAAGTCTGTGGCCTGTGTTACCACCAATGGCTGTGTTGATGTCTATGATCAGTACTGCCACTAGAAACCATATGGAAGTCCATGATCCAGGCAGCCTCTGACTCTAAAGGGCAGGGAAGCTTCCTTTGCAGTGGTGTTGATGACTGAAGACTCACAGTTGAGAATGAGAGGCATGTATGGCTTCTGTGACAACCTCTCCTCACCACTCTCAATCAACCCCCCACAAAAGAAACAGTCTAGAAGGGAAGCTATTTGAGGAGAACTCTTAAAAATTGTGATAGGGAGCTGGGCAGTGGTGACACACACCTTTTATTCGAGCATTCGGGAGGCAAAGCCAGGCAGATCTCTCTGAGTTTGAGGCACCAAACTACACAGAGAAACCCTGTCTTGAAAAAACCAAAAAAGAAAAAAGAAAAAAGAAAAAAAGAAAAGAAAAAAACAAAAAAGAAAAAAGAAAAGAAAAAAGAAAAAAAATGTGATAGTTTCTGACAAGGATTGGGGTGGGGAAGGACTTAGGTTTCTTTTTGGTATTTTCTTTTCTTTTCTTTGGGGGTGGTCCCAAGGGAGGGCAGTGGTCCTAGGAGGACTGGGAAGCAAATGTGGTCAGGGAGCATTATGTGAAACTCCAAAATAATCAATAGAAATATTGTATTGGAAAAGAAGAAAGACATGGTACAAAATAAAAGATATCAGGGGCTAGGGAAGTGACTTAACAACTAAGAGCACATATTGTACTTTTAGAGGACCGGGCTTCAGTTCCTGGCACCCACACCAAGCAGCTCATAACTGTCTGAAACTCCAGTTCCAGGGGCTGGAACATCTCTGGCCTCCAATGCCAATTGCATTCACACACACACACACACACACACACACACACAGAGAGAGAGAGAGAGAGAGAGAGAGAGAGAGAGATCCCTCCACATAACTAAAAGTAATAAAATGAGTGAAAATAAATGTGATCATTGCTTATACCTAATATTTATAGATAGCCTTAAATTTCACAAAATATTTTCTCCTAATGGTTTTACTTCATTTTTATAGAGTAATTAGGGAGAAGATAAGACAGTGAACATATTTCTTGGATAATAAAACTTGCATTTCACAGACATTAAATTATTTGGTCAAGCCAGTTCGGGTGTCATTGGACTACTGCCATCCCAGCTGCTTGAAAGTTTGAGGCAAACAGACGGTAAATTTAATGCCTGACTGGGCTACAATAGTGAGTTTATGTCCAGCCCAGGCAACTTTGTGAGACTGTGTTTAAAAAATATATATAAAAGTAAAAGGGAGCTGGTGATGTAGCTCAGTAGTAAAATACTTGCTTAGAATATGTCAAGGCCCTTGGTTAAAGCCCCTCCCAGTACTAAAAAGAAAAGAAACAAGGAAACAAATAGAAAAAAAGCAGCAAAAATGCTGAGAAAGGCAAAAATATTTCTCATTTTTACAAGTAAGTGGTAGAGCTGGGACTTGAAGATGAAGGTTTCAATTCTAAATAGAAGCCTTTCCTACTGCTAGTAAATAATTTCATTATTTACCTATTATCTTCCAGTAAATAGTTAAAAAATAGTTGTAGAGTAGGTACAAACTACATAGCTGATAAAACAGGGTTATATAAGTTAGTCCATTGTTTCTTTGACTGAGTGTAGCTTCTTTTTTTTTAAGGATACAATGCAATTTTATTGTTTCCTTATATATATATATATATATATATATTTTTTTTTTTTTTGGTTTTTCGAGACAGGGTTTCTCTGTGTAGCTTTGCGCCTTTCCTGGAGCTCACTTGGTAGCCCAGGCTGGCCTCGAACTCACAGAGATCCGCCCGGCTCTGCCTCCCGAGTGCTGGGATTAAAGGCGTGCGCCACCACCGCCCGGCTTGTTTCCTTATATTTTATTTTACAATACCATTCATTTCTACATATCAGCCACAGATTCCCTTGTTCTCCTCCATCCTGCCACCTCCCCTTCCCCGAGGAAACCCCCATTCCCACCTCCTCCAGGGCAAAGCCTCCCCTGAAGACTGAGAACAACCTGGTAGATTCAGTCCAGGCAGGTCCAGTCCCCTCCTCCCAGACAGAGCCAAGCATCCCTAAATAAGCCCCAGGTTTCAAACAGGAAACTCTTGCAATGAGCACAGGTGTTTGGCCATCCCATCACCAGAGTAGGTCAGTTCCAGCTATCTCTCGACCATTGCCAGCAGTCTATTGTGGGAGTAAATTTGTGGATTTCTGTGGGCCTCTCTAGTACTTTGTTTCTTCCTTTTCTCATGTGGTCTTCATTTACCATGGTCTCCTATTCCTTGTTCTCCCTCTGTGTTCTTGATCCAGCTGGGATCTCCCGCTCCCACAAGCTCCTTTTCCATCATCCCTTGCCCTTCATTACTCCCACTCATGACCAGGTTGTTCATGTACATCTTGGCCATTTCTCCATCATTGGGCAATCCTCGTGTCTTTCTTGGGGTCCTGTTTTCTAGGTAGCCTCCCTGGTGATGTGAGAAGCAGTCCAGTCATCCTTGTTCCACATCTAGTATCCTCCTGTGAGTGAGTACATACCATGTTTGTCTTTCTGAGTCTGGGTTACCTCACTCAGGATGATTTTTTTCTAGATCCATCCATTTGCCTGCAAACCTCATAATATCATTGTTTTTCTCTGCTGAGGAGTATTCCATTGTGTATATGTGCCACAATTTATTTATCCATTCTTCAGTTGAAGGGCATCTAGGTTGGTTCCAGGTTTTGGCTACTACAAAAAATACTGATATGAACATAGCTGAGCAAGTCCTCTTGTGGTATGATTGAGCATTTCTTGGGTATATGCCCAAGAGTGGTATAGCTGGTTCGTGGGGGAGATTGATTCCCAATTTTCTAAGAAAGTACCATATTGATTTCCAAAGTGGTTGTACAAGCTTGCATTCCCACCAGCAGTGGAGGAGAGTTCACCAAGCTCCACATCCTCTCCAGCAAAAGGCGTCTTCAGTGTTTTTGATCTTAGCCGTTCTGACAGGCATAAGGTGGTATCTCAGAGTTGTTTTGATTTGCATTTCCCTGATAATTAGGGATGTTGAGCAATTCCTTAAATGTCTTTCAGCCATTTGAGTTTCCTCTGTTGAGAATTCTCTGTTTAGTTCTATAGCCCATTTCTTAATTGGACTGTTGGTCATTTTGATGTCTAATTTCTTGAGTTCCTTATATATTCTGGATATCAGTCCTCTGTGGTGGTATTCTAATTGTACTGAAATGTGATTTTGATTGTATTTTAATAAATAAAGTTGCCCGGGGGTCAGAGCTATTAGAGCCATAGACAGAGTGTGGTGGTGGTGGCATACGACTTTAATCCCATAGATCTCTGTGTGTTCAGGGATACAGCCAGCATTGGAGACATATGCCTTTAAGACCTAGGGGGCTGTCCATTCAGACAGTGACGAGGCAGTCACGTGTTTGGGTTTACAACCAATGAGAAGGCAGAACAATAATACTATAAAAAAGACATACAGACAGGTTATAGCTCCCTTTCGTGAAGCTGGGACAGCAGAAAGAAGGGTGAGATTTTAGCTCTGAGTTCTGACCTCTTGGCTTTCTCTTTTACATTGTTTCTGTGTTTCTCATTTAATAAGATGGTTGGTTACATCTACATCTGGCGCCCAACGTGACAAGAATCCATTAAAAACCGCTTGGCTTGGCAGCAGGTCCGCTTTCCCGCAAGGGCAGCAGGCGGCGGCAGGCAGCGGTCGGCTTCCTAGTCCGAGCTGCGGGTTCTTAGCCCGGGCCTAGGTCTGTGAGCAGCTTGCTTAAAGCTGGTGCTACAAATAACTCAGACCTGCCCTGCCAAACAGGGCCCTGCCTGTAAAGCCAACGCATGTGGTCAGAGCTTAAGGAAGCCAGACCCAAGCCTTGACTCGCCACAAGAGGGAACACGTGGCTGGATTTAAGCTTTAGCCAGCTACGCTTTCTTGTGCGTTCTCTCTCTCTCTCTTTTCTCTCTCTCTCTCTCTCTCTCTCTCTCTCTCTCTCTCTCTCTCTCTCTCTTTCTGGATTTACACCTGGGACACTAGGTGGCTGCTTTGAAAATCCCCTCGGATTTCTACTGTTCTACGCAGATTTGGTAAGTCATAACATATCAGATATTTTAAAGGAAACTGTCTAAAAGAGAATTTTTTTCCACATTAAAAAAATGGGTTTTATGTGTACATTGGAAGAAAATGGGTTTTTGTTCGAAATTTTAGGCAGTCTAACAATGGAACAACTATATAATATTAGTATTGGTGGAATTATGCAGCTTATCACTATGCTAATCCTCATTTTAATATTTAAAAAGATAGTCAATTTAAGTGCCAGGATAACAGCTTTAGAAGAACTTGTTAAACCTGTAAAAATTCAGACAGAAGAAATTAACAGTGAAGTTGTTTCAAGTCTTGATCATAAGGTTACAGAAAGAAAGCCTGTTTTCACACAGTCACCCTTAATTTATCCTGTAACCATACATTAGATGCCTGATCAAATGGCTACACAAAATATTTGGGCTCTAATTGAAATGTTGGATTTAAAAAGGTTTAAGGAGGCAATAGTATCTTATGGCATGCATTCCCCATATGTAAAGCAAATGTTAAACTCTTGGTCAACATATAATAGGATAGTACCACAGGACTGGCGGGACCTTGCACAAGGTGTTCTGGAACCCAGCCAGAGACTTCAATTTCTGACCTGGTTTAAGGAAGAGGCTAAAAACATAGAAAAAATGGAGGGATAAAGGAATACAAGTTTGCCAGGATCAGCTTATTGGAGAAGGCCAATATGCTTCAGTACAAACACAATGTTTATATTATGTCCAAACCCTAATTTTATGTCGAAAGGCAACCTTGAATGCATGGGACAGAGTTAAGGAACCAGGAAAAAAATCTGAGTCATTCACAAAGGTGATGCAAGGCCCAAAAGAGACTTTAACAGATTTTTTACAAAGACTGGCTTCAGCAGTAAAGAGAATGGTCTCGGATTGAGAAGCTGGTAGGCAATAATTGAATCTTTGGCCTTTGAGAATGCGAATGCAGCATGCAAAAGAATAATCAGGCCATTAAGGGCAAGATCTGCACCTATGGAAGATTGGATTAGAGAAACAATTAATGTTGAGGTTGATGAGCATGATGATACGTGGGTAGGAGAAGTAATTTCAAAAGGTTTGAGGAGTGTTAGATGTTTTGGATGTGGAAAGCAAGGACATTTGAAAAGGGACTGTAGACAGGTCATTCCTAGAAACAATGTTTCTTCAAGGAACAATGGCAACAGAATGCCCCTTCCTTCTGGAGTATGCAGAAGGTGTGGTAAGGGAAAACACTGGACCAACGAATGTAGATCAACAAAGGACAGACAGGGTAATCCTTTGCCTCAGTCTTCGGGAAACTCCCAGAGGAGCCTCACGCAGGCCCCCATTGCAAATCCAGGTCAAACCTTTCCTGCAGCCATAGAGGAAATCCCTGCTCTGAGCGATTAAAGAACCAAATGCCCATTGGAATAAATCATGCTGGTCAGAATGATGAAACAGAGAGAATAGAAAATTCATGAGAAAACATAAAGAAAATTTCTTGCAAATTTCTATTAATGAACAAAGACCAAAATTAACGATAAAAATAAATGGTGTTTTGTTGTCTGGTCTGGTAGACACAGGTGCGGACGTTACCATAATTGCACCAGAATTTTGGCATCCAACTTGGCCTCTTCAGGAGGTAAAGGTTCAACTGTTAGGAATTGGGACATTATCTCAGGTGAAACAGAGTGCAAGATGGCTCTAATGTATAGGTCCAGAAGTACAGAGAGGAAAATTAAAACCATATGTGGCTAACATAACTATGAACCTGTGGGGTCGAGACTTGTTGCAACAGTGGAATACTCAGATTAACATCCCTCCAATCTCAGAAAGCAATCATAAACTAGCACATGTTACTGAGAGAAATATTAGAAGATGTTGTTCTAATGAGTGGTCACCAGCCATCCATATTATACAAGAACAGGGCACAATAACTGATGATCTTCCAAAGACACCAACAGCTCTACCTTTAAAATGGTTAACAGACAAGCCTGTATGGGTCCAGCAATGGCCTTTAACAACAGAAACTCCAGGCTTTAGAAGAGCTGGTAGAAGAACAGTTAAATGCTCAGCATATTGAAGAATCAACCAGCCCTTGGAATTATCCTGTATTTGTTATTAAAAAGAAATCTGGTAAATGGAGAATGGTAACAGGCCTTAGAACAATTAACAAAGTAATTCAGCCAATGGGCTCTCTACAATCTGGGATGCCTTTGCCTACTCTGTTACCCAAAGGATGGCCTCTCATAGTTATTGATTTAAAAGACTGTTTCTTTTCAATACCCTTACAAGAAAATGACAGAGAAAGATTTGCATTTACAGTGCCTACTTATAATAATTCTCAACCGATTAAAAGATTTCAATGGAGGGTCCTTCCACAGCGAATGTTGAATAGCCCAACTCTGTGCCAATACTTTGTACAACAGCCATTGGAAGTGATACGTAAAAAAGTTCCTAAATCTATAATTTATCATTATATGGATGATATTTTACTAGCTGACTCAAATGCAGATACTTTAGAAATAATGTTTGAAGAGGTAAAGAAAATTTTGCCTTGCTGGGGATTACAAATTGCTCCTGAAAAGATACAAAGAGGAGATTCTATTAATTATTTAGGATATAAAATAGAGCTACAAAAAATTAGACCCCAAAAGGTGCAAATTCGGAGAGATAGACTACAGACTCTTAATGACTTTCATAGATTATTTGGAAATATTTCTCATCTACGAACTATTGTTGGGGTAAAAAATGATGAACTGACTAATTTGTTCAAAACCTCAGAAGGTGACAAGGACTTAAATAGTCCAAGAGAATTAAAACCTGAAGCTGAGAAAGAATTGGCCTTGGTAGAAAAGAAAGTGCATGAGGAAGTGTGGATCGTATTGATCCAATGCTGGATTGCATTTTGGTTATTTTACCTTCTAGGCGTTCTCCTACTGGAATATTAATGCAGAGGGAAGATATTATATTGGAATGGATATTTTTACCAAATAAACCAAATAAAAAATTAAAAACTTATGTGGAAAAAATCTCTGACTTGATTTACAAAGGAAAATTGAGACTTCGTCAATTTCAGGCATAGACCCAGCAGAAATTGTCATACCATTAACTAAGGAGGACATTGAAAAATTATGGGCAGAAAGTGAACCTTGGCAAAGAGCTTGCAGTAATTTTTTGGGAGAAATTAACAGTAAATATCCCAAAAGCAATAGAATTGATCTTATAAAGAGAGCTGATTGGATCTTGCCTCGAATTGTACAGCAAAAACCCATATCTGGAGTTCGTACATTTTATACAGATGCCAACAAAGAAGGAAAGGCAGGTTACAAATCAGAAAATTTAAGTAAAGTAGTTCAAAGTCTGTATAATTCAGTTCAAAAATTAGAATTGTATGCTATTCTGTTGGTATTATTGGATTTTTCAGAACCTCTCAACATAGTAACTGACTCTCAGTATGCTGAAAGAGTGGTGTTACATATTGAGACTGCAGAATTTATCCCTGATGCTTCAGAATTAATTCACTATTTATTCAATTACAAGATACAATCAGGAAAAGGAGTCATCCTTTATATATAACTCACATTCAATCCCATACTGGTCTGCCAGGCCCTCTAGCACAAGGCAATGATGAGATTGATAAATTATTGATAGGAAATGTGCTGGAGGCCTCAGAATTTCATAAAAACATCACGTCAATAGTAAAGGTTTAAAAAAGGATTTTTCCATAAAATGGCAACAAGCCAAAGAAATAGTAAAGAAATGTCCTACTTGTTCATTCTACAGTCAAATGTCATTACCAGCAGGATGTAACCCAAAGGTTACTCAGAGAAATGAAATCTGGCAGATGGACGTGTTTTACTTTGCAGAGTTTGGAAAACTGAAATATGTACACCACACCATCGATACTTATTCAGGATTTCAATGGGAAACTGCTTTGAGTTCTGAAAAAGCTGATTCTGTAATAACTCATTTGCTAGAAGTTATGGCCATCATGGGTATACCTGCACAAATCAAAACTGACAATGCTCCATCATATGTCTCTGTTAAAATGAAACAGTTTTTTTTGCTTATTACAATATAAAACATATTACAGGCATACCACATAATCCTACAGGTCAAGCAGTTATAGAAAGATCAAACAAAACTCTAAAGGATATGCTAAATAAACAGAAATGGGTAACAAAAACTCCCAGAAATAGACTGCATAATGCTCTTCTAACTTTGAATTTTCTGAATGCCAATGAGAAAGGAACAACAGCTGCAGAGAGACATTGGATAATAGAAAAAAACTACAGAATTAAATCAGCCTATATACTTTAAGGATGTGCTGACCTCAGAATGGAAACCAGGGTATGTATTACATTGGGGACGAGGTTTTGCTTTTGTTTCTGCAGGGGAAGATAAACTCTGGGTACCATCAAAATTGATAAAGGTTCGATTTGAACAAGAGAGACCTCTTAATTAGAGGAGGTGATAGTTCATCAACCAGCATGAACATCCAGTTTAAACTAACTTGTACCAGTTACACATGCCTTTTCATTTAATCAGATAATAATTTGCCAAAAAAGAACATCCCCAAAATTAGTCTTGGGGAAAGGTTTTTGTTTTTGTCTTTTAGGAGAATGAAGGTTAAGGAATCTGAAGAACACTGGACCTCTGAGACAACTGAAGAAAAGGGAAAATCATCTATCCCAAGAAACAGAATCAAACGGTGTATGGGTATATATTATCTAAAAACTTTTATGTTTGTTTCTGCTTTTCTCTAAAGATTTAACACTATTGGTCTTCTAATAGTCCCAGTTCAATTAAAATTTAAAGCTGACTTTGGAGTTGGAGAATGGCTCTCTCCTTCTTTAAAATCAATCATGTTGTTATAAGGAAAATGCAAACTCCCTGTATCATGCCAGAATAAAAGAGCCATTTTCTGCTATGGTACACGACAAAAGCAAAATTAATTAAGGGACTATTCTATTACTAATCTCCACTCTTTGATTCTATTCTGATTCTTTTTTTTTTTTTTTTTGGTTTTTCGAGACAGGGTTTCTCTGCGTAGCTTTGCGCCTTTCCTGGAGCTCACTTGGTAGCCCAGGCTGGCCTCGAACTCATAGAGATCCGCCTGGCTCTGCCTCCCAAGTGCTGGGATTAAAGGCGTGCCCCACCACCGCCCGGCTTCTATTCTGATTCTTTAAACTTTTCTTAAAGTATAAATTTTATATCAAAATTTACAAGATTAATATATATATATATATATATACATTTTAAACTTTGATAAGATATGAATGGACATATAGAGTACTAACTAATTCTCGAAAAAATGCTAGCTGCATATAAATGTCTTTGTGTTCGAGTCTCTTATGAGTTTTCTGCAGGAAATCACGGCCAGGCCTAACATCAACTGAAGTCTCCAGAAAGAAGATGGGGCCCCACAACAACAACAATTCCACATGGACAATAATAATATCATTAAACTGACAAACATCATCCACAGATCAGCTTTGAACTACAAGGTGCTCAGAGCAATTTTGAGATGACTAGCTGAGATGATCCAGTCTCAAAGACTACTTGAATAAGGACTTGGGATAAACCCTGAACTTTGGCATTATACACAGACTGGATAATAATGAAGGATATAGTTACCTTTCCTAAAATTTGACAATTAACCTAAAATTTTTCTTTCAGGATAAAGGAAACTTCGCCCATACCCATTAGGAAGCAATTTTAAGAATATGACGCCCACATTCCCAAGGAGGTGGTTTGGGGCGGGTGGTGTTTTGGTCTTTTTAATGGGTTTTGGGTCTGGGATAATTTTCAGTGTTTAGGGGGGTTGTTTACAAGTTATTGTCAAGGGTTAGGAAAAAGGTTAAGCAAAGGAGATTAGATTTAAGGTTCCTATTAAAAAAAAGAAAGAAAGAAAGAAAAGAAAAGAAAAAGACAATTACTAGTTTTAAATATTTACATTGGATTGGATTGTTTTATATTGTATACAAATTTGAAACTGATATTGTTAGAAAATGCTATATGTATATTTCTAATTGTATTTATACCATTCATTTAACAATGCAATGCAAATTTCTGAATCTTGAATGTTATTATTACCAACTATTAGGATATAAAGAAATGAAAGTTAGTATTTAGACATTACAACAGAACTTGTAGTCATATTAGATATGTTTTAAAAATTGAGCAGAGATGTTTTAGACAGGTCATCTTCAAACCCTTCAGAGATCTACAGAATATGGCATTTAAAATGTTTTAATAACTTAGAAAATTTTTCTTTTTTGAGACACGTCGGCTCCTGGCAGTACCAATCTACTTCAGAGAAAATGGGCATTAAAGAAACTGCATATGGAGTCAACTTTCATTGTGGCAAAAGTTAGCCACTGGACAACAAAGTATCCTCAAATCAACAGGACAAAATGGACAGACAGAACACGAAACAAGGGACTACTGATTCTTGCCAAAACAAGTGTGGTTATGGCTTTATCAAAAGGCATCTTCTGAGGCCAGGACAATATGGCCCCATCCCTGAAGTGGCCTTCGCATCCGGAAAAGGTACGGTGCCCTTTTCTTCGAAGGCAGCTTAACAGGCAGAGGGCTGATGGCTTCTGTTTTGCAATGGAACAGCAGCTGAAAGCTCATGCCTCTCGAAAGTAGACTGGCATTTAATAGAGGGATGTGGAGAAGAAGGGGATGCTGAGATGAAGCCATATATACAGAGCCAAGAAGAATGAACAGCTGAATTAAAAAAACTGTCAACAATTTCCAGAATTTAAAATCCTGAATCATGACAGGACACTAGTGGAATTCAGGTGTTTCTGGTACGTGGACTGCTCTCACCCAATGTGAGGTTGAACTGTTGACCTTGTGTACATCCTACATCACAAATGAGTCTGTCAGATACACTAAGCCTATAGGCTGAAGATGATGCCCCAACACTGCGGAGAAACCTCAGGTGACTGCCCAGGCAGCTGGCTGTTTCTGTCAACTCACAAATTTTTTGGAAGTTGCTTGCATGCACTTCCTGTTGTTATTTTTGTTTGCTAATATTATTCCCTTCTTGGGTCTCTGAGGGAGTTAAAGATTAGTTAGTTATGGTTGAAGATTAGTTAGTTATAGTTGAAAATTAATTAGGAAAAAAATGCATTAGATACATCTTGGATTTACCAAAATAGGATAGATAATGGAATTATTTTCTCTGATTTGTCAAATACCTGTTTAGGTATTTATTACTTGTATATATTGTATATACTTATTGTAATTTTGTATATAGTTTTTCTTTTGTTACTTATAACCTTTTGCTTTCTTTTTCTTTTTATTAAAATAGAAAAGGGGAAATGTGGTGGTATTCTAATTGTACTGAAATGTGATTTTGATTGTATTTTAATAAATAAAGTTGCCCGGGGGTCAGAGCTATTAGAGACATAGACAGAGTGTGGCGGTGGTGGCACACGCCTTTAATCCCATAGATCTCTGTGTGTTCAGGGATACAGCCATCATTGGAGACATATGCCTTTAAGACCTAGGGGGCTGTCCATTCAGACAGTGACGAGGCATTCACGTGTTTGAGTTTACAACCAATGAGAAGGCAGAACAATAATACTATAAAAAAGACGTACAGACAGGATATAGCTCTCTTTCAGGAAGCTGGGACAGCAGAAGGAAGGGTGAGATTTTAGTTCTGAGTTCTGACCGCTTGGCTTTCTCTTTTACATTGTTTCTGTGTTTCTTATTTAATAAGACGGTTGGTTACATCTACAGTCCTCTGTCAGATGTGGGGTTGGTGAATACCTTTCCCATTCTGTAGGCTGTTGCTTTCCCTTGTTGACCATATCCTTTGCTCTACAAAAGCTTCTCAGTTTCAAGATGTCCCATTGATTGATTGTTTCTCTCAGTGTCTGTGCTACTGGTGTTATATTTAGGAAGTGATCTCTTATGCCCATGCATTCAAGACTACTTCCTACTTTCTCTTCTAGCAGGTTCAGAGTAGCTGGATTTATGTTGATATCCTTGATACACTTGGACTTAAGTTTTGTCCATGGTGACAGATATCGATCTATTTGCATCCTTCTACATGTTGATATCCAGTTATGCCAGCACCATTTGTTGAAGATGCTTTCTTTTTTCTATTGTACACTTTTGGCTTCTTTGTAAAAAAAAATTATGTTCATAGGTGTGTGGGTTAATGTCAGGGTCTTCAATTCGATTCCATTAATACACATGTCAGTTTTTATGCCAATACCAAGCTGTTTTTATTACTGTAGCTCTATAGCAGAGCTTGAAGTCAGTGATCGTGATGCCTCCAGAGATTGTTTTATTGTACAGGATTCTTTTGGTTATTCTGGGTTTTTTGTTTTTCCATATGAAGTTGAATATTATTCTTTCCATGTCTGTGAAGAATTGTGTTGGTATGTTGATGGGGATTGCATTGAATCTGTAGATTGCTTTTGGTAAAATTGCCATTTTTACTATGTTGGTCTTGCCTATCCATGAGCATGGGAGATATTTCAATTTTCTGACATCATCTTCAATTTTTTTTCAGGGACTTAAAGTTCTTGTGATATAGGTTTTTCACTTGTTGGTTAGTGTTACTCCAAGGTATTTTATGTCATTTGTGGCTATTGTAAAGGGTGATGTATCTCTGATTTCCTTCTCAGCTTCTTTGTCCATTGTATATAGGAGGGCTACTGATTTTTTTGAGTTGATCTTGTATCCTGCTATGTTGTTGAAGGTGTTTATAAGCTTTATCAGTTCCTTGGTGGTATCTTTGGGGTCACTCAAGTATACTATCATGTCATCTGCAAATAGGGAAAGCTTGACTTCTTCCTTTCCAATTTGTATCCTTTTCATCTCCTTATGTTGTCTTATTGCTCTGGCTAGAACTTCAAGTACTATATTGAATAAGTATGGGGAGAGCGAACAGCCTTGCTGCGTTCCTGATTTTAGTGGAATTGCTTTGAGTTTCTCTCCATTTAAATTGATGTTGGCTGTTGGCTTGCTGTAAATTGCATTTATTATGTTTAGGTATGTTCCCTGTATTCCTGATCGCTACAAGACTTTTATCATGAAGGGGTGTTGGATTTTGTCAAATACCTTTTCTGCATCTAGTGAGATGATCATATGGTTTTTTCTTTGAGTTTGTTTATATGGTGTATTACATTGATGGATTCTCATATGTTGAACCACGCTTGCATCCCTGAGATGAAGCCTACTTGATCATATTAGATAATTGTTTTGATGTGTTCTTGGAGTCTGTTTGCCAGTATGTTATTGAGTATTTTTGCATCAATGTTCATGAGAGAGATCAGTCTGTAGTTATTTTTCTTTTTGGTATCCTGTTTGGTTTAGGAATCAGGGTAATTATAGTCTCATAGAAGGAGTTTGGTAATATTCCTTCTGGTTCTATTGTGTGGAACAATTTAGACTGCATTGTATTATCTCTTCTTTGAAGATCTGGTAGAATTCTGCAGTGAAATCATCTGGTCCTGGGCTTTTTTTGGTTGGGAGTTTTTAATGACTGTTTCTATTTCCGTAGGGGTTATTAGACTATTTAAATAGTTTATTTGGTCTTGATTTAACTTAGGTATGTGGTACCTATCCAAAAAATTGTCCATTTATTTTAGGTTTTCCAGTTTTGTGGAGTACAGTTTTTTGAAATATGACCTGATAATTCTCTGGATTTCCTCAATGTCTGTTGTTATGTCCCACTTTTCATTTCTGATTTGGTTGATTTGGATTCTCTCTCTGTGTCTTTTGGTTAGTTTGCATAAGAGCTTGTCTATCTTGTTGATTTTCTCCAAGAACCAACTCTTTGTTTCCTTAATTTTTTGTATTGTTCTCTTAGTTTCTATATTATTGATTTCACCTCTCACTTTGATATTTTCCTTGCATCTATTCTTCCTGGGAGACTTTGCTTCTTCTTGTTCTAGAGCATTCAGGTGTGCTGTTAAGTCACTAGTGTGAGATTTCTCCAAATCCTTTATGTGGGCATTTAGTGCTATGCATTTCACTCTTAGCACTGCTTTAATAGTGTCCCATAACTTTGGGTATGTTGTGTCTTCATTTTCGTTGATCTCTAGGAAGTCTTAATTTCTTCCTTAACCCATTGGTGATTCATTTGAGCATTATTCAGTTTCCATGAGATTGTAGGTTTTCTGTTGTTTTTGTTGTTGAAATCTAACTTTAAACCATTGTGGTCTGATAGAACACAGGAGGTTATTCCAATTGTTTTGTGTCTGTTGAGATTTGCATTGTGGCCAAGTATGTGGTCAATTTTGGAGAAAGTTCCATGGGGTGCTGAGAAGAAGATATATTTTTTGTTAGGACGGAATGTTCTGTAGATATCTATTAGATCCTTTTGGGTCATGACATCAGTTAAGTTCTTTATTTCTCTGTTAAGTTTTGATTTGGGAGATCTCTCCATTGGTGAAAGTGGGGTGTTGAGATCTCCCACATCTATGAATGTGTGGGGTTTTATATGTGGTTTAAGCTTTAGTAATGTTTCTTTTACATATGTGGGTGCCCTTGTGTTTGGGGCATAAATGTTCAGAATTGAACCTTCATCTTGGTGGATCTTTCCTGTGATGAGGATGTAATGTCCTTCTTGATCTCTTTTGATTGATTTTAGTTTGAAGTCATTTTGCTGGATATCAGGATGGCTATACCCGCTTGTTTCTTAAGACTGTTTGATTGGAAATCATTTCCCAGCCTTTTATTCTTAGGTAGTATCTGTCTTTGAATTTGAGATGTGTTTCTTGTATACAGCAAAAAGATGGGTCCTGCTTTTGTATCCATTCTGTAAGCCTATGTCTTTTTATAGGTGAATTAAGTCCATTGATATTAAGGGATATTAATGACCAGTGATTGTTTATCCCTGTTATTTTTTGGTGTTAGTGTGTGTGTACCTCTCTTCTTTGGGGTTTACTGCTGTGGCTTTATCTATTGCCTGTGTTTTCGAGCGTGTATCTGATTTCCTCTGGTCGGAATTTTCCTTCTAGTGCTTTCTGTAGGGCTGGGTTTGTGGATAAGTATTGCTAAAATCTGGCTTTGTCTTGCAATGTCTTGTTCATTCCATCTATGATGATTGAAAGTTTTGCTGGGTGTATTATTCTAGGCTGACATCCATGGTCTCTTAGTGTCTGCATTACATTTTTCTAGGTCCTTCTGGCTTTCAAAGTCTCCATTGAGAAATCAGGTGTTATTTTGATGGGTTTGCCTTTTTAGGTCACTTGGCCTTTTCCCTTTGCTGCTCTTAATATTCTTTCTTTATTCTGTATGTTTTATTGTTTAATTATTATGTGGTGAGAGGACTTTTTTGGGGGATCTAGTTTGTTTGGTGTTCTATAGGCTTCTTGTATCTTCATAGGCATTTCCTCTTTAAGTTGGGAAAGTTTTCTTCTATGATTTTGTTGAATATGTTTTCTGTGCCTTTGAGTTGGTATTCTTCTCCTTCTTCTATCCCTATTATTCATAGGTTTGGTCTTTTCATGGTGTCCCAAATTTCTTTGACATTTTGGTTCATGACTTTGTTGGCTTTAGTGTTTTCTTTGACTGATTAATCTATTTCTTCTACCGTATCTTCAATGCCAGAGATCCTCTCCTCCATCTCTTGCATTCTGTTGGTTATACTTGCATCTGAAGTTCCCGATCGTTTACTCAGATTTTCTATTTCTAGCATTCCCTCTGTTTGTGTCTCCTTCATTTTTTTCTATTTCCCTTTTCAGGTCTTGGACTGTTTCCTTTATTGGTTTCATTGCTTTTTCGTGATTTTCTTTCAGTACTTTATTGTTTTCTTCCAGGACTTTATTGTTTTCTTATAATTTGTTTGCCCTTTCCTCTAGTTTTTTATAGCGTTCTTCCCTTTTTTCCCCTCTTTTCTTTTACACAAGCCTCTACCTTCTTCATGATGTTATTCATAAGGCTGTTTTCTTCTGCTTCTTCCAGTTTTTGATGTTCAGGTCTAGATGTTGGAGGCGTGCTAGGTTCTGGTGATGCTGTATTGCTCTTCATTTTGTTGTATGTACCTCTGCCTTGACATCTGCCCATATCCTTGTGGTTCATTCTTGGTCTTATCAGTGCAATTGGTTCAGACAGAGCTGACAAATTCAGGAAGTCTCTCTCTCTTGTCCAGATGGGAGCTCTCTTGTCCAAATGCGAACTCCGGGGCAGGATGAGTGCTCTTGTCCAGAAGGGAAGTCCGGGGCAGGATGGGAGCTCTCTCTGGTCCAGAAGGGAAGTCTGGGACAGGATGGGAGCTCTCTCTCTCTGGTCCAGAAGGGAAGTCTGGGGCAGGATGTGAACTAGGGGCCAGTGTCTAAGTCTCAGGAAGTGGCTGGGGTCTCAGGTGGATGGGCGTGGGGGCAGGGTGTGAAGATTGCAGGGTCTGCTGGGGGTCTTCGAGAAGGGGATCCTTCCTGGTGGGGCTAGAAGGGAACCTGCCCAGTGGCCAGAACCTGGGGCCAAATTGGGCAGGTCTTCCTCAGAGTGGCTGGTGCCCAGGGATTGGGTCTGGACTGAGCCTGGATACTCACCTCTGATCCAGAAGTGAATGTAGCTTCTTAAATCCTGTGTCTTCTAGATGGCACAAAACATAATCCTGGTTGCTTTTGAGCCATCTATTTTAAATCTTAGTTTATATCTAGATTCTTCTGCCCATTATCTTCCCAATCATCATCTAGGATAGCAGGTTTATGTAATGTGATATAATGGGCCAGGACAGGTGATAATAGTCTTTGATATGGTATACACCATCCTCTGTATTCATTGTCCATTACTTCCATACAATATCCTGTGAGCTAGTTGTTTCCCCCCTGGCTTAATGTTACTTGATTATACCACTTTATTGGCATCATCCTCTTCTCACAATACCACAAAATTTTGGGCTAAATCAGTTAACTTTCTCTAAGAAGTAATAAGAAATCTTCTTTGCCTCTGGTACATATTTGGGCCTATTTCAGAGTTCAAGTTTGCTCTCATCACCTCCAGCAGCTATCTCTGTGTCTCCATGTCAGGTGAAGGCAGTGTGTGTACATATGTGTTTATGTAAATGCATGTGTATATGTGTGTGTGTAAGGTACTGTTTGCACTTGATGTAAAAGGGCATGTTTGTATATGAAAATGTCCAATGAATATTTTAGGATATTATAACACAAAGTCATCTTGATTAAATTATCAACTATGTGGAATTGAATTACACTATGTAAAGTTTTGGAACATTCTGATGAATGCAATATTTAGTTACTTTCATCAAGCCTTGGTTTTTTACTGTAAAATGCAAGATATCAAGATAGACCTGGATTTAATTTTGTAGGGCTTACCTACATAGTGTATGGAGACTCTTGTAGAATTAACAAATACATAAATGACTTAAAAATTACAAAAACAGAGTTAGGTATAAGGAGACATTAATGCCCACCAATTCCAATTATGGGACAATAGCAATCCCTACCCACCTCAGGATTGGCAAGGAGCATAAAAGTAATTAGATGAAAATGCTTTATTTTGAGGACACTGAGAAACAAACCAAGAGCCTTGGCATTTAAGGGAAGCATTCTACTACTGAGCTGTATCTTCAACCCTTGAAAGTGCTTTCCAAAGCATGAAGTATGGTATGAATTGAGACGAACTTCAAAATGGCCAATTTAATGTGCTATATAGGCTTTCTAACTCTAGATATTTATATGCAAAATATTTTAACTTATTTTCTGAGAGTCATTCCTTGTTAATCTTTCAAGTTATAGTTTGAGTGTAAAAAGCAAATTATTTTAAAAGGAGACGTTTAACCTTTTCAATTATTTCTGCTTAAAAGTCATATACAAAGTTATGGGCTTCATTATGGCATGGTCATATGTGCACACCATTCTTCTTTGTTCTTATCTATCTGCTTCTCCCAGTGTCCTGCCTCATTGTTCCTTGACCCATTTTGCTTATCCCCTTTCCCTCCAAATATCCCAATTCTCTGCTTTCATGCCATATGTATTTCATTTCCTTCTCTTTTTTCCCCTCACCTTAAAAATCTCTTCCTTAATTCTCATGGTTTAAAAATGGGGAATTCATGATGAACACAAAGATGGCAAATAACACTGAAGCCAATGGATATCAGAATATTTTAAAACAGTGATACTATAAAGGAAATTGGCAGGCTTGAGGGAGGGGCAGTGTCTTTTCTTTGTAAAATAAACCTGGATATTGCTTCAACATTGGAATGTGGTAGAGTGAATCTGGAATGGAAGGGTAGGAAAGCTGGTTAGAATTTAGCTTTGCCTTGACTCATTGCATAATCTTTAGCTGGTGTATTAGCTGATCTGGGCTTCATTTTCTATAGACCAAGTGAAATGATACTAGATAGTTCCCAAAGTTACTTCCTCACTGACTTTAAGAAATTTTATAGTGATGACTTGGAAATGTTTTGATATAGATTTTAAATTTTACTTACGAATAACAAAAATGCAAAGAAGTTAGAAAATCACATCAAATATCCAGCATTAAATGTGATCATATGAATATCAGATAAAATGATAATAAGGATTATTAGTAAAGTAGTTGATTAATGTGTATAAACCAGATAATATAAAGTGATAGAAACTTTAACTTGTGAATGAAAAGTGGTCCAGAAAGAAACTACTGTATAATATTCTAGCATTATTGAACTGGTTAGTTTGAATGAGTCATTGACCCTTCCACGTTCTCGACTTACTAGTTCAGAGAGGTCTGTTGCTGTTTGGAGAAACCATTGGAAACAGGAAGCCCTCATAAAACTTGCTGCATTTTGAACACTGGGCATAACTCCAAGCTGGGCAGCTGCTCATGTGCTACAGTGACTCTAGCCTAACAGTCCATTCCTGTGTTTCATAATTAAGGCTATACAAAAAAAATGGATAGTGAGTTGAACACTTGAAAGTCTCAGCTATATACCTACATCTGTTTTCCTCAAGTTGTAGTTAGTGAGAATGAGGCTCAGAGAGAGCACAAGGCCATTAATTGGAAATGGTGATCTCAGTCCTTTATCAACAACGAAAAGGAACATTTATGGTAAAGACTTAAATGAAATTGTGCTGAAGTCAACAAAAAAATTCAAAATTTAAAACCAGGTGTGGTGGTACACACCCCTAATCTTGGTACTCGAGAGATGGGGCAGGGGGATCAGAAATTGAAGGTTATTTTCAACTATGTAATTAGCTTATAACCAGCCTGGAGAACATGAAATCCTTTTAAAAAGAAAAGAGAAGAAAAGTCCCCCTAACAAAAGAAGGATGATGATGGTTATACAGTTGTAGTTATTTGTTGATAAATTTTATTAGTGAGAATTGCTCACATTTAGATAATGTCTTTTAAGAATTTTGTCTAGATGAGAGAGCTGTATCTGTAGTCACAAGAGCAGGAGAGCTAGCCCAGACCCTCAATGGCTGCAGTACATGAGAAAGCAGCCTCTGCTTCCTGTCTGGACAGTACACTAGAGCTGACCCTGTTGTTGGGGATGTAGGTGAGCCAGCCTTGAGGGTATGACAGCAGAAGAGCTGACTCTGCACTCCTCCCATACCCCCTACAACAATAGGAAGAGAGGGCCCTGCACATTGCCTGAGCAAAACAGTAGAGCTGGCCCTGGTGATATGAGTGAGGAGGACCCAGATCTGAGAGCCCAAGAGCAGTAGGACTGCCCCTGCTCCTTGCTGTAGGCTGCATTGGGTGAACTAGCAGAAGTAGTGCTGGAGGGCTCATCTGGATAGTGAAGATGAGGGAAACCTAGGGAGCTGACTACTACCCATGCCCAGAAACATGCCTATGAGTTGGCCCACCTCAATATCCACCAAATCTATGAACTGTTGAAGCATGTGAAGGGGATGAACCTATAAGTTTGAAATAGCAGGACATCCATGACACAGGACAACAAAAGGATACCCAAGAGGAACCTCAGTGACAGCCCATTACCAGTGTTGTACCAGAAACTGGAGGCCTCAAGCCAGACCAATGACTCATGAAAATGAACTTGTGTAAGTAAAGATGAACAGACTAAAGGGTAAACTGTGTGATACACCAGGCCACTACAACTTCCATGACAAGATTCTTCTCTCTCTCTCTCTCTCTCTCTCTCTCTCTCTCTCTCTCTCTCGGTTCTTTGTTTGCTTTTCCTTTTAAATTTGGTTTTGTTTTGGGGAGAGGTTGCAAGGGCAGAGAGTGTGACGATGTAGAGACAGGGAGATAAGTGGAATCAGAATGCATTGTGTGAAATCCAAAAAGAAGCAATAAAAATTAAAAAAAGAATTTTGTCAAATGTTTTTTTTTTTTTTTCATCCATAGAGATGATCATGTGGGTTTTTTTTCCCTGATTTTATTGTTAAATGGCCTAGTTTATAATTTAATTCTTTTTGGATTTTTGTTCTAGTGCTTTTTCTAAGAACTGGGTGATCTCTTTGTTCTTGGGACAATTTTACTTTCTCTCCGTAACTCTTTGATAGAGAACCTTTGGTTAGAGTAGTGGATCACTCTGTCAGTTGATCCTTGTCTGTGGCTACCTCAAGGACAACTAACTAAAGTGTGGGAGACTGTTTTCAGGTTCCTTGTGGCTTTACCCAGCATGTCTGCATAGAGGATGATTAGGACCACAGGTCTGAGTGCAGGTGTCTGAAATGGTCTGCACTTGGCTGTGCTGGGGGAGGGGGTCTTTTGCTCCACTCCTTGGCATCTCTATAAATACCCTGGGGCAGAGACAGTCGGGGCCCTTTGGAAAGGTTCTAGGCCCTCTCAAGGCTCTCCTTTATTTTCTATCTGTTTTTCTCCACAATATTCTTTGCAATATAAATCCTTCTATCTAATATTTCCTGCTTCTCACACTCAAAAAAACTCTGTGAAGCTGTGGGGTTGGTGGGTAAATGCCCCACAGAATGGAGCCATAAGCAGGGACTAAAGAAAAAAAGGGACTAAAGCAAAAAGACAAAAAAGGGGGGACTAAAAACAAATGAACAGGGACTAAAGACAAAGTAATAGGGGCTAAAGATAAAGGAAAATAATAGTTTTATTACAGAGTTCTGGCAGAAGTGTGGGTCAGCCCTGCCAGAGGAAAGGCATGCCAGTGTTATGGGAAGTATATATATACATATATATATTTGAGGGGCAGGGGTATTATCCTCGAGAGAAAAGGAAAACAGACTGGAAGGATGTCTGATGCTGCAGGGCAATTCTGTTCTGTCAAAATTTTCTATCTTCTATCCCTTTCTCAATTTCTATCTGTGAAAAATATAAGGCATAGAGTAGTAATATAGTGTAGGAAAAACTTAGAAGTATAAGATTGTGTAGAAAAAAATTTAAGATAAATAAGGCAACTGGACAGAAAGACTCAATTTTCTAACATTGGGGGCTATGAACACAAACTGGGAAAAATCTTTCTTTGGGCCTTATGGGTAGTAAAAAAGCTCTTTTTTGAGCTTATAGGGAAGAAAAAATTTCCTATGGAAGCTTTTGTCCTGGGGAGAGCTGAAATGCTAAGTCCAAGCAGCAGGAGAAAGTGTTTTCTCCTTGAGGCAAAAATGCGGGTGTAAAAAGCCAAAAAGTTTAAAGTTGGGAAGTTTTGAGAAAAGTTGTTCTTTCTCTCTTGGGGAAAAAAAGTCTTTCTCTTAAACTATAAAGCTTTTCTTGGAAAATTTAGGGGAAAAATCACTCTAAAAAGCTTTAATCTTTCTCAAAAGCTCTTAAAAAACTTAAAAACTAAAGCCTTTCAGAACTCTCAGAAAAACAAAAATTAGAATCACCTGAAGATATTAGTATGGGGACCATTTGTGATTAGCTTTAAGGGAAAACAACAAACCTCTTAAGACAGCAAATCCTCTCTAAGTTCTCTTTCAAGCTTTAAAAATCCTCCCTGCAATGCAGGAGGCAGGGACAAGTTTCTAAAAACCTCTTCTAAGCTCTGTCTCTTCAAGCTAGTAAAAGACTGTGGGTCAGAGTACCCTGAGGGAAGTGCTTGGGAGAGTAAGGGTGAAGAGCTACAGAGAGCCCAAAAGGGCTGGAAACTTTGCCTAAGAAAAGCAAAAAAGCCAAGCTTTTCAGTTACAGTGGAGCTGAGGCATCAAGGGTTTTGTTTTTGAGTGAGTATTTCAGAATGAAAAGGTGCTCCTAATCCTCCTAATGCAAAGATCCCCTGAAGCAATGCAAACTCTTAGCATTGTATCCTCTCTTCTGAACAGAGACCAAGAGGTGACTGGCCAGCTTCTCTGAGTTGGAGTGCATTTCAGGGATACTAGGGTTCCTGCAGTTGTAAACTTCCTAGAGCACAGTGCTGAGGCAGGAAGGTACAGGACCAAAGGGAAGATTGCTAATGAACAACCAAAGCTAAAGCTGGCAGGATTGGTACAGTTGTCTGCTTTCCTACAAGTCCCGGGTTGATAGGTCCACAGCTGCAAAAAGAAATCTGAGAAAAGCTTTCCTATCAGAGTAAGGACCTTTCTGGGAAAACAGTAAAGCTGAACTGTGTCTGAAGCAGTTGTGCCACTGAGTCAGAACGCTGTCTGGGGAAAGAGTCCAGCCAGGGCAGAACAGAACTATTCAGGAGTAAAGCTTTCTTTTCTGTTAGAGAAAGCACCGCTTTGAGAAAAGCTTTGTTTCAACTGACTCCGATGAGATGAGGGAGTGTACCCCTGAGGGATTATTGCCTCTGGCATAAGCTCTGTCCTTGAGCACCCAGACAAGCAAACTGGGAGACTGGACCAGGTGAAGGCCTGGTGAAGCAAAACACCTGTCCTAATGTGAGCTTAGATATGGCAAAACCTCCCTTGCTAAGCTTGATTTATGAACACAAACCTCAGACCCCGAAAAAGAGAAATGGACTAAAGCCCCTACCTTCAGAAGCAAAAAAGCTGCCACTGTAGTGTCAGAAACTTTCTGGGGTAGAGGGGATAAACTGAGACCAAATTGGTTACTGTCAGGGTGAAAGACTCTGAAGAAACAGAGGGGACAGATTCCTCCCCAGAAAATGCATGACCTGTGAAAGCTGCTAAGAGTTTGAGGCAGATTGGTGGGATAAAAGCCCCTACCTCAAAAGGCAGCTAGCAGAGGAACAGAGCAGCCTGAGATATCAGGGGGGAAAGGAACAAGCAAAATGAGAATAAGATATGTGGGAGAAAATCTCTCTGAAGGAGCTGTGAAAAAGCTCTGTTGTAAATGATCTTGTTTTTCACTGACTGGCTAAGGCAAGCACAAGCCCCGAGGAAAGTTGCTATCAGAAATTGCCCACCTCAATGCTTGCTAAGGAAGCAGATGAAGTTCTGATTTGGGGCCAGTGTCTGATGAAGGAGAAATACCTGTTAAAGCCAGTTGAGGAGAGAATAGAAATCTCCCAATGTGCCATTGTTGAAAATGTAAAATGCTTGTTCAAATCTTCTGTTGCAAAAGCAAAAACCTTTGTTCAAACCTCCTGGGCAAGAATTTGTAAGCAAATCTGGTTTAAAAAAAAAAAAAAAAGAACTTAGAAGTTGACTATCAGACCCAAAAAGAACTATGGGAAATGAAGTCCAAAAGCTAGTTTGCAATAAGGGACTGAAATAAGGGAAATGCATTCTGGGAAAGGTAGTTTTTCTGCTAACGATGGCGACATTGCCCTGAAACACTTTTGTCAGCTCAAAAATACATTCATGGTAAACTTAAAATACAGTTTTTAAAAGAATAAGGAGGAAAATCATCTATGAGTTTAAGTGTCAGTTCCAATGAAAAATTGAAAGGATACTCAACTAGGTGCTTCACGGTTTGGGGCTCCAATGCCTTATTTACCCTAATAGCTGTGCAAAGTTTTTATGGTAGTTGGATGACAAGCCACATTAAAATCCTTAAAACAAGGGAAAGCAGTTTATACACTGAACATTGTCTTAGATATGAAGAAACTTATGTTGAAATTAAAAAAGTTCTTTGCCTTTTGAACAAACTGCCTGCAGTGAGTAATTCCTTTGCAAATCTAATAAGGAGACAAGGAAACAGGCATTCAAAAAGAAATAACTGCTTTATCGATGGAAAACAAACTTCAGAAAATCTAGCTGTCTTACAAAATAGTTACTTTGCCTGAAAGTTCTTTATAAGAAATCAATGATAAATATCACAGCTGCTAATAATATCAGGAGTTAAAGCTAATGAAGTGAAAATACTAAATCCTGAAAATGCTTTTCTCAAAGTAAGCTAATGAAGGATACGTTTTATGAAAGAACATCTATGTTCTTGACTCCTTTGAATAGTAACAGTTTTGGTGAAAATATTGGAACTAACAATCAAGTCAAAATGTTTCAACCAATTCAAGAAACTATTCACAAAAGAAAGCTGCCATGCTTTGTGGGCTATATTAGAGCTCACTCCAATCTTCCTGGTCCTTTAGCTGAGGGTAATGCAATGGCTGATAAGCTAACAAAGATAGTAGCATTGTCCCAAGTGGAAATGGCTCAACAGTACATGGTCTTCATCAAAATAGCAAAAGCTTATGAAAAAGGAATTCAATCTTGTCAAAGAAGCAGCTCGTCAAATAGCTAAATGATGTGGGGTATGTCCAAAATATTTTCCTATCCCTCACTTAGGGGTAAACCCTCGAGGTCTTCTTCCCAATCATCTATGGCAAATGGATGTTACACATATTGTAGTATTTGGCAAATTAAAATATGTACATGTGACCATTGACACTTATTCGGGATTTTTAAAGGCTAGTGCACAACCTTGGGAAGCTACAAAACATGTAATTATGCACTGCTTGAAGTGTTTTCGTATATGGGTATACCAAAAATTATTAAAACAGATCATGGTTCTGGATATAGTAGTAAGACATTTCAACAATTTCATACCCAATGGGAAATCATACATAAACAGGTATTCCTTATTAATCCTCAGGGACAAGGTATTGTAGAAAGGGCTTGTAGCAGTCTTAAAATACAACTTCAAAAAATAAAAGGAAAAAATTTACCCTCAATTACCACATAATGCATTAAATCATGCTCTTTTTATTCTGAACTTTTTGAATATGGATGTCTATGAACAGTCTGCTGCAGATAGATTTTGGCACAGTGGCACCCAAGCGACTTTTGCTCAAGTGAAATGAAAAGATCCCTACTCTGGATTATGGAAGGGTCCTGATCCTGTTTTAATATAGGGTCGAGGACATGTTTGTGTTTTTTCTCAAGAAGAGAATGAAGCTCGGTGGTTACCGGAACATTTGGTAAGGAGCGTGGAACTAAGGAAGGTCAGTTCCAATGACGTTCTTATAAAGGAACCAGAATGAAAGTGGCTCGATTAGTGTTTCTGAGGCTTTGTCACTGGCTAATGCAAACAGTGAGGAAAAAGAGTTCAGAGCTGTGCTGCTTTTGGCTTTACTAGCTCCTTTAGAAAAATACTTCATATCATCTAATAGCTGTGCAGTACTCTGCGAAGAGCTTTACAGCAGCTAAATATGGTAATTTCATGCTCAGCGTGAAATGAAGTTTTTCTGTAGAAGGAACCAAAAGTACTGCTGTAATAGAAACGTTTGTCTGAATTGAAGCACTTAGGGGAGCTATTATGAATCTGGGTGAAGAGACAGCCTCTAGTTAAAAACCGCTTACTGCTGACAGTGCATCTCTGCCAGTTCCGGAATGGCATAACACAACTCTATAAGGACAACACTCACTAAATCCCAGTGTTGTTTAGCAAAGCTGACTATAAACTATAAACTTGAGAAATGATGTACGTACTTCCTGTCTAGTTAAGAAAATCTTTCTAATAGAGATAGTGATGATAATTAAGAGTAAGAAGTAGAAAAAGATGAAAATAAGATATGTGAGTTTGTAGAAATTCTGTCTTGTTAGATCTGTGTTAAGAAATTTTTAGGTGTTTGCTAAGTTAAATATATGCTAATAGCAGTCCTATATAAGTTTGTAAAATATATCTATAGAGTTTCTTTAAGAATATAAGCTTGTAAGAAGTATCTAATGTAGTCTTAAGACATATAGTAACAAGCGTGTAAGAAGTAAAGATGCTCGTTGTAAATGTAAGTTTAAATAAGAAATAAGATAAGAGAAGTAATAAGAAATATATTTGCTAAAGTAGTTCTATAGTTTCCTTAAAGAGTATAAATAAGTAGATGTTAATATGTTATATTTGTGTAGTGGCATTCCTGCTGAGCTCCTGGCTTGGCCCCAGAGAGCAGCACCTAGCCCTAATCCTTCCTTTGTTTAACCACACCTTTTGTTTCTCTTACCTTTTGTTTCTCTTATTACCCTATGTGAATCTTGTTTGAGAGTCAAGGATCAGAGAGTCCCCCAAAGATTAAAGGTCTATGCAAAACTTGGTCCAGGAAACCGGAAAAACCATGGTACCCGATAAATCAAGTAATTTGCACCTGACATTTGGTTTCTGGGAGCTTCTTTTGGGTTGCTTTGAAGGTACTGATATTAACTATCTAAACTGTAAGGTGGAGTGAATAAATATGCCCTAGGCAAAGGGAAGAGTGCTTCAGTCCTTCGAGGCTGGAACCCCCTGCAGCCATGATAAGCTAAATTCATTCTTAAGATGCGTCTGTGTCTTCAGTCCACAAATACGCGTGAACCCATACACTCGTGTAGTGACCACACAGCTACATATGTGAATTTGTAAAAATGTGTAAATGTTGAGTGTGAGTTTATGCTTAATGTATATGGTAAAAGAACCTGAGACACAGAAGGTAATGTCTTATTAGACTGCAAAGTAGGCAGTCTGAATGGTTTCAAAAGCTCCAGAAGCTGCTAAGAATGGTGGATGCCAGAACCAGCACAACAAGGCATCCGCAACTGAGATCTGTGGAAAATCCACTCAACACAGAAAAACCTGAGCTAACATAAAAAACGGTGCCATTTAGAATACTACTGTACCTAATAAGATCTCTGGCTTGAGAATAAAAGTTGAGGAGATGCTTGTTTGAACTAAAATTGTTAACAGCAAAAAGTTTTGGTTGTAAAACGTCTCTTCATATTTGGAAGTGAAAGCCTGACACCAGAATTTACTTTTTTGAATTTTTTAACTTAAAATAATGAGATAAAACTACAAAAAGATTTTGGTTATTGATTTCTTCATATTTGGAAGGCTCGTACCAGAATTTATCAATTGAATTTTGGGACTTAATGAAATGAACAATAGATTTCATTGCAATGGGGCAATTTTGAGTTTACGTAGAAACTGTTTTCTGGAATTGGGTTAAAAAACGGAACTGTTTAAATGAAGAAATGTATTGTTTCTAGACTAAAGATGCAATTTCGTGTATGCATATATGCTTTATTAACTGATGATTCATGAATTGTTTTATGGAACTGTTTATGTAAAATTGGAATTACTTATGGAACTGTTTTTGTTGTACAAATGGTAATGTTTAAAAGGAAAAGTTTGGGTTTTATAGCTAGGTTTGAGATTTTGCTTAAAAATTATTTAGTTTAAAAAATATTTTCTTGTTGTTTGAGTGGATTAATTTCATATTTTGTTAGTAAGAAATGCAAATGGGGTATACTAAGACTACTTTTAAAGTGTAAAGAGTTTTATTATGAAACTTCTTTTGGATGTTTTGCTAAAGTTTTCTAAGTGTGTTAATGGTTAGACTGAGAATATGGGTTTTCAATATGGGTTTGTAGGAATTGTATAAGTTTGGGTTCCTCTATCTAGTTTTGAGATTCTTTTAAAAAATTATAAAGAAAAGGAGGAGTTATGAGTGAATTAAGGTTGAATGTATGTTTGCAGAAATTATGTTTAACCTATTGATATTAATGCCCCCTGGTTTTGTGGAGGTAAGGAAATATTTAAGTTTGATGTGAATACATAGAAGTTTTTCCTGTGTTCTGTTAGCAAGAAAATTCAAATGATTAAGAGTTAAAGTTGTAAGATGGAGAAAATTGTTAAATATATATAGCATCATATATGCTAATTCAAATGGTTCTGTTAAGAGTTTGCCTGGGAGACGATTCAAGATGGCTGAGACAAGCAGATGCGGGTAGGCCTGTGGCGGTGGCCCACGGAGGTGGACGGGTCCAGAGGCGGCCAACAGGGACATTTAGGCCCGGCTACCGCTGGCAGAGACATTCAGGCCCAGTGGCGGCCCACAGAGGTGGACAGGCCCTGTGGCGGAGATAAGCAGACAGAGGTGGACGGGCCCGGCAGCGGTCGACAGAGACATTCAGGCCCGGCAGCGGCCCACAGAGGTAGACAGGCCACGCGGCGGAGACGAGCCGGCGACTCGCGGAGGTGGAAGGGCCAGGTGGCAGTGGCCAACAGGGACATACAGGCCCAGCGGCAACCGGCAGAGACATACAGGCCCGGTGGCGGCCTGCAGAGGTGGATGGGCCCGGCAGCAGTGACAAGCTGAGGTAGGTAGGCCCGCGGTGGCAGCCGACAGAGACATACAGGCCCATTGGCCACCCACAGAGGCGGGCAGACCCAGCGGCAGCTGACAGGGACATACAGGCCTGGCGGCAGAGACAACTGGACGCAGGTGGGCCTCTGGCGGCGGGCCACAGGGGTGGACAGGCCTGGGGACAGAGACGGGCAGACGCAGCTTGGAACGGGGATGCCCCTGGCCCCAACACCTGGGGAGGAGGCTATCTCCATGGGTCGGAAACAGGGCGAGTCTGGGCACTCCGTCTGGGGACAACCCAGGGCCCAACTGCTGATCCTGTGAAACCCAACAACTTGGAGGTGTTGGTGAGACTACCCTGCTCAGCTGAAACCCATCTGGGAGAGGATTCAGATGCCTACAGTTTGAAGTCTGAAGAAACAAGATCAGCTGAGGAGTTGACAAATGAACAAAACGTGACCTGGGAACACAGAAGAAGGCGCTACCCAGCCACTAAACCAGATCAACAGAATCATAAGTATATAATTCACTGACTGAAATCAGCTGTCCCTGAAGAAACAGCCCAATAGCACCAATTTAACCAAGAACCCCTACTAAACCAAGACTAAAAATTAGAACAAGAGAGGCACTCTCAGACACAGACACCACCTGCACCGCACAGAGGAAAAGATGAGTAGACGCCAGTGCAAAAATACAGGCAACAACATAAAGACCTATATGGCAACATCAGAACCTAGTGATTCTACACCTGCAAGACCTAAACATACCATGACAGAAGAAACAGAAGAGATCAACCCTAAAAATGACTTTAAGAAGATGATAGAGGCCCTTAAAGAAGAAATAAAACATTCCCTCAATGAGGAAATAAAAACTTTCCTTAAAGAGGAAATGAAAAACTACCTTAAAGAGGAAATAAAAACTTTCCTTAAAGAGGAAATGAAAAACTCTCTTAAAGAGGAAATAAAAACTTCCCTTAAAGAGGAAATGAAAAACTCCATTAAAGAGGAAATAAAAAACTCCCTTAAAGAAATGGAAGAAAAAATGAACAAAAAATGGGAAGAAATCAAATCAAGCCAAGAAAAAGCAATTAAACAGATGAAAGAAACATTCCAAGATCTGAAAAATGAATTTGAGACAATAAAGAAAACACATGCTAAGGGAATGCTGGAAATAGAAATCCTGACAAAACGAACAGGAACTACAGAAACAAGCATAACCAACTGATTGCAAGAGATGGAACAGAGAATCTCTGACACTGAAGACACGATAGAGAAAATAGATTTGTCAGTCAAAGAAAACACTAAAGACAAAAAAGTCGTAACACAAAACGTCCAGGAAATTTGGGACACCATGAAAAGACCAAACCTAAGAATAATAAGGATAGAAGAAGGAGAAGAATACCAACTCAAAGGCACAGAAAATATATTCAACAAAATCATAGAAGAAAACTTTCCTAACCTAAACAAAGAAATACCTATGAAGATACAAGAAGATTACAGAACACTGAATAGGCTGGATCCACAAAAAAAAGTCCCCTTGCTACATAATAATCAAAACACTAAACACACAGAACAAAGAAAAAATATTAAGAGCTGCAAAGGAAAAAGACCAAGTAACATATAAAGGTAAACTCATCAGAATAACACCAGACTACTCAATAGAGACTATGAAAGCGAGAAGATCATGGACAAATCTCATGCAGACACTAAGAGACCACGGATGCCAACCCAGACTATTATACCCAGCAAAACTCTTAATCACCATAGGCGGAGTAAACAAAATATTCCAGAATAAAACCAGATTTAATCAATACCTGTCTACAAACCCAGCCCTACAGAAAGCACTAGAAGGGAAAATTCAACCCAAAGAAGCTAAACACATCCATGAAAAATCAAGCAATAGATAATCCCACACCAACATACACCACAGAAGAAACAAGCTGGTGTAGCTATCCTAATATCTAGAGAAAAAGGATGCTTCAAAAGAGAAGAAGTCTTGTGGCAATGCCTCAGTGGTCCAGGTAACTACCAGAACTCGGAAAAGTTGCTTGAACTTGGGATTGACTGGGAGGCCAAAGATTTAAAAAGCAGAAGATTCTCTCAAGACACAAGTTGTGCGATAATAGTGTGTTTTGTGTGTGTGAATGAGAATTTGTAAATGTTGAATTCTAGGCTTCGGCAATCATTGTCAGGGCAGATTAAGCTGCAAGTATTCATGTTTTAAAACTTAAATTATAAAGCTAGTTACGTCGTCTTTCTAACAACTAGTTTTGATGTTTATGAGCATATTTTACCTACATTACCTTTTCAGGATGTTGAGAAAGATGCATCACAAGCACAGGCTGGAGGCTGGGGGCTAGATGGTTTTGAGGAAGAGGTCTTGGTGGACTCTTTCATAGAGCAAAGGGAAGCAATGCCTTCTGGGAAATGAGCTAAGTTTTAATCTAGTCTTTAAGATTAGAAGTCAAAAACAAAAATATTAAGGAAAGGAAAACCTAATTGATCTTTGAAGTATTGTTATGTGGAATTGAGTGGGAGTTTTGAGGCCTTTCTTCCAGAAGACAAGGACTTGGTTGTCAGGCCTATATTAGGCCTAAACCTTGGTGCCATGTAGTTGTACTTAAATCATTTCAATGCAAAGTGTCTTAGTGATTGGATCTTCTAGTGCAGTTTGGAGTTCTTCCATTTGAAAAATGTGATATTTGCATGGGATTGTTTGAATCTTGTTTTCTAGTCCCTCCCCATCACCACCCTCATAGTCTGAAGGTAGATTTTTCTCTTCATAAAGGAACAAAAAAGGTGAACATCTTGTTTGTAAATAGGTATCTAGTAATGAGTGGTAAACTTGAAATGGTAGAATTCTTTAAAGCCTAATTCTAGGTAGCCTTAAGAAAATGTATCTTAATTATTTTTGAACCTGTATTCACCTTGTTTTTTCAAATATCTTAAGTTATATTTTCTTTTTCAGAGCTGCTTCTTATTTGGGGCTACTTTTTTTTAAATTGAGGTGTAATTCATAAAATGGTATATTGTTTTGATGAGACTTTTTACAACTGTGGCTGGATGTCTTTCTTTAGTCTTCCAAGAAGGGCCATTTTACTTTTAGAGTTACTTTTTAAAGTCATGAGGTCAACAACTTGGACTACTATGCATGTAAGTGCTAATGCAAATTAAAGCCCAAGTTGACCTCCAGCAGCAGTTCATTCTATGTTGACAGTGAGAGAACACTTTGCCTGTTAGGATACTGTTACTCGTGGACTGAAATGCTGAAGAAACTCCTCCCCCTATTTTGTTTTTTGCAAAAATCAAGGTATATCCTAGGGTTTCTTGGTTGACCTCGACAGATAAACTGAGATGATAGTCTTAGTTCAGAAATGATCGGAATGTAGATTTACAGTCTATGTGTACAGCTGGCTAAGTGAGAGCGCTTTCACAGTTCTGCATGTATCCCATCGGCTCCCCATTAGTCACTGAACTCTTAAAACTGGTATTGTAACATTATCACAATGTTTTGCGCCAATTTTATAAACTTTACAGTGCAATATGTGTTCCTTTTCTGAGGCAAACCAAAGGTATATTTCTCAAGGTTCTGCTGCTATCAGCAGCGTTGATGAAGGATTTTTTATACATTTGTAATAGATAGAAATAAACCAGAAAAAAAGAAGAAAAAAAAGTGGTGGAGGAAAAGGTGAACACTGCAAGAATACTCAAAAGGGCTGAGAGTTGCAAACGCCAAGAATAGCTTTGCATAGTAAATGGAATAGAACAGCTCTGAACTATAGCTTACTTTTCCTGGTTTGGTCTGACAGAATGATTGAATGCTTTTGTACAAAAATCAGAGCCTTAAAAACAAGGATTTGGTGAGATTGTAAAATGGTGTGCCACTTTGGCAAAACAGTTTGGTTGTTGGTCAAAATGCAAAGCATTGTTACTCTGTTACTCAACAATTCTACCCTTAGGAATATATCCTCAAACTACTGAAAATGTGCACCTATGAAACATGTACATGAAGGTTTACAGCAGTGTGTTGCTAATAGTAAAAAAGTTAAAACAACTCAAATAGCTATCAAATACTGGAGAGAAATAAAATGTGGCTTATTCATACAATAGAATATTATTAAGACATAAAAATGAACGAGAAACTGACAGATTAAATGACTTTGGGGAACCTTCATAATTTCATTTGTAGATCTTTCCATTTCTAATTTATAAATACATTTGGGGTTATAAATTATAAATGTACTGCCTCCTGTCAACATTGTATACTTCTATTTGATGATTTCTGTGTCAAACATTATATGGAAATGTTTCCAAGTATTTTCTGTATTAACTGTGAATGAATAGAACAAAATAAATTGCCTGTGATGGAAAAAAAAGAGTTTGCCTTGTGTTGTAAGATTGGGAAAATTGTGACTTTGTATAGCAATATTTATGCTAACCTGTTAATGGCAATGATGAAGCTAAGGGATTCTTTAAGTTTGTAGTTGCCTTAAGAGTTTTTGGTTTAGAAAGGGCTTGAGGCAGCTAAGACTGCTGTAGTCACCTTGGACCTAATTCAAAAGAGAAATGGAATCTTTATCATCCTCTACTCCCATACTAGGAGGTGTAACAGCTATGGAGATTGCTGTAAGCCATTAATAATTAATTGTTTTTTATATATTAAGAAAGGGGGACCTGTGGGAGCCCCTTTTCGGGTTCCTCGTGGCTTTACCCAGCATGTCCGCATAGAGGATGATGAGGACCACCGGCCTGAGTGCAGGTGTCTGAGATGGTCTGCACTTGGCTGTGCTGGGGGAGGAGGTCTTTTGCTCCACCCCTTGGTGTCTCTATAAATACTCTGGAACAGAGGCAGTTGGGGCCCTTTGGAAAAGGTTCCAGGCCCTCTCGAGGCTATCCTTTATTTTCTATCTGTTTTTCTCGGCAATATTCTTTGCAATATAAATCCTTCTATCTAATATTTCCTGCTGCTCAAACTCAAGAAACTCTGTGAAGCTGTGGGGTTGGTGGGTAAATGCCCCACACTAAAGATATTTGAACAGATGAAGTAATAGGGGTTTTATCTTTGTGACTTCCAATGTCTTCTGAAGGAAACTTCTTGAGAACTGGGAACAAGTTTCCTTGTGTTCAGGAGGCATTTCTAAGTCAGCTCTCTCACAGGTCTCAGATGTGTGTCATGAGGCTTATCTGACTTTGGAGAAAACTGAGACTGTATTTTATTTAATTTTCTAGAGGAAATCCTTTTAACTCTATGGGTCTTTTTTGGTATACCCACGTCAGTTGTTTAATCTAATATAGCAGAGGTAAATTTATGTATATTCTTGAAATTAATCTTTTGCACTGAGTTTTTTAAAATTTATTTTAAAGATTAAAATATAGTCACAACATTTCTCTTCCTTATACATCTTCTCACTCTCCTTTAAATTAACGGCTTCCTATTTCACTGATTATTGTTGTGTGCATATACATATATGTATATACACATATATATTCCTAAATACAACCTGTTCAGTCTGTATAATGTTACTTGTATGTGTGTGTGATCAGGGATGACCTTATGATATTTGATAAGCAATTGGTGTGTTCTTGAATGTTTTAAAAATATAGTTGACGTATGATGGAAAGGATATTAAGACCTTAGATGGTCAAAATAGTAATGAGAGTATGATTATTTTTGCAATATTTAACTCTGGTTTGAGGCAGGAAAGCTGGCTGTGGAATGTAGAAACAGGCCACATGTGTATTTATTTTTAGTGATCTCATGTAAGGGGTTCTCTAAGATACCATGAATGTGTCTCACACACTTTGATGATATAAACTTGGCTAGTATCTTTATATTTGACAGTAGCTGGTTAGAAGGAAAGAAAGACTCCCCCAAAGAGCATGAGATTCTTATAAAAGGATTTATTTTTATCACTCCACTAGACATGCTTATGTGACTAGGCATTTCTACTTAAAGGCACATGAATGTTCACAGGTAGATCATTTTCCTGATATGCACAAAACCACAAAACCCTGGATTCAATATTCAGTACTGCAAAATAATTAAAAAATATGTTTTTAGTGAATTAAAGCATTGCTGATTTTCTATTCTTATATTTTATGCTCAATTTAGATGGTGCTTATAACAAAAAAAACTTAATCAAAATTTCATGTTTATGAAGAGATGTGACTTTTTTGTGTCATCACCATTGCCTGCAAAGAATACAGTGATATAATTTCCTGTTTACTCCTGTACCTTTCTCCCCAGGGAACTATGTCTGGCAAATAACAGACTTCAGTGATTATTAACTGTTATGAATCATAGAATGAATCAACAGTAAGTAAATGTTTTTCAAGTGTTTATAGAAAACATTTATATCTCATCAAGTAGTATATTAAATATTTAATAAGATATATACACAGATATTTGAAATATAGTTAGGATTTTATGATGGAGACAAAAGCAAGGGGGAGTGAGGTGAAGAAAACATCAAAGATAAGTCACAGAGGCAGAAGAGGTTAACTATAATTTTATAATTGTTAGCTCAGTGGCTCTTATCCTTGAACGTGTATCAGGATTAATTCAAAGACTTATTAAACCAAGTGGATGGGCCATACCCCAAGCCAGAGTATCTACTAGGCCTCTGATAATGTATACTACTAAAAAACTCAGAGACACTGTTTTTCATGAGATTTTGAGAAAAGAAACCAACTACTTGTGATTTGAATTACATGTAAATAACATTGAAAAGATAGATTAGAGCCATTTTGTAGATCTTTTGTGAATAAGTTCAGTATTTTGTTTTATTCTTAAGCGAATCAGATCTGTTGGAGATTCATAAACATGGAAGTAATTTGATCAAAACAACTGCTTTAGGAAAATTACTCTAAAAATAAGTAAAAATGACTTATGGAACTGAGGTATTGGGGGCAGGGTAGAGACATAGTAGAAAGATGACTAGTGGGGAAGTAATTCCAGTCATCTAGCTTTCAATGAACCCTTCAATACTGCTGAGAACCACCTTTTAAAATGTAAATCATTTTGGATGAAAATCTTCCTAAATATATTACACAGTCTCTGCCTTCCTACAGAGAAATTCTCTATGCATAATGCATCCCCTTGATGACTCCAACTTATCGTCCTGAACATCAGCAATTGCACTGGGTTGTAACACAGTGTGCTCTCATGGGTATGGAAGTGTAAAGAGCTTTAGGCACAACCCTAAGAGCACCAGAACTCCTGTGAATTTTAAGTTTTGTGTCTCCAATTGATAACATTTCTGACTCTCCCTTGGCAGCTCCTCTCTTCATTCTAACTGGCTGATTCTAATTTGTAATGGGCTGGAAAACTAGATATAATTCTGTGTAATGTGAGAGTAAATGGAGTATGGGCAAAGCATACTTCTATGAATAAAGTCTATAAGCTTTGGGGTTAGGGACTCCAACATTTATTTGTGCTGCTTGCAGGTCTTTCAATGGACCTCATATTTTATGACTTCATTCCAGGTAAATGAGATTGCTAGGTCGATGAAAAATCACTTTTTGTCACTGGGACTTTCATGTCTTTTCATTCCAAATTAGAGTAGCTGGAAGATGTTATAACCCCCCATAATCCCAAGTAAATTTATTTCAAGAAAATAGAGATTGCATTTTCAAAGACAAATTGATTGTTTTCAGATCACATAATCTCTCCTACCTTGGTAGTTCCTAAAATGATACTGTGGATCTCCAGTCATTTGTGCTCTTCCTCCTGAGAAGCCACTCCCTTTAAAAGAGGCAGAAAGTTTATAAAGGTTGAGATCATAGGATTTTTGAAAGTGCTAAGATAGAATGTGAAAGGTGCTAAGAAGGTAGGGGAGAATCACATTTGGTAGCAGAGTGAGTTTATAAATAGCCTGTTTCTTTTGAAAGGGAGCTGAGCCCCATAAAATGTCTTCAGGCAACTGCATATGGGCCCTGTGGAGTTTATTAACTTGTTTTTCAACAAAGTGAAAATGTTGCAGATCTAAGTACAACTGAGGGATGGGGAAAGAGAGGGCACAAAGACAAAATATTTATCAACACACTGACATTGTGAACCACTTGGAATATTGACTCAAATTTGTGTGTGTGTGTGTATGTATGTATGTATGTATGTATATATATATGATATGGACAGAACAAATTACTTATGAAATCATCAAATTTTATCCTTAAAAGAAAAAGTGAGAAAACAAGACCAAAAATGACAAAACATCCTAGTTAGAGGCCAGATGGCTGCATAAAATAAATAGGCATTTACTTGATGGAAGCATAGGCAATTAGGCTATGTGAAACTGCAATTCCAGCAGAGATCATTGAAACAGATGTTGATATTGCTTGTGTATCAAAACTTTCCCCAAAAGCAAAATGTTCAGGTAGCACAGAAACAAAAAGCTGATACCTTCAGATTCTTATGTCAGTTACAGAGACAGATCATGCTCTCCCAAAAGGAGATTGCCTCGGGATACCTAAAGTAAACACATTGACAACAATTGGAAAAGATGGAAATTCTTTGTGGTTCAGTTATAGGCTGTAGCATTTCCCAAACCTCCATATAACTTGTGTTTATTTTGGCTCCCCGATTCTGTCTCACTATGTAGCTCTGCCTTTTTGAAGTCATGTCAGAGAATATGCAATCTGCTGTTCCTCTGGGGAGGATGAAAGTAGTGTAGGAAGAGAGTGAATCCTCTAGTCTCTGGAGGAGAAGGGATGTTCAGAACTCTGATAAATATATAAGTGAGAAAATGCTTCACAGGCAGATGGAGTAGCAGAGGCACAGAACAGAATCTGATAAAAGTATGCAATAAGATGAATATGTGTATCTCTCAAAGAGTCATAAGTTGAAACTTGAAAACCTAAGGAGCTAGATTCTGAGGGGATTAGGTTGAGAGGGTAGACCTCTCCTGAGTGGGATTAAAGCCTTTATGAAGGAAGACTGACAAGATCATTTATCCCTTCTGGCAAGTGAGGGCACAGGTGAAAGACATTCTCTGTGGACCAGAAGTGCTGTGGGATAATGCTTTTGTACACTGGTTTAACATAACACTGATTGGCCAGTAGCCAGGCAAGAAGTATAGGTGGGATAAGCAGACAAGGAGAATTCTGGGAAGAAGAAGGCTGAGCCAGGGGACAATAGCCTGCCATTCAGGGAGCAACATGTAATGTCATATAGGTAAAGCCATGGAAAATGTGGCAACATACAGATTAATAGAATGGGCTGAGTTTAAGTGTAAGAGCTAGTCAGTGGTAAGCCTGACTGTTGCTGGAGAGCTTCTCTCCAGGTTTCCCAAGCCCCTCAGTCCCAAAATCCACTTATAAAATAATCACTCAGATGCTTATATCACTTACAAACTGTATGGCCGTGGCAGGCTTCTTGTTAACTGTTCTTTTTATCTTAAATTAACCCATTTTTATAAATCTATACCTTGCCACGTGGCTGGTGGCTTACCAGAGTCTTTACATGCTGCTTGTCCTGGCGGTGGCTGTAGTGTCCCCTCCTCTGCCTTCCGCTTCCCAGCATTCTCCTCTCTCCTTGTCCCGCCTATACTTTCTGCCTGGTCACTGGCCATCAGTGTTTTATTTAAATAGAGTGATATCCACAGCACTTCCCCTTTTCTTCTTTTTTTAAAAAGGAAGGTTTTTACTTTAACATGGTAAAATTACATATAACAAAACAATTATCAAGCAAGAATTACAGTTACAATATTAAAGAAGATGTCCTATCTATCTTATACTTGTGAGTTTAAGGTTTTATATCTAGTTTATTTTTTATCATAACTGAGGAAATTACAACTATCTAGTCTTTAACCACATCAAAGACCTGAGAAGGAACATAATGGTACCTGAGAAATGGTAGATGGATGCAAGCAACTTTCGGGAGTCTTGCAAGAGTAGACCAAGACAGCTGGCAGCCTGGACAGTCACCTAATGTTTCTCAGCATTGTTGATGCGTTCAAATTGGCTACAGGCCTAGAGTATCAGACAGACCATTTTCAGAAGCAGGAATTCTGAGAGACCATCTTACCCTGTCTTGGCAGAGTACAGTGGTCACTTTCCTTGTGTCCTGCTTGTCCAGGAAGGACAGCATTGCATTCATACTGTCAGCCATCAAGGCAAGGGCAGTTCTTTGCCCAGGAGGCCATTTTGTGCCAAAAAGACAAACTTCCAAATGGAAATGTCTTAGAAGCCCAACATTCTTTCGGGATCAAATTGGTGCAGCCAGGAGCAATTGTGTCTCATGTCAACAGAATTCTAAGTTATTTAAATGCCATATTCTCTAGGTCTATGAAGTGTTTGAAGATTACCTATCTATCTGAAATATATCTATGTATACCTAGAAGACTTAACTAACATGGCTACAAATATGATTATCATAGATGACTAATTATTAATCTATTTTTTAATTATCCATTACAATTTTAAATGAGTTAAACATAATACCTCAAACAAGAATAGAAATATATATATACAGTATAACAAAATTAACTTCCAGTTTGTATCAATAAACTAAAATTTATACCAATGTAAAACATTTTGAACATAAACTAAAATCTATACCAATGTAAAACATTTTAAACAAGTTGTTCTTTAAAAGTAGGTTCATTAATCTACCCTTTTATCTTATCATCTCCATATCCTCCTATATATCTATATCATATCCCCTTTTGTTTTTTAGAAAGAGATCACATTTATAATCAACCTGTTTTAAATAAAAATATTGGTTTTTCTCTGTCCCACAACAGAGGGCTCTTCTGATTTGGGACAGAAGAATCTCTTAACCATTTTTTTTTAAGCAATATGTCTGGGTTTAGAGGGGGAGTGAGCCAATTCCACCTCTAAAGCCAGCTTGGTATATTTGGGAATTTGGGCGTAATATCTCTTACTACTTCCTGCTGGAGGGGGGCGCTGTATCTTATGGGGATGCAAAGAAAATTTTAGCCCTATGGGGTAGTCCTTGAGGCTGTATTGTGGGAGCCAGTTGCCTTGAAACGTTCTGGATGTTGGATCATCTGGGCATGGTGTCATCGGAGACCTTTCAGGGGGTCTTGGCTGGTGAAACCTGATGTATCTTAATCTGGAACAAATCTATAGCCTCTGGCTTTCTGTGGAAACAAAAGCAGAACCTCTTTTCCAAAACAACATATCCTTAAATCCAAATTTTGAAGTCAAGGTACCTTTAAAATATATATTTTGGCATAACTCAACAGCTTTTGCAGTCAAATGTTTTTCTTCAGTTACGAATATCAAAGACAACATAATCCAGATTCTCTGTGTGGTAGCCATCTTTACGTGGCTTTTTTATATTAATTTATCTTTTTTTTTGTGTGTGTGTCTTTCAAGCCTACATATTGTGAATCTGTTGCTTTAAACTGCACCATTCTAAGACTGAAATAGCGCTGTGGCTGCTGGCTCCGCCCATTTCAGCTTACCAACATGGTGTTTTCCGCCAGTTCTGTGAGTCATCAAGTCTCAGAAAAAGTGGGTCTAAGCTTTTATCAAAGTAGCGTGTAGCCCAAAAACCTTTTTTTTAAATTTTTTTTTTTTAAATAATAGTAAAGACTAAATCTACCACACAGCTTAATGTGCCGTGGCAGATGCCTCATTTCCGCCACACTGCTCGTCAAACACACACGCCAGGAACCCACCAATGTTCAAACCTGCGTTTTGCGGCGTCCAGCTGCCCGTATGAGACAAGAAGCAGGAACCTGGTTTTGGCTCTGTTTAGAATTGGTTATTAAATATTCTCAGGTTTAAGGTGGAAACTCGAGCCATTGGGCGCCATTTGTTGCTGGAGGGCTTCTCTCCAGGTTTCCCAAGCCCTGCAGTCCCACAATCCACTTATAAAATAATCACTCAGATGCTTATATCACTTACAAACTGTATGGCCGTGGCAGGCTTCTTGTTAACTGTTCTTTTATCTTAAATTAACCCATTTTCATAAATCTATACCTTGCCACGTGGCTGGTGGCTTACCAGAGTCTTTACATGCTGCTTGTCCTGGCGGTGGCTGTAGTGTCCCCTCCTCTGCCTTCTGCTTCCCAGCATTCTCCTCTCTCCTTGTCCTGCCTATACTTCCTGCCTGGTCACTGGCCATCAGTGTTTTATTTAAATAGAGTGATATCCACAGCACCTGACCTAATGGACAAGCAATTTTAATTAATATAAGTCTCTGTGTGTTTATTTGGGTCTGAATGGCTGTGGACTGGGTAGGGACACAGGAAAACTTCTGGCTATATATGGTGCCAAAATGTGGGTCATGCATAGATCCACTGCTTCCCAGAGTCAGTGGTGAGCTTGGTTCCCAGAGTTGGCTGTAAATGTACCATTGCCATGATGGAAAACTGAGGTGGGCAGAGCCAGCAGCTGAAGCTGCCATTTCACCCCTAGTGATGCTGCAGTTTAAAGCAATAGATTCACAATAAGGCAGATTCAGATGGAATAAGACTTTAAATGCTTTACAATGTGTGTAAAAATGTAAGTAGGCTTGGAAGAGAGAAGAAAATGAATATAGACAGTTATATAAAGAAATAGTTTTAAAAAATAAAGTCTTTAAAAAGACAGTAAAGGTAATATAAAAAATAAGCCACATAAAGATGAATATTACACAGAGCAGCTAGATTGTGTTCTCTTTGGGGTTTTTGACTGCAGAAAGACATTTGATTGTAAAAGCTGATTGATTAAATCAATATATATATTTTAAAGATATCTTGATTTCAAAATTTATGCCTAAGGATACATTGCTTTGGAAAAGAGGCTCTGCTTTTGTTTCCACAGAAGATGAGAACCTGTGGATTACTTCCAAGCTAATATGGTTTGACCAGCCAAGACCCCCTGAAAGGTCTCCAATGACACCATGGCCTAGATCATCCAACATCTAAAATCAACTTCAAGGCAACTGGCTCAGAGAATATAGCCTTACAGACTACTCCAGTTAGGACTTGACCATGATCCTAAAATTTTCTTTGTGTCCCCATAAGAATACAGCACCGTTTATCAGCAAGAATTAGCCTAGAAAACTATGCCCACATGGATGTTTGTCTTTGTTTAGGTTGTTGGTTACAAATTGTTATTGATCATAGTCAATATCTTTCTTAAAAAAAGAGGGATATGATATGGAAATATAGGATACATAGGAAATATAGGATACATATATATATGATAGAATAAAATGGTAGATTATTGAATCTACTTTTAAAGAACAATGACTCATTTGAAATGTTTTACATTGCTATGAATTTTAGTTTATTGATACAAATTTAAAGTTAATTTCATTGTATTGTATATATATTTCTACTTTTGTTTTAAGGTTATTATGTTTGTGCAGCTAATTTAAATTGTAATATATAATTAATAAATACAGATTAATAGTCAGTATTTTATGGTAGTCAAACTTATAGTCATGTTAAGTTTTCTAGGTATACATAGATATAATTCAGTTAGGTAAATGATCTTCAAACACTTCAAAGACCTACAGAATATGGCATTTAAAATGTTTTAAAAACTTAAACTTTCTGGACAATGAGACATGTCTGTTCATGGCAGCACCAATCTACTTCACAAAAAGATAATGGGCACTGAAGAAACTCATTGTGTAGTTAGCTTCCTTTGTGGCAAAATTTAGCCACTGGGCAAAAAAGTGCTCTTGCATTGACTGCTTGACAAAATGTTGTATCGACTGGACATGTAGGACCCATAGGAAGGTGACCACTGAACTTTGCAAGGCAAAATGGTCCTTCAGGTTCTTGCTTCACAGAGAAACCTGCCAGACATTCTACAGGACATAGAGAGAAGTACCTGAGAGACTTTAGGCCTATAGGTTGAAGAAGGATGCCCCAATGTTACAGAGGAACTTTGGGTAACTGTCCAGGTAGGCCACTTGTCTCTGTAATTCTAGATTTTTGGAAATTGCTTACAATGTTCTTCTTCTTTACTTAGGTAATATTATATCCTTCTGGGATCTTTGATGTATTTGAAGACTAGATAGTTATAATTATGGTTTTCCTTGATTATGATAAGAGATAAGGCAGATCTGAAACTTTAGACTCACAAATATAGGATAGATAGACTATTTTCTTTTAATTTTACAAAATACAAATAGACTAGATATTATAACTGTAATTCTTGTTTGTTATATGTAATAATTTTACTATGTTAAAGTTAAAACCTTTTTTAAAATTAAACAGAAAAGGGGAAATGCTGTGGGATAATGCTATTGTACACTGGTTTAACAAAACACTGATTGGCTAGTAGCCAGGCAGGAAATATAGGAGGGATAAGCAGACAAGGAGAATTCTGGGAAGAGGAAGGTTGAATCAGGAGACACCAGCCTGCCATCCAGGGAGCAGCATGTAATGGCACACAGGTAAAGCCATGGAAAATGTGGCAACATACAGATTAATTGAATGGGCTGAGTTTAAGTGTAAGAGCTATTTGGTATTAAGCCTGAGCTAATTACTGAACAATTTTAATTAATATAAGTCTCTGTGTGTTTATTTGGGTCTGAGCAGCTGTGGACCAGGTGGGACACAGGAAAACTGCTGGCTATTCAGAAGATACTAATATGCCAGTTGTGTTGCTTTCAGACATGCTGCCCTCTAGAATGGTGAGAAACAAATTTCTGTTGTATTTCAGTTTGAAACATTTTGGTATAGAAGCCCAAGCAGAATAAAACAAATTGACATAAAATTATTTTTAAATTAAAATGACCTCAAAGAATAATGATTTATCTCAAATGTAAAGACACTACATTCTATCTGTCAAATAATTTAATAGTATTGTAGAACAAATATCTAATATGTAACTTATACAGATGACAAGCATAGTATCTATGATGAGAGATGCACTAACATCAATAATAAATTACATGTAACAGACAGAGGAGCTGGGAGTATGGCTCATCAGTTAAGAGAACTTACTTTTCCTTGAGGAAGACCTTAGTTTAATTCCCAGCATCCATGTTAGGCAGCTTAACACAACCTGAAATTCACACTCCATGGAATCCAGTGCCTCCTTCTCGTCTCTATAGATACCCCCACACAAACACATGTATATATATATATATATATATATATATATATATATATATAGTTAAAAACAAAATGAAACCCCACAAAAAGACAAATAACAGAAAGCACTGTACCTGAAGCCATAGTAGAAGAAAGCATTTCTAAAAAAAATAGCCTATCAATATGCATGACATATTGTTGCCCACATTGATGAGGTAAGGTTTTATTTTTAAATATAATTTTTAAATATAATTTCTTTATTGATTCTTTGGAAATTTCACATCATGCACCCTAATTCTGCTCACCTCCCAGTCCCCCTACATCATCCCTGTAACTCCTCTCAAAAGAAAATTAAAAAAAATCAAATTAAAGGAAAATAAAACAAAGTAAGAAAGCAAACAAACAAAAACAAGAACAGAAACCACTACCCAAAATAGCATCTTCACATTTCCATCTTTCCCACCTCTCTAACACCTCTTCATCATCCTGGTGGCATTGGGAGCAGTGTGTCATATAGTATATTGGACTTTGGTCCAATAAGCTTTACTGGCAAATTTTCATTGCACTGCGTCATTGGTCTGGTTCAAGGCTGCTGGTTTCTGGTACAACATCATCACTGGATCCTCACTGAAATTCCTCTGGGGTATCCCTCAGCCACTCTGAGTTATGGAGATCCTGTAGTTATTGGTTATTGTTCCATAGGACCAGTCCATTCACGAGGTCCAGCAGGTCCTAGATTGCGTAGATGTTAGGGTGGGCTAACCCGAGGCCCAACTGTGAGCCTAGGTGGTAGCTGAGCTGGTCAGGCTAGGCCACTGGGGCCACCTGCCTCAGGTAAGGGGGCAAAGTCAGTTCCCTGACACCCATTAGTACTTGGATATGAGATAAAGCGAAGTTTATCTCAGGAATGCTGGGTTGGTTAAATGTTTGGAAATCAATCACTGCAGTTCATATTATTATCAAACTGCAAGAAAATAAAAAAAAAAAAAACCAGTAGATGCAGAATGTGGTTTTTGACAAAGTCCAACAGGTATTCCTTACAGAGATTCTTCACAAGTTAGGGATACAAAGGGACATCTTTAGCAAAAAAAAAAAAAAAAAAAATGAAATGTGACTTTTACAAGTAATCAACAGTACAAAATATGAGACATTCTTTGCCATGCCATTATTATTATTGTCATTTTATTAAAAAAATTTTATACATTATATTTCGATCATGTTTTCCCCTTCTCCTGTATCTTTCCCACCTTGCTACCCACATGACTTCATGTTCTTTCTCTTTCTCCAAAAACAAAAACAAAATAAAAGTTAAACAAAACAATAAGACAAAAATACCAAAACAAAACAAAAAGTCTACAAAACATGGAATCTATGGTTGATATATGCAATGACACACCATTGGAGAACATGGAGAAATTGAGCTGGTGCCCGAATAGATGCTTTATCCCTACTGACTATCATTGTTATGGTGCTGAAAGGCACTCTGTATACTACAGGGGGAAAAAGCAATCATTAATGTCACATGGCTATAAACCCTGTGACCTACATAACTGACCTGTCTACAAAATCTACTGGTGCACTAGTGGCACAAATGTTGTGGGGGTAACAAAATACTTTTTAAAATTGGATTAAAAGCCAGTTCCATGATATGGAATGCATACTTGGCAGGGCTAAAGTGGCCAAGAACCTGAGACAAGATAGGACATAGGCATAATGTAAAAACTTAATATTATTATAGTGCTAAAGGACATAATGGTAAAATAACACTTAATGACATATTGTTAATATCATAGGTCAGTGCATCACTCAGCCTCCATCCAAGAAGCTTCTTCTTGCAGTATATTAGAACTGACACAGAGACCCACAACTGGACAATGCAGAAAGTGAGTTACTGAGAAGCACTCAACCCTAAATGGGGTGTGTTTATCAAATTCCTCCCCTTAAGGCTTAGGGATCTCTACTATACTGAAGAGGAGGCAGAAAGACTTTTTTGTTTGTTTGTTTTTCAAGACAGGGTTTCTCTGTGTAGTCTTGGTCCCTGTCCTGGATCTCTCTCTCTGTAGACCAGGCTGGCCTTGATCGCACAGAGATCTGCCTGACTCTGCCTCCTGAGTGCTGGGATTAAAGGTGAGTGCACCACCTCCTGGAGAGGCAGAAAAATTTTAAGAGCCAGAGATGGGGGTATGCCATCAATATGTGTGGCTCCCATTGGATAATAAATAAAGTTGCATTGGCCTATGGCAGGGCAGGATAAGGTTAGACAGTACATTCAAATTGAAGATGAAACAAAGAAGGGTAGAGTCAACAGAGACTCAAGACCCCTGCCCAAGGAGCAACAAGATGTCAGCAGTCTGGTAATGCCATGGCCACGTGACAACATATAGATTTATAGAAATGGGTTAATTTCAGATGAAAGAGCTAGCTAGCAAGAAGCCTGGGCTATAGACCATAGAGTTTGTAATTAATATAAGCCTCTGAGTAATTATTTTATAAGTGGCTGTGGGACCTCAGGTGGGAGAGATTTGTCCAGAATGCTGAACAAGGCAGGGCCAGAGCAAATTCCAGCTATAATTGGTGCTCAAATGTGATGGCAAGAGTTTCCACCTAAAATCTGAGTGAATTTACTAAAATGGAGCTAAGAGCAGCTTCCTAGTTTGTATGTCTCATCAAAGTTGTGGTATAGAGATGCCACTGTACAAAGATGCTCTAACATTCAAGCTTGAATATGGCATGGCAGATTCCCACCTTGGTACATGAAGGCATCTCCAAGCTGCCCAGTGCACTGCATGGTGGATTTAACTTTTGCTAATACACAACAACAACAACAAAAGGTTTCTGGGCTACATGCTGCTTGATGGAGGCATAGACCCATTGTTTCTCAGAGTTGGTGGTGAGCATGGCTCCCAGAGCTGGATGTAAATGTACCTCTGCCATATTGAAAACTCAAGTGGAATGAAGCCAGCAGCCAGGGCTGATACTTAGGTCCTAGCTACACTGCAGTTTAAAATCAATGGTCAGAAAATGATCACAGATACACAATAGGAGAGGTTCAGATGGAAAAAAAACTTCCAAATGGTTTACAATATATATGAAAATATATGTAGGTTTGGAAGAGAGAGGAAAAGGAATATAGGCAGTTACATAAAGAAAGTTTTAAAAATAAAGTCTTTAAAGAGACAGTAAGAATAATATGAAAAATAAACCATGTGGAGAGGGAAATTACACAGAAAATCTGAATTGTGTTGTCTTTGGGATTTTTAACTGGAGAGAGACATTTGATTGTAAAGGCTGCTGAGTTAAACCAATGTATATTAAAGACATCTTGACTTCAAAATTTGGGTCTAAGGATATGTTGCTTTGGAAAGGAGGCCCTGCTTTTATTTCTACAGGAAGCAAGAGGCTGTAGATTTGTTCTAGGTTAAAATGGATCAGATTTGATCAAGCAAGACCTTCTGAAAACTGACAGATGGTATCTATAAACAAAGATTATAGCCAGTTTCCCCAGGACTTCATCATTATCTTGAATTTTCTTAGGATCTGCATAAGATTGACAGCACTCCCAATCAGTAGGAATTAGCCTAGAATACTATGCCCACTGTGGGAACCTGTTTTCAGGTTCCTGGTGTCTTTACCCAGTAGGTCCACATAGAGAAGATGATTAGGACCATGGGCCTGAGTGCAGGTGTCTTGAGATGGTCTGCAGTTGGCTGTGCTGGAGGTAGGTCTTTTGCTCCATCCCTTGGTGTCTCTATAAATACCCTGGAACAGAGACAGTCAGGGCTTGTTGGAAAAGGTTCTAGGCTCTCTTGAGACTATCCTTTATTTATTATCTGTTTATCTCCACAATCTAAATCCTTCTTTCTAATAATTTCTAATAAATTCCTGCTGCTCACACTCAAGAAAGCTCTGGGGAACTGTGGGGTTGGTGGGAAAATGCCCTGCAGCCCACATTCCCCCCAAATAGATTATGGATATTTGTCTTTGTTTAGGGGGTGTTTACAAATTGTTATTAGTCATAGTCAATCTCTTTCTAAAAGAAGAAAGGGGGATATGATACAGAAATATAGGATATATATATGATAGGATAAAAGGGTAGATTGTTGAATCTACTTTTAAAAAGCAACAACTCTTTTGAAATATTTTACATCTCTACATATTTCAGTTTGTTATACTCTTATTTAAGATATGTTTATGCAATTCATTTAAAATTGTAAAATATAATTAAGAAATATAGATTAATAGTCATCTATGATAATCAAACTGATAGTCCTGCTAGTTAAGTTTTTTAGGTGTACAAAGGTATATTTCAATTATGTGTGTAACCTTCAAACACTTTAAAGACCTACAGAATATGGCATTTGAAATGTTTTAAGAACTTAGACTTTTCTGGACAGTCAGAGATGTCTGTTCCTGGCAGCACAAATTACTTCAAAAAGGATGATGGGCATTGAAACTCATTATGGAGTTTGCTTTCTTTGTGGCAAATGTTAGCCACTGGGCAAAAAAGAGCCCTTGCCTCAACTACTTGACAGGATGCTATATAAACTGGACATGCAGGACTCATAGGAAGGTCACCACTGAACTTTGCAAGGTGAGATGGTTCTTCAGGCTCCTGTTTGCAGAAAAAAAAACTACCAAACATTCTACAGGACACAGATAGAAGTGACTGACAAACTTTGTCAGAATTGGCAGAAGAAGTTTTCTGCTTCACTGAAAGCTATGCCAGAGACTCTAGGCCTGTAGGATGAAGATAGATGCCCCAACTTACAAAGGAACTTTGGATGAATGTCCAGGCAGCCAGATGTCTCTATCATTTTAGAATAATGGAAGTTGCTCACAGTGCACTTCCTGTTTACTCAGGTAATATCATATCCTTCTAGGGTTTTTGATGGAGTTGAAGACTAGATAGTTATAATTTTTCTTAGTCAAGATAAAATGTAAATTGATATGAAACTTTAGTCTCACAAAAATAGGATAGATGATAGAATATTTTCTTTAATTTTGCCAAATACAGATAGACTAGATAATGTAACTGTAATTTTTGCTTGATAACTGTTTTGTTATTATTGGTGAAAAAAACATTTGATTGTAAAAGCTGTTGAGTTAAACCAATATACATATTTTAAAGGTACCTTGACTTCAAAATTTGGGTGTAAGGATATGTTGCTTTGGAAAGGAGGCTTTGCTTTTGTTTACACAGAAAGCCAGAGGCTATGGATTTGTTCCAGATTAAGATACATCAGGTTTGACTAGCCAAGACCACCTGAAAGGTCTCTAATGACACCATGGCCTAGATGATCCAACATCCAAAACAGTTTCAAGGCAACTGGCTCAGATGATACACCCTCATGGACTACTCCATAATTCTAAAATTTTCTTTGTGTCCCCATAAGATACAGCACCTCTCTCCAACAGGAAGTAGTAAGAAAAGCTACACCTAAATTCCCAAATATACCAAGCTGGCTTTGGAGATGGAATTGGCTCATTCCTTCTCTAAATCCAGACATATTACTAAAATAAAAGGTTAAGAGATTTTTTGTGTCCCATATCATAAGAGCTCTCTGGTTTTGGACAGACAAAAAACCCAATATTTCTATAAATACAATCTCTTTCTAAGCAAGAAAAGGAGATATGATATAGATATATAGGATATAGATATGATAAGATAAAAGGGTAGATTAATGAACCTGCTTTTAAAGAACAACAACTTGTTTAAAATGTTTTACATTTGGTATAGATTTTAGTTTATGTTTAAAATGTTTTACATTGGTATAGATTTTAGTTTATTGATACAAGTTTAAACTTAATTTTGTTATACTGTATATATATTTATATTCTTGTTTGAGGTATTATGTTTATGTAACTCATTTAGATTGGAATGGATAATTAAGTACAGATTAATAATTAGTCTTCTATGATAGTCAAACTTATAGTCATGTTGTTTTCTAGGTATACATAGATATAATTCAATTAGGTAGGAATCTTCAAACACTTCAAAGACCTACAGAATATGGCATTTAAAATGTTTTAAAAATTTAGACTTTTTGGACAATGAGACATGTCTGCTCTTGGCAGCACCAGCTTTACTTCAGACAAGAGGATGGACATTGAAGACAGTCCATATGGAGTTTATCTTCACCTTTGCGAAAATAGCCATTTGGGCAAGAAACTGTTCTTGCCTGGACTGCTTGATCAACTGGACATGCAGGACCCATAGGAAGGTGACCACTGAACTTTGCTTGGCAAAATGGCTCTTCAGGTTCCTGCTTCACAAAAGAAACTGTGAGACATTCTATAGGACACAGAAAGAAATGACTGAGGCCTGTGGGGTAAAGACAGTTGCCCCAACTTTACAAAGGAACATTAGGTGACTGTCCAGGCTGCCAGCTGTCTCTGACTACCCTGCAAGACTCTTGAAAGTTGATTACATCCTTCTCCCATTTCTCAGGTAATAGTATATCCTTCTTAGGTCTTTGATGTAGTTGAAGACTAAAGATAGTTATAATTTTCCTTAGTTATGATAAAAGATAAGTTAGATATAAAACCTTAGACTCACAAATATAAGATAGATAGGATATCTTCTTTAATTTTGCCAAATAGACTAGTAATTACAAAATAGACTAGATATTATAACTGTAATTCTTACTTGATAATTGTTTTGTTATCTGTAATTTTACTATGTAAAAGTTAAAACCGTCCTTTTTGAAAAAAAGAAAAGGGGGAGTGCTGTGGGATGTTATGTATGTCAAATGTGTTGCTCTGATTAGTTACTGATTACTACTGATTGGCCAGTAGCCAGGCAGGAGGAAGTATAGGCGGGAAAAGGTGAAGAAGAATTCTGGGAAGACTGAGTCAGAGAGACACTGCCAGCCGCAGTCTTGACAAGCAATATGTGAAGATGCCGGTAAGCCATGAGCCATGTGGCAAGGTATAGATTTATAGAAATGGGTTAATTTAAGATATAAGAAGAGTTAGCAAGAAGCCTGCCATGGCCATACAGTTTGTAAGTAATATAAGTCTCTGTGTTTACTTGATTGGGTCTGAGCAGCTGTGGGACTGGCAGGTGACAAAGATTTGTCCTGACTGTGGGCCAGGCAGGAAAACTCTAGCTACATGTTATATATAATTTTACTATGTTAAAATTAAAACCTTCCTTTTTGATTAGATAGAAAAGAGGAAATGCTGGGGGATGACATTCTTTATGCTATAAATATGTGTGACTCCCGTTGGATAATAAATAAAGCTGCATTGGCCTATGGCAGGGCAAGATAAGGTTAGGCAGTACATTCAAATTGAAGATGAGACAAAGAAGGGTGGAGTCAAGATAGACTTGGCCTGCTGCCCAAGGTGCAACAAGATGTCAGCAGACTGGTAATGCCACAGCCACATGGCAACATACAGATTCATTGAAATGGGTTAATTTAAGAGGAAAGAGCTAGCTAGCAAGAAGCTGAAGCCATAGGCCATACTTTGTAATTAATATAAGCCTCTGAGTAATTATTTTGTAAGTGGCTGTGGGACCGCGGGTGGGAGAGATTCGTCCAGACTGCTGGGCAAGGCAGCACTGGGGAAAATTCCAGCTACAGTGGGTGACTAAGGAAACAGTGTTTTCTAGATAGGATAGGACTGATACAAATATGTACTTACAGAAACAGTGACAGCATGCATAAGAGTTATGCAGGTTCAAACCAGACAAAATCTCAGCATTGAGATAGAGAGATGGATACAAATACCTACTCCTAACCAAGAAGCTTTTTGCAACTGATACCTGCTAGGAAAGGAGAAATCTATTGTCTCCAAAATGTAACATTTTAAGAAAATGGAAGTATCTGTCAATGGTATGATTAAAAAACAATAACACAAGTAATAAAAATGCTTTTTCTTGCTTTGTTCTGTAATCTTAATTGAGGAAAGAGAATACATTTTACTTCTAAAGGTAATGTTGAAGATGTGTAAAGTATGTTCAATTCAGTAAAATCTTGGGGCTCAAACAAAACTTTTCATGCCAGAGGTCACAGCAGCACAGATTAAGATATCAATACAGACAACTGGATTCAGCAGGGCTATCTTTCTCTGAGTTGTCTTTGTTCTTCCATTGTTAAGACTCTGGTTTCTGTGGCTTGTAGGTTAGAAGTGCGCATGCAGTAGCTATAAGCATTACAGCTCTGATGCAACGGTATCTTGGCAGTTGGGAGCCAAGGAATACCACAAAGTCACACTGTACAACAAACTTCACACAAGAGATTCATTGAGAGGGGAAAAACAGTAGGCTGATGCCTTTGTTGGGGGGCGGGTTGCAGCAGGAACTGAGCAGAAGCCAGGGTTTATATAGAGTTTCTTGGTGTGGGGTGGGGTGGGGGGGGTGAGGGGTGGTTAGTGGGATTTTTCAGGGTGAAGCTTTCCAGGGTGGGTTTTGGTGGGATTTCAAATGCAGAGCTTGGGCTTTTTACTCTGTAGGGCAGGGGCTGGGTCCAGCTGTTAGGGCAGTTAGAGTATTCTGTGGGTGGAACCTGGCAGTTGGATGTCCTCAGGGAATGAGCCTGGCTACTGTGTGTATCAAGGGGCTTACAGTAGCCACCTTTGTTGATTCCCAGCAATGGGAACAATGAGGGAAGGAGGCAGGGGGAAATGTCAGCCAGGGCTGGGCTGCTGCACAATGGGACCCTCTGCACATGATCTCTCTCATGAATCCACTCAGTTTTTAAAAGAAAAATAACTGAAAATGTGATAAGGCAAAATATACTTGCTCATATATGAAACAACACAAATCATAGCAGACATTCAGAATTTAGACCAGGGGGAGACTCAGAGGTGGAAGGAGGCAGTGAAGTGTTTAATCACCAACATCTTTGATATTAGATGTGGATGACAATGGGGATAATAAAAACAGGACCAGTTTTTTTCTTCTCTGTTCATATTTTAACATTTTACAGATAGCATCTGCCAGGTACAGCCCACTCTACTGTCCTCACCCTCAGTAAGCCAAACAGCATCCAAAGCTTCTTAATGGCAAGGTGGGCTATGGCCCCACAAATACCCCATCATTTGTCTTTGGCATAGATTTCAGTGGGATGAGGGGTTGCTGTTTTTAGGGAAGCTTTTTTTCCTTCCTTCGCAGGGGTGGGCTGGCTGGCATCTGAGGTCACTGTTTACCTTTTGTGCAAGAGTTGTCATTGACATTCCACATATCACAACTCTCACCATCTGGGTTTCCCTATCTTCTATTGGCCAAACTTGTAAAGGGGAGAGGTTGTGTGCACTGCCATCTTGTAACTAAATCCTTACCCACTCCCTACATCTGGTTCACTATAGATGCCCAATCTTAGAGGACTCACCTCCTTCCCTTCCCACACATTTGCCTCCTGCCCTGCCCCCACAACTACCCCAACCTTCCCAACCACCCAACTCCCCTCCTCTCCCCAATCCCCTATCTTTGCCATCTCCTCTATACCCCCTCCTCCCCTTCTTTTGGCCCTTCCCTCCCCAGTCTCTCACCCTCCCTGTGTACCCCACCCTCCCCATATTCTCCACCCCCTGACTCCCATTAGAGAACACCCAGACACAGGTATTTACTCCTAAGAGTTTGATTTTATTTTCATCATCATTGACCACCAGTAACTACAAGTTTAAGGTTGTAGCAGGTGCCCACTGATCAAGAGTGAGACCTCTGGACACTTGGCTGGTGGTTCTGAGGTCTTTTGCCTCCATCCCGCTTTACTGGCTCTCCAGGTCATCACTTGAAGTGCTGGTGGTACTGTCATTGCTTTTTTCATCTTCCTCTTGTACATCTTGGTTAAGTTTCTCGTTCAGCCGATGATAATGGCCAGATCTTAGTGGTTTTCTTCCCTTTTTCACCTTAACCAAGGCAGTCTGAGCTTTTGTAGGGGTTGGCTTTTTCACATACCCTTGATAGAATCTCTTCACTGCCACTGGTTTCTTAAGAGAGCATAGGAAGGCATTGGTTTGTGGAAAGAAGTTTGAGATGGGAAGGGAACAGGGGCTTTGGGGAAGGGGTGAGGTCTGAGAGGGTGTGTGGCTGTGAAAACAGGGTATGGAAACTAGCTCACCTTGACCTTATATTTGGATTTCTCTCCCTTTTTTGCGGCTTGTGTGGTGGCACCTGTTGATCCAGCTACATTACATTCCTGTAGCTTTGTAGCTACTACCCCCATTTTGGTGATTCCCAGGAATTTAGCCAGAGCCTCCAGACCTCTCACTGAATATCCCTCTTGCTGGGTTAGGAGTAACCACACCCTTACATTGTTTGGTCAGGAAGCCCCGCCTTTACTCAGTCTAGTCTTGCCTGGGCAGGGGTGGGGTGTGGGGGTATGCGGGTGGGGGTGGTTTAAAAGGCATGGCTAGTTGGACTGGTTGGAGGAAAGAGGCATTTCTTTAGCATTCTAGGGTCTTCCATACTGGCATGTCCACCCATCCTCACTTCCCCACATCAGTTTATGAGGGTGACAAGGCAAAGTGAGGGTGCTCCTGTCTACATTTCCCATACACATGAGGTTCAGTGGTACATTCTGTTTCAATTCTTTCTTACTCTCCCTGTCTCCCTCTCTCTCCCTTCTCCCTCCCCCCCTCTTTCTCTCTGTTAGCATGGTAAAGTGGCTATGTGTGTTTGTGGGGTTATGCTTCCGTTCACTCGACATTTTCTCATGTGCATCTCAATTGCTTCATTTCTTGCTTAACCACCAGGAAACATTTCCATCTCACTGCTTTTTCCTAGAGTCCACTGATGTTGCCCTGGGTTTTTGTGTTCCAGTGTGTGACTGTGGATAGACTCTGCATTGGGAATCCTAGTCTTATTTCAAGTCTGAGAGTCATGTTCACCTCTGTAAGTGCCTTACTAGATTTGTATGGAATTGTAGTGTTAGTGAGCTGAGGCAAATATTCACAAGCCAGAAGTTGGCTATGCAGGAAACTGACCTAAGACTAATGTGCATTCATAGGAAGGATGTTGCCTTAATCAAAGTGAGCCTCAATAGTAAGAGTGTTCTTCATATATTCCAATCGGAACCAGATATTTTCTTGCTGTCCATGTTGGGTCCTACTACCCTTGGAGTCTATCTCACAATTTTGATTTTAGTAGAGTTTATTTGTGTGAGTAATTCTAATAAGATTCGATGTTTTTCCTTTATGAGGAACAGTGTATTCATGTCTTCATGGTGGTATTTTATTTGTACTGAAATGTGATTTTAATTGTATGTTAATAAATAAAGTTGCCCGCTATTAGAGCCATAGCAAGAGCGTGGTGGTGGTGGCACATGCCTTTAATCCCAGCACTTGGTAGACAGAGCTAGGTAGATCTCTGTGTGTTCAGGGATACAGCCAGCATTGGCCCATCCAGATCTTGGGTCTCCAGGCGCCTCCCCTGGCCCCACCTCATAGGTGTGACAGTTGCCAGAGTCTCAATGGTGGTTGGAACTTCCAGATCAAAGCTGGAATGGCTACCCACTACAAATAGGCTCATAGGGAGAGGTACCATTAGGAGGTATGGCTTTGCTATAGTAGGTGTGACTTTGTTGCAGGAAGTGTGTCACTAGGAGGCAAGCTTTGAGGTCTCAACTGCTCAAGGCAGGTCTAGTGTGGTATTCACTTCCTGCTGCTTGTGGATCAAGACTTAGAACTCGTAGCTCCTTCTCCAGTGCCATGTCTGACTGCATGCTGATATGCTTCTTGTCATGATGATAATGAAATAAACATCTGAAACTGTTAACCAGCCCCAGTTAAATGTTTTTCCTTATAAGTGTTGATATAGTCATGGTGTCTCCTCATAGCAATAGATCCCCTAACTAAGACTGCATATTGAAAGGTCTTTGAGCTCATTATGGTAAGAAAATTCATATGAAAACTACCATGAGAATTCAAATCCAATCTATAACTTGCACATGTTTAGGATTTTGCTGACACGAATATGAAACATCTGTAACTATTTTATCTCTACAAAAAACTAGGTAGAGGATAAAAATTATAAAATAGATTCAAATTAATCTCTTGTAAATTGCTATTATAGTACATGATATGATGAATATAGTACATTAATAACAGATTAGAGCTAGAAGAAGGAGAAAAGTGTGTGTGCTTCAAGACAAAATAGTAGAAACTACCCAGAAGCTGGGCACACTACTCTCCAGAGACCTCTGTTTTATTAGTTATTCACAAGCTTGCACAACCTTGTCCTTTGGAGGTATACATACGTTTCATTATTTCATGTCAGTGGACTAAATGGGGAAACCCATCAAACCTGCTATTTTTCAAATTTCTTTTTAACTTATATGTGTATGCAGTATTCTTATCTCTAAAGGGCAACATCCTTTAGAATGAGAAAGGTTTTACATCTTTCAATTAGACAAGGATGATGTCAGAAAATCTCTTTACAGCCAACTCCAAAATCAAAAGAACAAGAAAACAATGGAGTTTCTATGATACCTTGGAGAAGAGAAACTGTAGATCCTGACTTGAGGAAGATAGTATAAGTCAAAAATTATGGAAAAATATATATCATAATATCAGAAACTCCTAACAAAGCATCATTTTAAGATATTGGCAAATTGATTGTGCAACTTAAATATGAAGGAAAGAATACATAGTAACCAACAGAACTCCAGGAATAAATATTGTTAAAGTCCTCATGTTATCCAATCATAAGAATGCCTAGAAAACAATTATCATCAGGAAAACATGGAGTTGGTTGGAAAAATACAGTTGATAGAATACAGGGTCTAAGATGTAGAATTTGTAGTTGTGAAGAATAGAAAAATTGACTAAAAAATAGTAACTAGGAAAACAAGAATTCAAAAACATTTTCCTTAAGAAGTATTTTACTACTAATAACATTATATAAATTTTGATCTTTATGCATTAACTGATAAGGATCATTTTAATGTAGTAACTTCAAATATATTCACATTTAGAATGACATTAAGCAGAAACTTTAAAAGTAAAATGTACGAGGGAAAAATTAGTTATCAGAATCAAAGCTTCTTCTAAACAGAGAAAAATCATTTTATATTTTTCCTGATAAATTTCCATAATCAACATGAAAAATCAGTTATGGCAGATGCTTCAAATTAGAGAGATAAGAAATCATGAATAGTTTTCTTTCTAAAAATAAGTGAATCATTAGATAAAACAGATGAATTTTTAAAAGTCTAATATACCAAAACCCATTTGGAAAGAATTAGAAACCCACATGGCTCTAGAACAATAAAATGAATTAAGTCTTTAAGCACCAGTCTTCTTACAATGAAATCTCTAGGCCCAGATGGTTTTACTGGCAATTTCTAGCCGACATTCAAACAAGAAATTATTCCAGTTTTTTCATAAAATGGCAGAAAACTGAAAATGAGTGCACATCTCCTGATTTGTTTTAGGAACCAAACATAGTCTTAATGCTGATTTATTGAAAAAAATATCGTTGAAAAGAAGGAAAAAAAGAAGATACCAATATTCCAACCAAATGTAAAAGAATAGAGCTCAATACTTTATAAAAGAGTATAATTAAAACTATTCAAATTTTTATGCTGCTATCAAAGAATACTTAATACTGGGTAATTTATAAAGAACAGAAATTAATTCTCACACCATTAGTAGTACAAGAAACACAAGGTTAAGGTGCTAATACCTAGTCAGTGACTTCTTCTTGTGTTATTCTGCATGGAGAAGACAGAAGGGTAAACAATATTACAAGAAAAGCTTGGACTCACTCTTTTGTAATAAACCCACACCTTTCAGAATATGTGAATTGATTTTTAAAGGCAGAGATTCTGAAAGTTTCTACCTCTTACTATTGTTATAATTGCAATTACATTTCAACATCAATTTTGGATGCACATTCACTCAAACCATAGCAGTAACATGTAAGGATACACGTAAGTAGGATGCATCCTAAGAATACAATGTTACCTCTGCACAATTAAACATAGTTTTAATGATCAAGATGGTGTGGCCATCTCTGTAGATACACCATTTGATAAAAGTGAATATTCATCGTAATAATTCTGAGAAAATACTTTATACTAAAAACAGAGTACTTATTAAAAACCATACATTAGAAGTGTAGATGTTTAGAGTGACAGACTAAGGATTATGATAAACCTGCCTGTACACAAAAAATAAAAATACTGGCCCAAAATATCATACTCAGTCCTTTAAGAACTCTAGAAATTTACCAAAGACCAGCAGCAATTTGAAGATGCTTCATCAAGGAAAACTGCTAAATCTCAACAAGACCAATGGGGTTGGGGTTTTGGTTTGTAAACTTCTTGTATATCTATGTCACCCAGAAGTCAGCAGTCCACAGCACTAATTGTCTTCTTCAGCTTTGACTTTATTTCTGTCTCTTCCTTCATGATATTCTCTGAACCTTAGTGGTCATAGGGTTAATATAGATATTCCATATATGGCTGAGCACAGAGTCTCCTATTTTCAGCCCTTTGACAAGTTGTGCATCTTTCCATTTGCTGCTATATACCTAACAAAGAAGCTTCAGAGCTGAAGCAATGACTCTGGTTAAAAGCACTTACTGCTATATCAGAGCACCCAGGTTGATTCTTAGCACTTATGTGTAGCTCACAACTGTCCATAACAGCAGTTTAAGGGGGATCTGACACCCTCCTCTGACCTCTTTGTGTACCAGATATATTTGTTGTACACAGACATACATGTGGGCGATATCCTTATGCTCATAGAATAAATATTAAAAAAAAAACAAGAAGCTTTTCTGATTGTAGTTGAGAACAGTCCAGGTCAATGGGTATAAACATAGATACTTTGAAGGCAAATTGACGGCATGACCACCCAGCAAAATAACAATAGCACAGTCTACCCTAGGAATTACGAGTGGGTTTTCAATCAGGACAACAGTACCAGTAATGAAACTCTCTCCAGTGAAGCAACCTCAAATCCAGTCAGAAAGCAGTTACTGTATAATATTCATACTACTATTGTACCAGTGGGCACATCTTGCCTGTCAGGTATACCCTAGCATGCAGGTTCTAGTACTGGCTGTCTTTCTAGTACATTGATGTATTTTATTCCTGTGTTACCTTCCAGTACTATGAAATCTTGCCACCAGGGAACAAATTTCCTTGTTGGTTTGAAATTGAGTTCTTCATGTGCTACAGCCAAAGTATATATTGTCCTCAGCAATAGGGTCTTAATTATAATGAGTAAACCAGGGAAATGTCAACAGATTGTGTTGTTTAGGAGACTTCTAGGGCTTCCCTAACCAATAAGTTGTAGGGAAGTATTCCACATTTTGGATTTAATTTTTACTAATAACTCATGTTTTCTGGAGCAAAATTTTCTACACATGAAAGGCAATTTTGTTTGAACTTTTCATTTAAAGTTCTATTTTGAAATTAGTTTACTAACTAGTGGATTTCCATAAGAACTTCCTTTTCATAATTCTTAGTTTTGGTTACCCCAGTCTCTATGCTCCTCCTGTCTCCATCCTGGTTTAAACTTTTAACTCTCAGCATTCACCTCTCTTCTTCATTTTCACATGTTCCACTATCCCTACACTTACTGTTTTTTTTTAAAGTTGGCTTGTGCATTTGATAGATATTATGCTTCCATAAGCCTATTCATACACCCTTTCTTAGGGTTAGGCCTTGGTTTCCACCATACTCTTATACCACCCTTGAACTGACATTACTGATATCTGAATTTCACAGATTTTTTAGGAATTAGTTTCTGTGCCCAAGTTTCTGTAGTGTGTGGCAGAGAAAGGACACATACTTTGTCAGCCCTGACAAAGAGAAAATAACAATTTAAAAATGATGATTTTATCCTGAAAATACATTTTACTTAGAACATAGGTGTGATGATTATGTTAGAAACTTTCAATTGCTCCTCAACAGTGCTTAGTTATCTTATGAACATAAGCAAATTCTATATTCTAAAGTCAATTATAGCTTCAGAAAGATAAGCATGTGGCTTTTGTCTTTATAGGCTTTTGATTGAGTAATTAGTGACATTTTACTTGCCTTTTGACTTTTCCTGTCTAGATGTTGGCTTCCTGACCTTTCACTGAGGGGTGTATAGGAATGATGAAGAAAAGTCTATAGCTTGGCATTTTGTAGAAGTGTAGAAATGATATCTTACATCATTTCTGCCATTCACAAACTTTGTTTGGTTTTTGGATATGATTCTCCATTTTTATCAATGTCAGTGCCCTTGTCTATCAAACAGAACTCACAGAAGTCCCTGCATCATATGGCTGCCTTATGGTATGAATAATAATATGTGGCTAGTGCACCAGTAAGAGTAGCACTATTCAATGGAACTTTCTGTAGGGATGGGCATTCTCTAGACCAATGGTTCTCAACTTCCTTAATGCTGGGATATTTTTTATATAGTTCCTCATGTTATAGTGACCCACACTCATAAAATTATTTCATTGCTACTTTATAACAGTAGTTTTGCTACCATTATGAATTGTAATTCAAATATCTGATACTCAGGATATCCGATATGCAACCCCTGTGAAAGGGTCATTCAATCCCCAAAGGGGTCGCAATGCATAGGCTGAACACTGTCAGGTGCACAACCTGCTTAATAACTTATGAATTCTTTAGTAAGGGAGCAAGAAGCAGTTAATGCTACTTTCCTGAATTTTTTTTCAGATCTAAGTTTTTTCTGATGGAGTCTTTTGGGTATTTTAAATGTAGGGTCATGTAATTTGTAATAGTGAAAATTTGACATGTTCCTTTCCTATTTGAATCCTTTTTCTAGCCTTATTGCTGTGGCTAAAATTTTAAGTACTATCACCTGTTTTTCTCAACTGGGACTCACATGATTCTCATTAGGAAAACATCCATCCTGTGTGTTCAGTGTGTTGGGCTTGATCCCCAACACCACTGTAGCAGAACAACACAGACAGTAGTATAAGTTAAAAGCAAATGAGATACAGATGTTCAATAAAAACTTTTTTATAATAATGATGTATATATCATCAATAACCATAAATAGGAAAGGATCAGAGCTTTAAAATATCATAGGCTAAAATAATGAACATTGATGAAAGTAAAATCAATATTAAAAACGTGAGAGGACTAGGAATTGGGGGTATAGATTAATGGTAAAGTAACTGCCTAGCTTATGAGACCCCAGGTTCAATCCTCAGACTGAAAAGAATAAAGAAAATTATGGATGCTGGGGTGATCTGGCTCTGTCCTTTGTCATCCTATTGACCACCAGTATTAATTTGGCTAATCTGGCTATCCAGGCAGGTGTTTTATTGCTCTTTCTCCATTCTATATGTGTTCACTGGCCCAAAGATGTATGCTTGATGGTAGAGCAAAGCTTTTTTTTTGACAGAAGAGGAGTAACATTCTTTTTTTTTTTTTTTCAAGACAGGGATTCTCTGTGTAGTTTTGGTGCCAGTCCTGGATGTGCTCTGTAGGCCAGGCTGGCCTCAAACTCACAGAGATCCACCTGGCTCTGCTTCCCGAGTGCTTGAATTAATGATGTGCACCACCACTGCCCTGATGGAACATTCTTTTTATGAGTGTATATTAATACGTGTGGTCCCTAAATAAGCTGAGTGTGAGGCTTTCCTTCATGGTCCTGCTTTTCTTTCTGCTTTGGAACTTGTCTAAACCTGGTTAAAAACATTTAATGTCTTTGAAACTCATTTTTATTTTACCTGAAAGTGGGAAATAGTAAATAGTTATACCTAATAATTAAATATTATTCACTACTGAAATTCAACAAAAGCAATAACATTATGTAGAGCTCACAGCAGGCTAGATTTTCATAACCATATATGACATACTCCTTATTTTTATCACTAATGCACCATTGGAGACTGCCACATCATTTAGATTATGCATCACAAAAGGTGATTTTTTTCAAAGAGCCTGAGAAAAAGAATTAAAATGAAATAAAATCTAAGTAACTATAATGTGTTTCCTTTCAAACATGTTTTAAAAATGGATTCACACAGTATGTACTCTTTCAAAACTCTTTTTAGTAACCACATTATGCTGAAGTCTCACCCATGGTATCTGTATTACTAGGTGGTAGTATCAGATATAGATATATTATAGTTTGCTCATTAACTTTTGTTAAAAGACATCTGAAGTGCTGCGTGTGGATGTGCACACCTTTGATTCCAGGACTTGACAGATAGAGGCTCTCTGTGAGTCTGAGGCCAGCCTGACCTACAGATAGGTGTGGTCAGGGAAGTCAAAAACTAAATAGTGAGACTTTGTCTCAAAACCAACACAAAGGAAAACAAAAGATATCTGGATTTTTTAGTTTGGAGCTTTTACCAGCAAAGGGGTTATGAACATTTGTATGCAGATTTTTTTGTGTTAAGTTAAAGTTTCCTTCTTTGAGGAAAATACTCACAAGTGATACCCAAATAGTTATTTTGAGGACATGAAAATCCTTCCCCAGAGTGGCTATATCATATTACATTGCTAATATTGATGGATATGTTACTGGTTTCTTTTCATCCTTACTAGCATTTGGTGCTGTCACTATTTGTTTTCAATTTTGCCTATTATAATACCGTTTTTTTTGGTTTTTTTTTTGTATTGCTGGGTTTGGAATTCAGGGACCTATACATTTGAGCCAAGCAGTGTACCACTGAGCTACATTCTCAGATCCCATTATGATTTTAACTCTAATTTTCTTGTGGATAATGATGTTGAGCATCTTTTTATGGGTTTGTCATTAGTACATCATCATTGACATATCTCTTCCTATTTATATATTGTGCCTGCCAGCAGTAAGGTATGTTGGCAGGAAGGATTAGGAAGAAGATGGGTGATGGTATAAATATCAACATAATTTATCCTTATGATGATAGAACTATTGTGTATCTTGACTATGGTGATAGTCACATGAACATAAAAGCTTATAAACTGGCATGGAACTAATATATATGTACATACAAGTGACTGTATATAAACCTGGGAGGGGATATTACTAAGAGAAATGTTAGCAAAATTAATAACGTGGATTTATATTATAATTTTGCAAAATATTACAAAACTAAATGAGCAAAATGCATATGGGATGTGTTTGTATTGCTTATGAAAACTAAATATCAGTCTACAATTATTTCAACAAATTTTTCAGCCAAAAATAATTGAAGACAGTATCAGCACTAACTGCCTCTAGCTTGCTTACTAAAGACTCATAGGTTATTAAGTTGATTGGTCACTTGACAGTCTACATCAGCGGTTCCCATCCTGTGGGGCATGACCCCTTTGGGATTGAATTCATTAGTTTTCTAGATGATATAAATAATATAGACTTATTGTTGACAATGTGGAAAACAAAAATGGTATAAATCCACAAGTAAGTCATATAATAGTGTAGCTGCTACGATATATTTGCTAATGCTTTGGTTAATCTGTCTTGAGTCTAATGTATTTACATTATAAATGTAAAGGCATTTTCACTGTATAATATTTGGAAAAATTTTAGCAAAGTGTAGGGAAATAAAAAAAGACTTCATAAAACCTAGCATTGAGAAAAGTCCTCTGAAAATTATGGTATTTCCCTTGGATTTTATTCATATTTTTTATGTTTCTTTATAGTGTACAGATGGTTATGTATCTGGATTGTTATCTCACTTTCCATACATTCTAAATATTCCAAATCTTGTTTTCATTTGCTACATAGTAATCTACAGTACATAAAAATGCTTCATTTTCTTTGTCAGAACATTAGCATTACAAAGTGAGGTCATTTCCTCCTCATTGGCAGTACTCTGGGAAAATTCTTGAATGTGCATTTAAGCCCATGTCTGGTTACCTCTTAAAAATACATTCCTATAGGTTTAACTGGTAAGAATTATTGTGGTAATATTGATATGTATAGCCCAGTTGTTGCAAGAACTTACCCTTTACAGCTGTATAGAAACATGCTTGCTCTATCCTTTCTGATAAGGATTTTCTCTAATTCTTTATTTTGAAAATGATTATATATTTATAGAGAGTTAGAAAGGTAATTCCGGACTAACCAATTTTCCTAAATCTGAGATCATACATTGTGGGGGGCCATCTCACCCCCACTTTTCCCCAGGGTACTGTTGAGCAGGAGCAACAGGAAATCATCTGTTTATCCAGACCTACTGGGTAAAGCCACTAGGAAACCTAAATGGGCTCCAACAATACATAACTGCAGTGTAATATTAAAACTAAGAAACTGATATTAATATTACAGTCTTAGACAACAGACCTGGTATACACACAGTAGTTTTCTCATTAATCACTGATTCATTCCTCTAGTGAATATTTATTGGCACATACTAAAGTACAGGCAATGATATTAACTGAGAGTGCTGAACTACAGATGCGATACACAGAAACATATACATGTACTGCATAATATAATTTCTATAATTTTATATGTACTTGCATGTGTGTATAGTGTGTATATACAGATCTAGGCTATTTGATTTATATATGCATTTGTGTAGTACTGTAATAATTAGGATGCAGAACTATTACACCACCAGAAGGGAACTTCCATCTACTACTCCTTCATACTCACAACCCCCACAGTAGCCCCTGGAGGCTGTTATTCTGTTTTCCATCTTTATGATTATATTTTATTTTTAAATTTCTAAACATTTATTTACTTTATTTTATGCATATGAATGTTTTGCCCGCATGTATATATGTGTACTACATGCATGCCTATATCCTGAGGAGGTCAGAAGATGGTTTTAGATCCCCTGGAACTGGAGTTATGTATGGTTCTGGGCAACTCTGTGAATGCTGAGAACTGATTCTAGATCTTGTGTAAGAGCAACAAGTGATCTAAACCACTGAGTCATTTCTTTAGCCCCTCTTTATGATTCTACTATTTAAAGTATATTATATAATATCAACAATACAAAATGAAATCTTTCACAGTTTCCTTTTTCCTTTTGGAATGATGCATTGGAGATCTAGCTAGGCTGATGCATACACAATATTTCATTCATTTGAGTGGCTGAGTAGTATTCCATTATTCAGGATTTGTGCTACGGACAGTTTGGTCACTTTTAGTTTTAAACTACTGTGAATAAAAGTGATATGAATATTCATGTGTCAGTTTCGAATGGATATAGTTCTCATTTCTCTGGCTTGTATGGCAGCTGAATACAGAGTTTTATTTGAAACCATAAAACTATTATCTAGAGTGACTTTATCATTTTATAGCTCACTACCAGCTATAATGGATGGTCATCACCTCTGTTGTATAATTTGGTATCGTCATTATTTTTGCTTTAGTAATTCTGATAGTAGATACTGATGCCACATAATTTCAGTGTGAATTTTCATAGTGGCTGATGTTGTTTTTTCACATGATTATTTGCCACTCATAGCTTCCCTTTGGTGACTTGTCTATACCTTTTTTTTTTGGATTCTCTCTCTTTTTAAAGATTTTCTTTTTATTTATTCTTTGTGTCTTTCACATCATGCCTCCCAATCCCACCTATCTCCCCCCAATAAAACAAAATAAAATTTAAGAGAGAAAAAGGGGGGAAAGGAAGAAGGGGAGAATCTCATTATGGAACCTGCAGTGTGATACAGTGAGTCACAGAGGAAAGCCCTTTATTCATACATTTGTACATGCACACATTCATTGCAATGAATCATTGATCTGGTTTGTGGCCCATTGAATTTTGAAAGTCTCTTATACACTCCTTTTAGAGTTTGAAGTTTACTTAGTAGTGTTGTATCAATGTCAGTCTCATAGCTTTGATTTTGTAGCAAAGTTACACAAGATGCATTACTGGTAGAATCTGGGTAAATGGCCCAAGGGACAGTGGTTACTTTTTTAGATATTTGATGTATAAGTGTTTCCTCCCAGTTTGTGGCTCGTTTTTTTTCAATTAGTCTGTTTTTCACAGACACCAGGTTTTGATAGGCCAGTAAGTAGCAATTGGAGTATGAAGCAAGCTAAAGTAGCACATATTCTCACTAGCTCAGGAAGGTCTCACTGCAGTATCTGGAAGCAGATGTACAAATATTTATTATCACCTTCTGGGTGTCTCACTGATCTCTGCCACCTGGCTGTGGCTTCCTCTCCTGACCAGTTGCAAGACATACTCTACATTGGCACTGAAGTTGAAGTAAACCCTTAGGCCTTTCATGTGTTTTCCAGTGCCATTCTTTCTTCTGGACAATTTTTAGTCTCTTGGTGTATAGGCAGTCCACCTGGAGACCCAGCTTCTGTCTGATGGACTGCACTGGCTCTGTGGCCATTCTTCTTCCTTTGTTTATGCTGCTGGCCTTGACTTTAAACATACTCTGTGGTATCACCCAGCCAAAACTAAAATTCATTGTATCAAGTGGTTGTTTGCCATCTGAATCTGAGCTAGATAAGATTTTAGGATCATACTCTCATGTATTTGCAGTTGAGGGTAACACCTATACAAAGAACTGTAGTTTGTATGCTCCTCCCATCTTCACTTGATAAGGTAAACTATGTGGGAAATACAAGAGAATGGGGAGGCAACATTAATATTTTTTTCTTTTAAAGTTCAGTTGTCATTTAAGATATATGTTTTTAAGGATCATGAATGATCTTACACATGAAAATTTGTTGATTTGTCTCATCACTTTCTCTACCCACTTCCAATATCTCTTTGCTTTGTTTGGACGCTGGATTTCTGAACATGGCACATTTATGGTATGCTCTTTTTCTGGAACATGCCCAGTCTCCCATGCCATCAGACTCTAAGGGAGCTCAATGAGGGGCTTCTAGTCTATTGATTCATTATGGATATCCATAGGTCATCATTGTACCCTTTTATCTGTCCTGTAAGATTCAGTTTGACTATCTTTTCTTTAGCCAGATATTGAGTATGTAGTGAACAATATTTGTAAGCAAGCAGTTTTGTGGAGTTTTCCTGACATTAGTACCAGTAGTTTATTTTTTCCTCTTCCGTTATTTCTACTCAGAAGACTGAATAAAGAAATGATGAAACCCAGAAAGATTTTGTTTTATCCTACAAATCATCAAAATAAAATCAATTGACATTTAATGTAGTTCCAATGATAGACATTTGATTTTAATCCTCCAAAAATTGAGGATCTCTTAATGTTTACCATACAGTGGTAGTTCACAAGTCAAATTGCCTTTCAGAATCACCTGGGTGTGTATTAAAATCATTTTTTGTCAACAAAATATCAGTAACATTTTCTAAGGTTCAGTTAACCAGAAAATTCCTTTCTGAACTTTCTGCTCAATTCAAGTTTATCTTCATGTCTTGTTCATGGCTGCTTGCACTTAGACAATCTGGAACTTTCTGTAGAAATGGAGAAAATCACAGTCTGCACTGGGATCTGTTTTGCTTTCTTCAAATTCCAGCATTTCCAGAACCTTTACCAGAGCCTGATTCAGGTACACTAGCAATTGAAATTTTGTTTTTCCAGGAAGTTTTTGATAGCTTCCCTATGGAGAAAATCCTCACATAATTCACATTACTAGGTATTTGCAAGATATAAAAGAGCAAGACAATAACTGGATGTAGCTATAAGTCAAAAATACTTTTAATATATTTTTTTACCCCCAAAATATTTTTACTGATACTTTAAAAATTTTTAATCCAGATTTTATGTGCTATATTAATGATAGATCACTTTGATGAGCTACCTCACTAGCAATAAATTTACTAAGCAATCATCATCATAATCCACTTAATATGTACTGACAGCTTGTGGTAATGCTGGAGGAACTTGCATAATTAATTTACATTTAGCAGTCTATATAATCAAACATATACAACATGTAGTAAAATTTGCCACAGTTAATAAAAATTTTGAAGGCTATAAGACAGCTTCATTTTAATGTGGAAAAGGACCCATATAGGAAGAAATCAGATTTGAAATACTTTTATATATCCAACTAATAGGAAATTTGTTGGGAGTAGTGTATATCATTCAGTTCTACATTGAATTTCCTTGTGCATATTTAATTTCTTAAAAATACTGCCCCATTTAAAGTATTAAAAAAAAAACCCTAAGATATATTAAACAGTTCTCTGCCTAAAGTTCTAAATTCTTAATTTTCAGCCAGGTACTTAGTGGTACTGATGATATCAAGTAGCTATAAATTCAGGCAACACTAGGACTGTCTTCATGGAGATCAGGACAAAATTTATTTTAAATAATACTGAAGATGATGACTTTAAACACAACATTGTCTGGATTCAGATTTTGTCACAAACATTTCTAGGTAGTATGATAGTTGATAAGTGTTAAATAAAATTGCACCAGGCCCAACAGAGCAAACCAAACTAGGGTGTAATTCCATTAATTGAATGTGTCAGTTGCCAGTTGAATGATTAGGCTATAAACAATTAAATAATTAATAATTAAGTTGCGACTGTTTGACTGACTGGTAAGTTTCTCTCATTTTTGATTCCAATTTATGTGATCTGATTATGTTATTAGTGTTTGACACTCTGCTCTGGTTCTATGAACTGCCCATTTTGTGAACGGGTTTTGTTTTACTTTGCTTCCACAAACTCTAGTTTAATTGGTCAAAGGAATTTTCCACTTAACACAAGTTACTTAATTTTTCTATGTCTTAGTGTTCTCATCTTTAACAGCAGATATGATGGTGATAAGGGAGGCACTATCACTCCACAGCTGAGAATATTTAATGGGTCAATACTGAAGGTGCTGCCTAAGTATTAGCTTATACATGAACATTTTACTGATCTACAGCTAATTGGATATGTATCTATTGATTGATTTGTAGCAGCCAAAAGATAAGTATCTATTGATTGATTTGTAGCATGCCTAAATAGACTGTTGGTTTATTTGTCTGGTTCTACCTGAATAGATATGGAGTACAAACATCTTCCGTGCCATTTAGACTCCCATCTACTTCAAGATTAAGCTCCCTGTTAGACTTATTGCTTCAGGTTAAACAATTCATCTTTAATTGTAGCTACTATTTTCTTATAACTCGTTCACCTCTTTCCTGTGCTCCTGACTAATTATATAAAAATATTCTGTCCACTGAGTATGCTTGGATATCTTCTATAAGGAATGTTCTTATAGGGTTTGAGAGATCCATGAGAACTGTTTTAGGCAATGCTCCCCAGAATGTGTTATGTATTTTTATTATCTGTGGCTTTTGTAACAAAGATGAATGCACCTCCACATGAAAACTGGTTTGTTGTTACAGGTCTTTGAGTTGTATTTTTGTGAAAAATGTAGTTATATTCTAAAGCAGAATAGGAAAGAGCCTCTACACTAGGGCATATGCTTACCCCTAATTTGGATCAGCTACTGCTACTGGGTTTGCATTCTCTAGAAACTCTTGCATTGGGGGCTGGAGTTTAGTGCAGCTATGTATTATTTTCTTATGCAGTGAAAAGTACTGTGGTAGTTTGAATGTAATTGGCCCCCATAAACTCATAGGGAGCGGCACTATTAGGAGGTGTGGCTTTGTTGGAGTGTGTATGGTCTTGTTGGAGAAAGTATGTCACTGTGGGGCTGGGCTTTGAGGTTTCCAATGCTCAAAATATCACCCAGTGTCTCAGTCAACTTCTGTTGCCTGCAAGATGTAGGACTCTCAGCTACCTCTCCAGTATCACATCTACTTGCACACCACCATGCTCCCCATCATGATGAAAATGGACTGAACCTCTGAAATTGTAAGGAAACCACCCCAATTAAATGTTTTCTTTATAAAAGTTGCTTTGGTCATGGTGTTTTTTCACAGCAATAAAAACTGTAAGACAAGTACTATTGCCATAATTAACATTACTAAAAATTTAGTGATAGGTAGTATAAGAAACTGTTATATATAGGCTGCTGGGTGGAAAAGTCCACTGATAGATTTTGGTAACTGGGGAGTCACTGCCAATAGTTGAACACTCATTGATGACCCAATCAGGTTCCAGTGGAGAGTTCCCACATCATTGTCCAGCAGATGGTACCTGTTAAGCGCCCTGGGTCTCAAAAGAAAACAAAAACACATGAATTAAAAAAAAGACTTCTAGGGAAGAGAGGGGATTTATAGAGTTGTGAGTAAGACAAGAAACGGTAGGGGGCAAGAGTAAGGAACAAATTTTATTGAAAATTGCACTGATAGGGTTGGGACATGGCTCATTAGTTAAACTATGATTTGCATGAATAAGGCCATGGGTTTAATCTCCAGCATGGAAAACAAAAAATAAGAAAGAAGAAAGAAAGAAAGAAAGAAAGAAAGAAAGAGAGAGAGAGAGAGAGAGAGAGAGAGAGGGAGGGAGGGAGGGAGGGAGGGAGGGAGGGAGGGAGGAAGGAAGGAAGGAAGAAAGAAAAGAGAAAGAAAAATTCCAAATAGGTAATATATATCACTTCTTGTGTGTCAGCCAATGTTCCAAAAACATTGCAATTGCATGCAGAAATCAAGGCATCTATGTAGATGTGATGGTATATGCCTGTAATCACAACACTTGAAACGCTGGGACAGGGTAATTACTGTGACTTTAAGGCCAACATGGATTGCATAGTGAGACTATTGCAAGAGAATCAAACAAAATTAAAGAAAGAAAATATAAAAGATGGAGTGTGTTCAACTTTTATAACCCTATGAAGAATGGGGTACCGATCAGACTTAAGGGCACAGAGAGAAAAATAGCTGAACTCTATGACCTCTTACTTCTCTGCCTGGTGCTGGCACAGAGACTTTCACATATTTATCTTATCCCCCAAACCTTGAAGATCCTGAGGCCTCAGGGAGGAAGGTTCTTTTCCAAAGTCTCTGCTGCTGGTGGTGAAAACAACATAGGTGCTTAGGTTTTCATTGATCTTAGTTTGTGAACTTAGGCAGCCAAGGTTGGAGCAAATTTTACTTTTAGAAACACAGAAAGTAATAATGGCAAATAACGACAATGACTGATAGACATTTTCATGATAAATATGTTGAGAAAGATGCCATTCTTTGAAAAACTTTTTCCAATCTTGTGTTAATGAAAATTGGAGGACTTTACTACAATATATTCTGGAGAATACATGTGAATCCAATAACTTAGGATAGGGAATTCCATCAGGCCTCCTTTAATGGAGTCTTTACTGAATGTTCATGAAGCTTTGGGTTTTCCTAAGAATGAAACAGTAGAGAAGGAGGTTAGTTGGAAGAGTTCCTTTAATAAGAATTTTGGCGTCCTATTATACTTGTTTTCTAAAATGAACTCCAAAGTACAAGTCATATGGATTTCTGATGCATGCAGATGTGAAAGACTGAACATTTTAGGAATTTCAGAAATACTGAATACTTACTAAATTTCAGATCATCACCGTTTACTAATACAAGTAATAAAAAACACAGAGAATATAAAAATATACACACAGAACAGTTCACATTAATCTGCCAGTATATAGCACAGAAGAAAGAAATAAAGAAGGAAAAGAAAAAAGAAAAGAAAGAACAAAAGAGAAACTTGTGGGGGTGGAATAAATAAGAGATCACATAATAGAAACTATTGGGTTCCAGCCCCTCGATAGCCTTCTCCCAGAGTCCCAGAAGTGATGCTACCAGTGGCAGATTAATCTGAAGGATAATCTAATAAATGTACATACATGAAAGTCTTTAATCCATTCCCTTTATTTTTCTGAGTCAGTTCTCTCTATACACAACTTCTTTTCTGCTCTTATAAATTGTTTCTTTCTTGCCTGATTATCTCTACATCTTTCTTCTGTTCCTTCTATATGCTATCATAATTCCTTCATCTAGTTCTGGTCCATCTAGGTTCTCATCCATCTAGTTCTTTCCCATCTTATCTCCTCTTTGCCCTTGGTTCCTCTCTATATTCTTCTGAGTTCTCTCTCTCTCGTTCTTCCCCATCCAATTCTTTCCTATATCCTTAGTTCTTCCCATCTTATTATTTCCTATCTAGTCCTCCTCCATCTGGTTCTTCCTCCACTAGTTCTTCCCCATCTCCTATCTTGTTCTTCTAGTTCTCTCTTCTAGTCATCCAGTCTAATTCTCCTCCAATCTAGTTCTTCCCATCTCAGTTCGTTCCTCTAGTTCTCACCCATGTAGTACTTCCATTCTCTTTTTTTCTTCTCTATCCTCTCCTGTGAAAATAAAACTACCTTTTATTCCTTTTGCCCTTATCTCTCCAAGCTAGCTCTGCTCCTGCCATTTTCTGGCAGGGAGGGGGAAGTGTGCTGGGTTGCTAGGCAACTTCCATCACAGCTAGATACACCTGGTAATTGTTAAAAGGAGATCTAAAACTAGAGATAAGATTTGGAAAAGGACAAAGTTAAGCTTAATTAGCATCTGCCAGGCCTTCTCAAATATATAGTCTGGATGTTTAAGTCTGTTCTTAGAGAGTCTGTGAAGTATCTCAGACAAAATACTTTCATCTGTCCTGGGATGGTCCTTGTTGGATGCTGCTAATGATGATTATTATAGAAAGGCCTGAAATTAGGGATTTTGACAGTGTCTGTTGTAGCACAGCTGGAGAAAGTTATACAAATACTTTACTAGTATAGGGAAATTATGCCCGATGAATGATGGAAAAGCTACAATAGCACACAAGAAGTTCATAGCAGGAAACGGGCAATAATCAAAAGTCAACATCACCAAGACCCCGTGAGCCTTGGCTTCAACATCTGGAAGAGTTTTTAACTCTTCCAGGGATAGCTTTGTCATAATCAGCTGAATTCCTACTTCATATATTTTTGTAGCCTGCCCCAGACAAAGTCTGTGTATGATCATGGTGATGAATATGGGCTTCTTTACAAGCCAGAAGACAGTATTTAGGGGTACAATCAACTTCTTCCTATCCAACATCTGATTCAGAATCATCCTTAGATGTCTTACCAGGGAGACCATAAGAAATGGAGTAGACACATTTTGATAAGCCCCACTAAAGTTTCATTCTCACGTTAACTTTGGAAAGTACTGGTACATGAATTGATTTAATAAAGTCTCACTTCCTGAAATTAATGGCATGAGTTACCATGCCTGGCTGTTTCCAGTGTGGCCTTGAACTCACAGAGATCTGGATGGATCTTTGCCTCCCAAGTGATAGGATTAAAGGCGTGTGTGCCACCATTTTTCTGGCCTCTATAGCTAGTGGCTGTTCTGTCCTCTGACCCCAGATAAGTTTATTAAGGTATATAATATTTGGGGGAACACAATATCAACACAATTTAAGATACTGTAATTGGAAGTTTCTCCAGTCCCATCTGGCCCCATGTCCAGCCCGTGGTCTGGTCTAGATTAATCTCTCCCACCCATGGTCCCATAGCTACTTATAAAATAATCAATCAGAGGCTTAATTAATTACAAACTATATGGCTTATGGCTTTAGCTTCTTGCTATCTAGCTCTTTCATCTTAAATTAACCCATTCCTATTAATCTATATGTTGCCACATGGCCATAGCATTTCCGGTCTGCTGACGTCTTGTTGCTCCTTTGGCAGTAGCTGGCATCTCTCTAGACTCCACCCTTCTGCTTGGATTTCCCACCTGGCTGTAAGCTTTCTTGCCATAGGCAAAAACAGCTTTATTTATTATCCAATGGGAGCCACACATGTTCACAATATACAGAAAGACATTCCACAGCAAGATACTCCTTGGTTTGTGTTTCCATTTTTGTGTTTTCTTTAGGAAGAAAGGTTGTGGGTTATTTTTCTTTTGTTTGAAGTAATGTAATATATAATAATATAATATACATAATATATAATTATATGTATATATTTATCTCAATTGATGAATATGGAATTTAACCTTAAGAAAATCCTGGAAGCTTATTGCTTTCACCTTCTGTGGTCCTGGCACTGAAGGAAAATCCAAGGACTGGCTAGGTATTTGTGTCTCTAATCCTCTGTATGTTTTAAGGACGAACACTAAAATCACCATCATCATTCTTTTTCATAAACATCTATGGGCAAAGCTCCATGGATGGGACAATTACTTGTTTGTGACAATATTGTTCAAAGTTGCAAAATACCTACAAGCATGCATAAGGTGACTTCAAATTTGAAACAGAGAAGGGACAGCTAGAGAGAGGTTAGAAAAGTTGGTAGTGATTTATTCTGACAGGATAGGTATTAAGAATAAGCACTTATATAATGGTGTAGGAACCTGGAGACTAGCTGTAACTGAAAGTCCGCATCTCTTTTCCATAATACAAGTAGACAGTGGAGGCACCATAGTAGAAAGTATTCTAAAATTGTTTTCAGTAATATAAAATATACTAATATGCAACCCTTTGTTTTATTCAAAAGACTATTGATAAGCAGAATCATTGTGGCATTTTTATCATAGACCTGAATAGAAATACCAGTGAACCACTAAACATTCAGAGTGTGACTGAATATATAGCTTATTACAATATACATACTAGCTGCTAAGAAATTCCAGTGTGTAACTACAACTTAAATGTGGGAATGTGCTTCCAAAGATAACACACTTTTGGAGAGTTTCCAAGCACTCCAAAACACCATTCATGTACATACATTCACGATTACACTGACTCAGTTCCTAAACAACCTATAGATTATTCCTGAACTTTGAATCTTTTTTACAGCTTTTTAACTGACACTGCCATTCTTAAGGGTACATTTGGGAGGGGATGGCAATGAGATCAGTGTTGGAGTCTAGATTCATTTTTCTTGAGATGCTACAACCATACTTCCCAACTGACTAATAAGCAAAAACAAAAAGAAAAAAGGCCTATTGGATTATACTTTCTGGGAGAAAGGTAAGTCTCTTCTAGAGAAACATATCATTCAACCAACAGTGAAACAACTAACCAACCATGTATCCCTCTACCTTCATGATAACCCACTAACATATCAAGGAGCCAAAAACCAAATAAGTTCCTCAGATATTTGTAAAAGGTATTATAGATGATGGAAGTGTATAATTTTTTTAAGACAGTCTCTGGTGTTGAGGAAAAAAGACATTTATTATTAAAAAGACATATTATTATTAAAAAAGACTTTTATTATTAAAAGATAATAATAATAAATAATATCTTAAAGTAAGTTGCCCATATGGGGAAAATGTTTTCTGCCTGGCAGTAGTAGAATTGATGGACAGATGCAGGCAAGATAAAGAAAAGAGCCTCTTTAATTCTGATTGCCAGCATGAACAAGATCATGAAAGCATCAAAAGTTAGTGGTTTGTCTGTCCTTTTTAGGCTTTTTTCTTTTTTTTTAATTAAGAGATTTTCTATTCATTTTAAATATTAACCACAGATTGCCCCATCCTCCCTCCTCCCATCTCCAGCCTTCCCACCCCCACCCCCCCATTCCCACCTTCTCCAAGGCAAGGTCTCCCATGTGGAGTCAGCAGAGCCTGGTACACTCAGTTGAGGCAGGTCCAGGCCCCTCCTCCCTGATCCAAGGCTGCACAAAATGTCTCACCATGGGTACCAGGCTAATAAGGCTGGGGAGCACTGAACTCAGGTCTTCTGCTATAACAGTGAGTTCTCTTAACTGCTAATCTATCCTCCAGTCCCCTGTCCTCATTGTCTCTTTGATTAGTGTTTTGGGACTGGTGGCAGAACCTGGTCTGTTGGGAATCTGAGCTGGGAGTTTGACTGTAGGACTCCAATATCAGAAAGACATATACTCCTCTGCTGCGGATGTCTTTCTGTATGCTGTGAATATGTGTTGCTCTGATTGCTTGATAAATAAAGCTGCATTGGCCTATGGCAAGGCAACTTAGAAGCAGGTGGGAAATCCAAGCAGATATATGGAGAGAAGAAAGCAGAGGAGAGAGAGATGTCAGCCACTGCAGAAGGGGCAGCAAGATGCCAGCAGACTGGTAATGCCATGGCCACATGGCAACTTATAGATTAGCCATCTTTGTGGACTGAAAATTTACCACATTCTCTGTCCTTCAGTGTGAAGACTATCATGTAAGACAATCTATAGATTTCTTTAAAGGTACACACACACACATACACACACACACACACAACACACACACACACACACACACACACACACACACACACACACACACACACACACACACACTCTAGAAAGCCCTTCTTAGTACATCCAGAGATGTGTTCCCTGGATGACAATGAAGAATAACTATCACAGTGTTGCCGAATCCTCTGTTCCTTAAGATAGGGTTGGCTCTTCTCTATTAAGTCCTGAAAGTGATCAGATAAGGCCCATCAACATTATAGAAGGGGACTCTGACTTTTCTTGTTATGTTGATTTAAACATTGATCATTTATTTAAAAATACTTTAAAAAACCACCACCTCATGGAAGGGAACAAGAGACATCTGTTTTCAGGATGATTTCAGAGAGATGGAGTCAAAGAACACCCCTTGATTGCACAGTGACTTCTGTTTCATACCTAGGAATCTGTTGAGCCATTTATTATTCCTCAGAAAGGAGAAAGAAAGGACTGGGGAAATAGATTGAAAGTTTATTCATGGGTTCAGATAGATGGCAGACAAATGTTTTCTGAGACAGGAACTTGGGGGGAAATATAATCATTAGTTTAACATTATATCAAAGAGATCAAAAGGTTCTTAGTGTGTCATTAAGGTTAAATTCATTCAATAGACAAACACTATTGGTATTTGTGTATGTAACAGTGGATATGAATGACTCAATAATCTTCTCCAAATATGTATAAAGCATAAAAGCTACAGAAAAGAATATCCCTTTATCTAATCCAGTCTCTGTTTTTCATGGTGGCTTTGCTGTACTCTGCTTCTATGTTCAAGGCCAACAGGATGTTGAGAATAGCTAGGCATAACTGTGGTGTGTGTGTGTGTGTGTGTGTGTGTGTGTGTGTGTGTGTGTGTGTGTAAGTTACATGTTCATGCATGTGTAGTCTATACAAGTGTGTGAGTATCTACCTTACAGGTTTTTGGATTCAGATAGATGAAAAGCACATGGGATTTGTATTATTGTGAGTAGTATCATAAAAAGAGATATGGAAAGTAGAGGATGTTTAATGTAATCTGAAAGCTTTAATACCCATACACAATGTCAGTTTGTCTATGGAGCAGCTTGCTTTTGCTAGTAGGTAGAGAGAAAGTGAAATTTTCTTAATCCTTTTTTATTATTAAGAGATTTTTTTATTCATTTTACATATCAACCACAGATTACCCTGTCCTCTCTCCTCCTACCCCCCAGCCTTCCTCCTATCGCCCCAGCCTTCCTCCCACCCCCCCAGCCTTCCTCCCCAACCCATACCCCATTCCCACCTTCTCCAAGGCTGGACTTGGGGAGTCAGCAGAGGCTGGTACATTAAGTTGAGGCAGGTTCAAGTCCCTCATCCCTACACCAAGGCTGCACAAAGTGTCTTATCATAGGCACTAGGTTCTAATAAGCTGGCTCATGCACTAGGGACAGATTGTGATCACACTCTCTGGGGTTCCCCTAAACAGTTCAAGCTAAACAACTGTCTCACTTATCCAGAAGGCCTAGTCCAGTACCATGGGGGCTCATCAGCTACTGGTTCACAGTTCATGTGTTTCCACTAGTTTGGCTAGTTGTCTCTGTACTTTTTCCAGACATGGTTTTGATATCTCTTAGTAATATAATCCCTCCTCTCTCTTGCTGATTGGACTCCTGGAGCTCCACCTGGGACCCAGCCATGGATCTCTGCATCTGCTTCAATCAGTCACTGGATGAGAGTTCTATGTTGTCAGTTAGGGTATTCAGCCATCCAATCACCAGAGTAGGTCAGCTCAGGCACACTCTTGACCATTGCCAAGAGTCTATGACGGAGTAATCTTTGTGGTTTCCTGGGGACCTCCCTAGCACTCTGCTTCTCCTTAGTCCCATGGTGTCTTCATTTAACATGATAACTCTTTGCTGGACCACTGTTCTTGGTCCAGCTCAGACTTCCCACTCCCCTAAGCTCTCATTCACCTGTCCCTTCCTCTCCATTACAGCACCTAACCCCCAGTTTGCTCATGTAGATCTCATCCATTTCTCCATTGCTGGGCAATCCCTGTGTCTATCCTAGGGTCCTACTTATAAGCTAGTCTCCCTGGAGCTGTGGGTTGCAGTCTGGTTATCTTGCTTTTCATCTAGTATCCACTTAAGAGTGAGTAAATACCATGTTTGTCTTTCTGAGTCTGGGTTAACTCGCTCAGGATGATATTTTCCAGTTCCCTCCATTTGCCTGCAAACCTCATCATGTCATTGTTTTTCTCTGCTGAGTAGTACTCCATTGTATATATGTACCACATTTTATTTATCCATTCTTCAGTTGAGTGGCATCTAGGTTGTTTCCAGGTTCTGGATATTACAAATAGTGCTGCTATGAACATGGTTGAGCATGTGTCCTTGTGGTATGATTGAGCATTCCTTGGGTATATGCCCAAGAGTGGTATAGCTCGGTCTTGAGGAAGATTGCTCCCCAATTATCTGAGAAACCACCATACTGATTTCCAAAGTGGCTGTACGAGTTTGCATTCCCACCAACAGTGGAGGAGTGTTCTCCTTGCTCCATATCCTCTCCAACATACGCTGTCTTCAGTGTTTTTTATCTTAGCCATTCTGACAGGTGTAAGATGATATCTCAGAGTCATTGGATTTGCATTTCCCTGATGACTAAGGATGTTGAGCAACTCCTTAAATGTCTTTTAGCCATTTGAGAGTCTTCTGTTGGGAATTCTCTGTTTAGCTCTATAGTCCAGTTTTTAATTGGACTGTTAGGTATTTTGATGTCTAGTTTCTTGAGGTTTTTATATATTTTGGAGGTCAGCCTTCTGTCAGATGTGGGGTTGGTGAAGATCTTTTACTGTTCTGTAGGCTGTCATTTTGTCTTATTGACCATGTCCTTTGACCTACAAAAGATCCTTAGTTTCAAGAGGTCTCATTTATTAATTGTTGCACTCAGTGTCTGTGCTACTGGTGTTATATTTAGGAAGTAGTCTCCCGTGCCAATGTGTTCAAGACTACTTCCTACTTTCTCTTCTATCAGGTTCAGAGTAACTGGATTTATGTTGAGGTCCACTTGGACTTAACATTTGTCCACAGAGAGAGAGATATGGATCTCTTTGCATTCTTTTACATGTTGACATCCAGTTATGCCAGCAATTGTTGAAGATGCCTTCTTTTTTCCATTGTACAGTTTTGGCTTCTTTGTCAAAAATTAGGTGTTCAAACGTGTGTGGATTAATGTCAGGGTCTTCAATTCGATTCCATTGATCCACATGTTTTTGCCAGTACCAAGCTGTTTTTATTACTGTAGTTCTATAATAGAGCTTAAAGTCAGGGAACATGATACTTCTTGAGGTTGCTTTATTATATAGGATTCTTTTAGCTATCCTGGGTTTTTTGTTTTTCCATATGATGTTGAGTAGTGCTCTTTTGAGGTCTGTGTTGGGATTTTGATGGGGATTACATTGAATCTGTAGATTGCTTTTGCTAGGATTGCCACTTTTCCTGTGTTAATCCTACCTATCCATGAGCATGGGAGATCTTTCCATTTTCTGATATCTTCTTCAATTTCTTCAGAGACTTAAAGTTCTTGTCATGGAGGTCCTTCACTTGCTTAGTTAGAGTTACCCCAAGGTATTTTATATTATTTGTGGCTATTGTAAAAGGTGATGTTTCTCTGATTTCTTTCTCAGCCTGTTTGTCATTTTTATATAGAAGGGCTACAGATTTTTTTTTAAATTTAATCTTGTATCCTGCCACATTACTGAAGGTATTTATCAGCTGTATGAGTTCCTTGATTGAATTTTTGGGTTCATTTATGTATACTATCATATCATCAGCAAATAGTGAAAGTTTGATTTCTTCTTTTCCAATCAATATCCCCTTGATCACCTTTTGTTGTCTTATTGCTCTTGCTAGAACTTCTAGTACTATATTGAATAAATATGGGGAGAGCAGACAGTCTTGCCTTGTTCCTGATTTTAGTGGAATTGCTTTGAGTTTCTCCATTTAATTTGATTGTGGCTTTTAGCTTGCTGTAAATTGCCTTTATTAAGTTTAGGTTTGTTCCCTGTCTTCCTGATCTTTCTAAGACCTTTATCATGAAGGATTTTTGTATTTTGTCAAAGGCTTTTTCAGCATCTCATGATATGATCATGGGTTTTTTCTTTCAGTTTTTATATGGTGTATTACATTGACAGACTTTTGTATATTGAATCAACCTTGCATCTCTGGGGTGAAGCCTACTTGATCATGGTGGATAATTGTTTTGATGTGTTCTTGGAGTCGGTTTACCAATATTTTATTAAGTATTTTTGCATCAGTGTTCAAGAGGGAGATTCGTCTGTAATTCTCTTTCTTTGTTGCATCTTTGTTTGGTTTGGGAAGCAGAGTAACTGTAGCCTCATAAAAGGAGTTTGGTAATATTCCTTTTGTTTCTATTGTGTGGAAAAATTTAAATAGTATTGGTATTAACTCTTCTTTGAAGATCTGATAGAATTTGGTGTTGAAACCATCTGATCATGGACTTTTTTGGTTGGGAGATTTTATTGACTGTTTCTATTTCCTTAGGGGTTATTGGTCTATTTAAATAGTTTATCTGGTCTTGAGTTAACTTAGGTATGTGGTACCTATCCAGAAAATTTTCCATTTCTTTAAGATTTTCAAATTTTGTGCAGTATAGATTCTTGAAGTATGACCTGATGATCTCTGGATTTCCTCATTGCCAGTTGTTATATCTCCCTTTTAATTTCTGATTTTGTTAATTTGGATGCTTTCTTGCTGCTTTTTGGTTAGTCTGGATAAGGGCTTGTCTATCTTATTGATTTTCTCAAAGAACCAACTCTTTGTTTGTTTTATTCTTTGTATTGTTCTATTTGTTTCTATTTTATTGATTTCTGCTCTCAGTTTGACTACTTCCTGACATCTATTCCTCCTGGGTGAGTTTACTCTTCTTGTTCTAGAGCTTTCAGGTGTGCTGTTAAGTCACTAGTGTGAGATTTCTCCAACTTCTTTATGTGAGCATTTAGTGCTATGAATTTTCCTCTTTGCACTGCTTTCATAGTGTCCCATAAGTGTGGGTATGTAGTACATTTATTTTCATTGATCTCTACGAAGCCTTTAATTTCTTTTTTTTAATCTCTTCCTTGACCCACTGGTGAGTCGGTTGAGCATTATTCAGTTTCCATGAGATTGTAGGCTTTCTGTAATTTTTGTTGTTGTTGAAATCTAACTTTAAACCATGGTAGTCTGATAAAATACAGGAGGTTATTCGAATTTTTTTGTATCTGTTGTGGTTTGCTTTGTGACTGAGTATGTGGTCAATTTCAGAGAAAGTTCCATGGGGTGCTGAGAAGAAGGTGTATTATTTTTTGTTATGGTGGAATGTTCTGTAGATATCAATTAAGTCCATTTGAGTCATAACATCAGTTAAGTCCTTTATTTCTCTGTTATGTTTCAATTTGGCAGATCTGTCCAATGGTGAAAGTGGGTTATTGAAGTCTCCCACTATTCATGTGCATGGTTTTATGTGTGATTTAAGTTTTAGTAATGTTTCTTTTACTTATGTGGGTACCCTTGTATTTGGGGCCTAAATTGAAGAATTGAAACTTCATCTTGGTGGATCTTTCCTGTGATGAGTATGTAATGTCCTTCTTGATCCCTTTTGATTGATTCTAGTTTGAAGTCTATTTTGTTGCATATTAGGATAGCTACACCAGCTTGCTTTTTAAGACCATTTGATTGGAAAGACTTTTCCAAGACTTTTACTCTGAGGGAGTGTCTATCTTTGAAGTTGATGTGTGTTTCTTGTACACAGCAGAAAGATGGATTTTGCTGTGCATCTATTCTGTTAGCCTGAGTTTTTTATAGGTGAATTAAGTCCATTGATATTAAGGAATATTAATGACAAGTGACTGCTAATTCCTGTTTTCTTTTGGTGGTAGTGTGTGTATATTTCTCTTTTTTGGAATTTACTGCTGTGGGCTTATCTATTGCCTGTGTTTTTGTCGGTATATCTGACTTTCTTAGGTTGGAATTTTCCTTCTAGTGCTTTCTGTAGGGCTGGGTTTGTGGACAGGTATTGTTTAAATCTGGTCTTGTCTTGGAATGTCTTGTTCACTCCATCTATGGTGATTGAAAATTTTGCTGGGTATATTAGTCTAGGCTTACATCCATGGTTTCTTAGTGTCTGCATTACATCTGTGTAGGCCCATCTGGCTTTCAAAGTCTCCATTGAGAAATCCGGTGCTATTCTGATGGGTCTGCCTTTATAAGCCACTTGACCTTTTTCCTTTGCTGCTCTTAATATTCTTTCTTTATTCTGTATGTTTTGTCGTTTAATTATTATGTGGTGAGGGGACTTTTTTGGGGGGTCTTGTCTGTTTGGTTTTCTATAAGCTTCTTGTATCTTCATAGGTATTTCCTTCTTTAAGTTGGGAAAGTTTTTTTTCTATGATCTTGTTGAATATATTTTCTATGCCATTGAGTTGGTATTATTCTCCTTTTTCTATCCTTATTATTCTTAGGTTTGGTCTTTTCATGGTGTCCCAGATTTCCTGGACATTTTGTGTTATGATTTTTCTGCCTTTGGTATTTTCTTTGACTAATGAGACTATTTCCTATATTGCATCTTCTACACTAGAGATTCTGTCTTCCATCTGTTGAATTTTGTTGGTTAAGCTTGCATTTGTGTTTCCTGTTTATTTACTCAGATTTTCTATTTCCAGCATTTCCTCTGTTTGTGTCTTCTTCATTGTTTCTATTTCCCTTTGCATATCTTCCCTCACCTTTTTAATTGCTTTTTCATGGTTTTCTTTAATGAATTTGTTGATTTTTTTCCTATTTTTGTCTTTTCCTCAATTTCTTTATTGATTTCTTCCACTTTTTTGTTTGTCTTTTCCTCAGTTTCATTTTCCCTTTTTTCTTGAATGGCCTCTAGCATCTCCATGAAGCTACTTTTTAAGGTCACTTTCTTCTGCTTCTTCTACATTGTGATGTTCAGGTCTTGCTGTTGGAAGAGGGCCAGGTTCTGATGATGCCATATTGCTCTCCATGTTGTATGTATTTTTGCCTTGACAGCTGCCCATCTCCTCCTCTAATAGGTATAAGCGGTGCCTGCATTTGAGAGAGTTGCTATTGGTCCACTCTGTGTCTGTGTCTCAGGAGGTACCTCTGAGTCCAATCTTAGCTCTTGGTCTAATTGGAGCTGGTAAATTCTGTATCTCAGGGAGCTGTTCTTGGACTAACCCAAGCTATTTGATTCTGTGACTCATGGACCTGCTCTTGGTCTTATTAGGACTCTTAGTCTAGTCAGAGCTAACAGATTCTGTGTCTCAGGAAGCCTCTCTTGGTCCAATGATAGCTAACCGATTTTATATCACAGAAAGCCACTCTTGGGCCAATGAGGGTTGGCAGATTCCCTGTCTCCAGAGTTACTTTTGGTCCAATGATAGTTCTTAGTCCAATTAGAGTTCATGGTCCAATGAGAGCTGGTGGTTTGATTTCAGTGCCTCAGGAAGTTACTCTTGGTCAAATGAGAGCTGGTGCTTTTGTTTCTATGCCTCAGGAAGTTATTGGGGTCACATGCAGATTGGTATCAGGGCAGGGTGTGGAACTTGTAGATTGCAGTGTTGAATGGGGGCTTTCGGTCGGGGGGGGGGGAGGCTTCCTACAGGAGTTTTCCCTGCTGGCAGGCAACTGAGGCAGTGTTGGGTGAGGGTTCCCCCTTAATCCTTACTTTTGTGGATCATTAGTAACATTGACAATGATATATGCAAAAATTAAATGCAATTAAAATATATGCATTTCATTCATTCTGGAAATTACTTGATGTACATATTGTGTCATACTTATTTTCATTTTTTAAATTTATTTATTAAATTTAATTTTACATATCAGCCATGGGATCCCTTGTTCTCCCCCTTCCACCTACCACACCCCCGCCTTCCCCCAGCCCACCCCCCCATTCCCATCTCCTCCAGGGCAAAAACTCCCCCAATGATTGAGTTCAACTTGGTAGATTCAGTCCAGGCAGGTCCAGACCCCTCCTCCCAGGCTGAGCCAAGTGTCCCTGTATAAGCCCCAGTCCCACTGTCTGGATGCCTCCTAAGCAAATCAAGCTAATCAACTGTCTTATTTGTCCGGAGGGCCTGATCCAGTTGAGGGCTCCTCAGCTATTGGTTCATAGTTCATGTGTTTCCTTTTGTTTGTATATTTGTCCCTTTGCTTTTTCCAACCTTTGTCTCAACAATTCTTGCTCATACAAACCCTCCTCTTTCTCACCAATTGGACTGCTGGAGATCCACCTGGGGCCTGACCGTAGGTCACTATATCCGGTTCTCTCAGTCATTGCATGGGGTTTCTATCATAATTAGGATGTTTGGCCAGGTGGCCTTCGAATACTTCAGAGATCTATTCAGAGGGCCTGATCCAGTTGGGGACCCCTCAGCTTTTGGTTCATAGTTCATGTGTTCATGTGTTTGGCTATTTGTCCCTGTGCTTTATCCAACCTTGGTTTCAACAATTCTCGCTCATAAAAACCCTTCTCTTTCTTGCTGATTGGACTCCCGGAGCTCCAACTGGGGCCTAGCCATGGATCTCTGCATCCAGATTCCTCAGATTCCTTGGATGCGATTTCTGGCATGACTATTAGGGTGTTTGGCCATCCCATCACCAGAATAGGTCAGTTCTGGCTGTCTCTTGACCATTGCCAGCAGTCTATTGTTGGGGTATCTTTGTGGATTTCTGTGGGCCTATCTAGCACTTTGCTTCTTCCTTTTCTCATGTGGTCTTCATTTACCATGGTCTCCGATTCCTTGTTCTCCCTCTCTGTTCTTGATCCGGCTCGGATCTCTTTCCCTTGACCCTCACCCTTCATTACCCCCACTCATGTCCAGGTTGTTCATGTAGATCTCAGCCATTTCTCCATCATTGGGCAATCCTTGTGTCTTTCTTGGGGTCTTGTTTTCCAGGTAGCTTCCCTGGTGATGTGAGTAGCAGTCCAGTTATCCTTGTTCCACCTCTAGTATCCTCTTTTGAGTGAGTATATACTATATTTGTCTTTCTGAATCTGGGTTACCTCACTCAGGATGATTTTTTCTAGATACATCCATTTGCCTGCGAACCCCATGATGTCATTGTTTTTCTCTGCTGAGTAGTATTCCATTGTGTATATGTGCCATAATTTATTTATCCATTCTTCAGTTGAAGGGCATCAAGGTTGTTTCCAGGTTTTGGCTATTACAAATAATACTGATATGAACATAGCTAAGCAAGTGCTCTTGTGGTATGATTGAGCATTTCTTGGGTATATGCCCAAGAGTGGTATAGCTGGATCTTGGGGGAGATTGATTCCCAATTTTCTAAGAAAGCACCATATTGATTTCCAAAGTGGTTGTACAAACTTGCATTCCTACCAGCAGTGGAGGAGAGTTCCCCTAGTTCCACATCCTCTCCAGCATAAAGTGTCTTCAGTGTTTTTGATCTTAGCCATTCTGACAGGTGTAAAGTGGTATCTCAGAGTTGTTTTGATTTGCATTTCCATGATGATTAGGGATGTTGAGCAATTCCTTAAGTGTCTTTCAGCCATTTGAGTTTCCTCTGTTTAGAATTCTCTGTTTAGTTCTATAGCCCATTTCTTAATTGGACTTTTGGGCATTTTGATGTCTAATTTCTTGAGTTCCTTATATATTCTGGATATCAGTCCTCTGTCCGATGTGGTGTTGGTGAAGACCGTTTTCCCATTTTGTAGGCTGTTGTTTTGCCTTGTTGACCATATCCTGTAGTGGGTAGCCATTCCAGCTTGGATCTGGAAGTTCCAACCCCCATTGAGACTCTGGCAACTGTCACGCCTACGAGGCGGGGTGAGGGGAGGTGCTAGAAACCCGAGAGCTGGATGGGTGAGCGCTCTCTCTGGGCGCGCTCTCTGCGCCTGGACCCTGGAAGGTGGAAATTGACTGTGCAGAGCTCCAGAGAACACCGCTGGATTGCGATACACCTTCCCCAGACCCCTGCAACCTATCCATTCCTTCATTTGTAAGTCATCCACTAAATAAATCTTCCTTTTAACTACGTGGAGTGGCCTTTATAATTTTCCCCAATATCTGGCCCAAGTTCCGGGGGTCTGGGGAAGGTGTATCGCAATCCAGCGGTGTTCTCTGGAGCTCTGCACAGTCAGTCTCCACCGTCCAGGGTCCAGGCGCAGAGAGCGCGCCCAGAGAGAGCGCTCACCCATCCAGCTCTCGGGTTTCCAGCACCTCCCCTCGCCCCGCCTCATAGGTGTGACAGTTGCCAGAGTCTCAATGGGGGTTGGAACTTCCAGATCCAAGCTGGAATGGCTACCCACTACAGTATCCTTTGCCCTACAAAAGCTTCTTAGTTTCAAGAGGTCCCATTTATTAATTGTTGCTCTCAGTGTCTGTGCTACTGGTGTTATATTTAGGAAGTGATCTCCTATGCTAATGCATTCAAGACTACTTCCTACTTTCTCTTCTAGCAGGTTCAGAGTAGCTGGTTTTATGTTGAGGTCCTTGTATCAGATTTTGTGATTCAGAAGGGAAACAGCACGTTGCTTTGAATTTAATTGTTAACTATCATTTTGTCTGACTTTAGTTGTGATTAATACATTTTTGTAAGTGCAAAATTGTTTCATGTTCTTGAGGCATAAAGGGCTCTTTCACCATAGTTTTATTCTTAATTTTATATTGGGTGGCCTTTGAATCTGTGGCTTGATTTGATGATTTCAGAGCTGATTCAGCTTATAGACAACTTTAGAAATTAATTTTTCTTTACCTAATACAAGTTGCATTAGTTTAACATATAACTCAAGTTCTCTTTATATTTCTTATTAGCAATACCAGCTTAATTGTGTCTTCAAATCAATTAATCTGTCCTGAATGAGATGCTCATAACTGTGAAAATGTTCTTTCTGAAGATACTTTTGTCTATACCAACATTTCTTTCCAACATGGATTAAATGTAAAACACACACACACACACACACACACACACACACACACACACACACACACACACAAACACGCATCTGGAAGTTGAAAACAATCAATTAGCTTCCTGTTTGGCTAGAACAGCACAATTCTAATCTATAACAAGCATAATTTGAGATGGGGCTTTTTTGTACTGGTTATTAGTTGATTGTGTTTGAAACATAGCTCTGTTTCCCTGTTTTATGTAAGGAAAGTAAGTACATAGGGTATGTAGGACTATATGGGTATGTTCAGACTCTGAAGGGTTTTAATTGTGGAAATGCAGGTTAATGCCTGAGCATTTTCTTGCCTCAGTTGAACAGATGAACCACATGAGAACTCACCCTCATCAGTAGGTTAAATTTTGGAAAATGAAGTTAATGAAATTTAACATGCATATGAATAAATAATGAGAAAACATTTATTATAAACTTAATAATCTTTTCTTTCACAGAAATCTAATAAAAGAAAAATTAAAAGGGGGTATTTTATTTCTTCATAAGTAATAATGGACAAAGCAAGCTGGCCACACACTTGGAGCTAAGCTTGTAAGTCTCAATTAGAACCATCTGACCTATGAACTCTCCACAGGCCGATTTCCTATGGCAGTTCAGGAAGAAAAGATGCACCTCCTTCTGGATGAGCTGGAGCCCTTCAGAAACTTCTGCTTACAAATACGTTCACTCCTCTGTCTTTTTTTCTGGTGACTAGATTACAATGAACTGTTGTTATTTCAGAAAGAGCCATTTGAGAGAAAATGGCCTGGCAGATGATAAAGGAAGACCATCCTTAAGGTTGAAAGGAGTGAGATTCATCTTAAATACTTTGCAAAACCACTCATTTAAGCTATGTACAGATTCATGGGATTTTCATATTTAATTCTTCATGTATTTGTTTCCTATCTGAGGAACAAAATATGAAAATGAGGAAATAGAGCTGACGCTAAGGAATGTGAAACATTTTCACAGCAGTGTCTTGTCAGCTATCCAGTATCTCTTGTTTTAGCAAGATCCAGACATACACATCTGCTGCATAGTTTGATGCCAAAAGACTTTCTTGGATGAAATTGGAAATTACCGTCTCTCCCTATATCAATTAGTCACTTCACTGCCCCATGGAGCATTTGAACCTAAGTTTGGGTTTTAAGAAGAATATATTTTGAGATATGGCTTTTAGGTATATTGGCTGGCTGAGAAGTATTTGAAATGAAAAATCCTGCTAATTATTTGCCTTAAAATTTATCATCAATTGCTGTGTCAAAGTTGTTTCCAGTGTGGGCTCTTCTAAGAAGCGCATTCTGCCAGTCCCAAAGCAGAGGACAATAAAGGAAATATGGACTTTCTTCATCCCCATTTTGGCAAAGATGGTTTGGATCTCTCCTTCTGTAGTTACTAATTAAGGGAACAGGTGCTAGTTTTAGTATTTTGAGGGGTAGCACAAGAGAACAAGTACAACAATGCTAACAAAATAGTTGATAAATAATGGCACAAGACAACAGGTGTATTTATCTGACAAAAAGTGTCCAGATGCTCTGTGATTCATGATGTTTGAATAGTGAGAAAGAGAACAGAAAATGATTTGAAAAATTTCCAAGTTATATGTGCCAGAATGTGTACACATGTACAAATGTGTGTTGGCTGCTTGTGGGAGAGAAATCTTTTCGCAGCTGTCTACAGGAGTTTCACAGACTTGTGCAGTCAACTTTCTGAGATGCTCCAATCTGAACAGAGCCAAATGATACTTGTGACTTTTGGATTTTGGAATTACTCTTACTTCCATTGACCCTTATTATAACATAAGTGTTCTTCATTTTCTCAGGTGCTCCCCAAATGGGCTTTTCCACTGCTACCATGTTGGTTTATTGTGTATGTCTGAGTTCCTGCCTGGGGTTGGAATTTCTTACTAAATTAGTTTTGTTTGAATATATATCTACTCACTTTTGTTCTTAACTGCAAAGTTCTTAGTTCTTGTACCACAAAGACCCTTTAAACTTAGGACATTGTAGCATGAATTATTAGAAGGTCTTGTTAATAAAAACAAACCTGGAGCCAGGTATTGGGGTCAACGCTGGAAGATCAGAGAAGCAGAACAAGCCACAGCTACCTCACCTTGCCAATTCCTCAGCTGATCCTGTTTCCTCACACTGGAAGCTTCTGAGTCCTCATCCAGAATAAATCTCAGATGAACTGCTGCTCAAGCCTAAAAGCTTTACCAGCCTAGTTCCTCATCCTCATGCCTTAAATACCTTTCTGCTTCCTGCCAACACTTCTGGGATTAAAGCCTCTTGTTATCATGCCTGGCTGTTTCCAGTTTGGCTTTGAACTCACAGAGATCCAGGTGGATCTCTGCCTCTGGAATGCTAGGATTAAAGGCATGTGTGCCACCATTTTCTGGCCTCTATATCTAGTGGCTGTTCTGTTCTCTGACCCCAGATAAGCGCTTATTAGGGTGCATGATATTTTGGGGAACACAGTATCATCACAATTTACCATCCTGGTACTTTAACAAGGGCATTTCTCCCTCTCTGTTTGAACTTATTTTCCTCTTCTTTCCCATCCTTGGTGCATGGGCTGGCTTTTTGGAGCCTGGGGCCTATGCTGGGACACTTTGTTCAGCCTTGGTGTAGGGAGGAGGGGAGTGGACCTGCCTAGGCTGAGTCTACCAGGCTGGGCTGACTCCCCAGGGAAGACCTTGCCTTGGAGGAAGTGGAATGGGGGGTAGATTGGGCGAGAGGGCTGGGGGTGGGAGGAGGGAGGATGGGGGAATCTGTGGCTGATATGTGAAATTAAGTTAATTATATATATATGTATATATATATATATATATATATATATATATATATATATTAAAAAAGAAAGTGTTTAAGAAGCTTGCACAGGGTATTCATCTGAGATTTCCTATTTGACAAGAATTACTATGCATAAGTTTGTATTTGGCAAAGGATTTTTTTGAAGACTTTTGCGGTGTCAAAATGTAAAAAGCATTAATTAGTGATATTTGTAGCATACTAATATTCTTTTTTTTTTTTTTTTTTTTGGTTTTTTTGAGACAGGGTTTCTCTGTGTAGCTTTGCGCCTTTCCTGGAACTCACTTGGTAGCCCAGGCTGGGCTCGAACTCACAGAGATCCGCCTGGCTCTGCCTCCTGAGTGCTGGGATTAAAGGTGTGCGCCACCACCGCCCGGCTAAATATACTATTCTTAATATACTAAAAACATATATTTTTTTTTAATTTTATTTACTCTATTTTTTAAACAATGAATCACTAGCCTAATGAGGACTAATTCTAGCTTGGGGTTCTAATTTGGTGATTAAGAATGTCACACAATATCAGTTTCCCCTTGTAAGCAAGTGTTGCAACCCTGGGGGAAATGTATCCTGACTGGGGAAGTTAGGAAATACCTTGAGCTGCTAGGACAGCTATTGCAGCTGGAACTACTATGGGACACTGTGGGAGCCCACAGAGGTTTCCTAGGGAGCTCTGAGCTTGCTTTACCCAGCAGGACTGCATAAGGGGATGGATTGACCAAGTGCATGGTTACCAGGTATTTGGAAGGGTCTGAACTTGGCTATGCTAAAGGGAGGTCTTTTGCTCTACCCCCTGACATTCCTTTAAAAAGCACTTTAGAAGAGACAGAAGGGGCCAGTGGATAAGGATCCAGGCCCTCCTGAGGTTATCCTTTGTTTCTATCTGTCTCTCTCTTCCCTCTATATTTCTATCTAAATCTTTTATTCCTCACTCCTCAAGAGTACCCTGGGGAAAAAAGTGGGGGCAGCCTCCCCTCAGTTCTGGTGAGAAAGGTATCTGGGATACCTTGAGCTGCTAGGATAGCTCTGACAGCTGGATCTTCAATGGGACAGCTCAGCTCTGGAGGAAAAGTTATCCTGAGTGTTTGTGAGTCAGGCTATACCTGGAGTTAGGGTGTAGTGGGGGATGGTCTCCCAGCAGGATATAGCAATCCCACTCCTCTCCTGGAGAGCCTCTACAGCTGAGCTTTGCTCAGGCACCACTTAAGGGGGCTTGCCAGCAGAGCTCTGTTTCTTCTCTGGCCCAAGATGTTGCTTCTTCAGCTTTACTATGCTAAGGGGAAAACCCCTGCTAAAAATGTAGCCATCTGCTCCTGCTCCAGAGAAAAGTTGTTACTTTTTCTGCTCCACCTTGCTCAGTCCCCTAAGGAGTCTCATCAAGGTTCTTCTGTTCAGCTCTGCCTTGCTAAGCCCCACTGCCTTGCTAAGCCCCACTAAGGGAATGTCTCTGCAAGGTTTTTTCTGCTCAGTCCACTAAGGGATGTTTTAGCAAGGTTCTTCTTCGGTTCTTCTTCTCTGTGCTTGCGAATGAAGATCTTCATACCCAAGACTCTAAAGAGATTTATTTGGGAAGAAGGAGTCCAGTAGAATGGCTGCCTATACCAGGGTGGGAAAGAACAGTCAACAACTGAACAGGCAGGATGGTTTATATAGGATTTCTTAGGGGTGGAGTTTCTCCAGGGAGGAGATTTTCTGTTCAGGGATTGGTTAGTTTTTTTCCTGCTCAGGGATTGGTTACTTTGTTGGTCAGGGGCAAAGATGGCCCTGATTTCAGAGCTGAACTGTGTCTCTTTCACTGACCTTTCTTAGCTTTTTGGCTCTAATGCTAAGGCCAGAGCATATTTCTTTCACTGGTTCTGATTCCAGAGACAAAGTGTTTCTTTGGCACTGGTTTCAGAGTCAGGGCATGTTTCTTTGGTTCTGGGTTCAGGGATAAAGTGTTTCTTTTACTGACTCAGGTCCCAGTGTTTCTTTTACTGGCTCAGGTCCCAGATCTAGGCTGTGTTTCCTTCACTGTTTCTGGGCTCCAGGGTCAAGATGAATTTCTTTAGCCAGCCCCTTTTCCCTACACTCCTTTTAAATGTATTACATTGTTCTTTCTTAGTAGTTGTCACAAATATTTTAAAATGAGGTATGTTTTAATTTAACCAGTTTTAGTTGTATGGTTATAATTAAATAGAACAGGTAGGAAACAAGCTAAATAAAAATCTAGATTTTAATTTATTTCTAAGTTGGTTTTCAGAAGTATGAACCTGGGGGAAAGGTTTAGAATAAATGAGGAAAGGCTTAATTATAATTATTATTTCATTACCAGATAACACATTTCCCTATAGTTTGTTGTCTAATCTGTAAACATAGTTTTATGCATGTGACTAATTATAAATATAGTTCCTAATGTTCTTCATTGAACAAAGTATGTTTTAGTAAGTCAGTACTAAAATACTGTGTATATATTCTTTTTTTTCAAATTAGTATCTTTTTACAAATATTTGCCAAAATCTTAAAGTAAGACTTAGCTATATTTTCCAAATACCTACAAGATGGGAGGGGACAGTTCTACCTTTCAAAGCTACTATGTTTGCTTCATTATAGCAAAGCAAATGAACACATTTGAAATGGCAACACATGTTTTAGAACAAAGAAGTATACCTTGAGGTTGTTACCCTAGCACATGTATACTGGGCCCAGTAATTAAATGTCAGGTAGTGCTTAGGAGTTGTATAATAAAAATAGTGAATGTTGCATTTATTTTAAGGTGATAAAAATACAATTTTCTGTTTGGTGCTAAGGCAACTTTGGGCTATTTTTGTCTGAATGTGATTATGCAGAAGAAATGTAATCTGAAAATATGTGTTTCTAATATTACTAGGATTTTGGCTATAGTTTTGGCAGTGAATTGAAAATCTACAATTGGGAATCATTATGGAAAATAAAATAAATATGGTTGTTTTGAAATTTTTAGATCACTTGACAAGTAGGCAATAAGGTATCCCTCTTATTTAAAAGACTGAAAAACTGATATTGTAAGGAAAAAAGATATATTTAAGAAAGTATTTTTTGCTAGGTAGCAAGGATTTATGTTGATTGAGAACACTATTCATTGTTGAACTCCAAATTTGATATATTCTACTATCCTTGGTTTCTCTCAGTTGTTAATGTTGATGATTCAATCTCCAAGGAAACATTTTGCTTCTACAAGGCAACACATTAAAATGGTGATGAACATAGAATCTGCCACCAGATTTATCTGTGCCACATTTAGTAAACTTAGTTTCCTCCTGTCCAAGTTTTCTTATCTGAAAAAATTGTGATTGTATATATACAATTACCTCATTGAATTCTTCTGAAAATTGAGCTAATATACATGATGTTCCTAGAGAAACAACTAGTACCATAGGGAATATTTATGAGCCATGACTATTATTATTATTATTTATGAAAAAATGTTCCAAGTCATTTTGGTTGGCAAAAATGCTGTGGCTTATGACAACTTGAAAAATATATTTATAGGTTATTGTCTCTATGAAACATGATTTTTCTGATACTAAACAAAGAAGTCCAAAAATTAGATGTGGAGGTAAATTTCAGTGCAATTCATAACCATGACTCCATATTTATTTCTAAACCTCATTTATATGTAGATTTTTTCTTTTCATGAAAGAAATATATTTGTGGTGTATTTAGAAATATATATTAGGAATATATATGTATGTATTATACAATTAAACATTAAAGAAAGGCCAAAGGCCATGAATTTGTGAGTGAGTTGAGGGGGATCAACATGGGTTGGGCTGGAGGGAGAAAAGAAAAAGGGGAAATAATATAATTATACTTTAATTTTTAAAAGTATTACATATAATATAAATTAGGAGTTGATGTAAGATTGAGGCTTTGTTTTGTGGGGCATTAAACATGGCCTTGTGCATATTATGCAATTTTCATGAACTGACTTGTTTATAATTGCAATTGATTGTTGTTGGTTCACTCTCTGTGAGCTCCTATGAGCTCAGGCTAGTTGATTCTGTGAGTTTTCTTGTGTAGTCCTTGATCCCTCTGGCTCCTATAATCCTTCCTCCCTCTCTTCAGCAAGATTCCCCAAGCTCAGCCTAATGTTTGGCTGTGGGGCTTTGCGTCTGTTACCATTAGTTGTTGGATGAAGCCTCTCTGAAGAAAACTGAGCTAGGCACCAACGTATGAGTATAGCAGAATATCATTAGGCATCATTACACTGACTTATTTTTCTCCAGTCGTGTTTGGTTGTATTCTAGGTCTCTGGGCCATCCAGTCTCTGGGTCCTGGCTCTCCAGGCAGTGTCACAGTTGGGTTCATTTTCAACTGTGGGACTCCTTACAGTGGGAACATGGGCTGTCTCTGACTCTTTCACTATTGGGACCTTGTTTCTCATACTGGGTCACCTTGCCCACCCTTAATACAAGGCCAGATGCTTAGTCTTACTGCTATTTATGCCATGTTTTTTCGATATCCATGGAAGGACTGACCCTTTCTGAATAGAAATGGAGGGTGGAGGAGTAGATGGGGTGGGCAGAGGGGAGGTGAGTGGGAGGGACTCAGAGGAGAAGAAGGAGTGGAAACTGTGGTTAGGATGTAAAATAAATATTAAAAAATATATAATAAATATACAATAAATATTGTAGTGGGTAGCCATTCCAGTTTTGATCTGGAAGTTCCAACCCCCATTGAGACTCTGGCAACTATCACGCCTACAAGGCGGGGCCAGGGGAGGCACCTGGGGACCCGAGATCTGCATGGGCCAGCATTCTCTTGGTACTGGGACCCTGAACGGTGGGGGTGGATCAAGCAGAGCTCCAGAGAACACCGCTGGACTTCGATACACCTTCCCCAGACCCCGCGACCTACCTATCCCTTAATTTGTAAGTTACTCCATTAAATAAATATCCTTTTAACTACGTGGAGTGGCCTTAATAATTTCGCCAATAAAATATTAAAAAATAAAATACAAAAATAGCAATTGAACCTACATATGTATGTATATATATATATAAATCTCACACAATTTATATTAATTTATATTAATACACTCTTAATTTATATTATAAGAAATTAAACATCAAATAACTGTGAAAGGCTCAAATCTGTGAGACAACAAGGTGAGGCTACATGGGTAGGACTAGAATCAGGAAAGAAAAGGGGTAAATAATATAATTGTATTTTAATTTTAAAACCAAAGTGAGGTATATATGAGTTTGTGTGAAATTGAGGTTTTGTTTTGTGGTACTGGGCATTGAGCAGGCATTGTGTGTATTAGGCAAGTGCTTTTTGCTGATCCATATCCATACCTTGGACTCCATTTTAAAAGGTCCATCCCACTAATAATTTGAAAGTCTTTGAAGCTCACTGGTCTAAAGAAAACTGTGTGTTTCTTGGGGTAATAATAATCATAATTTTTATTTATTAATTGAAAATTATAAACATGTACGTAATTATCTTGTACCTACCCACCTGTCACTTCCTGCCAGTTCTTTCCCACCCTGCTAGAACTTCCAAATAGGATCTTAATTATAATGTATTTTTTTTTGTTTGTTTTGTTTTTCAAGACAGGGTTTCTCTGTGCAGTTTTGCGCCTTTCCTGGAACTCACTTTGTAGACCAGGCTGGCCTCAAACTCACAGAGATCCGTCTGTCTCTGCCTCCTGAGTGCTGGGATTAAAGGTGTGTGCCACCACTGCCTGGCTGATAATGTAATTTTTATAAATGTTTATCTTATCTACAATTTCATTTCTTACAAGAGCCCAAATGGTACAGTGATGGCTGTTCATGTTTTACTGTTGAAAAAAAGTAAAAGCTCAGTAAGGTATATATCTCTGCTTTTACCATGGACTCCAGATAAACTTAGGCTGTACTAGCTGGTTCTGTGTCAACTATACACAAGCTAGAGTCATCAGAGAGGAAGGAGCTTCAATTGAGGAAATACCTCCATGTGATCCAGTTGTAAGGCATTTTCTCAATTAGTGATCAATGGGGGAGGGCCTAGCCTTTGGTGGGTGGTGTCATCCCTGGGCTGGTGGTCTTCAGTTCTATAAGAAAGCAGGCTGAGCAAGGAATGGGAAGCAAGCCAGTAATTAGCACCATCCATGACCTCTGCATCATCTCCTGCTTCCAGGTTCCTGTCCTATTTGAGTTCCTGTCCTGACTTCCTTCAGTGATGAACAGCAATGTAGAAGCCAAATAAACCCTTTCCTCCCCAACTTTTATTTCAGTCACAGTGTTTTGACACAGCAATAGAGACCCTAAATAAGACAATCTCATACAGGTTGACAAGAATATTTTAATTTAAAGCCAAGATTCTAATCCAACTCATTATTCTTTATGTAATATCTTTTAAAATTGACATTAGAGCTAGTCCAAATGTTCCTGTTGTGTAGCTAGGGACCTTTTCTTCAAGTGCACTTGATATAATGGTTCATTGCAAAGGTGTTAAGACCTCCTTACAGGAGTGTGCTCCTTGCTGTACCTCAGCTTCCTGTTGCTGTGTGGTACATTAGAGAGATGGTGTAATAAACTTGATTGTGAACCACAGAAAAGTTAATTGGCCTTTTCCTAGCCAAGGAGTTTTCTCATTTATCACCAGTAGAGAGCACTATAACATTAGAATTAATAGAAAACTTTGAAAGGATTGTATCACAATTTTACTACAAAGGCTGTGTTAAAATGATTGATTTTAAACAAGCATAAGAAACCCTTGTAATAGTAGATCAATTATAGCAGTTGAATCTTTTTATAACAGTTATTCAAAACCTGCATTTAAATGAAATATCTATATTAAAAAGAAGTAGACATTTCTTGCTGAAGTTAAATTGAAGTAGCTCCATTCTGAATTAGAACCTAGGCTTATTTGCCTTTTCCTTGAATACCTTGTTTCCAAACACTGCTAGAGTGTTCTTAGCATAGAGCTCTTTTTCGTTTCTAACTCTTGTGTTCATGTCAGTCTCCAAACATACAGAAATATCTCCATTATTTCTCTACATATTACCAAGCTTTATTCTGCTTCCTTCTTTTGGTCTTAGAATTTGTGGTAGTTGGATTTCCTTTAAACGTTTTTCCTGGTTGTAAATATGAAATCAAGGTTCCTTTCCTAAGTAGCCTTAAGTGTATTTAGATACTTTAGAAACATGAAGTAAATACAAGTCAGTACCCATAGCTGATAGGATGAAATATTGGTGTTTAGTCATAGCCTGATTACAGTATTTTCCTAGTCTAAACACTCAGATGCATCACACAATGGCTTACATGCCATGGAATGCTTTGAAATGGATCAGCTTTAAAGATAGATGCATTTACACCTCATATGTTTTCCACCATTTTTTTTTTTACCATTTTCCTGGCTTTAATACTAGATGTATTTAAACAAATTCTTCTCCCACAGCCATTTTATGCTCTGAGTTCACCCTGCTATGGAGTCACGAAACAAAATTGGTGATAGCATGATTGATCATTTTACTGCCAGTGTAATCATGAGCATAGGGAAGAAATTTTGCTTCATATCTAGGAAGAGGAGAAACTGCAATGGAGAGCTATTAAAACACAAATATCTCAAATGAAAACAGAGATCAAGCTCATAGGATGACTTTAAAGTTTGGACACATCTCCCCCATCCACTAAGAAATGTTTTTTCCCTCTTCAGTTTTCTATCACAATTCAAGTTTTCTTAAAAATAGTCCTTTCAAAGGTCCTCTACATTACCCTTTCCTCAGAGAATATAAAGAACATTTCTGTCACTCCCCTTAGAAAAGCAGCTCCTTTCTCTAAATCCTAATTCCTCATCTATCTGAGTGAGAGACTATAAGCAGCGTCTGTAGTAACACTTGCATGTTAGATGAGCCCTATTCCGAAAACAACCACGTTATGATTTCCATTTGTGCAGGTGCCATTACGATGACTTCTTGACATAGGCAGAGCTTAGCTGGCTAACCAAGCATGCTGCTTGGCTTGCAAAGGTGAGAGAGTAATGATTTTGAATTTTAAAGAGTGTAAAGATCCTAACCCTAGGTATGAAGTTTGGGCCCCCTAAGCATAAGCGCTGTCATTTTAGTTCTCCTGTGGGGGATTGTGTTGGATAACAAGTCATGTTTTTATATATAGTTTATATGCCTGTAAAAAAAGAAAGGTATTTTGTGGCCTTCAATAAGTTTGTAATTGGAGGTTGCCGTAACTTTTATTTTTTTCAAATGTAAAGTTTGGCATTTTAAGGCCCCTGACAAAATAATTTGCAGATAGTGGCAACATCTATTGAATATTAAATGCCCTTGCTTCAAAAACATTATTGTCAACATAATCATGCTAGAAGATTGTATGTTAAGAAAATTTGAAGTTATTTGTGCTCAATAACCAATGACACGGTGGATGTAAACAATTGTTATGTACTCTAGAATCTTGTCATCACTGACATAGTATTTTCAATCTTACATGTTTTAATCTACTATTTGGGACTGACAATTTGCATATATGTGAACATAAATTTAAGGATGTAGCACAGATTAACCGATAAGTCATAATGTGAAGAGCTTGCTCTTTCCAGCCCTTTGTAATTCACATTTGTTTTTGTTTAGTGGTCCAAAACTTGTTTTTTCTTTTTGCTTTATATTTGACTGATTATCACCTTTTCATAGTAGGGCTTATGAATAACAAACAAAAAGCATGAACAGAGAAATTAATCAGTAACTCCATCAGAGGGCACTCAGATCTGATGAGTGGTCTTTTTATATGTAATTTTTGCTCCTTTTACAACTCAGTCTCCTTTCCCTAATATCATTTTGATTTTTTTTTCAGTATTTTCTGATTTTTGTGTTCCTGTGCTACATATCACAGAGCTTCAAATAAATCCTTGGGTCTTATCCTCTTAACATATAGATTTAAGTCCTGGATGTCAGGAGTTATAGATGATTCTTAAATCAATTCAATGTATTTTTTGTTGGAAAGATCTTGTATTATACAATAATAGAGGGGCTGGAACATGAACACGGCATATGGGCCTCCAAACGTCACACAACCCTCTCTAAACAGTACATAGCATGGAACTTGGCATTAAATACTCTGGATCAGGGCCAATGTGTTCAATCACTGGCAGTACTAGAAACACTTTGGTGAATCATAGATTCACTATTACGAAGCAGGCTCATGGCTCTATCCCAAGGGTGGTGTAGCACTGAATTATATAGCAGGGAATACAGAGAAAAAAATACACTAGAATTATATGAAATAGTCTTATCTGTCACCCCTGGCAGTTGTACAAACATACTTTTTTGCTCTATCTTTGACATTTGTAGAGTAAAATTTCTGTTTGCTTCCGTTATTGTATGATTTTTGATATCCATTTAAAATTAACTTTTGGAAAATTCATTACATCATTCTAAATATCAGGAAGTTCCACATATCAAGAAATGTTCATTTTAGTAATTAATTTATCTGTCAAGATGAAAATACCAATTTCCCTATTATATTAATTATGCTGCACTTTTGCCTTCAGTACTTATGGATTACTTTTAGAACAAAACAAATGTAACTCTACACAATTTGTATCATTTGACCATTTTTTATAGCACTAAGAATAAAATGTATGGCTTTGAAAGCAGTGAGCTAAATCTGCAACCATTATTTGAATTTTAAAAATTGTGATTAAAATGCATATAACTTTTACAACTTAAATGATTTTTCAAAAATTTAAAAAATATTTATTTTTATTTTATGTGTATGGGTGTTTCCCCCTGCATGTGTATCAGTGCACTATGTGCATGCAGCACTGATGGAGGCCAGAAGAGAATGATGGATTTCCTGAAGTTACAGACCATTGTGAGCTGTGATGGGGGTGCTGGAAATTGAACCTGAGTCTGCTGGAAGAACCGCCAGTGCTCATAAACACTAAACTATATCTCTAACACCCTCTTATAAATAATTTTAAAGTATATATTTTAGCACATTCAGAATATGATATAAAAATGATTACATTGTGCTTCCAGAATATTTATGTCACCCCATAGAAATAGAGTGGTTCTTCCCTATTCCCTTTGAGGTTTCCCAGCAGTCCTTAGAAACTAGTAAATTCTTGTGAATGATCAATATAAATGTAGTTATATAATATGTGTTCTTTATTACTGACTTCTTTAACTTAGGATATTTACATTTGAGATTTATTAGTGTTGGAACACGTACAAACACTCAGAATTCTATTCCTTTTTAAGGATGAATATTTCATTATATGGATTTACTGTAATCTAATGTTTTTAGACATTGGGTTGTTCCTATCCCTGGGTATTGTGAATGGTGATGTTATGAACATTTATTTACACATTTATTTTAAACATCTATTTTTTAGAGTTGATGGGTGGGATGATGAATTTTATATGTCAATTGGGATGAGTTCTAGGATGCCCAGATAACTGGCCAAATATTATACCAGGCCACATCATTTCATATTAAATTTATAGAGGAGCTACCATTGTATTTTCCTTAGCCATCTACCTGCAATGTAGGTAAATTACATTAACAACTTTTATTATTTTCCTTTTTTAAACATTGTAGTTTTATATTCTGAGTGTTTCTTGTTTTGCTATAAATGTTACCTCATAGTACTGCACCAGAAGTGTGTACATGAAATTTCATATACCAGCATGGATTGGTGACAGCCTGATGATGAAGGAGGCACTGCTTGAGCAGTATATATTTATATATTATACCTTTAGTATTTGTTTCCAGGGTGTTTTATCCTTTCTTTGGCAGTTACTTACTGTCTTCCAGGCTCAAGGCATATTTGCTTTAATAGGTGTATATAGAAGACTATTTGAGTTAAATCATCCTATTGTTTGTGCTGTATCATGAATCTTTCCCCAAAGCTTTAGTGAAATGTAATTGACTAATTAAACATTATTGTGATGTACAAAGTTTTTAAGATAGGTATATATTGAGAAACGATTACCATGACCAAGCAAAGTAACATATACCTCTTCTCATGATTTTCTTTTTACTCCTATGGAGGGAATATTATATACATATTATCTAAGAATATGTATATTCTAGGGAATATTATATACATATTATCTAAGAGTATTCAAGTATACAACTAATTGTCACTAATTACAATTAATACATTGAACAACAGACTTGTACAACTTAGTGCTTCTGCTAACATAAAATTTATACATTTTGATCAACATTTCACAATTTTTCAACACCTACCTCAGCCCATAATAATCATCATACTACTCTCTGCTTTTCAATTCAATGTTTTTAGATTCCACATGAGAATATGTGTTTTTGTCTTTCTGTGTCTGTCTTGTTTCACTTAATATAACATTCTCTAGGTTTATTTGTGTTGTCATAAATGTTAGGATTTGGCTGGGCGGTGGTGGCACACACACCCAGCACTCGGGAGGCAGAGGCAGGCAGATCTCTGTGAGTTCGAGGCCAGCCTGGACTACCAAGTGAGTTCCAGGAAAAAGGCGCAAAGCTACACAGAGAAACCCTGTCTCAAAAAAACCAAAAAAAAAAAAAAAAAAAAAAAAAGTTAGGATTTCATACTTTGGAAAACTTGAATAATCTCCACCATCTCCACTCACATATTATGTGTGGTCTTTTCTTTATTCATTCATCTAATTAGTGGGTTGGATTCAGTTTTGGTAGATTCTATATCTTGATTACTGTAAATCTACAAGATGTGGAAGTGCATTTTGAGTAAAATATTTGCCCATTTACAACTCCAAAGCTCTCCAAATCATGCCAAGTTACAATCTGTATTTGAATGATAATCTGATAGATTAACACTGAAATGACATCAGCTTAATAAGTTGTTTTCTTGGGAATATTTACATTGTTTTATGTGATTTTTTCTTTATTCTTGAGAATTTCATTCATGATCGTAGCTGCTTCTTGTTTTCCCCTCCAGCTCTGGAAATTCCTCCCAATATGCCCCCTTCTTAACTTCTTGTACTTGCTTTTGATCACCTACCAAGTCAGTCCAGCCAAAATTCCAATACAGGTTGGGGAGATACTCTTCTTGCTAAGGAGTTATTGAAAATTGGTAGCTGAGAGTAGGAGAAATTATTCTTTTGAAGATGTGACCACTGGTAAATTTCTCATTCCACAACAAAGCCTAAAATGTAAATATCGTCAAAGTCTGTGCTGCCAATTTTATGCTTTGTTGTCTATAATAATTAACTGAAATACTTGAACTTAAGGTAGGAATTGTGGCTACTAGCCTGTTCTAAAATTGATCTGGTTTAGGTTTCTAGTTATAAATAAAACTAAGAAAAATCCTAATTTTTCTTCACTAATTCTTTTCTCATTCTTACCTGTTCCATGACTAAATAAACACTGACAGAAAAAGGATACTATGTTTTAGGTAAATTTACTTCATATAGACAAGTGTGATATTTACAGCTAATCAAGGGATAGGATATGAACCAACTTAATGTGCTTTTAACTTCTTGCTTTTTTTTAGAAATGCAGGTGGTGAGTAGTTTCTCTCTTAACTCCTCTAGGGTTTTCTAGCTTGGATTGAAAATACCAAATGACTGTTATTCAATTTATTTAATATCTTTTATTATGAACTTATGTTAAGAAAATACATCTATTCTCATCAGAGCATAATTTGTTAGTATGATGAATTCAGGGGCAAGTACTAGTCTATTCTTTATTATTTCCAGGGAAATTTATATGTGGAAAAATCCAAGAATTTGTTACAACTATATAACCTAAGATGTAAACTTTTGCTCTGTATTTTATAATGGAATATTTATTATCTTATCACAAATATGATGAATGGAAATTATTTCTCCAGTTGTGAGGATAAATATGCAATTCAATTATGTGCATGAACTTTTCTTAGTTCTTTAAATGTCCTTTTTGTCAGAAGACTAATATAGTACACATTTTCTGAAAGTCAACACAGATTAAAACAGTTTAGGTTTGTCTTCTTTGGACTGAAATGGAGAAACACCTTTGAAATGGAGAAGGATGAACTGTCTTAATAGGATTTTGTAGATATATTGTACCTATTAAGAATATAAAATGTGATTTTGGATTATCCCCAAGAGTGTTTATTTTACTGCCCCTTTGCCAATGGAGAACTTAAGACAAAAGAGGGTTAAGCAGTTTTCCAGTGTTCCATAGTAAATTGATAGTTGAACTGGGATTAGAATCTAGGTCTTCAAACCTTGGGGACTTTTCCATTAGCTCAGATCACATACGGCTCAGCAGTTTCTTTCACATGATCCTGCTGACATGACACATGCCATCAGTCTTATTTTATAACAGATGTTTTGAAGGTGGAGCAGATGGTATCTTTCCTTCACCCTCATAGCCATGGACTCCAGAGAGTCAGATCATGTCAGATATGGCATTCACAGATCTCTTTCCCCAGAGGTCCATTGTCCCATCTGCTCATCTTCATTGTGTACACGTCTATTCCATTTTTAAGAATATACTGTTCCCTTTTTGAGGAAGCTCCATATTTCCTATACTTTTCTGTTCCAAGTTTTTGTGTTATCCTGACTCTTCTTGGATTTTCAGAGGATACTGTCCTTAATCAGTGGGAGGAGCACTGGCTTTTAAAATAGTTCTACCTTTCATTATGATTGTTGTTGTATGTATTGTATGCATGTGTAAATACATATGTACAGGCATGATTACCTGTGTGTGTATGTGTGCACATGTTTATGTACATGTAGGCCAGAGGTTAATTTGAAGATGGCTCCCAAGGCTCACCTGTCTCAGCTCTCTTATCCTACTTGTGCTGGGGCTATAGGTACATGTTGCATGCTTTGGGTTTACATGAGAGCTAAGGCTCTTAATACTTGTTCTCATTTTTCTGTAATAAGCACTTTACCTGCTGAGTCAAGCCCAGCCACTCATTATAGTTTTTTTCTTTATTAAGAAATTTTTATTCATTTTATGGACCAACTGCAGATCCCCCTCTTCATTATGGTTTTTAATGTAAAGGATGAACTGTGAAAAATTGCTTTCTACTTTTGTCTCATGTACTTTTTAAACTACCTTTATATGCTTAAAGCATTGATCCTGTTAGGTAGCATATGGGAAGACACTACTCTAAAGTTCTTTGAACTTCACCAAAAAAGAAAAAGCCATGCCAACAAGTTCCTGATCTGGCTCTGCTACTCACCACTTACATGTGGCTTACTTTCTCCAATCCCACTTGTATTCTTGGACACCAGTATTTCCATATGCTTTATTCCTGTGTGGCTTTTAGTAACCTGATAATTGTTTCTGTTCTTTATCTCCCACCAGGATAGTGAATCCATTATGAGCTACATATATCTTTGTGCTTTCAGGCATATGAGTTCATGCTTTTCTGCTCATTTTGAGGAGATCTTGCTTCATGACAGAAACATTGACTCTAGAGTCATAGATATTTTTAACTTCTAGCTTTGACCTTATAAACTGTGTAACTCTAAGCAGGTCATTATACCTCCTTGTCTCATGTAGATACACAGCACTTGCTATAGAAAAACAACTGCTGGAGCAAATTGTGTTGACAAACTAGGAAAGTCAAAAATAGGAAAGAAAGTAATACCTCTCTGTTGTGTCATTGATCCCAGGAAGGACTGATCCATTCCCCTTGCCTCAAAATGGTCAGTCATGAGTAGACTAAGCAGCTAGGTTCATGTGAGCTTGTTCCATTCTAGGGAATTCCCAAAGGAAAAATAATTAGCTTTTCTTTCAAGACTATGGACAAACGAACTCATTTTCATTTTAATGTAAGAAATTGATAGAAATGATAGTCATTTGCTTTTGAATGATTCAAAATTTTAGAAATTGTTGTTACTACTAACAACAACAAAAATTTCCTTTATATAATTCCAATATACTTTCCTGCATTGGGATGAGTGGATATAATCAGAATAAAGAGGCTGAAATCATAAACAGAAAGATTCCTAGTTTTTTCTTGAGTCTATCAGGAAGCCTTTCTTTGCCCCTTTGTCTTAAGTTATTGTAAAATTTTTTTTTGCAGCCAGTAACACACTTTGTTTCTATTTTCTAATACGTGTTTGAGTTGCTTTCACTATCTGCTTATCACTGTCTGAGAACATGCAGAATGGGAGAATGCTGATTCTCCTTGGATATAACCTTGAAGTTCGAACCGATATAGTTCTAGGAATTTTCCAATTATTTATTCCAGTGTTAATGTGTTTTATGATCTCCCTGGGCTCTTCTGTGATCACACTAACTCTGTTTAGGAGATTGGATTTGGTGACCTCTAATTAAGTGAATACTATTGTCCTTGGTTTTGTAATTTGGCCACTTGCCAATATCTGACCTACTCTATCTTTGTATATGAAATCTCTCACCTTTAGGTCCAAAGCTGTTTCTGAGATTATTCCAAGTTAGAAATATCTTTTTAAAAATAAGTTAAGAGATTAATTGGTTTTACCCATCTCATCTTACGTGGCTATTGCTTCAATTCTTTTTCAGTATTCCAAAAACATCCCACTATAATGAAAGTGGAACTAATTTGAGACATTGAGATATTATTCCTTCTAAATATACAACCACTTGGAAATGTTCCCATTCGTGTGTGTGCACGAGCGTGTGTGTGTGTCTGTGTGTGTGTGTGTGTGTGTGTGTGTGTGTGTGTCCCAGAACTTCAGATATTTATTTGAGGTCATTGAACAAACTTTTTACTCTTAAGACCTCTTTTTTAGTTCTCTATGACAGATGATTCTTCTTTAGAAATGTGAAAATCTAAAACATTTTCTAGCCTATGCCAAATTCTGGACAGTTTTTCAGCAGTGTCTCCTCAGATCTGTCTGTGTCATACTGGAAATTACATCACAATGTTCTTGCTTTTCTAATTGAGTTAACAAATCTGGCCCGTATTTCACTCTAGAAATCTCAAATGTCACCAGAGTGCTCTAGAAGAACACAAAGTTGTCTCCTTTTTCACTGCACCATGCTCAGCTAAATGGCTGAGATCTACATGAACAAACTGGACATGAGTGGGAGTAATGAAGGGCGATGGTCGAGAGAAAGAGAGCCTCTGGGAGCAGGAGATCCCAGCTGGATCAAGAACAGAGAGGGAGAACAAGGAATAGGAGACCATGGTAAATGAAAACCACATGAGAAAAGGAAGAAACAAAGTGCTAGAGAGGCCCACAGAAATCCACAAAATACGCCCACAATAGACTGCTGGCAATGGTGGAGAGACAGCTGGGACTGACCTACTCTGGTGATGGGGTGGCCAAACACCCTAATAGTCATGCCATAAATCCCATCCAAGGACTGAGGAATCTGGATGCAGAGATCCATGGCTAGGCCCCGGTGGAGCTCCGGAGTCCAATTAGGGCTCCTGTGGGAGCCCTTCTTGGGTTCTTTGTGGCGTTACCCAGCAGGTCCGCATAGAGGATGATTAGGACCATGGGCCTGAGTGCAGGTGTCTGAGATGGTCTGCACTTGGCTGTGCTGGTGGTTGGTCTGTATGTCAAGTTGTTCTGATTGATCAATAAATAAAACCTGATCGGCTGTGGCTAGGCAGGAAGGATAGGCGGGACTAACAGAGAGGAGAAATAAAAGGACAGGAAGGCAGAAGGACTGACTGCCAGATGCCGCCATGACCAGCAGCATGTGAAGATGCCGGTGGGCCACCAGCCACGTGGCAAGGTATAGATTTATGGAAATGGACTAATTTAAGCTATAAGCACAGTTAGCAAGAAGCCTGCCATGGCCATACAGTTTGTAAGCAATATAAGTCTCTGTGTTTACTTGGTTGGGTCTGAGCGGCTGTGGGACTGGCGGGTGACAAAGATTTGTCCTGACTGTGGGCAAGGCAGAAAACTCTAGCTACAGCAGCATGCTCAGCTAAATGGCTGAGATCTACATGAACAAACTGGACATGAGTGGGAGTAATGAAGGGCGATGGTCGAGAGAAAGAGAGCCTCTGGGAGCAGGAGATCCCAGCTGGATCAAGAACAGAGAGGGAGAACAAGGAATAGGAGACCATGGTAAATGAAAACCACATGAGAAAAGGAAGAAACAAAGTGCTAGAGAGGCCCACAGAAATCCACAAAATACGCCCACAATAGACTGCTGGCAATGGTGGAGAGACAGCTGGGACTGACCTACTCTGGTGATGGGGTGGCCAAACACCCTAATAGTCATGCCATAAATCCTATCCAAGGACTGAGGAATCTGGATGCAGAGATCCATGGCTAGGCCCCGGTAGAGCTCCGGAGTCCAATTAGCGAGAAAGGAGGGTTTATATGATCGAGAATTGATGAAACCAAGGTTGGATAAAGCACAGGGACAAATAGCCAAACGAATGGAAACACATGAACTATGAACCAAAGGCTGAGGGGTTCCCAACTGGATCAGGCCCTCTGAATAGATCTCTGAAGTATTTGAAGGCCACCTGGCCAAACATCCTAATTATGATAGAAACCCCATGCAATGACTGAGGGAACCTAACATAGAGACCCACGATCAGGCCCCAGGTGGAGCTCCAGGAGTCCAATTGGTGAGAAAGAGGAGGATTTGTATGAGTGAGAATTGTTGAGACCAAGGTTGGAAAAAGCACATGGACAAATATACAAACGAAAGGAAACACATGAACTATGAACCAATAGCTGAGGAGCCCCCAACTGGATCAGGCCCTCTGGATAAATAAGACAGTTGATTAGCTTGATCTGCTTAGGAGGCATCCAGACAGTGGGACTGGGTCCTGCCCTCAGTGCATGAACTGGCAGTTTGGAATCTGGGGCTTATACAGGGACTCTTGGCTCAGCCTGGGAGGAGGGGACTGGACCTGCCTGGACTGAATCTACCAGGTTGAACTCAAACCTTGGGGGAGTCTTTGCCCTGGAGGAGATGGGAATGGGGAGTGGGCTGGGAGGAAGGTGGAGTTGGGGGAGGTGGGGGGTGGGAGGGGGGAGAACAAGGGAATCTGTGGCTGATATGTAATATTAAATTTAATAAATAAATTTAAAAAATGAAAAAAACAATATCAAAACAATTAGTAGCTATTCTGAATATACAATGGCTCCCAAAGCTCATATTTTGAAAACTTTTTCACAAGATGGTGGCACTGTTTTTGAGAGGTTGTGAAAACTTAAAACATGGGACCAAGAAAGAAGATGTAATCCAGTGTGCTGGCATTTTTCTTTTGGCTTATAACTCAATTAGATGTAACCTGATCCTCCTGGGACTTGAGGGTTCATTCGGGGCCAGTTGGGGCTCTGCCTTTCCCATTATTTGGTGATTTAATTTAGATCACCTTCATATATGCATATATTTTAGGAAATTTCTACAGTATTAAGTTTCCATACTACCCCTCAATTGACCCTTATTTACCCACATCTTCCATTCCCCTTCCCACTTGATACTCCTGTTCCAGCCCCTCTATCCATTCATAACAATTTAATTTATTTTCATTTCTGTCCCTCCTATTTATCTGTCCCTCCTATTCCTTTAATCTATATCTAATCTCTGTGATTCTATGTATTATAGCTTTATTATCATTGATTTAACCACTAATACTCACATATAAGAAAACATATTCCATATTTGTCTTTCTGGGTATAGAATACCTCACTGAGGATTTTTTTCTCATTCCATCCACTTGCCTGCAAATTTCATGATGTCATTTTTTTAACAGCTGAGCAATAGTCCACTGTGTAAATGTACCACATTTTAAAACATTTCATTCTTCTGTGGAGGAACATCTATGTTGTTTGGGCTATGAAAAGCAGTAATGAACATGGCTGAGCTAGTGTCTCAGTGGTAGGATGAAGCTTCCTTTGGGTATATGGCCAAGAATGATATAGTTGGATTTTGAGGTAGATCAATTCCCATCTTCCTCGTCCTCCGTCACACCAATTTCCATGGTTCTTTGTAAGTTTGTACTTCCACAAGCAATAGAGGGTGTTTTTTTTTTTTAAATTTGACATCCTCAGCCTCATGAACTTTTTTTAAAAATCATTCTTAACCATTCTGATGCATAACACGAATTACTAAATGGTCTTATTAATAAAAAACCCAGAGCCAGATATTGGGGTAATTTCTGAAAGAGAATAAGCCACAGCCAACCTCACCTTGTCAGCTCCTCAGCCGATCCTGTTTCCACAAGTCCTCAGACTGAAAGCCTCAGAGTCCTCACCCCTGAGTGTCTCAGTTTAACTGCTGCCTCTAGTTCCTGGTCCTCTTGCCTTATATACCTTTTTGCTTCCTGCCATCACTTAAAGGTGTATATCCTTCCCAAGCAAAGACATGAGATCTCCAGTGCTGGGATTAAAAGTGTGTGCCACCACTGCCTGGCTCTGTTCCCAACGTGGCCTTGAATTCACAGAAATCTGGATGGATCTCTGAATCCTGAGTGATAGGATTAAAGACATGTGTGCTACCACTGTCTGGCCTCTATGTCTAATCTAGTGGCTACCTCTGTCCTCTGATCCCCAGGTAAGTTTTATTTGTTAGAGGACAAATACAATAGCACTGCATTGATGGGTGTAAGATGAAATATCAAAGTAGTTTTAATTTGCATTTTCCTGAATCCTAGAGATGTTGAACATTTCTTTAAGTATTTCTCAGCCATTTGAGTTTCCTGTTTTGAGAATTTGTTATTCCTAGCCACTTTTTGTCTCATTTTAAAAATTCTGATTGGCTATAAGATGAAGGAATCTTCTCAACAGCATACTCCCACTGCCTATATGTGCTAGCCAATTGGATCAGGCTCAGTGACCATGGACTGGTCCATTTGACACAATGAGACAAAATAAGCAATTCCTTCTTTTAAGTTATTCTTGTATATTCTGGCAACAGTAATAAAAAAAATAACTAACACAGTAGCAGAACCAAACATATCATCTTACAAGCCTGGATTCATTAAGTGTCTTTCATATTACTTGGAATATGTAAATTTTTGAGATTTTGGGAATGCCACAGAGGCCATGTAACGATGTTGTCATGCCTATGTTAACTCTCATGGAATGTATTCTGTGTAGTTTTTCTAAGGTTGCTTAGGGAATTTCTATTTCATTAGTCTATTGACAACTTGTAATATATTAATTGACTTAGGAAATACCTCAGGACTTTCACAAGGAAGGATGGGAATTGGTTTTCATAAGTCAGGTTGCTTTATGGGTAGTTTAATACCCTGTATAGTTTTAACTCTGATCCTTTATTAATTTCCTTAAAAAAAGGTCATTGCTGCTGGCTGAGGTGGCAAATGCCTTTAATTCCAGCACTCCAGAGGCAGAGACAGGAAGATACCTGGAATTCAAAGCCAGCCTGTTCTACATAATGAGTATAGCCAGGAATACACATGGAGACCCAGTTTAAAAAAAACAAAATGTCATTGCACATATTCATAATACTTAGTATTAAGTTACATACAAGACTGTAATGTATATTGACAATATTGTACCATGCCCTTTTATACTACATTCCCTTATCCTTTTCCCTTTTTTACCCTAGACAGTTTTTCTTTTATGTCATATGCACATACATGTTGTATGCACATGATTTTATGCACCCATATAAAATAGAGGAACCACATATAATAGAAAACACATGATTGTCTTTCTGAGACTGACCCAATTTGCTTAATATGATGATGCACGTGTTTTCCTGCAAATGATATAATTTCATTATTCTTTACAGCTGAAAATCATTTAATTGTTGAGACATACTATGTTTTCTTCATTCATCTTAAACTTTATATTTTCCCGTTTTCTGTGTGTCACAAGAAAGAGAAAACTTGAATGAGCTTTGTATATCATTTTATTTCCTGTACACTCAAACACGGCCTTGAATCATAGGATCACAACTAACTTTTCAAGCCTGTTTGTTCTATATTTCTTCTACCAAGGCTTTCATGGATCTTCCTACTGCTGTCTTTCATGTTTGTTGTCTTCCTGTGTTTGAAGCCCTTCACTCCTTTAATACCTAACAGTCCCCTCACTTTCACATCCAGAACCATAGTCTGAATTTTAGTGTTGCATGCTAGGGGCAGCCTTTTTAAACTTTAGGATTTATTTATGTCACCACTTACTGGATCACATGTACCCTTGGTAGCACTGGTCAGAGAGGGTAACTATACCTTTCCTTTATTATGGTGAGGTGTAGAACATAACAAAGCCATCCTGAGTGGAGAGACTGTGTTGGGTAAAAAGATCTGTTTTCTTGTAGCTTTTGGATGTTTACACATATTTGGGGAGGATAATTGGGTTACTCAAATCTAGTATTAATTTCATGAGTAACGATAGTGTTAGGGTGTCTGCTGAAAGACTTTAATCTTGATGGCACATTGAGAACCCTTTATTCATTTGATATAATGTTAAACTAATGATTAGCAAACACCAATGAATAATTCTTTGCTAAGTGTCTTTAAAGTGAAGACAAATATATAAAATGCAGTTCCTACCAAATAATCTGCCTGTATAAACCTGTAACATTGTAAAGATATGACAAGTTATAAACTTAAAAGATTAATATGTCATTCATTAAGAAAGATAATTTACATTCATAGCACTGAAATTTCATTCATAATACTAGCCAAATTTATTACCACATGAAAATGATTTTTTACTTGTAATATATTTTTATTATTTGAGAATTTCATGCATGCATATAATGTATTTTGATTAAATCTACCCATACAACTTCTCCTCTATCTCACCCACTGCTCTTTTCTCCCAACTTTATATGCTTCCAGTCCATATACCTAAATATGAATATATACTACTATCCATTGGATTGTGGGTAGCTTCTCAGGGACCAAATCTCTGAAGAAAATTGACTCTTCTTCCCTAGTAGCCAGCAGCTGCCAGCAGCTACTCATCTAGATGTGGAACTTCATGAGGCCCTCTGCCATCCATAATGGGACTTTGCTTAGCTTTATCTTGTGTATGCAGTCACAGCTGTCATGAGTTCATGTGTGCAAAAGCTCTGTAATGTCTGGCAAATATTCTTTCATTGGCTATCTCCACTGCCTCTGACTCTTACAATCATTCTGTTTCCTCTTTCATTATGAATGGAAGGAAGGGGTGCTATATAGATGTCCCATTTAGAGCTGAGCACTCAACAGTCTATTATTCTCTCCACATTGACCAGCTGTGACTCTGTATTAATTTCCATCTACTGCAAACCAAGAAGCTTCTCTGATGAGGATTGAGATGTATACTAGACTATTTATATATAAGTAAGAGTTTAGTGAATAGTTTATTATTATGCCCTTTTAGAAGATTAATATTATTGGGTTTTCCCTTAGTCCTATGATCTAGCAAGCCATGTGTTTTTGGCCCAATCAATGGTATCAGACATGACTTTCATCTTTTGGAACTGACCTTAAGTCCTATCAGAAAGTGGTTGGTTGGTAACTTCCCTAGCATTTGTACCCTTGGTGCATTAGTGGGCATATCTTTCCAGGCCAGTTGTTATTGAAGCTTACAAGGTTCACACCTTGTTACAATTGCTAGTTATTTTTCTTTCCCAGCAATTTTTCTCTCCTAGTATTTTTTCCTCCCAGCAATTTTCAGCACCATGTAACCTAGAAAATAAGAATGAAGTCTCAGGTTAGTGCCAGCTTGATTTCTCTATTTATTATGACTCAAGTAATTTGTGTCTTTAGAAATGGGGTCATCCCATTAAGTTCTGGATGGTAATAAAGAGCAATGGTAATAGCCTATGATGTTTGGGGAAGAGAATGTCTGTAGGATCCCACTGCTCAACAATTTGAAAAAAGAAGGGAGACCACATCTGGCACACTAGGTTTTTTATTTTATCGTTTATTTGAGAAGAGACATTATTCACTATTAGAGGGTAACTCCATTCACATTCCATTTACATATGTATGGATTTTAGAAACCTTCTATATTAGTAGGCTTCCATATGGCTTTTTCAAAGTCTTTAGTATTACTTGTCATATACTGTATCCTCCTATACTCTCTCTATAATCCCCTCTATTCTGACCTCCTATTTCTCATCCAATTTAATCTTTTCTGTTTCATTATTTCCCCTTTTCCTCTTGTACCACATGCTTCCTATCCTTTCCTTTTAAATCCTCCTGTACCCCATCACCATTGGCCTCATACTAGTGGCCAATCTAAATTTCAACATTCACACATCTGAAGATTCAAAGCTAGCATCACATATAAGAGAAGACACATGACATTTGTCTTTCTTGATCTTGGTTATCTCACTGTAAATTATTGCTATCTAACTCCACCCATCTACCTGTGAATTTCATAACTTTATATTTATTTATAGCTAATATTCCATTGTGTATATGTGTCACATTTTCATTATCCATTTATCAGATGATGAACATCTAGACTTTTTAATTTTCCTGGCTATTGTGAATGTATCAGCAAGAAACATAGATGAGAAAAATGTCTCTGCAGTGGGATATAGAGTCCTTTTGGAATATATCCTAGAGTGGAAAACTGTATCAATCATGTAGTAGATCTATATCCAGATTTTTGAGAAACCTCTTGCTTATTGCTATAGTGGTTGTACCAGTTTGCAGTCCCACTAATAGTGAATAAATATTTCCCATACCCAACATCGGTGCCTGAATTTGTCACTTCATTCCTCCCCCTGCCCTCTTTTTGGGTCTTGGTCATTCTGACTGAGGTAAGATGAAATTTCAAGATAGGTTTACTTTGCAGGTCTCTGATGGCTAAGAATTTCAAACATTTAAAACATTAGTCAGTTGTATTTCTTCTTCTGAGAATTCTCAATTTAGTTTCTTGTCCCAACTTTCATTTGGATTATTTATTTTCTGTGTTTAGTTTTCTAGTTCTTTGTATATTCTAGACAGGAACCATCTGGTAAATATATAGCTGGCAAATATTTTTTTAACCATTGTGGGTGTCTGTTCACTTGCATGATGGTCCTTTTCTGTACAGAATATTTTAAGTTTCATATGTTCTCATCTATCAGTTGTTGGTCTTATTACCTGTACTTTCTTGATTCTGTAAGGTCCTTTCATGGACCTTAAATTGAAGTCTATTCTATGTTTTCTGCTATAACCAATTCTGGGTATCAGGTCTTATGTTTAGGTCCGTGACCTATTTGGAGTTTAGTTTAGTTTTGTGTAAAGCAAGAGATTGGAATCTATTTTCATTCTTCTGCATTTCAGCTTGAACAATGCCATTTGTTAAAAATGGCATTATTTTTTCCATTGTGTGTTTTTGGCCTCTTTGTTAAAAATCAGATGGCTATAGGAGTGTGGACTTATATTTTAGCCATCAGTTATATTCCATTGATCAGTATATCTGTTGTTAATGTCAGTACCATGGATATTTTGTGAAATTTAATGATTGTTTCAATTTTCATGAAGACTTGTGTTGGAGCTTTGATGTGAATTATGTTGAATACATAGACTGCTTTTACTAGGATGGCAATTGTCTCAATATTAATCCTACCAATTCAAAAATGGGAAGTATTTCTATTTTTATGATATTTTCTTCATTTTCTGTTTTCAGCATCTTAAAGATTTCATTATACAAGTCTTTCACTTAATTAGATTATTGTTATTACAAATTTTAAAAATTTATTTTTGAGTTTATTGTGAATGAGATTGTTTCCCTAATTTCTTTTGTGTATTTGCCAGGGTATATAGGAAGTCTAGTAATTTTTTCTATTAATTTTTCATCCTACCTCTTTGCCAAAATAATTTGTTAGCTATTGGAGTATTTTCTGACGGAGTTTTTAAATTTATAGAATCATATCATCTGCAAATCAGGATACCTTGTTGTTTTCCTTTCATTTTTGTATCACTTTATCTCCTTTTGTCTCATTACTCTATCAGGGACTTCAAGCACAATATTGAACAGGAGTGGAGAGAGTGGACATCTATCTATTTCCTAGTCAAATCCAGTATGGGCTAGTATTAGTTATTATCTCAATGGTGTCACAAAACACCATGGCTAATGCAACTAAAAGATGGAAGGGTTTGAGTTTATAGTTCTGGAGGTTTAGTGTCCAATGATAATGGAACAGAGGCAACAAACTGGAGAAGCAAGTGGAAAGACTCACATCTGGAACCACAAGCAAGAAACAGAACAAGGTGCAAATGTCATGAGTTTTCAAACTCATAAAACCTGCCTTCACTGACATGCTCCTTTCAGCATGGCCACACTTCCTAAGCCTCTCCAAACAGCAACACCAACTAGGAACCAAATATTCAAACACTCAAGATTTTGGTGATCATTTCTCATTCAAACTACCACAAGCTGTATTCTTAAAAAGTTTTTTCTGCAGATACAGACCCTGGTATCTATCTTTCTATTAAGATATCACAGCTCTTTCTGAGTGTATATATATGGAGAGAGATAGATGACCTATGCATAGATAATGTATTTTGACAGTTTCCTTTATGTGAAAACAGTCATTCATCAAATCCTTTACTAGCATTAATTAGCATTGAATTAATGTGAAATTTGAACACATTTCTGAGTTTTCAGATTTTTAAGTTTCTGCTGTGAAATGATAATATTTCTTGGTTTCTCATTGAAACTGCAGGGTGCCACATATTAACTAAAGAGAAATAGCAGTAGCTGGCATACTGTGTTTATTACTAAATATGTCTTCAACAAAAATGAATTCTAGACCTTCATTCTAATCCACCATGGTGGGTACTTTGGAGAGCTAATGCCAGGGAGGTAATTTATGAAGGTTAATGATGAAATATTACCTTTGTACATTTCAGGATAACTTCTTGCTTTTTTAACCATTGGATAAATTACTGATTTATGGAGTAGATTTTGACAACACATAGGCCTAAATTCTCTTCACAGCATGGTAACCAGCAGTCTGGATGTTTTCCTTACCCTGCTCCCTGAACTTTGACCCAGTGGAACATCTTATACCTTTCCAAAATGAAACACATATTTCACTGTATGTGCCTGAGTATTTTAAAACTAACTAGTGTAATTTAAGATCCAGTGCCTGTGTTTCTGCTAAGCTGAGGAGCACCCATGGAACTGGACCTCTGGATAAGTGAGACAGTTGATGAGCTTGAACTGTTTAGGAGGCCCCTAGGCAGTGGGACTGGGACCTATCCTTGGTGCATGAGCTGGCTTTTTGGAACCTAGGGACTGTGCTGAGACATTTTGCTCAGCCTTGGTGTAGGGAGGAGGGGACTGGACCTGCCTCAACTGAATCTACCAGGCTGGGCTGATTCCCCAGGGGAGACCTTGCCTTGGAGGAGGTGGGAATGGGGGGTAGAATGGGAGGAAGGCTGGAGGTGGAAGGAGGGATGTGGTGGTAATCTAATTGTATTGAAATATTATTCTGATTTGTACTGAAATATTAATTTGATTGTATGTTAATAAATAAAGTTGTCTGGGGGTCAGAGCTATTAGAGCCATAGCAAGAGTGTGGCGGTGGTGGCACACGCCTTTAATCCCATAGATATCTGTGTGTTCAGGGTCAGAGCTATTAGAGCCATAGCAAGAGTGTGGCGGTGGCGGCACACGCCTTTAATCCCATAAGATCTCTGTGTGTTCAGCTATACAGCCAGCATTGGAGACATATGCCTTTAAGACCTAGGGGGCTGTACATTCAGACAGTGACGAGGCAGTCATGTGTTTGGGTTTACAACCAATGAGAAGGCAGAACAACATACTTTAAAAAAAACGAACTGACAGGAAGTAGGTCTCTTTTCGCGAAGCTGGGACAGCAGGAGGAAGGGTGAGATTTTAGCTCTGAGCTCTGACTTCTCGGCTCTCTCTTTTACATTGTTTCTGTGTTTCTTATTTAATAAGACGGTTGGTTACATCTACAGAGGGAGGACAGGGGAATCTGTGGATGATATGTAAAATTAAATTAATTATAAAATAAAAATATTTATTAAAAAAAGATCTAGTGCCTGGGAAAATATCCATTTGAGTAAAAGCCAAATCATTCATAATATATAGTCTTTTTAAAAATGATTTGAAATTTTGAACTGTCTTGGGGGAGGTTTTATCTATGATCCTAAATAGATAGTTATTGCATAAAACTTTCTGCCTATTAACTACCATGGACTTTTATGCTTATCTGGTTGATTTCATTGTATACTTTTTTAAAATTGATTTTTTAAATACTTTTATTCTTGAAGGCAAGAACATATACTATTTAAACTTAGGTAAGTTATTGTTGCTTCAGTATACCATAATCTCTTTTTAAGATGCATATGTATAAATACTATTATACTTATTTATTGTATGTGCATATATATGTATATACATATGTATAAATGTGAGTAGAAGCATGCCATAGAACTGTGTACAAATCAGAGGACAGCATGTGGAATTTGTTGTTGTTTTTTTTTCTTCTACCATGTGAGTCTCAGGGATCAAATTGTAGTCATCAAGTGCCTTTAACTATTGAGACATTTTGAGGATCCCCTATCATATTTGGTTTTACTTTCTATTTATCTTTAAAAAAATTACTTATTTATTTTATATCCCGACTACAATTTCCCCTCCATTTTCTCCTTCAACTTCCTCCCCCAACTTTCCCTTCCCTCTCCAATTCACTCCTCCTTTGTTTCTGTTCAGAAAGGGGCAGGCCTCCCATGGGAATCAACAAAGCATGGCATATCAAGTTGCTTAAGACTAAGCATCTCCCCTTATATTAAGTCTGGGTAAGGAAATCAAGTAAGAGGAATAGGTTCTCAAGAGCCATCCAAAGCATCAGGGACAGCCTCTGCTCCCATTGTTAAGAGTCTCACAGTAGATCAAGCTAAAACTGTCACATATATGTAGAGGCCTAGGTCATTCCCAGGCAGGCTCACTGGTTGCTGATTCAGACTCTGTGAGTTCCTCTTTTTTTTTTTTTCCGAGACAGGGTTTCTCTGTGTAGCTTTGTGCCTTTCCTGGAGCTCACTTGGTAGCCCAGGCTGGCCTCGAACTCACAGAGATCCGCCTGCCTCTGCCTCCCAAGTGCTGGGATTAAAGGCGTGCGCCACCACACCCGGCTCAAGTTCCTCTTTTTCTTTTATTAAGAATTTTTTTTATTCATTTTACTATCAACCTGTGAGTTCCTATGAGCCCAGTTAGTTGTTTCTGTCGGTTTTCTTGTGATGTCCTTGACTCCTCTGGCACCTACAATCCTTCATTCCTCTCTTCAGCAGGATTCCATAACCTCAGCCTAATGGTTGGCTGTGGGTCTCTGCATCTGTTTCCAACAGTAACTGGATGAAAGCTCTCTGATGACAGTTGGGGTATTCACTAATCTGATCATAGGAGATAGCCAGTTCATGCTATGTATCTACTATTTATTGCTAGGAGTCTTAGCTGGGGTAGATTCATGGCAGTTCCCCCTGCATCAGGTTTCTACCTGACCCCAAAATGTCCTCCTTTTCCAGTCACCTCTTTCAGTACTCTCCCCCTCTCCCCACTCCCTAACCGGGTTCCTCCAGTTACCATCTCCACCTGGCCCTAGTCCACCAAGGAAGATCCATGCATTCCCCCCTTGCCTTATTACCTAGCATCTCTGAGTCTGTGATTTGTAGCATGGTTATTCTTTACTTTACAGCCAATATCCACTTATGAGTGAGTACATACCAGGTTTGTCATTGTGGGTCTGGGTTATCTCACTCAGGATGATTTTATCTAGTCCTATCCATTTGCCTGCAAATTTCATGATACCATTATTTTTTCAGCTGAGTAATACTCCATTGTGTAAATGTACCACATTTTCTTTATCCATTCTTTGGTTCCAGGTTCTGGCTATTATGAATAATGCTGCTATAAATGTAGTTGAACAAGTGTTTTTTTTGTTATGATTGAGCATTCCTTGGGTATATGTCCAAGAGTGGTATAGTTGGGTCTTGAGGTAGATTGATTCCAAATTTTCTGAGAAGCTGCCATATTGATTTCCAAAGTGTCTATACAAGTTTACATGCACACTGCCAATGGAGGAGTGTTCCCTTTGCTCCAAGTCCTCTCTATCATATTTTAACATAATTAATTGCCTTAAGTATAACCTAATGAAGAACATTTTTTTTCAAGACAGGGTTTCACTGTATAGCCCCAGCTGTCTTGGAACTCGCTCTGTAGACCAGGCTGGCCTCAAACTGACAGAGATACATCTGCCTCTGCCTCCCAAGTGCTGGGATTAAAGGCATGTGCCATCACTGCCTGACAGAAGAGCAATTATTAAATGAATTCGAACACATAAACCTAGGGAAAAGCCAGCCTCTATATTAAAAATAGAAGTCAGGCAATGACAGCACATGTCTTTAGTCTTAACATTCAGGAGGCAGAAATTCATCTAGATCTCTGTGAGTTCAAGGCCACACTAGGAACAGAGCCACACGTGGTAGCACATGCCTTTAATCCCAGCACTAACCATGGAAGAGTAGATTTTATGTCTTTTAGTTATGTCTGTCTTTTAGTTACTACTAAAGCCAAATAGGAAGTTTTCATGATTACTTCAAAACAAAGAAGTTTCAAGTCAAGTTTCCAAATCTGTGCCATTGCACATTGTTTCCTCTTTTACACAGTGTTGTCATCCTAATATGCAATATTAGTATTGCAGTAAGTCTTCTCCTTATGTTTCTCGTTTATATTTCTCTCAGTTTATCTGTATTTTAAATAGTTCCAGTTTATTCTCAAGTACTTTGAAAATACTTGCTCTAGCTTAACAATAGCTTCTGGTTTTCAGGAAGAATAGTGAGAATGGTAAATATAGCCATTATCCTTTCAAGATAGATACTAAAAGAAAATTCCATTCAAGAATATCCTTCTTATTTAACTATCATTATATTAAGAATTTTTATTTCTTACATATTACCCAGTAGTAAACTCTTGATGTTTTTGGTCAGGGAACCCCCCAAATGATACAAACACAAGTTTGAATCTCTTACAAATAATGGTTACCAATGCTCATTCATCAGTCCTTTAAACACAACAATAGATGTAAAATCATCTTGAAGAACAAGGTTCCTAAGAATAAGATGCTGTTTATACTACCAATATTTTTTGAGGGAATATTTCACTCTTCACATCTCTCTGTTGCTCACCAGCATTACTTCAACTCTTCTCTACACTGTCACATGTATACACAATTTTAATTCTACATAATTTGCATTTTTACTCTGGTTTTATTATTGGAATGAGAATATCATTCCACTTCATGATACACTCTTTACCAAATTATTTCAGAAATTTTGGGCTTAAAATAAGCTGGTCTATATATTGTGAATAGTGGTAATTACAGAGATAGATATGTTGAATGTTAAGGACAGCATTGATATGGGAAAATGGGAAAAAGGAGGAAATCTTTTGAGAGGAGAGAGATAAATATAGAAGAAGAAGAAGGAAGAAGTTGGGGAAAATGACAAAAATGTTGTTTGAAAAGCCACAAGGAATCATATTATGAACTATTTACCAAAAAAACCCTATAACATGTAAGATGAATTGCTAAATAGTCTTATTAATGAAAAACCTGGAGCCAGATATTGGTGTGAAAACAGAGATCAGGGAAGCAGAAAGAAGCCAGCTATGTTCTTACCACCAGAAATTCTCAGCCAGAGGGGTCTACTTCCTGTATACCCATGCCTATATGCCTTTCTGTCCCTGCCCTCTTACTTCCTCTTTCTGCCCAGCTACATCACTTCCTGTCTATCTGTACAGACCTCCAGACGTCCATGGTTAGTGCTGGGATTAAAGGCATGTGCTACCACGTGTGGCTCTGTTCCTAGTGTGGCCTTGAACTCACAGAGATCTAGATGAATCTCTGCCTCCTGAATGTTAGGACTAAAGACATGTGCTATCATTGCCTGACTTCTATTTTTAATATAGAGGCTGGCTTTTCCCTTTAATCTTCAGATAAGTTTAGTTGAAGTTTTCCTGTGTTTACCTGGCTCCTGCAGCTGTTCAGACTCAAGTAAACACACAGAGACTTATATTACTTATAAACTGTATGACCATGGAAGGCTTCTTGCTACCTAGTTCTTATATCTTAAATTAACCCATTTCTATTAATCTATAAGTTGCTGCGTGGCTTGCAGATTACTGGTACTTTTATGTCTTGCTTCCTTTGTTTCTGGCTGGCGACTCCTCTCCCAGCCTTCCTGTTCTCACAATTCTCTTCTCTGCTTGTCCCACCTATATTATACATCCTGCCTTGGTACTGGCCAATCAGTGTTTTATTTATCAACCAAGTCAGAGCAACACATTCACAGCATACGGAGCAATATCCACAGCAGATACACTTTATTGGGGTGCACAAATAAAATATCACCACAATAATATAATACATGTAATTCAGTGCATAAATATACATACCTATGTATTAAGTTATAATGAACTTTTCTTAAAGTGGTAACCAACTTTTATCTGATTGGACTTAGTGGTAACCAACTGTTCTCTAATTGGACTTAAGGCCTGCTCAACAAGAGTGATACTATGCCTGGCACTGGAAACCTAGCTAACTAATCAGTACTAGTGAAATCATGGTCATTGGAGAAGAATCTAAAAACACTAATTTCCTAAACCAGCATAACCCCTAATGATATTCTACAAATATTTCCCCTTATAACTATAGACAATTGTTAATCTTCACCCCTTGTCAAAGAAACTTCTCTTTGTAACAGATGGAGACCATTACAGGAAAATACAACCACTCAAAATTCAGAGTTGTAGAACCCAGTCTCAATAGATACATCTACAACACACTCTTGTATCTAAGGCTCAGAAAACATTGTACACAAAGGGGTAGGAAGCTTATAAGAACCAGAGGATCAGGGACTTTCCTGGGAGATTTTGTTTTCTAGTGGTTTCAGATGATATGCTCATAAAATCTCACTATCATTACTGCCCAAATATAAGCTGAACAAGGATGACCCCAATAGTCATGCCAAAGTGGACAGGGGAAAGCCCATGAAGCACCCAACCTACACAAATAACTACAGTCAACCGAGTAATGCTAAAAGTGGGAGAAATAGTCTCCATGAGGGAGTGTGCCAATTGTTTATCCAATACCAAATGTTCAGCCCTGAAATCTCTCTCTCTCTCTCTCTCTCTCTCTCTCTCTCTCTCTCTCTCTCTCTCTCTCTCTCTCTTACACACACACACACACAATATTATATAGCTTGAGCATGCTATATTTAAGAATATACATGTATATGCATATACACATGTTCATGTAACAGCAGTTAATGGAAAAAGAGGCCACTAATTTGAAAGAGAGCAAGCATGGAGTTTTGGAGAGGGTTTGGAAAGAGAAGGGAGGAATGATGGAATTATAATAGGAAAAAATAAAAGAGAGGAATAAAAAAAAGAGTATTTTTCAAAAGCTGTATTCAGAAAATGTTTCTGAGGGTGGGAGAGATGGCTCAGTGGCTAAGAGAACTGGGATTCAATTCCCAAAAACCACATGGCAGCTAACAACTATCTGTAACTCCAGTTCTAGTGGATCTGATGATCTCTTATGGCCTCTATGGGCATCAGGCACACACATGGTACACAGATCTATATACATGCAAAGAAAATACCAAAAAGCATAAAAAAATAGAAAATGTTTTTTGACCATTATTAACATATATGTATCATATGTTAATCATATATTCAGAGTCTAATAATTTGATTCATTTACTTTTTGTAAAATGAATGTTTCTAATCTAATAATCCTTCAAGACTGAACATAAATTCATTGGTAGGACTATGAGAGATTTAGAAATCTGATTCATTGCTTGATTAATACGTCCTTGCTATCTTGCAAAAACTGTGCTAATTACAGAACACAAAATCATGTTTCAGTGTGAAAGGGTTGTATTTCTTTATTGAGGAATCATGCCTCATCTAGTGCTAGGACTTCTATCCACCATTTAAGTGTTGTCAATATCAAACATAGTTAATGTAACTCAAACTATATTTTGAATGTTTGTCTTCATAATATTGGTCTCTTTATGGGACTGGACTGTAAAATGGTTAAGTTGATGTTCATATAATGTAATGATTTCTGGAAAAATTAAAATAGATATACCATGTGATCTAGAAATCCCACTTCAAGATATATACTCTAAGGGAATAAAATCAATATTCAGGAGTTACACACACACAAACACATACACAGACACACGAATAGTAACATTATTAATAATGCTCCAAAGGTAGCAGCAACCTAGTGTCCATTCATGGGTTGATAAATGTAATATGATTTATTTATATAGTGGGACATTATTTAGCCTTAAAAAGGAAGGAAATTTTGACCTATGCTAGAAAATGGATGGATTGTGAGGACATTATACCAAGTGAAACAAATCAGTTACAAAATGATACATACTACATGGCTTTATTCACTCAGTTATGAGGTCCCCAGAGTAATCAAAGTCATACCAACAGAAAATAAATGGTAGTTACCAGGGGATGTAGGTAGAGGGGATGTAGAGTTATTTAGCACAGAGTCCTGCTGATTTGCTGCATAATTATGTGAATATATTCAATATTACTGGACTATATATTTGAAAGTGGTTAATATGATAATTTTGGTGTTTTTAAAAACACAGTTAAATTTTATCTTATTGCAAGTATGCTAAATAATGTCTGGAGCAAGGAGACTGAAAATGTGCTTTTTATTTTGGATACAGAATCTCAATATGTACCTCCAGCTGGCCTGGAACTTGTTGTGTAGATAAGGCTGACTTTGAACTCAATGATCCACTTGCCTCTGCTTCACAATGCTGGGATTAAGCACATGTACCACTGTACATGGCGTGATAGTGTATATTTTTACCCAAATCCTTGTGATGAACTGATTTTGATCCTAGTAATTTATAGGGCCCTTTACATACACATGTACATACACATGCACACATACATTTACTTAGTACTCACACTCATCTGTATTAGAGCATTTTTATAATTGCTGATGATTTTTATACATATGTATTGCATATCTTGAGTGAGATTCTATTTCTTTTAATATATCTCTCCATATGCCTTGTGTCTTGAGATATAGAAGTTAAACGTAATCTGTTCTCACCTGTCTGACAAATGTTGAATGTCTCAAAACAGTATATACTTGGTCTCCTATGTTTATTCTCATTAGCATGTTTATAGGCTGCTTCTTGTTTAGTGCTATCTGATTTGCCATCCACTTAGATGGCCAAATGATATGACTAAATGAAACACTAACCAGGTTTGTGTTCTAGTTGGATCTTTGTGTGCTTTAGTTTCCCCATATATACATACACTTTAGATAGCTTGCATTTTTCCCAGCTAGAGTTATCTAAGGCTTTATATATTTTTCTCTAACTTTAGAATATGTTATTATATTATGCTGGTATCTATCACAGCTAGTTGTTTTGAAATAACTACTTTTATCATAATCTTATAAATCTTTAGGAACTTCTTTGTAAAATTTTACCAAATCACATACTGAACAGTGCCTAAATTTCTTAACTTGGCATACAGGAGTGGTCAGCTTCCCTTGGGGTTACTTTCTAATCTCCTTTCTTCTAAATGCATGATATTTCATTAACTGGATATCTATTGTTATTTTTATGAATATGCACCAGGATTCTGTCTTTTTTGGCTTTGATTTTGCTATTCCCATTATATAAAATACCTCTCTTTTTATTTTTATTTTTATTTAATTTTTTTGTTTTTTCACGACAGGGTTTCTCTGTATAGTTTTGGTGCCTGTCATGGATCTCGCTCTGTAGATCAGGCTGGCCTTGAACTCACAGAGATCCATCTTCCTCTGCCTTCTGAGTGCTGGTTTTAAAGGCATGAACCACCACCACTCAGCCATAATATACCTCTCTTAACCTTTTTTTTTAAAACCATCTTTAGAACTTTGAGCGAATTCTAATTTCTATATGACTTTCTCTGCTTAGAATGCCATTTTATCTCCTTTGTCATGCGGTTGCACTAAACTTATATGTGTATAGAACATATGATATATAGATTGGTTTATATTCTTGCAATTTACATGTGTACTTTTTTTCCTTTTATTGAAAATAGATTCTTTTCTCACATATGTCCTTATTACAGTTTCCTCTCCCTTTACTCCTCCCAGTTCCTTCCCATCTCCCCTTCTATCCCAAACCACTCCCTTTCTGTCTATAATTAGAAAAGAACAGGCTTCTAAAGGATAATAATAAAATACAACAAGTAAAATATAATAAGATATAAGATAAAACAAAAATTAACACATTGGGTTCAGACAAAGCATACAAATAGAAGGCAAAGAGCCCAAGAGAAGGCACAATAAGCAGAGACCCACTTGTTCATACAATTAGGGATCCCGTAAAAACACTAAGCTGGAAGCCATAATATGCACAAAGGACCTGGTGCACACCCATGTAGGCCTTGTGCATGCTGCCTCAGTCTCTGCGAGTTCATATGAGATTTTCTCAGTTGACTTAGAGGTTTCCTTGGTGTTCTCCATCTACTCTGGCTCTTAAAATCTTTCTGCTTCCTCTTCCTTAGGATTCCCTGGGCCCTCATTGGAGGAATTTGATGGAGACATCCCATTTTAGGGCTGTGTGTTCAAAGGTCTCTCACTCTCTACATAATGTCTGGGAGTGGGCCATCAGCTCCAGGAGGAAGCTTCTCTGATGGTGGCTGAGCAAGGCATTTGTCCATGAGTATAGCAGAATGTCATTAAGCAGTCATTTTATTGCTACTTAAAAAAAAAAAAGACCAATAGTGTTTGGTTTTGTCCCAGGTCCCTGAGCTGTCTAGTCTCAGATTTTTGGTCACCAAAGCAGTGTCAGGGATGCATTCTATCTTGTGGAACAGGCATAAGTCAAATCAGATATTAGCTGGTTACTCGCACAAGCTTTGTGCCACCATTGCCCTAACATATCTTTCAGGCAGGACACCATTGTAGATCAAGATGTTTGTGGCTAGGATCATGTTTACATTTCTCTTTTGGTAGCCTGCAGAGTACCTTCTTGTACCAAAGATGCTAGAACACAGACATGAAGGCTCTATGTAGGCACCACTAAATTAAAAAGATTTGAAGGCATAAGCCCATATTCCTTAATTTAGAAATATTTTAGCACATAGCAGATGTCATCTATTTCTCAAAATGGTCTTCATTTACAACAGTAAAATGCCATTCCTGCCTTCATGGAGATTGCAGAAGAAATGTAGGATTTTATACCATTAAGAAGTAGATTCATTTGAATTCACCCTTATAAATTCTACTTCAAACATGTCCTTTAGCTTTAACAGAATGGTCAAAATCTACTTTCTATGATAGTTGATTATATGTTTCTATCAAATAAAAAATATTAGCTAGGAGTGACATAAATTTTGAGCTAAAACCAGAAGCAAACTTCACACAACTAGCCTTGGATAATTTAATTGTTTCTAAACTTATGTGAGACCTATTAATTTCTTTTCAATATTCAACAAACCTTTTGAATTAAAGAATAATTATATGAGAATGACTGAGTGATTTTTCTTACACACCCATAGATGACTGTGGATTTGTGTTGACTTATTTAATAGGGTTTTCTTTGAAACATATAATTATGCTCATTTGTAACTATGAAAAAATCAATGTAGTACTTCATTGGCTTTGTATGAAAAGAGGTAGACTGGTGAAATTAAAATACAGAGTCATACACAAATGCAATTAATTTGGTAGTTAATCATGATAGTTTTGCAAAGAGAAAATATAAGGTGTTAAAAGTTTAGAATAAGATTGAAATAATTTCTTTAATGCAAAGCTTCACAAAGCTTTTTTTTATATCCATAAACATAGTCCCATAGAGCACACATATAAGACACAAGGTTTGCCAGTTCAGATCTATCACTTTATTCTAAGTGATGGAAAGCTCATCATAAACTAAAAGTAGTAAGATGTATATGGTGTAACAGAGCCTTTGCTATTAAAAAGCACAATGAACAGTGTTCTTGTGTGTTGTCCTGTTTTTGTTGTTGTTTAGAAAGAGCAAAGCTGTCATTTGGGCTCTGGGTCCTCTGAAGGATATGGTTATTTCTGTTACCATGTATTTGTTTGACACTTTTTTGTTTGTCAAAGCCCTTTCTTCCCTGCTGGATGTCAGATGTATTACAGAGAGGTTTTAAGTCACAGATTATTTTAATTACCCAAAAGTGTGGTTGCAAAACCAGGTTGTGTATAAAAATCACAAAAGTATCTTTAATTAATAGAACACCATGGCAAACAGACATATGACACTCTCCCCAGGGAAAACTGATTCTTTTCCAGGTTTCATTTTTGTCAATTTGTATTTGGCCCTTAAATTTTTTGTTTTAATTTATGAAGGGTAAGATTAAGGTTGAATTAACATGCTAATATGTGAAGTAATATGTTTATGCTTGCTAACATGCATGCGAGTATGTTCATTACTTAGATGCTCATGTAAAAGCACATATGTGCAATTCTTTGTTTTGAGCTTTTGCCTTCAAATGTAGTTTACCTTTAGGATATGAAATTTTAGAAAACTCTGTAGTTTTTGTTGTTGTTGAAATCTAACTTTAAACCATGGTGGTCAGATAGAACACAGGAGGAGGTTATTCCAATTGTTTTGTATCTTTTGAGATTTGCTTTTTGGCCAAGTATGTGGTTGATTTTAGAGAAGGTTCCATGGGGTCCTGAGAAGAAGGTATATTCTTTTTTGTTATGATGGAATGGTCTGTAGATATCTATTAGGTCCATTTGAGTCATGACATCAGCTAAGACCTTTATTTCTCTGTTTAGTTTTGATTTGGGAGATCTATCCAGATCTGTCCAGTGGTAAAAGTGGGGTGTTGAGGTCTCCCACTATACTAAACTGGGGTTTTATATGTGGTTTAAGCTTTAATAATGTTTCTTTTACATATGTGGGTGCCCTTGTATTTGGGGCATAAATGTACAGATTTGAAATTTCATCTTGGTGGATCTTTCCTGTGATAAGTATGTAATGCCCTTCTTGATCTCTTTTGATTGATTTTAGTTTGAAGTCTATTTTGCTGGATATCAGGATGGCTACACCCGCTTGTTTCTTAAGACCATTTGATTGGAAAGTCTTTTCCCAGCCTTTTATTCTTAGGTAGTGTCTATCTTTTAATTTGAGATGTGTTTCTTGTATGCAACAGAAAGATGGGTCCTGCTTTCATATCCATTCTGTAAGCCTGTGTCTTTTTATAGGTGAATTAAGTCCATTGATATTAAGGGATATTAATGACCAGTGATTTTTCATTCCTGTTATTTTTTGGTGGTAGTGTGTGTGTACTTCTGTTCTTTGGGGTTTAATGCTGCGGCATTATCTATTGCCTGTGTTTTCGAGGGGGTATCTGACTAGTTTATGATTTGTTTCTGAGGTTAGCTGGATGTTAATCTCAGTATTCTATTGTTAAAACAGGTCTCAATCCCACAGGTTCATAGCTATGTTAGCCACATATGGTGTTAATTTTCCTCTCTGTCCTTCTGGACCTATATATTTGAGCCATCTTGCACTCTTTCACTTGAGATAATATTCCAATTCCTGATAGTTGAATGTTTACCTCCTGAAGAGTCCAAGTTGGATCCCAAAATTCTCGTGCACTTATGGTAACTTCCGCACCTAAGTCTTCCAGACCAGACAACAAAACACAATTTATTCTTATTGTTAATTTTGGTCTTTGTTCATCTATAGAAGTTTGCCAAAATTTTTTCTTTGTGTTTTCTCCTGAGTTTTCTATTCTCTCTGTTTCATAATCCTGAGCAACCTGGTTTAATCCAATAGGCATTTGGTTATTTAATTGCTCTGAGTAGGTGTTTCCTCTATGACTGCAAGAATGTTCTGAACTGGATTTGCTGTGGTGGCCTGCCTGAGGCCCCCCTGGGAGTTTCCCAAAGCCTGAGGCAAAGGACTACATTGCCTGTGTCTTGTTGATCTACATTCCTTGGTCCAGTGTTTTCCCTTACCACATCTTCTACATACACCAGAAGGAAGGGACATTCTGTTGCCAGTATTCCTTGAAGAAACATTGTTTCTAGGAATGACCTGTTTACAGTCCCTTTTCAAATGTCCTTGCTTTCCACATCCAAAACTTCTAACATTCCTTAAAACTCTTGAAATTGCTTCTCCTTGCCACATATCATCTTGGTCATGAGCCTCAACATTAACCGTGTCTCTAATCCAATATTCCAAGGGTGCAGATCTTGCCTCTAATGGCCCGATTATTCTCTTGTATGCTGCATTTGCATTCTCAAAAGCCAAAGATTTGATTATTATCTGACTGGCCCCCTGAATTTGGGACCATTCTCTTTACTGCTGAAGTCAATCTTTGTAAGAAATATGTGAAAGATTTTTTGGGCCCTGTATAAACTTTCTCAGTTTTCTTTCCTGGTTTCTCAACTCTGTCCCATGCATTCAAGGCTACATTTGACATAGAATTAAGGTTTGCATATCATATGAACATTGTGTTTGTACTGCAGCATATTGGCCTTCTCTAACAAGCTGATTCTGGAAGACTTGTATACCTTTATTGCTACATTGTTTTGCTATGTTTTTAGATTTCTCTTTGAAACACATTTGCTACTGGAACTGTTGTCCAGGTTCCAGAAAAGCATGTGCCAGATCCCACCATTCCTGTGTTAGAATCCTATTATAAGTTGACCAGTAGTTTAACATTTGCTTTAATGGGGAATGCATGCCACAAGATTCTATTGCCTCCTTAAACCTTTGTAAGTCTAATATTTGAACTGGAGTCAAAAAAATTTGTGCATTTTCATGACCAGGTAGCTGCTGTATGGTTACCAGATAAATTAAGCATGATTGTGTGAAAACAGGCTTTCTTTCTGTAACCTTATAATCCAATCCTGAAACAACTTCACTGTTAATTTCTTCTGTCTGAATTTGAATTTCTCTATAAATCATTTTAACAGGTCTAACAGGTTTTTCTAAAGCGTTTATCCTGGCACTTAAATTGACTATCAATTTTTTAAATATATATAACAGTATTTTATTTATTCAATAAAATGTTTTTTTAAATTTTACAATTAATTTAATTTTATATATCAGCCACAGATTCCCTTTTTCTCCCCCTCCCCCTCTCCAACTTCCCCTCAGCCTCCCTCCCCCCCCCCGTTCCCATCTCCTCCAGGGCAAAGACTTCCCTGAGGATTGAGATTCAGTCCAGGCAGGTCTAGTCCCCTCTTCCCAGGCTGAACCAAGTGACCCTGTATAAGGCCCAGGTTTCAAATAGCCAACTCATGCACTGAATGCAGGACCCTGGCCCACTGCCTGGATGCCTCCCAAACAGATCAAGCTAATCAACTGTCTCACTTATCCAGAGGTCCTAATCCAGTTGGGGGTTCCTCAGCTCTTGTTTCATGGTTCATGTGTTTCCATTCATTTGGCTATTTGTCCCTGTGTTTTTCCCAACCTTGGTATCAACAATTCTCACTCATACAAGCTTTCCTCTTTCTCACCAATTGGACTCCTGGAGCTCCACCTGGGGCCTGGCCGTGGATATCTGCAGCCGATTCCCTCAGTCTTTGGATGAGGTTTCTAGCAGGACAATTAGGGTGTTTGGCCATCCTATCACCAGAGTAGGTCAGTTTGGACTGTATCTTGACCATTACCAGTAGTCTATTGTGTGGGTATCTTTGTGGATTTCTGTGGGCCTCTCTAGCACTTTGCTTCTTCCTATTCTCATGTGGTCTTCATTTATCATGATCTATTATTTCTTGTTCTCCCTCTCTGTTCTTAATCCAACTGGGATCTCCTGCTCCCCTAAGCTCTCTTTCCCTTGGCCCTTGCCCTTTATTATCCCCACTCATGTGCATGTTGTTCATGTAGATCTCATCCATTTCTCTGCCATTGGGTGATCCCTGTGTCTTTCTTGGTGTCTTGTTTCCTAGGTATCTTCCCTGGATTTATGAGTAGCAGTCTAGTCATGTTTGTTTTACATCTAATATCCTCCTATGATTGAGTACATACCATGTATGTCTTTCTGAGTCTGGGTTACCTCACTCAGGATGATTTTTTCTAGATCCATCCATTTGCCTACAAACCTCTTGATGTCATTGTTTTTCTCTGCTGAGTAGTATTTCATTGTGTATATGTACCACATTTTATTTATTCATTCTTCAGTTGAAGGGCATCTAGGTTGTTTCCAGGTTCTGGCTATTACAAACAATGCTGATATGAACATAGCTGAGCAAATGCCCTTGTGGTATGATATAGCATTCCTTGGGTATATGCCCAAGAGTGGTATAGCTGGATCTTGGGGGAGACTGATTCCCAGTTTTCTAAGAAAGCACCATATTGATTTCCAAAGTGGTTGTAAAAGCTTGCATTCCCACCAGCAGTTGAGGAGAGTTCCCCTAGCTCCACATCCTCTCCAGCATAAGGTGTCTTCAGTGTTTTTAATCTTAGCCATTCTGACAGGCATAAGGTGGTATCTCAGAGTTGTTTTGATTTGCATTTCCCTGATCATTAGGGATGTTGAGCAATTCCTTAAATGTCTTTCAGCTATTTGAGTTTCCTCTGTTTTGAATTCTTGTTTTAGTTCTATAGCTCATTTCTTAATTGGACTGTTGTGAATTTTGATTATATATTCTTATATATTATTATATATTCTGGATATCAGTCCTCTGTCAGATATGCGGTTGGTGAAGGCCTTTTCCCATTCTGTAGGCTGTTGCTTTGCCTTGTTGACCATATCCTTTGCTCTACAAAAGCTTCTCAGTTTCAAGAGGTCCCATTGATTTATTGTTTCTCTCAGTGTCTGTGCTACTGGTGTTATATTTAGGAAGTGATCTCCTGTGCCAATGCATTCAAGACTACTTCCTACTTTCTCTTCTAGGAGGTTAAGAGTAGCTGGGTTTATGTTGAGGTCTTTGATCCACTTGGACATAAGTTTTGTGCATGGTGACAGATATGGATCTACTTGCAGATTTCTACACATTGATATCTAGTTATGCCACCAACATTTGTTGAAGATGCTTTCTTTTTTCCATTGTTCAGTTTTGGCTTCTTTGTCAAAAATTATATATTCATAGATGTGCAGTCTAATATCACGGTCTTCAATTCGACTCCATTGATCCACATGTCAGTTTTTATACCAGTACCAAGCTGTTTTTATTACTGTAGCTCTATAGTAGAGCTTGAGGTCAGGGATCGTGATGCCTCCAGAGGTTTTTTTATTGTATAGGATTCTCTTAGCTATCCTAGGTTTTTTGTTTTTCCATATGAAGTTGAGTATTATTCTTTCCAGCTCTGTGAAGAATAGTGTTGCTATTTTCATGGGTCAGGAGAAATTGACTATCTTTTTAAACACTAAAATGAGGATTAGAAAAGAAAGAAAGTGCATAATTCAATCAACATTAATCTTCTCATATAATTGTTCCATTGTCAGACTGCCTAAAATTTCAAACAAAGCCCAATTTTCTTCCAATGTACCCATTTTTTAATGTGGGAAAAATTTCTCTTTTAAATAGTTTCCTTTAAAATATCTGATATCTTAATTGACTTACCAAGTCTCTGTAGAGCAGTAGAAATCTGAGGGAATTTTAAAACAGTTACTTTGTGTCCAAATCCAGAGAGAGAGAGAGAGAGAGCAAGAAAGCATAGCCACAATTTCTGGCTAAAATCTTAAATCCAGCCACATGTTCCCACTTGAGCTGTGTGGAGCCTGAGCTTCAGCTTCCTTAAGCTCTGTCCATGTGCAGTAGCTCTGGCAGGGCAGGCCTGACTTGTTCACCACTCCTACCATGATCACCACAAATGAAAGGATTGCATTGTGAATAATATTCTATCACATACCTGTAATATTTCATCATATTTATTTTCTACCAATGTTGCAGTGAAAGATATGGCCACAGGCCAATAATCTGTATTATATTGTTACAATATCAGCCCCTTGCTACATGGTGCGTGTACCTTGGAGAACAGAGTTAAAATACAGAAGAAGGTATTAATGTAGTTTTGGCACAAACATATTTACTTGACCAGAAAGATGAAGACAACTGCAACACACACAGAAAAATATACATATACAACATTTTTTAACTCACCCACTAATATTATTTAGATTGCTTTTGTGTTTTAGCTATTATGAATTGTTAGGCAATATTTGCATGGGAGTGTAGGTGTCTTGTGGTATAATAATTCCATCTTTTTTGATGATATGTATTCAGTAGCAAAATTGCTGTGTCATATGTTGGCCTCATTACTTATTTTCTAAGGGACATTCATACTGGTTTGGGGCCATCAAGACTGCTCAGTGGGTAAAGGCACTTGCTACCTAGCTGGACCTCCTGAATTCAATCCCTGGTTCCCAAATGATGAACAGAGAGAACTGACTCTTGCAGGTTGTTCTCTGACCTCCACATGCATGCTGTTGAGCAAAACCACATGCCTACATCTATTTATATGTACGTACAAGCACACATACAGTAAATAAATGTTTAAAAAGAACTTTAGAAGGTAAATTCAGTGAAATGAGTGAAAAGTAAACTCTCATTTTTAAAATGCTCTACTAATGTACATTCCCATCATCAGTATATGAGAGTTCCCATTCCTCCAAGTCCTTACCAACATTTGTTAATTTTCATCTTTTGTGGTACTAGACATTGTAATCAGGAGAGATAAAAATCTCACAGTAGTTTAGATGACATTTTTGTCCATGGTGATTCATGTAATTGACCATTTATCATATACTTACTATTTTATGGCTTTTTGTGATACAGGGTCTTGTTGTGTAGTCCAAGTTCTTCTCCAACTCACAATTTTCCTGTGTCAGAATCCCCAACGTTGGGATTATAAGCATGTCCTACAATCCTTCAGGGTGAGGGTGTCTAATCAGACCATCATGTTATCATGATTCTCATGGTCATAGAATTTGAGGTAGCATGTGTCTTCAAAGCAATCAATAGAAAGAGATGGAATGTCTGTTCCTTTGAGTCTCTGCCAGGAAGGTTTAGACTCTCTTTTAAAGAGTTCAAACATCCTTCTTGGGTAACTAAAACTCAACTAATCAGTGGACTTAATTGCATCTGCAACTTTTTTAACCTTTGCTATATAATGTAATGTAATATAAAGATAGAACTGACATTCTTTTGTTATATTTTATTGGCTAGGAATCAATTACTATCCACATTCAGAAGGAAAATGTTAGAGGTATGGATCAGTGGAGGTCATCTTAAAATTTTGTCTATCACATTTTGACAAAGATTATTCTAGTTCTACTTTTAACCGCTTTGGGTGGTAAGGAGCAAGTTCTCTACAGTTTTGAGATACTGTAATTAGATAAATGCAAAGGAGAATTAAGTCCTGAATGAGTGGATGAATGAACATGAATGGATGAAAGAACAAATGGAAGGATAAACAAATTGAATAGAGATAACCAAAGCTTGTGCTTGAAAATACAATGCAAATTTCATGAATTAATTGCTCTCACTGTATGATCTCTTTGGCACTTACTAGATGCTCTGTAGTTTAGTAAATTGGGTAGGGAGAAAGATCAATCAGTAAAGTGCTTGCCTTGTGCATGAATACCTGAGTTTGATCCTCAGATCCCATGTGAAAAAATCAAGTGTGGTGGCAGACACTTGTAATCTCAGCCCTTGGGAGGTGGAAACATGTGGAGCATGGAAATAGCTCTAAAAGCTGACCCTTACATCTCATGTTGGATCATAGTTTACTTTTGAATTTTGTGCTCTTTCTGAGTATCTCATTTTGTCATTTGCAATAGAGACATGTATTTTAATGTAAACTCATATTGTCATTTATGTGCCTTCCTGAAGAAAAAAATATGACCTTCTATATGAAGTGAGCAGATTTAACTAGGCAGCTGCATTAAGCATATGCCACTGATATGCCCTTTTGAATTTTCTGCTTTACATAATAGGGAAAAGGGACATTACTTGCCTCAAGTGTTGAGATGTATTTAGTCACTGAATTTCTCCCCCCCCATTACTTGTGTACATTTGTGTGGGTAATGTATCTCACATAGGAGCACACACATATGCTCATGCTTGTGGAGGCCAGAGATCAGTCTTGGAGATTATTTAACAGAATCCACCTACTTTTCTTTTTGAGACAGAGACTCATGCTGTCTTAGAGGTTACTGAAGAAGCTGGACTGGAAAATCCCTGAGGTTCCACATGTTCCCATCTTCCAAGGGCTGAGATTACAAGTGTCTGCCACCACACTTGGCTTTTTTACATGGGATCTGGGCATCAAACTCAGGTGTTCATGCACAAGGCAAGTACTTTACTGATTGAGCCATCTCCCTAGCCTCATTTCCTGAACCACAGAATGCAGACTGAAGTTTTTCAGTCCTGCCCAGTCCTGCTGAGGCAGCACAATTGTAGACTGAACTTTTTCAGTCCATCCTGGTCCCACCCAGGCAGCAGGCCTTTTATAAAATAAACATTCAGTGTCTTAATATTAATTATAAATTATTTGGTCTTTGGCTCAGGCTAATTGCTAGGTAGCTATTACATCTTAAATTAAAACATTTCTGTTAACCTATGTATCGCCACGTGTCTCATGGCTTTACCTGTGTTCTATTACATCATGTTCCCCTGAAAGCTTGCGACATCTCCCCATTGGAACCAGCTGTCAGGTCTCTGATGACCCAAAGAGGGAGAGAGCACATGCTCCCTCCTCAGTTCTAAGCAGTCACATACCCAGTAAAAATGAGGCCTCTTTTGGGCCAGATACCCCAAGATCATTGGCAGAGCAAATTTCCACAACAATATAACATCTAATAGGTGCCAAACCCTGCAGAGCCTAGGCACAAAGGCCCAAAGATGGACAGAAGAGGGTTCGTATCATCTAAGATTTTATAATTAATTGAAACAAATAGGTTTATAAGTTCAGTAATAGAGAGCTGTGTGTGATTTGAAGCATCATGGTAGGGGTGGATGAAGAGTGGTCACTTATGGGAATTATGCTGAGAAAATGTGAGAGCAGAAAGGTTATGCAGATAGAGATAGCATGTACAGTGAAATAGAGATCTGAAATAACTGACATTTGGGTAATGTGAAAGACTCAGGGGGAGAAATAACAGGTTGGTTATGGAGGGCAGAAAAGCTTAGGTGAATTAGTAAGGTGGTATTTTTGGTACTAGGTACACATCACATATAAGAAGAGATTTTTTACTAGGTGTATGGCACTGGAGTTGTGTGGCAGGTGGCCTCACTCACAGGCACTTCAACCAAAGTGAAAGATGATAGGACATAGTCTCCTCTAATACACCTCAGTAAACTCTATTTGCTAATGCCAGTAACATGCTGCTTTACATCACATCAAAGCCCCCCCCCTCCCGTGGAGGGTGTTTCATGCCCAGGCCTTTCTTCTATTAAAGGTAATCATTGAAAACCTGCAGCACTCTAAAGCTGCCTTTCCTTTTTTGTACTATTTCAGTGAAAATTATGAATTCAATCCTAAATAACCAACATTGACACTTTTTGCCTATGCTGAAACACTTTGCTCAGCCTTTGTGTAGGGAGAAGGGGACTGGACCTGCCTCAACTGAATCTTCCACACTGGGCTGACTCCCCAGGGGAGACCTTGCCTTGGAGGAGGTGGGAATGGGGGGTGGATTGGGGGAAAGGCTGGGGGGTGGGAAGAGGGAGGACAGGGGAATCTGTGGCTGATATGTAAAATTAAATTAATTATAAAATAAAAATATTAAAAAAAGAAATTGGCCAGGTGAAAAAAGTCACTATGTGCAAAATAAAAAAAGGACTTTGTATTTCTTCCTTTCTAATGCAATGAAGACCAAAACTACTCATCCTTTTCTACTCATAATGCTAGATGTTTTCCAGCATGATTTTGTTTGCTTTTATAATATGAAATTATGAAAATGATACAAAATACTGATTATCTTGCAAGTCTCTTCTGTGTTTTGTGTTCTGTCAAGGTATTATAATGGAAGTGCTATGAATGATATCTGGCCTATGATTGGACTGTAGGTTTCAAATGATGTTAAATACATAACGTAAAAAGCTAGTTGTTTTGGTATATGTCTGTATTTGCAGTGGTGGGAGAATGTGGTAGTAAAGTGATCATGAACTTTAGACACACAGCTCTGTCACTTACACATAATGTTCTATAAGGATTATTTGTATTTTTGTTTTCTTTAATTATATATAATAAAAAGATAACTTTAAGAATGTCAGAATTTGAAATTATACTTTTCAGAAATCAAAGATTCCATCACTTCCTAGTTATGTTTATTTATAGATTTGGGTGGATTGCCCACATGCTACAAATTTTAGTTTCATCATTTCTAGAACTGGAATGATTACACTTGTTCTAAAGTTTCACTAAACAAAGAGAAAGTGAGTACATATAATTTCTAACAGCATCAGGAGCCAAAAAAAAAGATTGGGTACTATAAATGACAGCATGCAGAATGCTGAGAATACTTATTTTAGAGTTAGCCCTTCGTTCAATAAGCATTAATTGAACTAGGCATTCATTTAATTTGGGTATTCGGTTAGATATTGGATGCACAATCAACAAGGTTGTGTGATCAGAAGCTGCTGAAGCTTCAAAGCTTGGTGATCAGAATCCTAGCTGTAGAACATTGGAGAACAATTGGAATTCTTTGCACTGTAGCTGCATATCTGTAAAGTAATAATAATTACATATGCATTGCCATGCTATTGTGAGGAAAATAAAACAATGCATATTAATAGGAAACTTAAAGAGTAAGTATTCAGGAAATTGTGTCAATAGCACACCATCATCATTGTCTTCATCATTATTATCATCTTTTAGATTCTGGGAATGTCTTTCTGTATGCTGTGAGGTGCAAAAATGGTACTGATTGAAACAAGAAGGCTCGGAAGCACTAAGAACTAAGGCAGACTCAGTCGCCCAGAGTATAGAGTAGAGAGGTGTTAGGGACCCTGTAGCTAGAGTTTTCCTGCCTTGCCCACAGTCAGGACAAATCTTTGTCATCCACCGTCCCACAGCCGCTAAACCCAACCAAATAAACACAGAGACTTATATTGCATACAAACTGTATGGCCGTGGCAGGCTTCTTGCTAACTGTTCTTATAGCTTAAATTAATCCATTTCCATAAATCTATATCTTGCCATGTGGCTGGTGGCTTACCAACGTCTTCATATGCTGCTGGTCATGGCAGTGGCTGGCAGTGTCTCTCTGCCTCAGCCTTCTGCTTCCCAGAATTCTCCTCTCTCCTTGTCCCACCTACTTCCTGCATGGCCACTGGACAATCAGTGTTTTATTTATTGACCAACCAGAACAACAGATTTGACATACAGACCATCCCACAGTACTTCCCCTCTTTTTTTTTAAAGGGGGGTTTTAACTTTTACACATCTCCAAAGCCAGCTTGGTATATTTGGGAATTTGGGTGTACCTTCTCTTACTACTTCCTGCTGGAGGGGGGGCGCTGAATCCTAAGGGGCATGGAGTAGTCCACGAGGCTGTATTGTCTAAGCGAGTTGCCTTGAAACGATTCTGGATATTGGATCATCTGGGCCATGGTGTCATCAGAGACCTTTCAGGTGGTCTTGGCCTGTCAAACCTGATGTATCTTAATCTGGAACAAATCCATAGCCTCTGGCTTTCTGTAGAAACAAAAATAGAGCCTCCTTTCCAAAGCAACATATCCTTACATCCAAATATTGAAGTCAAGGTACCTTTAAAATATACATTTTGGCATAACTCAACAGCTTTTGCAATCAAATATTTTTCTTCAGTTACAAATATCAAAGAGAACATAATCCAGATTTCTGTGTGGTAGCCATCTTTATGTAGCTTATTTTTTATATTACCATGAGTCTATTGCTTTAAACTGCAGCCTTTTAAGCCTGAAACAGCACTGTGGCTGCTGGCTCTGCCCACTTCAGCTTCCCAAAATGGCAGTGGTATATTTTCCACCAGCTCTGGGAGCCATCCTGGGTCTATGCTTTTATCAAAGGAGCATGTAGCCCAGAAACCTATTTTTTTTTTGTTTTGTACTAGCAAACGCTAAATCCACCATGCAGCTTAATGTGCCACTTGCAGAGGCCTCATTCCTGCCATACTGTAGGTCGAGCGCACACGCCAGAAACCCACCATAGTAGTTCAAACACACAGGCTGCCGCTAACTTGAGAGGAACAACTAGGAACTGTTTTTAGCTCAATTTTAGAATCTTTCTTCCCTCAGGTTTTTGGTGGAAACTCTTGCCAACACATTGGGTGCCATTTGTAGCTAGAGTTTTCCTGCCTTGCCCACAGTCAGGACAAATCTTTGTCATCTGCCAGTCCTACAGCCGCTCAGACCCAACCAAATAAATACAGAGACTTATATTGCATACAAACTGTATGGCCGTGGCAGGCTTCTTGCTAACTGTTCTTATAGTTTAAATTAATCCATTTCCATAAATCTATACCTTGCCATGTGGCTGGTGGCTTACCAAAGTCTTCACATGCTGCTGGTCATGGCAGTGGCTGGCAGTGTCTCTCTGCCTCAGCCTTCTGCTTCCCAGAATTCTCCTCTCTCCTTGTCCCACCTACTTCCTGCCTGGCCACTGGCCAATCAGTGTTTTATTTATTGACCAATCAGAACAACAGATTTGACATACAGACCATCCCACAGCAGGACCCAGTGAAGTGCAGAGAAAGGTATTTCAAAGAACTCTTCCAGATGGTCTGAATGACTTGAGTGGTTTCTTGTGTATACCAAGATATTGCACAGATCTTGATCATGATCAGAATCCAGTCATGAGGGTGAATTTGCACTAAGTTGCCTCTGTTTATTTTTTTAGTCATCCTTGAGACCAAAAGCCCCATTTGCCAGATGGCTCTGTATGTGAGGAGATAGCATGTGTCTGTTACATGTGACATAACAAAATTAACTCATCCAAATGGGAATTGAATTGATAGTTTGTTTATATAAGAATTTCAGAACTTGATTTCATGAAAAACTATAGATTTAGATCCAAAGTTATATAAGACACCCAAAAATTTGACTTTGGAGTAAGAGAATACATTTGTATTCCTTTGTTTTAATTAAATTTACTATAAATTTTCATATATGACTATATTTACATCACCACCCTTTTCTTCCTTCCAACCCCTTTAATGTGCTCCTGGGTACATCTCAAGTTCACGCTTCCTTTTCTTTAATAATTATTGATGTACATGGATAAATATGTAAATACAACCAGCTATATCAATTTAGTTTTGCTCCTGTTTTACAGGTTTGTACATTTTACCTTTTTTAGGGTTCATTTTAGGGCTGATTATTTGATGTTAGATAAGCAACAGAGCTCATTTCTGAAGAAGACTGCTTGTGCCTCTTAGCACTCTATAAATGTCTATAGCTTGTCATCTAGGGGTGGAACCCGTTCAAATTTCTTTCATCCACATTGGCATGTCAACTGGCATTGACATTGTTGAGGTCTTGTTTAGGTAGCTATACTGTTGAGATTAATTGGTATAGCTTCCCTGTCACATCTAGAAGATATAATATCACAAGGCTTCCTAGTCCTCTGGCTATTACAATCTTTTTGCCCCCCTTTTCTTCAATGTTTCCTGAGTCTTAGTTAGGTGTAGGGCCTGTGTTGTAGATGGGTACTATGCTGTCAGTTATTTTATGCAATTTTACTAGTTGTAGCTCTCTTTAATGGTCTCTGTCTACTTGATATGAAGGAGCAAGTAGGAAAATGGCAGTAGAGGGCCAATTTAACTAGGGAGTGGAGAGGGAAGATAATACAGAAGAAGGAAAGAGGAAGAATAAATAACACTAAAGATATTTCAAATTGACATATGGAATCACATTATCTTATATTTACCAAATTACATATATAAAAATGAATGCATATGTATATACATATTTATGAATTTCTACCACATGAGTGATAATGCTCCCTGTAAGAGTCATAGACTAAGTAATAATAAAAAAACATAGTACCAGGAGTGAGAAACCTCATTTAAGATTGTTGGTCAGGGGAGCTCCAGCAACTGTCCAGAAAATACAGTCTGCGCTGTTGCTCCTGGTTGTTTCCCATCATTTGAAAGTAAGTCCACATTGCTGGGCACAACATGCACTTTGGACACAGATCTCTGAGAAATTGAGCTGTAAATGCCTCCTCTTTGAGGGTTAGTTTTTACATTACCAGAAAATTCTATGTAATTTGCCAAGGGAGACAGGCACTCAACAGTTCCACCCAGCTGTTATGTCTATGAACCACAACAATAACCAGAAAGGCGAGGTATCCTTAAAGGTACAATAGTGATGCTCATGTTTTTGAGTAATCAACCAGCCTCTAATTGGACTTAAGTCCTGTCAACAGGAGGAAAATCATGCCTTGTAACATAAACCTGTCCAAATATAAGTGGCTAGTGAGGTCATGGATCTTAGGGGAGAATCTACTAATGCCCAAACCAGCATAATGTTTGGCTTCATTCTTAATACTTATCAGCATACTCAAAAATAAGTGTAGCTTTCCCTCTCATCAAAGAAGCTTCTTTTCATACCATTTATATTTTTTAAGCTAATTGAATAATTAGACAGATTCCAGGGTGAGGAGTTCAGATGAAGATTTAGTTTTTAAATGATGAGACTTCATGTGGATTCCAGGAGGACTTGGGTTCCTATCAGTTACTAGCAAGGTTGTATTGTTGGCCCTGAGCAGGCAACGTTAAATGTCAACCAAGGAAGAAAAGGATGAATATCCCATAATTCAGTCTCAAAATCTTTTTTTAAAATATTTAAATTTTATAATTAATTTAATTTTACATATCAGCCATGGATTCCCCTGTCCTCCCTCCTCTGGCCTCCCAGCTTTCCTCTCCAATCTCCCCCACCATTCCCACCTCCTTCAAGGCAAGGTCTGGGGAGTCAGCCCAGCCTGATACATTCAGTTGAGGCAGGTCCAGTCCCCTCCTCCCTACACCAAGGCTGAGCAAAGTGTCTCAGCATAGGCCCTAGGTTCCAAAAAGCCAGCTCATGCACCAAGGACAGGTCTTGGTTCTACTGCCTGGGGGTCTCCCAAACAGTTCAAGCTCATCAACTGTCTCACTTATCCAGAGGGCCTGATCCAGTTCCATGGGGGCTTCTCAGCTATTGGTTTGTAGTTCATGTGTTTTCACTAGTTTGGCTATTTGTCTGTGTGCTTTTTCCAATCATGGTCTCAATATTTCTGGCTCATATAATCCTTCCTCTCTTTCCTCGAATAAACTCCTGGAGCTCCGCTTGGGGTTTGGTCATGGATCTGTGCAACTGCTTCCATCAGTTACATGATGAGAGTTCTATCATGACAGTTAGGGTGTTTGGCCATCCAATCATCAGAGTAGGTCAGTTCAGGCACCCCCTTGACCATTGCCAGTAGTCTATGGTGGAGTCATCTTTGTGGATTCCTGGGGATCTCTCTAGTACTGTGCTTCTTCCTATTCCCATGGGGTCTTCATTTATCATGGTATCTCTTTTCTTGTTCTCCCACTTTCTTCCTGATCCAGCTGGGACCTCCTGCTCCCCTAAGATCTTTTTCCCCTGATTCTTGCCCTCCATTATCCCCACTATCCCCAGTTTTCTCATGTAGATGTCATCCATTTTTCTGTTGTTGGGTGATCCTTGGGTCCTCCTTACTAGGTAGCCTCCCTGGAGTTGTGAGTTGCACTCTGGTTATCCTTTGCTTTATATCTAGTATCCACTTATGAGTGAGTACATACCATGTTTGTCTTTCTTAGTCTGGGTTACCTCACTCAGGATGATATATTCTAGTTCCATCCATTTGCCTGCAAACCTCATGTCATTGTTTTCCTCTGCTGAGTAGTACTACATTTTATATATATATATATATATATATATATATATATATATATATATATATATATATATATATCTCACATTTTATTTATCCATTCTTCAGTTGAAGGGCATCTAGGTTGTTTCCAGGTTCTGGCTATTACAATTAGACATCAAAATACCCAACAGTCCTATTTAAAAATGGGCTATAGAGCTAAACAGAGAATTCTCAACAGAAGAAGCTTAAATGGCTGAAAGACATTTAAGGAATCGCTCAACATCCTTAGTCATCAGGGAAATGCAAATCAAAACAACTCTGAGATACCATCTTACACCTGTCAGAATGGCTAAGATCAAAAACACTGAAGACAGCTTATGTTAGAGAGGTTGTGGATCAAGGGGAACACTCCTCCACTGTTGGTGGGAATGCAAACTTGTACAGCCACTTTGGAAATCAATATGGTGCTTTGTTAGAAAATTGGGAATCAACCTCCCTCAAGACCCAGCTGTACCACTCTTGGGCATATACCCAAGGAATACTCAATCATACCACAAGACACATGCTCAACTATGTTCATAGCAGCATTATTTGTAATAGCCAGTCTCCAAATCTTAATTTCTTCAATATAATTGATCTTTATTTCTAATGTCTCCCCTGAAGAAAATGGCAGTGTTATGGTATAAAGCATACAATTCATCTCCATACTGAAAGATATTCCTTCCTCGTGTCTGTACTTTCAAATTTAAGGCTACTTGGGAATCAAAGTTAAGCATACTGTTAAACCTCAAATTCCCATTCTCACACTTTTCTGCAGCTACAAATTGGAACAGCTAATAGTGCTTCTTTGCAGTTACCTTTCCTAGTCACTCTCCCAGCTTCACTGTAAGTGATAATAATGCCAACAGCCAACAGCGTGAGTCCTAGGTTCTCTGTGGAGTCAACCTCTACCTCTCCTCCCCCTTTTCCTTCCTGATTTAAAGAGGTATAGGCTGTCTCTGGAATTTGCTTGCCCTTCCATTTTAGTTAAAGGCTCTTTCCCTTCTATCTATTGTCTCTGAATCTAGCCTGATTTTTTATAGCAAGGCTCCCACCTGCTTTCTGTTGCAGAATGACCTTGAAACTTGCTAGGGGAACAGAGCACTTTTGCCTTCTAGCTAGTAATTAGTGTCAGATGATATAAGCAATGTGAGTTATAAACAGAGCTAAGAAAGGTGAGATATGCCTTTTGGTTGAATGTGTTCACATCATGGAATTATTGGAAAACTTGAGTGGTGAGTCCTTGCATACTATGTATGTACAAATACATAATTTGTAATAGGATGTGAATGGGGTGTAACTTCTCAACACTTCCATTTTGGAAATGAGTTTCTTCACACTGCAGTATTCGTTTTGATATCCATCCAGAGACAGATGGCATTTTGTCCCCCTTCCAAAACAGAGAAATAGTTTGCTGAGCTATAGCTAGTATAATGAGAAGCTGTACAAGTTGAAGATGGGGTAAAACCAGAGCATCTGTCAGCTTTCATGTGCCAGATTGGAGATGGTACAGACAACCTAATATTTCAACAAAAAGTTGAAGCGGGTATAGATTTGTGACCAAAATGATTGCATTTGATCACAATGCTATAGCAGATGTCCCAGAGTTCATGCTTGCTTTTTATTACTGCTCTGTGAGTGCTTTTGGAAGCAAGACCTAGTGGCACAGCTTGTATGTAACATGTTCATTATAAAATTTTATTTTACAGAAAACAATGAGATGGAAAATTTTAGCTAATCTGGTGCTTTCCTACCCTATCATATTTCTTTACTTATTTTTAGGGGGAAAATATTCCATTCTTGTTTGATTTATGTTAGTGCTTTCTAGCCTAATTTGAAGTACAGAATGAACATGGCATTAATGTTCATCATCTAATATATTTCTTGTCTGGATCAAAGAAAGATGTACCCTAACCTACAGAGTCCTTACATTCATTTTGATTGCTGTTTTCTGTTATTTTGTATATTTAAAAAAATCTTAAAGATCAATGACTAGAGAAAAAGAAGCAGATATACAGATTTCAGAACATCACAACATCAGCAAATATATATTACTTTCATTTTTCAATGAGAAAATTAATTAGCCAATTGTTTAAAAGAAAAGAAGGAAAGAAAATGTGTGACTATGTTTTCCCTTGTTGTATAGTTTTCTCAGTAGCTATTTCTTTAGAAACACTGTTATTCTAGATATGTAGAATTTCAAATGCGTTCATATTGTAAAGGAAGTGTTTCTCTGTGTGCATGATGGCTTTTCAGCTTCAGTGCTATACAAAGCAATGTTCATCTGACTAGGGATAGGAAAGACACTGGCTCAAAACTTGGTTCCCACAGTTTGTGCATTCTGTGAAGGACAATAACCCTGGATTTCAGTGAAATGTGAAAGAGCTATATAATCTGACTGCCTTATAACAAGGCCCTTATTAGGAAAAGACAATTATTTTTAAAAACTAAAGAACATTAATAAAAGGTTACATGACATAGTCAAAATGTTATAGCAGAAAGTTTACACACAAGAAGAGAGTCCAGTCACATACCAGGATATTTCCTATTACAGGACTGTTTCTTGCAAAGAAATGATACCCAATGATATGTGTTTCTCTTCCCTTAAGCTCAGTGGCTCTTGGGAAACATATGGTTTCATTTTTTGGCACTTATCTTCTTGTTTCTCTTTGAGTTCTTAACTTAAATTGTTTTATTTCCTGGCAGCTTCTGGTACTGAAGTCTGAATTACATTGCAACCAGTAGCATGGGTTTGGGTTTTCCTGCATGAGTTGATGTGCAGTTGTTTTGTTGAGTGTTAAACCATGCTTCCAGCAAGTCTTGCTTTGAACTGAAAATGTTATGATATAGTAACACACTACTGTGCTAAAATAGATATGCATGTAATTAAATAAACATGTCTGAGCTAAATGAAGAACTCAATTTTACTCTCATTTGTTACAAGGCACATTTGCTAGTATATTTTGTCCTTAGATTATCTGCTTTTTCAATGTTTTTTTCTGTGAAAAATGTTTATATTTTTAAAGAAAATTGAATTTTATATTTTCTAATACTGAAGTTACCTTAAAGAATTATTAAGTAAATCTAATGTTATCACATCTTATATCTCAGATACCAGCCTTTTGTTTTAAAAACTACTAAAACATTAAAATATGTATATTTTATTGTAGAAACCTTTGATGTAATTTTTGCAATGGTGTGGAGAATTTCTTTTTTCTCCTCACTAAAGAAAATAATTCATTTTTTAAAAACCTATGAAGGTTCAGAGGAGAACTGTCTTCACATGATATTCAAGGTATGTGAAATGTTAGACTAGTTTAGGGTTCAAGTAAGCCTGTATGTTTCAGTTTTTGCCTTTAATTACTTTAATTAATTACTGCCTGTGCACAATCTCCTTCTTAACTCCTCTCCTTTCACCTCTACCAAATTTCTAGGAGCTTTAGGTCTCTCCACAGTTCAGAAAAGATGAATATCCTGGCCTCTATACCCAAGTAGAGGCAGAATTGAAAATGTAAGTTCTTGTTTGCTGTTATTATACAGGATGCTTTGGAAACTGGCAGCAATCAAAGATCTCACAATGAATTTTCCTACACCTCTTAACCTGAAAGAAAAACAGATACTTGATTTCTATGGATAATCATTTTGCTTTTGTTTTCAAAAAGGGAGAGTTAAGGTGGCAAAATATTTGTATTTTAATATTAAACACAATCTTATATTTGTATAATACATTTATATTCACATGGTATTAATAGACTAGATAGAGTAGTCATAAAACCAATTGTTATAACTTAAACTAATCAAGGCTCAGAGAAGCTAAACAATGTGTTTAAAGTAAAAAAGTAATCCTGTTTTGAATCCTGCCTGGCCAGTTTCTCCAGATCCATTCCTGGACACAGAGGCAGGAAATAAAGAGTGCAGACTTCCTTTAAACCAAGGCTCTAACTTATATATAACTTCTGATGTAAAGATCAAGTAAACATAATTTTTCTAGCAACTATGATGGCTTGTCCATGCTCATGCAGACAATTGTCATGCTCAGGAACTCACCCTTGGAATGACTGACATTGTGCCACTTATTAAGTAAAATATGCTAATTTAAAATATAAATTATAAGACAACATATAGGAGAAAGTACATTTAAGGTAGAAAGGAAAAGGATAAAGTGAATGTATTCTATCAGGGTCAGTGCTCAGGCATTGTCTTTTATTAGACAAAGATGATCCAGGGAACAAGTAAAGCCTCTTGTCATTTTCCCATAATTTCAAATACTATGTGTAATACTAAACTCAAACCATGATTATGAAACATCAGAACTGGCTTTACAAATGGACAAGAAAAGGGAAAATATTCAAAATTGAACAAAATTATTTAGATCAATTTCTGGTCATTATATGTGTGCACATTTGTATATACACATGCATTTTATGTATATACACATGTGTATACATATACATTTATGTATGTTAACCCAAGAGAAATAAATAAATGTATAATGTAGTAACTTAACAGATTTTTACCAGTTCTATCCTCCGTAACATAGATTTGTATCATTTCTTTCCTCAAAGTAACTCAACTTCAGAGGAAAGACATCATATCTATGGGACCACTGTAAAAGCTGTGGAGTGCTGCATGAAAATAGGTGGTAAACCTAAAAGTTCTATACTAAGTGCTGATGACTCTTTGTTCTGGGGATAGTTGAAGTAATACTGAATTAAGTAGCATGATGGTCCTATCAGTATGAGGCCATGGCTCACCGTCTTTCATGTCACAATCCTTTATCCTCTTTGTTCCTTAATAGTGACTTGTGAGCAGAAGAATTTTAGATCAAGGTCATAGATGAATATTCACATGACTTATTTGCATGCTGCTGATTGGGTAGGTTGAATGTTTTCCTTGTATCAAATAAAGTTTCTCTACATTTACTCTATGCTAAATATTATCATTAATGATATTTTTGTTTCCATTGAAATCGTCTCTTATGTTTGGAGAAAATGATTAAAAGTACTTCTAAAGATAGTTGAAGATATATCATGCAAATCTACATTTACAAATGAAAATACCAAGGATGTAAATCTGTGCAATTTGTGCCAGTCAACTGAGTAGTTATTTTATATAAATGGTGACATACTGCATATTTAATTCTTTAACTTACTTTAATCACAAAAAAAAACTGGAAAAATAAAAAAAAGATTAACTTGGAACCCACTTTTACATGTTTATCATCACTTGCTTTTCTTATTTTACTAGGTACTTTTTGCCACTCTTCTTTGTTCAACAATTTTTCTTTTAGTTTATTTTTGTGGTATGCTAAGTATTAAAGCCAATGCCATATTCATGCTAGGAAAGCTATCTACTACTGAGCTATACAGTGTTACAACCTACACTGAGTGTTAGGTTGGTAGTATCTATTTTATATTGGGAACATATTTCTTTTTACTATCATGTGTGGTCAAACTATGCAAGTTTTAATTTTTAATTTCATTCATATAAATTTTTCTAGACTTTATTTTCTGTTTTAATGGCATATTTAAGCATTTATTGTCTCAAGATATATCATAGTATGAGAAAATTTAATGAAAGTATTTTTTATAACCATGTGGCCTTGTCTTTTACTATTATCTTTAATCTTTCTAACTTTAACGTTGATATGAAGAGTTAAATAGAATTAGAACTAGGAATGTAACTTCTGATATCATCACATAATAAACTCTGATATCAGTTGTGGTACACTTTTAAAATCTATTTTTAATCTTTAAGAATTTCATACATGCATATGAAGTTTTTTCATCATATTCACCCTCACCCCCATTAACTACTCCCAGATCCACCATCCACCTATCCTTTCATGGTTAACTTTGTGTCCTTCTGTTTTTATAAAGTGATAACTCACTGAGTCTAAGTTGTGCTGCCCATATATGTATCATTGGGAGTATGGTGAACCTGCCATGGGCCTCACCCTGAATGAAAACTAGATATTTCTTCCCCAGAAGCCTTCGACTGTCAATACATCCTCAGTTAACAGTGAAGGCCTATGAGAACCTCCCCATTCATGTTGGAATGTTTGTTGACTGACTTGATTTGTTTATATCTTTTGCAGGCAGACACAGCTATAGTGATTTCATGGGTATAGCAGCCGTGTCTTGCCCAAAAGACACAGTCTTGCTCTGGTCCTCTTGACTTCTGTCTCTTATAATCATAATGACCCCTTTGCCATAATGAGGAAAGAGGGGCTGTGATATAGATGCCCCATTTTTGACAGACCATTCCACAAAAACCTATTCTCTATACTTTGTTGCCTTGTAAAAAATCAATACTAATGTCTGTCCACTTTACAAAACAAAACAAAACAAAAAACAAAACAAAACAAAAACCCTTATCTGATGACATCTGAGAGCTGCACTAAAATATGGGCATAGAAATATGAACTTAGAGTGCTGATTGATACCATGTCTATCTAGCAGAATAATAGTAGTAGATTCGGTGGGTGTGGTGGCACAAACCTTTAATCCCAGCACCCAGGAGGCAGAGACAGGAGGATCTCTCATTTTGAGGCTAGTTACATCTACAGAGTGGGTTTTAGGATAATCAGGACTACACAGAGAAACCCAGTTTCAAAAAATAAAAAAAAGTAGCAGTGATAGTAGTAGTAGTAGATTTACTGTTGGGACATATGAGGAAACAACCATGGGTTCTTGGGCAGATTCAAATTTATAGATTTACTGGGTTTATATTTCCTCTTGTGAAATTGGCCTTAAGTCCAGTCAGAAAGAATAATATTCAGGCCACTATTGCACTGATGTACCTATCTTGCTATTCTGGCCATTATTGTGCCTCACAGGGTTCACAGTTGAGTATGACTATTGATGTTTTTCGTTTGTTCCAGCAACCTCCATAGCACTTTCCAGAACTATGAAAACTATTGAGCAAGTCTTCTTGATCAGAAGCAAGTCTATAACCAAAATCAGTCAGTCATGGCTTCAACATTAGGCTCTTATCATCAAGTTCTAGTGGGTAATGTGGATAATTGTGGGCGATTATTTTTTTCCTTAAATGTGATCTTATTAAGCAGACATCATCATATGCTAAGCAATAATTTATTTTTCAAAAGATTTTATATAATATATTAAATTACATATCTTAGATTTTTTAGATTGTATTTATTTTTTATTTTACTTTATTTATTTTTCCTTTTTCTTTATTAAGAAAATTTCTACTCACTCTACATACCACCCACAGATTACATCTCCTCCCTCCTCCCACCCCCAAGCCCTCCCTCCCAAGCCATCCCACATCCCCACATCCCCCAAATCATGGTCTCCCATGGGGAGTCAGCAGAGCCCTGCACACTGAGCCTAGGCAGGTCCAAGCCCCTCCCCACCACACCAAGGCTGCACAAGACCTCACACCATCAGCACTGGGCTCACAAAAGCCTGTCCATGCACCAGGGATGGATCCCAATCCCCCTGTCTGGGTACCCCTTGAAACAGTTTGAGCCAAACAACTGTCTTTTGTATCCAGAGGGCCTAGCCCAGTCCCATGGGGGCTCCACAGCCACTAGTCTACAGTTCATGGGCTTCCACCAGTGTGGCTGGTCATCTCTGCACATCTTCCCATCATGATTTTGATGTCTCCTGCCTGCAGAATCCCTCCTCTCTCTCATCGATTGGATTCCCAGAGCTCAGCCTGTTGCCTGGCCATGGATCTCTACATCTGCCTCCATTAGTCACTGGACAAAGGCTATATGATGGTGCTTAGGTTATTCACTAGACTGGTCACCAAAGTAGACCAGTCCAGGCACCCTCTAGACCACTGCCAGCACTCCTGGGGGGGGGGTCATCCTTGTGGATTCCTGAGAGCCTCCTCATCACCCTGTCTCTTCCTATTCCCATGATGTCCTCATCTAGATTGTATTTAATGAGACACTTAAATAAGGAGGCTATGTCACCTAGCAGAAAGAACATAATATTAAGGCTAAACTTACTTTGAAAAAAAACATTTACTGCTCTAGTTGGCAGCATGAACCTGAGAGAATGGTGTCTAAAAATGATGCTGACTTAGGTCTCAGACAATAGACAGCTTTATTCAGAGTATCAGATAATTTATATTCTGAGGGTCAAGAAGAATCACATGAGTAAGCTGTTCAATCACAAGGACAAGCCAAACATGGCAAAACATGTTTTTCCATAGAGGCATGTGAATAGCAATAACTGAAGTAAACTCATTTCTATCTTCTACACCTATAAAGGGCACAAAAACACATTCCAAGAACAATTCACTGTGAAGAAGCTGAGGTTACAAGACTCTTGTCTTGTTTCCTTATAGTTTTCTCACAAGCAGTCAGAATTTTCCTCATGTGACTACATACTTGCACTGTGCTCTGACAGAGAACTAATTTTTTTGAATGCCTAGTACTTGTGAGGTATTTTATATACACTTCTGTCATCTCCAAATTGTGTGACCTTGACATAATCACTTTACTTCTGTTCTTCACTTGTGAAATTTGGATGCTGTACCTCTTCCCAAGGGTTCCTTATGTTTTCAGTGAAATAAAATGCTTCTATGCTATGTACCATAGTACAGTTCCAGAAAAAAATTGACAAGTGCAAAGTGGCCCCATTAGTTAATGGGAAAATGCTATTGTTTTGGTATTTTTAAAAATTTTTATCAACATGTCGCTAAACTCTCTGGTTGTTGTTTATATATTTACAGAAAATAAAATAAATCCATAAAATCAATATTTACCTAACATTTTATGATTCAAAACATTGAAAATATTGAAAAAGTATTTTGTTGTTCTGTAGAAAACCATCATATGAGTAGTTTGATGAGGGTGCGTTGGATAGATTACATTAATGTTGCTACATGGTACTGATAATATATTTTCTCCAAAAGGATGGAAAATAAATATGAAGGTAAATTTCAAGAATAGTTTGAAATAGTTTTGACTTTACTTATGATTTTCAATTTGGCTTGAGCATTTTTGTTCTTTCTATTGATGGCCTGTCATACATCTTGCTAAATTTGAAACAGTTTCTAATATTTTTAAAATTTCAAAATTGCATTTATTTATGTGTGTGTGTGTGTGTGTGTGTGTGTGTGTGCGTGTGTGTGTGTGCGTGCACACATGAATTATATGGCACATTTGTGAAGGTTCGAGGACAACTTGTAGGAGTCAGTTTTTCCCCTTTCATTACATATGTAGGTCTTGGGGATTGAACTTAGGTCATCAGGCTTGAGAGTAAGCACCTCTAGATGCTGAGTCACATTTCCAGCTCCAGTTTTTAATATTTTATTTCTTGAATTGTTACCACTGTATATGTTTCCAAGAGCTATTTTAATGTGGAAATGTTTGCCAGTGACTTCTCTGGTGGTACCTTCTCATTCTTTACAAATACCTTCCTCATAGTCTTGATGAGTTTATTCTCAATAAGTTTCTTTGCTTTCATGTCTAGGGACTATTGGGTATTGGGTGGTGATGGTATTATAATGTTGCCATTGTGAGATATTTCCTCTATATCTGATTTAGATTTCACTTCAAGAGTTAGTACTTATATTTTTGGTTGTGAGCCTAGCCTTTAACGGCTGAGCCATCCAGCTACTCTGAACCTGCTAGAAGAGAAAGTAGGAAATAGTCTTGAACGCGTTGGCATAGGAGATCACTTCCTAAATATAACACCAGTAGCGCAGACACTGAGACAAACAATCAATCAATGGGACCTTTTGAAACTGAGAAGCTTTTGTAGAGCAAAGGATATGGTCAACAAGGCAAAGCGACAGCCTACAGAATGGGAAAAGATCTTCACCAACCCCACATGTGATAGAGGACTGATATCCAGAATATATAAGGAACTCAAGAAATTAGACATCAAAACGACCAACAGTCCAATTGAGAAATGGGCTTTAGAATTAAACAAAGAATTCTCAACAGAGGAAACCCAAATGGCTGAAAGACATTTAAGGAATTGCTCAACATCCCTAATCATCAGAGAAATGCAAATCAAAACAACTCTGAGATACGCCTGTCAGAGTGGCTAAGATCAAAAACACTGAAGACACTTTATGCTAGAGAGGATGTGGAACTAGGGGAACTCTCCTCCACTGCTGGTGGGAATGCAAGCTTGTACAACCACTTTGGAAATCAATACGGCGCTTTCTTAGAAAATTGGGAATCAATCTCCCCCAAGATCCAGCTATACCACTCCTGGGCATATACCCAAGAAATGCTCAATCATACCACAAGAGCACTTGCTCAGCTATGTTCATATCAGCATTGTTTGTAATAGCCAAAACCTGAAAACAACCTAGATGACCTTCAACAGAAGAATGGATAGATAAATTGTGGTACATATACACAATGGAGTACTACTCAGCAGAGAAAAACAATGACATCATACGGTTTGCAGGCAAATGGATGGATCCAGAAAAAATCATCCTGAGTGAGGTAACCCAGACTCAGAAAGACAAATATGGTATGTACTCACTCATAGGAAGATGCTAGATGTGGAACAAGGATGACTGGACTGCTACTCACATCACCAGTGAGGCTACCTGGAAAACGGGACCCCAAAAAAAGACATGGAGAAATGGACGAGATCTACATGAACAGCCTGGTCATGCGTGGGAACAATGAAGGGCAAAGGTCGAGGGAAAGAGAGTGGGAGATCCTAGCTGGATCAAGAAAAGAGAGGGAGAACAAGGAATAAGAGTCCATGGTAAATGAAGAGCACATGAGAAGGGGAGGAAGCAGAGAGCTAGGGAGGCCCACGGAGATCCACAAAGATACCCCCGCAAAAGACTGCTGGCAATGGTCGCGAGAAGGCAGGAACTGACCTACTCTGGTGATGGGATGGCCAGACACCCTGATAGTTGTGCCATAAACTCCATCCAAGGACTGAGGAATCTGGATGCAGACATCCACGGCTGGGCCCCTGGTGGGAGCACTGGGAGTCTAATTAGTGAGAAAGAAGAGGGTTTATATGAGGGAGAATTGTTGAAGCCAAGGTTGGATAAAGCACAGGGACAAATAACCAAATGAATGGAAGCACAGGATCTATGAACCAAAGGCTGAGGGGTCCCCAACTGGATCAGGCCCTCTGAATGGGTGAGATAGTCATTTGGCTTGATCTGTTTGGGAGGCAGCTGTGCGTTGGTGCCGGGTCCTGGGCTCGTTGCATGAGTTGGCTGTTTGAATCCTGGGACTTATGCAGGGACACTTGGCTAGGTCTGGGAGGGGGGAATGGACCTGCCTGGACTGAGTCTACCAGGTCGATCCCGGACCTCGGGGGAGACCTTGATCTGTAGGAGGTGGGAATGGGGAGTGGCCTGGGGGGAGGGGGAGGGGGGCGAGAGGGGGAGAACAGGGCAATCTGTGGCTATTATGTTGAACTGAATGGTGTTGTAAAATAAAAAATAATAATAAAAAAAGAGTTAGTACTTGCAGTTTATTTGTTGCACTTTATTGTCCAATTCCTTATTTTATTTATTCCTGTTGTAATGGCATTTGGATTTCACACTTGAGGAAATGGAGATGACATAACTACACACTTTGCTTTCTGAATAACAGATGTTCAGAGACCAATCACTGATGACAGACATGGAAGAGAGTAATTGAACTGGTAACTAGTCATGCTGCACATTTATTATCACAGTAAATCTGTGCCCTGAAAAACCAGCAATGAATTTTGCCTTTCATAAAATTATTTTATGGTAAACATACTGTAATAACTAGAATTTAAACTATACTGTTGGGCAACTGTTGATGTTTAACTAGGTTCTAGTCATCAAATTGTGTGGGTCTTGGAAATGTACAATGCAAATGCTACTTGTTAAGTTTATCTCATTGTGCTTGACAAAGAGCATGTGATCATAGAACTTAAATTCCCTTTTCTTTCCATTTCACATGGATCTTCATTCTCACACAAATATTAGGGTTGATTGAAATCGTTCATGGAGTCTTTCAGCTACTAGTAATCTCTATAGTCCCTCCTATCATACTAGTTTTTATACCTAGTTTGAATGTTCATTGTATACAGAATATTATCAGATAACTTTGCCTATCCATCCTCATACTTTCTGACATGGTCCACATAGTCTTTGGGCTTCTTATACAAACTTTCAAAATAGTGTTTAATATGTAAAATTTAATGTTAACATTCTCCCTCAAAAACCATAAACAAGAAACATTTCTCATGTCATTAAGGGGTGATTCATGGAAGAAAAGTAGTTTTCAGTCACAGCAAACCTAGGTAGGTAACCAAGCAGACAGCTTGTATAATGCTTTCAAACATTACTTATAATGATGAGGAATTTGAATTATTTATTGTCTTTATAGACTAACTGGGATACTGAATTCATGTGACATCTTGAAGTATAGCATTACTTCTTTTGCTAACATCTCAGTAACAATATGCTACTGTAATGATGCTCAATTTTCCTGTGTGGATTTTCATTGAGTCTGTAAAATGACTCAATATTCTAATTTCAGGTAAGTCAGCTTTAGGTCATAATTTATCTTCCACCAAAAGATAGGCTACCATTTTGTCATTCTTTAATATATGCCAATTGTTGTTAAGTTAAACTTACTAGAAACGTTAGCAGTTCTCTGGCATGATGACTCTCATGGCCATCTGTTAGAGTGGCACTGTGCCCACCCATAGGATGGCATGCCAGTTTCAACAGGGCACAGGTGCCACCCAAATATAGGTTCAGAAGGATAGCCTGCAAGAACTCAGCAAGGAGATCCTCCAAGTGGTTATTGATGCCAAATTAGACCCACATGCTTCATTATAAGGGATCACATCTGTTGATGCTAGGGGGCATTATATCATCAATTAATGCCTTTTCTTGTTCTTTATTCATTCTGCTTCTGGACTGGGAATACCTAAATTCATGAACAAAGCTAGTTCTTGGCCAGAAAAATAGTCAATATTTCCCATGTCATTTCCTGATTTCCATCTTCTGCAATCTTAAAGTATGTTAAAATCAAAAGACATATAACACTAGCTCACATAACATATTTTACTTTCTGTTATTAAAAATAACATTTAGAAAACAACCATGTCTGATGATCATCAACATGTTTAGAATATATATAGGAAAACAGAGATTACAGTCCTTTTAAATAATGTGTTTTATGTATTATCTATCTGTTATTTTTTATTAAAGGATTATCTTCAACCAAGAGTAAGACAGACCACAGTGAGTTCTCAGGGCTGTGCTGCAGTGAATGGCTTGGCTCTGAAATATGGTTATTTTACCTTTGTGTGTTTTAAACTCCATTACAGATTAGGTACATGAAGCATAAGGGAAACACAATTCTCTATGACATTCATGAAAACAAGGATAATTTGAAGATAGGTTTTGAAAAATTAGAAAAGAAAGGTAAGGCTCACTGGTAAAGGTAAGAATTTGTCTTTTAATTAGGAAGAAGTATTTAAAGGTTCACAACAGTTTCTTTTATCTCCTCTAATTATGCATTCAGATTACAGATATAGTCATGCAAAATAACCAATAAGATTTTAGAATATAATTCTTATTTTTGTGGTTACTAACTTGGTGGGGAATATTGTGAAGGCTAGCTTTCCTTGTTCAACTTGACAAGATTTGGAGTCACCATGGAAGCACACATCTAAACATGCTTATGAGGGGCGTTCTATAATAGGTTAATTTATATGAGACAGTGTGGGTGTCATGATCTCACAGCCTGTAAGTGAATACAAGGGGGAAGTAAGCTGAATACCAGTTTTCATTTCTCTCTGCTTCCTGATTGTGGATACCAGGTAGAAGCTGTTTCAAGTGCTTGTTACCATGCCGTGTACACCATGATGGACTGCAAACTGTGAGCCCAAATAATTACTCATCTCATTAAATATATCAAAATATAAATGTCAGATATTTTGACACAAAAAAAGAAAAACAAGTAACTAGTGCAAATATCCCACCCCTTCCTCTTTGGTAACACCATCATAAGCACAAAAGAGACGTACATACTCTTCTCAGCCCCAGCAGTTATTTTCCCAAGGCACTTAATCCATTTATCTTATTTGTTGGGCAGGTTAATAACAAACACAACAAGGTACATCTCTTGGATGCCTAGAAATTTTAACATGCAAACAGTATAACATGATGTGAGTGATGGTGCAAAGATGAAAATAGTACAGTTGCAAGCTTTGTTGTCACAGAGACCTAGTCTTGATTCCCAGCTCCATCACTAGCTCCTATTAGTTGTCTTAGCTCTTAATACTACTTTTGCACCCTTTGGAAATCATTGAAACCTTTTGGTTTTTAGTTTTCTTACTGATATGATGAAAATAGCAGTGCATACATAAGGTAATAGGTTTATCATAGGTATTCAGCATCAGAGTTGTAACTATTAGGGTTCCTACTATTATGGTGTAGAGTCAAGGAAAATAAGAGCCAACAAAAGTGATTTTATTTTGGCAGAATGGAACCTAGCAGGGACCCTACTTCAAAATAAGTTTGGAAAGCTATTGTTAATTTCCTATTCTAGACTCCATTTCAACTGCCCCATCAAACCTTTTATATTCTAATCTTGCCATAATTCCTCAACATACACAGCTGATCAGCTGCTATCCTTTTACAACTAGCATTTCTATTATTTAAGTGTTATGATGCATTTCATACATACAAATAAAGGAATATGCATATTTATAATTTTATATTAGGCATACAGAAAATTGTGAAGAACCCACATGTGCCTATCTAGTAATTTAAGAAACAAACATTGCAAATAGCTACAAAGTCACCTGTGTTTCACTCTTATCATCAACCATGTTCCTTCTACCCATATGAGAAAACATTTTATTTTGAATTTTCTTTTTGTATTTTTCATTGCTTTCTGTTGTAATTTTATGATTTGTGAATACCCAATGTAAAATGTCAATGTTGTTGAGTAGGATATGACTTTGTTCAAGTTGCTTTTCTGGTCAACATTACACTAGTGTTTGCAATTGTTATATTTCATCTATTCTCATTGAAGTAGTTTGAATAATTTGACAAACATTACTTTTTTTTGATAGCTAGATGGACTATTATCCCAGTCTTCCCACCAAGAAAAAGAGTTTACTCAGGTCCAAATCTAACAGAGTAACTATGGATTTTTTTAGGTGCTATTTGTCTTCAACTCTGAAAGATGATATGAAATTATTAATTACTGAAAAATAAAACTATATCAATTAATATCTCAACTAGAATTATGTAATTTTTCCATAGCCTCACTAGATTGTGGTGATATTTTATTTGTGATGAAATGTGGTGATATTTTATTTGTGGTTTAATAAATAAAACTTGCCTGGAGATCAGAGGAAATAGCAAGCCATTTTAAGTAAACGAATTTGGGCAATGGTAGCACATGCCCTTAATCCTATCACTTAGCAGACAGGATCTCTGTGTGTTCAAGACCACACTGGAAACAAAGCCAGGTGTGGTGGTACATGCCTTAAAATCCAAAACTAGTTAACCACGGAGGTCCAGAGTCTGTACAGACAGACAGGAAGTGACAGAGCTGGGTAGGAAGAAAAAGTGATGTAGCTGAATGGAGAGAGCAAATCAGATAGCAGAACAGCAAGGCACAGGTATGGGTAAACAGGAAGTCATGACATTTGGAAGCTGCAGAATTGGTGGGTTAAGGTTGGCTGGTGGTGTTCTCTATTTCGCTGATCTCTCTAAGGCTTTCACCCCATATTTGGCTCCATGTTTTTTGTTTATTAAGACCACTTAGAAATTCATCTACAATTGGAGACCAATGATTGTGGTAAGAATTCATTAAAAAGCTGATTTTGGGCTTACAGGGCCCTTGGCTTAGGCCTGGTTGGATGGCTCAGGCTGAAGCACGTGGCCAGAATCTCTTTGGCTTTCTCTCTCCTGGTAGGTGGAGGTCTCCCTCCCTCCCTCCTCTCTCTCTCTCTCTCTCTCTCTCTCTCTCTCTCTCTCTCTCTCTCTCTCTCTCTTGATTCCCATTTTGGACTGCCACCCCACTATGTAGCTTCTTTGGAATTCCCTCAGACTTCTACTGTTCTATGCAGTCAACAGACTTGTAAGTCAATTAAGATATCTTAAAGGGTGAAATTAGTTAAAAGGGAATTTTTTCCCCATGTTAAAAAATGGGAAACATTTTTACAATGGAAGGAATATGGTCTCTTTTAATAACACATTAGACAGTCTGAAAATAGAAAAATTAGATGAGAGAATAATTAATGTTGATAGGATGTATATAACACCATTTATGAATATTATTTGTTTAATAATTTTATGTTAGCATTAAAAAATTGATCAATTTAAGTGCCAAGATAAAAGATTTAGAAAAACCTGTTAAAATGAATAACAGAGGAATTCAGACCTAGACAGAAGAATTTAAAGTTGAAATTATATCAAGATTGAATTATATGGTTACAGAGAGACAGTCTGTTTTCAAACAACCAAACTTAATCTACCTAGTAACCTTACAGGAACTGCCAAATACTCATGTAAAAGTTAATTGGACTCCAGTGGAAATGTTAGATTTAAGTAAATTTAAAGAAGCTATAATATAATATGGCATGCATTCTCCATTTGTAAAGCAGATGTTAAACTCATGGTCAACTTATGATAAAATTTTTCCTCAGGACTGGAAAGAGTTAATTTGAGCTGTCCTAGAGGCCAGTCCACAATTACAATGGAGTACATGGTCTGAAGAGGAGGCTAAAACAGTAGAATAAAATGTAGGACTAAAGGTGTAGAAATTTCCCAGAATCAGCTTCTTGAAGAAGGCAATTATGCTAACATACAAAGACAATGTTTGTATGATAACCAAACCTTAATTCTATGTTGTATGGCAACCAAAGAATGCATGGGACAGAGTTGGGTGAGCAAGAAAAAAAAACTGAGTCATTTATGAAAGTTATACAAGGCCCAAAAGAAGCTTTCACAGATTTCTTACAAAGGCTGTCTTCACGAGTAAATACAATGATACCAAATTCAGAAGCTAGACAGATAATAAATGAATTTTTGGCTTTTGAGAAGGCAAATGTAGCATACAAAAGAATAATCAGGCCTTTAAAGGCAAGATCAGCATCCTTGGAGGGTTGGATCAGGGGCATAATTAATATTGAGTCTCATGAACATGTTGATATGTGAATAGGAGAGGTGATATCATGAGCTTTTAGAAAATATAATAAAGTCAGATGCTTTAATTGTGTTAAACCAGGTCATCTAAAAAGGGACTAAAAACAGGACATTTCTAGAAACAATTTTTATTCAAGGAACAATGGCAACAGAATGCCACTCTCTTCTCGATTATTCAGAAGGTATGGTAAAGGTAAACATTGGACCAACCAAAGTAGATTAACAAGGGAAAGACAAGGTAAACCTTTGCCTCTTCCATTAGGAAAATTCATGAAGGGTCTCAAGCAGGCCCCTATTGCAAATTTAGTTCAGAATTTTCCTGCCATTGTAGAACAAACCCATTCTCAGAGCAATTAAATAACCCAATGCCTATTAGATTAAACCAGGCTGTTTGAGATGATAGAACAGCTGTAGCAGAGAAAACAGGAAATTCAAGAGAAACCATAAAGAGAAATTTTTTTGCAAACTTCTGGAAATGAACAAAGACCAAAATTAAAAATACAAATAAATGATGTTCTCTTGGAAGGTTTGATAGACACAGGTGCTGACATTACAATAACTGCACCAGAATTTGGCATCCAAATTGGCCTCTTCAGGAGGTAAATGTTCAGCTGTTAGGGATTGTAACATTATCTCAAGTGAAACAGAGCACAAGATGGCTGAAATGTATAAGGACAGAAGGACAGAGAGGAAATTTAAAGCCATATGTTACTAATAGCAAGGAATTTATGGGGCGGTAATCTGTTACAACAATGGAATAGTCAGATTAACATTTCTCCAACCTCAGAAGCAAACAATAAACTAACACATGATTCTGAGAGAAATATTAGGAGGTATTATAATAAATAGTAGTCACTGGCCATCCAGATTGACCAAGAACCAGGTACAACAACTGATGATCTTTCAAAGACACCAACTGCTCTACCTTTAAAATGGTTAACAGACAAGCCTATATGGGTTAAGCAATGGCCTTTACCAACAGAGAAACTCCAGGCTTTAGAAGAGCTGGTACAAGAGCAGTTAACTGCTCAGAATATTGAAGAATCAACCAGTCCTTGGAATTCTCCTATATTTGTTATTAAAAAGAAATATAGTAAATGGAAAATGATAACAGACCTAAGAATAATTAACAAAGTAATTCAGGCAATGGGCTCTGTACATTCTGGAATTCTTTGTCTACTCCATTACCTAAAGGAAAGACTTTTATAGTTATTAATTTAAAAGACTGTTTCTTCTCAATATCCTTACAAGAAAATGACAGAGAAAGATTTGCCTTCACAGTGCCTACATATAATAATTCTCAGTCATTTATGATATATCAATGGAAGGTTAGTGCTGTGGATATCACTCTATATAAATAAAATGCTTATTGACCAGTAGCCAGGCAGGAAGTATAGGTGGGACAAGCAGAGAAGAGAATTCTGGGAAGTGGAAGGCTAAGGCTGGGAGATGCTGCCAGCCACCAGGATGAGAGGCAGATTTTAAGATACCAGTAAGCCACGAGCCATGTGGAAACTTATAGATTAATAGAAATGGGTTAATTTAAGATAGAAGAACAGTTAGCAAGAAGCCTGCCATAGCCATAGAGTTTGTAAGCAATATAAGTCTTTGTGTTTACTTGTTTGGGTCTGAGCGGCTGTGGGACTGGCAGGTGAGAGAGATTTGTCCTGACTGTGGCCCAGGCAGGAAAATTCCAGCTACAACTGGTGCCCAATGGCATGAGTTTCCACCTAAAACCTGAAAAAGATGATTCTAAAATGGAACTAAAAGAGCTTCCTAGTTGTCTCTCTCAAGTTAGCCGCAGCTTTCATGCTTCAGCTACTGTATAGCAGGTTTTTGGTGTGCATACTTGACCTGCAGTATAGCAGGAATGAGGTGTCTGCAAACAGCACATTATGCTTCTGTGTGGTGGATTAAGCTTTTGCTAGTACAAAAAAAATTTCTGGGCTACATGTTGCTTTGATAGAAGTGCTTCTGATAGTTGATGGTACACATGGGTCCAGACCCAGAGCTGGCAGTAGGTAAACTGTACCACCGCCATGTTGGGAAGCTGAGGTAGGCAGAGCCAGTAGCCACAGCAGCCATTTCAGTCTTAGAAATGCTGCAGTTTAAAACAATAGATTCACAATAAGACAGATTCAGATGGAATAAGACTTTAAATGCTTTACAATTTGTATAAAAATATATGTAGGATTGGAAGAGAGAGAAAAAGGAATATATACAGTTATGTAAATAAATATTATTTTAAAAATAAAGTCTTTAAAGTGACAGTAAAATTAATATAAAAAAACAAGCCAGGCAAAGATGGATATTACACAGAGAATCTGGATTATGTTGTCTTTGGGATTCTTAACTATAGAAAAATATTTGATTGTAAAAGATGTTGAGTTAAGGCAATATGTATATTTTAAAGGTACATTGATTTCAAAATTTGGATGAAATGATATGTTTCTTTGGAAAGGAGGCTCTGCATTTTTTTCACAGAAAGTTAGAGGGTATAGATTTGTTCCAGATTAAGATACACCAGGTTTGACCAGCCAAGACCCCCTGAAAGGGCTCCGATGACACCGTGGCTCAGATGATCCAACATCCAAAATGGTTTCAAGGCAACTGGCTCAGACAATACATGCTCAGAGACTAATCCCTAATCCTAAAATTTTCTTTATGTTCCCATAAGATACAGTGCCCCCTCCAGCAGGAAGTAGTAAGAGAAGCTACGCCCAAATTCCCAAATATACCAAGCTGGCTTTGGAGATGGAATTGGCTCACTCCTTCTCTAAACCCTATTAATTCCTTCTCTAAGCATATTACTAAAAGAAAAGGTTAAGAGATTCTTGTGTTCCATAACAAAAGAGCCCTTTGGTGTAGGACAGAGAAAAACCAATATTTTTTATTTAAAGCAGGTTGATTATAAATGCAATCTCGTTGTAGGGAAGAAAGGGGGATATGATATAGATATATAGGATACAGATATGATAGTATAAAATGGTAGACTGTTCAATCTACTTTTAAAGAGCAACTTGTTTAAAATGTTTTACATTGCTATGGATTTTAGTTTATTGATACAAGTTTAAACTTAATTTTGTTATACTGTATAGATATTTCTACTCTGTTTCAGGTATTATGTTTATATAACTCATTTATACTGTAATGGATAATTAAGAAATACAGATTAATTAGTCTTCTATCATAGTCAAACTTGTAGTCATGTTAAGTTTTCTAGGTATGCATTGATATATTTCAGATATATAGAAAATCTTCAAACACTTCAAAGAACTGCAGAATATGGCATTTAAAATGTTTTAAAAATTTAGACTTTCTGGACAATGAGACATGTCTGCTCCTGGCAGCACCAATTCACTTCAGAGGAGGATGGGCATCGAAGACACTCCATATGGAGTTTATCTTCTTCTTGGCAAAAATAGCCATTTGAGCAAGAAACTGTTCTTGCCTGTACTGCTTGATCAACAGGACATGCAGGACCCATAGGAAGGTGACCACTGAACTTTGCTTGGAAAAATGGTCCTTCAGGTTCCTGCTTCACAGAGAAAACTGCCAGAAATTCTACAGGACACAGAGAAAAATGACTGGGAGACTCTAAACCTGTGGGCTGAAACAGATGCCCCAATTTTACAGAGGAACTTTGGATGACTATCCAGGCTGCCAGCTGCCTCAGTCTACTCTTGAAAGACTCCTGAAAATTGCTTTCATCCTTTTCCTGTTTCTCAGGTAATAGTATACCCTTCTGAGGTCTTTGATGTAGTTGAAGACTAGATAGTTATAATTTTCCTTAGATATGATAAAAGATAAATTAGATATGAAACTTTAGACCCATAAATATAGAATAGATAGGATATATTCTTTAATTTTGCCAAATACAAATAGACTAGATATTATAAATAGCCTAGATATTGTAACTGTAATTCTTGCTTGATAATTGTTTTGTTATATGTAATTTTACTATGTAAAAGTTAAAACCTTCCTTTTTGAAAAAAAAAAAAGAAAAGGGGAAGTGCTTGGATATCACTCTGTATAAATAAAAACCTTATTGGCCAGTAGCCAGGCAGGAAGTATATGTGGGACAAGCAGTGAAGAGAATTCTGGGAAGTGGAAGGCTAAGGCAGGGAGATGCTGCCAGCTGCCAGGATGAGAAGCAGATGTTAAGATATCAGTAAGCCACGAGCCATGTGGCAAGGTATAGATTTATAGAAATGGGTTAATTTAAGATAGAAGAACAGTTAGCAAGAAGCCTGCTATAGCCATTGAGTGTATAAGCAATATAAGTCTCTGTGTGTTTATTTGGTTGGGTCTGAGCGGCTGTGGGACTGGCAGGTGAGAGAGATTTGTTCTGATTGTGGGCCAGGCAGGAAAACTGCAGCTACAAGTTCTCACACAGGGAATGTGAAATAGTCCAACCTTATGCCAAATTTTGTATGACAGCCATTGGAAGTAATATGTAAACAATTTTCTAAATCTATAATTTATCAGTACTTGGACAATATTTTACTAGCTGATTCAAATGCACATACCTTAGAAAGTATATTTGAAAAAGTAAGGAAAATTTCGCCTTGTTGGGGATTACCAATTGCTCCTGGAAAGATACAAAGAGGAGATTCTATTAATTATTTTGGATATAAACTAGGTCTACAAAAAATTAAACCCCAAAAGGTACAAATTAGGAGAGATCAATTTTGGACCCCTAATGACTTTCAAAGATTATTCAGAGATATTTCTCATCTACAAACTATTTGGGGGGTAAAAAATGATGTACTGAGTAATTTGTTCAAAACCTTAGAAGGTTACAGAGACTTAAACAGTCCAAGAAAATTATTAGCTGAAGCTGAGAAAGAATTGGACTTGGTGGAAAAGAAAGTACAGGAAGGACATGTGGATCTTGTGGATTCAAAGCTTGATTGCATTTTTTTTTTTTTACCCTCTAAGCATTCTCCTACAGGAATTTTAATGCAGAGGGAAGATATAATATTGGAATGGATATTTCTACCAAATAAACTAAGTAAAAAATTAAAAACTTTGTGGAAATATATCTGAATTGATTTTAAAAAGAAAATTAAGACTTCATTAATTAACAGGAATCGACCCAGCAGAAATTGTAGTACATTTAACTAAGGAGGACATTGAAAAATTATGGGCAGAAAATCAACCTTGGCAAAGAGCTTGCAGTAATTTTTTTGAGAGATTAAACACGAATATTCCTAAAGTGATAGAATTCATCTTATAAAGAGAGCTGATTGGATTCTGCCTCACATTGTATGGGAAACACACATATGTGGAGCAGGTATATTTTATACAGAGGCAAACAAATAAGGAAAATCAGGTTACAAAACAGAAAATTTAAGTAAAGTGGTTCAATGTCCTTATAATTCAGTTCAAAAATCAAAATTATATGCTATTCTGTTGGTATTAATGGATTTTTTCAGAACCTCTCAACATAGCTACTGACTTTCAATATGTTGAAAGTGTGGTCTTACATATTGAGACTGCAGAATTTATCTCTGATGTGTCAGAATTAACTTCACTGTTTATTTAGTTACAAGATATAATCAGGAATAGGAAGCATCTTTTATCCATAACTCGCATCTGATCCCATCCATGTCTACCAGTCCCTCTGGCACAAGGTAATAATGAGATTGATAAACTATTAATAGAAAATGTTATGGAGACCACAGAATTTCATAAAAAACATCATGTCAATAATAAAGGTTTAAAAAAAGGATTTTTCCATAACCTGGCCACAAGCCAAGGAAAGTGTAAGGAAACGTCCTACTTGTTCTTTTTACAATTAGACTCCACTACCAGCAGCATGTAACCCAAATGGTACAAAGAGGGATGAAATCTGGCAGATGGATGTGATTCATACTGCAGAATTTGGAAAACTGAAAGATGTACACCACACTCTTGATACTTATTCAGGATTCCAATGGGCAACTGCTTTGAATTTTGAAAAAGCTGACTCTGTTATCACTCATTTGCTAGAAGTTATGGCTATGGGTATACCTGCACAAATCAAAACTGACAATGCTTCATCATATGTTTCTGGTAAAATGAAACAGTTTTTTTTTTTTGCTTATTACAATATAAAACATATTACGGGTAAACTACATAATCCTACAGGCCAAGTAATTTTAGAAAGATCACACAGAACTCTAAAGGGTATGCTAAATAAAGAGAAATGAGTAATAAACCCCCTCAGAAATAGAATACATGATACTCTCTATATGTTTTTGTGTTGCAGTATCTATCAGTTTTCAGCAAAGAATCCCTCCAAAATCAGCTTTGGATTACAAATTGCTCAGGACAATTTCAATGGGTTTAGCTTATATGATCTAGCCTCATAGACTATTTGAGTGAAGACCTGAGATAAGCCCCTCACTTTTGAATTATCTGGAGACTGGACAACAAATGATACAGTGACCACTCCCAGGACTTTAAAATTAACCCTCATTTTTTCAGGATCCCCTAAAAATACCTTCACCCACAAACAGCAGAAAGCAATTTGAAGAACAGGATGCTCATATTCCCAAGAGGTGGGACAGGCAGTTTTTGGTCTTTCAGTGGGTTTTGGGTTTGGGATTATTTTCATTGTTTAGGATGGTTGGTTACAAGTTGTTATTGTTAATGGTCAAGAAATAGTCTAAACAAATGAGATTATATTTAAGAGTCTTGTTTGAAAAAAAGGAAAATAAAAAAGATATAGATATGAGGCAGATTATTGAATCTACTCTGAAGAAAAGATATAGAAATGATAGAAAAAAGGCTAGATTATTCAGTATACTCTGAAAAGAAAAAAGAGAGCATATAGATATAATATAGATAAAAAGGTAGATTATTGAATCTAGTTATTAGAAAGCAACTACCAGTTTTAAATATTTTACATTGGATTGGATTTTTATATAATGTATACAAACTTTATATATTGATACAAATTTGAGATTGATTTTGTTAGAAAAGGCTATATGTATATTTCTAATCTTGCTCAGAATATTGTACTTATACAGTTCATTTAACAATGTAATGCAATTTGCTAATCCTTGAAAGTTATTATTACCAACTATTAGGACATAAAGTAATTAAAGTTAGTAGCTAGTAATTACAATTGAACTTGTAGTCATATTAGGTGTGTTTTCATGGTCAAACAGAGATATATTATCTATAGAGAGGTCATCTTCAAACCCTTCAGAGATCTACAGAATGTGGCATTTAAGGTATTTTAATAACATAGATTTTTTTTTCTTTTTTTTCATGACTATGAGACATGTAGGTTCCTGAAAATACCAATCTACTTCAGAGAAGATATGAACATTGAACAACCTCCAAATGGAGTTAACTTTCATTGTGGCAAAAGTTAGCCACTGGGCAAGAAAGTGCCCTCACATCGACTGTTGACAGTATGCTGTCCAAAATGTACAAACAGGGCACACTTGTAACCCTAACTCTGGGAAGACAGAGATAGACAGATCCCTGGGTCTTTCTGGTCAGTTTGAGTCTAGCAAGAGAGCCTTTATCAAAAATAATAAGATAGAGAGAGCCTAAGGAATGACATCTGAGGTTGTCCCCTGGCCTCCATATACACAAGCACACATGTGCATCTGCACATACATGAACACACACACACACACACACACACACACACACACACACACACCATACACACAAACTACAATGATGCAAACTACTAAGTTTGGAAGACAACATTCAAACTGAAGTCCACTAGTGAGTCTGTGTATTACATATAGATAACTTAGATAAATTAAAATAAATAGTATTTTCAGTTCATTCTCCAGACTACTGTCATATGGAAAGTACTGAAATTTGAGTGAGTGTAGCTGTGCTGAATTTAGCCATCTCTCTGTTGTCTCCAATGAGGCAGCACAAAGTAGTACCTATAAGTGGGGGAAAGCCTGATGTGTCAGTTCTGCTTTTCTATTAGTTCTTATTGTCTTTGCTAGCTTGAACAAGAGACACAACCATCAGGAGACTTTGTTTCCTAGTCTATACAGAGGAAGAGTAATTATTCCTAATAGTGCTATTAGATACATATTCGAACAGTTACACACACTAAGCACTAAATAAATACTATCACCAGTACTATCAGTATATGAGTAAACTTTGAATTATACTTTAATGTAATTGTGTATCTTGACTCTCTTTGTATCAAAGCCTTGATCCTTCTACATACCCAAAGAAATTCACCTATTTTTACCATTCCATGTTTAACACTTCAGATCCATTTTGTCAATTCAGACACTTAACCTGTTTTAGCCTTCATCAATAAAAACATCTGGAGACAGAAGATCTGAGTCAAACCATACCACAGAGAGGAGGAAATGGAGAAGTAAATGGAAACATCACCCAGATAGCTAATGGGGGAAAGGAAAAAAGAAAATGAAAGTTGCTATAGTAATATTTGAACCCTGAAGTGACCTATGCCTAAACCACATTCTTGAAATGGTTAGTGAGTCAATAATGTCTCTATTTTGACTGAACAGGTATGACACAGCAGTTGACACTTGAGAAGATCTAGTTCTGTTATTAGGCTTCTGTAAGTAGCTCTCTTGAACTAACAAGGCAGTACAGACCACTGGAGTTGACACACAACGAATCTTTATTCAAGGCAGGTCTCTTGAACTAACGAATCAGTACAGACCACTGGAGCTGACAAACAATGAATCTTTATTCAAGGCTTGACATGATTCTTCTACTGAACCACTGCAATGGAATGAACTGAAGTTCTCCAAAATTTGTCCACTGGCCCATATTTGGAGTAGGATCTGTCAAGAGGTCAAGCTAATTGTTGATGTTAGGGTCACTGGTGTCTGTATAAGAAGAAACTGAAATGGAAACACAGGCACATACAGTGGAAAATTTTTGAGAAAGCAGAGGGAGAAGACTGAGAAGTCAGAGAAAAAAGCCTCAGGGAGAGAAATAAACATGCCAACACCGTGAACTTCAACTTTTATAACATTTAAACATTTTTCGTAACTAGGATAAAATATATCTCTATTGTCTAAGCCAAAAAATTATATAAGATAGGATAGAAAGTGAATTAGGTGCATTTGGATAGATAATAGAATATTTTGACTGAGTTTGTCAAATGAAAATGCACTAGACATTGTTGATGTATTTATTGCTTGTACATTTTATATAGTTATTGTACTTATTGTATATAGTTTTTCTTATATTAGTTATAATTTTATTAAATTTTAATAGACAAAAAGGTGAAATGTGGTGATATTTTATTTGTGCTTTGATAAATAAAGCTTTCCTGGAGAATCAGAGGAAATAGCAAGCCATTTTCAGTAAACAAAAAGTCAGGCAGTGGTAGCACACACCCTTAGTCCTATCACTTAGCAGACAAGATCTCTGTGTGTTTAAGGCCACACTAAGGAACAGAGCCAAACATGGTGACACATGCCTTTAATCCCAATACCAACCATAAAGCCCTGGAAGTCTGGACAGACAGACAGAATGTGACAGAGCTGTGTAGGAAGAAGTGAGAAATTTTCCCTTTCTCTCATGACATCTCTGTGTATAGATTTCTCTTTGATTTTTCATATTTAGAAGTTGTGCTCTGGAAAGTATACATTATGACTATGGTGTTTAGTCATTTCTAGAAAATTCTCAGTTACTATTTCTTCAAATGTTGCTTCTCCATTTTGACTATAATTTTAAAATTTTGTCTAAAATTTCACTTATTATGTTGTTTCTCTTAGCTTCCTTTCATACTTTTAAAGTTTCTTTTTATTTATTCTTTGCGTCTTTCACATCAATCCCATTCATTTTCCCATACATTCATATCTGCACTCTGCCCTCTCACCCCCACCCAATAAAATTCAAGAGAAAAAAATTAAAAATAAATAAAAGGAAAAATCTGGTCATGGAAGCTGTAGTGTGACACAGTGAGTCATGAAGTAAACACTTTTGTCCATGTATCTTTACTTACAAGTGTTCATTGCAAATCGTTATTGGTCTCATTGGAGGTCTCTGATTTCTGCTACAATATCAATGCTGGGTTGTCACTGGGACTCCTCTTTGATATCCTGTTGTTGCCCTGTGTCATGCAGATTCTGCCCCTTGGGTCTGTAGGACCAGCCTATTCAGGTGCTCCAGCAGACCATAGATGGGGTGGATGTTGGGGTGGGCCAACTCATAACCCTAGTTCTGGGACTGGGTAGTTGGAGGATTGGTGAGCCCACCAGCTCTCTTCACCACTGGGGTGAACTCTCCAGCATTTCCTTGCTAGTTCACCCCTTGCAGTGATAAGCAAGGGGCAGGGACATTTCTCCTGCCACCATACTCTCAGGGTCAACTCTTACACACCTATACCATCAGGTGCAGCTCTAATGTATTGCGTAGGTGAGGTATAAGGGTCACTCTTCCAAGTTTTTCAGCTGGTGAGTACCAGGGACAGCTCTCCCAGTCTCATGACCTCAGTGACAGCTCTTCTACCTGTCACAGGCACTGAAGGGCATGTGGTGGGTAAGAGCATATGTCCCCCATCCACATCACCAAATGGCAGATGAGGATCAGGGCCATATCTCTCATTCTCAAGTTCTTGGGAAGCTGGTAAGGAGAGTTCAGCTCCTAACTCCCAGAAGAGGCAGGGACAAGCTGGGGCATCATTCCCCCATGCTTATTACCACATGTCAGACAAGGGGCTTGTGCCCAGCTATTTCATTCTCACACCCTCAGGGCCAGCTTGCCTATGACAACAGTGTCAGCTTTACTATGCTGGCAAGGAGAAAGACCCATGCACTTTTCTGAGGGTAAGAGAGAGAGTCAGCTTCCTTATCTGTTGCAGGTGTAGAGGGTCAAGTGGTAAGGGGGGCATCTCTCCCCTGCCAATACCACCACATGACAGATGAGTAGTGGGAACATCTCTCCTATGCTCACAAATTTGGGGCTGGCTCACCCACACCTCTACCAACAGGGTCAGCTCTACTGTGCTGACTAGGTGAGGTGCAGGGCCTGCTCTCCAGAGTGCTGTAGCTAGTAAGGGGCAGAGACAGCTCTCCCACTCTTATGACCTCAGGGCCAGCTCTCCCACTTGCCTGAGATGTGGAGGGGTGGCAGTAGGGACTTTCTCCCCCACTCATGCCACCATATGGCAGAGAAGGGGGCAGGGCCAGATCTCCCATGCTCATGTTCCCAGTTTTGCTAACTTGTACACACAGACACACACATACCCTGTGTCAACAGGGTCAACCGTGCTGTGCTGCAAGGCCTGAGTGCTGCAGCTGGTATCCTTTCATATTTTTATTTTTCCTCTACATATATCTGTGCAGTTCTTTATACTTGAATTTATCCTTCAATTAAATTTCAGCTGTTATTGAAGCCTTTCATTAAGATTTGGGGTCTGGGATTATATTTAAGATCTATATTCATTTTTAATTTTAAAATACTTATGTTTAGTGTTGACAGTCTTCTACCCTGTTCTTTTTTTTGCCTCTATCTGTTACTTCTTTGAAAATCCAGTTGTATATTATCAGAAATACCTAAAATATTTAAAGGTAAAAATCTATTCTTATTTGTTCTTTGTCTTGCTCACATTTGTTTTCTTTCCTTGAGTATTTACTGATTATGATCAAGTACTTCTATTTGACCAAACTTAATCTGTGGATTTCATAGATGTAGGTTTTGGACAGTTATTCATAGATGATTTATGTGTGTTTGTTAGTCAACAGGGGTACTACTGTAACTGAAATATTTTCTAGGTTTAATGTGTTTCAATCATGTTGGTTGAAATAAAACTCTGGTCCTTTCTGAAGAAGATTCCTAAAAATAAATTACTGGATTGGAGTGTGATAGGGATTGCTATTGTTATCATTTCTCTCCATATGAAGATAGGTTTCTATTTTGGATTTCTCTGATGAGTGACTCACTTTGTGTCTTGCTTACCTATTATAAATGATGGATCACCTTTAAGAGCTACAGAACTTGTAAAGTTACTGAATGTAGCTTCTCCATTTACCTAGGTCTACCAATAGGATTTCATTTTAATTTAAAAAATACTGGAATATTCACATGAACATTTGTTCTATAAGCTTTTGTACTTTAAATAATAATACATTATGTTTTGAAATTAAAATATGATTATATTATTTCCCTCTTCCCTTCCTGCCATCAACTTCTCCAGCATAGCCCAATGTTTTCTCTCAAAATCATGGCCTCTTTTACTTTAATTGTTGTTAAACAACTTTGGGCTATGAACTTGCCTCAGAACTGCCTCATCATGTCCCATAAATCTGGGTATTTTTATTCATTTTTTTTTTCAATTTTAGAAAGTCTCTATATATTTTTTAAAATTTTTGTCTTGATTTCTTTTCATTCAACAGTTAGTTGTTCAGTTTCCATGAGTTTGTAGGCTTTCTGTTGTTGTTGATATCTAGCTTTAATCCATGGTAGTCAGATAGAATTCTGGGTGTTATTTCAATTTTCTTGTATCTGTTGAGACTTGCTTTGTGACCAAGTATGTGCTCAATTTTGGATTAAGTTCCATTGTGTGCAGAGAAGTAGGTATATTTTTTGTCTTTGAGTAAATGGTTCTGTAAATATCTATTAGGTCCTTTTGGTTTATGACTTCAGTAAGCTCCAATATTTGTCTGTTTTGTTATTGTCTAGATGACCTGCCCATTAATGAAATGTAGTATTGAAGTCTCCCACTATCAGTGAGTGAGGGTCAATATGTGATTTATGCTGCAGTAATGTTTATTTTGCAAACTTGAGTACTCTTGTGTTGGAGCATAGATGATAATAATTGCAGTGTTTTGTTGGTGGATTTTTCCTTTGATTAATATGTAGTGTCCTTCCTCATCTCTTTTGATTAGTTTTGGTTTGAAATCTAATTTGTTAGATATTAAAATGGCTATACAAGCTTGCTTTTTAGGTCCATTTTCTTGGCATATCTTTTTCCAACCCTGTAGCTTGAGGTAATGTCTGTTATTGATATTGAGGTATGGTTTTTCAGATGCAGCAGAGGGTGTCACCCATTTTTGCATCCATCCTGTTAGTCTGTATCATTTTATTGGGGAATTGAGACCATTGCCATTAAGACTAATCAAAGAACAATGTTTGTGCTGGGTGATGGTGGCATATGCCTTTAATCCCAGCACTCAGGAGGCAGAGGCAGGCAGATCTCTGTGAGTTCAAGGCCAGCTTGGGCTACAGAGTGAGTTCCAGGAAAGGCACAAAGCTGCACAGAGAAACCCTCTCCTAAAAAAGCAAAAACAAACAAACAAACAAACAAAAACAAAGCTACACAGAGAAACCTTGTCTCAAAAAACCAAGCCAACCAACCAAACAAGAGTAGTATTTACTGAGTCCTATTATTTTGTTTATGTTGTTATTGGTGTGTGTGTGTGGGGTGTGTGTGTGTGTGTGTGTGTGTGTGTGTGTGTGTGTGTGTGTGTGCTTCCCAACTTTTGAATTGCTGGTCTGGGATTGCTTATTCCTTGTGTTTTCTTGGGTTTATTTAAACTCTTTAGGTTGGTGTTGTGGAATATTAGTTGAAGATGTATTACATTATTTTATGCTGTGGAACATTTGTTTAATGATACAAATATATCTTGTGTTCTTTTATTTTGCATTTGTTTAACTCAGTGAAGCTGTGTTACTTTGCCTGCCTAAAACACCTGATGATCTAATGAAGAGCTGAATGATCAATATTAAGGCAAGAGAAAGGATTTTCAGGGCTGACAGGCAGAGAGAATAAATAGGAGAAGAAATCTATGAAGAGAGGATCATGAAGGAGAAAAGAAGGACAGAAGATATCAAAGACCAGCCACCCAGCTACACAGCAAGCCATGGAGTAGGAAGTAAAGAAAAGTGTACAGAACAGAGAAAGATAAAAGCCCAGAGGCAAAAGGTAGATGGGATCAGTTAAGCTAAGAAAGCTGGCTAGAAATAAGCCAAGCTAAGTTTGGGCATTCATAAGAAAGAATAAGCCTAGTGTATTTATTTGGAAGCTGGGTGGCAGTCCCCCAAAGATTAAAAAAAGGAAAACAAAAACAACAACAACTATAGGTTGCAGTTTTCCTTCTAGCACATTCTGAAGGGCAGGATTTGTAGAAAAACATTGTTTAAATTAGAGATTATCATGGAATATCTTATTTTCTCTATCTATGGTAATTGACAGTTTTGTTGGATATAGTAGTCTGGTCTCACAACTGTGGTCTGTTAGAGTCTATAGCACATCTATCCAGGACCTTCAGGCTTTTAGAGTCTGTACTGAGAAGTTATAATAGGTCTGCCTTATATATTACTTGGCCTTTTTCTTTTGTAGCTTTTAATATTCTTTCTTTGTTCTGTACATTTAGTGTTTAGATTTTTATGTGTTTAGGGGAATTTCTTTTCTGGTTTATTCTTTTTAGTGTTCTATAAGCTTCTTTTACAAGTTTTGATAGGCATATCCTTCTTTAGATTAGGAAAAAGTTCTTATGTGATTTTGTTGGAAATATTTTTTGGGCCTTTGGCTGGGTTTCTTTTCTTTCCTATATTCTTATCCCTGTATTCTTAGATTTGGTATTTTGATAGTTTCCCAGAATTCCTTGCTATTTTGAGCCAGAAGTTTCTTAGATTTAACATTTTCTTTAACTGAGATATCCACTTCTTCTATTGTGTCATCATTGCTTTCTTCTATTTTGTATATTTTGTTGGTGATGGTTGTTTCTGAGGTTTCTGTTTGAGTTTGTACATTTTTTTTGTTTCCAGATTTCATTCTTTATTGAGTCTATTTCCAATTTTGGGTCTTGAGGATTTTGTTCATTTCCTTCCACTGTTTATTGTGTTTTCACAGATTTATTTAAGGGATTTATTCATTTCCTGTTTAAGGATCTGTATCATTTTCATAAAGGTTATGTTAAAATCCTTTTTACTGTGATTCAGCGATGTTGGAATATTCAGGTCTGCTGTACTAGGATTGCTGGACTCTATTGTAGATACATTGTCCCAACTGTTATTGATTGTATCTTCACAATGGCATCTAGGCATCTGTGTTTTGGATAATTGTAATTATAGGTGAAGATATTTGATCTTATTTTTGTTGGGTAGGTGTTTTTTCCCCTTTATTTCTGTTTCCCTATCTGATTCTTAAGAGAATGTGGTGGCTGTGCATTGCCCCATTAGAAATTCTCCTGGGATCTTGATATATACGACCATTGGGGACTTCAGGTAAAATATATTTCTGGGATTTGGAGCTGACACTTAGGAATGAGGATAAGCTTGGGAAGTTCAAGGGTATCTATAGGAGGGAGGAAAGCAGGATGTGCCTCCAGCATCTGCTTAGTACCCTGAAAATGGAGACAGACAGTGAAGAGAGGCCTCAGCAGAAGGTCTGCTACATACCTGGGTGTAGACAAATTTTTAAACAGTCTTATTAAATAAGAAAAACAGAGCCAATAACAGAGGTAATAGCCAAAAGAGATCAGAGAAATAACAAATAGCCATGACTAGCCTTAGCTTATCACCATGCCATAACTTCCCCAGAGAGAGCTTCCTCCTGTCTAACCTGCACTTTTATTGCCTTCTTGTTCTGCCTTCTCATTGGCTCTAAGCCAAGCCACATCACTTCCTTGTCACTGTCTGTCTATACAGACCGTCAGGTCTCTATGGTTGGTACTGGGATTACAGGTTTGTGTCACCATTCTTGGCTGTGTCCTTGAACACATGGAGACTCTGCCTGCCATGTGATCAGATTAAGGGTGTGGGCTCCCACTGCCTGACTTCTGTTTATGGCTTTGCTATGACCTCTGATCTCCAGGCAAACTTTATTATCATACAAATAAAATATCACATTTCAGCACAAATAAAATGTCACCACATTTCTTGTTTTTATTCTAATAAAAAGAAAAAAGAAAAAAATATAACTAATATAAAAAACTATATATAATAACTACAATAACTATATACAATATATACAAGCAATAGATATCTCAAAAATGTCTAGTTCATTTACATTTGACAAACTCAGAAAAATATCCCATTATTTATCCCATTTTTGTAAGTCCAAAATGTACCGGAATCACTTTCTATCCTAACTTATATTACTATAAGAGAACTATTTATAATGTCTTTCAAATTTATATACTTTACACCTCTTTAGTGAGTTTCTTTTCTGAAATTCTTAACATGGAAAATTATAACTATGTAGTCTTCAACTAACTATAACTATAACTATCTAATCTTTAACTCCCTCAGAGACCCAAGAAGGAAATAATATTACCTAATAAAACAGGAAGTGCAAACAAGTGATTTCCAAAAAAAAATGTGAGTTGACAGAAACAGCTAGCTACCTGGTCAGTCATCTGAGGTTTCTCCTCAACATTGGGGGATCATCTTCAGCCTATAGGCTTAGCATATCTGAAAGAGTCATTTGTGAAGTAGGCTGTACACAAGGCCTACAGTTTGACCTCACATTTGGTGAGAGCAGTCCATGTACCAGATAAACCTGAATTCCACCAGTGTCCTTTCATGATTCTGGATTTTAAATTCTGGAAATTGTTGGTGTTTTTGGAATTCAGATGTCCATTCTTCTTGGCTTGTGTGTGGCTTCATCTCAGCATCCTGTTCTTCTCCACATCCCATTCTTCTCGGCTTGTGGGTGGCTTCATCTCTTTTATTAAATGCCAGTCTGCCTTTGAGAGGTTAGACTCTGCTAGCCTAGTTACTCTTTCAAGAATACTTTTAGCTATTGTTCTACTGCACAGCAGAAGCAGATAACATATTGGTCCACTGCCTGTTGAGTTACCTTCGAAGAAAGGGGCACTGTACCTTTTCTGGATTGCAAAGGCCACTTCATGGATGGTGCCATATTGTCCTGACCTCAGAGGATGCCTGTTGCTAAAGCCACAACCACACTTGTCTTGGCAAAGATTGGTAGTCCTTTGTTTTGTGTCTTGTTTGTCCATTTTGTCCTGTTTGTCAGCAGCTGATTTAAGGACACTTTGTTGTCCAGTGGCTAACTTTTGCCACAATGAAAGATAACTCCATATATATTTCTTCAATTCCCATATTTTTTCTGAAGTAGAATGGTGCTGCAAGGAGCCAACATGTTTCATAGTCATAAAAAAAGAAAAAAATTCTAAGTTATTAAAACATTTTAAATACCATATTCTGTAGATCTTTGAAAGGTTTGATGATTACCTGTCTATCTAAAACATATCTCTGATTAGCCTTGAAAACATACCTAATATGTCTACGAGTTCGATTGTAATGTCTAACTAATAACTTTCATTTCTTTATATCCTGTAGTTGGTAATAATAATATTCAAGTATTAGCAAATTGTATTACATTGATAAATGAACTGTATAAGTACAATATCCTGAACAAGATGAGAAAAAATAATACATCATTTTCTAACAATATCGATCTCAATAGATGTATAATTTGTATACTATATATAAAAATCCAATCCAATGTAAAGTATTTAAAACTAATAATTGCCTTTTATAAGTAGATTTAATAATCTACCCTTTATCTACATCGTATCTATATACTCTCTTCACTTTTCAGAGTAGATTTAACAATCTACCCTGTATTCTATTTATTTATTTATTTATTTATTTATTTATTTATTTATTTATTTATTGTCAAGAATCTTACATCTAACCCCCTTTGTTTAACCCTTTTTCTAACTACTAACAACAGCAACAACTTGTAATCAACCCTTGTAATGAATGAAAATTATCCTAGACCCCTGGTCATGATTCCCTGCAGGAAACTGATAGAGACTTGAACAAAATAAATATTTATAGGCAGCTAAATAAAGTCTTTTATCTATAAATAATTAGTACTATATATGACCAATAATATCATAACAAAAGTTTAAAAAATATATATTTATCTTATAAATTTTGATCTAAAATTCATACCTTAAGAAAAGTTTAAAGAATCAAAATAGAATCAAAGGATTGAGATTAGTAGCATTAGAGTAGTCTCTTAACTTTTTTGTTTTCTTCTGTCACATATCAGAAGATGGCTCTTTCTTCTGGCATGATATAGAGATTTTGCATTTTCCTTTAAACAGCATACTTTGGTTTAAAGAAGGAGAGAGCCATTCTCCAAATCCAAAGCCAGTTTTAATTTTTAATTGAACTGGGACTAAAAGAAGCCCCCTTGTGTTAAGTGTCTGAAGAGAAGAGTAGAAACAAACATTTAGGAAGACTTATGAAATTTTATAGGTGATATACCAATAGGCTAATTTACTATTTTTCTTGGGACATTTTTTCTAAATGATTTGTTCTTTTTCCTCAGATGTCTCATTTGTTCAGTGTTCTTCAGATTCCTTATGCTTCATTCTTCTGAAAGACAAAAACTAAAACCCTTCCCCAAGGCTAACTTTGGGGAGGTCCCCTTTTGGCAAGTTATATCTGATTAAACAAAAAGCATTTGTTAGTGGTATAATTTAATTTAAATTGGATGGTCATGCTGGTTGGTAAAGTATCCCCTCTTCTAATTAAGTGGTCTCTCTTTTTTAAATCAAACCTTTATCAATTTTGATGGTATCCACAGCTTATCTTCTCCTGTAGAAACAAAAGCAAAAACTCGTTGCCAATGTAACACATATCCTGGTTTCCATTCTGAGGTCAGCACATCCTTAAAGTCTAGAGGCTGATTTAATTCTGTAGTTTTTTTCTATTATTAAACAGCCTGCAGTTTCTCTTTGCTTAAAGGCCATTGCTGAACCTATACAGACTTTTCTCTTAACCATTTTAATGGTAGAGTATTTGGTTTCTTTGACAGATCAACAGTTGTGCTTTGTTCTTGTACCATCTGGATGGCTGGTGACTTCACTTTATAGTATTTCCTAATATTTCTCTCAGAAACATGTGTTAGTTTATGGTTTGCTTCTGAAGTTGGAGGAGTATTCCATTGTTGTAACAGATCACACCCCATAAATTCATAGCTAGATTAGCCACATATGGATTTAATTTTCTTCTCTGTCCTTCTGGCCCCATTCATTTGGTCCATCTTGGGCTCTGTTTCACTTGAGATAATGTTCCAATTCCTAACAGCGGAACATTTACCCCCTGAAGAGGCCAATTTTGGTGCCAAAATTATGGTGCAATTATTTTAACATCTGCATCTGTGTCTACAAGACCTTCCAAGAGATCATCATTTATTTGTATTTTTAATTTTAGTCTTTCTTCATTTATAGAAGTTTGCCAAAAAAAAAATTCTGTATGATTTCTCCTGAATTTTCTTTTCTCTCTGCTACAGCTGTTCTATCACCCTGAGCTATCTGGTTTATTCCAATAGTCATTTGTTTATTTTATTGCTCTGAGAAGGGGTTTCTTTCTATGATGGCATGAAAGCACTGAACTGAATTTGCCATGGAGCCTGCAAGAGGACCCTCAGGGAGTTTCCCAATGGCAGAGGCAAAGGATTACCTTGTCTGTCCTTTGGTGATCTACATTTGTTAGTCCAGTATTAACATTTGCCACACCTTCTACATAATCCAGAAGTGAATGGCATTCTGTTGCCATTGTTCCTTGAATAAATATTATTTCTAGGAATGACCTGTCTACAGTCCTTTTTCAGATGACCTTGTTTTCTGCAATTAAAACAACTGATATTATTATTTTTCCTTATTCTTTTGATATCACCTCTCCTATTTATATGTTGTCATGGTCATGAGACTCAATATTAATTGTGTCCTAGATCTAATCCTCCAAGGGTGCTCATTTTGCTGTTAACAGCCTGATTATTCTTTTGCATGCTGCATCCACCTTCTCAAAAGCCAAAGTTTCAATTATTATCTGTCTAGCTCCTGAATTTTATATCATTCTATTTACTGCTAAAGACAGCCTTTGTAAGCAATCTGTGAAGGATTCTTTGAGGTCCTGGATAACTTTTGTAAATGATTCATCTTTCTTTCCTGCTTCCTCAATTCCATCCTACATATTCTTGGATGCTATATGGCATAGAATTACAGTTTTGTTATCATATAAACATTGTCTTTGTATATCAGCATAATTGCCTTCTCCAAGAAGCTCTTCCTGGGAAATTTCCACACCTTTAGCCCTACATCATTGTTTCAACATCTACTTAATAAATGGAGAATGCATGCCATATGATACTATAGGTTCCTTAAATCTCCTTAAATCTAACTTTCCACTGGAGTCCAGTTAGCTCATAAACACCCTTGAGCATTTGGCAGTTCATGTAAGGTTATCGGGTAGATTAATGTTCGGTGTCTGGTAACCTGAGGCTGTTTTGGTGCAACTGTGTAATTCAATCCTGAGATTGGTTTACTTTAAATTCTTCTGTCTGGGTCTGAATTTCTCTATAATTCATTTTAACAGGTTTTTCTAATACTTTTATCTTGGCACTCAAATTGACCAACCTTTTTAACTTCTAAAATAAAAAATGATAAAACAAATCCTATTCATAATTGTTGCTACATACATGCCATCAACATTAATTATCCTCTCATTTAATTGTTACATTTTCAGACTGCCTAATGTATTATCAAACAGAGACCAAATTCTTTCCATTGTATAAATATTTTCCACATTTTAATGTGGGAAAAATCCTCTTTTAATTAATTTCTCCCTTTAAGATATCTTAATTGACTTACCAGGTCTGCCAACTGTGCAGAACATTAGAAGTCTGAGGTAATTCAAAGCAGCTACTGAGTGTGGTAGCAGTCCAAGATGGGAATCTAGAGAGAGCCCACCACCCACCAAGAGAGAAAAAAGCCAAAGAGACTCTAGCCAGTTGGGGTAGAAAATCAGCCATCTGCAGCTCTGGCCTGAGCCATGCAGCTCAAGCCTGAGCCTGGGATTGTGTAAGGCCACAAAGGGCTTTTTAGTGAGTTCTTACCACATTGGAGTGCCAAATGTAGACAAATTTCTAAATGGTCTTGTTAAATATAAAATACAGAGACAGCTATAGGGGTAAAAACCTAAGCGATCAGAGAAATAGGGAAAGCCACATCTAACATCACCTCACCAATTCCATATGCTGATTTACTTCAAAGAGAAAGATGAGCTTTGAAGATACTCCATATGAAGTTTATGTTCTTGGCCAAAGTAGCCATTTGGGCAAGAAATTGCTCTTGCCTGGACTGCTGATAGTATGTTGTATAAAATGGACATGCAGGACCCATAGGATGGTGATTACTGAACTTTATAAGATGATATGGTTCTTCAGATTCCTGCTTCATAGAGGAAATGGACAGATATTCTACATGACACAGCAAGAACCGAATGAGAGACTCTGTGCCTATAGGCTGAAGATTGATGCCACAATGTTGCAGAGGAACATTGGATGACTGTCCAGGCAGGCAGCTGTCTCATCATTTCCAGAATTTTGGAAGTTGCTTACAATGTTCTTCCTGTTTACTTATGAAATATATCCTCCTGAGTTCTTTGATGTATTTGAAGATAGTTAGTTAAAATTATAATTTTCCTTAGTCATGATAAAAGAAAAAATAGTTATGAAACTTTAGATTCACAAACACAGGATAGATAAAATATTTTGTTTAATGTTGCCAAATACATATAGACTAGATATATAACTAATTCCTTCTTGATAACTGTTTGTGATATGTAAATTTACTAGGTTAAAGTTAAAAACCTTCTTTTTGATTAGACAGAAAAGGGGAAGTGTGCTGTGGGATGGTCTGTATGTCAAATTGTTCTGATTGGTCAATAAATAAAACACTGATTGGCCAGTGGCCAGGCAGGAAGTAGGTGGCCAGGCAGGAAGTAGGTGGGACAAGGAGAGAGGAGAATTCTGGAAAGCAGAAGGCTGAGGCAGAGAGACACTGCCTGCCGCCGCCATGATGAGCAGCATGTGAAGATGCCGGTAAGCCACCAGCCATGTGGCAAGGTATAGATTTATGGAAATGGATTAATTTAAGCTATAAGAACAGTTAGTAAGAAGCCTGCCACAGCCATACAGTTTGTAAAGCAATATAAGTCTCTGTGTTTACTTGGTTGGGTCTGAGCAGCTGTGGGACTGGCGGATGACAAAGATTTGTCCTGACTGTGGGCAAGGCAGGAAAACTCTAGCTACAGAAGTGTTGGTGGATGTTATTCTGTATGTTGTGAATATATATTGCTCTGATTGGTTGATAAATAAAATGTTGATTGTCCAGTAGCCAGGTAGGACATATAGGTGGGTCAAGCAGATGAGGAGAATTCTGGGAAGAAGTGGGCTGAATCATGAGTAGCCAGCCAGACACAGAGGAAGCAAGATGACAAGGCAGAACTGAGAAAATTTACCAAGGCACATGACTAAATATAGATAAGAATTTTGGGTTAATTTAAGCGTAAGAGCTAGTCAGTAATAAGTGTTAGCTAATGGCCAAACAGTTATAAATAATAGTAAGACTCTGAATGATTATTTTATAAGTGGATGCAGGACTGTGGATGAGAAAGTTTTGTATGGACCATGAGGGGCTGGGCAGGACACTGAAAATCTTCCAACTACATCTGACTATTTCTTCAAATGTCTAGATAGTTAAATTTATTGGATTTTTTGTGGTTAGTAAAATGCTATCTTACTTTCCATTATAATAGAGAGTATAAATTTATAAGGAGATGTCCAAATGGCACTAAATGCCATGCCATGATGTAGTATAGTATAGGACTATAGAATATGAATACTGAGTTAAATTACAGAGTTGAGACTCCTTATCTTCTAATTCATTTGTATCAGTTTTAATATCCACTTTACATGTTCACATGAAATGAAACAAGATATTAGTAGTTCCATCCCATAAACCCAAATGGTACCATTCCTGGCACACTCTTGATAATCTAGATCTTCAAGTCTCCTTGTAAAAGAACAAATTAATGTGTTTTTGCTCTCCTACCGAGGAAGCCAGTATCTCAAATGATATTATCATATGCTTAATTTGGCTTTATATATAGGAAAAGTAGTTTTTTTCTATTTACTGGAAAAAATCACCAACAATGACAACCAAGATATAGTATAAATACGACAGGGTAGCAAGATACCAACAACTGAACATCAAATGCAGCAGCTGGTATTATTACAATAAATTTTAAAGGAGCAGTTAGAAATCACCAGTTTTAAATCTCTGCTAATGCAGAGATCTATAAATTCATACTCTATTATAATAAAAAGTAAGAGAGCACCGTGGGAGCCCATTTTCAGGTTCCTCATGGCTTTATCCAGCATGTCTGCATAGAGAGGATGATTAGGACCATAGGCCTGCATGCAGGTATCTGAGATGGTCTGCACGTGACTGTGCTGGGGGGAGGTCTTTTGCTCCACCCCTTGGCATCTCTATAAATACCCTAGGGCAGAGACAGTCAGGGCCCATTGGAATAGGTTCCAGGCCCTCTTAAGGCTATCCTTTATTTTCTACCTGTTTATCTCCACCATCTAAATCCTTCTATCTAATATTTCCTGTTGCTTGCACTCAAGAAAACTCTGGGGAACTGTGGAGTTTGTAGGTAAATACCCTGCAGAATGGTGCGATGAACAGGGACTAAAGAAAAAAAAAATAGGGACTAAAGACAAATGAACAGGCACTAAAGACAAAGTAATAAGAACCAAAGACAAAGGAAAATAAAAGCAATATTTACTTTTATTACAGTTTTTGACAAAAGTGCTGAGTCATGTGCTACCAGTGGAAAAAGAAAGGTACATGTCTAGTGTTGTAATGGAATATGAAATATGAATATTAATAAGAGGCAGGGGTTTTTATCATCAAGAAAAAAGGAAAAAACAGACTGGAAGGATGTCTGATGCTGCAGTGCAAAGATCTCCTCTAAAATTTTTTATCTTGTGTCTCTTTCTCAATTTCTATTTGTGAAAAATAAATATCAGTTATAGTGTAGTAATGTAGTATAGGAAAAACTTAGATGTGTAATATGGTGTAGAAAAAATTTAAGATAAGGCAACTAGACAGAAAATCTCTTCAATTTTCTAACTTTGGGGGCTATGAATGCATATTGGGAAAATAATCTTTTTTTGAGCTTTATGGGTAGTAAAAAAATCTCTTTTTTGAGCTTATAAGGCAGAAAAAGTTTCCTATGGAAGCTTTTGGCCTAGGGTCAGCTAAAATGCTAAGTCCAAGTGGCAGGAGAAAGTTATTTCTCCCTGAGGCAAAAAATGCGGGTGTAAGAAGACAAAGTTTAATGTTCAGAAGTTTTGGGAAAAGTCATTCTTTCTCTCTTAGGGAAAAAAATCTTTCTCTTAAACTAAAAGCTTTTCTTGGATCAATTTATTGCAGAGTCCAGAAGACTGTTACTCTGAGTTCTCTGAGAGTACTTGAATCTTTCCTAAAAGGAGAAGCATGATTGAGTTTGTAGAATCCAGGCAAAATAAAAGTTGGCATGGTATTTAGCTTTCCTACCCAGCATTTCCATGGCCAATTATTCTTGTGTAGAGGATCACCAATCACTTCATGGTAGAATATCACTCTTGTTGGATGCCATATTCTGGGTTTCCTTGAACCCTTGCTCAGTGTGAGTAGAGCTTCCTGAATACTCATCAATTTTATAACCAAGCTTATACTTTCATATACATACTCTTACAGTGAAGGTCCTAGACTCCTGTAAGTGGTAGCCCTGTTAAGCCAGTTGTTTTTGTATTTTGTAGGGTTTTTGTAGCTTATAGAGGTAGCCTCTTCAAGCTAGTTCTTTTTGTAGCTTATAAGTTTCACAGCTGGGTAAAACTGATGATTCCTTTTCTCTTTCACTAGCATGCACAGCTCCTTCCAGCCCTGTGAAAGCTAGCCAGTATAAACAGACATTTCCTGTCCTGACCACCCAGTCCCAAATGACCTACTCAGAGGCTTAATGTTACTTATAAATGCTTGGCCAATAGCTGAGGCTTGTTATTAGCTAACTCTTACATTTAAATTAACCCATATTTCTATTTATGCTTTGCCACATGGTGGTACCTTTATCAGCATGGCACAATAATCTCCTACTGCCTTTGCATCTGGCTGATGACAATTCTCTCTGCCTTTCTCCTTTCCATCATCTTCATGTTGGTTGCCTTGCCTATATTTCCTGCCCAGCTACTGGCCAATCAGTATTTTATTAAACCAATTTGAGTGACAAATCTTTACAGTGTACAAGAGGATTATTCCACAGCAGGTCAGTAGTGATGAAACTTCCAAGCCAGGACTAGCTTTACAGCTCCTTGTCTCAGGACTCAGGTATGTGGTCTTAGCAACATGGTCTTAGCATCATGTTCTTAGGAGTAACCAATAGCTTTGGCAGTAGCTTATAATGTATGGGTGTCTACAGGACCTCATTGGCCAATACCTACAAAAAGAGGTAATTCATTCCCACCACTGACATTTTTTTATAGTCTATGGTGTATAGTAGTGGTATTATTTCTTCATTATAGGGGAACTTGAATTTATCTTCCCCATATCATATTTGTATATGGAACTTCTACAATAGTAGGTTTAGTGGCACAAACATCATGGAAGTAACCAACCACTTTCTGATTGGATTTAAAGACTGTTTCACAAAATGAAATCTATACCAATATCTTGCTAAGATCCTGTGCCTGGACAGGTCATAGGCCACAGGGGAGAATGTACTACTATTTTTCTGCTAACTGGATATAGTATTCAAATAATCATTATACTCATATACTCACGAATCTCTCTACCCTTATCAGAGAAGCTTCTATTTGTAATAGATGATACTTAACACAGAAATCCACAGCTGGTCATGATCTAGAAAATAAGATACTATAGAATGGTCAGCCCTAAATTGGACATTAACATCATATTCTTTCTTCCAAGGCTTAGGGGCCATTGCAAAAGAGGGTCAGAAATATGATAAAAGCCAGAAGCATAGATGACAATAAGGAAACAATGACTGCTTGACACAATAGTGGAGCTGCAAAAATGAATTAATGGAGATTGTGACAGCATGCACAAGGCCTGTTCAAATTCAGCCAGATCAAGTCCTAGCATGGAGAGTGGAAGTGAGCACCAAGTCCCACCCATATCAGATGAGCTACTTATAACTGATAGCTGCTAGAAGAGGGAAAGTAGTTTTTTAAGAGTATATCTCCCGGGGTAGATTGACCAGGCTCCAGTGGAAGGCCACACATCTAAGAATATATGGACAGCATAGATTTTACTGGATTTTTTTAAGAATTAAAGATATAAAGTTGGGTGGGAAGTGGTGGTAGATCTTGGCGGAGGTGGAGGATCAGTGGATGTGATCAACACATATTGTGCAAAATTCTCAACTACTCTTTTAAAAAGAAAATGTCTCTGATCAAGGATGGGAAACCAAAGGATATATTGATATCATTTCAAAGATGGATATAAGGACAAGATAAATGGAATACATCTTGGAGTGGGAGACCTTGTTGGTCAATGTACAAGCAGCTGACGACTCAAGGGATTTGGCAACCACCAATGTAGCCTCAGCTCTTGAGTACAGTAGTTAGAGAGCCAACAGGTAGTTGATAAAGTGCTGCCTCCTACCAGTTCATTTTCAGAATTAGTCAACTACTTATTCATCTTTTCTCAGATACGTACAAGTGTCTAAAAAAGAAGGCTTAGAACACAATATTTATGCCTACAGTGATGTTCATTTCCTATAAATTAATACTACAAACAGAAAACCACATCCATTGAGACATGGTGGTAGTGAGGAATAGCTTCTTTTAATGAAGTTTAATCTACTTTGAATTTATCTGTAGGTGACACTCTCTTCTTTCTGACCTGACTTCAATTTAAATATTTCCTCAAAGGGTAAATGTATATTTTCTTGAAGCAGATATGGTATCTATCCTATTATCCTATTCCTCAGAGTTTAAGCAACTTGTTTTTTTCTTCTTTTTTTTCCCTTTATTTTTGGAAGAACATCAAGTGGTGTGCATCCTGCTGCATCTGGCTACTGTATGATGTAGGAGGCCTGCTTCTGACTGACTCCTGTAAAGGAAATAATAGTAACACTTCAGCTCCATACTGGGCTGTTATTAAATATTTTGAACTGAAATCTTGTAATTGCAATTAATGTTGTATTAAAAGATTATTTAATGAAGCAGATCATGCTGGGAATGAGTATTATACTGGCTCCAAGGAGCCTGCCTCCTATATACCTGGAAAAAGTCCTGACTATTGTAGAAAATAAAGATGATCATGTTTGCCAGCTTCAAAGAATAGGCTTCACACTAGAACTATCAAGACCTGTTGCTTTCGGCACACATGCTTGTGTGTGTGTGTGTGTGTGTGTGTGTGTGTGTGTGTGTGTGTGTTCCTCAAATGAATAAAAATGATGCCAATGACTCATGACAAGTTGAACAGAAGTTTCTAGCTTTAACTGCAATATTTAATTTGGAAGTATTTCACATAGAAAAACTCTGTGTATGTTATTTAAAAAAAATTCCTCTTCCTATTTTTCATTGCTTTCATAGTTTTCTTTCTTTTGGACAAGTTTGTCAGAGTTTTATACCTAATTCTGGAGTAAAAACTTATTAGTACTGAGAAGTTGGTGACATCACTGGGACATTATCTCATTACAGGCCAATATAGGGTTTTCTTTACCAAGAAATTGGACTCTGTTTAGGGAAAATGACTTTTAAGACAAATATGTAGTTGCTGTGATTTCTAAAGCTTATTGGCAAAGGCTGCTTGAACATTTCTCTGTGCCAATTAAGAACCAGTGTACCTGCAGAAAAAAAGCATGCAGCTGATTTATATGAGCAAGTCCTCCATTGACAAGGTTGAATGCAGCACTAACCTTGTCTTTGACCTTTACTCATTAGATAGCAGTAGAGCCTCTTTCCACAGTTATAGTAAAACATATGTATGTAGTTGTTGATCAAATTTCCCTGGGGGGACAAATTCATCACCATGTGAGAGCCATTGTTCTAATGTGATCTTCTAATCATTCATAGCATGGGCTATTATACTTTTCATTTAATAGATAGGGGAAACTGGGGTTCTGAGAATTAATGTCCCATGTGGCACAATCCCTAGTTTCTTCCCTGCCTAGTTTCTGTAGGCTGTTATACAATGTGATCAGTAGAGTGGACTCCAGGGTTAGCTTTCGATCATATGGAATATAGATTAATTCACATTTGAAGTCTTGAGTTTCTATCAACCAGTTTTAAACTGGGCAGGGGATAGAATTTTGGATAGAAGTCTAATGAGCCACCCAGGATCCATACTTTCACACTCAATTTTCATAGGATAAGAAATTTTTGTGGATGATGTATTATCTAGAGTTACTTCTTATTGTTCCTATGAATGTCTAAGGTCCTTCAGAGCCAAATGAAAAGGAGAGAGATAAATCACTGTGAGAAGTAGGTTCTGACTGTGTAATTTTGGGTACCCCTTGTCCTTCTCTGCTTTTCATATGTGCATTTATGCAAGTGGGGAATTAGATTTTGTTATCTTAGAAGTCCATTTTGGTTCTTATGTCTTGCAAAAGAGCTTAGCCAAGATTAACAGGAACATCCATTAGGTTCCCTTGAGACTCAGCATTACTAGCTTAATTTGTACTAATTTGATGACTGACTTGGAAGGACTTACAGAAAGCCTCTCAGGAATAGCATCCTTCTACATACTTCTGAGGGCCTGAGCCCATCTAGTTCTGAGGGAAGTGTTCAAAGAAGAAAACTTCTTGTCACTACTTGTTTTTCTAGGATCTGAAACCTATTACAAACAAGCTTGGGAAACACCACTGATTTGGCACCATAAAAGAATATAAAGACTTTTGCTCATAGTATATGGCTTTTATTAGGTTGCTGGTGGAAAGAAGAGCAAAGCATTTCTTATTATATATCTTCAGGTTAGAATTTTATTGCTTTTGACCAAAGGCCATTGAAATATTTATAGAGCAAAGTGTAGATACAATGTGATTAAAAAAAAAGAAATTAGAAAGATGAAAACTAAGAGTAAGTCTCTGAGAGTACAAAGATTGGATCCATTTTCATATTGTTTTCATAGAGGAAATCATCCTTGACTGCTTTAACTAGAGTCTAACGTAGCTTGTGCTTCAGTAATGAACCCAATAGAAATATACATATGGCATATGACTGCAAAATGCCACTATTAGGAAGAATTAGCCCTCAAACTTTGGGCTGTTTTTAAAAACAGATGACTTTGTACAAGTATGACTTGTCTCACATGTACAAACCTTTCCAGGCTAGGGGATTTGAGCTTCTCCTGCCTTCAGTCATTAAGTATAAGCTTGCCTTGGGAAAGGACACTGGACAGGAATTGTGCACATTTAGATCACCTATGGGAGCTTTAGAAAATGCTGTGGCTAGGGTTCATGGTACTTGGCAATTCTGACTCATTTTACCTAGCATGTGATCTGAGTGGTAAGATTCTTAAAAATCTGGAGATGATTCCACTGAGTAGCTGAAGTTAAGAACTATGCTTTACAGGCTTGTTTTTGAAAGGTAGCTTTTCTAAGTGATTCTTTGTTGTTGTTGTTTTTTGTTTGTTTTCCTTGTGGAATAATAGTTCTGGCAAAATATTAAGGCTTTCTCAAATGGTGTTCAATCTGACTCTTGATCAGATATGTACCCATAAGAGCCAACTTATTGTTGTCATCAGAGAGTCTTTATCTGATAACTGACAGAGGCAATGCAGAGGTGCATAGCCAAGCACACCAGCTGAGCTCTGGGAGTCCACTTGATGAGAGGGAGGAGAGATTGTATGAGTCAGTGGTGCCAAGGTGAAGACAGAGGAACCCACAGAGACAACTGACCTGAGCCCTTCGGAGCTCATGAACTCTGGACCAACAGTTAGAGAGCCTGCATGGGACTAACCTAGGCCCTATGCATGTGTGTGACACGTGTGGGGCTTGGTCTCTTTGTAAGGCTCCTAGCCCTCTCCTTGGCACATGAGCTGTCTTTTGGAAACTTATTCCTCATACTGGATTACCTCACCTAGCCTTGATGCAGGAGCTTGATCCTGCCTCAACTTGATGTGCTACTCTGTTGATTCCCATGGAAGGCCTGCCCCTTTCTGAACAGAGAAGGAGTAGGTGGGTTGAGGATAGACAAGAGATGGGGATAGGGCAGCACTGGAAGAGAGGAGTGAGGGGAAACTGGTATATAAAATAAGTGAAAAAATTTAATAAAAAGGAAAGACCAATTCAGTTAGATTTTCTTTGACTCTGCTTTTGATTTTTTATGTTTTAACTTATTATTATTATTGTTATTGTTATTATTATTGCATGTGTTGTATGTAGTTTTGGGTACAGACACACATGTGCCATGGTGTACATGTGAATGTCATAGGACAACTTTTGGGAAATAATTATCTCATTCCACCATGGATTCTAGGAATTGAACTCAGGTCTTCAGAATTATGTAACAAGTGCTTTCACTCACTGAACCAACTCAGCAGCCTTGACTCCATTTTTCTCCTTTACTCCAGGCCTATGCATTAAGTTGTCCAGTGGACTCCCCTTAAATGTCCTTGAAGTCTTCAAATACCATGAGTCTGAGACTGGATTCAAGATTGTGCTCTTAGAATTCCAACAACAAGAATGATTATTGGTGGAAGTATTAAGGCAACTCTATGTAGTTAAAAGGGAAGTTTGTTTTGTGGGGTAAGTTACAAGTAAAGGGATAGGTTACAGGGTCTGAGAAAGGTGTAGTTCAGTCTAGCAGTGGTCTCTGGAGAACTCTGATAGGTCTACCTCCAGTGTCCAGGATCCAGGAACCAAGAGAGCCAGCACATCTGGATCTCAGAACTTAAAGGCTCTTGTCTCAGCCCCGCCACGTAGGCATGACAGTTACCAGAAGCCTCAATGACTGTAGTACTTCAAGGTCATAGCTGGAATAGCCACCCACTACAGGTGATAGGTACTTATTTTAAAGTAATAATTGTGGATATGGCTAAAAGTTAGAAATGGAGGAAGACCAACTAAAGATACATTTCTAACTTAGAATTTAAAGAGCTGTGACTGAATGGATGTAAGGGAGGTGGAAAGAGACAATGAATGAAGCATATGAGCAGATAACAGGCACCATTCACTTTCTTTGTGTCCCTAGTCCCCACACAACTATTTATATATTGCATATTTAATAAATTGATTGAACCAATAGGAAAATTCATACTTTGATCCTTTAAAGGAATGAGAGGATAGAATGGACATTATACAAGTTATTTTTAAAACTTTTTCTTGATGTTATGAGGCTAGGCCTCAAATCAATCTGATATATTATTCTCAGTGGAAAATGTCAGGTTTTTTTTAGGTATTCTTATTATGCTCCCATGAATTCAGATTTTTGTCTGATATCCATTTGAAGTGACTGAATTTGTTATAGCAAGGTATTGAAAACATGATGGAAAGTATTAGTGCCTTTAAAAATTAATTTCTAAGCCGGGCGGTGGTGGCGCACGCCTTTAATCCCAGCACTCGGGAGGCAGAGCCAGGCGGATCTCTGTGAGTTCGAGGCCAGCCTGGGCTACCAAGTGAGCTCCAGGAAAGGCGCAAAGCTACACAGAGAAACCCTGTCTCGAAAAACCAAAAAAAAAAATTAATTTCTAAAATGTTTTGAGATTAGTTCTCTTTATTATCTTATCCACATGTATTCAGTTAGAATTTGGTTACTGAATCATCGACTCTCCTGAAGATTCTGAGAATAAGATCAATTAAGTGGCCCCCTTTGATGTAGGAGAATTTCAGTCTGGCTTCTATGGCTTTAGTTGTGATAGACTTTATTGCTTTAGCATGCCATTTCCAGGAAAGGGCTTAGTTAGGATAAATATTTAGCTATTTGAATACCTAGTACAAATCAATTGACTGATTATATAAGAATCATCAAATTGCCAGTATTTTCTTCTCCAAACCATCAATTTACCTTTAAGATAACTAATATTTATTGATAATTACATAAGTGAATCAAAACATGTGACACACATTCATTAAAGTGAATATTTTCATATGTATTTATATTATACTGTTTTACAAAAGAGTTAAGGCAATGTATGAAATGATAAAAATTAAATAAATAATTTGAACATTCTGGGATATAGAGGCTTCAAGCTGTTATAAAATATTAGAAAGCACAGGGATAGAAATTTTTAGTGTTATCTGAGCAAGGCAAAGTAACTTTCAAGATACCTTTTGGATTTTTGATAGTGGATTATCGTCTTGGATCATGAAGAATAAAAATATGGCATGATATTTTACAAAATATTTTCTAAGAAAGAAAGAATTATCACTGTGTGTTATGGATTTTTTCATTAAAACATTAGAAAGTATCTTTTTAGAGTTTTCTAGAATTCGAATATAAAGTAACAAGTTCCAACACTATTCACTGCTACTCTGATAAGAGCGATTAGGGCCTAGAACTACCTTGTATGATTTAAATGACAGAAAATAGTAAAAAAAAAAAAGCAAAGATATTGAGGGAGAAACATCAATAAGACCATTTGATATAGTAAATATTCTAATTAATAAATGCAGGCCAAAACTTATTTATTATTGACTACAACAACAACTTAGAATTGTATGGGGGTAATAGAACAGAGTTAGTGAGTTCAAGATTAAATATACCATTAATGTGAATGTTGAATAGAAGCTGTACTAAGATATGTCCTTGCTTTACCCTGTGCTCATAGAACTTGAAATTCCTACCCTTATTTTATCTGGGGTGCCAGTGAGAACATGCTGAAACAGAACTGAGATGCCTATCAATGATGGTGTAGGGCCATTTGGCCAGTCCTGATTTCTGGTGACAGAGTCAAAGGCTGTGACAAAATCTTCAAATACAACAGAGTAGTGTTTAATAGGGTTTCATGTGCCATGTAGAACAAATAGCAGAGTTGCTTTATTATGTATAAAATTCTATGTGCATTGAGAGTAAGTCATGCTAAACTAAATTTAATGCTTTAACTATCCACTTCAAAGGACTTTTAATAGTCTATCATTTGACTCTGATTAGGAGATTATTGCTAGATATAGTACTTCTGGCATTCTTCACAGTGATATTTATTTATTTGACAAGTATTTAATGGCTACTATATGTTGCTCTGGATTAAGTACAGTTCTAGACACTGGAGATACAGCAGTACAAAAAATATTTAAAATGCACATTTCTTGGAGCTAATGTTCTAGTAAGAGACAAAACAAATTAAATAACAGTACAGTTTATTTGTCTGTGTGATTTCTGACGGCTGGAGGGTACTTGGCCATCTGGGCCTGCAATGGGGTGGGATGTGAAGGCCTTGCTAATATTTTGACTAGAGACCTGAAGACAGAGATGGAGAGAATCACATGGCTGTGTAGGTAGAGGATCCTAAGTAAAAAGAAGACCAAACATTAGTGTCAAAGACATATGTATGGGTGTTGGAAAAACTGTGAAGAGTTCAGGCTCACTAGACTTGTAGTAGGGACATAACAGATCATTCAAACTTAGTAACTACCTTGAAATTTTACTGTGATTAGAATGAGCATGGTGTATTGTAAATGGAGAAATGAAAACTGATTGGAAGTGTGATGATTAAGTGAATTCCTAACTAGAAGAGCCACTATCCAAAGTGATTAATGAGTCTGTGCAAAAGCTAGAGGAGATCTGAGTAGCCTAACCTAGCATGGAATGCTGCCCTCAGCTGAACCATTGTACAATTCCTTTGACTTGGGTGAATAATCATGACAATATTCATAATGGTTAATACTTTAATAACAGTTATTGCAAACCAAGAAAGTTTCAATTGTTTTATTTATATTTATTCATTTATTTCTAATAACAGCTTCATGAGTAAGAACTATTAATAATTGTCATTTCTCTGATATGGTTATTAAAACACTAAAAAGCAAAATAAAGTGCCATGGGTCACAAGGCCTGCATTATGGTAACACAGATACATCCACCCTCATAATAATCACATATACTCTCAATAGACAACACATATCTGTTCACCAAATATTTAGTTGAAACAAAGTTTTATGAGAAGCAGTATTCATATGGAAGATATTACTACATTGGAATAAAGACATACACAACAGTTGTATATTGTACTCTTCAGTTTTCTTATATGAAATCTTCAGTCACAATTTAATGTTAAAATTCTCATATCAAATAATATCAAATAATGAGTTTCATTGTGGCATTTTATACATTGTTTTTAATTGATCCTTATCCATCAGTTTAGTCCATTATGCCTTGCTCATCTCCTACTGGTCTTTTTCTTTCTCCCAATATCCCTTTTTCTGTTTTCATGTCATATGTATCCAGTTTAAATTAAAAACATAGTTATACCTAAATTAATTTTATATACATATAATGACTTTTAGCTTTTACTTAGGAAAAAAAACACTAAACTGGAACAATGTTGTAATGAAACTCAGTGACTTTGGGATGCAAAGTTCTACTTGCATTTATTATCTCAACCATCCACATACACACATACACATCCTATCTGGGTATTACCTACCTATTGCATTTTGTGGGGAGGGCAGGAACAAAGGTAAATTATATGAATGGGGTATGTGAAGAATAATCTTGTGATTCTGTTGGAATGTTGTCCCATTAAGTAGATGGACAGCAATGCATTTCTTACATTAGGGAATATTGATATAACTGATCTGGTAGGGACTTAGCAGGAAGGAAAATTCTGTATCCATTTATGTATTATAGAGTAGGTCATAGAACATGATATGCAGTCCAGTGTCAATGACATACAAATTTCCCTGATTTCAATAACAGATCTATTATTAGTCCTATTCTTGTGTCTTGGGAATCCATCTCCAATTGAGTGCCTGTATTGGCACTTTAAGAGAAAAATTGGATAAACATCTGGATTATATATAGTAATATGGTAGAAGTTTTCTTTTGTCATAATTTAATTTTTTAGCCCTTCCTCCCTTCCTTCTTTCCTTTTGTAGCTTAATAGACAATCATTTAAATTTGAACATTTTTTTACTATGGTTACTTTTTTGAAAAGAATCAGCTTTTAAATAATAGTTAATGTATAAGACAGTAAATTTAATAGCCAGAAATATAACATTAAAGCAGTGTTGTATGACAATATTCCTGGAGATATCTAATAACCAGCTATTCACCCAAGACAGACTAAAGTGCATATACTACCAAAGTCCAATTTGGTGAATCAATGAGTTTTATGGAGTTACTTACAGAAATATTGGTGAGGGTTTTCTTAAAGGATCAGAAAGGACTCACAGGCAGCTGTATCGCCACCATTCCCCAGTATGGGTGACAGCTCACAAAGCTGGAAACTTGAAGCAAACTGTACAGTCTTCAGGTAGCCCAACAGGTTGGAGGGTGGCCTTTCTAGGTGCTTCAGTAGGTTTGAATGTTTTCCAGGCAGCTCAGCTGGCACTTCCTTTTTCTAGGCAGTTCAGCTGATCTCTGCTTCTTCTAGGCAGCTTGGCTGCTCTCTGGTTTTATCAGGTGGCCGGGCTTGTCTGAGATTCTTCCTTGCATAATGGCTTATCTGAGTGACTATGAGCAATTCTTACAGCCTATAGATTCTTGGGAAAGGGGTATGCTAGTGAATCTGGTCAGTTTCAGAAATTTTCTGAAGTTCTTTTGAGTTACTTACTTCCTGTATTAAAGGGCTTCCCTATTCAGGATAGAGTGTTTCACCTCCCTACAAATATCCTGTCTTAAAAAATTCTGTTCTGGCCAGGCAGTGATGGAACACGTCTTTAATCCCAACACTTGAGAGTCAGAGACAGGTGGATCTCTGTGAGTTCAAGGCCAGCCTGGTCTACAAAGTGAGTTCCAGGACAGCCAGGACTGTTACACAGAAAAACCCCATCTCAAAAAAACAAAACAAAACAAAAAACCCCAAAACAAACAAAATTTCGTTCTGTCAGAACACTGATAACATAGGCACCAAGAAGAATAATTGATAAATGAGACTTCATGTAACTGAAAAGCTTGTGTGGCATAGGATGCCATCATTTGAACAAAGTGGCAGACTGCAGAATGGAGAAGAGATCTTTTCCAATTTCACATCCAATAGAGGGCTAGTATCCAAAATGTAAGAAGAACTCAGAAAACTGTGTATGAAGAAAAAAACACACCAATTAAAGAATGGAGTATAGGCCAAAACAGAGATTTCTCAAAATACAAAACACAAACAGGTGAGAAACACATAGCCATTAGGAAAATGCAAATTAAAACTATTTTGAGATTCCATCTTACAACCCATCAGAATGACCAAGATTAATAAAACCATTGACAGCTCATGCTGCAAGCATGTAGACTAAGGGGAGCTCTTATCCATCACTTGTAAATTTGTATAGCCACTAGGGAACTCAGTGTGTCAGTTCTTCTGAAATTTGGGATCTATCTCAGGGTATTCCACTCTTGGACCTGTATCCAAAGGACTCTACACCCTACTACAGAAACACTTGATCATCCATGTTAATTGCTGCTGTACTCATAATAGCTAGAAACTAGAAATATCCTAGATTATAAACTACTAAATCATTAAACTAATTAATGTATAATGAAAGTATTATATGTTTATAAAATGGAATGTTATTTACCTGTTTAAGAAATTGAAATGATAAAATTCACAGGTAAATGATAGAGCTAGATAAAAATCAACCTGAGTGACATAACTAAGAACCTAAAGGACAAATATGGTTTGTATTTTCTTATACTTAAATATTACCTTTTAAGTCATTCATAAGCATGCTACAATCTGTATAACTACAGAGGTTATGAATAGAGTAAAGGAAAAGGTGTATGGGTAGATCTCCCAAGGAAGGGGAAATATTATATACAGTCATAGAGAGACAGTGGCCAGACTGCAACAGGAGGATTTAAAAAGCAGGGAGAAGGAACTGGGGTAAGGGAAAGAAACAGGGAGTGACAACTAACACTAGGGTCCATTTGAAGGTTCATATAGAAATCTACTACTGTAGAAGCTTCTTAAAATATATACATATATCAATTCTAAAAGGAGTTACCCAATAACTGGGGATATAATACTCCAACTAGACATTATTTGCTACCAAATGAAACTAGCAATGGATTAATCTAATTGAATTATTGGCCAAAATGACCCATGGGAACCCCCAAACAATGCAGGCTATTGCTTGTTCTCCACAATTTGATAGTAAGGTCCTGTTGCTGAAGATAACACTTTCATATCTCATTAAACACAGAGACATCGAGCTGGTTCCTAACTAGAACCTTCACCCCTACTGACTAGTGTTCATGGTACTGGAAGGTTCTTTGCATTATATCAGAGGAGAAAGGTAACCACCAACCCATGTACAACCCCTGTGATATACCTGCACGATATGCTGATACAATGGTGGCAGAAATGTTGTTAGAATAACCAACCCCTATTTTATTGGATTTAAGTTCTCCTCCATGAGTTGGAACCTATGACTAACACTGCTTGGGTGTCCAAGAACATGAGACTAGATAGACCCTGTATTGGTGAAATTATTAAGGCCACTCCACATAGTTAAAAGGAAGATTTATTTAGTGGGTAACTTACAAATGAAGGGATAGTTAGGTCATGGGGTCTGGGGAAAGTGTATTGCAGTCTAGTGGTGTTCTCTGGAGTTCTGCGTGGTCAACCTCCACTGTCCAGGGTCCAGGAACAGAGCACAAGCTGGCCCATCCTGATCTCGGGTCTCCAGGGTCCTCTCTTGGCCCTGCCTTGTAGGTGTGGGCTTGCTAAAGCCTCAATGGGGGTTGGAACTTCCAGATTAAAGCTGGAATGGCTACCCACTACATCTCTCCCTTTTTATCTAAATAAGTTTTTACCTAATACAAGACTATATGCAAAGGAATGGTTATCAAATATTGTCCAGGAATAATGATGGATAATGACCTAGATAAGATAGAACTACAACCAATGTGAACAATATCAAGCAAGAAACACATACTAAAATCCAGAGAAGTATAGACCATAGGTAAATGGCATGTTACAAACATCATTCCAAAAGGTGTCCTATCTTAAAAATCCTGAATCCAAATCTTAATATGTTCTGTCTAAGATTATATGTATACACACACATACACACACACACACACACACACACACACACACACACACACACACACACACAAAGTTGTAACTATAACTGCTAGTCCTCAAGCCCATCAAAGACCTGAGAAGGAATATAATGGTACCTGAGAAATCGTAGATAGATGCAAGCAACTTTCGGGAATCTTGCAAGAGTAGACCAAGACAGCTGGCAGCTTGGACAGTCACCTAATGTTTCTCAGCATTGTTGGTGTATTCAAATTGGCAACAGGCCTAGAATATCTGACAGACCATTTTCATAAGCAGGAATTCTGAAAGACCATCTTACCCTGTCTTGGCAGAGTACAGTGGTCACTTTGCTTGTGTCCTGCTTGTCCAGAAAGGACAGCATTGCATTCATACTGTCTGCAGTCGAGGCAAGGGCAGTTACTAGCCCAGTAGGCGATTTTGTGCCAAGAAGACAAACTTCCAAATGGAAATGTCTTAGAAGCCCAACATTCTCTTGGGATCAAATTGGTGCTGCCAGGAGCAATTGTGTCTCATGTCAACAGAATTCTAAGTTATTTAAATGCCATATTCTCTAGGTCTATGAAGTATTTGAAGATTACCTGTCCATCTGACCTATGTATCTGTAAATCTGATTAACCTAACTAATGTAACTATAGAGATGACAAACATAGGTGACTATAAATCTATAAGTGTTATCTACCGAAATAACCTAAGGACTAAGGATTCATGTAAACAAGGTAAACAGTCTATAAGCAAATGTATGGTAAAGAACGATGACTTCAAAATTGTGACTATACACAAGATATTTATAACAGAGGTAGGAATATATAGTGCAATATGCAATATGACAATAATCTTAAATATATTTCAATATACCAAATATCCTAAACAGAAGTAGAACATATATAAAGTACTACAGATATAAATTTACTTTTGCATCAATATTCAAATATTTCAAATAAGAGTAGAAATATATCTACATTATAACAAATATAGTTCTATATTTGTATCAGTATACAAATTATGTTAAACAGGAATATAAAAATAGTTTACATTTGTATCAACATATAAGAATACATAACTGCAGATTATCTAAGGCTGCTATTTTACTAAATTTGTTTACTAGTATATACGACAATCTACCATAATATCTTATACCTATCCATTCCATTTCTTCTTTTCCTTTTTTATTTTAGGAGAATACTGAGTCTAATATTTTCTTCTACCCCCAACCCTATAACCATCATCCATAACCCTGAGAATTATGAAACCTAAGGGAGAAGGGGTGTCCTTTTCTTATAATTGCTTCCTGCTGTTTAGAGGGTGATGGTATCTCTGTTGGGTACTGTGTGAAAGCTCAGATAGTTAAATCTCAGTTAGACTAACTATAGGTTCCACAGTAAGTCTTAGAGTAATGGGTAAGATTGTCTAAAATTCTGGCAAGAAGTGTAGTATGATGATGATTACCATAGTATCATTCTGTATTGGGTAGAGTTGTTGTTGAGGCCCCCGTCTTCCTTCTGAAGACTTCAGAGATTGCTATTGGAAAAACTTATTTGTTATCAAACTGGAAAGTTTGGATATAAAGAGGACATAACATGTAAGAAAGGATTCTGAGAAATCAAGAATAAACATGGAGAGAATTAGAATCTTGAAGACAATGGTCCTTTTTTATTGGTTTCCTTCTGTCCCACACCAGAGGGCTCTTCTGATATGGGACTGAAGAATCTCTCAACCTTTTCTTTCAGCAATATGCTTGGGTTTAGAGAAGGAGTGAGCCAATTCCATCTCCAAAGCCAGCGTGGCTTATAGTTGAATTGGAACCACAACTTTTTTAGATTGATAGAGATATAGATGTTAGACAGTGAGATTTTTATCCTGTGTAGATTGGTACCAATAGATTCTTTCTTTCTGCTCTAAACATCTGGATATCCAAGGCCTTATGATTTCTGGACAATGGGTATTTCCATTATCCTGGAAAGACAAAAACAGAACCCTACACCAACCTTTGATTATTAAATTTTTCTTACAACTTGTAAAGATGTCACATTGGTGGATGATCTTTTACTTCTCCTCGTCAAGGCGATTTTCCTGTTAGAATAGAATTTTTATTTTGTTGGTATTCATAACTTTTCTTCTTCTGCAGAAACAAAGCAAAACACCTTCCCCAACATAAAACATATCCAGGTTTCCATTCTGAGGTCAGCACATCCTTGAAATAGACTGGTTGGTTTAGCTCAGGAGTTTTGTCTTTCATCCATTGTCTCTCTGCAGCTGTTGTTCCTTTCTCATCAGAATCTAGAAAATTCAAGTTTAATAAAGCACTATGCAATCTATTTCTGGGAGTCATTGTTACCTGTTGCTGTTTATTTAGCATATCCTTTAAAGTTTGATTGGATCTTTCTATGACTGCTTGGTCTGTGGGATTGTGTGGTATACCTGTAACATGCTTTTTATTGTAATAAGCAAAGAATTGTCTCATTTTATTGGAGACATATGCTGGAGCATTGTCTGTCTTAATTTGTACAGGTATTCCCATGATGGACATAACTTCTAATAGGTGTGTAATCACAGAATCAGCCTTTTCAGAACTCATAGGAATTGCCCATGATAATCCTGAATAGGTGTCAATGGTATGAAGTACATACTTTAATTTTCCAAATTCTGCAAAATGAAACATATTCATCTGCCAAATTTCATTTCTTTGTATACCTCTTGGATTACTCTCTGCAGATAATGGAGTTTGGTTATAGATGGAACAAGTAGGACATTTTTCACAATATCCTTAGCCTGTTGCCAAATGATGGAGAAATCCTTCTTCAAACCTTTGCTATTTACATGGTGTTTCTTATGAAATTCTGAGGCTTCTAGCACATTACCTATTAGTAACTGATCAATCTCATTATTACCTTGTGCTAGAGGTCCTAGCAGACCTGTATGGGATCTGATATGTGTCATATATATAGGATATTCCCTTTTTCTGATTATTTCCTGCATTTGTATGAATAATGAAGTTAATTCTGTATTATCAGAATAAATTCAATAGTTTCAATATGTAAAACAACTCTCTCTGCATATTGAGAGTCAGTGACTATATTGAGGGGTTCTGTGAAGTCCATTAGTACCATAAGAATGGCATACAGTTTTGCCTTTTGTACAGAGATGTATGGAATTTGTATCAATTTACTTAAGTCTCCTGATATATATCCTGCTTTCCCTGATTTATTTGCATCAGTATAGAATTTGAGGACTCCAGAAATCGGGTTTTGTTTTACAATGTGAGGAAGGACCCATTCAGTCTTCTTTATGAATTCTATTCTCTTGCTTTTGGGATAGTGGTTGTTAATCTCTCCCAAAAAGTTACTGCAGGCTCTCTGCCAGTATTCATTATCTTTCCATAGTGATGAAATTTCCTCATTAGTTAAGGGTACTACAATTTCTGCTGGGTCCATTCCTGTCAACTGTCGAAGTTTTAATTTACCCTTTTGAATCAAGTCAGAGATCTTTTCTATATAAGATTTTAATTTCTTATTTGGTTTACATGGTAGAAATATCCATTCCAATATATCTTCCCTCTGCATCAAAATACCTGTGGGCGAATATCTGGAGGGCAATATGACAAGAATGCATTAAGTTCTGGATCCACAAGATCTACGTGTGCTTCTCGAATTGTCTTTTCTACTAGAGCCAATTCCTTCTCAGCTTCGGCTGATAATTCTCTTGGACTATTTAATTCTTTGTCCCCTTTTAGAGTATTAGCCAAATCTTGTAGTCCATTTTTGGGTATTCCCATAATACCCAGTGAGTTGGAAATGCTTCCTAATAACTTTTGAAAATCATTGAGTCTTCAATCGATCTCTCCTTAGTTGTACCTTTTGGGGTCTAATTTTTTGTAACTCTATCTTATATCCTAAGTAATTAATAGAATCTTCTCTTTTTTTACTTCTTCAAACATGCTTTCTAATGTATCTAACTTTGGATCAGCTAATAGGATATCATTCATATAGTGATGGATTCAATTTATGGATTGTGGAAACTTTACACAAATTATTTCCAATGATTTTTGCACAAAGTATTGGCACAAAGTATGGCTGTTTAACATTTCCTGTGAGAGGATCTCCCATTGATATCTCTTGACTGGCTGAGAATTGTTATAACTAGGTACTGTGAAGGCAATTTTTTTCTCTATCATTTTCCTGTAAGGGTATGGTAAAGAAAGAGTCTCTTAAGTCAATAACTATTATAGGCCATTCTTTGGGTAGCAGAGAAGGCAAGGGCATCCCAGTCTGTAGGGAGCCCATTGCCAGAATTACTTCATTAATAAAGAGCCACACATTTCCTAGTTCTCCCCCTTCCTGCCACCCTTCCCTTCCCCCCAGCACACTCCCCTTTCCCACCACCTCCAGATCAAGGCCACCCCCGAGGACTGATATCAACCTCATAGACTCAGTCCAGGCAGCTCCAATCCCGTCCTCCCAGATTGAGCCAAGTGTCCCTGTATAAGTCCCAGGTTTCAAACAGCTATCTTATGCAGGCCAGGACCTGGTACCACTGCCTAGATGCCTCCAAAACAGATCAAGCCAATCAACTGTCTCACCTATTCAGAGGGCCTGGTCCAGTTGGGGGCCCCTCAGCCTTTGGTTCATAGTTCATGTGTTTCCATTCGTTTGGCTATTTGTCCCTGTGCTTTATCCAATCTTGGTTTCAACAATTCTTGTTCATATAAACACTCCTCTTTCTCGCTAATTAGACTCCCGGAATTCCACCCAGGGCCTAGCTGTGGATCTTTGCATCCAGATTCCTCAGTCCTTGGATGGGGTTTCTGGTACGACTATTAGGGTGTTTGGCCATGCCATCAGCAGAGTAGGTCAGTTCCAGCTGTCTCTCGGCCACTGCCAGCAGTCTATTGTCGAGGTATATTTGTGGATTTCTGTAGGCCTCTCTAGCACTTTGTTTCTTCCTTTTGTCATGTGGTCTTCATTTACCATGGTCTCCTATTTCTTGTTCTCCCTCTCTGTTCTTGAACAAGATGGGATCTCCCGCTCCCACAGGCTCTCGTTCCCTCCACCCTTGCCCTTCATTACTCCCACTCATGTCCGGGTTGTTCATGTAGATCTCAGCCATTTCTTCATCATTGGGTGATCCTCATGTCTTTCTTGGGGTCCTGTTTTCCAGGTAGCCTCACTGGTGATGTGAGTAGCAGTTCAGTCATCCTTGTTCCACCTCTAGTATCCTCCTGTGAGTGAGTACACCTCATTCAGGATGATTTTTTCTAGATCCATCCATTTGCCTGCAAACCTCATGATGTCATTGTTTTTCTCTGCTCAGTAGTATCCCATTGTGTATATATGCCACAATTTATTTATCCATTCTTCTGTTGAAGGGCATCTAGGTTGTTTCCAGGTTTTGGCTATTACAAACAATGCTAATATGAACATAGCTGAGCAAGTGCTCTAGTGGTATGATGGAGCATTTCTTGGGTATATGCCCAAGAGTGGTATAGCTGGATCTTGGGGGAGATTGATTCCCAATTTTCTAAGAAAGTGCCATATTAATTTCCAAAGTGGTTTTTCAAGCTTGCATTCCCGCCAGCAGTGGAGGAGACTTCCCCTAGTTCCACTTCCTCTCCAAGATAAAGTGTCTTCAGTGTTTTTGATCTTAGCCATTCTGACAGGCATAAGGTGGTATCTCAGAGTTGTTTTGATTTGCATTTCCCTGATGATTAGGGATGTTGAGCAATTCCTTAAATGTCTTTCAGCCATTTGAGATTCCTCCATTGAGAATTCTCTGTTTAGTTCTATAGCCCATTTCTTAATTGGAGTGTTGGTCGTTTTGATGTCTAATTTCTTGAGTTCCTTATATATTCTGGATATCACTCCTCTGTCAGAAGTAGGGTTGGTGAAGACCTTTTTCCATTCTCTAGGTTGTCACTTTGCCTTGTTGACTATATCCTTTGCTCTACAAAAGCTTCTCAGTTTCAAGAGGTCCCACTGATAGATTGTTTCCCTTAGTGTCTGTGTTACTGGTGTTATATTTAGGAAGTAATCTACTATGCCAATGCATTCAAGACTACTTCCTAATTTCTCTTCTAACAGGTTCAGAGTAGCTGGATTTATGTTGAAGTCCTTGATCCACTTGGACATAAGTTTTGTGCATGGTGACAGATATGCAGCCTTCTACACGTTGATATCCAGTTATGTCAGCACCATTTGTTGAAGATGCTTTCTTTTTTCCATTGGACACTTTTGGCTTCTTTGTCAAAAATTATATGTTCATAGGTATGGGGGTTAATGTCAGGGTCTTCAATTCGATTCCATTGGTCCACATGTTGGTTTTTATGCCAATACCAAGCTGTTTTTATTACTGTAGCTCTATAGTAGAGCTTGAAGTCAGGGATTGTGATGCCTCCAGAGGTTTTTTTATTGTACAGAATTCTTTTGTCTACCCTGGGTTTTTTGTTTATCCATATGAATTAGAGAATTATTCTTTCCAAGTCTGTGAAGAATTGTGTTGGTATTTTGTTGGGGATTGCATTGAATCTGTAGATTGCTTTTGGTAAAATTGCCATTATTACAATGTTGGTCTTGCCTATCCATGAGTATGGGAGATCTTTTAATTTTCTAACAACTTCTTTAATTTTTTTTTTCAGGGACTTAAAGTTCTTGTCATATAGGTCCTTCACTTGATTGGTTAGTGTTACCCCAAGGTATTTGATGTCATTTGTGGCTATTGTAAAGGGTGATGTATCTCTGATTACATTGTATATAGGAGGGCTACTGATTTTTTTGAGTTGATCTTGTTTACTGCTATGTTGCTGAAGGTGTTTATAAGCTTTATCAGTTCCTGGGTGGAATCTTTGGGATCACTCAAGTATACTATCATGTCATCTGCAAATAGGGAAAGCTTGACTTCTTCCTTTCCAATTTGTATCCCCTTAATCTCCTTTCTGTTGTTTTATTGCTCTGGCTAGAACTTCAAGTACTATATTGAATAAGTATGAGCAGAGCGGACAGCCTTGCCTCATTCCTGATTTTAGTGGAATTGCTTTGAGTTTCTCTCCATTTAATTTGATGATGGCTTGCTGTAAATTGCCTTTATTATGTTTAGGTATGGTCACTGTATTCCTGTTCGCTCCAATACTTTTAACATGAAGGGGTGTTGGATTTTGTCAAATGCCTTTTCTGCATCTAGTGAGATGATCATGTGGTTATTTTCTTTGAGTTTGTTCATATGGGATATTACATTGACAGACTTTCATATGTTGAACCCCCCTTGCATCCCTGGGATGAAGCCTAATTGATCATGGTGGATAATTGTTTTGATGTTCTTGGAGTCGATTTGCCAGTATTTTATTGAGTATTTTTGCATCAATGTTCATGAGGGAGATCGGTCTGTAGTTCTCTTTCTTTGTTGTATCCTTATTTGATTTAGGAATCAGGGTAATTGTAGCCTCATAGAAGGAGTTTGGTAATGTTCCTTCTGTTTCTATTGTGTGGAGCAATTTAGAGAGTATTGGTATTAACACTTCTTTCAAGATCTGGTAGAATTCTGTGCTGAAACCATCTGGTCCTGGGCTCTTTTTGGTTGGGAGACTTCCATTTCTTTTGGGTTTTCCAGTTTTGTGGAGTAGAGGTTTTTGAAATATGACCTGATGATTCTCTGGATTTCCTCAATGTCTGTTGTTATGTCCCCCTTTTCATTTCTGATTTTGTTGATTTGGATTCTCTCTCTCTGTCTTTTGGTTAGTTTGGATAACGGCTTGTCTGTAGTGGGTAGCCATTCCAGCTTGGATCTGGAAGTTCCAAACCCCATTGAGACTCTGGCAACTGTCACACCTATGAGGCAGTGTGATGGGAAGCACCTGGAGACCCAAGAGCTGGATGGGCCAGCGCTCTCTCTGTGTGCTCTCTCTCTGCACAGTCCACCTTCACCGTTCAGCGTCCAGACACAGAGAGAGCGCACAGAGAGAGCGCTGGCCCATCCAGCTCTTGGGTCTCCAGGCGCCTCCCCTTGCCCTGCCTCATAGGCGTGACTGTTGCCAGAGTCTCAATGGGGGTTGGAACTTCCAGATCCAAGCTGGAATGGCTACCCACTACACTTGTCTATCTTGTTAATTTTCTCCAAGAACCACCTCTTTGTTTCCTTAATTTTTTGTATTTTTCTCTTAGTTTCTATTTTATTAATTTCTCCTCTCACTTTGATAATTTCCTGGCATCTATTCTTCCTGGGAGACTTTGCTTCTTCTTGTTCTAGAGCTTTCAGGTGTGCTGTTAAGTCACTAGTGTGAGATTTCTCCAACTTCTTTATGTGGGCATTTAGTGCTATGAATTTCCCTCTTAGTACTTTTTTTAATAGTGTCCCATAACTTTGGGTATGTTGTGTCTTCATTTTCATTGATCTCTAGGAAGTCTTTAATTTCTTCCTTATCCCATTGGTGATTCAGTTGAGCATCATTCAGTTTCCATGAGATTGTAGGTTTTCTGTAGGTTTTGTTGTTGTTGAAATCTAACTTTAAACCATTGTGGTCTGATAGAACACAGGAGGTTATTCCAATTGTTTTGTATCTGTTGAGATTTGTTTTGTGGCCAAGTATGTGGTCAATTTTGGAGAAAGTTCCATGGGGTGCTGAGAAGAAGATATATTCTTTTTTGTTAGGATGGAATGTTCTGTAGATATCTATTAGGTCCATTTGGTTCATGACATCAGATAAGTTCTTTATTTCTCTGTTAAGTTTCGATTTGGGAGATCTGTCCAGTGGTGAAAGTGGGGTGTTGAGATCTCCCACATCTATGAATGTGTGGGGTTTTATATGTGGTTTAAGCTTTAGTAATGTTTCTTTTATGTATGTGGGTGCCCTTTTGTTTGGGGCATAAATGTTCAGAATTGAACCTTCATCTTGGTGGATCTTTCCTGTGATGAGTATGTAATGCCCTTCTTGATCTCTTTTGATTGATTTTAGTTTGAAGTCTATTTTACTGGATATCAGCATGGTTACACCTGCTTGTTTCTTAAGACCATTTGATTGGAAAGTCTTTTCCCAACCTTTTATTCTTAAGTAGTGTCTGTCTTTGAATTTGAGATGTGTTTCTTATATGCAGCAGAAAGATGGGTCCTGCTTTTCTATCCATTCTGTAAGCCTATGTCTTTTTATAGGTGAATTAAGTCCATTGATATTAAGGGATATTAATGACCAGTGATTGTTCATCCCTGTTATTTTTTGGTGGTAGTGTGTGTGTACTTCTCCTCTTTGGGGTTTACTGCTATTGCTTTATCTATTGACTGTGTTTTCAAGGGTGTATCTGACTTCCTTAGGGTGGAATTTTCCTTCTAGCACTTTCTGTAGGGCTGGGTTTGTGGATAAGTGTTGTTTAAATCTGGCTTTTTCTTGTAATATCTTATTCATTCCGTCTGTGGTAATTGAAAGTTTTGCTGGGTATCTTAGTCTGGGCTGACATCCATGGTCTCTTATTGTCTACATTACATCTGTCCAGGTCCTTCTGGCTTTCAAAGTCTTCATTGAGAAATCGGGTGTTATTCTGATGGGTTTGCCTTTATAGGTCACTTGGCCTTTTTCCTTTGCTGCTCTTAATATTCTTTCTTCATTCTGTACATTTAATTATTTAATTACTATGTGGCAAGGGTACTTTTTGGGGAGTCTAGTCTGTTTGGTGTTCTATAGGCTTCTTGTATCTTCATAGGCATTTCCTTCTTTAAGTTGGGAAAGTTTTCTTCTATGATGTTGTTGAATATATTTTCTGTGCCTTTGAGTTGATATTCTTCTCCTTCTTCTATCCCTAGTATTCATTGGTTTGTTCTTTTCATGGTGTTCCAAATTTCTTGGACATTTTGGTTCATGACTTTGTTGGCTTTAGTGTTTTCTTTGACTGATGAATCTATTTCTTCTACTGTATCTTCAATGCCAGAGATCCTCTCTTCCATCTGTTGCATTCTGTTGGTTATACTTGCATCTGAAGTTCCTGATTGTTTACTCAGATTTTCTATTTCTAGCATTTTCTCTGTTTGTGTCTTCTTCATTTTTTCTATTTCCCTTTTTAGGTCTTGGACTGTTTCCTTTATTTGTTTTATTGCTTTTTTATGATTTTCTTTCAGTACTTTATTGTTTTCTTCCAGGACTTTATTATTTTCTTCTAATTTGTTTGCCCTTTCCTCTAGTTGTTTATATTGTTCTTCCCATTTTTTGTCTTTTCCTCTACACAAGCCTCTACCTTCTTCATGATGTTATTCATAAGGCTGTTTTCTTCTAATTTTTGATGTTCAAGTCTAGATGTTGGAGTTGGGCTAGGTTCTGGTAATGCTGTATTGCTCTTCATTTTGTTGTATGTACTTCTGCCTTGACATCTGCCCATCTCCTTGTGGTTTGTTCTTTGTCTTATCAGTGCACTTGGTTCAGACAGAGTTGACAAATTCAGGAAGTCTCTCTCTCTTGTCCAGATGGGAGTTCTCTTGTCCAAATGGGAAGTCTGGGGCAGGATGGGAGCTCTTGTCCAGACAGGAAGTCTGGGGCAGGATGGGCGCTCTTGTCCAGAAGCAAAGTCTGGGGAAGGATGTGTGCTCTTGTCCAGAAGGGAAGTCAGGGGCAGGATGGGAGCTCTTGTCCAGAAGCGAAGACCAGGGCAGGATGGGAGCTCTCTCTGGTCCAGAAGGGAAGTACATGGCAGGATGGGGTCTCTCTCTCTTTTCAGAAGGGAAGTTTAGGGCAGGATGGGAGCTCTTGTCCAGAAGGGAAGTATGGGGTAGGATGGTAGCTGGGGTCTAGTCTCTAAGTCTCAGGAAGTGGCTGGGGTCTCGCGCAGATGGGCGTGGGGGCAAGATGTGGAGATTGCAGGGTCTGCTGGAGGTCTTGATGTAGGGAATCCTTCCTGGTGGGGCTAGAAGGGAACCTGCCCGGTGGCCAGAACCTGGGGTCAAGCTGCACAGGTCTTCCCTGGAGTAACTGGTGCCCAGGGATCACTTTTCTTAATTCTTTATCTGATAAAGCTTTTGTTATATCTGTGTTCAGCCTATGTAAAAAAATCAGTGAAGTGTTTGTGTGGTCCCTAAAATATCTTTGTGTATTCCTTAGTTGGTTTTCCAGGTTCTGCAATTTTTTCCCAAGCATTTAGAGCTGGTGTATGGCATAATGATGTTGTATGCTCATCATAAGTGGCTTGTACATTCCTGTCAGTGAAACATCCCTCACCAATTATTTGATCTTGGGATATGACAAAACATCTGAGTTTACCTTGTTGTTCTAAATTTTTTGCCTCTTCCCTCAACCAGCTTTTCCACTGTAACTGCTGGCTATATTCTAGAACAGCTGAAATTAACTGATGCCAGTCATCTGAAATGATTCTATGTGAGGTAGACCACAAATTTAACATCTGTTTTACATATGTGGAGCATATCCAGTATGTAACTCCTGCTTCTTTTATACTTTTAAAGTCCTTTGTTGAAATTGGTTGTAATGTATATGTATTATATGGCTCAGGGTGTGTGTCATCTGCTGGCTTCTCATGGACGATAATAGGATAAGCCATTGTATGAGAGCCATTTGGAGATGTTACAACCTCTATGGTCTTGACCTTCTGCTTATTAGTTCCCTTGTCATGTTTACTGAGAGTTTCTTCTAGGGTTTGCAAACAAGCACCTAGGGTCTGTTCTAGGGAGTGAATCTCCTCTCTTGCAAGGGACTACAGATTTCTCAAGGAATCATAGAAGTTTTTATGTTCCTCAGAAACACATGATTTCATGGACCTTATCTTATCAATTAATGATAATCTTTCTTCCTTATATAGTGTCTGGAGAGTTAGTCTTCTGTCCATCAAATATTCACATTAATTATCAATAAGATCAATTTTTGGTAAAAGCCTGTTTTGTAAATCCTGATCAGCAGATTCCAGAGAAAGAATCTTTTTCTGTAAGCCTTCACTGCTATCTTTTAAAGCCTGCATCAGCCCCCAAAATGACTCATCTTTGTTCTTGTTATTAAACCAGTGTTTGAACATTGTGTGAATTATTACGATGAATGTCAAAATTGTAAAGGCCAGATATGCCTTAGGAAGGTCGTATATTTCTAGGAAGATGTCATTCATCATACAGGCAAAAAGGTTTTTAAATACTTGTGAGGTAATGTTGTCTGCCATATTACAAGAGTTACTCAAAATTTGTTAGTCAATTTTAAGGTCTAAAATTATCAAGTACTTTTACTTGAAGCAATATGCTTGTTTGTCTCATTTACTTTTCGTGGTTTTGGGGGGGTGTAGTAGCATTTCTTAGCCAGCAGGTGGCATTGGTACAGATCCAAAGCAGGGCCTGCTGGCGACCTTGGCTGACTGCAGCTGAAGGCAGGAATCAAGATGGCAGGATCCGGAGCAGCACTCAGGGAGCAGGGGAAGGCCTCACTCACAGCAGTTTTTTGGTGTTTCGCTGGTCTTGGGGCAAAGCTAGGGAACTGAGACCAGACTAGCTGCTCCCTCTTTTGGGAATGGAACCATGTAAGCCTTCCCTGGTTATATGGAATTTTGCAGCGGGTTTATGTACCCACCACCCAGGGAGGAGTTTGAGGGTGGGAGCCACCCAGGCCTTTGGAATTTGCCCCATGTGAGTGCCAGATACTGGTGAAATTATTAAGACCACACCACATAGTTAAAAGGAAGATTTATTTAGTGGGTAACTTACAAATTAAGGGATAGGTAGGTCTTAGGGTCTGGGGAAGTTGTATTGCAGTCCAGTGGTGTTCTCTGGAGCTCTACTCAGTCAACCTCCACCATCCAGGGTCCAGGAACAGAGAGCGAGCTGGCCCATCCTGATCTCAGGCCTCCAGAGTTCTCCCTTGGCCCCATCTTGTAGGCGTGACAGTTGTCGAAGCCTCAATTGGGGTTGGAACTTCCAGATTAAAGTTGGAATGGCTAACCACTACACCCTGAATCTAGGAAGAAACCAAATAATATTGTTCTGCTAATGGAACACAACAATAAAATGACTCCTAATGACATTCTGCTATATCCATAAGTCAGTGTCTCTTGCTCAGTCATCATCAGAGAAAATTCTTCTTGGTACTAGCACAGAGACCTAAAGCTGGACAATGTGCAGAGAGTGAGATACTTTGAGACACTCAGTCCTAAATGGAATGTCTTCATAAAAAATCCTGTTGTGTGATATTTAGTTTGTGTTCTGACAAATATTATAGTGCTGTTGATATTGCTCTGTGTGCTATGAATATGTTGCTCTGATTTGGTTGATAAATAAATTGCTGATTGGTCAGTATCCTGGCAGGAAGTATAGTATAGGCAGGACAAGCAAAGAGAAAAATTCTGGGAACAGGAAGGCTGAGTCAGGAGACATTGCCAGCCTCTGCCACCATGAGAAGCAAGATGTGAGGAAACCGGTAAGCCATGAGCCATGTGAAAAGGTATAGATTAATAGAAATGGGGTAATTTAAGATATAAGAACTAGATAGCAAGAAGCCTGTCAGGGCCATACAGTTTATAAGTAATATAAGTCTCTGTGTGTTTAGTTGGGTCTGTGTGGCTGCAGGAGCTGGGTGGACACAGAAAAACTCTAGCTACAGATGGCGCCAGAACATGGGGCAAGAGTTTCCACCTAAAACCCGAGAAAGAAGATTCTAAAATGGAGCTACATACAGCTTCCTAGTTGTCTCTCTCAAGTTAGCAGCAGCCTGCTGGCTTGAGCTACTCTATGGCAGGCTCATGGCTTGCAGGCTTGACATACAGCCTAGCAGAAATAAGGCATCTGCAAGGCACACATTACACAGTGTGATGGATTTAGCCTTTGCTAGTACAGATACACAAAAAAAAAGAAAAGAAAAAGAAAAAAGAAGGAGGTTTTTGGGCTACACACTGCTTTGATAGAAGCATAGACCCACTGCTTCTGAGAGTTGATGGTACACATGGCTTCCAGACCAAGAGCTGACAGTAAACATATTACCGCCATGTTGGGAAGCTGATGTGAGTGAAAAATCCTTCAGTTTAAAGCAACAGTTTCATAATAAGACAGATTCAGTTGGGATAAACCTCTAAACAGTATACAATGTGTGTAAAATGTACATAGGCTTGACAGAAAACTAAGTAATATGTGCAGTTATATAAAGAAATAGATAATTTTAAAAAATAAAGTCTTTAAAGAGAAAGTAAAGGTAATATAAACAATAAGTCATGTAAAGATGGATATCACACAGAGAATCTGGATTGTGTTGTCTTTGGGATTTTTAATGCCAGAGAGACATTTGATTGTAAAGGCTGCTGAGTTAAACCAATATGTATATTTTAAAGATATCTTGACTTCAAAATTTGGATATAATGATATGTTGCTTTGGAAAGGAGGCTCTGCTTTTGTTTCCACAGAAAGAAGAGGCCATGGATTTGTTCCAGATTAAGATGCATCAAGTTTGACTAGACAAGACCCCCTGAAAGGTCTCCGATGACACCATGGCCCAGATGATCCAACATCCAGAATGGTTATAAGGCAACTGGCTCAGACAAAACAGCCTCATGGACTACTCCATAATCCTAAAACTTTCTTTATGCCCCCATAACAATACACTGACCTCATACAGCATGAAATAGTATGAGAAGCTACACCCAAATTGCAAAAATATTGTTTATGAATGTTTATTTTTATTTAAAATAGGTTGATTATAAAAGCAAACTCTTTCTAAAAAAGAAAAGGGGATAGTATAGATATGATAGAATGAAAGGGTAGATTAATGAACCTACTTTTTAAGAGCAGCAACTTGTTTAGAAATGTTTTACACTGCTATAGATTTTATTTTATTGATACAAATTTAAATTTAATTTTGTCATACTCTCTGTATATTTCTACTCTTCTTTAAGGTATCATGTTTGTGCAGCTCATTTAAATTATAATAGGTAATTAAGCAATACAGATTAATAATTAGTCTTTTTTTTTGTTTTTCAAGACAGTTTCTCTGTGTAGCTTGTGCCTTTCCTCAAACTCACAGAAATCTGCCTGGCTCTGCCTCTCGAGTACTGGGATTAAAGGCATGAGCCACCACTGCCTGGAATAATTAGAGTTATATGACAATCAAACTTGTAGTCATGTTAGCTAAGCTTTCCAGGTATACAAAAATATATTCCAGATAGATAGGTAATCTTCAAATACTTCAAAGACCTACAGAATATGGCATTTAAAATGTTTTAAAAACTTAGACTTTTCTGGACACTGAGACACATCTGTTCCTGGCAGCACCAATTACTTCAAGAAGAATGATGGGCATTCAAGAAACTCGTTATGGAGTTTGATTTCTTTGTAGCAAAAGTTAGCTGCTGGGCAAAAAAGTGCCCTTGTATTGACTGATGGACAATATGTTGTAAAAACTGGACATGCAGGAATCATAGGAAGGTGACCACAGAACTTTGCTTGGCAAAATAGTCCTTCGGGTTCTTACTTCATAGAGGAAACTGCCAGACATTATACAGAACACAGAGAGAAGTGACTGAGAGACTCTAGGCCTGTGGACTGAAGACAGATGCCCTAACTTTACAGAGAAACTTTGGATGACTGTCCAGGATGCCAGCTGTCTCTGTCTACTCTTGCAAGGCTCCCAAAAGTTGCTTGCATCCATCTCTTGTTTCTCAGGTATTATTATATCCTTCTGAGGTCTTTGATGTAGTTGAAGCTAGATAGTTATAATTTTCCTTAGTTATGACAAAAGATAAGTTAGATATGAAACCTTAGACTCACAAATATAGGATAGATATATCTTCTTTTTTTTTTCCCTGAGACAGGGTTTCTCTGTGTAGCTTTTTGCCTTTCCTGGAACTCACTTGGTTGCTCAGGCTGGCCTTGAACTCACAGAGATCCACCTGGCTCTGCCTCCCGAGTGCTGGGATTAAAGGCATGCACCACCACTGCCCGGCTAGATATATCTTCTTTAATTTTGCCAAATACAAATAGACTAGATATTATAAATAGACTAGATATTGTAACTGTAATTCTTGTTTGATAATTGTTAGTTATATGTAATTTTACTATGTTAAAGTTAAAACCTTCCTTTTTGAAAAAAAAAGAAAAGGGGAAGTGCTGTGGATATCACTCTGTATGCTGTGAATGTGTTGCACTGATTTGGTTGATAAATAAAATGCTAATTGGTCAGTAACCAGACTGGAAGTATACCATAAGCAGGACAAGCAGAGAGGAGAATTCTGGCAACAGGAAGGCTGAGTCAGGAGACACTGCCAGCCACTGCCACTATGAGAAGCAAGATGTAAGGATACCAGTAAGCTTCAAGCCATGTGACAAGGTATAGATTAATAGAAATGGGTTAATTTAAGATATAAGAACTAGATAGCAAGAAGCCTGCCAGGGCCATACAGTTTATCAGTAATGTAAGTCTCTGTGTGTTTAGTTGGGTCTGAGTGGCTGTAGGAGCTAGGTGGATACAGAAAATCTCCAACTACATCATAGAGCAGAGTTAGCCACTAGTTAACCATAGAGGCCATGAACTTGGAAGGAAGAAGCAGGAAGATCAGGAGTTCAAGGACACCCTTGATTGAACTACTCTAAAACAAAAACAAAACTGGGTGGTGGTGGTGCATGCTTTTAATCTAAGCACATGAAAGGCTCATGCCTTTCATCCCAGCACTAGGGTTGTGGAGAGAGGACTATAAGGTGGGTGGAGACAAGATCTCCAGGCCCATTTGGTCTGAGATTTTGTAGTGGTAAGAAGTTTCTAGTGGCTGCTACTCTGCTTCGCTGATCTTTCAACTTTTACCCTCAATATCTGACTCTGGGTTTTTATTGTTAAGACTAATTAGGATCGTGCATCATAATCCCTCCTCTCAAAGCTATGAAGAATAGGAGGCAGAAAGATTGTAGGAGACAGAGATGATGGACAACACTGTAGATGTAACCAACCATATTATTAAATAAGAAACACAGAACCAATGCAAAGAAGAAAACCAAGAGATCAGAGATAAGAGCCTTAGCTGCCTGCTGCAGCTAGCCTCTTAAGCCAAGAGACCTCTCCGAAAGAGAGCTACTTCTTGTCTGTTGGTCTTTATATAGACTTTCTGTTCTGCCTTCTCATTGGTTATAAAACCAACCACATGAATGCTTTGTCACTCTCTGTTGGCTGTATCCTTAAACACACAGAATTCTACCTAGCTCTACCTATTAAGTGATAGGATTAAAGGCATGCACCACCAACAACCAGCTCTTGATATGGCTCTAAAGCTCTAACACCCTGGCAACTTTATTTATTAACATACAATTAAAATCATATTTCAGTACAAATAAAATACCACCATATTTCCCCTTTTCTATTTTAATAAAAAGAAAAAAGGAAAAAGGTATAACTAACATAAGAAAAACTATATACAAAAGTACAATAACTATATACAATATATACAAGTAATAAATACCTAAAAAATGTCTAGTCCATTTGCATTTGACAAATTCAGAGAATATAATTCCATTATCTATCCTATTTTGGTAAGTCCAAAATGTATCTAATTTAATTTCTATCCTAATTAATCTTCAACTATAACTAACTAATCTTCAAATATAACTAACTAATCTTCAACTCCCTCAGAGACCAAAGAAGGAAATAATATTACCTAGCAAAAGTAAAAACAGGAAGTGAATTCAAGCAACTTCCAAAAAATTTGTGAGTTGACAGAAACAGCCAGCTGCCTGGACAGTCACCTGAGGGTTCTCTGCAGTGTTGGAGAATCATTTTCAGCCTATAGGCTTAGCATATCTGACAGACTCATTTGTGAATTAGGATGTACACAAGATCAACAGTTCAAACTCACATTGGGTGAGAGCAGTCCATTTACCAGAAATACCTGAATATCACTAGTATCATGTCTTGATTAAGGATTTTAAATTCTGGAAATCATTGATGGTTTTCGAATTCAGCTGTTTATTTTTCTTGGCTGTGTATATATGGCTTCAACTCAGCATCCCCTTCTTCTCCACATCCCTCTATTAAATTCCAGTCTACTATTGAGAAGCATGAGCTTAGTTACTCTTCAAGAATAACTGTTTCAGCTGCTGTTCCATTGCACATCAAAAGCCATCAGCCCATTGCCTGTTCAGGTGCCTTCAAAGAAAAGGTCACTGTACCTTTTCTGAATTGTGAAGGCCACTTCAGGATGCCATTTTGTACTGGCCTCAGAAGATTCATTTTGATAAAGCCATAACCACACTGGTTTTGTCAAGAATCAGTAGTCCTTTGTTTCATGTCCTATCTGTCATTTTGTCCTGTTGATTCGAGGATACTTTGTTGTCCAATGGCTAACTTTTGCCACAATGAAAGTTAACTCAATATGCAGTTTCTTTAATGCCCATATTTTCTAAGGAGTAGATTGGTACTGCCAGGAGCTGACATGTCTCAAAAAAGAAAAAATTTCTAAGTTATTAAAACATTTTAAATGCCATATTCTGTAGATCTCTGAAGGGTTTGGAAGATGACCTGTCTATCTAAAATATATCTGCTCAATCTTGAAAACATACCTAATATGACTACAAGTTCTAATATAATGTCTAAATACTAACTTTCATTTCTTTATATCCTAATAGTTGCTACTAATAACATTCAAGGATCAGAAAATTGCATTACATTGTTAAATGAATGGTATAAATACAATTAGAAATATACATATAGCATTTTCTAACAATATCAGTTTCAAATTTGTATACAATATAAAACAATCTAATCCAATGTAAAGTATTTAAAACTAGTAATTGTCTTTTTCTTTTCTTTCTTTTTTAAACAAGAACATTAAATCTAATCTCCTTTGCTTAGACTTTTTCCTAACACTTGACAATAACTTGTAACCACTCCCTAAACAATGAAAATTATCCCAGACCCAAAACACATTAAAAAGACCAAAAAAAAAACCTGAACCACACCACCTCTTTGGAAAGTGGGCATCGTATTCTTAAAATTGCTTCCTGCTGGGTATGGAATGTTATCTTAATCCTGAAATAAAAAGTTTAGGTTACAGTCCACTCTCCCCATATTTATTCAATAGAGTACTAGAAGTTCTAGCTAGAGCAATAAGACAACAAAAGGAGATCAAAGGGATAAAAATTGGCAAAGAAGAAGTCAAACATTCATTATTTGCAGATGATATAATAGTATACATAAGTGACCCCAAAAACTCTACCAGGGAACTCCTGCAGCTGATAAACTCCTTCAGTAAAGTGGCAGGATACAAGAGCAACTCAAAAAAAATCAGTAGCCCTCCTATACACAAATGATTAAAGGGCTGAGAAAGAAGTCAGAGAAACATCACCCTTTACAATAGCCACAAATAATATAAAAATACCTTGGGATAACACTAACTAAACAAGTGAAGGACCTTTTTGATAAGAACTTTAAATCTCTAAAGAAATAAATTGAAGAAAATATCAGAAAATGGAAGGATCTCCAATGCTCATGGATAGGTAGGATTAACATAGTAAAAATGGCAGTCTTACCAAAAGCAATCTACAGATTCAATGCAATCCCCATCAAAATCCCAACACAATTCTTCATAGACTTGGGAAGAAAAATACTCAACTTTACATGGAAAAACAAAAGACCCAGGATAGCTAAAAGAATCCTATACGATAAAGCAACCCTTGGAGGCATCACTATCCCTGACCTCAAACTCTACTATAGAGCTATAGTAATAAAAACAGCTTCGTACTGGTATAAAAACTGACATACGGACCAATGGAATCAAATTGAAGACCCTGACATTAATCCATGCACATATGAACACCTGGTTTTTGACAAAGGAGCCAAAATTATACAATGGAAAAAAGAAAGTATCTTCAACAAATGGTGCTGGCATAACTGGATGTCAATACGTAAAAGATTATAAATAGATCCATATCTGTCACCATGCACAAAACTCAAGTCCAAGTGGATCAAAGACCTGAACATAAATCCAGTTACACTAAACTTAATAGAAAAGAAAGTAGGAAGCACTCTTGAACGCATTGGCACCGGAGACCATTTCCTAAATAAAACACCAACAGCACAGACCCTGAGCACAACAATTAATAAATGGGACCTCTCAAAACTGAGAAACTTTTGCAGGGCAAAAGACACAGTCAATAAGACAAAAAGACAGCCAACAGAATGGGAAAAGATCTTCACCAATCCCAAATCTGACAGAGGATTGATCTCCACAATATATAAAGAACTCAAGAAACTAGACATCAAAGTACTGAACAGTCCAATTAAAAAATGGGCTAAAGAGCTAAACAGAGAATTCACAAAACAAGAACTACAAATGGCTGAAAGACATTTAAAGAAATGCTCAACATCCTTAATCATCAGAGAAATGCAAATCAAAATGACTCTGAGATACCACCTTACACCTGTTAGAATGGCTATGATCAGAAACTCCAATGACAACCAATGTTGGAGAGGATGTGGAGCAAAGGGAACGCTCCTCCACTGTTGGTGGGAATGTAAACTTGTACAACCACTGTGGAAATCAGTATGGCAGTTTCTCAGAAAATTAGGAATCAAACTACCTCAAGACCCAGCCATCCCCCTCTGGGCATATACTCAAGGAATGCTGATTCATACCATAAAGATACATGCTCAGCTATGTTCATAGCAGCACTATTTGTAATAGCCAGAACCTGGAAACAACCTAGATGCCCATCAACGGAAGAATGGATGAAAAAAATGTGGTACATATACACAATGGAGTACTACTCAGCAGAGAAAAACAATGAAAGCATGAAATTTGCAGGCAAATAGATGGAACTAGAAAAAAATCATCCTGAATGAGGTAACCCAAACCCAGAAAGACAGTCATGGTATGTACTCACTCATAGGATGACAGTCGCTTATAATAAATTTCAGTTTTACTCAATTATTGAAAAAAAATAGCCAAATTAATGGAAACACATGAACTATGAACCAAAGGCTGAGGGGCCCCCAGCTGGATCAGGCCCTCTGAATAGGTAAGACAGTTGATTGGCTTGATCAGTTTGGGAGGCAACTAGGCAGAGGGACCAAGTCCTGTGCTCATTGTATGAGTTGGCTGTTTGAAACCTGGAGCTTATGCAGGGACACTTGGCTCAGTCTGGGAGGAAGGGACTGGACCTGCCTGGACTGAGTCTACCAGGTTGATCGCAGTCCTCGGGGAAGGACTTGTCCTGGAGGAGGTGGGAATGGGGGTTATGATGGGGGTAAGGGAAGGCGGTGGGAGGGGGGAGAATAGGGGAACCCATGGCTGTTATGTAGAACTGAATGGTATTGTAAAATTATATATATATATATAAAATATATATATAAATATATTTATATATATATGATATATATATATAATCATATATATGATATAATATATATGATATATATAATATATTTATAATAAATATAAATATATATATGATATATATAAATATTTATATATATATCATATATATATACATATATACATATATATATATATATATATATATATATATATATATATATGATAGGAAGTTCTGTGTGATCCATTGGAGATGGCTGTGTGAGAGAGGATGCAGCAGTAGTCTGCTGCAGAGCTTTGGATGAGACTGTGGAATCAGATTTGGAGGTGCTGAGGGAGAGGTGAAGACTTGCAGTTAGCCTAGCCTCTTTCCTGGCCAGAGTGCCACTGAGTTGTTTACTTTAAAAGATGAACCTCATTATATGTGAACTATATCTCACTAAATGTTAGATGTCTTTGGTTTCTGAAAAAAAAAGTTTAGGTTAATTGTCAAATTCTAGGAAAGGTAACTATATCCTTCATTATCCAGTCTGTGTATAATACCAGAGTTCAAGGTTTATCTCAAGTCCTTATTCAAGTAATCTTTGAGACTGGATCATCTCAGCTAGCTGTATGTAACCAACTGTCCTATTAAATAAGAAACACAGAAACACAGAACCAGTGTAAAAGAGAAAGCCAAGTGGTCAGAGCTCAGAGCTAAAACTATACCCTTCCTCCTGTGGTGCTCCTACTTCTCCAAAAGAGAGCGACTTCCTGTGTGTATGTCTTTAGATAGTATTTTTGTTCTGCCTTCTCATTGGTTGTAAACTCAAACATGTTACTGCCTCATCACTGCCTGTATGTACAGCCCTCCAGTTCTTAAAGGCACGTGTCTCCAATGCTGGCTGTATCCCTGAACACAAAGAGATCTACCTAGCTCTTCTACCAAGTGCTGGGATTAAAGGCATGCACCACCAACAACCAGATTTTGATATGGCTCTAATAGTTCTAACCCCCGGACAACTTTATTTATTAATATAAAATTGAAATCACATATCAGTTTAAATAAAATACCACCATATTTCCCCTTTCCTATTTTAATAAAAAGAAAAAAAAGCAAAAGGTTATAACTAACATGAGAAAAACTATATACAAAAGTACAATAACTATATACAATATATACAAGTAACAAATACCTAAAAAAGGTCTAGTCCATTTGTATTTGACAAATAAGCAAAAGTAATTCCATTATCTATCCTATTTGGTAAGTCCAAAATGTATCTAATTCACTTTCTATCTTAATTAATCTTCAACTATAACTAACTTTCAACTATAACTAATTAATCTTCAACTCGCTCAGAGACACAAGAAGGAAATAATATTAGCTAAATAAAAGAAAAACAGGAAGTGCATGCAAGCAACTTCCAAAAAATTTGTGAGTTGACAGAAACAGTCAACTGCCTGGAGAGTCACGTGAGGCTTCTTTGCAGTGTTGGGGCATCATCTTCAGCTTATAGACATAGCATATCTGACAGACTCATTTGTGAAGTAGGATGTACACAAGGTCAACAGTTCAACCTCACATTGGGTGAGAGCAGTCCATTTACCAGAAACACCTGAATATCACTAGTGTCATGTCATGATTCAGGATTTTAAATTCTGGAAAATTTTGATGGTTTTTTAATTCAGCTGTCCATTCTTCTTGGCTGTGTATATATGGCTTCATCTCAACATCCCCTTCTTCTCCACATCCCTCTATTAAATGCGAGTCTACTATTGAGAGGCATGAGCTTAGTTACTCTTCACGAATTACTGTTTCAGCTGCTGTTCCATTGCACAACAGAAGCCATCGGCCCTCTGCCTGTTAAGCTGCCTTCGAAGAAAAGGGCACTGTACCTTTTCTGAATTGTGAAGGCCACTTCAGGGATGGTGCCATATTGTCCTGGCCTCAGAAGATGCCTTTTGATAAAGCCATAACCACACTAGTTTTGGCAAGAATCAGTAGTCCTTTGTTTCATGTCCTGTCTGTCCATTTTGTCCTGTTGATTCGAGGATACTTTGTTGTCCAGTGGCTAACTTTTGCCACAATGAAAGTTAACTCTATATGCAATTTCTTCAATGCCCATATTTTCTATGAAGTAGATTGATATTGCCAGGAGCCAACATGTTTCAAAAAAGAAAAATTTCTAAGTTATTAAAACATTTTAAATGCCATATTCTGTAGATTTCTGAATGGTTTTAAGATGACCTGTCTAAAATATATCTGCTAAAATTTTAAAACATATCTAATATGACTACAAGTTCTATTGTAATGTCTAACTAACATTCATTTCTTTATATCCTAATAGTTGCTACTAATAACATTTAAGGATCAGAAAATTACATTACATTGTTAAATGAATGATATAAATACAATTAGAAATATACATATAGCATTTTCTAACAATATCAATTTCAAATTTGTAAACAATATAAAACAATCCAATCCAATGTAAAGTATTTGAAACTAGTAATTGTCCTTTCTTTCTTTCTTTCTTTCTTTCTTTCTTTCTTTCTTTCTTTCTTTCTTTCTTTCTTTCTTTCTTTCTTTCTAAACAAGAACCTTAAATTTAATCTCCTTTGCTTAGCCTTTTTCTTAACCCTTGACAACAACTTGTAACCAATCCCCCTAAACAATGAAAATTATCCCAGACCCAAAACCCATTATAAAGACCAAAAACCACCCGATCCACACCACCTCTTTGGGAATGTGGGTGTCACATTCTTAAAATTGCTTCCTGCTGGGTATGGGCAAAGTTATCTTTATCCTGAAAGAAAAAGTTTAGGTTAATTGTCAAATTCTAGGAAAGGTAACTATATCCTTCATTATCCAGTCTGTGTATAATGCCAAAGTTCAGGGTTTATCTCAAGTCCTTATTCAAGTAGTCTTTGAGACTGGATCATCTCAGCTAGCCATCTCAAAATTGCTCTGAGCACCTTGTAGTTCAAAGTTGATCTGTAGGTGATGTTTGTCAGCTTAGTGATATTATTATTGTCCACGTGGAATTGTTGTTGGGGGCCCCATCTTCTTCCTGGAGACTTCAGTTGCTGTTAAGTGTGGCTGTGATTTCCTGCAGAAAACCGATAAGAAACTTGAATACAAAGACATATATATGCAGCTAATTGAAGCCTTTTTTCTTTCTAGAATTAGTACTCTATATGACCATTCATTTCTTAACAAAGTTTTAAAGGTATGTATATATATATATATATTAATCTTGTAAATTTTGATATAAAATTCATACTTTACGAAAAGTTTAAAGAATCAGAATAGAATCAAAGAGTTGAGATTAACTCTTTGTATTCTAGACACAACAGGACTGGTGTATACTTGAACTCACAGAGACTGCAGCATGTACAGGGGCAGCACAGGTTCAAGATAGATGGGGTCCTAGCACTGATAAGATGAAGTAAACACTATCTCAAATCACTAAAAAAGATGCTATCTATCTCCAATTGACAGCCACTTGGAAAGAAAAATTAATTTTCTCCGATGGCATGTCAATTGGTATGCAAACTATATTTAAGGGTAAGCTCCATGCCCAGCAGCAGATGACAAACACAAAATGAACTCAATGGTATTTGTGGATGTTTTTGTCCCATGTTGTTTATTTGGGCATTTTATTTTTTAATCAAAATATATTTATTTTCATTAATTTTCTTGCCCTATCACAGTTTCCTTTCCCTCTCCCTTTTCCTCCCATTTCTTCTCCCCCAAACTAGCCTCTCCATCCTCCATTCAACTCCTCCTCCTTTCTCTTCAGAAAAGGGCATATCTCCCATATCAGCCAGTCATGGAATATCCAGTAGTAGTAATCCTAGATACCTCCTCTCCTACTAAGGCTGGACAAGGCAACCCAGTAGGAGTAAAGGGTCCCAAAAGTAGTTAATGGAGTTAGAGACAGACCCTGCTCCATTGTTAGGAGTCCTACGAGAAGACCAAGTGGCAAAACAGTAACATATGGGTAGAGGGTCTAGGTCAAACCTATGTAAGCTCTCTGATTGGCGGTTCAGTCTCATTGAGCTCCTATAAGCCCAGGTTAGTTGATTCTGTGGGTTTTCTTGTAGTGTCCTTGGCCCCTCTGGGTCCTATAATCCTTCCTCCTCCTCTTCCACATGATACCCTAATCTCTGCCTAATATTTGGCTGAGGTTATCTATATCTGTTTCCATAAGGTACTGCTTGAAGTTTTTCTGATGACCATTGGGCTAGGCAACAATCTATCAGTATAGCACAGCATCATTAGGAATTATTTCATTGATTCTTTTTTGGCCAGTTGTTTGGTTATATTCTAGATCTTTGGGCTATCCAGCCTCTGGGTCCTGGACTTCTAGACAGTGTCAGGGGTGAGCTCTCTCTTATGGTATGGGTCTCAAGCTGAACCTGTCAGTGGTGGGCCACTTACATAATTTCTGTGCCACATTTATCCTCAGTGTACATGGTAGGCAGGGCAAACTGTAGGTCAAGGGTTCTGTGGCTATATTGGTGTCCCAATCCCTAACCTGGAAGTCTTGCCTGGTTATAGGAGATGGCCATTTCATACTCCATATCCTTCATTGAAAGGAATGTTAGCTGGTGGTCACCCTCATTGATTCCCAAGTTTTCATTGTGATAGGTTTCTAGCTCATGCCAGAAATGCCCCTGATTCCAGTTGTCTTTTACAGTACTTTATCCCTGTATCCTCCCCCACTTAATCCCTCCTGTTCCCATACTCATTCCCCCAATCTAGCCACTCCCATACCCCAGTACTGTCTATTCATAGTGAGATTCATGTGTACCCCCTTGAGCTTTCCTTGTTACTTAACTTCTTTGGGCCAGTGGATTGTAGCATGATTATCATTTACTTTATGACTAATATTCACCTATAATACCTAATATCCGCCCTATACTGTGTTCATCTTTTTGGGTCTAAGTTACTTAACTTAAGATGATCTTTTATAGTTCCATTCATTTGCCTGCAAATTTCCTGATGTCATTGTTTTTAACAGCTGGGTGATACTCCATTTTGTAAATGTATCATATTTTCTCTATCCATTTTTCAGTTGATAAATATCTAGATTATTTCAAATTTTTAGCTATTATGAATAAAGTTACTATGAACATAGTTGAGCAAGTGTCCTTGTGGCATGATTGAGCATCCTTTGGGTATATGTCAAGGAGTGGTATAGCTGCGTCTTGAGGTAGATTGATTACCAATTTTCTGAGCAAACACCATATTGATTTTCAAAGTGGCTGTACAAGTTTGTACTCCCACCAGCAGTGGAGGAGTGTTCCCCCTGTTCTTCGTCATCTCCAACATAAGCTGTCCTCAGTGTTTTTGATCTTAGCCATTCTGACAGGTGTAAAGATTGTATCTGAGAGTCATTTTGATTTGCATTTCCCTAAGGATGTTGATGATTAAGGATGTTGAGCAATTTCTTAAGTGTCTTTCAGCCATTTGAGATTCTTCTGTTGAGAATTCCTTGTTTAGATTTGGATTCTGTTTTTTAATTGGATTATTTGATTTGTTGATGTCTAATTTTTTGAGTTCTTTACATATTTTGGAAATCAGTCCTCTGTCAGATATGGGGTTGGTGATGATCTTTTCACATTCTATAGGCTGCTGTTTTGTCCTTTTGAAGGTATCTTTTGCCTTACAGAAGCTTCTCAGTTTTGTGAGGTCCCATTTATTAATTGTTGATCTTAGTGTCTGTGCTACTGGTGTTCTGTTCAGAAAGTTGCCTCCTGTGCCAATGTGTTCAATGCTGTTCCACACTTTCATTTCTATAAGGTTGAATGTGTCTGATTTTATGTTGATGTCTTTGATCTACTTGGACTTGAGTTTTATGTAGCGTGACAAATATAAATCTATTTTCATTTTTCTACATTCTCAAATCCAGTTAGACCAGCACCATTTATTGAAGATGCTTTCTTTTTTCTATTGTACATTTCTGCCTTCTTTATCAGGCATCAATAGGTATATGAACTTATGTCTGGGTCTTTGATTCAGTTCTATTGATCAGCCTGTCTGTTTTTATGCTAATACCATGCATTTTTAAAATTACTGTTGCTCTGTAGTAGAACTTGAATCAAGGCTGGTGCTATTTCCAGAAATTCTTTTATTGTACAAGATTGTTTTAGTTATCCTGGGTTTTTTGTTTTTCCATATAAAGTTGAATATTTTTTTTAGTTCTGTAAAGAATTGTTTTGGAATTTTGATGTGAATTGTGTTGAATCTGTAGATTGCTTTTAGTAAGATGGCCTATCAATCCATGAGCATGGAAGGTATTTCCTTCTTCTGATATTTTCTCTAATTTCTTTCTTCAAAGACTTGAAATTTTTGCCATACAAAATTTTTGCTTGCTTGGTTAGAGTTATACCAAGATATTTTATATTATTTGTATGAAGCATGAATCTAATTAGTCTTAATAATGGCTGCACTGCTTTTCTGATCTCCAGGAAAGCTGTATTTGTCAGAACAGAAAAAAAATACCATAAAACATTTGTAGCTACTGTGAATAGTGTTGTTTTCCCAATATCTTTATCAGCCCATTTTATCATTTGTATATAGGAGGGCTATTGATTTTTTAAAAAATTTATTTTGTATCTAGCCTCTTCACTGAAGGTATTTATCAGCTGTAAGAGTTCCCTGATATCCTTTTTGGGACATTTATATATACTTTCATATCACCTGCAATTAATAATACTTTCCCTTCTTCATACCCAATTTGTATTCCCTTGATTTTTAATTATCTTTTTTTTCTACCTACTATTTCAAGTACTATATTGAACAGATTTAGAGAGGGTGGACAGCCTTATATTGTCTCTAATTTTAGGGGAATTGCTTTAAGTTTTTCTCCTTTTAATTTGATGTTGGCTATTGGCTTGCTGTATATTGCTTTATTATGTTTATATATGTTCTTTATATCCTTGATCTCTACAAGATTTTTATAAAAAGTGGTGCTGGATTTTGTCAAAGGCTTTTTCAGCATCTAATGTGATGATCATATGTTTTTTCTTTTATTTTGTTTATGTAGTGTATTAAATTGACATATTTTCATATGTTGAACCATCCCTGCATCCCTAGGATGAAGCCTACTTGAATATGGTGGATGATCTTTTTGATGAGTACTTGGATTCAGTTTGCAAATGTTTTTATTGAGTATTTTTGCATCATTGTTCATGAGGGAGATTGGTCCATAATTCTGAGTCTTTGTGTGGTTTGGGTATCAGGATAACTGTAGTCTCATGAAATGAATTTGGCAATGTCACTTATGTTTCTATTTTGTGGAATAATTTGAGGAGTATTGGTATTAGCATTTCTTTGAAAGTATGGTAGAATTCTGCACTAAAACTATTTGGCCCTGGGCATTTATTTTATTGGGAGACTTTTAATGACTGCTTCTATTTCCTTAGGGGTTATAGGCATATTTAAATTGCTTATCTGATCTTTATTTAACTTTTGTAAGTGGTATCTATTGAGAAAATTATTCATTTCTTTAGATTTTACAGTTTTGTGGAGTACACATTTTTGAAACATGACCTAATGATTCTTTGGATTTCCTCAGTGTCTGTTGTTATGCTCCCCTTTCTGTTTCTTATTTTGCTAATTTGGGTGTTCTCTCTGCCTTTTAGTTAGTTTGTATAAGGGTTTCTCTATCTTGTTTATTTTCTCAAAGAACCAACTATTTGTTTCATTGATTGATAATACTGTTCTCTTTGTTTCTATTTCATTGATTTCAGTCCCCAGTTTGATTATTTCCTGCCTTCTATCTCTATTGAGTGTGTTTGCCTCTTTTTGTTCTAGAGTTTCAGGTATGCTGTTAGGTCACTATTATGAGATCTCTCCAATTTCTTTATGAAGGCACTTAGTGCTGTGAACTTTCCTTTTAGCACTGCTTTCATTGTGTCCCACAAACCTGGGTATATCGTACATTCATTTTCATTGAATTCTAGGAAGTCTTTAATTTCTTTAATTCTTTCTTAACCCAGTGGTAACTCGGTAGGGAGTTGTTCAGTTTCCATAAGTTTGTAGGCTTTCTGTTATTTATGTTGTTATAAAAATCAAACTTTCCTAGAGACCGGCCCCCAGCTCCCAGCCTGCCCCCGACTTCCCTTCTGGACCAGAGGTGAGTACCTGGGTCCAACCCGGACCCCATCCCTGGGCACCAGCCACTCCGGGAAGACCTGCCCAACTTGGCACAAGGTTCTGGCCACTGGGCAGCTCCCCCTCTAGCTATCCACCAGGAGGGATCCCCTTTTCCAAGCCCCCCGGCAGCCCCTGCAATCTCCACGCCCTGCCCCCACGCCCATCTGCCCGAGACCCCAGCCACTTCCTGAGACTTAGAGACCGGCCCCCAGCTCCCAGCCTGTCCGCAACTGCCATTCTGGACCAGAGCCTGACCCCGACTTCCCTTCTGTGCTTTATTGTTTTCTTCCAGGATTTTAATGTTTTCTTCCAGGACTTTATTGTTTTCTTGGAGGGCTTTATTGTTTTCTTCTAATTTGTTTGCCCTTTCCTCTAGTTGTTTACAGCGTTCTTCCAATTTTCTTGTCTTTTCCTCTACACAAGCCTCTACCTTCTTCATGAAGTTACTCATAAGGCTACTTTCTTCTGCTTCTTCCAATTTTTGGTGTTCAGGTCTAGATGTTGGAGGCGAGCTAGGTTCTGGTGATGCTGCATTGCTCTTCATTTTGCTGTATGTACTTCTGCTTTGATGTCTGCCCATCTCCTTCTGGTTCCTTCTTGGTCTTATCAGTGGACTTGTTTCACAAAGAGCTGACAGACTCAGGAAGACTCTCTCTCTTGTCCAAAAGGGAGTTCTCTTGTCCAACTCTTTGGTCCAGAAGGGAAGTCAGGGGCAAGCTCTGGTCCAGAATGGCAGTCGGGGACAGGCTGGGAGCTGGGGGCCGGTCTCTAAGTCTCAGGAAGTGGCTGGGGTCTTGGGCAGATGGGCGTGGGGGCAGGGCGCGGAGACTGCAGGGGCTGCCGGGGGCTTGGAAATGGGGATCCCTCCTGGTGGGGCTAGAAGGGGAGCTGCCCGGTGGCCAGAACCTGGTGCCAAGTTGGGCAGGCCTCTCAGGAGTGGCTGGTGGCCAGGGATGGGGTCCGGGCTGGACCCAGGCACTCACCTCTGGTCCAGAAGGGAAGTCGTCAGGGGCAGGCTGGGAGCTGGGGGCCGGTCTCTAAGTCTCAGGAAGTGGCTGGGGTCTTGGGCAGATGGGCGTGGGGGCAGGGCGCGGAGACTGCAGGGGCTGCCGGGGGCTTGGAAAAGGGGATCCCTCCCGGTGGGGATAGAAGGGGAGCTGCCCGGTGGCCAGAACCCGGCGCCAAGCTGGGCAGGCCTCTCAGGAGTGGCTGGTGCCCAGGAATGGGGTCAGGGTTGGACCCGGGTACTCACCTCTGGTCAAGAAGGGAAGTCGTCGGGGGCAGGCTGGGAGCTGGGGGCCGGTCTCTAAGTCTCAGGAAGTGGCTGGAGTCTTGGGCAGATGGGCGTGGGGGCAGGGCGCGGAGACTGCAGGGGCTGCCGGGGGCTTGGAAATGGGGATCCCTCCCGGTGGGGCTAGAAGGGGAGCTGCCCGGTGGCCAGAACCCGGTGCCAAGCTGGGCAGGTCCTCCCGGGGTGGCTGGTGCCCAGGGATGGGGTCCGGGTTGGACCCGGGTACTCACCTCTGGTCCAGAAGGGAAGTTGTCGGGGGCAGGCTGGGAGCTGGGGGCCGGTCTCTAAGTCTCAGGAAGTGGCTGGGGTCTTGGGCAGATGGGCGTGGGGGCAGGGCGCGGAGACTGCAGGGGCTGCCGGGGGCTTGGAAATGGGGATCCCTCCTGGTGGGGCTAGAAGGGGAGCTGCCCGGTGGCCAGAACCTGGTGCCAAGTTGGGCAGGCCTCTCAGGAGTGGCTGGTGGCCAGGGATGGGGTCCGGGCTGGACCCAGGTACTCACCTCTGGTCCAGAAGGGAAGTCGTCAGGGGCAGGCTGGGAGCTGGGGGCCGGCCTCTACCGACTTCCCTTCTGGACCAGAGAGTTGGACAAGAGAACTCCATTTTGGACAAGAGAGAGAGTCTTCCTGAATCTGTCAGCTCTTTCTGAAACAAGTACACTGATAAGACCAAGAAGGAACCAGAAGGAGATGGGCAGACGTCAAGGCAGAAGTACATACAACAAAATGAAGAGCAATACAGCATCACCAGAACCTAGCCCGCCTCCAACATCTAGACCTGAACACCAAAAATTGGAAGAAGCAGGAGAAAGTAGCCTTATGAGTAACTTCATGAAGAAGGTAGAGGCTTGTGTAGAGGAAAAGACAAGAAAATTGGAAGAATGCTGTAAACAACTAGAGGAAAGGGCAAACAAATTAGAAGAAAACAATAAAGTCCTGGAAGTAAACAATAAAGCACTGAAAGAAAATCATGAAAAAGCAATGAAACAAACAAAGGAGACAGTCCATGAACTGAAAAGGGAAATTGAAAAAATAAAGAAGACACAAACAGAGGGAATGCTGGAAATAGAAAACCTGAGTAAAAGATCAGGAACTTCAGATGCAAGTATAATCAACAGAATGCAAGAGGTGGAAGAGAGGATCTCTGGCATTGAAGATACAGTAGAAGAAATAGTTTCATCAGTCGAAGGAAACACTAAAGCCAACAAAGTCATGAACCAAAATGTCCAAGAAATCTGGGACACCATGAAAAGACCAAACCTACGAATTATAGGGATAGAAGAAGGTGAAGAATACCAACTCAAAGGCAAAGAAAATATATTCAACAAAATTATAGAAAACTTTCCCAACTTAGAGAAGGAAATGCCTATGAAGATACAAGAAGCCTATAGAACACCAAACAGACTAGACCCCCCAAAAAAGTCCTCTCGACACATAATAATTAAACAACTAAATGTACAGAATAAAGTAAGAATATTAAGAGCAGCCAAGGAAAAAGGCCAAGTGACCTATAAAGGTAAGCCCATCAGAATAACACCTGATTTCTCAGTGGAGACTTTGAAAGCCAGAAGGACCTGGTCAGATGTAATGCAGACACTAAGAGACCATGGATGTCAGTCCAGACTAATATACCCAGCAAAACTTTCAATCATCATAGACGGAAGGAACAAGACATTCCAAGACAAAGCCAGATTTAAACAATACCTATCCACAAACCCAGCCCTACAGAAAGCACTAGAAGGAAAACTCCAACCGAAGGAAGTCAGATACACACTCGAAAACACAGGCAATAGATAAAGCCACAACAGTAAACCCCAAAGAAGGGAAGTACACACACACTACCACCAAAAATAACAGGGATGAACAATCACTGGTCATTAATATCCCTTAATATCAACGGACTTAATTGACCTATAAAAAGACATAGACTTACAGAATGGATACGAAAGCAGAACCCAACTTTCTGCTGCATACAAGAAACACATCTCAAATTCAAAGACAGACAATACCTAAGAATAAAAGGCTGGGAAAAGACTTCCCACTCAAATGGTCTTAAGAAACAAGCAGGGGTAGCCATCCTGATATCCAACAAAATAGACTTCAAACTAAAATCAATCAAAAGAGATAAAGAAGGACATTACATTATAGATGTAACCAACTGTCTTATTAATTAAGAAACACAAAAGCAATGCAAAAGAGAAAGCCGAGAGGTCATAGCTCAGAGCTAAAATCTCACCCTTCCGCATGCAGTGTCCCAGCTTCCCGAATGAGGGCTCTATTTCCTGTCTGTTCGTCTATTTAAAGTATTTTGTTCTGTCTTCTCATTGGTTGTAAACCCAAACACGTGACTGCCTCGTCACTGTCTGAATGTACAGCCCCCTAGGTCTTAAAGGCATATGTCTCCAATGCTGGCTATATCCCAGAACACACAGATATCTATGGGATTAAAGGCGTGTACCACCACCGCCACACTCTTGCTATGGCTCTAATAGCTCTGACCCCCGGGCAACTTTATTTATTAACATACAATCAAAATCACATTTCAGTACAATTAGATTACCACCACATTTCCCCTTTTCTATTTTAATAAAAAAAAGCAAAAGGTTATAACTAACAAAAGAAAAACTATATACAAAAGTACAATAACTATATACAATATATACAAATAATAAATACCTAAACAGGTATTGGACAAATCAGAGAAAATAATTTCATTATCTATCCTATTTTGGTAAATCCAAGATGTATCTAATGCACTTTCTATCCTAATTAATTTTCAACTATGAGTAACTAATCTTCAACCATAACTAACTAATCTTCAACTCCCTCAGAGACCAAAGAAGGGAATAATATTAGCTAACAAAAATAAAAAACAGGAAGTGCATGCAAGCAACTTCCAAAAAATTTGTGAGTTGACAGAAACAGCCAGCTGCCTGGGCAGTCACCTGAGGTTTCTCCACAGTGTTGGGGCATCATCTTCAGTCTATAGGCTTAGTGTATCTGACAGACTCATTTGTGAAGTAGGATGTACACAAGGTCAACAGTTCAATCTCACATTGGGTGAGAGCAGTCCATGTACCAGAAACACCTGAATTCCACTAGTGTCCTGTCATGATTCAGGATTTTAAATTCTGGAAATTGTTGACAGTTTTTTAATTCAGCTGTCCATTCTTCTTGGCTGTGTATATATGGCTTCATCTCAGCATCCCCTTCTTCTCCACATCCCTCTATTAAATGCCAGTCTACTTTCGAGAGGCATGAACTTTCAGCTGCTGTTGCATTGCACAACAAAAGCCATCGGCCCTCTGCCTGTTAAGCTGCCTTCGAAGAAAAGGGCACTGTACCTTTTCCGGATGCGAAAGCCACTTCAGGGATGGGGTCATATTGTCCTGGCCTCAGAAGATGCCTTTTGATAAAGCCATAACCACACTTGTTTTGGCAAGAATCAGTATTCCATTGTTTTGTGTTCTGTCTGTCCATTTTGTCCTGTTGATTCGAGGATACTTTGTTGTCCAGTGGCTAACTTTTGCCACAAGGACAGTTGACTCCATATGCAGTTTCTTCAATGACCATATTTTTTCTGAAGTAGATTAGTACTGCCGGGAGCTGACATGTCTCAAAAAAGAAAAATTTTCTAAGTTATTAAAACATTTTAAATGCCATATTCTGTAGATCTCTGAAGGGTTTGAAGATGACCTGTCTAAAACATCTCTGCTCAATTTTTAAAACATATCTAATATGACTACAAGTTCTATTGTAATGTCTAACTACTAACTTTCATTTCTTTATATCCTAGTAGTTGGTAATAATAACATTCAAGGATCAGAAATTTGTACTACATTGTTAAATGAATGGTATAAATACAATTAGAAATATACATATAGCATTTTCTAACATTACATACTCATCACAGGAAAGATCCACCAAGATGAAGTTTCAATTCTGAACATTTATGCCCCAAACACAAGGGCACCCACATATGTAAAAGAAACATTACTAAAGCTTAAACCACATATAAAACCCCACACATTAATAGTGGGAGATCTCAACACCCCACTTTCACCACTGGACAGATCTCCCAAATCAAAACTTAACAGAGAAATAAAGGACTTAACTGATGTCATGACCCAATTGGACCTAATACATATCTACAGAACATTCCATCCTAACAAGAAAGAATATACATTCTTCTCAGCACCCCATGGAACTTTCTCTAAAATCGACCACATACTTGGACACAAAGCAAATCTCAACAGATACAAAACAATTAGAATAACCTCCTGTGTTCTATCAGACCACCATGGTTTAAAGTTAGATTTCAACAACAACAAAAACTACAGAAAACCTATAATCGCATGGAAACTGAATAATGCTCAACTGAATCACCAATGGGTTAAGGAAGAAATAAAGAAAGAAATTAAAGACTTCCTAAAGATCAATGAAAATGAAGACACCACATATCCAAACTTATGGGACACTATGAAAGCAGTGCTAAGAGGGAAATTCATAGCACTAAATGCCCACATAAAGAAGTTGGAGAAATCTCACACTAATGACTTAACAGCACACCTGAAAGCTCTAGAACAAGAAGAAGCAAAGTCTCCCAGGAAGAATAGACACCAGGAAATTATCAAAGTGAGAGGTGAAATTAATAAATTAGAAACTAAGAGAATAATACAAAAAATTAAGGAAACAAAGAGTTGGTTCTTTGAGAAAATCAACAAGATAGACAAGCCCTTATCCAAACTAACCAAAAGACAGAGAGAGAGAATCCAAATCAACAAAATCAGAAATGAAAAGGGGGACATAACAACAGACATTGAGGAAATCCAGAGAATTATAAGGTCATATTTCGAAAAACTCTACTCCACAAAACTGGTAAACCTAAAAGAAATGGACATTTTTCTGGATAAGCACCACATATCTAAGTTAAATCAAGACCAGATAAACTATTTAAATAGCCCAATAACCCCTAAGGAAATAGAAACAGTCATTAAAAGTCTCCCAACCAAACAAAGCCAAGGACCAAATGGTTTCACTGCAGAATTCTACCAGATCTTCAAAGAAGAGTTAATTCCAATACTCTCTAAATTGTTCCACATAATAGAAACAGAGGGACATTACCAAACTCCTTCTATGAGGCTACAATTACCGTGATTCCTAAACCAAAAAGGATACAACAAAGAAAGAGAACTACAGACCGATCTCCCTCATGAACATTGATGCAAAAATACTCAATAAAATATTGGCGAACAGACTCCAAGAACACATAAGAAAAATTATCCACCATGATCAAGTAGGCTTCATCCCAGGGATGCAAGGGTGGTTCAACATACGAAAGTCCATCAATATAATATACCATATAAACAAACTCAAAGAAAAAAACCACATGATCATCTCACAAGATGCAGAAAAGGCATTTGACAAAATCCAACACCCCTTCATGATAAAAGTCTTGGAGCGATCAGGAATACGGTGAATATACCTAAACATAATAAAGGCAATATATAGCAAACCAACAGCCAACATCAAATTAAATGGAGAGAAACTCAAACCAATTCCACTAAAATCAGGAATGAGGCAAGGCTGTCCACTCTCCCCATACTTATTCAATATAGTACTTGAAGTTCTAGCCAGAGCAATAAGACAACATAAGGAGATTAAGGGGATACAAATTGGAAAGGAAGAAGTCAAGCTTTCCCTATTTGCAGATGACATGATAGTATACTTGAGTGACCCCAAAGATTCCACCCAGGAATTGATAAAGCTTATAAACACCTTCAGCAACATAGCAGGATACAAGATCAACTCAAAAAAATCAGTAGCCCTCCTATATACAATGGACAAAGAAGCTGAGAAGACAATTATAGATACATCACCCTTTACAATAGCCAAAAATGACATAAAATACCTTGGGGTAACACTAACCAAGCAAGTGAAGGACCTATATGACAAGAACTTTAAGTCCCTGAAAAAAGAAATTGAAGAAGATGTCAGAAAATGGAAAGATCTCCCATGCTCATGGATAGGCAGGGTTAACATAGTAAAAATGGCAATCTTACCAAAAGCAATCTACAGATTCAATGCAATCCCCATCAAAATACCAACACAATTCTTCACAGACCTGGAAAGAGTAATACTCAACTTCATATGGAAAAACAAAAAACCCAGGACAGCTAAAAGAAACCTGTACAATAAAACAACTTCTGGAGGCATCACAATCCCTGACTTCAAGCTCTACTATAGAGCTACAGTAATAAAAACAGCTTGGTATTGGCATAAAAACCGACATGTGGACCAATGGAATTGAATTGAAGACCCTGACATTAACCCATACACCTATGGACATATAATTTTTGACAAAGAAGCCAAAAGTGTACAATGGAAAAAAGAAAACATCTTCAACAAATGGTGCTGGCATAACTGGATATCAACGTGTAGAAAACTGCAAATAGATCCATATCTGTCACCGTGCACAAAACTTAAGTCCAAGTGGATCAAAGACCTCAACATAAATCCAGCTACTCTTAACCTGCTGGAAGAGAAAGTAGGAAGTAGTCTTGAACGCATTGGCATAGGAGATCACTTCCTAAATATAACACCAGTAGCGCAGACACTGAGACAAACAATCAATCAATGGGACCTCTTGAAACTGAGAAGCTTTTGTAGAGCAAAGGATACAGTCAACAACGCATAGCGATAGCCTACAGAATGGGAAAAGATCTTCACCAACCCCACAGGTGACAGAGGACTGATATCCAGAATATATAAGGAACTCAAGAAATTAGACATCAAAACGACCAACAGTCCAAATGAGAAATGGGCTTTAGAAATAAACAGAATTCTCAACAGAGGAAACCCAAATGGCTGAAAGACATTTAAGGAATTGCTCAACATCCCTAATCATCAGGGAAATGCAAATCAAAACAACTCTGAGATACCACCTTACGCCTCTCAGAGTGGCTAAGATCAAAAACACTGAAGACACTTTATGCTGGAGAGCTTGTGGAACTAGGGGAACTCTCCTCCACTGCTGGTGGGAATGCAAGCTTGTAAAACCACTTTGGAAATCAATATGGCGCTTTCTTATAAAATTGGGAATCAATCTCCCCCAAGATCCAGCTATACCACTTTTGGGCATATACCCAAGAAATGCTCAAACATACCACAAGAGCACTTGCTCAGCTATGTTCATATCAGCATTGTTTGTAATAGTCAAAACCTGGAAACAACCTAGATGCCCTTCAACTGAAGAATGGATTAATAAATTGTGGCACATATACACAATGGAATACTACTCAGCAGAGAAAAACAATGACATCATACGGTTTGCAGACAAATGGATCGATCTAGAAAAAATCATCTTGTGTGAGGTGACCCAGACTCAGAAAGACAAATATGGTATGTACTCACTCATAGGAAGATGCTAGATGTGGAACAAGGATGACTGGACTGCTACTCACATCACCAGTGAGGCTACCTGGAAAACGAGACCCCAAAAAAGACACGAAGAAATGGATGAGATCTACATGAACAGCCTGGTCATGAGTGGGAACAATGAAGGGCAAAGGTCGAGGGAAACAGAGTGGGAGATCCTAGCTGGATCAAGAAAAGAGAGGGAGAACAAGGAATAGGAGACCATGGTAAATGAAGACCACATGAGAAGGGGAGGAAGCAGAGAGCTAGGGAGGCCCACAGAGATCCACAAAGATACCCCCACAAAAGACTGCTGGCAATGGTTGAGAGACGGCAGGAACTGACCTACTCTTGTGATGGGATGGCCAGACACCCTGTTAGTTGTGCCATAAACCCCATCCAAGGAAAGGTCTGGGGAATCTGGATGCAGACATCCACGGCTGGGCCCCTGGTGGAGCACTGGGAGTCTAATTAGTGAGAAAGAAGAGGGTTTATATGAGCGAGAATTGTTGAAGCCAAGGTTGGATAAAGCACAGGGACAAATAACCAAATGAATGGAAGCACAGGATCTATGAACCAAAGGCTGAGGGGCCCCCAACTGGATCAGGTCCCCTGAACGGGTGAGACAGTCATTTGGCTTGATCTGTTTGGGAGGCAGCTGTGTGTTGTTGCCGGGTCCTGGGCTAGTTGCATGAGTTGGCTGTTTGAATCCTGGGACCTATGCAGGGACGCTTGGCTCGGTCTGGGAGGGGGAGACAGGACATGGCTGGACTGAGTCTACCAGGTCGATCCCAGTCCTCGGGGGAGACCTTGATCTGGAGGAGGTGGGAATGGGGGGTGGGTGGGGGGAGGGGGAGGGGGGCGAGAGTGGGAGAACAGGGGAATCTGTGGCTATTATGTTGAACTAAATGATGTTGTAAAATAAATTTACTTAATAAAAAATCAAACTTTAACCTTTGCTGGCCTGATAGGTTATTTGAATTTTTTGTAGCTTTTGAGACTAGCTTTGTGACAAAGCATATGGTCAATTTTGGAGAAGGTTCCATGATGTGCTGAGAAGAAGAAATAATCTTTTGGGTTTGGGTGAAAGGTTCTGTAGATATCTGTTAGGTCCATTTGCATCAAAATGTCTGTTAGTTCTATTATATCTTTGTTTAGTTTCTGTCTGGATGACCTGTCCATTGGTGAGAATGGTGTGTTGAACTCTCCCATTATTAAAATGTGGGGTTAGATGTGTAATGTAAACATTAGTAATGTTTCTTTTACAAATGTGTTTAAGGCATAGATGTTAAGAATTGCAATATCCTCAGTCCTTGGATGGGGATTATGGCACAACCATTATGGTGTTTGGTCATCCCATCACCAGAGTAGGTCAGTCCCGGCTGTCTCTCGACCACTGCCAGCAGTCCTTTGTGGGGGTATCCCCGTGAATTTCTGTGGGCCTCTTCAGCTCTTTGCTTCTTCCTTTTCTCATGTGGTCTTCATTTACCATGGTCTCCTATTCCTTGTTCTCCCTCTCTTTTCTTGATTCAGTTAGGATCTCCCGCTCTCTTTCCCTCGACCCTTGCCCTTCATTGCTCCCACTCATATCCAGGCTGTTCATGTAGATCTCATCCATTTCTCCGTGTCTTTCATGGGGTCCCATTTTCCAGGTAGCCTCACTGGTGGATGCAGACATCCACGGCTAGGCCCCTGGTGGAGCGCTGGGAGTCTAAGTAGTAAGAAAGAGGAGGGTTTATATGAACGAGAATTGTTGAAACCAGGGTTGGATAAAGCACAGTGACAGATAACCAAATGAATGGAAACACATGAACTATGAACCAAAGGCTGAGGGGCCCCCAACTGGATTGGGCCCTCTGAATAGGTGAGACAGTTGATTGACTTGACCTGTTTGGGAGACATCTAGGCAGTGGTGTGTAGATGTAACCAACCGTCTTATTAAATAAGAAACACAGAAACAATGTAAAAGAGAAAGCCGAGAAGTCAGAGCTCAGAGCTAAAATCTCACCCTTCCTCCTGCTGTCCCAGCTTCGCGAAAAGAGACCTACTTCCTGTCGGTTCGTTTTTTTAAAGTATGTTGTTCTGCCTTCTCATTGGTTGTAAACCCAAACACATGACTGCCTCGTCACTGTCTGAATGTACAGCCCCCTAGGTCTTAAAGGCATATGTCTCCAATGCTGGCTGTATCCCTGAACACACAGAGATCTTATGGGATTAAAGGTGTGTGCCACCACCGCCACACTCTTGCTATGGCTCTAATAGCTCTGACCCTGAACACACAGATATCTATGGGATTAAAGGCGTGTGCCACCACCGCCACACTCTTGCTATGGCTCTAATAGCTCTGACTCCCAGACAACTTTATTTATTAACATACAATCAAAATAATAATTCAGTACAATTAGATTATCACCACATTTCCCCTTTTCTATTTTAATAAAAAGAAAAAGAAAGCAAAAGGTTATAACTAACAAAAGAAAAACTATATACAAAAGTACAATAACTATATACAATATATACAAGTAATAAATACCTACACAGGTATTTGACAAATCAGAGAAAATAATTCCATTATCTATCCTATTTTGGTAATTCCAAGATGTATCTAATGTACTTTCTATCCTAATTAATGTTCAACTATAACTAACTAATCTTCAACCATAACTAACTAATCTTCAACTCCCTCAGAGACCCAAGAAGGGAATAATATTAGCTAACAAAAATAAAAACAGGAAGTGCATGCAAGCAACTTCCAAAAAATTTTGTGAGTTGACAGAAACAGCCAGCTGCCTGGGCAGTCACCTGAGGTTTCTCCGCAGTGTTGGGGCATCATCTTCAGCCTATAGGCTTAGTGTATCTGACAGACTCATTTGTGAAGTAGGATGTACACAAGGTCAACAGTTCAACCTCACATTGGGTGAGAGCAGTCCACGTACCAGAAACACCTGAATTCCACTAGTGTCCTGTCATGATTCAGGATTTTAAATTCTGGAAATTGTTGACAGTTTTTAAATTCAGCTGTCCATTCTTCTTGGCTGTGTATATATGGCTTCATCTCAGCATCCCCTTCTTCTCCACATCCCTCTATTAAATGCCAGTCTACTTTTGAGAGGCATGAGCTTTCAGCTGCTGTTCCATTGTACAACAGAATCCATTGGCCCTCTGCCTGTTAAGCTGCCTTCGAAGAAAAGGGCACTGTACCTTTTCCGGATGCGAAGGCCACTTCAGGGATGGGGCCATATTGTCCTGGCCTCAGAAGATGCCTTTTGATAAAGCCATAACCACACTTGTATTGGCAAGAATCAGTAGTCCCTTGTTTCGTGATCTGTCTGTCCATTTTGTCCTGTTGATTCGAGGATACTTTGTTGTCCAGTGGCTAACTTTTGCCAGAATGAAAGTTGACTCCATATGCAGTTTCTTCAATGCCCATATTTTCTCTAAAGTAGATTGGTACTGCCAGGAGCCGACATGTCTCAAAAAAGAAAAATTTTCTAAGTTATTAAAACATTTTAAATGCCATATTCTGTAGATCTCTGAAGGGTTTGAAGATGACCTGTCTAAAACATCTCTGCTCAATTTTTAAAACATATCCAATATAACTACAAGTTCTATGATAATGTCTAACTACTAGCTTTCATTTCTTTATATCCTAATAGTTGATAATAATAACATTCAAGGATCAGAAATTTGCATTACATTGTTAAATGGATGGAATAAATACAATTAGAAATATACATATAGCATTTTCTAACAATATCAGTTTCAAATTTGTGTACAATATAAAACAATTCAATCCAATGTAAAGTATTTAAAACTAGTAATTGTCTTTCTCTTTTTTCTTTCTTTCTTTGTTTCTTTCTTTGTTTCTTTCTTTCTTTCTTTCTTTCTTTTTTTTTAAACAAGAACCTTAAATCTAATCTCCTTTGCTTAGCCTTTTTCCTAACCCTTGACAATAACTTGTAACCAACACCCCTAAATACTGAAAATTATCCCAGACCCAAAACCCATTAAAAAGACCAAAAAACCACCCGCCCCACACCACCTCTTTGGGAATGTGGGCGTCGTATTCTTAAAATTGCTTCCTGCTGGGTATGGGCGAAGTTTTCTTTATCCTGAAAGAAAAATTTTAGGTTAATTGTCAAATTCTAGGAGAGGTAACTATATCCTTCATTATCCAGTCTGTGTATAATGCCAAAGTTGAGGGTTTATCTCAAGTCCTTATTCAAGTAGTCTTTGAGACTGGATCATCTCAGCTAGTCATCTCAAATTTGCTCTGAGCACCTTGTAGTTCAAAGCTGATCTATGGATGATGTTTGTCAGCTTAATGATATTATTATTGTCCAAGTGGAATTGTTGTTGTTGTGGGGCCCCATCTTCTTTCTGGAGACTTCAGTTGATGTTAGGCCTGGCCATGATTTCCTGCAGAAAACTGATAAGAGACTCGAACACAAAAACATATATATGCAGCTAGCCTTTTTTTCTAGAATTAGTTAGTACTCTATGTGACCATTCATATCTTAACAAAGTTTAAAATGTATATATATATATATATATATATATATATAAATCTTGTAAATTTTGATATAAAATTTATACTTTGAGAAAAGTTTAAAGAATCAGAATAGAATCAAAGAGTTGAGATTAGTAATAGAATAGTCCCTTAATTAATTTTGTTTTTGTCCTGTACCATAGCAGAAGATGGCTCTTATTCTGGCATGATACAGGGAGTTTGCATTTTCCTTTTAATAACATGCTTGATTTTAAAGAAGGAGAGAGCCATTCTCCAACTCCAAAGTCAGCTTTAAATTTTAATTGAACTGGGACTATTAGAAAACCAAGAGTGTTAAATCTTTAGAGAAAAGCAGAAACAAACATTTAGGAAGACATAAAATTTTTTTAGATAATATATACCCATACACCGTTTCATTCTGTTTCTTGGGATAGATGATTTGTCCCTTTTCTTCAGTTGTCTCATTTGTCCAGTGTTCTTCAGATTCCTTAACCTTCATTCTCCTAAAAGACAAAAACAAAAACCTTTCCCCAAGACTAATTTTGGGGATGTTCCTTTTTGGCAAGTTATTATCTGATGAAATGAAAAGGCATGTTTTATTGATACAAGTTAGTTTAAATTGGATGTTCATGTTGGTTGATGAACTATCACCTCCTCTAATTAAGAGGTCTCTCTTGTTCAAATCGAACCTTTATCAATTTTGGTGGTACCCACAGCTTATCTTCTCCTGTAGAAACAAAAGCAAAACCACGTCCCCAATGTAATACATACCCTGGTTTCCATTCTGAGGTCAGCACATCCTTAAAGTATATAGGCTGATTTAATTCTGTAGTTTTTTCTATTATCCAATGTCTCTCTGCAGCTGTTGTTCCTTTCTCATTGGCATTCAGAAAATTCAAAGTTAGAAGAGCATTATGCAGTCTATTTCTGGGGGTTTTTGTTACCCATTTCTGTTTATTTAGCATATTCTTTAGAGTTCTGTTTGATCTTTCTATAACTGTTTGACCTATAGGATTATGTGGTATGCCTGTAATATGCTTTATATTGTAATAAGCAAAAAACTGTTTCATTTTAACAGAGACATATGATGGAGCATTGTCAGTTTTGATTTGTGCAGGTATACCCATGATGGCCATAACTTCTAGCAAATGAGTGATTACAGAATCAGCTTTTTCAGAACTCAAAGCAGTTGCCCATTGAAATCCTGAATAAGTATCGATAGTGTGGTGTACATATTTCAATTTTCCAAATTCTGCAAAGTGAAACACGTCCATCTGCCAGATTTCATTTCTCTGAGTACCCTTTGGGTTACATCCTGCTGGTAATGGCGTCTGATTGTAGAAGGAACAAGTAGGACATTTCTTTACTATTTCTTTGGCTTGTTGCCAGGTTATGGAAAAATCCTTTTTTAAACCTTTACTATTAATGTGATGTTTTTTATGAAATTCTGAGGCCTCCAGCACATTTCCTATCAATAATTTATCAATTTCATCATTGCCTTGTGCTAGAGGGCCTGGCAGACCAGTATGGGATCGAATGTGAGTTATATATAAAGGATGATTCCTTTTCCTGATTGTATCTTGTAATTGAATAAATAGTGAAGTTAATTCTGAAGCATCAGGGATAAATTCTGCAGTCTCAATATGTAACACCACTCTTTCAGCATACTGAGAGTCAGTTACTATGTTGAGAGGTTCTGAAAAATCCATTAATACCAACAGAATAGCATACAATTCTGATTTTTGAACTGAATTATACGGACTTTGAACCACTTTACTTAAATTTTCTGATTTGTAACCTGCCTTTCCTTCTTTGTTGGCATCTGTATAAAATGTACGAACTCCAGATATGGGTTTTTGCCGTACAATTCGAGGCAAGATCCAATCAGCTCTCTTTATAAGATCAATTCTATTGCTTTTGGGATATTTGCTGTTAATTTCTCCCAAAAAATTACTGCAAGCTCTTTGCCAAGGTTCACTTTCTGTCCATAATTTTTCAATGTCCTCCTTAGTTAATGGTACGACAATTTCTGCTGGGTCTATGCCTGCTAATTGATGAAGTCTCATTTTTCCTTTGTAAATCAAGTCAGAGATTTTTTTCCACATAAGTTTTTAATTTTTTATTTGGTTTATTTGGTAAAAATATCCATTCCAATATAATATCTTCCCTCTGCATTAATATTCCAGTAGGAGAACGCCTAGAAGGTAAGATAACCAAAATGCAATCCAGCTTTGGATCAATACGATTCACGTGTCCTTCATGCACTTTCTTTTCTACCAAGGCTAATTCTTCCTCAGCTTCAGGTGATAATTCTCTTGGACTATTTAAGTCCTTGTCACCTTCTAAGGTTTTGAACAAATTAGACAGTTCATCACTTTTTACCCGAACAATAGTTCATAGATGAGAAATATCTCCAAATAATCTTTGAAAGTCATTAAGAGTCTGTAGTCTATCTCTCCGAATTTGCACCTTTTGGGGTCTAATTTTTTGTAGCTCTATTTTATATCCTAAATAATTAATAGAATCTCCTCTTTGTATCTTTTCAGGAGCAATTTGTAATCCCCAGCGAGGCAAAATTTTCTTTACTTCTTCAAACATTATTTCTAAAGTATCTGCATTTGAGTCAGCTAGTAAAATATCGTCCATATAATGATAAATTATAGATTTAGGAAATTTTTTACGTATCACTTCCAATGGCTGTTGTACAAAATATTGGCACAGAGTTGGGCTATTCAACATTCCCTGTGGGAGGACCCTCCATTGAAATCTTTTAACCGGTTGAGTATTATTATAAGTAGGCACTGTAAAAGCAAATCTTTCTTTGTCTTTTTCTTGTAAGGGTATTGAAAAGAAACAGTCTTTTAAATCAATAACTATGAGAGGCCATCCTTTTGGTAACAGAGTAGGCAAAGGCATCCCAGATTGTAGAGAGCCCATTGGCTGAATTACTTTGTTAATTGCTCTAAGGTCTGTTACCATTCTCCATTTACCAGATTTCTTTTTAATAACAAATACAGGAGAATTCCAAGGGATGGTTGATTCTTCAATATGCTGAGCATTTAACTGTTCTTCTACCAGCTCTTCTGAAGCCTGGAGTTTCTCTGTTGTTAAAGGCCATTGCTGGACCCATACAGGCTTGTCTGTTAACCATTTTAAAGGTAGAGCTGTTGGTGTCTTTGGAAGATCATCAGTTATTGTGCCCTGTTCTTGTATAATATGGATGGCTGGTGACCACTCATTAGAACAATATCTTCTAATATTTCTCTCAGTAACATGTGCTAGTTTATGATTTGTTTCTGAGGTTGGAGGGATGTTAATCTGAGTATTCCATTGTTGCAACAAGTCTCGACCCCACAGGTTCATAGTTATGTTAGCCACATATGGTTTTAATTTTCCTCTCTGTACTTCTGGACCTATACATTAGAGCCATCTTGCACTCTGTTTCACCTGAGATAATGTCCCAATTCCTAACAGTTGAACGTTTACCTCCTGAAGAGGCCAAGTTGGATGCCAAAATTCTGGTGCTATTATGGTAACGTCCGCACCTGTGTCTACCAGACCAGACAACAAAACACCATTTATTTTTATCGTTAATTTTGGTCTTTGTTCATTAATAGAAGTTTGCCAAAAAATTTTCTTTATGTTTTCTCCTGAATTTTCTATTCTCTCTGTTTCATCATTCTGACCAGCATGATTTATTCCAATAGGCATTTGGTTATTTAATCGCTCTCCAGAGCAGGCATTTCCTCTATGGCTGCCGGAAAGGTTTGAACTGGATTTGCACTGGGGGCCTGCCTGAGGCCCCTCTGGGAGTTTCCCGAAGACTGAGGCAAAGGATTACCCTGTCTATCCTTTGTTGATCTACATTCGTTGGTCCAGTGTTTTCCCTTACCACACCTTCTGCATACTCCAGAAGGAAGGGGCATTCTGTTGCCATTGTTCCTTGAAGAAACATTGTTTCTGGAAATGACCTGTCTACAGTCCCTTTTCAAATGTCCTTGCTTTCCACATCCAAAACATCTAACACTCCTCAAACCTTTTGAAATTACTTCTCCTACCCATGTATCATCATGCTCATCAGCTTCAACATTAATTGTTTCTCTAATCCAATCTTCCATAGGTGCAGATCTTGTCCTTAATGGCCTGATTATTCTTTTGCATGCTGCATTCGCATTCTCAAAGGCCAAAGATTCAATTATTGCCTTACCAGCTTCTGAATCCGAGACCATTCTCTTTACTGCTGAAGCCAGTCTTTGTAAAAAATCTGTAAAAGACTCTTTTGGGCCTTGCTTCACCTTTGTAAATGACTCAGATTTTTTTCCTGGTTCCTCAACTTTGTCCCATGCATTCAAGGCTGCCGTTCGACATAAAATTAGGGTTTGGACATCATATAAACATTGTGCTTGTGCTGAAGCATATTGGCCTTCGCCCATAAGCTGATACTGGCAAACTTGTACTCCTTTATCCCTCCATTGTTTTTCTATGTTTTTAGCCTCCTCCTTAAACCAAGTCAGAAATTGAAGTCTCTGGCTGGGTTCCAGAACACCTTGTGCAAGGTCCCGCCAGTCCTGTGGTACTATCCTATTATATGTTGACCAAGTGTTTAACATTTGTTTTACATATGGGGAATGCATGCCATAAGATACTATTGCCTCCTTAAACCTTTTTAAATCCAACATTCATTTGGAGCCCAAGTATTTTGTGTAGCCATTTGATCAGGCATCTGCTGTACAGTTACAGGATAAATTAAGGGTGACTGTGTGAAAACAGGCTTTCTTTCTGCAACCTTATGATCCCGACTTGAAACAACTTCACTGTTAATTTCTTCTGTCTGAATTTTTACAGGTTTAACAAGTTCTTCTAAAGCTGTTATCCTGGCACTTAAATTGACTATCTTTTTAAATATTAAAATGTGGATTATTATAGTGATAAGGTGCATATTTCCACCAATACTAATATTATATAGTTGTTCCATTGCCAGACTGCCTAAAATTTCGAACAAAAACCAATTTTCTTCCAATGTACACATAAAACCCATTTGTTTTTTAATGTGGAAAAAATTCTCTTTTAGATAGTTTCCTTTAAAATATCTGATATATTATGACTTACCAAATCTGCGTAGAACAGTAGAAATCCGAGGGGATTTTCAAAGCAGCCACCTAGTGTCCCAGGTGTAAATCCAGAGAGAGAGAGAGAGAGAGAGAGAGAGAGAGAGAGAGAGAGAGAGAGAGGAAAGAGAGAACGCACAAGAAAGCGTAGCCGGCTAAACTTAAATGCAGGCACGTGTTCCCTCTTGTGCCGAGTCAAGGCTTGGGTCTGGCTTCCTTAAGCTCCGACCACGTGCGTTGGCTTTACAGGCAAGGCCCTGTTCGGCAGGGCAGGTCTGATTTGTTTGTAGCACCGGCTTTAGGCAAGCTGCTCACAGACCTAGGCCCGGGCTAGAAGTTGCTACCCGGACTAGGAAGCCGGCAGCTCAGACTAGGAAGCTGGCAGCTCGGACTAGGACGCCGGCAGCTCGGACTAAGACGCCGGCCGCTTCCTGCCACTTCCTCCGCCGCCTGCCACCGCCTGACGCCCTTGCGGGAAAGCGGACCTGCCGTCAAGCCAAGCGGTTTTTAATGGATTCTTGTCACGTTGGGCGCCAGATGTAGATGTAACCAACCGTCTTATTAAATAAGAAACACAGAAACAATGTAAAAGAGAAAGCCGAGAAGTCAGAGCTCAGAGCTAAAATCTCACCCTTCCTCCTGCTGTCCCAGCTTCGCGAAAAGAGACCTACTTCCTGTCGGTTCATATTTTTAAAGTATGTTGTTCTGCCTTCTCATTGGTTGTAAACCCAAACACATGACTGCCTCGTCACTGTCTGAATGTACAGCCCCCTAGGTCTTAAAGGCATATGTCTCCAATGCTGGCTGTATCCCTGAACACACAGAGATCTTATGGGATTAAAGGTGTGTGCCACCACCGCCACACTCTTGCTATGGCTCTAATAGCTCTGACCCTGAACACACAGATATCTATGGGATTAAAGGCGTGTGCCACCACCGCCACACTCTTGCTATGGCTCTAATAGCTCTGACTCCCAGACAACTTTATTTATTAACATACAATCAAAATAATAATTCAGTACAATTAGATTATCACCACAGTGGTGCCAGGTCCTGGGCTCGTTGCATGAGTTAGCTGTTTGAAACCTGGGACTTATGCAGGGACGCTTGGCTCAATCTGGGAGGAGGGGACTGGACCTGCCTGGACTGAGTCTGTCGGGTCGATCCCAGTTCTCGGGGGTTGCCTTGATCTGGAGGTGGGAATGGGGGGTATGCTGGGGGGAAGGGGAGGGGGTGGGGGGGAGAGAGCATGGGAATCTGTGGCTATTATGTGGAACTGAATAGTATTGTAAAATAAATAATAATAATAATAATAATAATAATAATAATAATAATAATAAAAGAATTGCAATATCCTGTAGCTAGAGTTTTCCTGCCTTGCCCACAGTGAGGACAAATCTTTGTCACCCACCAGTCCCACAGCCACTCAGACCCAAACAAGTAAAGACAGAGACATATTTTTCTTACAAACTGTATGGCCGTGGCAGGCTTCTTGCTAACTGTTCTTATAGCTTAAATTAACCCATTTCTACAAATCTATACCTTGTGGTTTACTGGCATCTTTTCATGCAGCTTGTCAGGGTGGTGGCTGGCAGGCAGTGAGTCCTTCTGCCTTCCTGTTCTTTTATTTCTTCTCTCTGTTAGTCCTGCCTATACTTCAGGCCTAGCCACAGCCAATCAGGTTTTATTTATTGACTAGTCAGAGCAACACATTTGCCATACAGATCATCCCCCAGCACAGCCAAGTGCAGACCATCTCAGACACGTGCACTCAGGCCCGTGGTCCTAATGATCTTCTATGCAGACCTGCTGGGTAAAGCCACGAGGAACATAAGAACGGGCTCCCACAGGACATACAAAACATCCCACAGCAATATCCTCTTGGTGGATTTTCCTGATGATGAGTATGTGATATCCTCTCCATCTCTTTTGATTAATTTTGGTTGGAACTCTATTTTGTTAGATATTAGAATGGCTGTACCAATTTGATTCTTAAGTACATTTGCCTGGAAATCTTTTCCCAACCCTTTACTCTGAGGTAATGTTTATCTTTGGTATTGAGGTATGTTTTTTCTATACAGCAGAAATTTGGATCATGTTTTCCTCTCCATTATATTAGCCTGTGTCTTTATTGGAGAATTGAGCCCATTCATATTGAGAGATATTAATGATCAATGACTGTTAATTCCCGTTATCTTATTGTTGTTGTTGTTGTTGGTAATTTGTGTGTATTTCTTTTCTTTGTGTTTTGCTGATGTGAGATTATTTATTGTCTGTGTTCTTGTGGATATAGTTAACTTCCTTGGGTTGGAGTTTTCCTTCTAGTACCTTTTTTAGGGCTGGATGTGTGGTTAGATATTGTTTCAATTTGACTTTGTCATGAAATATCTTGTTTTCTTCATCTATGATGATTGAAAGTTTTGCTTGGTATAGTAGTCTGTGTAATTGGAATTTTAATAGTTCTTATTAATAAAATCAAACCTGGGGCCAGTTATTGGGGTGAAATGCTGGATGGTGGGAGAGACAGAACAATCCACAGCTAACCTCACCTGACCAATTTCTCAGCTTGTCTTGTTTCCTCAGTCTGGAAGCCTCTGTGTCCTCATATCTGAATGGCTCTCAACTGAGCTGTGCTGCTAGAAGCCTGAAAGTTTAACCAGCCAAAATGCTGCTAGTTTCTGGTCTTCACACCTTATATACCTTTCTGTTTTCTACCATCACTCCCTGGGATTAAAGGCTGGCTTTCTGAGTTTAAAAGCATGACTCACCATGCTTGGCTATATCCAATGTGGCTTTGAACTCACAGAGATCCCAGAAGGATTTCTGCCTCTGGAATGCTAGGATTAAAGGCATGAGTACCAACATTTTTCTAGCTTAAGTATCTAGTGGCTTTTCTGTTCTCTGACCCCAGATAATTTTATTAGGGTACACAATATTTTGGGGAACACAATACCACCACAAGTCTGGGCTGGTATACTTGGTGTCTTAGAGTTTCTGGCTTTTAGAATCTCTATTGGGAAGTTGGATGTAATTCTAATAGGTCTTCCTTTATATGTTACTTGTCTTTTTCCTTTTCAGCTTTCAATATTCTTTTTGTTCTGTGTATTTAATGTTTATATATTATATTACATGGTACAGGAAATTTTTTTCTGGTCCAATCTATTTGGTGTTCTGTAAGCTTCTTGTACCTTTATAGGCATGGCCTTCTTTCAGTTGAGAAAATTTCCTTCCATGGTTTTGTTAAATACATTTTTTAGGTTTCTGAGCTGGGTTTAATCTCCTTCTTCTATTCCTATTGTTCTTATGTTGGAACTTTTCATAGGGTCCCAGATTTGTGTGATGTTTTGTGTTAGGAACTTTTTAGATTTAACATTTTCTTTGACCTATGCATCTATTTCCTCTATTGTATCTTTAATGCCTGAAATTCTGTCTTCCATCTCTTGTACTCTGTTGGTGATGCTTGCATCTGTAGTTACTGTTTGCTTACCCAGATTTTCTATTTCTTTAATTCCCTCCATTTGTTTATTTCCTTTTTCCTTGGTTTTCTCACGTTCTTTAAGGGATTTATTGATTTCCTACAATTTCTTGTTTCTATTTTCCTTAATTTCTTTCTTTCACTTTCTTTTCTTTTTTCTTTTTTTTGAGACAAAGTTTCTCTGGAATTCACTTTATAGATCAGGCTGAACTTGAACTCACAAATATCCACTTGTTTCTGCCTCTTGGCACCATCATACCTAGCTGCTCACTTTCTTTAAGGGATTTTTTTTTTCATTTCCTCTTTAAGGACCTCTACCATCTTCATAAAGTTATTATTAAGGTCATTTTTGTGTGTGTGTGCTTCAGCTGTGTTGGAATGTTTAGGTGTTACTGTCATAGGATTCCTGAGCTTTGGTGGTGCCATATGGTGCTTTCTGTTGTTGACTGTGTTCTTACACTGGTATTTAGGCATCTGGGGTTGGGATGCTTATAGGTCTAAATGTTGATTCCTGAGTTTGTCTTTGTTAGATGGGTGTTTTATTCCTTGGTCTCTATTTCTTCTCTGGTCTTCTGGCCTAAGTGGTCAGGTTTTCTGGTGACTAATGTGTCATCAGGTCCAGTAGGGTGTTCCTGATGGGTATTTTGTGGCCTGTATGACCTCTGGGGTTTTGGGGGCCAAAGTTGCCTCTGAGGTTCTAAGTGCCTGTGTGGCTGTGGGTATCTGCTTGTTCTCTGGGATTCCTAGTGCAGCAGGGCCTCTAGTGCAGCAAAAGTTTTCTGCTGACCTTGGGGGCTGGGATATCGAACTGGTGGGGTAATGGTGGTATGGTTTGGGGCTGTTGAGCCAGCTTTAGAAAGTGTTAGCTGGTTGTGGGCAGTGTCTTACCTGCGGTCCCTATAAAGAGCCTAGCCTCAGGTAAAATATAGTTTTCTGGGGAATTTTTTAGGCCAAACTATGAAGCCCTGGAGAGGGGGGCAGCATTGTAGTCTGGGGCTATTGGGTAGTCTTTAAGGAGTGCTAGTTGGTGGTAGGCAGTGTCTTACTTGGGATTTCTAGAATCAGTCTGGCCTCCAGTAAAGCTGTTGGAGTTGTGGGCTGGAATATGGAGCCCAGGGGAAGGGTGCTGTTGGGGGATGTTGGGTGGGTTTTAAGGAATTTTAGTGGGTGGTGGGTGGTGTCTTACTTTGAGTTTCTAGGACCAGCCTGCCTTTGGTAAAGCAGCTGGAGTTGTGGTCCAGAATATGGAGCCCAGGGGAGGGTGTTGGCATTTTTTTTTATATTACTGGGTTTTTTTTTTTCTCATATGTTATGATTTTAGATTTTGTGGCTTTTGTTATTGCTGTGTGTGTTTCTTGTGATTTTTTCCTAAAATAAACAAACAAACAAACAAACAAAAAAACCAACCAAACAATCAAACAACAAAAAAAAACACTTCTGTTTTTTTGGAATTTAATTTGTTTGTCTTCCAAAGTGAGAAAGGGAAAGAATACGTGGAATTGGATGATTAGGGAATTGGGGGAAGATCTGTGATGAGATGGCAGAGGTGACAGTGTGATCAGAATATATTGTATGAATTTTCAGTTAATTAAAAGTAAAAGAAAAATCCTGTTTGTTATGCCCAGATCATGGGAACCCCCAAAAGACCACCACGGAGACCAAATATCACATGTAAAAGCAAAGAGCCTTTATTTTTCAATCTCTGAGCTTTGTCTGTCTGTCTGACTCAGTGGGTAGAGATGAGAGCCCTGAGCTCAGGTAGGGTAGATTTTTTTTATCATAGCAAAGGTTGGGTTGAGGGGATTTCCAGGTTTCAGAACCCTGACTGGCTGAAACTTGTCTAGGGGTATCTCTAAAACAAAAATAAGTGTGTGCTAGACTCGGGGACATCTGGCCACCTTATCTAATGGCTGGAATGTTTGGGATTTCAGATACTTCCCTTTAGATATAGTCCCTCCCTAGGTGGGGTCAGCTTAGGGCAATTCCTGGATCTGGGATTTGCCTGCCAGTAAGCCTGTCACAGAAGCTGTGTCTGGGCCTCTAAGCCTGTCATAGCAGCTGTGTGGTCAAGCTCTTTTGGGCCCTCCACACCGTTGTTTCATCTACCATTTTATATACTGTCTTAAGAAGTTTCCCTCCAAGATGGAGAACCTTAAGTTCAGAGGAAAAACTGCTATACAACAAATATAGAGTGCCATTTAAATAGAGATTTATCTTAACATGTTGAAAATTATATAATTGGGCAATTTTTTTACCTTGTGAAATAAACTGTCTTTTATGCAGGTTTGGGGGTATTTTCAGTGCTTATGGAATGAAGGACACCTATCATTTCAGTGAGTTGATCCTTATCACCTCTTGGAACTACCTTTTTCCCTCTTGTTATTCCATTATAGCATTTGACATTCTTTCATTTTTGTCTAAGAGCTTTTGGTACTGAAAATGGAAGTTTATGTTCTAAAAGGATATATCAGTACTTAGTTACATGGTGGCTACAAGATAAAGTGATTCTTTTAAATTAAAAAATTAATTCAAATATAAAACTAAATAGCTCTTATAGGATTCCAGGATCTCTGGAAATTTGCCATTTAATAATAATGTGAGAAACACCGAGTTCCAAAAGCCTAATGAAATATGTTACTATTTCTCCAAAAGAAGCAAATAATTTCATGGTGCTTAGGAGCACAGCCTGCCAAGAAAATAAAAAGCACAGGCTGCATGATCACAGATCTGGATTTAAATTCTGGCTCTTCTGCTGTTAGGATCTCTGTTATTTTCTCATTAGGCTGAGATACTTAAATATTTCTTATTGGCATCATTGTGGCTGCAAACACAAAATCCAATATGGGAACCAAAATAACAGACAGTGCCCAGCAATAGGTGTTTATCCAGGTAGTTTTGAAAATCAATGCATTTACATTTATTCTTTAAGGATCATGACAAGTATGAAAATTCCTACTTTAGCATATGATAATGGATATTATTATTATTATTATTATCACTACTATTAGTTGTTATTATTGCATATGTATGTGTGCATACCATGGCACAGATGTGGAGATTAGAATACAACTTTTTGGCATCTGTCCTCTCCTACCTTTATATTCTTTTTGGCCTTGAATTTAAGTGGTCAGTCTTGAGCAGCACATGCTTTTACTAACTGAGAAATCTTTCTGGCCCTAATACAGAATCTGAGCTTAGAAAACAGGGTACTATATCTTACTGCCTAAAACTAGGAAAGTTAAGTAGTAAGAATCTAATTTTGAAATAGGAATAGGACTTTTTAAATACCAAGTAAATGAAGGGGTGGCAGGGGAAGCATCAACATTTTGTTTGAATAGATGGATTAGATTAAACCTTGCCCTATATAAGAATGGCAATAACTAAGCACAATATATGAGAAATCTATACTTCTAAACATGCATACTACATCTTGGCCTCTCACATTGCCACAATCAAGCAACTCCAGTATATATTGTGCATTCAATGTGATAAAACTGTGGGTTGTAATCCTGTGTTTCTAATTGAGCTCTGAACCCTGGCATGGGAGTTCAAAATTATATACATATATATGTTTATAAATTATTTTGTTCATATTCCCTTCCCACTGTTATCTGTTCTTACCTCCTCTCTTCTCCTACTGAACACCTTCTTCACAATAAATCCCCTTCATACTTTTATATCTTCTTTTTGTGTGTGACTTCATTGAGTTTAATTAGAGTTGCTTGCATGAGCATGGGTACATGTAGCTAAAAGTTTTCCTGGTCCTACCAAGTCCCATGGACCCCATATCAGTGTATAAAATAATCACTCAGAAGCTTATATTAACTCAAACTATGCAGTCATTAGCTGAGGCCTACCACTGCCTACCACTTACATTTAAACTCAGCCCATTTCTATTAATCTACATGTCACCATGTGTACTGTGGCTTTACTTGTGTTCCATTACATGCTGCTATCTGGATGGCAGACTGGTGTCTGCTGACTCAGCCTTCCTCTTCCCAGAATTCTCCTCTCTGCTTATCCCACCTATACCATACTTCCTGCCTGGCTACTGGCTAATCAGTGTTTTATTTATCAAACAAATCAGAGTGACACACGTTCACAGCATACAGAACAACATTCCCATCAGGTGGGGGTTTATTTATGTGAACAAGAGCAAATTACCAGTGGCTTCTTCACTGAGAAATGACAACCTTTCCACTACAATCACTAATTGTATATAGCTTCTGAGGAGGGATGGGACCTCATGAGCCTTTTTCCAATCTATGATGTTGATGTGACTAGTCTTGTGTAGGTAACCACCACTGAATTTAAATTTGCATGGGTTACAGCCTGGTCAAACCCAGAAAACATTATTTTACAGCACTACTGCCTATCTTCTAGCTAAATTTTTCTGTCCTTTCTTCAATAATGTCCCCTACTCCCTCCTCAGAGAGGATCTAGAAACCATGCTGTATGAGAAACCGATGTAAAAATACTTAGCATAAGTTAGGATAGCATGTTTTCATATGTGTGTGTGTTCTTGTATCTGAGCTCTCTATGTTCAAATATTTGGTTACATAAAATATGGGAGTATGATTCTTGCAGAATACTGAAATTATATATGAAAGATGAAGCTACAGATAAACTTGATTCTAGTTATTAATTTTAGTACAAGGTGATGTTTTCTGATCCATCAAGTTGTTGAACAGTAAAACAAAGGTGCCTTGTCAGATGGAGAGCCTTCCATCATCTAGAGTATATACAACAGGGTCAAGTGGTACCAGTGTTTTAGAATGGCTCAATGCAAAAGTTGGTGGATTAAAATGACCTCTAACTTCTTTCCTGAGGGCTAGTACTCTTGAATTCCTTTGGTTCAACCTCTGTGTATGCCTATGTAGGGTTATTATTCTGTTACTTTTCTCTTCAAAAGTTATAGCAACCAAAGACTAGATATAACCAAAGAGATCTCATTATCTGAGTAGGGAATTAATTATATGATGACTTTCTTTCCTTTTAAATTTGAATAGTACATCATTATTATGCAGTTGATTAAATAATAAACCTACCTTCTCACCCTTATTTGTGATTGCATTCATAAGCTATGAATAATTAGAAATAATATTTGAAACAAAGGCCTTCTGGGCTTATCTCATGAAAAAAATAATTAAACCATAATGAAATTTTATAATACTAATCAGTCTCCCTACCCCCACTCCCAAAGACCACACACACACACACTCACACATGGTGTATACATGCAGACACACTCACAATCAGAAGAATTGGAATAAAATATTTTCTTATCCATGAACTTTAAACAGTAAACTGTGGTAGTATTATGTTCCCCAAAATATTGTGCACTCTAATAAACTTATCTGGGGTCAGAGACAGAACAGCCACTAGATCCAAAGGCTAGAAAATGGTGGCACTCACACCTTTAATCCTAGCATTCCAGAGACAGAAATCCCTCTGGATCTCTGGGTGTTCAAGGCCACATTGGAAACAGTCAGGCACGGTGACTCACACCTTTAATCCTAGAAAGTGAGCCTTTAATCCCAGGGAGTGGTGTTAGAAATCAGAAAGGTATATAAGGCATGAGGATCAGAAACTAGAATCATTTGGCCTGGTTAAGTATTTGGCTGGTTAAGCATTTGGCTGTTTAAGCATTTGGCTGTTTAAGGTTTCAGGCTTCTAGCAGCAGTTCAGCTGAGAGCCATTGGGATGAGGACACAGAACCATCCAGTCTGAGGAAACAAGACCAGCTGAGAAATTGGCCAGGTGAGGTTAGCTGTGGCTTGTTCTGGTTCTTTGATCTTCCAGTTCACCCCAATACCTGGCTCAGGTTTGATTTTATTAATAAGAACTTTTAAGATTCATGCTATTGTAAACTGTATGGAGGAGAGTATCTCTGTATTACTCATGTTATCTCTGTTAGATTCTCCTTTTTGTGTCTACCAAATGCCCAAATCTTAGCTCTCTCAACAGATGCATTATAGGACTTGTAGGGTGAGTAGAGACAATTAGAGAAGATCATGGAGATGTCATACCTCAGTTGTCCTAGTGCCTTGTGGATATCAGTTTGTTAAATCAACACTCAATTCTGACTAGAACTATGGCTACAATCCTTCAAATAACATGTAGAACAATGCTAGGCATGTGTTGACAGATTGATGATAAGATTGAGAAGCTCTCACTCCAAACACTTCATACACAGACATTAGGTCTGGGTAATCCATACCAGAGAAACAACTGCCATCCAACATGACAAATCTCCTTTGTTATTTAGAACACCTGAAAATTAACCATTGTTGAACAAATATGAGGAACAATCAAATCCTCATATCTAGTATTCCCTGCTACTCACTTCTCAGTTCCTTTTAGTTCCTACTGTTAGAGAGGTGGAAAATGATATTAACCATGGTCTCAGCAGTGTAAGCACTGTAATAATATCCATACTCAAATTTATGGAGTTGTTGCCATGGGTAATACATTCCTCCAAGGCTTATAAGCATTGGCTATTCTAGAATGAAGCAACTAAGGTGAGGAAGATGAGGAAACTAAATAAGAAAGTGGTTGAGCAATGCAAAACTGCTACCATGCACACAAAATTATGGTTAGCAACCCTTTCATTGTTTGCAGCATTGAAATTCAATGTGTAATAAGAATTCATTCTCTCTGTCTACCACAAGTGTCTAGGGATCAAACACAAATAAGATAGTTGCCTTCCATCATGACATGTCTTCTTTGCTTGTTATTCAGACCGCCTGAAAATCAGACTTACTTGAAAAACATATCATAAATTAGACTTGGCAAAAAACTCCTTTACATGTTGTGCCATCTTGCTGGCTTTCCAACTTAGATTGGAAAACAAACTTCCTTTTACAAATTTCTAGCAAACTTCTTTAGAACAATACCTGAGCTACCCATGTAGACATTTGCAAATTCTTTATCCTACGTTTTCTACTATACATGTGCTTCACCTAAAAAAAAGTTACTGCCTCAATTGCAGGGTTCTATTCCTGCCTCCAGTAGATGTGCTGCACTATTTAAAACTATGTGCATTGAACTACATTTCTTAAATTCAAATAATTCAAGTTTCTGAATATTAAGCTGTAAGTGTCTGGGGCAAGGAAATATGATCCTCCTGTTGGAATACTCAAATTACTTGTATATTGACTAACCACTTGTTATCTGGGTTAGCAGGCTAACCATATAAAGGATTGCCTCACTGCTCTTTGCCTGCTATGGGGCCTTAGTGGAAACTGAATGTTTGAAAATGGATCAGTACCATGCAGCTTGAACTGTCCCTTATGAGCTGGGTGCTATCTGACTCACCAAGTCATAAAGCAAGACATGCTTAAATGCCTTTTGGCCATTTGAAATTTTTCCTTTGAGAATAATTTTATCTCTACATCCCATTTTTAATTGGATTATTTGTTATTTTGATGTCTAGTTTCTTGAGTTCTTTATATATTTTGGAGATCAGCCCTTTGTCAGATGTGGAGTTGGTGAAAATCTTTTCCCATTCTATAGGCTATTATTATTTTCTTATTTACTGTGTCCTTTGCTTTACAGAAGCTTCTCAGTTTCAGGAGGTCCCATTTATTAATTGTTGTTCTCAGTGTCAGGTGTTCATAGGTATGTGGGTTAATATCAGGGTCTTCAATTCGATTCTATTGGTCCACATGTCAGGTTTTATGCCAATACCAAGCTGTTTTTATTACTATAGCTCTATAGTAGAGCTTGATGTCAGGAATGGTGATGCCTCCAACGGTGGTTTTGCTGTCAGAAGGACAAACATGGTATGTACCCACTCATAAGTGGATATTAGATATAAAACAAAGGATAATCAGGTAACAACCCAAAACTCAAGAGAAGTTAACTAACAGGGAAGACCCAAAGAGGGATGCATGGACCACCCTGGAAAGGGGAAATAGATGAGATCTCCAAGAGTAAACTGTGGATGAGGGGTGGGCAATGAAGGGTAGGGGAGAGGGGATGAGAACATAATGGAATGGGATGCCTGAGCTGGAACAGGGAGGGAGGAGGAATGCAATGAAAGAGATAGAGACATTATGGGGATAGAGAGAAACCCAGTGCTAAGAAAGTTGCCAGGAATCCCCAAGGATGATCCCCCCCTGGGCTACTAGCAATAGTTGAGAGGATGTCTGAACTGAATTGGCATGCTCCAGAGATCATACCAGTGAATACCCTAAGTGTCATCACAGAACTTTTCTCCAATAGCTGATGGAAGCAGATATAGAGATCCACAGCCAGTCACTAGACAGAGCTCCAGGAGTCCATTCAAAGAGAGAGAAGAGGGATTCTATGAGCAAGTACATCAGGATCATGATGGGGAAAAATGCAGGGATGAGCAAACTAAACTAGAGGGAACTCATGAAAGTTGGATCAATGGCTGTGAAGTGTACATGGGACTGGACTAGGCCCTTTGCATGGTGAGACAGTTGTGTAGCTTGATCTGCTTGGGAGGCCCCCTAGTGGTAGGATCAGAATCCATCTCTGGTGCATGAGTGGAGCCCATTATCTATGATGGGAAACCTCATGAAAACTTGAGGAAGGGGGAAAGGTTTGGACTTGCCTATACTGAATGTGTGTCCCCCTGGAAGGCCTTGCCTTCTTGTGGGTGGGAGTAGAGGGTGGGTTGGAAGGGGGGACTGGGGACAGGAGGAGGGAAGAGGGGGATCTTTGGTGTGTAAAATGAATGAAAAAAATTCTTCTTAAAAAATTAAGTAGTACATGCACAGCAGCAACCTATTATACAATGGAAGTGGTATATATGAAGTTTTCATGATGCCTATGGTTTCTACTCCTGTTACAATGCTGTCTGCTGCAGCATATGCACCTATAGCCTCATGAGGTGTTCCCTATGATCAATTGACTAAGGAAGAGAAGACAAGGTGGTTCTGAACATTGTACAGGCACCACTCAGAAGTGGACAGCTACAGCATTATAACCCCTTTCTGGAACAACCCTGAAAGACATTGACAAAGGGAAATATTCACAGTAGGCAGAATGTTGGGCAATGTACATGGTCATGCATTTTGTTTGGAAGAATTAAATGACCAGACATGTGATTGTTTACTGATTCATGGGCTGTAGCCAATGGATTTGCTGGATGGTCAGGGACTTGCAAAGAACATGATTGGAAAATTCTTGAGAAAGACATCCAAGGAATAAGTAGGTATATAGATCTCTCCAAATGGGCAAAGGATGTGAAGATACTTCTGTCCCATATAAATAAATGTTCATCAAAAGGTGACTTTGGCTAAGGAGGAATTCAATAATCAAATAGATAAGACGACCTATTCTGTGAACAGTCTCTTTTCCCAGCCATTCCTGTCATTTCCCAAATAAGCCCATGAACAAAATGACCATGGTGGCCATGTTGGCAGAGATGGAGTTTATAAATGGGCTCAACAATATGGACTTCCACTCACTAAGGCTGATGAGGCTACCACTGCTGCTATGTGCCAGATATAACAATAGCAGAGACCAACACTGGGCCCCAGATATGGCACCATTTCCTCGGGTGACAGGCTAGTGACCTGGTGGCAGGTTGACTACATTGGACTAATTCATCTGTGGAAAGGACAATGCTTTTTCCTTACTGAAGTAGATATTCTGGTTATAGATTTGCCTTTCTTGGATATAATGCTTCTGCCAAAACTACCATCCAGGGACTTATAAAATTTACAGAATGCCTTAGCCACCATCATGATATTCTACACAGTATTGCTTCTGACCAAGGGACTTACTTCATAGCCAGAGAAGTGTAGTCAGAAGTTTTCTACTGTCCTACGAAGCCCCTGCAGTCCTGCAGCCCACTTATAAAATAATCATTCAGAAGCTTATATTAATTATAACTGCTTGGACACTAGCTCAGGCTTATTACTGAGTAGCTCATACACTTAAATTAACCCATAATTCTTATCTATGGGTACCACGTGGCTTGGTACCTTTTCTCAGTTCTGCCTTGTCATCTTGCTTCCTCTGTGTCTGGCTGGCAACTCCTGACTCAACCCTCCTCTTCCCAGAATTCTCCTCATCTGCTTGCCCTGCCTATACTTCCTGCCTGGCTACTGGCCAATCAACATTTTATTTATGAACCAATCAGAGCAACACATATTCACAGCATATAGAACAACATCCCATAACAGAAAGGTGCAACAGTGGCCCCTTTTTTATGGGATCTACTGGTCTTACCATGTTCTCCACCATCCTAAGCAGCTGATAGAAAGATGGAATGACATTTTAAAGACACAGTTACAGTGGCAATTAGGTGACAGAAGCCTGAAAATCTAGGGCAGGGTTTTCCAGAAAGCAGTATATGCTTTGAATTAGCATCTAATATATGGTAATTGTGGTGATATTTTAATTGTGCTGAAATGTGATTTTTTTGTATGTTAATAAATAAAGTTTGCCTGGAGATCAGAGGTCACATAGCAAGGTCACATAGTGAGCCATAAGCAGAAGTCCCATGGTGGTACCACATGCTGTTAATCAGATCACACGGCAGGCAGCATCTCTGTGTGGTCAAGAACACAACCAAGCGTGGTGATACGAGCCTTTAATCCCAGTACCAACCGTAGAGACCAGGAGGTCTGTATAGACAGGCAGTAATGAGGAAGTCATGTGTCTGGGCTTAGAGCCAAAGAAAGAACAGAAAGGCAATAAAAACACAGGTTACACAGGAAGAAGCTTTCTCTGGGGAAGCGAAGACGGTGAGGTGGTAAGATAAGGTAGTCGTGGCTCTTTGCTAGTTCTCTGATCTCTTTGGCTATTACCTCTGTATTTGACTCTATGTTTCTTTTTTTAATAAGACTGTTTAGAAATTCGACTATGGTACTGTTTCCTGTAGTTAGGATACACAGGGCCAGGAATCAAGGTGTGGAAAAGTGAATACTTTCACTCAGTATCACCTATAAAGACTCACTAGGGACAATTTGACTTCCTGTTCTCATGATCTTAAGTTTTACTGGCCTAGAATTTTTGGTTCCAGAGGAGCAACTGCTCCTGCCAGGAACCATAATAAATGCCCTTCAACCAACAGGCTGGGAAAGAAATAACAGTTTTAGGAGGAGTGATTGACCCAGATTACCATGGGGAAATTGGATTGCTTATGCACAATGAGGTAAGAAAGATTATGTCTGGAATACAGGAGTCCACTAGGGCATCTCTTGGTGCTACTATGTCATGTGATTAAAGCCAATGGGAAACTGCAAGAGCCTAATGCCAGTAGGATTACCAGCAGCACAGACACTTCAGGAATCAAGGTATGGATCACCCCTCTAGGAAAAGAGCCAAGAACTGCTGAAGTGCTTGCTGAGGGTGGAGGAAATACAGAAAGGGATAGTAGGGGAAATAGTTATAAATATCAGTTAAGGCCACTTGACCAGTTCCAGAAAAGAGGATTATTTTGTTATTTGTCATATTGTGTTAATGTATTTATACAGATATTTTTGTTTTTTCCCTCAAGGTTTACAATGCATTTGCAATTGTACAAGGGAGAGTTATATCATGTTCAGCATAATTATGACCTGATTAAATATATAATGCATTTGCAATTGTATGTGAGATAGTTATATCATGTTTAGGCATTGTTATGGCATGGTTATTGTCTTTATTTGGAAATTAATCACAACAAAAGGAGATAGGATCATGTGTTGACAAGGCATGGACTTCTGATGGCTATTCTTGGTTGTCCACTTGATTTCATGTGAAACTAAAACCCAAGAATAGAGGGCAGATCTCTGAGGGTTTTTTAACTTAATTTGAAGAACGAAGATCCACTTCTAATCTTTGAGATAGAATGACACACTGTTTAATCCATATCTAGTCTGGGTCATGCTTTCTGCTGGAATAAAGAATAAAACTTTTGCTACTTGCCTGCTTGCCCTCACCTTGCTATCAAGTCCATTCCTTTACTGATTTTAGTGACTGCCTCTTTGAAATTATAGTATATACTGAAGATCAACCTCATGAGGCATCCAACCTTGTGAAATGAACAATTCCTGGGTTCTAGGAATTTCTGTTCACAGCCAGCCATTGTTGAATTAGTTGACTACAACTTGTAATTCATTGAAATAAATCCCCTTTACACACACACACACACACACACACACACACACACACACACAGAGGGAGAGAGAGAGAGAGAGAGAGAGAGAGAGAGAGAGAGAGAGAGAGAGAGATTTATATATACATGAGATAGAAAAATTCATTCTATAAGTTCTGTTATTTTAGAGAACTCTGACTAATACATAACCCTTCTTCAAATTAGTCTCTGCTTATAAAATCCAAGGGAAAGAAACTGTCAGAAAGCCCTGCATCTTGTGACATAATGATGCTATTGGAGGGACACACCTACTCAGATATAAAGCCCAGGCTAAGGAAGACTAATTGGAGAACAGCTGCAAACAACACTGTCTAATTTCCATAATTAAAGTTAAATAAGCCCTCTTGGAAAGGTGGAAAACATTTGCTTCATTCCCTAGCTCCTTGAGGTACTTTTACATTTCCCTTTCCCTTTTGCAGCTGTGGTTGAAGTAGAAGCTCAGTGATGTGCAGACAAACGCAGTCCCAAAGCTGTCCTTCTCATTCCCAAGGCTTCAGCCACATTTTCCCAGTAGAATAGGTTGGCATTAGAGTTAAACTGACCTTGATTAGTTTAGTTAATGTCCATCAACTTCTATTTCCTTTCATGAAGGGTGGTAGTAAATTAGACTTGCCTGACATGCTCAGTAGATTTTAGGTACTATTGTTACTCTCACCCTCACTTGTATCACTTAAGACACTACTGACAGCCTCATTCCAAATCACGTTAACAGGGAGCTCTGTGATGTACAAATTATTATGGACTCCCAGAAGAAGGTTAGAATCTTCCAAAATAATTGAAGAGGGTGAGCATCTCCTAAGCATGGAGCCTGACATGTGGAAACAGATGAGTATGACTCAGAGTCACACTGACCCAGGAACAGAACACCCTGCACTATGCTATCTGCCGTCAAATTCTCTACTATTGAGCTATTTTTTGTGTTCAGATATCTAGAAACACGCTTCCAGATGGATTTGGTGGATGAAAGAAGGATCAGTAAGTCTTCTGTATACACACTGTAAATTCTTTACTCCCACAAAACCACTGGATTTAGGGATTTGAGGATTGTAAGGTTTCTGTATTCTATGAGTGATGATGTGAATAAGTTTGATGATTTGCAAAGATTCTGGCACAATATTGTTTGTATCAAAGCTTGCTTTATCAATGATGTCTGTGGGAAGTTGTTCAAATAACCTCTCTGTGCTTCAATTTCCTCCTGTCTGACCTGGAGGTAGTATCTCTTATCTCATAGGGATATACCGAGGAGTAAAGGAGATCATATACACAAATAACCAGAACTATCTAATGAAGAGTAAGCCCTTTCTATGAACTCATTGTTGCTGATATTCTTGATTCTGTTCTTCAACCTTATAGCCAGGATCTGTCCAAGTTACTATTGGCTCAGTTAAATGATGCTATGGGTGGCTTTTTGTTTCAATTACTGTTACTGCACAGCAAATGATCTGAAAACTAATTTCTTTAATTTTGTAACCATTTAATTAGGCTCCAAGCTTCTTGGAAATATAAGTAAATGTGATTATGTACTCCTTGTGGTATAGAGTTATGACACTTACTGACATGCATCTGGCCTTTGCTCATCTGCTGGCTACATAGGGATGAGTCAGAGATTAGGAGTACCACTAGACCACTTTTACATGGCTGCCCTTGTGGTTTAGCTTTCTCACTATGTGGCAGATTTGGGGTAGTCAAACTCCTTTTATAGCAGAACAAAGGCTTCAGATGGAAATGTTTCTTTGAATAGACAAAAGTTAAGATCTTACTGGCTTAGCTTTACAACATCATTTATATTATAGAGCTGATAAGTAGTAACTTAACTACTGTAGTTTCAGGATTTGAACTTGAATTTTCTAGGTAGCAGACAAAATGAACCTTTTCTTTTGTTCCAGAAGAGAGCTGAATGTATAAAAAGACTATATATTGGAATGAATTATGGTTAACTATATATGACAATTTTCACTAAAATTGTGCATTTGGTAATTTCCCATGATCACTTAGTACAAATAAGTACAGCTGACACTTTCATTGTATGTGGTATAACTTTCAGAGATGAAAATTAAAATAAATGGAATTCTTTTTCCTAAAGACAAGCAAATGTTCTTGTCCCCAGAGAACTCATTTGTTTTTACTTAACTCAAAAATGAAAATAAGAAAAATACTTGCCATGAGTCAAATTGAGAAAGCAATAGTTAGGAACCACTAAGACACATTTGTCAGAATTACTGGAAAATGGGTTCATTGAAATGCATATATATACACACAAAGATTATATTATAATTTATGTTTAAGGCTGCTATGAAAATACTGAAGTGTGAGGTAAGCTCACTTTATCTTTAGATGGAAATTGCCCTTAATATTTACAGTGCAATCATTTTTAAAAGGGATCAATGATTTTTTTCCTTTTATTTTATTTTACAATACCATTGAGTTCTACATATCAGCCACGGATTCCTTTGTTCTCCCCCTCCTGCCCCCTCCCTTTCCCCCCAGCCCACCCCCCCATTCCCACCTCCTCCAGGGCAAAGCCTTCCCCGAGGACTGAGATCGACCTGGTAGACTCAGTCCAGGCAGGTCCAGTCCTCTCCTCCCAGACTGAGCCAACCATCCCTGCATAAGCCCCAGGTTTCAAACAGCCATCTCATGCAATGAGCACAGGACCTGGTACCACTGCCTAGATGCCTCCCAAACAGATCAAGGCAATCAACTGTCTCACCTATTCAGAGGGCCTGATCCAGCTGGGGGCCCCTCAGCTTTTGGTTCATAGTTCATGTGTTTCCATTCATTTGGCTATTTGTCCTGGTGCTTTATCCAACCTTGGTCTCAACAATTCTCGCTCATATAAACCCTCCTCTTTCTCCCTAATTAGACTCCCGGAGCTCCACCTGGGGCTGAGCAGTGGATCTCTGTATCCAGATTCCTCAGTCCTTGGATGGGGTGTTTGGACATCCCATCACCAGAGGAGGTCAGTTCCAGCTGTCTCTTAACCATTGCCAGCAGTCTATTGTGGGGATATCTTTGTGGATTTCTGTGGGCCTCTCTAGCACATTGTTTCTTCCTTTTCTCATGTGGTCTTCATTTACCATGATCTCCTATTCCTTATTCTCCCTCTCTGTTCTTGATCCAGCTGGGATCTCCCGCTCCCACAGGCTCTCTTTCCCTCGACCCTCACCCTTCATTACTCCCACTCAATTGAAGAATGAATAAATAAATTGTGGCACATATACACAATGGAATACTACTCAGCAGAGAAAAACAATGACATCATGAGGTTTTCAGGCAAATGGATGGATCTAGATAAAATCATCCTGAGTGACATAACCCAGGCTCAGAAAGACAAATATGGTATGTACTCACTCGTAGGAGGATACTAGAGGTGGAACAAGGATTACTGGACTGCTACTCACATCACCAGGGAGGCTACCTTAAAAACAGGAACCCAAGAAAGACACGAGGATTGCCCAATGACAGAGAAATGGCCGGGATCAATGATTTTAATGTAACTAATGTCAAAAAGTTTAATTTATAAGAATCATTATACTTGTGAATGAAATCAAGGCCAAGTACTATTGATTGGCATGGACCACATGGCAACTATTTTGCTTGACAAAGTTCCAGCATTTCAACATTGTAGACCACACTTCTCCAGCTCCTTTTTACTTTCAATTTTAATGATTCTCAATATTCTTGTCTTTTCCATTGGGAAATTTTGTATGGGCTTTGATAAGAGATGAAAATGTATACAATTGTAGCCTCTCTAACAAAATAATTCTTTGGAAAAAATCCCCACCACCATGGAACCAAGAATCCCATTATGCCCTCCTAATTGCACCAAGAGTTAGGAAAGTTAGAGATTTACTAGACAGACCGGATCCCAAGGATGAAATGCTTACAATTTAGATCCTTAACCTGAGACTATTAGGGGTAAGAGTTCAGTTAATAAATACAGAGAAGTCAGAATGGTATGGCATAATGGGAAAAGAATAAGATATCAGGACCTTCCTTTTGGGGAGCATTATGAGGGGAAGAGGCCCATATAGTAAGACTAAGAAACTGTAATGTAGTGTCTGCTCCCCAGAAGACCTTTTCCCAAGGTTAACATTTAGATAAGGGTCTCAATTGACTTGGGAGCTTGAGGAAAGTTTCTTCTTGATAAAGCAGTCATTTTTCCTATCTCTAGCAAGAGGAACTTATGGTACTTCATTAACATATGACTGGTGCCTATTGTCAAGATCAAAGACAGATTCCTCAACCCCTGATCTCAAGCCACACCCCAACTCACATGTACCCTGTCTTCCATTTAATTTTATGTGCAACTATGAATTATAAAAGGTATAATCTTTTCTCAAAGGCTGCTGGCAGCCATCCTGATTTACCTTCAGATTGTGTCCATCTCCCCACCCACACATCCTTTTAGGGACCTGAAACCCCTGCCAAAGCAGGTATCCATCAATTGAAATTCAGATGTGCATTTTCTTGGTTGAGTTTAGACAACCTTGTCAGATAACTTGAATAAATGACAGATGATATCATTTGTTCAAGTCTTTCAATGTTTTTAGTTAAGAATATGAGCTTTGCTAGATGAGAGTTGAGGATTTAAGATGAGTGTTTGTTGCTAGAGTTTTCCGGCCTTGCCCACAGTCAGGACAAATCGTTGTCATCCACCAGTCCCACAGCCGCTCAGACCTAACAAAGTAAACACAGAGACTTATATTGCTTACAAACTGTATGGCCGTGGCAGGCTTCTTGCTAACTGTTTTTATAGCCTAAATTAATCCATTTCCATAAATCTATACCTTGCCACGTGGCTGGTGGCTTACCGGCGACTTCACATGCTGCTGGTCATGGCAGCAGCGGCTGGCAGTGTCTCCCTTCCTCAGCCTTGTTTCCCAGAATTCTTCTCTCTCTTTGTCCCACCTACTTCCTGCCTGGCCACTGGCCAATCAGTATTTCATTTGACATACAGACCATCCCACAGCAAGTGTTTTCTTAGGTAATGGTTCAAAAGAGATTCCCAGTGGATATAGATTCAGGCAATATTTTTTTTTCTGTACATGGAACTCTGCAAAACATGTTAACCACATGTTTGCTCAATTAGTTATCCAACAAATGCTTTGTGGCCAGTATTCTTCATCCCAGTTTTGCAGATGAGACACACTAAAATTCTGAGCACCGTTTGTACATAAGGTGCTGTTGATTGTGCCCCTGAGTAGACTCAGTTCCATCATTCTTTAAAACCTTGCTCACCATCTGACTTCTTCAGTGTTCTTTGTTCTTCTGTTACTTCAAGGTAACTTTGTTCCTCTGAGAGGCTTTTCTTATATTCTAGACATCCTTCAGATTTCAATTTAAATGATCCTTTTAAAGATATCTTCCCTGGATTTTCACATGGAGTGAGGACTACACTTCACCCTTTTACTGCATGCCAATGTTTTACATTCTTTCCAAATCTGCAGACATCTGTTAACAATGAATCTAGGTGACTTTTTGGTTAAAGCCTAGTAGGATTTCTCCATTCGCATTGAAACTTCAAGACTAGGGATTTTTGTTTACATTGTGCATCACCAGGTTCTTATACCTAGTCCATTGCCAAGTACATAGAAGGTGCTCAATTAAAAACATTGACATAATGATACTGAGAACATAAATGACATGTCCATATCACATAGCTGGCATCTGCAACAGGGAAGATCATTGAACAAATTCATGAATCCTTCTGTTCAAAATAAAAGAAACAAGCTGATAATTTAAGGACTGTGTTCTGTCTAAACAGAAGTATAAATGTAAGTAATATTGTTTGAATCTGGTATCCTATGAAAGATAGGCATAAGAAGTTAGAACAGTTTTCTCTCTTAAAAATTGTCCATAACATATTATTTCAATGCTTTGGAGCATGACTTTTTGGAACTAAACTGTTTAGGGTTTAAAATAGTGCTGATGTGTGACCTCATCATGTGTGACCTCAGGCTGTTTGCTTAACTTCTTTGTACTCCTCACTTTCCTCATCTAGAAGATGTAGGTAGTAATAATGGTAGGGTTTAATACAAGCAAAATGATTTAAGTATGGCTTACACATAATGAATGCTGTGTGAATTACATTTAATATTGTCCCTTGAAAGATCAAGTCTACCTGGAACCCTAGAATAATACTGTTGTAGGATGTTCTGTATGTTAAATAAATATGTAGCACTGATTGGTTAATAAATAAAACACTGATTGGCCAGTAGACAGGCAGGAAGTATAGGTGGGCCAAGCAGAGAAGAGAATTCTGAGAAGTGGAAGGCTGAGGCAGAGAGACACTGCCAGCTGCCACCATGAGAAGATTTTAAGATACCAGTAAGCCACTAGGGACTTGGCAACTTATAGATTAACAGAAATGACTTAGTTTAAGATATAAGAACAGTTAGCAAATGCCACGACCATACAGTTTGTAAGCAATATAAGTCTCTGTGTGTTTACTTGGTTGGGTCTGAGTGGCTGCAGGACTGGTGGGAGAGAGAGATTTGTCCTGACCATGGGCCAGGCAGAAAAACTATAGCTACAAAATAATACCTAATTTGGAAGTATGGTTTGGGCAAAATTAATTAAGTACCCCATAAAATATCCTCAATTTAAGGTGTGTTTTATACTGAATGATTGTATTCTTATCAGAAAGGATAAGGACACAGAGAACACAGAGAGGATGACCATGCATTTAAGTGCAGTGGGTCTCATATGCACACACAAATATAGAAACATAGGAGTGGGACTTGGGAAGAAGGCGGCATTTGGTTGAAGGAAGTGGTATAAGAGAAGTGAATGGGAAGGGAATTTGATAAAACATTATATGTATGTATCAAATTGTGAAACCATTTTTTAATATTTATTTTTTATTAAGAAAATATTTTTATTCATTTTACAGAGCAATCAAAGATCCCCCTCTTCCCACTTCCCACCTCTCCATCCTCCCCTCCCAACTAAACCCCCATTCCCTCCAAACAGGTCCAAGCAACTCCCCATCCCCACCCTCCCACCTCAAGCATGTACCAGGTGACCCATCATAGGCAGTGGGCTCTAAAATGCCTGCTCATACACCAGAGATGGAGTCTGATCCTATTGCCAGGGAGCCCCTTAAGCAGATCAAGCTACATAATTGTCTCACTATGCAGAGGGCCTAGTCCAGTCCCATTTAGGATCCATAGCTGTTGATCTAAATTTCATGAGTTTCCACAAGTTTGGTTTGGTTGTCTCTGTAGGTTTCCCCATCATGACCTTGATGCCCTTGCTCATAGAATCCCTCTTCTCACTCTTTGACTGGACTCCTGGAGCTTTGCCTGGTGTTTGGCTGTGGATCTCTATATCTGCTTCCATCAGTTACTGGAGAAAGGCTCTATGATGACAGTTAGGGTACTCACTAATCTGATTACTGGTGTAAGCCAGTTCAGGAACCCTTTCCTGTGGTGGTATTATGTTCCCCAAAATATTGTGCACCCTAATAAACTTATCTGGGGTCAGAGTACAGAACAGCCACTAGATACAGAGGCGTGAAAATGGTGGCACGCATGCCTTTAATCCTAGCCTTCTAGAGGCAAAATTTCATCTGGATCTCTGTGAGTTCAAGGCCACATTGGAAACAGGCAGGCATGGTGACTCACACATTTAATCCCAGAAAGTCAGCCTTTAATCCCAGGAATTGAGGGCAGAAAGATATATAAGGCGTGAAAACCAGGAACTGGGCTAGGTAAGCTTTCAGGTTTTCAAGAAGCAGTTCAGCTGAGATCTATCTGGATGAGGACTCAGAGGTTTCCAGTCTGATGAAACAGAATCAGCTGAGGAACTGGCAAGGTGAGGTAGCTGTGGCTTGTTCTGCTTCTCTGACCTTCCAGCATTCACCCCAATACCTGGCTACAGGTTTGTTTTTATTAATAAGAACTTTTTTATGATTCATGCTACACTCTCCACTATTTCTAATAGTCAAAGCTGGGGTCATCCTTGGGGATTCCTGGTAACTTCCCTAGCACCTGGTTTCTCCCTATCCCCATGACATATCCCTCTATCATGGTATCTCTTTCATTGCTCTCCCAACCTGTCCCTGTTTCAGCTTGACCATCCCATTTCTTTATGTTCTCACCATCATCCCATATCCTCCATTGCCACCCCTCACCCCCAGTTTACTCATGGATATCTCATCTATTTCCCCTTCCTAGGGTGATCCATGCATCCTCTTTGGGTCCCCCTTGTTTGCTAGCTTCTCTAGAACTGTGGGTGGTAGTCTGCTTATCCTTTGCTTTACATCTAGTATCCACTTATGAGTGAGCACATACCATGTTTGTCTTTGTGAGTCTGGGTTACCTCAGTGAAGATGACATTTTCTCATTCCATTCATTTGCCTGCAAATTTCATGATGTCATTTTTTTTTACTGCTAAGTAGTACTCCATTGTGTATATGTACTATATTTTCTTTATCTATTCTTTGGTTGAGGGGAATCTAGGTTGATTCCAGGTTCTGGCTATTATGAATAATGCTACTATGAACATACTTGAGCATGTGTCTCTGTGGTGTGATTGAATATTCCTTGGGTATAAGTCCAAGAGTGGCATGGCTGGATCTAGAGGAAGATTGATTCCCAATTTTCTGAGAAACCACCATACTGATTTCCAAAGTGGTTGTATAAATTTGCATTCCCACCAACAGTGGAGGAGTGTTCCCCTTGCTCCATATCCTCTCCAACATAAGTTGTTATTAGTGTTTTTGGTCTTAGCCATTCTGACAGGTGTAAAGTAGTATCTCAGAGTGATTTTGGCAGTGCAGGTCTGAGTTGTTTGTAGCACAAGCTTTAAACCAGTAGCTCCAGCTGCAGCTAACTGCTTGAGGCTATGGTCAGTCCGGTCTGAGACCCACCTGACCTGGGCCCAAGCTAGGGAGCCAGACCGCCCTGGTGTGAAACTGGACCTGCCGCCAAGCCAAGCCAAGGGCTTTTTAATGGATTCTTGTCACGTTGTGCACCAAATGTAGAAGTAACCATCTTATTCAATAAGAGACACAGAGCCAATACAGAGATGAAAGCCAAGATGTCAGAGCAATAGCTAAGAGCTAAAAACCTTACCCTTCACTGCCACTGTTGCACTACCTCTCCAAAATAAACCTACTTCCTGTGTGTTTGTCTTTATATAGACTTTCTGTTCTGCCTTCTCATTGGTTGCAAACCCAACCACATGACCTCCTCATCACTGCCTGTCTGTACAGACTACCACGTCTTCTATGTTTGGAATTGAGATTAAAGGCATGTGTCTCCATGTTGGCTGTATCCTTGAACACACAGATATCTATCTGCCTATCTCTGCCTCCCGAGAGCTGGGATTAAAGGTATGCACCACCACCACCCAGCTTCTGTGATGGCTTGCTATTAGCTCTGACCCTCAGGCAACTTTATTTATTAATATACAAATAAAATCACATTTCAGTACAAATAAAATATCATCATAAGTAGGGTTAGTTGCAAGTTGTTGTTAATGGTTAGGAAAAGGCCTAAGTAAATTAGGTAAGATTTAAGGATTTTGTTAAAAAAAAAAAGATATATAGAAATGATAAAATAGAGGGTAGATTATTGAATCTACTTTGAAAAGTAAAGAGAAGATACAGATATAAAGATAGATTCTTGAATCTACTTTTAAAAGACAATTACTAGTTTTAAATACTTTACATTGGATTGGATTTTTGTATATTGTATACAAATTATATATATCGAGATTGATATTGTTAGAAAATGATGTACATATATTTCTAAAATTGTTCAAGATATTGTACTTATACAGTTCATTTAACACTGTAATGCAACTTGCTAATCCTTGAATGTTATTTTTACCAACTATTAGGATATGAAGAAATGAAAGTTAGTAGTTAGACATTATAATCGAACTACTAGTCATATTAGGTATGTTTTCAAGATTGAGCAGATATATTTTAGATAGACAGGTCATCTTCAAACCTTTCAGATATCTACAGATTATTCCATTTAAGATTTTTTAATAACTTAGAAATTTTTTTAATGACTATTGTTGGCTCCTGACAGTACCAATCTACTTCAGAGAAGACATGGGCATTGAAGGAACTGCATATGGAGTTAACTTTCATTGTGGCAAATTTTAGCCACTGGACAACAAAATGTACTCAAATGGACGGCTGACAAACAGGACAAAATGTACAGACAGGACAGGAAACAAAGGACTATTGATTCTTTTCAAGACAAGTGTGGTTGTGGCTTTAGCATCCTCTGAGGACAGAACAATATGGCACCATCCCTAAAGTGGCCTTTGCAATCCTGAAAAGGTACAGTGTCCCTTTCTTCCAAGGCAGTGAACAGACAATGGACCGATGGCTTCTGGTGTGCTGTAGAACAATGGCTGAAACAGTTATTCTTGAAAGAGTAACTAAGCTGACAGAGTTTAACTTCTCAATGGTAGACTGGCATTTAAAAAAGAGGTGAAGCCAACCGCAAGCTGAGAAGAATTGGATGCGGACAAGAATGAGATGCTGAGATGAAGCTACCCACAAGCCAAGAAGAATGGACAGCTGAATTCCAAAAACACCATCAATTTTAAGAACTTAAAATCCTGAATCATAACAGGACACTAGTGGAATTCAGGTGTTTCTGGTACATTGACTACTCTCACCAAATGTGAGGTTGAACTGTAGGCCTTATGTACTTCTTTCTTCAAAAATGAATCTGTCTGATATGCTAAGCCTATAGGCAGAAGATGATGCCCCAACATTGCAGGGAAACCTTGGGTGACTGTCCAGGCAGCTGGCTGTTTCTGTCAACTCACATTGTTTTGGAAGTCACTTGTTTGCACTTCCTATTTTATCAGGTATTATTATTTCCTTCTTGGGTCTCTGAGGGAGTTGAAGATTATATAGTTATAGTTATAGTTAACAATTAGATAGTTTTAGTTTTCCTTGTTCAGCATTTCAGAAAAAAACTCACTAGAGAGGTATAAGTGTATAAATTTGAAAGACATTATACGATAGTTCTGTTAGTAATACAAGTTAGGACAGAAAATGAATCAGGTACATTTTGGACTTACCAAGTAGGTTAGATAATGGAATATTTTCTCTGAGTTTATCAAATGCAAATGTACTAGACATAGTTTAGGTATCCATTGCTTGTATATACTGTATATAGTTATTGTACTTATTGTAAATAGTTTTTCTTATATTGGTTATAACTTTTTTCTTTTTATTAGAATAATAGGGGGAAATGGTGATATTTTATTTGTGCTGAAACATGATTTTGTTTGTATGTTAATAAATAAAGTTGCCAGGAGATCAGAGGTAAAAGCAAGCCATTAAGCAGAAGTCTGGCAGTTGTAGCACATGCCCGTAATCTGATCACATGGCAGGCAGAATCTCTAAGTGGTCAAGGACACAGCCAACCATCGTGACAGGAGTGTTTAATCTCAGTACAAACCATAGAGACCAGGAGTTCTGTATAGACAGGCAGTGATAAGGAAGTGATGTGGCTGGACTTAGAGCAAATGAGAAGGCAGAACAGGAATGCAATAAAAAGACAAGTCCACAGGGAGAAGCTCTCTCTCAGGGGAAGGAAGGCAGTGAGTGTTAACTAAAGGTAGTCTTGGCTCTTCTCTCTTGGGCTTTTAACTCTCTATTTGTCTCTGTGTTTCTTATTTAATAAGACCATTTAGAATTTTGTGTACAGTCATACTAGGGAAGTTAGTGGGGATGTATCTGGTTGTTACATACATAGACCTTTGAAAAGTAATGGTGAAGATGAAGATGAAAGAGAAGTTGAAACCTAAGTGTGAAGCACTTAAATTCCATAGTAACTTGCAAAAAATTGTTGGGAAGTGAGAAATCATTTGAGATTTTTGAGGAGAAGCATAACATATTAAAACTTGTGTCTTTTCAAAAACTACAATAACCAGGTATAAGCAATAAGGCTAGCAGTAGTAAGCTGGCTAAGAAGTCGATTCAGTGCTGCAGAGCTAACAAATGCTGTTGGATGGAGGTTCTGGTAAAGAAAAGAAAGACCCAGATGGAAGGGACAATTTGAATGTAAATTGCATAAATCTGGTTATTGTGTTGATACTATCTTCTTATGCTAGCACTTTCACAAGTTTCTACAGTTATTTGAATAGTTCATTGACCACATGATGAAAATTATACAGGCTGGCATGTCTGTGAGTTTTTTTTGTGTGTGTGTTTGTGTGTGATACATTTCGTCTCTGTGTTATAGAAAAGAATCTGTATATATCTTATTAAAAACTTAGCACACATATATTGCTCATGGTTTTTGTATGCCCACCAGCCTGTTATTCTGGTTGAGTACATGATTCATATCAGCAGAAATGACCTAGACACACAGCTTCAAGATTTATCTGTGTACAACCATCCTTTTCTGGCCTCAGTGGATATATACACTCATACACATGTACAAAATAAATAAATAAATAATAAATATTTTAAGTGCTCAGAAACTTCACAATATATCATTTAAGCTATGTTTCAGCAAACTTCAACTTGACATAACAGACACCTATACAACCACACAAACCACTAAAGTCAACACTCTATCTTTGAGATTTCCTAGGGAAGGCAGCTTCTTATTTGTCATAGAAGACTGAAGCTGACACCAATTCCCAATGGTTCTACTTAAGACTTTCTGAAGAGATTTAAGCATAAAATTCGAGTTAATATTGAATGAGAGGAACAAACAGCATTTAATATTTTTGAGTAGGTTGGACCTTTGGAAGTAGCCAATGGGAACAGGTATTCCTTGACAGCATCCTAAAGATACAATTTTGAAAGTTTCAAGTGGGTGTTTCAGAGGTTGAGTCTAATAAGAACTGGAAATAAATTTATTTAGTAAAGTATGTTGTGGGTGATAAGCATCTGCACAGTGCTGAAAGGCACTAGGTGGTCATGAATACTGCCCCTTGAGAAAGTAGCTGAATAATTGTCCCATTGCTGGTGGGAATATTGTAGGTTTGACAGTGGGAAAGGACATGGGAATGTTCAGGTCCTTGATACCCCCTTTAAAACTGGATGAGTGGGACTTGTCAGGCTGTATATGATTAGGCTTTAGCTTATAGATTGTTTTCAGGTTACTCTGGGAACTACCTTGTAAAGTGACAAAATGAGTGCAGTTATGGGATTACAAGAGTTCTACTGTAATGATACAGGCTTTGATAGTATGTTTGAGGCAGAAATGGATAATCATTAATGTGGAAAGAAACTATAAAGCTGTGTGTGGAGGAGCACAAGAGGAGAAGAAACTTAAGCTTGAAGTTTTAGGAAAAGAACAGCATCAAATACACTTGATATTAGAAAAGATTGGGTCCAGAGACAAAGCTTGGAATCATGGCACCAGAATGGAATGCTATGTGTTCAGAGTTTTTTTTCTGTGACAGTCAGAACTTACAGATAACAAATGATCTTTGAACCCCATTTTCCACTGAACTCTCTGGGAATAGATAAATGTCAGTCTCTCTATAGTGTCTGCTTATAAATGTCAGTTCTCTCTATAGTGGGCAACACAAATTTCCTCTCTGTGTGTATTTTTTTTCCTCAAAAACTGACCCTAGGACTTTTCACCATCTCATATTGTAACCTCTTGACCTGACCTTCTTGAGGCTGCCCTCTAGAGAGGCCTTTAAAGCACAAGCTAGTGCAGAGAGGCATTTCTGAGTAGAGAAAAGCCAAGCATAAAACACCGTAACTTCTGTCTATGCTAAACTGGCTTTGGGGGCTCTCTGTTCACTTCCAAGGACAACTTAATATTAACTTCCTGGTCCTTTGCTTCAGAGGTAACCAAGAGACAATACTGTCTTTCCTTAAAGTCAGATTAAAGTCTTAATGCAAGGTGCAAGCTTTACAATTCCAATCAATTTCCAGAATAAAATCCCATTCAAGTGAAAATCTCTCTATGACAGTATGTTCAAGACAATATGTTCATATTTTCTTTTTTTTTATTTTTATAAGGAATTTTCATTTTATGTTACTTTTTATATTAGTCAACCTATGTGTACTAGTCTTTTGATATAACATTTATATTAATTATTAGAATTTCATACAATGTATCTTATCCATATTCACTAGAAGTCCTCCCAAATCCAACCATTGCACTTCATGTCCTCTGTATCTCTATATTACTTTGGAATAAACTGTCTTATAACAGATATCTTTGACATTTGAACCTCAAAGTCATTCTACCCTCCTCTCCTGATATGTTCCTTGAGCAGTAAGTCTAGTGGTTGTGTTGGAGACATATTAAGTTAGATATCCTATTATCAATTGATTTCTACAGTTTTGCTAGTAGTGGCTTTTTTTTTAGATATGGTCTCTCTGTATAGCCCTGGCTGTCCTGGAACTAGCTCTGTAGACCAAGCTGGCCTCAAACTAAGAGATCCACCTGTATGTGCCTCCCAGATGCTGGGATTAAAGGCATGCACCACCACCACTATGTGGTGGTATTGTGTTCCCTAAAATATTGTGTACTCTAATAAATTTATCTGGGGTCAGAGAACAGACAGCCACTAGATACAAAGGCTAGAAAATGGTGGCACTCACACCTTTAATCCTAGCATTCCAGAGATAGAAATCCCTCTGGATCTCTGTGAGTTCAAGGCCACATTGGAAATAGCCAAGCATGGTGACACACGCCTTTAATCCCAGAAAGCCAGCCTTTAATCCCAGGGAGTGGTGGTAGAAAGTAGAAAGATATATAAGGCGTGAGGACGAGAAACTAGAAGCATTTGACTGGTTCAGCTTTTGGCTGGTTAAGCATTCAGGCTTTTGAGCAGTAATTCAGCTGAGACCCATTCCGGATGAGGACTCAGAGGCCTCCAGTCTGAGGAGACAAGACCAGCTGAGGATCCGGTGAGGTGAGATAGCTGTGGCTTGTTCTGTCTCTCTGATCTACCAGCATTGACCCCAATTACTGGCCTTGGGTTTGATTTTATTATTAAGAACTTTAAAGAATTCCTGCTACACCACTGGATATGATTGTAGCTTTTTAGTTATATAAATCTAATGTAAAAAAAGATTTTTCTTTGATGAGGCACAAGAGCTACATTTATCTGTGGATACAAGGGTAAGCATTTAGTATGCAGTTAGAACTTATACTGGTTTAGAAAACTAGTTGTAGTAGGTTATCCTGTGGGTTAAGTGTCCTCACCAATCACGGGTAGTTAACTAAATTTACAGTACCAGACATAAATTTCTTCTTATTGAACATGACTTAAAATTCAATTGGGTGACTGCTGGTTACCTCCAGGATACAAATGCCACTATTATACTTTTCAGAATATCTTGCTATACTGGTCATTGGTGTGGTTCTTTGGTGTTATAGCTGGATAGGACAATTTAATTGTTTTCCCATATTGTAGCTTGAATGGCTCTTTCCAAAACTATGAGAGCAAGACATCAGTGAGCAGGCTTCCAGGTCAGATCCAGATCAATTCATCCAAATCTTGAGTCTGAAGTGTTTGGTATTTTCAACAACATGGTCTTATCTTCATTTTTCTTAGGCAAAAAAGGGCAACAGCAATATTGTTTTGGAAGTCTCTTAGATTCCTCTAAACAACAAATTGAACAGAGATTTTCTATATATGGCAGTAGAGTTTTTATTAGATAGACTATGAGGTTTTTTGGTTTTTTTTTTTGGCATGGGGAGAAGATTGTCACTTCAGTTGTCAATGCTTCAGTTAAACTGTGACACAACAAACATAAAAAACGGTATTTAAATAGCCTTAAAATAATACTTTTCGAAATTACTTTTTCAAACATCCAAGAGTCTTTATGATCATTCTAAGGCCACTAAATGCATTTAAACAGTATTTATCACCCCCATGATAATCAAACAAGATGTAAAATGAGCCAGCACCACTCTAGAGTTCATGTTCTATGTATGGGCATAGTTCTCTTCTAGAGATAAAAACAAACCACTCAAACTCACCCTGAGATTTGAAAATACTCAATCTTACCACAAGGATACATGCTCAATATGTCCATATCAGCATTATTCATAATGGCCTCCAACTGCAGAATCCCTCTTCATTCATATTGATTGGACTCCTAGAGCTCAGCCTGGTGCCTGGCCATGAATCTCTGCATCTGCCTCCCTCAGTCACTGGACAAAGGCTCTATGATGATGGTTAGGGCATTCATTAGACTGGTCACCAGTCCAGGCACCCTCTAGACCCAGCCAGCACTCCAAAGTTGGGGCATCATTATGGATTCCAGAGAGCCTCCCCACACTATGCCTCTTCTTATTCCCATGATGTCCTCATTTATCATGGTATCTCCCTCCCTGCCCTCCCACTCTGTCCCTGTTCCAGCTCAACCCTCCCATTTCCCTATGTTCTCATCCCCCAATCAAAGCACTCCACCAAACCTCCACTCCCACTCCAATCATGTAGATCTCATCTGCTTCTCCTTAGTTGGGCAATTCATGTGTTCCTCCTAGGGTCTTTCCCTGTTAACTAGCCTCTCTGGAGCTGTGCATTACAGTCTGGCCATCCCTTCCATCACATCTAGTATCCACTTATGAGTGAGTACATACTATGTTTGTCCTTCTGAGACTGGGTTACCTCACTCAGGATAATAAATTCTAGTTCCTTCTATTTGCCTGCATGATATCATTGTTTTTTACTGCTGAGTAGTACTCCATTGTGTATTATGTGCCACATTTCCTTTATTCATTCTTTAGTTGAGGGGCATCTAGGTTGTTTTGAAGTTCTTGCCATTATGAATAATGCTGATATGGACATATTGAGCATGTATCCTTGTGGTAAGATTGAGCATTCCTTGGGTATATGCCCAAGAGTGGTATAGCTGGGTATTAAAGAAGAGTTATTTTCAATTTTCTGATAAACCTCCATACTGATGTCCAGAGTGGTTGTACAAGTTTGCATTCCCACCAACAGTGGAGGAGTGTTCCCCTTGCTCCACATCCTCTCCAACATAAGCTGTCTTCAGTGTTTTTGATCTTAGCCATTCTGACAGGTGTAAGATGGTATCTCAGAATTATTTTGATTTGCATTTTCCTGATGACTAAGGATATTGAGCAATTACTTAAATATCTTTCAGCCATCTGAGATTCTTCTGTTGAGAATTCTCTGTTAAGCTCTGTAGCCCATTTTTTAATTGGGTTGTTCAGGATTTTGAAGTCTAGCTTTTTGAGTTATTTATATATTTTGGAAATCAGCCCTTGGTCAGTTGTTGGGTTGGTGAAGCTATGTTCACATTCTGTAGTTTTGTCTTATTGATCATGTCCTTTGCTCTGCAAAAGCTTCTCAGTTTCAGGAGGTCCCATTTATTAATTGTTGCTCTCAGTGTCTATGCTACTGGTATTATATCTAGCAAGTGGTCTCTTGTGCCAATGCATTGAAGACTACTTCCTACGTTCTCTTGCATCAAGTTCAGTGTAACTGGATTTATGTTGAGATCTTTGATCCACTTGGACTTGAGTTTTGTGCACGGTGACAGATATGTATCTATTTGCTATATTCTGCATGTTGACATCCAGTTGTGCTAGCACCATTTGTTGAAGGTGCTTTCTTTTTTCCATGGTACAGTTTTGGCTTCTTTGTAAATAATCATGTTCGTACATGTATGGATTAATGCCAGGGTTTTCAATTCAATTCCATTGGTCCATGTGTCACTTTTTGTGTGGTACCAAGCTGTTTTTATTACTATATCTCTATATTAGAGCTTGAGGTCAGGGATCATGATACCTCCAGAGCTTGCTTTATTGTACAGGATTCTTTTAGCTATCCTAGGTTTTTTGTTTTTCCATTTAATGTTAAGTATTATTCTTTCCAGGTCTGTGAAGAATTGTGTTGGTATTTTGATGGGGATTGCATTGAATCTGTAGATTGCTTTTGTAAGATTGCCATTTTTACTATGTTAATTCTACCTATCCATGAGCATGGGAGATCTTTCTATTTTCTGATATCTTCTTTGATTTCTTTCTTCAGAGACTTAAAGTTCTTATCATACAGGTCTTTCACTTGCTTAGTTAGGGATTCCCCAAGGTATTTTATATTATTTATGGTTATTTTAAAGGGTGGTGTTTCTCTAATTTCTTTCTCAGCCCATTTATCATTTATATATAGAAGGGCTACTGACTTTTTGAGTTAATCTTGTATCCTGCCACCTTACTGAAGGAGTTTACCAGATGTAGGTGTGCCCTGGTAGATTTTTTTGGGGTCACTTATGTATACTATCATATGATCTAGAAATAGTGAAAGAGTGACTTCTTCCTTTTCAATTTGTATCCTCTTGATTTTCTTTTGTTGTTTTATTGCTCTAGCTAGAACTTCAAGTACTATGTTGAATATGTATGGGGAGAGTGGACAGCCTTGTCTTGTTCCTGATTTTAGTGGAATCACTTTGAGTTTCTCTCCATTTAATTTGATGTTGGCTGTTGGCTTGCTGAAAATTGCCTTTATTATGTTTAGGTATGTTCTTTGTATTCCTGATCTCTGTAGAACCATTATCATGAAGGGGTGTTGGATTTTCTCAAAGGCTTTTTCAGCATCTAATGAGATGATCATGTGTTTTTTTTCTCTTTCAGTTTGTTTATATGGTGTACTATATGGACAGATTTTCATATGTTGAACCATCCTTGCATCCCTGGGATGAAGCCTATTTGGTCATGGTGGATAATTTTTTTGATGTGTCCCTGGATTTGACTAGCTAGTATTTTATTGAGTATTTTTGCATCAATATTCATGAGGGAGATTGGTTTGTAATTCTCTTTCTTTGTTGCATGTTTGTGTGGTTTGGGTATCAAGATAACTGTGGCATCATAAAAAGAGTTTGGTAATGTTCCTTTTGTTTCTATTGTGTGGAACAATTTGAAGAGTATTGGTATTAGCTCTTCTTTGAAAATCTGGTAGACTTCTGCTCTGAAACAATCTGGTCCTGGTCTTTTTTAGGTTGAGAGACTTTATTGACCATTTCTATTTCCTTAGAGATTATTTGTCTATTTAAATAGTTTATCTGGTCTTGATTTAACTTTGGTATGTATTACCTATCCAGAAAATCAGCAATTTCTTTCAGATTTTCCAATTTTGAAGAGTATAAGTTTTCTCAATATGACCTGATGTTTCTCTGGATTTTCTCATTGTTGTTATGTCTCTCTTTTTATGATGCTCTCTCTCTACTATAAAGCCTGAGTTATTGGGTGGAAGAATTAGAATTTGCATTAGGGAATAGTTTGTTCATCCACTCACAATGATTCCTGTCCTTTTATTATAGGACCTGGTTTAAGTATATCCAAGGCCCATAAACCACAACTTTTAACATGAGCTGTGTCAACAGAGTATTTTGTTCTTTCTGAGTAGATGAAGTGAGAAGTTGATTTTCTCTGTTAGTGGCTCTCAGAGATCAGGTTTAAAATAGAATACTGTCATTGTGAGTAAATATTGAAAATCATAGTGTTTGTCTCAAAGTTGTAAATTCCTGACTATTTTCCCCAAAATTTTCAAACTAGTTACTTCCTATTGGTTGTTGAGTTGTCTGTCATGAGCCTCTTAAATAACTAATCTTGCTCCAGCCTTTTTAGCTAAATGAGTATCTCACCTGTGGATGATACTTGAAGTGATTGCTCCTTTTTTCCCAAAAGGAAATGTGGGGCAGATTGAGCCACCTAACAGGCAGGCTTAACACAAGTAGGGTGGCAACAATGTTCTGGTTGCCACTGCCATCACCAAGAGGCTTTGGCACTTCGCAAGGCTTTTCTCAAGTTGTGGATTTCCTGAGGGACAGTTTGAAAAAGCTGCCTTCATAACAGAAAATCTAAGTTGTTTTATGACTGTATAGTTTATACAAAGGGCAACGAGTTTCATGTTTTCTAAACCCAACTGATCATATGCCATAAGAAAATTCTAGATATCCTGATATTTGCCATTCAAGTATTTACTGCCATGTTGTTGTCTTGACTGTTTGTTTATATTCATATAAATATATTTATCCCATTTGTTTGAAGTTATGTTTATCATGAATTGTGTTTTCTTTTGCCTTTTTCCTTTGTTGGTAGGTATGATATCAACTATAGGATCAGGTTCATTTTCAGTGAAATGAAAACATTTCCATGAAAGCTCAGGAAGTTTGAACTTTGAGCTTACAGATTCAAATTTTTTATAGCTATATTTTGTTCCTTTTTACTTTTCATCTTTTATCACTTTGCAAATGGCATTGTCAATGCAATTAAGACTCTCAGGACCTTAACTACTTACAAATACCAATGTTGGTCTGAAGAGACTGACAAATGGTATTATTTATTTTCAAAATGGGTTTAGATTTAGTTCTCTAGTCACGGGTTTGAAGCCATTCTGTGCCTTTTCACTGTTAATTTCAAGGATTACCATAGTTACCCTCCTGCCTGTCTTCACTAGAGAAATAAATGTCTCTCATTAAAGAAATATGCAGACTTGGAAACTGATAGGTATGTGCTATGGGATGGTCTGTATGTCAAATGCTCTGATTGGTCAATAAATAAAACACTGATTGGCCAGTGGCCAGGCAGGAAGTATAGGCGGGACTAACTGAGAGGGGAATTGAGAGAACAGGAAGGTGGAGGGAGTCACTGTCAGCAGCTGCCATGACAAGCAACATGTGAAGATGCTGGTAAGCCATGAGCCACGTGGCAAGGTATAGATTTATAGAAATGGATTAATTTAAGATGTAAAAACTAGATAGCTAGAAGCCTGAGCCATTAGGCCAAACAGTTTAAACAATATAAGTCTCTATGTGTTTACTCAGTTGGGTCAAAGTGGCTGTGGGACTGGCAAGTGAGAGAGATTTGCCCTTACTGTGGACCAGGCAGGACTGGAGAAAACTCCAGCTACAGGTATGTATAAAGATTCAGAGGTTTAGGAAGACAAAAGGAAAAATTTTTACCAAAACAATCTCTTCTGATTTATTTACCTTAAAAATCATTAACACTGCCTTCTAGCTCCAATCTTGTGGTATATTCCTAATCTAAATACATTATTGGTATAAAAGAGGAATGCTCTTTTATATTGTGTATGTGCTCTGGCAGAAATGAAGCTCCTAGCCTTGCTGTAGCTTTGTGCGTCTCTTTTGGGTGAAGTTAGTGTGAAGATATATCTTTTTCAAAACATGTAGGGCAAGTGAAGTCATGGAGGAAGGCTGAGGTCAGTATATTAAAGAAGGGAATAAACAGGCCATAAAAGAAGAAAAAAAATTGAGATGCAGTGGTGGAGACAAGGGAGAAAGAAGCTGGCAGAAGTAAATATGAAGTCAAGGATGAGAACTAAGTGAGTGAGTGAGCTGGGGGAAAACTGGTGGTCTTGATGGTGGAGGACTAGGATTTTCTCTAGCTTTTTATTTGCGTTCTGACAATGGAAGAACCAATCACATTTTCAAAGTCATCATTGGCTCTGATCAGCTGTATGTATATATATGTACTGTTAGTATACATAAGCCTCTTTGCTCTATTGGCTAAGAGGGTCCAGAAGCAATGTTTCCCCAGAAGCAATGAACTTTTCTAGTGTTCAAAAACAGTTTCCATGACCATATTTGTGAACTCCTTGGATAAATGGTTGGTACTAGGACTTAGGTAGATTCACATAATAACCTTGGAACATCATTTAGTGCCAGAAAGTAATCTAGTATTCTTAAAATATAATAATGAATATATTCAAAGGAGCACAGAAAAAAATAAATAGTCTGAAATGCCTAAAGTTAGGACAATTTGACAAGTATATACAGGAAACAAAGGGCAAATTAAATGCTCAGAAATTTATGTTAATATAAGTAAATTCTTGAATAATATATTGGGAAAAAAAGACAAATTTCATGAATGATAGTTGTCTAGAAGTCATGCTGTCAAGGAGGTGGATTATAACATGCCACTGCTTCACACTGGACCAGAAATTGTGACCTCTTTCTAAAGAGTCTAGATTGCGAAGGAGAAATATTAGTCTGGATTTCCAGTGGGGAAACCTGAAACATGTTATATCAGCCAAGCGATTAAGGTCATTATGAGCAGTAATTATCCATGTTCTAGCCTGGGATATTTGTCCCCAAACCTATAACCTAAATCTACTCATGAAAAAATATAAGACAAATCAAAACTGATTTTTATCCTAAAAAAGACTTCAGATCTATCAAGGCTATTAAAAAAAACTGGAGAAATTGCCAGAGCCAAAGGAAAAAAGCCTCAGGATCCATGACTATTGAATGTGGGATTCTTGAACATTTAATTAACAATGTATTGGGGAAACCTGGCATGAGGGTAGAAGCACAGAGGTATTCTTCAATAACTTCTTTAAATTTGTGTCAGTTTTGAGATAGAAAGATTATGATTAAAATGAAATTTATAAGATCTCTGGATGGTAAGAATGGGAAGGCCAAATGACATTCCCATATGTAAGGTGGTTTAAAGCACCATAAGCACCATAGCACAAAGGACTCGATGAATGGCAACAATACTTGATAGAAAAGATAAAAGAACCTTCAAAGGGAGGTGAAGGAAAGGACAGGAAGAAGGAATACCTGTCAAGAGCCAAGATGTGGGAAATGGGAACACAATTCAAAGGGGTACTTAATATGTAGCTGTTCTACTACTTAAGTGTGATTTTCAGTTTCTCTTCATAACCTTAAAAATGGAAAAAGACACCTGTATTTAAAGGTTTTCAGATGGAGTGGATGATTTCAAGCAGGTCATTGAAAGCACAATGGTCATTGTCTAAATGGATATTTTTTCTCACCCACTCCCCTTTTATTACTATAATGTTTAGTCCAATTCAATTTTATACTAACCTTTCTATCAGGATGAAACTGGAGCCATGGCTTAGTTTCAACAATCTGTTGATATGTCCTTACTAATATTATTAGAAAGTAAATGTCATTGACAATATATTATTCATTTCTGTCTTGGGTAGCCAGGTTCTCAAAATGTGTGAAAGCTAAGTTTCAATTTTGTGTGGATAGAGTTACTTTCTGAAGATGCACTCTTCTAGTCCTTGCTTCATTAATTTTGTGGTGCTTACTTCATTAACTAATTTAGATTTCACTTAATTAATTTTCTTAGAGTTTCTTTAACTTTTTAAATGGCAGTAGCAATTCCTCTTCTACAACTATATGCTGTACATGTCTACTTGTATTTCTCCTTCTCACTTGATTTCGTTTGCAGTCTCATATACATTCCACATTTGATTTTTTTATTTGCTAATTAGCCTTGGGAAATATTTGATCACAGTATGTATTCCCAGTACTCCAAACTCCTCTATCCCTCATCTCCTTTCCATTCTGTCTTCAGTTTTTATACTCAGAGGCAGAAGCTAAAACAGACCAAACACATTTGTGCTTTAAGATCAAGATTAATCTCTAGATTTTCTTGTAACTTTGTATCTAGATTCTTAATTCTTCCAAGAAAGGGACTATGTCATATTGCCCTTCTAAATTCACACTATGCCTATCACATATTCTATGTGTGGATACGTAGCATAAGACACTAAAAACTAGCAGGGGAAAGCTACATCACATTATCCAAACATAATTAGCAATGTGAGAAAAGAGCTATATTGAAAGTTTTACAGTCTGCACTGCTATCTTCACTGAGCATGGCTAAGAGAAGACAGAAAAGTGGGAGTTGTACAAGTTTAGTACTATATGTGTATGTGGAATCTCCCTGCAAGACAAATAACTATTCTGTAAAGGATGTACTGGTGTTCTTAACTCTTAGGGTAATTAAGTTGCCTAGCAGCAAATACAATCCCCCATCTTCTCATTATTGCATGGCAGATGCTGTTCTTAAATAGCAGAGATGATTCACATGAGGTCTCAAGAGTTTTTTTGGTAGGCCTTCATAGTTTATACATATATGAATATATATGCATATTTATGTGAATCTCAGTTCTGTCTAAAATTTTTGAAAGCACATTTTTGATGCAAACCACAGCTGAAGTACAATGTTCATTTGTTTGAAATGTTCAAAAAATAAAATTGTTATCAATTTTTAGTGAAACATCATCCATGTATTTTAGGAAATTATTGGATAACCCCAACTACCCGACTAGATAGATGATTTGTCTGACCCAGCATGGCTGTTCCATTTGTGTAATAACAAAAAATAATGTGTATTTCTTGGCAGGGCTGGTGTCTTACTTCTTGAACATATGGGGTTACTCAGTAAACCACAGAACAAAGGGAATTATAATAGAAGAAAACACAGTGTTTAATTTATTATACATGTTAATGATTTACATGTATATTTGAATATTTGAAAAGCTTCAGAACAACTTGCATCCTTGCCAAAGATGGAGTAAAGGAAGATCAAAGAGTCTGTGCTGAGAATATCCCTGAGTCAACAGCAGCCATGTCTTTTGTAGGTAAATCTGATAATAACAAGTCAGGCATAATAAAGGCAAGTGCATCCTAATTTTCTTGGGTTTAGGTTGACATTTCATAAAGAAGGAAGACTTAACTAAATAATGATTGGCATTTGGACTAAGACTATATTCATAAACTCAGTAAATTAATTAGAGCAAATTTGGCTATTATTTCCTGCCATGTCTAATACATGACATATGGTGCATTGGTTTTAAAATAATCCACTTCAAAATGTTACTATTTAATAAAAATGTTGTTTTGTTTTCCCTTTTATTTATTTTTTAAATTAAAATACAAATATGTATTTTTCTTTCACTTTCTTTCCTCCAAACCCTTCCATAGCCCCTTCATCTCTTTTAAATCAAGAGGTATATGCGGAGAGAGAGAGAGAGAGAGAGAGAGAGAGAGAGAGAGAGAGAGAGAGAGAGAGACTGTGTGTGTCTGTGTGTGTGTTCTGCTGAGTAAGTTTAGTGTTGCCTATATGTGTATGGTTTCAAATTTAACATACCATAAATTTTTTTCTTTCTAAATAATAACCATCAGCATTCAAACTAATATCTTCTGTAAAAATATATTCAAACCAATGATAGCACAATTGGTCAAACTACTTTTGTGCTGTTTATTTTATTTATTCTTTCCATAACTGTTTACGAAGTACTTGTTTCTTGCCAGCGACTATGTTAGGTCATTGAACCAGAGGGGAAAACCCAACCTGGCCTCTGACTATCTAGAATTTTCATTCTCACAGTATTCTCTTTATATTATTGTTATCCTTATAAGAAAACCATTTATTTAGTTCTTGATTTTTCTTGCTAAATCCCTTTAATTGGTTTGTTTTGACTAACTACTGTGGAAATGCAAGATCATGTTGCCATTATTTTCTTGGCCTCTTCTGTGATTCTCATGCTGCTCTGTGCATCATGCATATGTTGAAAGGAAAGTGGCTATGTGCAGAAGAGTGGAAAAATGATCAAATTCCTGCCTGATATAATAAGCATATTCCCACAAGAAAAACATTAATCCATTCATGAGGATTGATCCCGGATAAGCACAAATACCCCACCATCTTAAATATTGTTACATTAGGGACAAAGCCTCAACAAAATTTTAGTAGGAACAAATCATAGTAGTAATTGTATTTGAAAAGAACAAATTATAGATTTCTTCATTTGAGTTTTTGTTTCCTTCTTGAATATGTATAGTAATACATCTAAAAATTTTTTTGTTTCATTTTAGGGTGTGTATATGTCCTTGTGGGGATAATCACACAAACCTTGATACACACGTGAAGGTCAGAAGACAACTTGAGGGACATACTTCTTCCTTTGGCCAGAGGGACCCTGAATTGAACTTAGGTCATTAGGTTTGACAGCAGGAATCTTTACCTACCAAGCCTTCTCACAGGCTCAATATGAATCTCTTAAGCAATAACTTAACAGGTTATATCTGGATTTATAGTGATTTTGATGACTTTATTAGTAACATGGAACATAGGTAGTTTGTATAATATACAATTTCTAACATTTTTATATAAACATTTCTTCTACTCTTAATTTTTATCATTGTTTCTAATCCATTTGGTGTATTTACTTCCTCAGTAATGCCTGTTGTTGGTAGGTAGACTGTATGACTTGCCTTCCAAAATGGCTATTATTTTGTTTGAGAAGTACAGCAAGTACTTTTTAGGTTACTTTTTTATTTAATTAAAATATGATTATATCATTTCTTTCTTCCCACTCCTCTTTTGAAACCCTAAGTTAACCAGCCACCTTACTCCTCAAATTCATATATATATAGAAATGAATAAATATATAAATAGAACCCGCTGAGTCCATTTAGTGTTGCTTATATGTTTCTTATTGTGGTGTGACCACTTGGTATTAAATAACCAAGGAAAACTAATTCTCTCTTTCTCCGTAGTTATTAATGGCATATAGCTCTTCATCTAGTAATAGGGCCTCATGAGATTTTCCCCATCTACATTGGCATGCCAACTGATGTTGTTGTTCAGGTCTTGTTTAGGTTGCCATTTTGTTGAAAATTAATGAGTGCAGCTTCTATGTCACATCAGGATATATTTTTTGATCAGTTTCCTTTTTTGTAGGTTATAGCACTATACATTCATTCTTGCCTTTGGATAAAGAAATTGTAAAGCTAAAGTTCATTTATTTTGTCCATGTGCGTTGTATCCCTTTCTTGACTCTTTATGATGTATGTTTGTGAATTTAGCATCTTTTATCAGTTTTAACAGTACAATAAAATATTACATTACAATTTGATTTTTGTTTGATCTATTCATTCATTTGTTTTTTATTAATAAAATCCATTTATTTATTTTACACCTTGACCACAGTTTCCCCATCCTCCTCTCCTCCCATTCCCTCATACCCAGCTCTCCTCCCCCCAAATCCTTTTCCTCCTCCATTTCTGTTCAGAAAGGGGTAGGCCTTCCATAGATATCAACAAAACATGGAATATCAAGTTTCAATATGACTAATTAACCACCTCCCCTTGTATTAAGGCTGGGCAAGGCAACCCAGTATGAAGAATATGGTTCCAAAAGCCAGCAAAAGTCAGGGATATCCCCTGCTCCCCCTTTTAGAAGTCTCACAAGAAGACCAAGCCTCACAACTGTCACATATATGTAGAAGGCCTGGGCCAGTCCCATGGAGGCTCCTTGGTTGTTGGTTCAGTTTCTGTGAGCTCCTATGAGCCCAGGTTATGTGATTCTGTGGGTTTTCTTGTGATGTCCTTGTCCCCTTTGGCACCTATAGTCCTTCATCCCTCTCTTCTGCAGGATTCCCCAAGATCTGCTTAATGTTTGGCTATGGGTCTCTGCATCTGTTTCCATGAGTTGCTGGATGAAAGCTCTCTGATGACAATTGGGATAGTCAACAATCTATGAGTACAGCAGAATATAATTAGGCATCATTATGCTGACATTTTTCTTTTTGTCCAATCATATTTGGTTCTATCTTAGGTCTCTGTGCCATCAAGCCTCTGATCCTTGTGCTCCACACAGTGTCAGGGGTGGGTTCATCTCCTGGCATGGGTCTCAGGCTGGACCAATCATTGGTTAGACATTCCCACAATCTTTGCTCCACTCTTACCTCAGCATATCTCATAGGCAGGAGAGACTGCAGGCATTTATGCTGTTTATTTGTGAGTTTAGTTTTTATCAGTTTTTCACCCTTGATTTTTCTAGACAGGGTTTCTCTGTATAGTTTTGGTGCCTGCCCTGGATCTTGCTCTGTAGACCAAAATGGTCTGTAGACCAAACTGGGCTTAAACTCATAGAGATCTGTGCTGGGATTAAAGGCATGTGCCACTGCTACCTGGCCAGTTTTGTTAACAATACAATAAAACATTAAAATATGTTTTGATTTTTGTTTAATCTATCTATCTATCTATCATCTATCTATATTTATCTATCTATCAGTCTATAACCTATCATGTGTCTATCTAATCTGTCATCTGTCATCTATCTGCTTATGTTTTTTGAGACAGGATTCCTCTGTGTAACTGTCCTGGCCAATCTGGAACTCACTCTGTAGACCAGACTGGCATCACCTCAAACTCACAGACATCTACCTGCCTCTGCCTCCCAAGTTCCAGGATTAAATGTGTGTGCTACCACCTCAAGGCCAATTAATTTGTTTTTGATGTCACTAGTAAAAACTTATAGTTTTTTGGGGGTGGGGAGGGTTTTGATACAGGGTTTCTTTGTAGTCTTAGATGTCCAGGAACTTTCTCTGTAGACCAGGCTGGCCTTGAAATCACAGAGATCCCCCTACCTCTGCCTCCTGAGTGCTGGGATTAAAGGCATGTGCCACTACCATCAGGAATATTTTTTATATTTTAATAATATTTTTTATTCTTTCAGTGCTTCATATATTTATACAATATGTTGATCATATCCATTCACTACTACTTCTCCTGAGCTCGTGCTCCTGTCTCCCTACTCCATCTTTTTCCAATCTCCATGTTCTCTTATTATTATTTTTGTTTTCATTCACTTCCTGTCCAATTACTACTGTCCATATGCACAGAGATGTGCAACCATTGAAAATCATTTTGTAATTCTGCTCACAGAAGTCATACAGGATCATCAAAAACTCAGACAATATAGGGTCAGATATTATTTTTAAAAAATAGAAATGATATAATGTAGGTTGTGATGATTTTACTTCAGGGGAAAAATTTGATGCAACTTAGTTCTGTTGCCTAGGAAAGAAAGAATAGTTATGCACATGGTTCCTGTTTTATTCACTTTTATAAAAACCTTAATATCATGTCCAAACTCCTAGGATAAGGAAGAAAATCTTTATCTTGTTAACTCAGAAATGCTGGAATAGTTCTTATAAAATTAAGTATGTCATAATCAGGAGATATTTAATCCAGCTATCTATTTAAAAATCAGATGTTATATATGTTTCTGACAAGCTGGGATGCCTGTGTGCTTATGATAGAGGGAACATTTAATGGAGTTGGACAGACTACAGTTCTAGACTTCAAAATACAGATGATTAATTGCAAATTCTTCCACTTTATCCCTATGGGTTATGATTTCCTCCTTAAACAGTATTTGAATGATATATAGTGTCTAGTAATAGCACCTGGCTCCAACCTTGGAGCTCCCTTTGGGATTTTACAAAGCTTGTGGTTTTGTTCATATTCTTTTCTTTTGACAGTAGCTTCCAAGTTCTTCTGAAAAGAGCTATTATATGAAGCAGCAATTACTTGATGATTAAGTCTTTTGAGATGTGAATATGAATATATGCTGGTATAAAAGTGAATATAAATATTAAATGCTTTTATGAATAGTGTATTTTAAAGAAAAATATAAACTGTTTAACTTTTAAGAGTGAACACATAAAATTCTATTTACTATGTAAACCAATGATTTGAAATAATGATGTAATGACTAAATCTGACTAAGTAACATATGCTTACCTCATCTATGTATCATTTTTATAGTGACAACACTTCACTCATTTCGTAGCATTTTTGAAGAATACAGTATATTATTATAGTTTCCAAATTGTATGGTGGATTTCTTGAACTGGTTACTTATGTCTTGTTGAAATTTTGCATTCTTTGAGCAAAATCTATCCTCTCTTATTAACTTCCATTGGTAGCACCATTTCATTCTCTCTTTATATGATATCATCTCTTAGGCTTCAAATATAAATTAGACCACATGCCATTTTTGTTTGTTTCTGTGTTTGGCTTATTTCAATTAGCAAAATATCCTATGGGTCTTTTCTGCTGCCACAAATGATAGTTTGTTTCTTTTTATGTCTGGATATTATTCAATTGTGTATGTATATCATATTTTCTTTATTCATCCACTTATAGCTTCTTATGTTGTTTCCATATTTGACTATTATGAAAAATGGTACAATGCACATGGGAGTATAGATGTACCTTTGACATATTGTTTCAATTTCCTTTATAGAGTTAAAAAAAGGATTTGTGGATAATGTGGTAGTTCTATTTGAAAGAACTGCCATAATTTTTTCTAAAATGACTGCAATGACATGGCTTCCCACCAACCACCAGCAATGGCTTCTTTTCCTCTTATGCTTTTGGTAGTAGCTATTTCATCAGCTGTGAGACAGCATCTTGCTGTGGCTTTAATTTGAATTTTACTGATTATTAGCAATATTGAGTACATTTTCACTTCAAGTAGCATTTGCCTAGCTTCTTTTGATACCTGTCTATTCAGGACCTTTGAACATTTTTCTTATTTAAATCAGCACACATTAATTGTGAAAAAAAGCTTGATTTTATTGAAGCATTTTGGTTCTTACTCTTATGCTTTTACCTTGTTCATCTCTGTATTTCCCTCCCTTAGCCTCCTCTTGTGTACCATTTATTCCTTTCCCCCCATGTTCTTCCTCCATAGTACTACTCTCTGTCCATTCATGTAGGTTTTTATTCTCCTAGCTTTCATATATAAAGGAAAATATTTTTCTGTGCCGGTTTGACAATTTTTAAATAGACTTTTCTTTCTGTTGTTCGGATTTTTTTTATAATTTATGTCTACTTATCCTTTATTAGATTTGTAATCTGAAAATGTTTTCTCTATTTTGTAGGATGTCTTCTTTGGTGCATTGCTTTGTTTGCTAAGCAGAAGTTGTCTAGATTCCTGTCTTGCCTATTTTTTACTACTATTTGTTTGTTTCATTAATTTTTTTATTGCCTATTTTGTAGAATTATACATGGAACCATTGCCTAGGCCGATGTTATGAAGCTTTCATTCTATGTTTTCTACTGGTAATTTTATAGTTGTCACTTTTACAGTTATGTCTTTGATTTGATTTTGTATATTGTATGAAATAGGTCACTCATTTCATTTTTGTATTCTTAACATAATTAATTGAAGAGGTAATCACTTTCCTATTTATTCTTGACACCCTTGTCTAAAAGCAGTTGACTAGATGTGTGTGGATTTATTTCTGGGTTGCCTGTTTTCTTTCATTAGGCTCTGTGTTATTGATTCCTTTCTTCTTCTCAATGTGTGTGTGTGTGTGTGTGTGTGTGTGTGTGTGTGTGTGTGTGTGTGTGTGTGTGCATTACCCAATGGATTTAAACAAAGTTGTCTACAGGAATACATGGAAATTTGATTATAGGAGTATGTGTGACTTACCATGGCTGCACCATTGTAGAAAATATTTTTCTCCTCCAATCAACTGTTCTTTATTTAAATTCTCAGCAAGGAGTGAGGGCATCATGAGCCCCTCTCACTTCCATGACAAAGTGTTGACAAGTCCAATCTTATATAGCTCTTCTGCAGGTAATCACAGCTGTCATGAATTCAAGAGTATAAAAGCCATGTCACACGTGGAAATTAGTGTCATACAACATGGATACCTCAACATTCTTTCTGCCCCTTCTTCCATAAAGTTTTCTGAGGCTTAGAGTATGTGTGATATAGATGTAACACTTGTGTCTGGGTATTTTAATATTTTAGCCTTCAAGCTAATAACATACATGATTTATACACTGCCATAGTATTACTATGTTTGCAAATTGTTTTTTATAAATCTTTAGCATTACTTTAGCATTTTTATGACAAATCTCATGGCAATGAACTCTTTAAAGTTTTGTTTGTCTGAGAAAGTCTTATATCTCTTTTACTTCTGAATTACAGCTTTGATAGGTCCATTTTTGTTTGTGACAGTTTCTTTCTTTTTTAAGTTGTTTTTATTCATTTTACATGCCAACCACAAATCCCCCTCTTCCCTCCTCCATACTCTGGCTCCCCCAAGTCTCACTTAACCCTACCACCATGACACACCCCTCATCCCCTACTCCAAAAGGGCAAGTTCTCCCATGGGGGAGGACAACAAAGCCTGGTGCATTCCATTGAGGCAGGACCCAGCCATGCCCCACTGCCTCATGGGTTAGCAAGGTATCTGACCATAGGTAATGGGCTCCAGAAAGCCATCTCATGCACCATGGATAGATCCTGATGCTACTGCCAGGGACCCCTCAAATAGAAACAATTACACAACTTTCTCCCATATGCAGAGGGTCTAGTCCAGTCAGATGCAGGTTCCACAGCTGTAGGCCTAAAGTTTGTGAGTTTCTATGAGCTTGGTTCAGTTGTCTCTGTAGATTTCCTCATTATGATCTTGATGCAGCTTGCTTACACAATCCCTCTTCTTTCTCTTCAACTGGAGTTCTGGAGCACTGTCTGGTGCCTGTCTGTAGATCTCTGCATCTGTTTCTATCAGTTACTGCATGAAGGCTCTATAATGACAGTTATGGTATTCACCAATCTGATTACCAGGGTAAGCCAGTTCAGGCACCCTCACCACTATTGCTAGTAGTCTAATCTGGGGTCATTCTTGTGGATTCTTGGGAATTTCCCTAGCACTAGGTTTCTCCCTTACTCCATAATATCTCCTTCTATCAAGACAACTCTTTCATTGTTCTTGCACTCCATCCCTGTTAGAGTTCAACCATCCTGTTCCCTTATGTTCTCATCCCCCATCCCCTACTCTCTATTTCTCCTCCCATCCCCAGTTTACTCACAGAGATTTCCTCTGTTTCCCCTTCCCAAGGTGATCTGTACATCCCTCTTAGGGTCCTACTTGTTTTCTAGCTTCTCTGGAGCTGTGGGTTGTAGTCTGATTATCCTCTGCTTTATATCTAGTATCCACTTATGAGTGAGTACATACCATATTTGTCTTTCTGAGTCTGGGTTACCTCACTCAGGATGATATATTCTAGTTCTATCCATTTGCCTGCAAATTTCATGATGTCATTTTTTTTTAACATCTGAGTGATACTCCATTGTGTATATGTACCACGTTTTCTTTATCCATTCTTTGGTTGAGGGGCATCTAAGTGGCTTCCAGGTTCTGGCTATTACAAATAATGCTGCTATGAACATAGTTGAGGAAGTGTCTTTTGTGTATGATTGAGGATTCTTTGGGCATATTCCCAAGAGTAGTATAGCTGGGTCTTGATGTAGATTGATTCCCAATTTTCTGAGAAGTTGCAATACTGATATCCAGAGTGGCTGTACAAGTTTGCACTCCCACCACCAGTGGGGGAGTATTCCCCTTGCTCCACATCTTCTCCATCATAAGCTGTCATCAGTGTTTTTGATCTTAGCCATTCTGACAGGTGTAAGATCTTATCTCAGAGTCATTTTGATTTGCATTTCCCTGATGACTAAGGATGTTAAGCAATTCCTTAAATATCTTTTGGTCATTTGGGATTCTTCTGTTGAGAATTCTCTGTTTGAATCTGTAGCCTATTGTTTAATTGGATTGTTTGGTATTTTGCTGTCTAGCTTCTTGTGTTCTTTATATATTTTGGAGATCAGCCCTCTTTCAGATGTGGGTTTGGTGAAGCTATTTTCCCATTCTGTAGGCATCATTTTGTCTTATTTACTGTGTCCTTTGCCTTATAGAAGCTTCCCAGTACTGTGGGATGTCTTTCTCCATGCTGTGAATATGTTTGGCTCCCACTGGATAATAAATAAAGCTGTTTTGGCCTAAGGCAAGAAAGCTTGCACCCAGACAGGAAATCCAAGCAAAGATACAGACAGAAGGGCAGAGTCAGGAAAGATGCCAGCCACTGCCAAAGGAGCAACAAAATGCCAGCAGACTAGTAAAGACATGACCACAGGGCAACATATAGATTAATGGGTTAATTTAAGATGAAAGAGTTAGCTAGCCAGAATTGGAATCCATAGGCCATGCAGTTTGTAATTATATAAGCCTCTGTGTAATTATTTAGTAAGTGGCTGCAGGACTGTGGGTGGGAGAGATTTGTTCAGACCATGGGGCTGGGCAGGACTGAGAAAGTTCCATCTATATCTCAGTTTCAGGTCTCATTTATTAATTGTTGCTCACAGTGTGCTACTGGTGTTATATTTAGGAAGTAATCTCCTATGCCAGTGTGTTCTAGGCTACTTACTATTTTCTCCTCTGTCAGGTTCATTGTAGCTAGATTTATGTTGAAATCTTTGATCCATTTGAGTTTTGTGCATGCTGATAATATTGATATATTTGCAATCTTCTACATGTTGACATCCAGTTATGCCAGCACCATTTGTTGATGATGCTTTCTATTTTTCCATTTTGGCTTCTTTGACAAAATCAGATGTTCATATGTGTATGGATTAATGTCAGGATCTTCAATTTGATTCCATTGATCCATCTGTCAATTTTTATGCCAATACCAAGCTGTTTTTATTACTATATCTCTATAGTAGAGTTTGAACCTAGGGTTGGTGATGGCTGAAGAAGTTGCTTTATTGTAAAGGATTGTATTGTTCAAATCTTAGATGGTCTTGTAATAGAAAACCCAGAGCCAGATACCAGGGTGAAAGCTGAAAGATCAGAGAAGCAGAGCATCCAGCCACTAGTTGTTACCTCTAGGAAATCCTCAGCCTAAAAGAGTGAATTCCTATTTCCTCAAACCTTATATACCTTTCTCTGTCCAGACATCACTTTCTGGAATGAAGGGTACATGTGCTTCCCAGTACTGGGATTAAAGGTGTGTGCTACTACTGCCTACCTCTGTTTGCAGCGTGGTCTTGAACTCACAGAGACCCAGATAGATCTCTGCATCCTGAGTGAGAGGATTAAGGGTGTGTGCCACCAGTGGCTGACCTCTATGTCTAAACTAGTGGCTGGCTTTGTCCTCTGATCCTCATGCAAGTTTATTAGGGCACACAATATATCACTACATTTCTCCTCTTTTGTCTAAAATAATAAAAGAAAATTATGACTATTATAAGAAAAACTATATACAGTAAATGCAATAAATGTATATAATGTATACAGTCAAGAATTACATTAACAATGTTCAGTCCATTTACATTTGACAAATTCAGAGAAAATACTCCATTATTTATTCTATTTTTGTGAGTCCAAAATGTACCTAATTCACTTTCTATCCTAAATTGTATTACCAGCCAAAACTATCTTTTGATGTCTTTCAATAATATATGCTTTATACCTTTTCATTCAGTGTGTTTCCTTTCTAAATTTGTTGACAACAAAAAACTATAACTATCGCATCTTCAACTCCTTCAGAGACCAGAGAAGGAAATAATATTACGTAATTAACCAAGAGTGCAAATAAGCAACTTCCAAAAACAATGTGAGAAATGACAGAAACAGCTGGCTGCCTGGACAGTCACCCAAGGTTCCTCTGCAATGTTTGGGCATCCATCTTTGGCATACAGGCTAAGCATATCTGAAAGACTTTTCTGTGAGGTAGGATTTTCTGAAGCACTGTCCTACTTTGTCTTGGCAAGGTGTAGCAATCCTTTCATTTGCGTACTGCTTGTCCATTTTGAACAGTGAACTGTCAGCAGTCGATGTAAGGGCACTTTCTTGCCCAGTGGCTAAATTGCCACAAAGATAGTAAACTCCATAAGGAGTTTCTTCAATGCCCATTATCCTCTCTGAAAAAGATTGATGCTGCCAGGAGCAGACATGTCTCTCTGTCATAAAAAAAGAAAAAAAAACCCTTTGTTATTAAGACATCTTAAGTACCATATTCTATAGATCTCTGCAGTGTTTAAATATGATATTTTATCTAAAATATATTTCTGTTTAACCTTGAAAATACACCTAATATGACTGCAAGTTTGATTGTGATGACTATGAACTTGCATTTCTTATGTTCTAATTAGTTGGTAATAAAAATTTTCAAGGACTAGAAAATTGCATTACATTGTTAAATGAGCTGTACAGGTACAATACCTTGAACAAGATTCGAAATATATGTACAGTATTTTCTAACAAAATCAATCTCAAATTTGTATCAATATACATAAGTTGTATACAATATACAAAAATCCAATCCAATGTAAAATATTTAAAACTAGTAGTGGCTTTTTAAAAGTAGATTCAATAATCTACATTTTTATCTTACATCTATATCCTCCTCCTTTCCTTTTCAGAGTAGATTCAGTAATCAATCCTTTTATCCTATCATTTCTAGATTTTTTAAGAGTAAATTCAAATAATTGATATCCTCATTTTCTTTTCTTTGTCTTTGTTTTTTCAAACAAGAACCCTAAATCTAGCATCCTTTGTTTAGTCTTTTTCCTGATTGTTAACAATAACAACTTGTAACCCTAAACAATGACAATTTTGCACCCATTGAAAGACCAAAATCACCCATCCCATCTTTTGGGAATGTGGGTGTCATGTTCATAAAACTGCTTCCTGCTGCCTGGGAGCTAAGGCATCTTTAGGAGATCCTGAAAAGAAAATTTTTGGGTTAGTTGTCAAGTCCTGGCAGAGGTAGCTGTATCATTTGTTGTGCAGTCTCTGCATAATAGGAAAATGCCGGGCTTGTCTCAAGTCCTTGCTCGAGTAGTCTGTGAGGCTGAATCATCTCAGCTAGCCATCTTGAAATTGTTCCGAGCAGTTTGTTATCCAAAGCCAATCTTTGGGTGGTGTTTGTCAGCTTAGTGGTATTATCATCGTCCTGATGAAAGTGTCGTTTTGGGACCCATCATATTTTTGGAGTCTTCAAATTTGCTGTTATTGCTGGTCATGATTCCCTGCAGAAAACTGATAGAGACTCAAACATGAAAACATGTACAGGCAGCTAGATGAGCCTCTTTTTCTAGAATTAGTTAGTACTCCATATGAGAGAAGTTTAAACTTTGCCACCACCATTTGTTGGTGAACCTGTTGTAAAAGACATTTGAACAGGAGAAGGACTAGTCAAAAATTCAGTCTCAAGGACATGGTGGGACCTAGTCATATTTATTGTGCCAATCAAAGTCTTTCTGATGAAGCATTAGCAACCTTGTAGGGGATAAGGCAAATTGCTTGATATCTAGAGTTGATTGCCAGTAATGACATGGCCTTTACTAATGCTGCACTAGTGGGGCAAATCATACATTACCCCTCTGAAGCTTCTTCTTTAGCCAACATCTCTTGGTCTATTGCCAGACACACATCTCTGGAAAGTATCTATATTGGCGGGGTGGTATTCTGGGGTAAAATGCAAGCATACCCTCACCCGTCAGTTAATAGGGGAGCAGGGGTTTTCCATTAAAGGGTGATGGGATCCCTCCAATGCACCAAGGGCAATGGTGTCTCCCAAGGCAGGTAAATAAGTGTGTTGATCAATTTGGGCTTGTGTGACAGGGTTAACATATGGTCCTGTGACTGTGAGCATCTCAAGAGAAACAGTGATGCACTGTATATTAAAATGAGCCTGGGCCTTGGCCTGGTCATCATAGGCAGTATGTTAGTTAAAAAAAGACTGCAGGTGCCATCACAGCCCTTATCAAATGGTGCCAGTCATAATAAGTCTGTAAATGGATTGCCCATTGACATAGGACTTTATGAAAACAAGGCAAGTCAGAACCTGAATCATTAGCAGCTTTATGTACCAAAGACTCCATGGATGGTTGGTCACATTGAAGCCCACATTAACTGGAAATACCATGGTGGGCATGTGAGGACCACAGGTGGAATACGCTGGGAGGCATGCAGAGCAGCTGTCTTGGTGGGAAGCAGAAATCCCGTCAAATCACTCCATGGAAACTGCAATGGGGTGTAGTCACTTGAGGCATGGGGGAGCAGAGAGAGGGGCTGCTGGTATAGGCCTGGGTTATGCTGCAATCATTTCTTCTCTCTTTCCATTCTTTTTCTTTACTTTATGCCTATTCTCACCCATATCCTTGTCAGCAGAGGCAGAGGAAATATCAGTGAGATGGAATAAAGGTGATAAGTAAGTTGGTGTTACATTGTTCCAGACAGTGCTTATTGTGGGCCTTAATGACCTCCTCAGTAGAGGAGAACTTTAGGCCAGCTGTTATAGCTAACAAAATGGGCATAAAAAACAATTGGAGGGTTACTGCCAAGGCCACTTCCCCTTTTCTGGCCAGTATCAGAACTCTTATCCAAATATCAGGTTCCCACCTGTTCTCGGAAGGAGCAGCAAGTACTCTTAACTGCTGAGTCTTCTCTCCAGACATCACAACCCACTTGCATGCATACATGTGCATGCGCATGCGCACACGCACACACACACACACACACACACACACACACACACACACAAAAAAAAAAAAAAAAAACTAAAAATAGACCATGGCTCCATTTCCTGAGTGTCAATTCCCTATAAGGAACTGCCAGGCGAGCCTTAACAAAAGTATGTGCCACCCTACCATACAGACAGATTTACAAACAAGATAAACAACAAGAAGAAAATGGGGGTCCCAGCATTTACCTGCCAAAGGGACCAAAATCACACAACGTAGAGGGGCCTACTCACTGAAATACAGAATTCAAGGGGGCATACAACCAGGACTATGTGTGAGGAAGTGGAGACAAAGAGTTCCCTATTCAGGTATCAGATGTGGCAGGGTCCTGTGCTGTTGTTCCCTTTGGGGTATGGGGCAAGTAGGTGCAGAGTCAATGACAGACTCTGGGAGGATATTGAAACAACAAGCTCAGTTTATTCAGGAAGAAGCATGCCTTATATACCCTCCATCCTGCTCCACATGAAGGTCTGATGAATATGTATCTCCTGGTATGACATGGCTGCCTCTACTTGGTCCAGATCATCTCCAGATCATATCTCAGCTGCTGTTGCTAAGGCCTTTAGGCAGACACAGGTTTGTAGCAGGAATCTTAACAGTTCTTATTAATAAAATCAAACCTGAGGCCAGTTATTGGGGTCAATGCTGGTAGATCAGAGAGACAGAACAAGCCACAGCTATCTCACCTTGCCAATTCCTCAGCTGGTCCTGTTTCCTCAGACTGGAAGCCTCTGAGTCCTCATCCAGAATGGATCTCAGTTGAACTGTGCTATTCCAAAGCCTGAAAGCTTAACCAGCCAAATGCTGCTAGTTTCTGGTCCTTACGCCTTATATACCTTTCTGGTTTCTACCACCACTCCCTGGGATTAAAGGCTTGCTTTCTGGGATTAAAGATGTGATGAGTTACCATGCCTGTCTGTATTCTTGAACACATGGATTTCTGCCTCTGTAATGCTCGGATTAAAGGCATGTGCTACCACTGCCTATCCTTTATGTTTAATATTGTGGCTGCTCTGTCTCTGACCCCAGATAAGTTTATTAGCATGCAGAATATTTGGGGGAACACAATACCACACAGGTTGGCTCTCAGAAAGTATCCTATTACTGGTTTGGGCTAGCTGGCTTTCAGGCCTGTTAGGGCTGACTCATCCCACAGTCCCCAATGTAATACATATCCTGGTTTATATTCCAAGGTCAGCACATCTTTAAAGTGTACAGGCTGATTTAATTCTGTAGTTTTTCTATTGTCCAATGTCTCTCTGTAGTTGCTGTTCCATTCTCATTAGCATTGAGAAAATTCAAAGTTGTAGAGCTTTATATAATCTATTTCTGGGGGGTTTTGTTACCCCTTTCTGTTTATTTAGCATATCCTTTAGCATTCAATTTGATCATTCCTTATTTTAATTAATAAATGTATTTTTATTAAGAAATTTTCTATTTGTTTTACATATCAACCATGGATTCACCCTGTCCCTACCTCAACCCTTGCCCCCCAGCCCACCCCCCCCCCATTCACATGTCCTTCAAGGCAAGGTCTCCTGTGGGGAGTCAGCAGAGCCTGGAATATTCAGATGAGGCAGGTCCAACCCCTCCTCCCTGCACCAAAGCTGAGCAAAGTTTCTCAGCATAAGCCCTAGGTTCCAAAAAACCAGCTCATACAATAAGGACAGGTCCTGGTCTCACTGCCTGGGGGCCCCCTAAACAGTTCAAGCTAAACAACAACTGTCTCACTTATCAAGAGGGCCTATCCAGTACCATGGGGGCTCCTCAGTTATTGGTTCACAGTTCATGTGTTTCCACTAGTTTGGTTAGTTGTTTCTGTGCTTTTTCCAATCATGGTCTCAATATCTCTGGCTCATATAATCCCTCCTCTCTCTCCTCAAATGAACTCCTGGAGCTCCGTTTGGGGCTTGGTCATGGATCTATGCAACTGCTTCCATCAGTTACTGGATGAGAGTTCTATCATGACATTTAGGGTATTCAGCCATCCAATCATCAGAGTAGGTCAGCTCAGGCACCCTCTCGACCATTGCCAGTAGTCTACGGTGGAGTCATCTTTGTGGATTCCTGGGGATCTCCCTAGCACTATACTTCTCCCTATTCCCATGGTGTCTTCATTTATCATGGTATCTCTTTTCTTGTTCTCCCACTCTGTTCAAAATCCAGCTATGACCTACTGCTCCCCTAAGCTCTCTTTCCCCTGATGCTTGCCCTCCATTACACCCCCTTACCCCCAGTTTGCTCTTGTAGATCCCTTCCATTTCTCCATCTCTTTGTGATCCCTGTGTCTTTCCTAGCATCCTCTTTACTAGCTAGCTTCCTTGGAGCTGTGAGTTGCAGTCTGGTTATCCTTTGCTTTACATCTAGTATCCACTTATGAATGAGTACATTGTAGTGGGTAGCCATTCCAGCTTGGATCTGGAAGTTCCAACCCCCATTGAGACTCTGGCAACTGTCACGCCTACAAGGTGGGGCGAGGGGAGGTGCCTGGGGACCTGAGAGCTGGATGGGCCAGCACTCGCTCAGTGCGCTCTCTTGGTGCCGGGACATGGAACGGTGAAAGGTGGACTGTGCAGAGCTCCGGAGAACACCGCTGGATTGCAATACACCTTCCCCAGACCCTGCGACCTACCCATTACTTAATTTGTGAGTTACGCCATTAAATAAATATCCTTTTAACTACGTGGAGTGGCCAAAATAATTTCACCAATAGTACATACCATTTTTGTCTTTGTGAATCTGCATTACCTCACTCAGGTTGATATTTTCTAGTTCCATGCATTTGCCTGCAAACCTCATGATGTCCTTATTTTTCTCTGCTGAGTAGTATTCCATTGTGCATATGTACCACATTTTCATTATCCATTCTTCAGTTGAAGGGCATCTAGGTTGTTTCCAGGTTCTGGCCATTACAAATAATACTGCTATAAACATAGTTGAGGATGTGTCCTTGTGGTAGGATTGAGCATTCCTTGGGTATATGCCCAAGAGTGGTATAGCTGGGTCTTGAGGGAGATTGATTCCCAATTTTCTGAGACAGCACCATACTGATTTGCAAAGTGGCTGTACAAGTTTGCATTCCCACTAATAGTGTAGGGTTGTTCCCCTTGCTCCACATCCTCTCAACATAAGCTGTCTTCAGTGTTTTTGTTCTTAGCTATTCTGACAGGTATAAGGTGGTATCTCAGAGTCATTTTGATTTTCATTTCCCTGATTACTAAGGATATTGAGCAATTCCTTAAATGTCTTTCAGCCATTTAAGCTTCTTCTATTGAGATTCTCTGTTTAGCTCTATAGCCCAGATTTTAATTGGACTATTAGGTATTTTGATGTCTAGTTTCTTAAGTTCTTTATAAATTCTGGAGATCAGCCCTCTGTCAGATGTGGTGTTGGTAAAGATCTTTTCACATTCTGTAGGCTGTTGCTTTGTCTTATTGACCATGTCATTTGCCCTACAAAAGATCCTCAGTTTCAAGAGGTCCCATTTATCAACTGGTGTTTTCAATGTCTGTGCTACTGGTGTTATATTTAGGAAGTAGTCTCCGGTGCCAATGCATTCAATACTACTTCCTACTTTCTCTTCTATTAGGTTCAGAGTAACTGGACTTATGTTGAGGTCTTTAATCCATATGAACTTAAGTTTTGTGCATGGTGGCAGATATGGATCTATTTGCAATCTTCTACATGTTGACTCCCAGTTATGCCAACACCATTTGTTAAAGATGCTTTCTCTTCTCCATTGTACAGTTTTGGCTTCTTTGTAAAATATCATATGTTCATACATGTATGGATTAATGTCAGGGTTTTCAATTCCATTCCATTGGTCCTTGTGTCAGTTTTTGTGTGGTACCAAGCTGTTTTTTTATTACTATAGCTCTATATTAGATCTTGAGGTCAGGGATCATGATGCCTTCTGAAGTTGTTTTATTGCACAGGATTCTTTGGGCTATCCTGGGTTTTTTGTTTTTCCATATAAAGTAGAGTACTGTTCTTTCCAGGTCTGTGAAGAATTGTGTTGGGATTTTGATGGGGATTGCATTGAATCTGTACATGCTTTTGGTAAAATTGCCATTATTACTATGTTGGCCCTGCCTATCCATGAGTATGGGAGATCTTTTAATTTTCTAACATCTTCTTTATTTTTTTTCAGGGATTTAAAGTTCTTGTCATATAGGTCCTTCACTTGATTGGTTAGTGTTACCCCAAGGTATTTGATGTCAATTGTGGCTATTGTAAAGGGTGATGTATCTCATTACATTGTATATAGGAGGGCTACTGATTTTTTTGAGTTGATCTTGTATCCTGCTATGTTGCTGAAGGTGTTTATAAGCTTTATCAGTTCCTTGGTGGAATCTCTGGGGTCACTCAAGTATACTGTCATGTCATCTGCAAATAGGGAAAGCTTGACTTCTTCCTTTCCAATTAGTATCCTGCTATGTAACTGAAGGTGTTTATCAGCGGTAAGAGTTCCTTGGTTGAATTTTTTGGGTCACTTATGTATACTATCATGTCATTTGTATATAGTGAAAGTTTGATTTCTTCCTTCCAAATTAATATCCCCTTGATCTCCTTATGTAATCTTATTGCTCTAGCTAGAACTTCAAGTACTATATTGAATAAATATGGGTAGAGCTACCAGCCTTGTCTTGTTCCTGATTTTAGTGGAATCACTTTGAGTTTCTCTCCATTTACTTTGATGTTGTCTCTTGGCTTGCTATAAATTGCCTTTACTTGTTTAGGTATGTTCGCTGTATTCCTGATCTCTCCAAGACTTTTATCATGAAGGGGTGGTGGATTTTGTCAAAGGCATTTTCAGCATCTAATGAAATGATCATGTTTTTTTTCTTTCAATTTATTTTAATGGTGTATTACATTGACAGACTTTTGTATGTTGAACCACCCTTGGATCCCTGGGATGAAGTCTACTTGATCATGGTGGATGATTGTTTTGATGTGTTCTTGGAGTCTGTTTGCCAGTATTTTATTGAGTATTTTTGCATCAATGTTCATGAGGGAGATCGGTCTGTAGTTCTCTTTCTTTGTGGTATCCTTGTTTGGTTTAGGAATCAGGGTAATTGTAGCCTCATAGAAGGAGTTTGGTAATGTTCCTTCTGTTTCTATTGTGTGGAATAATTTAAAGAGTATTGGTATTAACACTTCTTTGAAGATCTGGTAGAATTCTGTGTTGAAACCTGGGCTCTTTTTGGTTGGGAGACTTTTAGTGACTATTTCTATTCCTTAGGGGTTATTGGTCTATTTAAATAGTTTATCAGGTCTTGATTTAACTTAGGTATGTGGTACATATCCAGAAAATTGTCTCTTTCTTTTAGATTTTCCAATTTTGTGGAGTAGATTTTTTTTGAAGTATTGCCTGATTATCTCTGGATTTCTTCATTATCAGTTGTTATATATCCCTTTTTATTTATGATTTTGCTAATTTGGATGCTCTCTCTCTCTGCCTTTTGGTTAGTCTGGATAAGGCTTGTCTATCTTGTTGATTTTCTCAAAGAACCAACTCCTTGTTTCATTGATTCTTTGTATTTTCCTCTTTATTTCTATTTTATTGATTTCAGCTCTGAATTTGATTACTTTCTAGCATCTATTCATCCTGGGTAACTTTGCTTCTTCTTGTTCTAGAGCTTTCAGGTGTGCTGTTAAGTCCCTAGTGTGAGATTTCTCCAACTTTTTTTCCTTTCTTTATTTTATAATTTAATATAATTTTACATATTAGCCACGGATTCCCTTGTTCTCCCCCCTCCCACCCCCCATTTCCATCTCCTCCATGCCAAAGACTCCCATGAGGATTGAGTTCAATCTCGTAGATTCAGTCCAGGCAGGTCCAGTCCCCTCCTTCCAGGCTGAGCCAAGTGTCCCTGTATAAGTCCCAGGTTTCAAACAGCCAACCCATACACTGAATACAGGACCCAGTCCCACTGCCTGGATGCCTCCTAAATAGATGAAGCTAATCAACTGTCTCACTTATCCAGAGATCCTGATCCAGTTGTGGGCTCCTCAGCTATTGGTTCATAGTTCATGTGTTCCCATTCATTTGGCTCTTTGTCCCTGTGCTTTATCCAACCTTGGTCTTAATAATTCTTGCTCATACAAACCCTCCTCTTTCTCACGAACTGGTCTCCAGAAGCTCCACCTGGGGTCTGGCCATGGATCTCTGTATCCTGTTCCTTCAGTCATTGGATGGGGTTTCTAGGACAACAATTAGAGTGATTGGCCATCCTATCACCAGAATAGGTCAGTTTAGGCTTTCTCTTGACCATTGTCAGTAGTCTATTGTGGGGGTATCTTTTTGGATTTCTGTGGACCTCTCTAGCACTTTGTTTCATCCAATTCTCATGTGGTCTTCATTTATCATGGTCTTCTATTCCTTGTTCTCCCTCCCTGTTCTTAATTGAGCTGGGATCTTCCACTCCCCTAAGCTCCCTTTCCCTCAACCTTTGCCCTTCATTACCCCCACTCACGTGCACGTTGTTCATGTAGATCTCATCCATTTCTCTGTCATTAGGTGATCCCTGTGTCTTTCTTGGGAACATGTTTTCTAGGAAGTCTCCCTGAAGTTATGAGTAGCAGTCTAGTCACCTTTGTTTTACATCTAGTATCTTCCTATGAGTGAGTAAATACCATGTTTGTCTTTCTGAGTCTGGGTTACCTCACTTAGGATGATTTTTTCTAGATCCATCCATTTGCCTGCAAACCTCATGATGTCATTGTTTTTCTCTGCTGAGTAGTATTCCATTGTATATATGTACCACATTTTATCTATCCATTCTTCAGTTGAGTGTCATCTAGGTTGTTTCCAGGTTCTGGCTATTACAAACAATGCTGATATGAACATAAATGAGCAAGTACTCTTGTGGTATGATTGAGCATTCCTTGGGTATATGCCCTAGAGTTTTATAGCTGGGTCTTGAGGGAGATTGATTCCCAATTTTCTGAGACAGCACCATACTGATTTCCAAAGTGGTTGTACAAGCTTGCATTTCCACCAGCAGTGGAGGAGAGTTCCCCTAGTTCCACATCCTCTCCAGCATAAGGTGTCTTCAGTGTTTTTGATCTTAACTGTTCTGACAGGTGTAAGGTGGTATCTCAGAGTTGTTTTGATTTGCATTCCCCTGATGATTAGGGATGTTGAGCAATTCCTTAAATGTCTTTCAGCCATTTGGGTTTCCTCTGTTGAGAATTCTCTGTTTAGTTCTAAAGCCCATTTCTCAATTGGACTGTTGGTTGTTTTGATGTCTAATTTCTTGAGTTCCTTATATATTCTGGATATCAGTCCTCTGTCAGATGTGGGGTTGGTGTAGACCTTTCCCATTCTGTAGGCTGTCACTTTGCCTTGTTGACCATATCCTTTGCTCTACAAAAGCTTCTCAGTTTCAAGAGGTCCCATTGATTGATTGTTTCTCTCAGTGTCTGTGCTACTGGTGTTATATTTATGAAGTGATCTCCTATGCCAATGCATTTGAAACTACTTCCTACTTTTTTTTTCTAGCAGGTTAAGAGTAGCTGGATTTATGTTGAGGTCTTTGATCCCCTTGGACCTAAGTTTTGTGCACAGTGACAGATATGTATCTATTTCCAGCCTTCTACATGTTGATATCCAGTTTTGCCCGAACGATTTATTGAAGATGCTTTTTTTTCCATTGTACAGTTTTAGATTCTTTGTCAAAAATTATATGTTCATAGGTGTGCGGATTAATTTCAGGGTCTTCAATTTGATTCCATTGGTCCACATATCTGTTTTTATGCCAGTACAAAGCTGTTTTTATTACTGTAGCTCTATAGTAATGCTTGAAGTCAGGGATTGTGGTGCCTCCAGAGGCTGTTTTTTGTACATGATTTTTTTGGTTATCCTGGGTTTTTTGTTTTTCCATATGAAGTTGAGCATTATTCTTTCCAGGTCTGTGAAGAACTGTGTTGGGATATTTATGGGGATTGCATTGAATCTTTAGATTGCTTTTGGTAAGATTGCCATTTTTACTATGTTTAATTCTACCTATCCATGAGCATGGGAGATCTTTCCATTTTCTGACATCTTCTTCAATTTCTTTTTTCAGGGACTTAAAGTTCTTGTCATATAGGTCCTTCAATTGCTTGGTTAGTATTACCCCAAGGTATTTTGTATCATTTGTGGGTATTGTAAATGGTGATGTATCTTTGATTTCCTTCTCAGCCCATTTGTCAATCGTATATAGGAGGGCTACTGATTTTTTTGAGTTGATCTTTTATTCTGTTATGTTGCTGAAGGTGTTCATGAGTTGTATCAGTTCCTTGGTTGAATCTTTGGCGTCACTCAAGTATACTATCATGTCATCTGCAAATAGGGAAAGCTTGAATTCTTCCTTTCCAATTTGTATCCCCTTAATCTTCTTATGTTATCTTATTGCTCTGGCTAGAACTTCAAGTACTCTGCACATCTCAATCTTAGGCTTCTCCTCATCATCCTTATCTTCCTCCTTTTTCTCACCCTTCTCTTCCTCTGCCTCATCATCACTGATATCCTCTCATTCCTTCTCCAAGTAGAGGGTAATGGGATAGCTTGTGAACTGTGAGTGTTTCTTCACCACTTCCTTGACCATCTTCTCCTCTAAGTATTTTGTCTTGTCTTCTTTGAGATGAAGAATCACTTTGGTACCCCAGCTCACTGTGGTCTGCACTAACTGTGAAGGATACACCAGCAGAGGACTCCCAGGCATACTGCTCATAATCATTGTGCTTTGTGATTACAACCACCTTCTCTGCCACTGGATAGGCAGAGTAGAATCCAATGCCAAACTGCCCAATCATGGAGATGTCCGCACCAGCCTGGAGCACTTCCATTAATGCCTTTGTGCCAGACTTAGAAATGGTTCCCAAATTATTTATGAGATCAGCCTTGGTCATGGCAATGCCTGTGTCTACCAAAGTCAGTGTTCACTCTTGAGAGCTGGTGATGATGTCGATTTTCAGGTCTTTATCACTGTCCATCTTGGATGGGTCTGTCAGTCTCTCATGTGGTGGTATTGTGTCCCCCAAAATATTGTGCACCCTAGTAAACTTATCTGGGGTCAGAGACAGAACAGCCACAATATTAAACATAGAGTTAGGCAGTGGTAGCACATGCCTTTAACCCTAGCATTCCAGAGGAAGAAATCCATTTGTTCAAGGATACAGCCAAGCATGGTGACTCACACCTTTAATCCCAAGAAGTGAGCCTTTAATTCCAGGAAGTGATGGCAGATAGCAGAAAGGTATATAAGGCGTGAAGACCAGGAAGTAGCAGTACTTGGCTGGTTAAGCATTTAGCTGGTTAAACATTTAGCTGGTTAAGCTTTTAGGTTTTGTGCAGCACAATTCAGCTGAGAGCCATCTGGATATGAGGACACAAAGGCTTCTAGTCTGAGGAAATAAGATGAGCTGAGAAGTTGGCCAGGTGAGGTTTGCTGTGGCTTGTTCTGTCTCTCTTATCTTCCAACATTCATCCCAATAACTGGACTCAGGTTTGATTTTATTAATAAGAACTTTTTAAGATTCCTGCTACATCTCACAGTGAATTTTGTCCAAGGCATCATAAGCATTAGAGATCAACTCGCAAAGGAAAATTTCCTTTTTGGAATAGAAAGTATTGATGATGAGGGACATGAGCTGAGCAATTTCTGCCTGAAAGGCAAAGGTCTCTACCTCTTCCTCTCCATGGTGCACTTCATCAGGCATCTTGATGGGAAAGCCAAGTGGTAGCACAGAGAATGGTGGGCATGGAGCGTGTCCGACTTGAACACCAAGCCTCGGCTGCGTGGGGGTGACTCAAGAACACTAGTTTGCTTCTTAAGACCATTTGATTGGAAAGACTTTTCCCAGCATGTTATTCTGAGGTAGTATCTGTCTTTGAAACTGGGGTGTGTTTCTTGTATGCAGCAGAGAGATGGGTCCTACTTTCGTATCCATTCTGTCAACCTGTGTCTTTTTATAGGTCAAATAAGTCCATTGATACTAAGGGATATTAATGACCAGTGATTGTTAGTTCCTGTTATCCTTTGGTGATAGTGTGTGTATATTTCTCGTCTTTGGGATTTACTGCTGTGGGATTATCTATTGCTTGTGTTTTCATGGATGTATCTGACTTCTTTAGGTTGGAATTTTCTTTCCAGTGCTTTCTATAGGGCTGGGTTTGTGGATAGGTATTGTTTAAATTTGGTTTTGTCTTGGAATGTCTTGTTCACTCCATCTATGATGATTGAAAGTTTTGCTTGGTATATTAGTCTAGGCTGGCATCCATGGTCTCCTTGTATGTGCATTACATCTGTCCATGTCCTTCTGGCTTTCAAAGTATTCACTGAGAAGTCAGGTGTTATCCTGATGGATTTGCCTTTATAAGTCACTTGACCTTTTTCCTTTGCTGCTCTTAATTTTCTTTCTTTATTCTGTGTGTTTAGTGTTTTGATTATTATATGGCGAAGGGACTTTTTTTTTTGGATCCAGCCTATTCGGTGTTCTGTAAGCTTCTTGTATCTTCATAGGTATTTCTTTCTTTAGGTTAGGAAAGTTTTCTTCTATGATTTTGTTGAATATATTTTCTGTGCCTTTGAGTTGGTATTCTTCACCTTCTTCTATCTCTATTATTCTTAGGTTTGGTCTTTTCATGGTGTCCCAGATTTTCTGGACATTTTGTGTTATGATTTTTTTGGCTTTTATATTTTTTTTGAATGATGAATCTATTTCCTCTATTGTATCCTCTACACCAGAGATCCTCTCTTGCATTTCTTGTATTCTGTTGGTTATGTTTGTATCTGTGTTTCCTGTTTGTTTACTCAGATTTTCTATTTCCAGCATTCCCTCTGTTTGTGTCTTCCTTGTTTCTATTTCCCTTTTCAGGTCTTGAACTGTTTCTCTCACCAGTTTAATTGCTTTTTCATGGTTTTCTTGGCTTTATTTGAGGCATTTATTGATTTTGTACAATTTTTATTTGTCTTTTCCTCTATTTATTGATTTCTTCCAATTTTTTTGTTTGCCATTTCCTCAATTTTATTTTTCATTTTATTTTTCTTGAAAGTCCTTTAGCATCTCCATGACACTATTCTTAAGGTTGCTTTCTTTTGCTTCTTCTACATTGTGATATTCAGGTCTTGCTGTTGGATGAGTGCTAGGTTTTGGTGATGCCATATTGCTCTTTATGTTGTATTATTTTTGCCTGGATGTCTGCCCATCTTCTCCTCTCTTGCTCTAATGAAAGCTGGTAGTTTGTTTTCAGTGCCTCAGGAAGTTGCTGGGGTCTCAGGTGGATGGGTATAGGGCCAGGGTGTGTAGATTGCAGGGTTTGGTGGAGGTTTTTTTGGAGGGGTACTTCCAGTGGGAGTTTTGCCTGCTGTCTAGCAACTGGGACAGAGCTGGGTGGAGGTTCCTGGGAACTGGTTGTGTCCCAGGGATGGGTCTTAGGGGCCGGACTCTCTGGGTATTAGCAGAGTCACTCACCTCTTGGTCTAATGAGAGCTGGCAGTTTGGTTTCCGTGCCTCAGGAAGTTGCTGGGGTCTCAGGTAGATGGGTATGGGGGCAGGGCATGCAGATTGCAGGGTCCACTGGGGGGATTCATGAAGGGGGGGCTTTCCAGGAGGAGTTTTGTCTGCTGGCTGGCAACTGGGACAGAGTTGGGTGGGGGTTCCTAGGGACTGTCTGTTTGATCATTCTATAACTGCTTGGCCTGTAGGATTGTGTGGTATACTTGTAATATGCTTTATATTGTAATAAGCAAAAACTGTTTAATTTTACCAGAGACAAATGCTGGAGCATTGCCATTTTTAATTTGTACAGGTATAACCATGATGATCATAACTGCATGATTATAGAATCAGCCTTTTCAGAACTCAGAGCAATTGCACATTAAAATTTTGAACAGGTATCAATGGTTTGGTGTACATATTTCAATTTTCCAAATTATGCAAAGTGGAACACATTTATCTGCCAGATTTCATTCCTCTGAGTACCCTTTGGGTTACATCCTGCTGGTAGTGGAGTCTGATTGTAAAAAGAACAAGTAGGACATTTCCTTACATTTTCTTTGGCTTGTTGCCAGGTCATGTAAAAATCCTTTTTTAAACATTTACTATTGACATGATGTTCTTCATGAAATTCCGAGGCCTCAAGCACATTTACTATCAATAGTTGATAGATCTCATCACATATTTTTGCTAGAGGGCCTGGCAGACCTGTATGGGATCAGATGTAAGTTATATATAAGGAATGATTCCTATTCCTGATTATTTCTTGTAACTGAATAAATACCAAAGTTAATTGTGACTCATCAGGGATAATTCTAGCAGTTTCAGTATGTAAGACAACTCTTTTGGCATACTAAGAGTTGGTAACTATGTTGACAGGTTCCAAAAATCAATTAATATCATCAGAATGTCATATAATTCCAATTTTTGGACAGAATTATAAGGAATTCAGAATATTTTAAATTTTCTAATTTGTAACCTGCCTTTCCTTGTTTGTTTGCATATGTACAAAATGTATGGGCTCCAGATTTGGTGTTTCTCATACAATGTAAAGCAGGATCCAGTTAGCTCTCTTTGTAAGTTGAATTCTATCTCTTTTGGAATATTTGTTGATAATCTCTCCAAAAAATTACTGTAAGCTCTTTGCCAAGGCTCACTTTCTGACCATAATTTGTTTATTTTATCCTTAGTTAAAGGTACTACAATTTCTGCTGGGTCTATTTCTGCTAATTGATGAAGTCTCAATTTTCCTTTTAAAATAAACTCAGCAATCTTTTTGACAAAAGTTTTTAATATTTTACTCTGTTTATTTTGTAGAAAAATGTCCATTCCATTATAATATCTTCCCTCTACATTAAAGTTTCTGTAGTAAGATATTTAGAGTTTATAATAACCAAAATGCAATCAAGCTGTGGATCCACAAGATCCACATGTGTATCCTATATTTTTTTTCCACCAAATCCAATTCTTTCTCAGCTTCAGCTGATAATTCTTTTTGACTAAGTCCTTGTCACCCTTTAATGTTTTGAACAAATTACTCAGTTTATCATTTTTTTACACCAACAACAGTTTATAGATTGGAAATGTCTCTGAATAATCTTTGAAAGTCATTAAGAGTCCATAATCAGTCTCTCCTAATTTGCACCATTTGGGGTCTAATTTTTTGTAGACCTATTTTATTTCCTGAATAGTTAATAGAATCTCCTCTTTGTATCTTTTCAGGAGCAATTTCAAATCCCCAAAAAGGCAAAATTTTCTTTAGTTCTTCAAACATTCTTTCTAAAATATCCACATTTGAATCAGCTAGTAAAATGTTGTTCATGTAATGATAAATTATAGGTTTAGAAAATTGTTTACATATTAATTCCAATGGCTGTCATTCAAAATATTGGCACAGAGTTGGGCTATTTTACATTCCCTGTGGGAGAACCTTCCATCGATATGTCTTGACTAGAAGGGAATAATAGGTTGGCACTGTGAAGGCAAATTTTTCTCTGTCTTTTTTTGCAAGGGTATTGAGAAGAAACAGTCTTTTAAATTGATAACTATAAGAGGCCATCCTTTAGGTAACAGAGTAGGCAAAGGAATTCCAGATAGTGGAGAGCCCATTGGCTGAATTACCTTGTTGATTACTCTTATATCTGTTACCATTTTCTACTTACTAGATTTCTTTTTAATAACAAATACAGGAGACTTTCAAGAGCTGGTTGATTCTTTAATATGCTAAGAATTTAACTGCTCTTGAAGCAATTATTCTAAGGCATGCAGTTTCTCTTTGGTTGAAGGCCATTGCTGAATCCATACAGGCTTGTCTGTTAACCATTTTGAAGGTAGAGCAGTTGGTGTCTTTGAAAGATCAGCAGCTGTTTTGCCTTGTTCTTGTATAACCTGGATAGTTGGTGACTGTTCTTTATAATACTTTATACCTTCTACTATTTTTCTCAGAAGCATATGTTAGTTAATGGTTTGTTTCTGACATTGGGAGAATATTAATCTGGGTATTCCATTTTTAATAAATCATGTCCTTATAGATTCATAGCTATATTGGCCACATATGGCATTAATTTTCATCTCTGTCCTTATGGACCTATACAGTCAACCCATTTCACACTCTATTTTGCTTGAGACAATGTTCCAATCCCCAAAAGCTACACATTTACCTCCTGAAAAGGCCAGTTTGGATGCCAACATTCTGGTGCAATTATTGTTACTTCCACATCTGTGTCTACAAGACCTTCAGTGAGAATGTCATTTATTTATATTTTTAACTTTGGTCTTTGTTCATTTATAGAAGATTGCCAAAAAAATTTGCTTTATGGTTTTTTCCATTTTTTGTTCTCTCTTTCATAGCCGTTCTATCACCCTGAGAAGTATGGTTTTTCACAATAGGCATTAGGTTTTTAAATTTCTCTGAGAAAGGGATAGTGGGAACGAACTAAACCAAATTTATCATGGTGGCCTGAAAGAAGCCCCCCAAGGAGTTTCCTGACAGAAAAGGCAAAGGATTACCTTGTCTCTCCCTTGCTGATCTACTTTCATTAGTCCAATGTTTGCCTTTTCCACTATACTTTCTGAATATTCCAGAAGGGAGGGGAGTTCTGTTGGGATTATTCCTTGAAAGGACATTGTTTCTAGGAATGCCTTGTTTACATTCCCTTTTTAGCTAACCTTGTTTGCCACAATTGAAAAACCTGACATTACTATTTTTCTTTAAAACTCTGGAATTCCCCTCTCTTTCCAAGTATCATCATCATTATCAGCTTCAGTATTAAGTGTATCTCAGATCCATTCCTCCAAGGGTGCTGATCTTGCCTTTAATGTCCTAATTATCCATTTGCATTGTGCATTAGCATTTTCAAAAGCCAGAGATTCAATTATTATCTGCCTAGCTTCTGAATTTGGTATCATTCTATTTACTGATGAAGACAGCCTTTGTAGGAAATCAGTGAAGGTTTCTTTTGGGCCCTGTATAACTTTTGTAAATGACTCAATTTTCTCTCCTACTTCTTCAATTCTGTCCTAAACAATCAAGGCTGCCATAATGCATAAAGCTAGAGTGTTGTTTTCATATAGAAATTGCCTTCTACATTAGTATATTCTCCATCTCCAAGAAGTTGATCTTGGGAGATTTTAAAGCCTCTAGCTCTACTCAGTTGTTCAATGGTCTTAGCTTCAACTTTCCACCAGGTCCTCCATTATATTTATTGACCAGCTTCTAGGACAGCTGTGACCAAATCTCTCCAGTCTTGAGGAATAATTCTATTACAAGTTGACCATGACTTTAACATCTGCTTCACAATTGGGGAATTCATACCATATGACACTATGGCTTCTTTGAATCTTCTCAGATCTAACATTTGAACAGGAGTCCAGTCAGCTCTTACACATCCTTGAGCATTTGGCAGTTCTTATAAGGTTACTGGATAGATTAATGTTGGCTCTTTGGAAGCTTTAGGCAATAATAATAATAATGCAATGCTCAGATTGGTTCACCTTTAAATTCTTCTGTCTGGGTCTGAATATCTCTATTATTTGTTTTAACAAGTTTTTCTAAAGCTTTTTTCTTGGCACTCATATTAACCAACTTTTTAAATGATAAAACAAAAAATAATCAAACACATATTTAAAACTGGCATTATGTAAATCCCATCTACATTAATTATCCTCACATGTCATTGTTCCATTTTAGGCCATCTAACATGTTATCAAAGAGAGAGCAAACACCCTCCATTGTAAAAATGTTTTTCATTTTTTAATGTGGGAAAAAATTCTCTTTTAACTAATTTTTCTCTTTAAGAAATCTTAATTGACTCACCATGTCTGCTGACTGCATAGAACAATAGAAGCCCAAGTGGGTTTCAAGGCAGCTACCTAGTATGGTAGAAGCCCTACATGGGGATCCAGGGAGAGCCCACAATAGACCAGAAGAGAAGAAGTGAAAGATCCATCCATCATGATCCAGATTGTTAGAGACTCTGGACCATGTGGGGTGGAGATTCTGGTGGCATTGCAGCTCAGGGCTGTTTGCCATTTTTAAATGAGGATTTTTGCATCAATGTTCATAAGGGAGATTGGTCTGTAATTCTCTTTCTTTGTTGCATCTTTGTGTGGCTTGGGTTCTGGGTAACTGTAGCCTCATGGGAATAACTACCATGTTGGAGGAGGGTATAAGGATTGAGGTGAAGATCAGGGGGCGGAGTGCTGTTGGATGGATGAGAGAGGGATCTGTGGTTGGTGTGTAAAATGAATAAAAAAAGAAAGTTTGGCATTGTTCCTTCTGTTGCTATTGTGTGGATCAATTTGAGGAGTCTTGGTATTAGCTATTCTTTGAAATTCTGGTAGAATTCTGCAGTGAAACCATCTGGCCCTCCACTTTTTTTTGGTTGGGGGGACTTTTAATGACTGTTTCTATTTTCATAAGGAATTATGGGTCTGTTTATATTGTTTATCTGGTCTTGATTTAATTTTGTTATATGGTACCTATCCAGAAAATTGTCCATTTCTTTTAGATTTTCCAATTTTGTGGAATATGGGTTTTTGACATATGACCTGATGATTCTCTGGATTTCCTCACTGTCAGTTATGTCTCCCTTTCTTATTCCTGATTTTTTTTTTTAATTTGGATAATCTCTTTCTGCCTTTTAGTTAATTTGGAAAAGGGTTTGTCTATCTTGTTTATTTTCTCAAAGAACCAACTCTTTGTTTCATTGATTCTTTGTACTGTTCTCTTATTTTCTATTTTATTGGTTCCAGCCCTTAATTTGATTATTTCCTGGCATCTACTCCTCATAGGTTTGTTTGCTTCTTTTTGTTCTAGATATTTCAGGTATGCTGTTAAGTCATTAGTGTGAGATTTCTCCATAGTGTCCCGTAAGTTTTGATGTGTTGTACATTCATTTTCATTGAATTCTAGCAAGTCTTTAATTTCTTTCTTATTTCTTCCTTAGCCATTGGTGATTCATTTGAACATTAATCAGTTTCCATGAGTTTGTAGGCTTTTTGTAATTTTGTAATAATGTTGAATTCTAGGTTTAGGCCCTGGTGGTTCGATAAAATACAGGAGATTATTTGATCTTTTTTTTGTATCTGTTGAGATTTGCTTTGTGACTAAGTATGCGGTCAGTTTTAGAGAAGGTTTCATGAGGTGCTGAGAAGAAGGTATATTCTTTTGTGTTAGTGTGGAATGTTCTGTAGATGTCTATTAAGTCCATTTGAGCCATAACATCTGTTACTTTCCTCGTTTCTCTGTTAAATTTCTGTCTGGCAGACCTGTCCATTGATGAAAGTGGGGAGTTGAAGTCTCCCACTATTAGTGTGTGGGGTTTGATGTGCAATTTAAACTTTAGGAATGTTTCTTTTACATATGTTTTTGCCCTTCTTTGGTTTTGTCTTTTCATGTTGTCCCAGATTTTCTGGACAGTTTGTGCTATGATTTGTTGGCTTTAAATTTTTTTTTTTGACTAATGAATCTATTTCTTCTATTTTATCTTCAATACCAGAGAGTTTGCCTGCCATCTCTTGCATTCTGTTGGTTATGCTTGCATCTGTAGTTCCTGTTCATTTACTCAGATTTTCTATTTCCATGATTTCCTCAGGTTTTGTCTTCTTTTTTGCCTCTATTTCAGTGTTTGAATCTTGAACCTTTTCTTTCACCTGTTTTGTTTTCCCCTTGGTTTTCTTTAAATGATTTCTTGTTTTTTTTTTCAATTTTGTTTTTATTTTTCCTTGATTTCTTTAAGCGAATTTTTCATTTCCTCTTTAAAGACTTTTATCATCTTTTTAAAGACATTTTAAGGTAATGTTCTTCTGTTTCTTCTATATTGCGATGTTCAGGTCTTGCTGATTTAGAACCACTAGGTTCTGGTGCTGCCATGTTGCTCTTTATGTTATTGAATATATTCTTGCACTAGCATGCCCATCTTTTGCTCCAATTGGTACAAATGGTATGTGTGTCTCAGGGAGCCACACTTTGTCCAATTGGCACTCTTGGTCCAATTGGAGCTGGCAGATTCTGTGTTTCAGTGAGCAGTTGCACTCTTGGGGATGGGTGGGTTTGGGCAGTGCAGTGGGCTTTGTTTATTACATGTTCCATTGGGGCATATGGTAGTCAGGCCTGCCTGCATGAGTTCTGCCTGGTGCACTGTTGTATCCATGTATGAGTTATGTGAGTCTACTGTCTTCTGATCTATATTGTTTCTGCTAAGAACTACGCTTCTAGCTATGCTAGAGAATCTCTACATTATTTGCTTCCTCTTTGTTTGTTAATTTTAGTGTTCTTTCATTGTCATTGATATAGGTATATATTTTGTAATACCAGGAATTGAATTAATAGTGCTCTGTAATCCACAACTGGCCTATATCCCCAGCTTTTCTTTTTACTTTTATTTTGTGACTGGACCTCATTAAGTTTTAGGTCAGACATATTTAAAATTCATTTTGTGGCCATGGCAACCTCTGACCTGGCATACTTTGGTTGCTAAGATTGCAGATATGTGCCACTATTGCTAGCTTATTTGTTTTTAATTTGACAATTTGATTATAATATGTTTTGTGGTCACTTTATTTGCATTTAACATAACCAGAGACATGACTTCAATGTACCTGAATATTTGTCTTTTTATAAATCTGGAAAATTTTCTGCTATCATTTATTTTAATAAGCGCTTTTTTGTTTTATGAGACTAGCTTTTGCTTTATAGCCCAGGATAGCCTCAAATATATGATTCTCCTGCCTCTACCTCCATATAACAAAGATTGAAAGTGTGTTCCACCATGTTTTGCTGTTCAATAAGCTTTTTATCTCTTATATTACTATACATCTTTTTATTTTTGCTAGAGTTTCTAAATTTGCTGCCTTGAGGCTGCCCCCAAAATACCATATGTCTCTTTATTTTAAAGTTTTTTCATAGAATGTGTTTTGATGATGTTCACCTTCTCTCCAAACTCTTCAAGCTCTTCTACCTCTTCCCCAATCACCCACCTGTGTGTCCATTTTTGTTTTCATTCATTAAGTCCAATTTGTGCTCCGCATATATAGTTGGATATGGCCTTCCACTGGAAAATGATCAAGTGTAGCTATACTCTTAGAAAAAAAGTTCTGTCTCTGTCTCTCTTTCTCTTTCTTTCAGCAGCTATCAAATATCAATATCTCCTTGACCAGATGCATAACTTCATGCCCACCTTCTCTCTCCGTGCTGGGATTTGGTCTGCCTTGCTACGTCCTGAAAAAATGATTTCCTTGTATCCACCCACCATATCTGATCCTTATAGTCTTTGCATCCTTCTTATACCATGGACTCTGAGTAATAGGAGGAAGGAGTTTGTTATAGATACCCCATTTGTTATACATAATCACAATATCTTCTTATTCTCTGCACTTTGGCCACTTGAAAGTCTTTGCATTAATCACCATCTTCTGTAAAGAGAAGCTTTGCTAATGAGAGTTGTGAGATGCACTAATCTATAGGTATAAACAATAGTATATTAGGAGTCAGTTTAATATATCTCCATTTAGCAGAATAATAGTAGTATGTTTTTCCTCAGGGAGCCTAAGCTATCTAGTCAAGAGTTATTTTCCTAAAAATGATGCCAAGTGTGAGTTTCATCTTGTGGAGCCAGCCATAAATCCAATCAAGAAGTGGTTAATAACTCACATAATGTCTGTGTTGCTCTTGCCAGGCAGGTCAACATTATAGCTTGCATAGCTTAAAACTGGGTAAGACTGATGATTATTTTTCTCCTCAAGCAAGCCAGCACAATTATTTCCTGCTTGATGAAATCTAGACAGTAGGGATTGTGGGGCGTTTACCCACCACCCCCACAGCTTCCCAGAGTTTTCTTGAGTGCGAGCAGCAGGAAATATTAGATAGAAGGATTTATAGCGGAGAATCTTGCGGAGATAAACAGATAGAAAATAAAGGATAGCCTCGAGTGGGCCTGGAACCTATTCCAACGGGCCCCGACTGTCTCTGGTCCAGGGTTTTTATAGAGATGCCAAGGGGTGGAGCAAAAGACCTCCTCCCCCAGCACAGCCAAGTGCAGGCCATCTCAGACACCTGCACTCAGGCCCGTGGTCCTGATCATCCTCTATTCGGACCTGCTGGGTAAAGCCACGAGGAACCCCAGAACGGGCTCCCACAAGGGATAAACCCCCCATGTCAGCACCAGCTTGATATCACCATATTCAATGAGTCAACCATGTGGTGTTTTCAGTAATAGGATTAAATTTCCATTAAGTTATTGATAGAAAGCAATAGCATCAGTATTATCGTCTAATGTTTGGCAGTCTATGGCACCTCACCGAACAGGAAGAGGTACTGTACTATTGGCATTGGGATATTGTTAGCCCATGTTGTCTAATAGGGATGTTGCCATAGCATTACAGGAAAACTCCATTTTACCAACTTGATATGTATATTAGAATAGTAGATAGGTATATCAGGAATCTTAAAGAGTCTTATTAATAAAATCAAACCTGAGGCCAGTTATTGGGGTGAATTCTGGAAGATCAGAGAGACAGAACAAGCCACAGCTAACCTCACCTGGCCAACTTCTCAGCTGGTCTTGTTTCCTCAGACTGGAAGCCTCTGTGTCCTCATCCCAATGGCTTTCAGCTGAGCTGCTGCTAGAAGCCTGAAAGCTTAACCAGCCAAATGCTTCTAGTTTCTGGTCCTCATGCCTTATATACCTTTCTGCTTTCTACCACCACTACCTGGGAATAAGGTGTGAGTCACCATGCTTGGCTGTATCCTTGAACACATGGATTTCTGCCTCTGGAATGCTAGGATTAAAGGCATGTGCTACCACTGCCTATCCTCTATGTTAATATTGTGGCTGTTCTGTCTCTGACCCCAGATAAGTTTATTCGGGTGCACAATATTTCAGGAAACACAATATCACCACATTTCCCCTCTTTTTGTCTATAATTTAAAAAAGCTCATTACCAATACAAGAAAAATTATATCCAATAAATATATACAATATACACAGTTAAGATTACATTAACAATGTCTAGTCCATTAACATTTGACAGATTCAGACAAAAACTCCATTAATATATTAACAATGTCCAGTAACATTTGATAAACTCAAACCAAAAAAATTTCATTACTTATCCTTTGTAAAACAAGTAATTCCTTTTTAAACGTATTTTTCTTTTCATAATAGATTCAGTAATCTACCTTTTGTCATTTTTATATCTTCCCTTTTTTTTTTCAGTGTAGATTCAGGATTCAGTAATCTACCCATTTATCCTATTATTTCTTTATCTTTTCTCTCAGAAAAGATTCAATGATCTACCTCATATCTATATTCTCTTTTTTTCTTTTTTACACAAAAACTCTGAATCCTGTTCAGCTTTTTTCCTGACCATTAACAATTAACAACTTGTAACCAACCATCATAGACAATGACAATATCCCAAACTCATTAAACGACCAAAAACCTCCCATCCCTCCTCTTGGGAAAGTGGGTGTTGTTTCTTAAAATTACTTCCTGCTTTCTAGGGGTGAAGACATCTTTAGGGGATTCTGAAAAGAAAATTTTGGAGTTAATTGTCAAGTCCTATATCATTTGTCTAGTCGCTGCATAATGAGAAAGTTTAAGGCTTGATTCATGTCCTTGTTCAAGTAGTCTGTCAGGCTGGATCATCTCAGCTAGCCATCTCAAAATTGTCCTGACCAGTTTGTAGTCCAAAGTTGATCTTTCCTTGGTGTTAATCAGCTTAATGGCTTTACCATAGTCCATATGGAATCATCTTTCTTGAGTCCTGTCTTCCTTTTGAAGATTTCAAAGTCACTGTTAAGCATGGTCATGGTTCCCTGCAGATTTTATTTATTTATTTATTTTTGGTGCCTCCTCTGTGGTTTGGAACAATCACATCTGATAAATGTCTGTCTCTCGGAACCATGAATGTTCTTCCCTAGAAGAGAAAATCTTCACAGCAATTTCTCCCCACCATTTGTTTTGCCAAACTTTTCCAAACAGACCTTTGCTGATGCTTTCTTATAACTCAATGATCCTGGCAATTCTTCTCTGAACAAGTAGCAGTAAACTTTTTGTCCTAAGTAGCAGCATCACCGAAGTCACTAATACAATGAGAAAGAACAGGCAACTCAGAGCAGCAGCAGCTGCCTCCATAGTTCCACTGCCACTGTTTGTTGCTAGGTCCCAGGTCAAAACTTCTCCTTAGCAGGCCTCCTAGGCTGGCCTCAAATTCGGGATCCTCCTGCCTCTGATAGGTTTCTATATGAATTTTTTGAAATATCTTTGTTATTTACCCCCTCCATGTATTCTCTACTCTAGCCCACTCTGATTTAACACTGTTGTTCTATTATTCCCCTTTAAGTCTTTATGTCACTGTGTTCTGTCCTCTTCCTTGAAAGACCTCCATGGCCCTTTACTACTGTCTTGACCTCTATGGATATTCCAAATGAAACAAAAATATCTGAAGATTCAAATCTAATATCCACAGATGTAAGAAAACATGTAATGTTTATCCTTTTTTAGCTTGGATTACCTCACTCAAGATGAATGTTTCTAGCTCCATTCATTTACCTGTAAATTTCATCATTAAATTTATCTTGACAGCTGAACACTGTTTTCCTGAGTAAATTTACTATGTTTTCATTATCCATTCATCTGTTGATGAAAATATATTTCATCTGTTGATGAAAATTGGCTGTTTCCAATTTCTAGCTATTATAAATAGAGCAGCAACAAACATGGATGAACAAGTATCTTCTGTAGTAGAATGCAGTGTCTTTCAAATATATGTCTAGAGTGGTATAGCTGAATTTTGAGGTAGATTGATTTTTTAGCACCCCAATTTCCATAGTTGCATTTCAAGTTTACATTGCTACGCAGTGAATAAGTGTTCCCCTTTCCTCAGATTCTTGTCACATAAGATGTCATTTGTTTCATTGATCTTGGATATTCTGGCTTGGATAAAATGAAATCTCATAGTAGGTTTTTTTTTTCATTAGAATTTCCTTCGTGGCTAAGGATGTGGAATATCTCTTAAATATCTCTCAGCTATTAAAGTTTTCTCTTTTGTGAACTATATGTATATTTTTCTTTACATAAAATAACTTAATTATAATTTAATTCACCAATGAAAATATCATACATTGGGTTTTCAGTTTTCTTGATGTTTAGTTTTTCAAAAACGTTGAATATTCTAATTACTAGCCTTCTGCAAGATGTATAATTGGTAATGATTTTTCCCATTTTATAGGATGCTGCTTTGTTCACATAATGGTGTTCTTTTATTTACAGAATCATTTTAATTTCATGAGGATGCATTATCAAGATCATGTTCTTAATGCTTGCACTATTCTGTTGTGTTCAGAAAGAGTTTTCCTGTGCTAATGAGTGTATTCCCTTCTTTCTCCTCTATCAGATACATTTTTATCAGTTCATATGTTGACGTCCTTGGTCCATTGGAACTGATTTTTGTTAAAGGTGAGAGATAAGGATCCAGTTTTATTCTTTCATAGGTAGCTATGTAGTTTGATCAGCACCATTGCTGAAGATATTATCCTTTCTCCATTGTGTTTTGTTGGCCACTTCATAAAAAATCAGATGACCATAGGGGTGTGAGCTTATATGTGGGTCCACAATTCTATACTTTTAATCACTGTTTTTATGCCACTACCATACTGTTTTCATTACTATAGCTCTATTGAATAACTTGAAATCTAACATTGTGATACTTCCAGGACTTTTTGTTCTTATTGTTTAGAATTTTTTAAAGATATCTTGGGTCTTTTTTGTTTCCATACAAAATTTAAGGTTATTATTTCAATTTCTGTGAAGAAATGTGTTGGAATTTTGATTTGGATCATGTTAATTTTATAGATTGTTTCTGGTAGGATGGCTATCTTGCAGTATTAATTATACAAATTTATGAACATGGGTGGTCTTTCTGTAGTCTATATCTTCTTTTTCTATATAAATTTCTTTTTACATTATCTTAAAGTTTTCATTGTACAGGCTTTCAATTTCTTAGTAGAGTTATTCCAGGATATTTTATTTTATTAGGCTACTGGGAAATTTATTGTCTACCTGATTTCTTTTTCAGTACATTTATCATGTGTACAAAGAAAGGCTATTGGTTTGTTTGTTTCTTGTACCCTACTATTTTGCTGAGTGCATTTGTCAGCTGTAGGAGATTTCTGGTAGAGTTTTTAGAGTCTTTTATGTATTAAATTATATCATTGGCAAGTAAGGGTACTTTGACTTTTTCCTTTCATATTTTTATCTCCTATATCTCCTTTACTTGTCTTATTGCTCTAGCTAGAACTTCAAGTACTATATTGAACAGAAAGGGAAAGAAGGGAATTCATTGTCTTCTTCCTGATTTTGTTAGAAATGCTTTGAGGTTTTCTCCATTTGGAAAAATGTTAGCTGTGGGTTTACTGCATATTGCCTTTATTGCTTTGATGATTGTCCTCTGATTCCATATAAATTATTAATGAAATACTTTAAACTAAATTCATGAACATATTAAAATATCATCTACCAAGATCAACTTGGCTTCATTTCAGATATGCAAGGATGTTCCAACATACAAAAATCAATAAATGTAATCCACCACATAAAGATTTTTAATTAAAAGAATTTTATGATCATCTCCTTAGATGCAGAAAAAGGCTTTGATAAAATTGAAACTTTCTTTTCTTACTAATTTTTACTGTTACTTATATGTGTATAATTTCAGGTTAAACACTTGGTGTTGAATAACCAATTAGGTATCTCATCCCTGGGGAAGACTAGTTCTCCTTCTCTTATAAGTCTCTCATTAGTTGCCTGATCTTTGCCTATGGGTGGATTTCTCTCTTCCACATCACCATGTTTATTGTTGTTGTTCTTGTCCAGATCTTGTTTATGTAGACATATTGTTGTACTTTACTGGCTATAGCTTCCCTGTCATTTCTAGGAGACAAAATGGCACAGCCAACTCCCAGGTTCTCTGGCTCTTAAAATCTACCTCTTCACACTTTCCACAATGTTTCCTGAGCCTTAAGTACAGGACTTGTGTTGTTAATGTATCTTTTGGGATGAAGCACCCCATGATAGATTATTCTCTGTATTTTGAACATTTGTGGTTTCCTGTGATGTTTTTCACCTGCTGCAAAGTGAAGGGTCTTTGATAAAGCATGAGAGATACATATATCTGTGCTTATAAGGATAAGCATTTACAAAACAATTAGAAATTTTGCTGGTCTAGTAAGGTTGAAGTAGCATGTTCTCTTCTAAGATCCTTGACCTCACACCACAGGGTACTTGGCTAGGTTTACAGTAATATGAATGATTTCTCTCCCATTGAGCAGGCATTAAGTCCAATGAGAAAGCTGCTAGTTACTATCAATATGAGTGCCACAACTGATGTTTTAAGGATATCTTGCCATTCTTATCATTGTGGTTCATAATTGTCCCTAGGTAGGGCTATTGATTGCTTCCCTAATTTGGCAGCATGTATAGTACCTTCTGGTACTATGACACTTATTCCTTATGGAGGAGGCTTTCAGGTCAGGTCAGATTCATATAGAATTTTCTGAGCCTAGTGTCTGAAGTACATAATGACTTCATCAATGCATACATACCTTTACCCTCTGGGAAGCAAACAAGAGTAACAGCACTAGCCTATATTGTTTTGGGAGTGCTTGGGGCTTCCATGACTGACAACTAGAAAAGAAGTTTCTTATGCTTGGTGCTGGGATTTTGTTAGATGATCTATTGCTGTTTGGAGGAGTACTGTCAGCCCAAGTAGCAAAATTTAAATAAACACACACACACACACACACACACACACACACACACACACACACACACACACATATATATATATATATATATATATATATATATATATATATATATATATAATGCCTTAAGGCATTTTTTAATGTTCTTAGTGTTTTTATTTCTTCTATCTCCCTTTTGTATTTTGACTTTTCTCTTCTTCCAATTAAAGTCACCTTCCTTGTGTCCTCAACTCCTTTTTCATAACATTTATATCCTAATATTCCTTGATCTATCTAGGGATATGCTCACCATACCATTCTTTTTAAATATTTCCAGGTTTCTATAGTTACTAATTTATATACTCACATCTGAAGATTTGGAATGTTTGTAATTCTGGATCTGGGTTATCTCAATACAATATTTCCTAGTTCCACCTATTTATGGGCAAATTTTGTGATTCTGCTTTTCCTTTGCAGTTGAATAGTATTCCACAGTATGTTTACCATATACATTTTCATTATCCAGTTTCCAGTTGAAGAGCATTTAGGTTTTGCCAATTTCCTAGCTATTGAGTATAGAGTGGCTATGAACATAGATGAGCAAGTATGGGTGGAATAGAAGGTATAGTTCTTTGGGAATATGCCAAGGAGTGGTATAGCCATGTTATGGCAAATTAATTTTTAGGTTTTTAGGAATTCTCCACACTGATTTTCATAGTGGCTTCACCAGTTTGCAAACCCACCAGCAGTGAATAGGAATTCCCTTTTTCTCACACTCCTCCAGCATCTGTTGTCAGTTTTTGTTGATCTATGCCATCCTGACTGTTGTAAGATTAAAATTTTACAGTTGTTTTTATTTGTATTTCCCTAAATGCTACAGATGTTGAATATTTCTTAGACACTTTTTTTTATTCTTTTGAGAACTATGTTCAGGTCCCAGGTCCATTTTTAAATGGATCATTTCCTTTTTGATTATTTATATTTTCAGTTCTTTGTATATTCTGGATATTGATCTTTTTCCAGATTTATGACTGGCAAGGACTCTCTCCCACCCTGTGGGTTCCTTGTCACTAAGTTGATTGTTTATTCAGCTGTACAGATGGTTTTTAGTTTTATGAAGTCCTACTTGCCAATTTTTGGTCTTAATTCCTTTGTAAATTTAACAAAACTCCAACCAAAATTTCTATTATTTTTCACAGAGGTAGAAAAAACTATCTAAAAATTCATTTGGAACCAAAGAAAACAACAAATAGCTGATCAGTCTTGAGGAAAAAGACAATGCTAGATAGATTACAATTCTAGGTCTTAAGATATACTGCAGACCCATAATGATAATAACAATACAGTACTGGCAATAAAACAGACACATAGAACAAGGGAACAAAATAGAAAACCCAAACATGAATATACATAACTAACTATGACTATCTGGTATTTGACAAAGAGGCAGAAAATTAAACTGGAGAAAAGACAGCATCTTCAACAAATAGTGGCAAGGAAAGTGGATATCCACATGGAGAAGAATGGAATTAGACTTGTATCTATTATTCTGCACAAAAGATAATCTTAAATGTGTCAAATACCTCAATGTAAATCCTAAAACACTGAAACTACTAGAAGAAAACAGGCTGTGGTGATATTGTCTTTTCCAAAATATTGTGCACCCTAATAAACTTATCTGGGGTACAAGAACAGAACTGTCACTAGATACACAGGCTAGAAAATGGTGGCACTCACACCTTTAATCCTTGCATTCCAGAGGCAGAAATCCCTCTGGATCTCTGTAAATTCAAGGCCACATTGGAAACAGCCAGGCATGGTGACTCACATGTTTAATCCCAGAAATTGAGCCTTTAATCCCAGGGAGTGAGGCAGAAAGCAGGAAGATATAAAAGGCGTGAGGACCAGAAACTAGAAGCTTTTAGCTGGTTAAGCTTCAGGCTTTTGAGCAGCAGTTCAGCTGAGAGCCATTGGGATGAGGACACAGAAGCTTCTAGTGTGAGGAAACAGGATCAGCTGAGGAACTGTCGAGCACCTTAATTTCCTTTCCCATCCCTCTTGTCTCTGAATCTTCTAACTTTTTATTTTAGGAAAAAGTTTCTTTACATAACTTCTTTTGGGTTGTGGATTGTAGTCTGATATCCTTTCCTTTAAATCTATCATTCACTTATAAGTGAGTACATACCTTGTTTGTCTTTCTGGATCTGGGTTACCACACTCAAAATGATTTTTTTCTATTTCCATCCATTCGCCTACAAATTTCATGATGACATTGTTTTTTACCAGTATGTAATACTCCATTGTGTAAATGTACCACATTTTCTTTATCCATTCTTCTGTTGAAGGGCATCTACGTTGTTTCCAGGTTATGTCCATTACAAATAATGCTGTTATAAACATGGTTGACCAAATGTCCTTGTGGTATGACTGAGCATCTTTTTGGTATGTGCTCTGGAGTATTTTGTATCTTAAGGTAAGTTTATTCCTGATTTTCTGCGAAGTCACCACACTGATTTCCAAAGTGGCTGTACAAGTTTGTACTCCCAACAACAGTGGGGGAATGTTCCCCTTGCTCCACATCCTCTCTAACACAAGCTATCATCAGTGCTTTTGTTCTCTGCCATTCTTACAGTTGTAAGATATCACAGAGTTGTTTTGACTTACAATTCCATGATGACTAAGGATGTTGAGCAGTTTCTTAAACGTCTTTTGGCCATTTGAGATTCTCCTGTTTAGATTGGTAGCCCACTTTTTAATTGGATTTTTTGGTATTTTGCTGTCTAGTTTTTTGAGTTCTTTATATATTTTGGAGATCAGCCCTTTGTCAGATGTGTGGTTGGTGAAGATCTTTTCCTATTCTGTAGGCTGCCATTTTGTCTTATTTACTAAGTCCTTTGCCTTATGGAAGCTTCTCATATTCATGAGGTCCCATTTATTAATTGTTGCTCTCAGTGTCTGTGCTACTGGTGTTATATTTAGGAAGTGGTCTCCTGTATCAATGTGTTCTAGGCTACTTCCTACTTTCTCCTCTATCAGGTTCAGTGGAGCAGAATTTATGTTGAGGTCTTTGATCCACTTGGATTTGAACTTTGTGTGTGGTGATGGATATTGATCTGTTTTCAGTTTTCTACATATTGACATCCAGTTATGCCAGCACTATTTGTTTAAGATGTTTTCTTTTTACCATTGTATAATTTTGGCTTATTTGTCAAAAATATGGTGTTCATACATGTATGGATTATTGTCAGGATCTTCAATTTGATTCCATTGTTCCACATGTCGGTTTTTATGCCAATAAAAAGCTGTTTTTATTACTATAGCTCTATAGTAGAGCTTGAAATCATAGATGGTGATACCTCTAGAAGTTGCTTTATTGTAAAGGATTGTTTTAGGTATCCTACATTTATTGTAATTCCATATGAAGCTGAGTACTGTTCTTTCAATATCCATGAAGAGTTGGGTTGGGATTTTGATGGGAATTGCATTGAATCTGTAGATTGCTTTTGGTAAGACTGCCATTTTTATTATGTTAGTTTTACCTATCCATGAGCATGGGAGATCTTTCCATTTTCTGATATCTTCTTTGATTTATTTCTTCAGAGCCTTAAAGTTCTTGTCATACAGGTCTTTCTCTTGTTCAGTTAGAGTGAAACCAAGGTATTTTATATTATTTGTGGATATTGTAAAGGGTAATGTTTCCCCGATTTCTTTCTTGTCCCATTTATCATTTGTATATAAGAGGGCTACTCTTTTTTTTTTTTTAGCTAATCTTGTATCCTGTCACATTACTGAAGTTGATTATCAGTAGTAAGAGTTCCCTGGTAGAATTTTTGAGGTCACTTATGTATAGCATCATGTCATGGGCAAATAGTGAAAGTTTGACTTCTTCCTTTCCAGTATGTATCCTGTTGATCTCTTTTTGTTGTCTTATTGCTCTACCCAGAATTTTGAGTACTATATTGAATAGATATGGGAAGAGCAGACAGCCTTGTCTTTTTCCCAATTTTAATGGAATCACTTCAAGTTTCTCCCCATTTAATTTGATGTTGGCTGTTGGCTTGCTGTAAATCGCCAATATTATCTTTATGTATGTTCCTTGTATTCCTGATCTCTCCACGACCTTTATCATGGTGGGGGAGAGGTGTTAGATTTGGTCAAATGCTTTTTCATCATCTAAGGAGATGATCATGTGGTCTTTTTCTTTCAGGTTGTTTATATGATGGATTATGTTGACATCTTTCGTATGTGGAACCATCCCTGCATCTCTGGGATGAAGCCTACTTAATCATGTTGGGTGATTTTTTTGATGTGTTCTTGGATTCTGTTTGCCAGTATTTTATTGAGTACTTTTACATCAATATTCATGAGGGAGATTGGTCTGTAATTCTTTTTCTTCATTGCATCTTTGTGTGACTTTGGTATTAGGGTAACTGTAGCCTCATAAAAAGAGTTTGGCACTGTTCCTTCTGTTTCTATTGTGTGGATCAATTTGTGGAGTCTTCTTTAAAATTCTGGTAGAATTCTGCAGTGCAACCATCTGGCCCTACATTTTTTTGGTTGGGAGACTTTTAATGACTGTTTTTATTTCCATTGGAGTTATGGGTCTGTTTATATTGTTTATCTGGTCTTGATTTAATTTTGGTATATGGTACCTATCCAGAAAATTGTCCATTTCTTTTAGATTTTCCAATTTCGTGGAGTAGAGGTTTTTGACATATGACCTGATGATTCTCTGGATTTCCTCATTGTCAGTTGTTATGTTTCCCTTTTTTATTTCTGAGTTTGTTAATTTGGATAATCTCTCTCTGCCTTTTGGTTAGTTTCGATAAGGGTTTGTCTATCTTGCTTATTTTCTCAAAGAATCAACTTTTTGTTTCACTGATTCTTTGTACTGTTCTTTTTGTTTCTATTTTATTGATTTTTATTTATTTCAGCTCTCAATTTGATTATTTCCTGGTGTCTATTCATCCTGGGTGAGTTTGCTTCTTTTTGTTCTAGAGCTTTTGAGTGTGTTTTTAATTTACCAGTGTGAGAATTCTCCAACTTCTTTTTGTAGGCATTTAGCACTATGAACTTTCCTCTTAGTACTGATTTCATAGTGTCCTATAAGTTTGGATACGTTGTGAATTCATTTTCATTGAATTCTAGAAAGTCTTTAATTTCTTTATTTCTTCCTGGACCCATTGGTGATTCAGTTGAGCATTATTTAGTTTCTATGAGTTTGTAGGCTTTCTGCAATTTGTGTTGTTGTTGAATTCTAAATTTAGGCCCCAGTTGTCCAATAAACTACAGGAGGTTTTTCCAATTTATTTGGTATCTGTTGAGATTTGCTTTGTGACTGAGTATGTTGTCAGTTTTAGAGAAGGTTCCATGGGCTGCTGAGAAGGTATATTCTTTCGTGTATGGGTGAAATGTTCTGTAGATGTCTAGTAAGTCCATTTGAGTCATAACATCTTGTAGTTCCCTTATTTCTCTGTTAAGTTTCTGTCTGGCTGACCTGTTCATTAGTGAGAGTGGGGAATTAAAGTCTCCTACTATTAGTGTGGGGGTTTGATGTGTGATTTTAGCTTTAGTTGTGGTGGTATTGTGTTCCCCCAAATATTGTGTACCTTAATAAGTTTATCTGGGGTCAGAGAACAGACAGCCACTAGATACAAAGGCTAGAAAATGGTGGCACTCACACCTTTAATACTAGCATTCCAGAGATAGAAATCCCTCTGGATCTCTGTGAGTTCAAGGCCACATTGGAAACAACCAAGCATGGTAACACACACCTTTAATCCCAGAAAGCCAACCTTTAATCCTAAGGAGTGGTGGTAGAAAGAAGAAAGGTATATAAGGTGTGAGGATGAGAAACTAGAAGTATTTGGCTGGTTAAGCATGTGGCTGGTTAAGCTTCAGGCTTTTAAGCAGCAGTTCAGCTTAGACCCATTATGGATGAGGACTCAGAGGCCTCCTGTCTGAGGAAACAGGACCAGCTGAGGATCCGGTGAGATTCATGCTACATTTAGTAATGTTTCTTTTACAAATATTGTTGTCCTTGTATTTGGAGCATAAATTTTCAGAATTGAGACTTCATCTTGATGGATATTTCCTTTGATGAATATGTAATGTCCTTCTTGATCTCTTTTGATTAATTTTAGTTTTAATTATATTTTGTTTGATATTGGGATAGCTATACCACCTTGCTTCTTAAGTCCATTTGATCAGAAAGACTTTTCCCAGAACTTTATTCAGAGGTAGTGTCTGTCTTTGTAGTTGAGGTGTGTTTCTTGTATGCAACAGAATGATGGATCCTGTTTTCATATCTATTCTGTTAGCTTGTGTCTTTACAGGCAAATTGAGTCCATTGATATGAAGGGATATTAATTACCAGTGATTGTTAATTCCTGTTATTTTTCAGTGGTAATGTTGTGTGTTTTTCTTCTTTGGGATTTGTTGGTGTGCGATTATATATTACCTGCATTTTCATTGATGAATCTAACTTCATTAGGTTGGGTTTTTCCTTCTAGTTCTTTCTGTAGGGCTGGATTTGTGGAAATATATTGTTTAAATCAGTTTGTATCATGGAATATCTTGTTTACTTCATCTATGGAGATTGAGCATTTTGCTTTGTGCTGTGGGATGGTCTGTATGTTAAATTGCTCTGATTGGTCAATAAATAAAACACTGATTGGCCAGTGGCCAGGCAGGAAGTCTAGGCAGGACTAACAGAGAGGAGAATTGAGGGACAGGAAGGCAGAGAGACACTGCCAGCCACCGCCATGACAAGCAGCATGTGAAGACACTGGTAAGACATGAGACACGTGGCAAGGTATAGATTTATGGAAATGGATTAAATTAAGCTATAAGAACAGTTAACAAGAATACTGCCACGGCCATATAGTTTGTAAGCAATATAAGTCTCTGTGTTTACTTGGTTGGGTCTGAGTGGCTATGGGACTGGCCGGCAACAGATTTGTCCTGACTGTGGGCAATGCAGGAAAACTCTAGGTACAGCTTTATATAATTGTCTGTGCTGGCAGCTATGGTCTCTTAGTGTCTGCATAACATCTCTCCAGGATCTTCTGGCTTTCAGTGTCTCCTTTGAAATGTCAGATGTCATTCTGATTGGCCTGCCTTTATTAGTTACTTGACCTTTTTCCTTTTCAGCTTTTAATATATATATTTTTATTCTATATGTTTAGTGGTTTGACTATTATGTGGTAAGGGGGCTTTTTTGTGGAATCCTGTCTATTTAATGTTCAGTAAACTTCTTGTATTTTTATAGGTATTTCCTTCTCTAGGTTGGGAAAGTTTTTTTCTCTGATTTTGTTGAATATATTCTCTGTATTTTTGAGCAGGTATTCTTCTCCTTCTTTTATCCCTAATATCATTAGGCTTGGTCTTTCATGTGGTCCCAGATGTGCTGGATGTTTTGTGATATGACTTTGTTGGCTTTAATGTTTTCTTTGTCTGATGATTCTATTTCCTCTTGCTTATCTTTAATGCCAAAGATTCTGTCTTCAATATCTTGAATTCTGTCCGTCATGCTTGTATCTGTAGTTCCTGTTCATTTATTCAGATTTTCCTTTTCTAGAATTCCCTCAGATTTTGTCTTCTTTATTGCTTCCATTTCACTTTTCAAGTCTTGAACTGTTTCCTTTATCTTTTTTTTTTGCTTTTTCTTGGTTTCATTGGCTTTCTTTAAAGGATTTATTGATTTCTTACAGTTTTTGTTTGTCTTTTCCTTGATGTCTCTAAGGGAAATTTTCATTTCCTCTTTATAGGGCTTTATCATCATCATAAAATCATTTTTGAAGTAATTTTCATCTGTTTCTTCTATGTTGGGATATTCAGGTGTTTAGTTCTTGCTGTAGTAAAACCATTAGGTTCTGTTGGTGACATATTGCTTTTATGTTGTTGAATGTATTCTTACACTGGTGTCTACCCATCTTTTATTCTAATCAGTGCAAATGTTGTCTGTGTCTCAGCGAGCTACTCTTGGTCCAATCAATACTGGCAGTGTTTGTGTCTCAGGAATCTGCTGGGGTCTTGGGTGGATGGATAAGTTTGGGGGACAGAGTGGGGCTTTTAAATTGAAGGGTCCAGTGGGGGATGGTGGTGGGAAGGCCTGCCCTCAGGATTCTTGGCTGCTGGCCTGAAAATGGGGATGCAGCATGTATATGTATGGAGCACAGGTTGTGCCCCTGGGCCTAAGGCCTAGAAGCTGGGGTGACTGGTTAGAAGGGAGATGACTCACCTCTTGGTCCAATCCAATCTGGCAGAGTCTGTCTCAGGGAGCAATTGTTATCTCAGGGTGATAGTTGGGCTTGGGGGTAGAGTGCTGGTTGTAGGTTACAGGGTCCAATGGGGGAGTAGTCAGGCCTGCCTGCAGGAGTTTTGCCTGATGGCCTGCACTGGGGCTGCAGTGGATGGAGGTATGAGGGAATGGGTTGTGCCCCTGGGCCTAAAGCCTACAAGATGGGGTTATTGGCTAGGAGAACTATGACTCACCTCTTTTTCTTGGAGCTGGCAGAGTCTGTGTCTCAGAGTGTAGCTATGGTCTCTATTATGTATTTTTTTTTATGTGTAAGCATGCAAATTTACCACAGCACATATGTACCGGTCAGAGGAATGTTATCAGAAGTGAGTTTTGTCTTACAGATGGGTTTTGGAAGACTGAGATCAGGTCATCCATCTTGTGATGCAAGCAGTTTTACACACTGATTCATGTCAGTTACTCTCATGATAAATTTTATCATTGGTCCTCTGTTCTGAATGGAGCTTAAGGACCAGGGACATTTATATGTTTAGATATTAGATGAATAATGCCATTATACAGAATTTTTGTAAGTTTTGTAGGAAATAAAGAGGTCATTTAGGGCTACAAAATGAAAAGCCCTACTACCACAGGAAAAGTTCTTATAATTTGTTATGCTAGCTAGTGGGGAGGACATTAATTTTGGAGGAGTGATGAATTACTGTGCTTAGCTTCTCTGCTATATAATACAAAATCAACAAAAGTCTAACCCTTCATTGTTTGTCACTACCTGCTTAACCTAACACAATTCTCAGCCAGCCTAAATAAAAACTGTACCTTAGGAAGATAATTCTTCCTGTTGTTAATATGACACACCAGAGCCAGGGAAAACAGCATGGCTGCTTTTGAACAAAATGATGAGGTCGGACTCTATTAGAATTACTGGAACTACAACGAAAAATTTCTTCCAAAGTAGAAGAAATTACTATACAGTTTTTCAGGCCTTTAAAACATAGGAAACAATGATTGTTCTGAATAACATAACAGGATATCATAATAGGTCTGTTAATAGAAATGCAGAGCCTAGTAGGGAATCTAAGTTTTACAGAACGATTATAAAATGGGATTTTAAAATGCAACAAACAAGCCCTGAAATTTTTAACTAATACAGTGGACTTTATAAAATGGGATTTTAAAATGCAACAAACAAGCCCTGAAATTTTTAACTAATCCAGTGGACTAGACACAGAGGTTATAGGCAATTGTTTTTGCCTGCTACAATACAACATACCAGTCATATCCAAGTCATCCACTGCAAAAATGTCCTGATGTGAAATCTATAGTATTTTCTGCAAGCATAGCAGTAGGCAGAAAGGTCTTTTAGCTTACAAGATAGAACAATTTTACATGTGGATTTTCTTAGTCTATTTCATGTAGCTATTGTTTTCCTGGTCCTGCCTGGCCCATGGTCAGGACAAATCTCTTACTCACCAGTCCCACAGCCACTCAGACCCAACCAAGTAAACACACAGAGACTTATATTACTTAAACTGTTTGTCTAATGGCTTAGGCTTCTAGCTATCTAGTTCTTACATCTTAAATTAACCCATTTCTGTAAATCTATACCTTGCCACAAGGCTTGTGGCTTTCCAGTATCTTACATGTTGTTACTCATGGCAGTGACTAGCAGTGTCTCCTGACTCAGCCTTCCTATTCCCAGAATTCTCTTCTCTGTTTGTCCTGCCTATACTTCCTGCCTGGGTACTGGTCAATCAGCATTTTATTTATACAGAGCTATATCCACAGCAGTTCCATGTTATTCTGACAGAATCCCTGAGATTTGGTAATGAAAAAATTTACTAGCTCATAATTCTGGAAGTTAGAATGCTCAATATCAAGAAACAGGCATCTTTTCTGGCTCTTTTTTCCATGCTAACACATGGCAGAAGATGGAAGAGCAAAAATAATAGAGCAAACCCATTTATATGAGCACTTTTTATAGAAGTATTAATTCATGACTTCTCCATCTTCATGATCTAAACACCTCTCATTAAGGTCCATTTCTCAACAATGTTGTAAGAGATTAAGTTTCCAAAACCTGAATTCTGGGGCAGTCATTCAAACCACAGAATGAAATAAACTAGTCAATACAATGAAAATACAACTGACTCACAACAGCCCTTAATAGTATTAGACATTGTACACAATTTAAAAGTATCTAGCCATGAAACACTATCATTTATAATTCAGTAGTACAATTTCAAGGTCCAGTTCCATTAACTAGCATACAGAGGAAAAAAATTACTATGTATGTCCTTACAGAGAACAGGCAGTTGAATGGTGTTCAAAAATAGTAATAAAAAGACAACAGCAATTTCCTAAGCCAATATGTCATAATTTGATTATTTGAAAAGTGAAGTGGAGTGGAGTGAATCTGAAGTCAAATTTTTCAAACCAGTCATCAGGGTGAAAAATAAGAAAATTGCCAAAGCACTAAATATGCATGAACCTGATATTGTAGTTTAATGGAAAAATGGGGTTCTTGTCAGCTAGTTGAGTACATAATAATGTTAATACCACTACAAACAAGTTGTGGTTTATTGCTTCAATTTGCTACATACTGGCAAGAGATTTAACAAGACTGACACATTAAAATCTTTGATTTCAGTCAAATAAGGTGACTAAGAGTGTGAAGAAAAAGTCTTGTGCTCAAAGGGAACACAACTCTATGAGGAATTTGTTGTATTCTGCATCAGATCATTGGATAAGCTGCTGATTTATTTGTTATGCTAATAAAGGAAACTCCTTAATCAAAAATTTTTGTATAAAAGCTATCAGCCAGGCAGTTGTGGCACATGCCTTTAATTCCAGCACTTGAGAGGTAGAGGCAGGCAGATCTCTGATTGAGTTCAAGGCCAGTCTGGTCTACAGAGCGAGTTCTAGGACAGGCTATAAACATTCACAGAGAAACCTTGTCTTGAAAAAAAAGCTATTATGTGCTAGGTGATTTAAAGAAATAATATTCAAAAATAAGTAGTGGGGGTACAATTCTGAACATGTTTATGAATTCTGGGGGTGGCTATGAATAAAATGTGACATTTTTGTAAATATCATTGTTTCATTTAAAACTAAAGGTATCATTGAGGTCCCTTCTTTATATATGTTTTGTTAATTGAGAATTTCATACAACATATTTTTATCAAATTCATACTACTTTTCCTCTCTACCTCCCTACCCACTCAACTTTGTATTCTTACTTTTTCTCTCCCTCTCTAAATATGTTTCAAAACCCACAGAGGGTAGCTTGTGTTGACCAACTAATTCTGGGAATGGTATCTCTCCTGCAGTGTGGTGATATACAAAGGTTCATATCACTGGTGAAAACTGACATTCCCTCTCCCAGCAGAAATCAGATACCAATCACACCTCAGCTAGGGGTGGTAATTCATGCATCCTTTCCCTCCTCCATGCTAAGACTTTTCTCTGGCTTGAGCTTGTGCAGTTCTTGTGCATGCTCTTTTAAGTGCTATGAGTTCATATGAGACTCTTCCTTTTCATGTCTGGAAAACAATTTATCCTTGAAGTCATCTACCACCTCTTGCTCTTAAAATCTTTCTGTTCCTTCTCTCACATAGATCCTTCAGTTTTGAGGGGAGGGGTGTGATGTGGACATTCAATTTATGGCTGGGTACTCAAAAGTCTCATATTGTTAACACACTGACCTTTGATGGGTATTTGTGTTAATTGTCATCTACTGAAAGAAGATACTTCTCTGATGAAGGTTGAGCAATACACTGATCTATGGGTATAGCCATAAGTCTCTAGGAGTCATTTATTGCTATGTTCATTTAGTAACTTAATAGGAGTAGGTTTTCCTTTACTGCCCATGACTCATCTAGCCACAGGTTTTGAGACTCATTGACACTATCATGTATGAATTCCATCTCATGGAGGGGACTTGGTTACTTCTATAACACTCATGCCACTATTTTACTAGTAAGTATATTGTACCAGGCAAGTTGTTTTTTAGCTTCCAGAGTTCACAGCTGAATGAAATTGATTACTTTTCTTTCAGTAGCATGCATAGCATCTCTGAGCACTAGTAAAGCTAGCCAGTAATGTGGTATTGTGTTCCCCCAAATATTGTGCATGCTAATAAACTTATCTGGGGTCAGAGACAGAGCAGCCACAATATTAAACATAAAGGATAGGCCGTGGTAGCACACTCCTTTAATCCTAGCATTCCAGAGTCAGAAATCCATGTGCTCAATGATGTAGACAGGCATGGTGACTCATCACGCCTTTAATCCCAGAAAGCAAGCCTTTACTCCCAGGGAGTGGTGGTAGAAAGCAGAAAGGTATATAAGGCATGAGGACCAGAAACTAGAAGCATTTGGCCTGGTTAAGCATTTGGCTGGTTAAGCTTTCAGGCTTCTAGCAGCAGTTCAGTTGAGAACCATTGGGATGAGGACACAGAAGCTTCCAGTCTGAGGAAACAAGACCAGCTGAGGATCCGGCGAGGTGAGCTAGCTGTGGCTTGTTCTGGTTCTCTGATCTTCTAGTTTACCCCAATACCTGGCTCAGGATTGATTTTATTAATAAGAACTCTTTAAGATTCCTGCTACACAGTAAGAATGAAGCTGTCAGTTGAGTACCAGCTAGATTTATCTGTGTGGTATCTTCAGCAAAACGGTCTTACCATCAAGATCTATAGGGTAACCAATAGCACAAGCAATAGCCTATAATGTTTTGGGGGTTATGAGACCCTAATGACCAAGAATTCAAAAACAGGTAACCCATTTGTGGTACTGGGAGTTTTAGTTGGTAATGTATTTTAATTGTTTGGAGTATTGTCCTACCACTATGGGCAAACTTCATTTGAATCCTTTATGTGTATATATGTATATGCATATGCATATGAATAATATAGGGTACTTCTACAGTAGTATGTTTCCTTGTGGCTTTTTCAAATGGCTTTTAGTGATAGTTGTCTCTCCTCATAGTCCCTTCTCTCCTCTGTTTTCCCATCCCTCACCTCATTTAGTTTTGCTGTTCCATTTATTCGTTTCTCTCTTTGCAACACTATAGTCTATTTCTCCTTCCTTGAGAATGCCTTCCTACCCCATGTTATCTTACTAGCCATCTAACTTCTGGTTCATTTTAGATGATATATATATATATATATATATATATATATATATATGTGTGTGTGTGTGTGTGTATATATATTAATCTACATCCACACATGGGAGAAAGTGAGGTATATATATTTTTCTGAGTCTGGGGTGCCTCACTCAGGACAGTTGTTTTCAGTTACATCCATATATGTCCAAATGTCATAATTTCATGCATCTTAACAACTAAATAGTATTCCATTTTGTAAATGCACCACATTTTTATTATAATTTATTAGTTGATGGACATCTAGGATGTTCCCATTTCCTGGCTATTGTGAATAGAGCAACAGTGACGATGGTCAATGAAATATCTCTGTGGGAAGGCAAGGTATATAAACAAGACTATTGCAATAGCTGGATAGTACAACTTGAATTAGATCTACTTTCAGATTTTTTAGGAAGCACCACACTTTCTCTTATAATCCTGCAAGAGTTCACAATTCCATCAGCAACAAATAGTTGTTCCCTTTTCACTATATCCATAATAGCATTTCTTGTCAATTTTCTTCTGATTTTTTCATTTTTCTTTTATTAAAAATAGTTTCCTTCATATAATACATTCAGATTACAGTTTCCCCTCCCCGAAATCCCCTGAGATACTCCCCACATGCTTCCCATCTGCATCTATATTTGTTTTAGTTAGGGTTACTGTTGCTGTGATGAAACACCATAGCCAATGAAATTAGGGAAGGAAGGGGTTTATTCAGTTTACATTTCCACATTATTGTTCATCATCAAAAGAAGTCAGGACAGGAACTCAAACAAAGCAGGATCCTGAGGACAGGAGGTTATAGAGAGACCATGGATGAATACTTCTCATTATGGCTTGCTCAGGCTGCTTTTTTACAGAACCCAGGACCAGCAGTACAGGGATGGCTCCACCCACCATGGGCTGGCCCTCCCAAATCAATCACTAATTAAGAAAATGCCTTACAGCTGGATATTATAGAGGCATTTTCTTAATTGAGGTTCCCTGCTTTCAGATGACTCTTGCTTTTGTCAAGTTGACATAAAATCAGACTGGACAGCTTCCTTTGTTAGAAAACAAATAGTCACCTGAAGCATAATAATAAAATAAAATAAAACAGATAAAACAAACAAACCAGAGTATGACAAAACAAAGAAACAGAAGAAAAGGAGCCAAAGGAAAAGCACAGAAAACACACACACACACACACACACACACACACACACACACACACACAGTGACACAAGTTCACACAAACAGGAATCCCATAAAAACACAAATCTGGAACATGTAATATATACACAAAAGACCTAAAAGGTTAAAAAAAATTCCTGACAAAACATTATGAGACAAACAACCTCCAAAGATGCCATTGAGTTTATTTTCTGAAGGCCATCTACTTCTGGGCATAGGGCCCTTAAGTGTGGTTTGTATCCCCAGTGACATTCCATTGGGGAAAACATTTTTTGGTCTCTCTTTAAAAAAATTGATTCTTTCCTCATACGATATGTTCTGATTATAGATTTCCCTCCCTCTACTCCTCCCAGTTATTCCCCACCTCCTCTCCCTTCCAGATCCACTCCCTTTCTGTCTGTCATTAGAAAAGAACATGTTTCTAAGAGATAACAACCAAATATGACAAAATAAAATATAATGAAATGAAGCAAAAACTATCATATCAAAGTTGGATATGGCAACCCAATAGGAAAAAAGGAGTTTCAAGAGCAAGCAGAGTAGGAGACACACTCATTTTCATAGTCAGGAGTCCCATAAAATTCTTTTTTTTTTTTTTTTTTTTTTTTTTTTTTTTTTTTTTTTTTGGTTTTTCGAGACAGGGTTTCTCTGTGTAGCTTTGCGCCTTTCCTGGAACTCACTTGGTAGCCCAGGCTGGCCTCGAACTCACAGAGATCCGCCTGGCTCTGCCTCCCGAGTGCTGGGATTAAAGGCGTGCGCCACCACCGCCCGGCCCCATAAAATTCTTAATCTAATAACTATAGTATATACACAGAGGACCTGGTGTAGACCCATGTAGGCCCTGCACTTGCTGTTTCTATTTCTTTGAGCCCATATGTGCTCTGATTAGTTGATTCAGAGGGCCCTGGTCTGCTGCTGTCCTCCATACCTTCTGACTCTTATAATCTCTCTGCCTCCTCCTTTGCAGGATTCCCTAAGCTCTGAGAGGAGGAATTTGATGAAGACCTCCAACTTAGATACTTCCTCTGCATAATGTCTGCCTGTGGGTGTCTATATCTGTTCCCATCTGCTGCCAGAGGAAGCCTTTCTGTGGATGACTAGACAAGGCACTGATCTATGAGTATATTATTATAGGAATCATTTTATATTATTAGGAATCATTTTATTGATTTTTTTAAATAGTCATGTTTGGATTACCCTAGTTCTCCAGGCTATCTAGTCTCTGGTTCTTGGCTACCCAATTAGTATCAGCATGGATTATGACTTGACTTAAACAGTGGGCTTTCAGTCAAATGAGACATGTGTCAATCACTTCCACAAGTTCTGTGCCACCATTGGTCTAGCATATTTTTCAGACAAGATTGATTTTAGGTCAAAGGTTTTGTTCTTTTGCAGTAGCCTGCAGAATACCTTCCCTCAACAAAGAGATTAATGTAGGGGTGAAGCTTCTATATAGGCACCAGTTTGACTTCTCCATGTTCAAGGAGTTACGTGGACATTTTCTTCAGCAATGGGGCCCTGAGTCAGTTGCTTGGGGACTTCTATTGGAACCCCTCTGTAGTTTTAAGTTTTTCAGTGTCCTACCTGGCCCACCTGTGTTCCTGCAGCAGCTTATAAAATAATCACACAGAGGCTTAATATTAATTATAACTGCTTGGCCATTAGCTCAGGCTTATTATTAATTAGCTCTTACAAATAAATTAACCCATAATTCTTATCTATGTTTAGCCACGTGGCTTGGTAACTTTTCTCAGTTCTGCCTTCACATCTTGCTTTCTCTGTGGCTGGCTGGTGACTTCTGACTCAGCCTTCTTATTCCTAGAATTCTCCTCATCTCCCTGTACCACCTACACTTCCTGCCTGGCTACTGGCCAATCAGTGTTTTATTTATCAACCAATCAGAGCAACACATATTCACTGCATACACTAAATTCCACAGCACCCCTCAGCCAACACCTAAACAAAATGGAACCAAGTACCACAACTGGGAAACTTGCTGCCTACAAAAGTGGCCAGTTCGACTCCATATCCTTTATTATTGGGAGTCCCCACTAGGGTCACATCAGTGACTCCAAGAAGTTTCCACTGGTCTAGGTTTCCACACTGCCCTCCCAAGTGCCCCACAATTGCAGGTGTCTCACCTGGTACTCTCTCCCTCCATCAAATCTCCCCCCCCCACTTGATCATTCTTGCTCTTCTCCCCATCAGTCCTGAGTACACCCACAAAATCTATTCTATTTACCCATCCTAGGTAGATACATGCAATTCCCTTAGGCCCTTTCTATCGTAGTATTCTAATTGTACTGAAATGTGATTTTGATTGTATGTTAATAAATAAAGTTGCCCAGGGGTCAGAGCTATTAGAGCCATAGAAAGAGCATGGCGTTGGTGGCACGCACCTTTATTCCCATAGATCTCTGTGTGTTCAGGGATACAGCCAGCATTGGAGACATATGCCTTTAAGACCCAGAGGGCTGTACATACAGACAGTGACGAGGCAGTCACCTGTTTGGGTTTACAACCAATGAGAAGGCAGAACAAAAATATTATGAAAAGACGTACACAGAGGAAGTAGCTTTCTTTCAGGAAGCTAGGAGCACACAGGAGGAAGGCTGAGATTTTAGCTCTGAGCTCTGACCTCTCTGCTTTCTCTTTTACATTGGGTCTGTGTTTCTTATTTAATGAGATGGTTGGTTACATCTACACTTTTCTCTTTACCTAACCTCTCTGGGTCTGTGGATTATAGCTTTATTATCATTACTTAACGTCTAATATACACTTACAAGTGAATATATGCAATATTTGTTTCTCCGGGTTGTTACCCAAATTACTAAATTGTCTTATTAATTAAAATAAACCCAGAGTCAGATATGGGCGGGGCGTGTTGAAAGATCAGAGAAACAGAACAAGCCAGTCACATTCTTTCCTCTACAAAATCCTCAGCCTCAAGAGAGAGACTTCCTGTTTACTCATTCCTTTTATACCTTTCTGTGCCCTGCCATTTCATTTACTTCCTAGTGCTGGGATTAAAGGCATGTGCCACCATGCCTGACTGTGTTCCCATTGTGGCCTTGAAATCACAGAGATCTGGATGGATCTCTGCCTCCCAAATTCTAGGATTAAAGGCAAGTACTACCACTGCCTGACCTCTATGCTTAATATAGTGGCTAGCTTTGTCCTCTGATCCCCAGGCAAACTTTATTGGGGTACAGAATATATCACCACATTTCTCCTTTATTGTCTAAAATAATAAAAGAATGTTATAACTAATATAAGAAAATTATAAACAATAAGTACAATAAATATATACAACATATACAGGCAATAAATACATCAACAATGTCTAGTCCATTTGCATTTCACACATTCAGAAAAAAAATATTCCATTATATAATCTATTTTGGTGAGTCCAAAATGTACCTAATTCACTTTCTATCCATCTTGTATTACAAAACAAAAACTACCTTTTGATGTCTTTCAAACTTATATACTTTACATCTCTTAATATAGTTGCTAGCTTTGTCCTCTGATCCCCAGGCTAGCTTTATTGGAGTACACAATAAATCACCACACTGGGTTTGGGTTACCTCACTCAGAATGAATTTTTTCTAGTTCCATCCATTTACCTGCAAATTTCATGATTCATTTTTTTTCTAACAGCTGAGTAATACTCCATTGTGGAAATGTACCACATTTTTTTAATCCATTCTTTAGTTGATGGGTATCTAGTTTGTTTCCAGTTTTTAGCTATTATGAATAAAGCTGACATGAACATGTTTGAGCAAGTGCCATTGTGGTAGAATGGAAAGTCCTTCAAATATATGCTGAATACCATAGGTGGGTCTTGAGGTAGATGGATTCCCAATTTTCTGTGGAACACCCATATTTATTTCCATAGTTGCTTTAAAAATTTGTACTCCTACCAGCAATGAAAAATTATTCCCCTTGCTTTACATCTTCACCAGCATAAACTGCCACTTGCGTTATTGAAGTTAGCCATTCTGACTTGTGTAAGATAGAATCTTAAAGTTGTTTTGATTTGTGTTTCCCTAATTACTAGAGATGATCAATAATTTTGACGTATTTTTTAGCCTTATTTTCTTTTGGGAACTCTGTTCAGGTCATACGCCTATTTTTTAAATGAATCATTTAGTTTTCTTGACTCTTCATCTCATGATTTCTTTATATATTGTGACTATCAATCCTCTGTGGGTTGCACAGCTGATCAAGGACCTTAAGATCAGACTTGATATTATGACCTGAAGAGAGGAGAAAATAAGGAATACACTTCAACTGATAGGTATTGGAAAGGACTTTCTGTGCAGGATACCAATAGCACAGCACTGAGAATAATTGACAAGTGGAACCAAATGACATTAAAACATTTCTGTATAGCAAAGATCACCATCATTCCAGTGAAGAGGCACTCAGTGGAAATACTCTGGTTACACTGGCCAAGGATTCAGGTATATGATTGACCTTCTCTCCTTCCTTTTTTCTAAGTCTATTCCTCCCACTACAGTCTTATCCCCAGCTCTGTAGCAGACCACCTGTTTTTGGCCTCCCCTTCCTCTCTGCCCCCATTCCCAAGGGTCTACAAAAATGTTGGTGGAATGCCCAGCTTTGCTTCCTCCTGTGGACCCTTTCTCTCTGCCCCCAGAGGGCATACCCATCCTTTAGTGTTAGCTACCAATACATAGAAACACATTCTACCTGGGATCCACAGGTGCCACACCTGGTAGGATCTCAGAAGCATTATCTACCTGATATCCCACAGCCACCACAGTCTCCTAAGAACCAGAGAGGGAAACAGAAACAAAGGAATGGACCTCAATGCAAGGTCAGATACACTGAATCTGATACAAAAGGAAGTGCAAACAGTTTTGAACTCATTGGCACAGGAAAGGACTTTCTGAATGTAACATTAGCTCAGGAACAAAGATTAACAATTACATGGGATCTCATGAAACTGAAAAGCTTCTGTATGGCTAAGGACACTGTCATTCAGAAAAAGTGGCAGCATACAGAATGGAAAAAGATTTTTACCAACTAAATGTCTGATAGAGACATATATAAAGAACTCATAAAATGGGATATCAGGAAAACCAACAAATAAATTAAAACTGTGGTATCTGGTGATATTTTAATGGTGCTGAAATGTGATTTTATTTGTATGTTAATAAATAAAGTTTTCCTGGAGGTCAGAGGTCATTAGCAAGTCAGGAATAGACGTCAGGTGGTGGTAGCCCATGCCCTTAATCTGATCACATAGCAGGCAGAGTCTCTGTGTAGCCAAGGACACAACCAAGTGTGGTGACCCTTGAGTCTTTAATCCCAGTACCAACCATAGAGACCAGGAGATCTGTATAGACAGGCAGTGATGAGGAAATCATGTGGCTGGGCTTAGAGCTAAGGAGAAGGCAGAACAGGAAATCAATGAAATACAAGGAAGAAGGTCTTTCTCTCAAGGAAAGGATGACAGAGAGTGGTAAGCTAAAGGGAGTTGTGGCTTTTGTTCTGATCTCTTAGGCTTTAACTCTGTATTTGGCTCTGTGTTTCTTATTTAATAAGATCATTTAGAAATTCATCTACAGTGGTACAGCCAGGCAGTGGTGGTGCCTGCCTTTTTTCCAGCACTCAGGAGGCAGAGGAGGGGGATCTCTGAGTTGGAGGTCAGCCTAGGATACAGAACAAGTTCCAGGACAGTGATGGCTACACAGAGAACCCATGTCTTGAAAAGCCAAAATAAAGATCTCCTCTATTTCCCCTTCCCAGGGCAATCTATATGTCCCTCTTAGGGTACTCCTTATTAGCTAGCTTCTCTGGAGCTATGGGTTATAGTCTGGTTATCCTTTGCTTTACATCTAATATCCACATATGAGTGAGTATATACCACATTTGTCCTTCTGAGTATGGGTTACCTCACTCAGAATGATATTTTCTAGTTCCATTCATTTGCCTGAAAATTTCATGAACATTAGACCAACAGCTATGGAACCTCCATGGGACTGGACTTGGCCCTCTGCATAAGTGTGACAGTTGTGTAGTTTGGTCTGCTTAAGGGGGGCCCTGGCAGTAGGATCAGGATCCATCCCTGGTACATGAGCTATCTTTTTGGAGTCTATTGCCTATGGTGGGACACCTCACACAGCCTTGATGCAGGGAGAGGGGATTGGACCTGCCTCAACTGAATGTACCAGGATTTGTTAACTCCCCATGCGAGGGCTTACATTTTCAGAGTAGGGAATGGGGGGTCAGTTGGCGAAGGAAGGCTAGGGGAGGGAGGAGGGACAAGAAGGGGAATCTGTGGTTGGTATGTAAAATGAATAAAAAATTCTTAATAAAGAAAAAAAGAAAAACATAAATAAATAAACATATAAATAAATAAATAGGTAGATAGATGAATGAATGAATGAATAAATAAATAAATAAATAAATAAATAAATAAATAAATAAATAAATAAATAAATGAATAAATAGAAGTGGTACAGTTCTAAAAGGAGAGTTCTCAAAAGAGGAAACACAAATGGTGAAGAAGTACTTAATGAAATGTTCAATATCCTTAGTCAACAGGAAAATATAAATTTAAACTACTTTGTGATTTCATCTTTATCCATTAAAATGGCCAAGATCAATTGAATAAAATGATAGTTCATGTTGGAAAGGATGTTGCATCCATTGCTGGTGGGAGTGTGAACCTTTACAGCCACTATGGAAATCAATATAGCAATTTTTCAGGAAGCTGGGAATATATCTACCCCAAGATTTAGTTATCTCATTCTTGGACATATTCTTACTACAGAGACACTTGCTCAACCACATCCATTGCTGCTCTATTCATAGTAACCAGAAATTGGAAACAGTCTAAATGCTTATCAAAAGATAAATAAAGAAAACATGGTACATTTACACAATGGAGTGTTATTCAGCCACTAAAACATGAAATTCACAGGTAAATGGATGGAGCTAGAAAAAAAATATCCTGAGTGAGGTAATCCAGGCCCAGAAAGACAAGTATAGTGTATATTGACTTATATGTGAATATTAGCTGTTAAATCTTCTAAAAACAAGCTACAATCTGTGTAAGCACGGAGGTTATGCAGAGAGTAAGTGACTGAGAAGGGGAGAAGGATCTCCCTAAGAAAGCGGCATAGAATAAATAGTTATTGTTGGATTAGTGGAGGAATTTGATTGGGAGGATCAGATGGGGAGGGGAGGGAAGATGAGTCTACATGGGTGAATGTGCTATGCAAGAACCAGCTCTACTTTTTCATGTTCAGTAACTTTTCCATTCTTTCACTTTAATGTCTTTGATGGTGAGGTGTATCTCTTGGAGGCAGCAAAATGATGGACCCTATGCTCTAATCCAATCTGTTAGTCTGTGTCTTTTTTATTGGAGAATTGAGACCATTAATATTGAGTTATTGTGGAACAATGTTTATTAACTCCTGTTATTTTGTTGTTGTGGTGTGTTTTTTTAGATCAACTTTGGTTAACTCTTCTCGGATTACTGTGTCCTCTTGTTTGTATATGCTCTTCAGATTGAAATATCCCTCTTACTATCCTTTGTAGAGCTGTCTTGGTGAACATAAATTCCTTAAATTTATGGTGGTATTTTATTTGTGCTGAAATGTGATTTTATTTACATGGTAATAATGTTGCCCTGGGAGTCAGAGCTAATAGTAAGCCATTTAGCAGAAGTCTGGCAGTGGTAGCGTGTAGCTGGAGGGCTTCTCTCCAGGTTCCCCAAGCCCCACAGTCCCACAATCCACGTATAAAATAATCACTCAGACGCTTGTATCACTTATAAACTGTATGGCCGTGGCAGGCTTCTTGCTAACTGTTCTTTTATCTTAAATTAACCCATTTTTATAAATCTACACCTTGCCACGTGGCTGGTGGCTTACCGGCATCTTTACATGCTGCTTATCCTGGCGCTGGCTGCAGTGTCTCTCCCTCCTTCTTCCTGTTTCCCCAATTCTCCTCTCTCTTTGTCCCGCCTATACTTCCTGCCTGGTCACTGGCCATCAGTGTTTTATTTACATAGAGTAATATCCACAGCACTTCCCCTTTTCTTCTTTTTTTAAAAAGGAAGGTTTTAACTCTAACATAGCAAAACCACACATAACAAAACAATTATCAAGCAAGAATTACAGTTACAATATTAAAGAAGATGTCCTATCTATCTTATATTTGTGAGTTTAAGGTTTTATATCTAACTTATCTTTTATCATAACCGAGGAAATCATATCTAGTCTTCAACCACATCAAAGACCTGAGAAGGAAGATAATAGTACCTGAGAAATGGTAGATGGATGCAAGCAACTTTCGGGAATCTTGCAAGAGTAGACCAAGACAGCTGGCAGCCTGGACAGTCACCCAATGTTTCTCAGCATTATTGGTGCATTCAAATTGGCTACAGGCCTAGAGTATCTGACAGACCATCTTCAGAAGCAGGAATTCTGAAAGACCATCTCACCCTGTCTTGGCAGAGTACAGTGGTCGCTTTCCTTGTGTCCCGCTTGTCCAGGAAGGACAGCATTGCATTCGTACTGTCAGCCGTCAAGGCAAGGGCAGTTCTCTGCCCAGTAGGCCATTTTGTGCCAAGAAGACAAACTTCCAAATGGAAATGTCTTAGAAGCCCAACATTCTCTCGGGATCAAATTGGTGCAGCCAGGAGCAATTGCGTCTCATGTCAACAGAATTCTAAGTTATTTAAATGCCATATTCTCTAGGTCTATGAAGTGTTTGAAGATTACCTATCTATCTGAAATATATCTATGTATACCTAGAAGACTTAACTAACATGGTTACAAATATGATTATCATAAATGACTAATTATTAACCTATTTTTAATTATCCATTACAATTTTAAATGGTTACATAAACATAATGCCTCAAACAAGAATAGAAATATATATATATACAGTACAACAAAATTAACCTCAAGCTTGTATCAATAAACTAAAATTTATACCAATGTAAAACATTTTAAGCATAAGCTAAAATCTATACCAATGTAAAACATTTTAAACAAGTTGTTCTTTAAAAGTAGGTTGATTAATCTATCCTTTTATCTTATCATCTCTATATCCTCCTATATATCTATATCATATCCCCTTTTCTTTTTTTAGAAAGAGATCACATTTATAATCAACCTGTTTTAAATAAAAATATTGGTTTTTCTCTGTCCCACACCAGAGGGCTCTTCTGATTTGGGACTGAAGAATCTCTTAAACTTTTCTTTTAGCAATATGCTTGGGTTTAGAGAAGGAGTGAGCCAATTCCATCTCCAAAGCCAGCTTGGTATTTTTGGGAATTTGGGCGTAGCATCTCTTACTACTTCCTGCTGGAGGGGGGCGCTGTATCTTATGGGGATGCAAAGGAAATTTTAAGCCTATGGGGTAGTCCTTGAGGCTGTATTGTGTGAACCAGTTGCCTTGAAACCGGTCTGGATGTTGGATCATCTGGGCCATGGTGTCATCGGAGACCTTTCAGGGGGTCTTGGCTGGTGAAACCTGATGTATCTTAATCTGGAACAAGTCCACAGCCTCTGGCTTTCTGTGGAAACAAAAGCAGAATCTCTTTTCCAAAGCAACATATCCTTAAATCCAAATTTTGAAGTGAAGGTACCTTTAAAATATACATTTTGGCATAACTCAACAGCTTTTGTAATCAAATGTTTTTCTTCAGTTACGAATATCAAAGAGAACATAATCCAGATTCTCTGTGTGGTAGCCATCTTTACGTGGCTTATGTTTTATATTACCTGGAGCCTATTGCTTTAAACTGCATCCTTCTGAGCCTGAAACAGCGCTGTGGCTGCTGGCTCCGCCCAGTTCAGCTTCCCAAGATGGCAGTAGTACGTTTTCCGCCAGCTCTGGGAGCCATCGTGGGTCTGTGCTTTTATCCAAGCAGCGTGTAGCCCAGAAACCTTTTTTTTTTTTAAATACTAGTAAAGACTAAATCTACCACACAGCATAATGTGCCGCTGGCAGACGCCTCATTCCTGCCATAGTGCCGGTCAAACGCACCCTCCAGGAACCCGCCAGTGTTCAAACCTGCGTCTTGCGCTGTCTAGCTGCCCGTATGAGACAAGAAGCAGGAACCTGGTTTTGGCTCTGTTTAGAATTGGTTATTAAATATTCTCAGGTTTAAGGTGGAAACTCGAGCCGTTGGGCGCCATTTGTAGCTGGAGGGCTTCTCTCCAGGTTCCCCAAGCCCCGCAGTCCCACAATCCACTTATAAAATAATCACTCAGACGCTTGTATCACTTATAAAGTGTATGGCCGTGGCAGGCTTCTTGCTAACTGTTCTTTTATCTGAAATTAACCCATTTTTATAAATCTACACCTTGCCACGTGGCTGGTGGCTTACCGGCGTCTTTACATGCTGCTTATCCTAGCGCTGGCTGCAGTGTCTCTCCCTCCTTCTTCCTGTTTCCCCAATTCTCCTCTCTCTTTGTCCCGCCTATACTTCCTGCCTGGTCGCTGGCCATCAGTGTTTTATTTACATAGAGTAATATCCACAGCAGTAGCGCATGCCCTTAATCCGATCACATGGCAGCCAGAGTCTCTGTGTTCACAGATATAGCCAGCATGATGACACATGCCTTTAATCCAAGTACCAGCAATAGAGATCTGGAGGTCTGTATAGACAGGTAGTGGCGAAGAAGTCATGTGTTTGCATTTAGAACCAATGAGAAGGCAGAACAGAAAGTCAATAAAAAAAATACAGACATATAGGAAGTAGATCTCTTTTCTCAGGGGAAGAATGGCAGTGGCTAGTAAGCTAAAGGCTGTTTGCTCGTGCTCTGACCTCTTGGGATTTTAACTCTTTATTTGGCTCTGTGTTTCTTATTTAATAAGACTGTTTAGAATTATATCTACATAAATTTGTTTATATTATAAAAGTATTTTTATCCTTTGATTATGACTGACAGTTTATGGATATAGTAGTCTGGGCTAGCATTCTTGGTCTTTCAGTACTTGTAGAGCATTCCAGATAGAAACAATTTTTATCTTAAAGAAACAAAGATACTTGACTCAAGGGTCACAAGAATTGCTGAAGAGTAATAGAGAATTCAATTTCTTTATTGAAAAATACCCTTTTGTGTGTTTGAATACATAATAACAGTCGTAACCATGCATATATGTGTGTCATGGTCCAAATACTAAGTTTCCCTGTAGATTATGTGAGGCTTCTTCTAATTTACAAGTTGATAATTGGTCTAGATTTACATGGTTAAATTCTGCTGGAGAACAAGTTATAGATTCTTTGAATCTTTCTTTTTAAACAAATTTAATATATTTTACTACACACTTTCTCCTGGGAATAAAGGCCATCTCTCCTTTTGCAACATTTATCATGTAATTCTGAAAAAAAATAAGATATACATAATACAAGGTACAAAGGCAAATAATGCAATTGACATCAGTCATTATTTTAGTATGCTGGTAAATTACTTTGTTTATATTTTGTTGGTCTTTATGAGAACTTGAAGATTAAAACCAATATTCTTCATATCTTTTTTATTAAATAATTAATTTTTCCCTGCCTGATCACATTTTCCCGCCCTTCCTCTTCTTCTCCAAGTCTGTCCCTCCAATGCCCTCCTCCATCAATTCCCCTTGCCTTCTCTTCAGAAAAGGGCAGGCCTCCCATGTATATAAGCCAGCCATAGCATATCTAGTTGTATTAAGACTAAGCACTTCCTCTCCTACTAAGGCTGGAGAAAAGGGTCCTCAAAACAGGTAACAGTCAAGGATAGCACCTGCTTGCACTGTTAGGAGCCCTACAAAAAGATCAAGGTACCTAAAAGTAACATATATGCAGAGGGCCAAGATACAAAAGAAAAATGTGTTGAAAAAGAAATTAGGGAAACAACACCTTTCACAATAGCCACAAATAATATAAAACACCTTAGGGTAACTCTAATTAAGCAAATGAAAGATCTATTTGGCAAGAACTTCAAGTCTTTGAAGAAAGAAATTAATGAAGATATCAGAAGATGGAAATATCTCCCATGCTCATGGATTGGTATAGTAAAAATGGTCATCATACCAAAAGCTATCTACAGATTCAATGCAATTCCCATCAAAATTCCAACACAATCCTTTAAAAACCTTGAAAGAACAATATTCAGCTTTATATGGAAAAACAAACAAACAAAAAACCCAGAACAGCTAAAACAATCTTGCACAATAAAAGAATTTTTTGAATTATCACCATCCCTGATTCAAGCTCTACTACAGAGCAACAGTAATAAAAAATGCATGGTATTGACATAAAAAAGACAGGCTGATCAATAGAACTGAATCAAAGACACAGACATAAGTTTACATACTTATTGATACCTGATAAAGAAGGCAGAACTATACAATGGAAAAAAGAAAGCATCTTCAATGAATGGTGCTGGTCTAACTGGATTTGAGAATGTAGAAAAATGCAAATAGATTTATATTTGTCACCCTGCACAAAACTCAAGTCCAAGTGGATCAAAAGCCTCAACATAAAACCAGATTCACTGACCCTGATAGAAGAGAAAGTGGGGAATAACCTTGAACGCACTGGCACAGGAAAACACTTCCTGAAGAGAACACCAATAGCACAGGCACTAAGGTCAACAATTAATGAATAGGACCTCATGAAACTGAAGAGCTTCATGGCAAAGAACACCATCAAAAGGACAAAACAGAATGGGAAAAAATCTTCACCAAACACACATCTGACAGGGGGCTGATTTCCAAAATGTATAAAGAACTCAGGGAACTATATATCAACAAACCAAATAATCCAATTAAATTTTCTTAATTAGACCACAAAGACCAGTGGCTTATAATATTTAGCAATAAGGTTATTGTAAAAATGAAATCTTACTTGAAAGCCTGCTACATTTGTGGTACTTTGCTAAAAGTGGAGAAGGGAGTTGGATTTACCAGCTGTCCTTTTCATCTCTACAGCAAGCACTCCTAAGGCACCTTAGTTGCCTGCTGAAATAGCAGGTGTGATTAAAAAATCAATTTCTCAGATGGTTTATCAAGGCTTATGGTAGTGCTGTGATTTGGCAGATATCCTTCCACAAGCAAAGCAGAGGTTGTGTTTATTACTGCAACCTGGATCTTCCAGGCTAGGCTAGAACCAAGATATTATCAGCCAGGACCTGCTAGTTAGCAAAAGTGGCTCAGCTCTTCACGCCTCTCAAATGATCATTTTATGGCAACTTTAAGAAATAATCAACACAAAGGGTGGAGTTGCCTTAATTTCCCACTCATTGCTTAGGTAGTTGAGTAGAAAGCAAACAGCTTCTGTCTAGTCAGTCTATGGGAGTTTTTTTTTTTTTTCATTTCCATGAAGACATGGGAGAGATTAGGTATAGTTACCAGGAAGACTTCTTACAGAAGCTACAGTTGTTTGAGAAATTATAGAATTGGCTAAAATACATCAAGTACAAAATGCTGATGTAATAATAGAAAAGTAGTTATGTACCTAAGACCTGCAATGTACCATTACATCCACCATGATGGGTAATCACTCTTGTCTTTTCTAAGCTCTGAAAGTACTCAGTCTAGTATAATGGACAGTTTCACATTCAATGCCATCATAGGCAGATGTTGCTTCATATACCTGGGCACTGATAGCTCAGCTAGGGTTCAGAGACAAAAGAGAAATAGCCACACTGGCAGTTTTTCCATGACCTTTAATTAGGGGTTAGTGGCCTACCTAATTGAAATAAGTGATTTTTTTCATTAGTGCTTTATGGAGCCATTTAAAATTATAATCTTTCCTGTCTGAGAATTATTTTAATACGATTCACTATGATTACTTCAAATTGGATTTAATTTAGATTGAAATGTTTGAGCTCATATAATGGATAGGGCTCTGTTGCAGTGTGTGCGTGTGTGAGTGTGTGCATGTGTGCGTGTGCGTGTGCGTGTGCGTGTGCGTGTGCGTGTGTGTGTGTGTGTGTGTGTGTGTGTGTGTGTGTTGTGCTGAACTTTCAGGAGACTGATTTTTTTTCTTGCTATTGACTACTAGCAAAACACCAAGAATGTAATTTTACTCCAAAGATAGATTGTCCTTGTTGAAAGTTGTAGTTAGAGAACACATAGTGTACTAAAATTCTATTTTGGGAAGGAACAAAATAAGGCTGCACTGTTTTCCTCTATCCTTCTGCCCTATACACATCCCTGAAGATGAACTGCAACTTGTGTACTAAAAATATTTTTATATCCATATATCATGATAAAGCTCTTGGGACTTGGCTGGTCATTCTTCTTGATTAGGCAAAATAGTGAAATAAGAATTTGATTAAGGAAGCATCATGGAAAAAGCAGGCAAAGGCTTTAAACAACAGATAAAATGCTCATCCTTGTATCTAACTGTTGGCATTGTGTGAGAGCCCTTTCCTGGCATCAAATAGCACTGTTTGCTTTCTTCTTGCTTCTTCATCCTGAGTAGGTCTTTGCTTGACTCACCACTTTCTTCCTCTATTGGGGTTTTCAAATGACTTAGTTTTGCCATAATCAACTGACTACAACATTTTTGGTGCCTTTTCAAACACATATTTTTTAAGCAATTTGCATGATGACACTCTGTCTTCAGATCTCAGTGTCTCATGAGGGTCCGGACATGCAGAGCTCCCTAATGCACTGGCCTGGTTCCTTTTATAACAGGAAGTATCAGTTAAAAGCTTTCTCCTACCTCAGGCTACTTGGGTTTAAACCCTGACTGACCCAGGGGAGTCTTACTTTAGTGATTAAAACTCTGTATGGATTACCCATGACTCAGATGCTGTAAGATGGATTTGGTTATCACAGTGTGAAGATTTAAGAGCTAGTATCAAAAGCTACAGAGATGAATTATCAGAGTGCTCCCTGTAAAATTGGAAGCATCATGTACCAACTTGTGCCTGGAAACAAGAAAGGAAAGAGGCAAGCCTCATTCTGAGCCTAATGGGTAGAATGGTCCTTTCCTTTGGTTTCTTTTCAATTTTCTTAGCATTCTTGGAGCTGAAATTCAAAACCTTGGAAATCTATAAAAAATAATGTTATAGGAATGGAAAAATAAGGAGTTAGAAATTTCCTTGAAAGATGTAAGATTTGTTAGTACTTCACAAATTATGCTGTACCCACCAACATGTGGATATAGACTTGAAAGATCAGTTGAGTCATCAGGATAAGAGAGGTAGTAATTTTCCTACTAAGAAAATGATTTTGAAAACACACAAGGAAAGGCTGCCACTTTGTCTTTTATCCTACATAGACTGAGTCCCTTCAGGAAGTTTCACCTGTTGCTCAATTCCTACATGGCCTTACAATAAAAACCCAGAGCCAGATATTGGGGTAAATGCTGAAAGATCAGAAAGACAAAGGAACAAACCACAGCCACTGCTCACCTTGTCAACTCCACGAATCTTCTGACTGAATGCCCCTGAGTCCTCAGTCTAAAGCTCTCCTAGTCCCTGTCTCTTCACACTTTATGTGTTTTTGTCCTCCCAGCCATTTCACTTCCTATCTTAATCTTCCTACTGCTCAGATTGATGGCATGTGTGCTTCCCAAATACTGTGGTTAAAGGTGTGTGCCACCACTGCCTGACCTCTATGTTTAACTCTGTGACTGGCCCTTTCCTCTGATGTTCAAACAAGCTTTATTTCTTTGATTACAAATATCATCACACTCACTCTTGAAGCAAGATGTTGATTATAAGCAGATTTTTCTACTTTACTAAAGGTTTTCATTTCCATGTTGAATGACTGAGCAGCAAGAACACCAAGGCAGTCACCATTGTGGTAATCCAATGGGCAATCCCCATTCACTGTCAAGAGAATGGAATAAAATCTATTTCTCATTGATCTTGTGACTTGGAATGTATAACATTATTAAACACAGTAAAAATGTTGATGAATAACCAAGAACAATATTCAGTATAAGAAATACATATTTTTAAGAAAATATGTTCATGATAAAAACAGCTCCAAAATGAAATGAATGTAGGGAGTATTATGGAAATCTTTATAGGAAAGAGAAACTGTTAGCACATATAAACAGTTTCCTAAATGCTCAGAACACTTACTTAACCAGGTAATTCCAATTCAGGATATGAACACAATTCCTGCACTTGAGAAATTCCATTGCCTATTTCAAAACTATTCTATGCAAACCTCGGTCTGAATCAAAGCAATGAATGATGCATATTTGTGATATTTCAGAATAGCATGAATCGAAGTTATTTGTAGAGTGACGAATGGGATTTCATAATGCTCCTTAAAAATGTATGGAGACACTAAGGTGTCACAAAATCAGTATTAGGAAACTGACCTAAACCTTCCATTAAATTTGGATTAAGGGTTGGTAACTTTCAAATTTTTAATAAGTATGTTTATAAATTATGAGGAAACATTTTGTTTGGGTCTCTGCCCCCAATTTTGCCTTTTGCCAGCTATTCCAATGCTGTGACCATCTGTTTTGATGTGGGGACTGATAAGTTCCATAAGGTATTTCTATTCTCATTTCTCCTTTTTGGTGCAGGAGACATATTAACCTGATAGGAATTTTGTTGTGCAGATCTTTAAATAACAGCATTCATATAGAATTCACATTTCTGCACTCATCGGTGAACAAAATAAAAGGCAGTGTGAGATTTTTCGTATAGCCAGGCAATGGAGCACAGCCAACAATTTTGGACAGTGCCAAAATAGTAAAGTATGTTATTGTATTTTTATATTATCATTGTTAATTTTATAGACTAATATTCATAAGGAAATTCTAATAGATACCATAAAATAAACAATGAAAAGTTTATCTCCCTTTGCTATATCTACTTCTGTTTTACAGAGGAGCTATTTTTTATTCTGGATGTTATCACCATAATATTAAAGACTTTCATGTACTTTCTTTAATATATCTGTACCAGAGAGTATATATTTAATGCATTTTTCTGTTGCTCTGATAAATGAGGGAACTTGAGCAAACTATGCTATTTTTAACACTTCTTTACTTCAACTTCTTTATTAGTTACATTAATTTTTAACGTTTTAAATTTATTTTTGATCAGTTAATTTGTGTGTGTGTGTGTGTGTGTGTGTGTGTGTGTGTGTGTGTGTTCTGTATGAGTGATTACTGTGGGTTTTGGATATTGGACTCCAGTCACCATATTTATGGAACAGTGATTTTGCCTGATGTGCCATATCACTAAGCCTGCATTAATTTTTTGACTGTCCCAGAGTAATCACATATACTAATAAGGTGCACCATGATATATCAGTACATGCATATAAGATGTACTAATCATGCCAAATGAATTGCTTTAACCATAATCTCATACATTTATTACTTCTCTGCAGTAAGAACATCCAAGAGAAGTTCTCATCTGATTATTTTATAATATACATTACTGTAAACTGTTACTATCCTACTGTGAAGGAGAATACCAAACTACATTAGTTTACAAATCTCCTCCAGTGAATTCATTTTCAAATTTGTACAGTATATATCCAAGCTCTGTTTCTTGTTTCATCAAGTTTTAACACTACTGATTTGATCTCTACCTTGCAAATGAAGTAAACTCACACTTCCCCATATAACCCTGCCTTTCTTCATCTGGAACCAGACTCTTGCTTCTACTATTTCTCTTATATAGTCAAGACTTAGCACAATTGAAATTGATTTTGTAACTGTTTGCTTAAATCATGTGAAATTCTCATTTTGTGATTCAAAAATGTCAAATATTAGTAATTTCATGTGGTTCAATCTAATGCAATATTTTATGTTTTCTGTTTCTTGATAACTTGATCGTAAAAATAATGAAATACATTTATAATCTCATATATACACACATGTACTTTTCATGATTTTAGAAAGTATTGTCACAGACACATGGTTTTAAATGATATTTAATACTTATAAAATATAAACCTAGTGTCTCAACATCTCTTGTGAAGGACTGCATATATACCTACCTACTTAATACCTGTTCATATTAATATGACATTTTTAACTTAACCTATCATAAACCATTATTAATTTCCATGCTCAAAAATCACATCCCTGCCTTTTTATAATAAGCAATAATAGTGCCCTTTTGTTGCTGTAACCCCAAACCTGAAAATTCAGATTTATAGCTTTTCCTTTTCCTCTATCTTCATTTATCCTTTTCTTTTTGTCCTTTCTCCAAAATGTAGCTGAACTAATAAGTCAGTCAAATCTCAGCCCCTCTAATATTACACTCATTCATGATACCATCAATTTTTAATATACTTTAGTAGGAGGCATCCAACTGGTCTCTCGGTTTCTATTCTTGACTGCATATCACAAACCCACTCTAGAGGCCCTATAGTTCATGGCCAGAGTGATTTTAATGCAGAAATCTAAACATTACATTGTTCCCTCCAAAACACTCCAATGGTTTAGAATGAAAAAAAAAACTTGCTAAAAGCAACTTCACACAATAGCCACATTCTTTGATCACATTTTCCATCATTCAGACCCCTCATAGGCAGTCGATTATCTGTAGTGACTTCACTGTTTCTATTATATAACATGATTCTTCCTGCATGAAGATGTTGAACATGCTGATTTCTCAGCTGTCCATACTCTGCTTGCAATGTTTTACCATAGCACTTTACTGTTTTTTATTTGGATATAATATATCATCTTCTTAGCTATATATTAATATATTATCTTATATAATATAAATATACTAATTATTAATATATTACCTTAATATAGCCATATATTATCTTAGGTAATAATTAACATATTGTCTCCTTAGCTGATCACCCAGGATTAGATAGTAGGGTCTATCCCATGATTAATCAACTATCATGTTAGATTTTCTTACATAAATATTTTTCATCTGTCTCCCACTAAATGAATGTTAGATAGATTAGGTAAGAGTATTTTCTGGTTTTGTTTAAACTCATTTATCCCCTCAGTATCTAAGACAATGTCAAGTATATAATAGGTTTTCAAAAATATTTGTTGAATGACACACTTCATAAAGAAATAAACATAATCTGATATCATTAAGTGTAGATGTAACCGTCTTGTTAAATAAGAAACACAGAGCCAAATATAGTCAAAAGCCAAGAGGTCAGAGCAATACCTAACAGCTGAGATTAAAAACCTTACCCTTCACTGCCACTGCTGTCCTACCTCTCCGAAAGAGGCCTACTTCCTGTGTGTTTGTCCTTTTTATTGACTTTCTATTCTGCCTTCTCATTGGTTGTAAACCCAACCACATGACCTCCTCTTCACTGCCCATCTATACAGACTTCCAGGTCTTCTATGGTTAGTATGAAGATTAAAGGCATGTGTCTCCATACTGGTGGTATCCATGAACACAGAGAGATCTTCCTGTCATGTGATCAGGAATAAGAGTGTGTGATACAACTGCCAAATTTCTGCTATGGCCTGCTATTAGCTCTGACCCCCAGGCAACTTTATTTATTAACATACAAATAAAATCACATTTCAATACAAATAAAATATCACCATATTTCCCCTTTTCTATTTTAATAAAAAGAAAAAAAGGAAAGTTGTAACTAATATAAGAAAAACTATATACAAAAGTACAGTAAATATAAGCAATAAATACCTAAACATTGTCTAGTCCATTTGTATTTGACAAATTCAGAGAAAATGATTCCATTATCTATGCTATTTTGGTAAGTCCAAAATGTACCTGATTCACTTTCTATCCTAACTTATATTACTAACAGAACTGTCTTATAATGTCTTTCAAATTTATACACTTATACTTCTTAATGAGTTTCTTTTATGATATTCTTAACAAGGAAAACTATAACTATAACTAACTAATCTTCAACTCTGCCAGAGACCCAAGAAGGAAAGAACATTACCTAACTAAAAAAAAAAAAAAAACTGTAAGTGCATGCAAGCAACTTTCAAAAAATTTGTGAGTTGACAGAAACAGAAACAGCCAGCTGCCTGGACAGTCACCAGAAGTTTCTCCACAATGTTGGGGCATCATCTTCGGCCTATAGGCTTAGCGTATCTGACAGACTCATTTGTGAAGTAGGATGTACACAAGGTCAACAGTTCAACCTTACATTTGGTGAGAGCATTCCATGTACCAGAAACACCTGAATTGCACTAGTGTAATGTCAAAATGGTGATATTTTATTTATACTGAAATGGGATTTTATTTGTATGTTAATAAATAAAGTTGCCTGGGGGTCAGAGCTAATAGCAAGCCATTGCAGAAGCTGGGCGGTGGTGGTGCACGCCTTTAATCCAAGCTCTTGGGAGGCAGAGCTAGGCAGATCTCTGTGTGTTAAAGGATACAGCCAGCATGGAGAAACACACCTTTAATCTCAATACGAACCATAGAAGACCTGGGGGTCTGTACAGACAGGCAGTAATGAGGAGGTCATGTGGTTGGGTTTACAACCAATGAGAAGGCAGAAGAGAAAGTCTATATAAAGAAAAACACACAGGAAGTAGGTCTCTTGGCTGAAGAGGATAGCTGCAGAGTGAAGGGTAAGGCTCTTAACTCTGACCTCTTGGGCTTTCATCTTTGCATTGATTCTGTGTTTCTTATTGAATAAGATGGTTACTTCTACATGTCATGATTCAGGATTTTAAATTCTGGAAATTGTTGATGTGTTTTGAATTTAGCTGTCCATTCGTCTTGGCTATGAGTGTGTGTGTGTGTGTGTGTGTGTGTGTGTGTGTGTGTGTGTGTGTGTGTGTGTGTGTGGTGTGGGTGGCTTCATCATAGCATCTTGTTCATCTCCATATACCTCTATTAAATGCCAGTCTACTATTGAGAGCTGTGAGCTTAGTTACTCTTCAAGAATAACTGTTTCAGCTGTTTCAACTAAACATCAGAAGCTTTGAATTTCTCCCAAAAAATTACTGCAAGCTCTTTGCCAAGGTTCACTTTCTGTCCATCATTTTTCAATATCCTCCTTAGTTAAAGGTATGACAATTTCTGCTGGGTAAATTCCTGCTAATTGATGAGGTCTCAATTTTCCTTTCTAAATCAAGTCAGAGATTTTTTTCCACATAAGTCTTTAATTTTTTATTTGGTTTATTTGGTAAAAATATCCATTCCAATATACTTTCTTCCCTCTGCATTAATATTATTGTAGGAGAATACCTAGAAGGTTAAAATAACCAAAATGTAGTCCAGCCTTTGAATGATATGATCCACGTGTCCTTCATGTACTTTCTTTTCTAACAAGGCCAATTCTTTCTCAGCTTCAGGTGATAATTCTCTTGGACTATTTAAGTCCTTGTCACCTCCTAAGGTTTTGAACAAATTATTCAGTTCATCATTTTTCACCCCAACAATAGATCGTAGATGAGAAATGACTCCAAATAATCTTTGAAAATCATTAAAAGCCTGTAGTCAATCTCTCCTAATTAGCACCATTTTGGGTCTAATTTTTTGTAGCTCTATTTTATATCCTAAATAATTAATAGAATCTCCTCTTTGTCTCTTTTCAGGAGCAATTTGCAATACCCAGCAAGGCAAAACTTTCTTTACTTCTTCAAACATTCTAAAGTAGCTGCATTTGAGTCAGATAGTAAAAATACCATCCATATAATTATAAATTCTAGATTTAGGAATTTTTTTATGTATTACTTCCAATGGCTGTTGTACAAAACGTTGGCACACGGTTGGGCTGTTCAACATTCCCTGTGGGAGGACCCTCCATTGAAATTTTTTAACCGGTTGAGAATTATTGTAAGTAGGCACCATGAAAGCAAATCTTTCTCTGTCTTTTTCTTGTAAGGGTATTGAAAAGAAACAGTCTTTTAAAACAATAACTATGAGAGGCCATCTTTTAGGTAACAGAGTAGGCAAGGGAATTCCAGATTGTAGAGAGCCCATTGGCTGAATTACTTTGTTAATTGCTCTAAGGTCTGTTACCATTCTCCATTTGCCAGATTTCTTTTTAATAGCAAATACAGGAGAATTCCAAGGGAGGTTGATTCTTCAATATGTTGAGCATTTAACTGTTCTTCTACCAGCTCTTCTAAAGCCTGGAGTTTCTCTGTTGTCTTTAACAACAGCAATTGCTGAATCCATACAGGCTTGTCTGTTAACCATTTTAAAGGTAGAGCTGTTGGTGTCTTTGGAAGATCATCAGTTGTTGTGCCCTGTTCTTGTATAATATGGATAGCTGGTGACCACTCATTAGAATAATACCTTCTAATATTTCTCTCAGAAACATGTGCTAGTTTATGATTATTTTCTGAGGTTGGAGGGATGTTAATCTGCTTATTCCATTGTTGCAACTGTTCTTGACCCCTTTGGTTCATAGCTATGTTAGCCACATATGGTTTTAATTTTCCCCTCTATCCTTCTGGACCTATACATTAGAGCAATCTTGCACTCTGTTTCACTTTAGATAATGTCCTAATTCCTAACAGTTGAATGTTTACCTCCCGAAGAGGCCAAGTTGGATGCCAAAATTCTGGTGCAATTATGGTAACATCAGAACCTGTGCCTACCAGACCAGGCAACAAAACACCATTTATTCTTATTGTTAATTTGGGTCTTTGTTCATTTATAGAAGTTTGCCAAATTTTTTTCTTTATGTTTTCTCCTGAATTTTCTGTTCTCTCTGTTTCATCATCCTGAGCAGCCTTGTTTATTCCAATAGGCATTTGGTTATTTAATTGCTCTGAGTAGGGTTTTTCTCTATGATTGCAGGAAAGGTCTGAACTGGATTTGCTTTGGGGCCCTGCCTGAGGCCCCTCTGGAGTTTCCCAAAGACCAAGGCAAAGGATTATTGTATCAGGAATCTTTAAAGTTCTTATTAATAAAATCAAACTTGGAGCCAAGTATTGGGGTGAACACTGGAAGATCAGAGTGATAGAACAAGCCACTGCTAACCTCACCTGGCCAACTTCTCAGCTGATCTTGTTTCCTCATACTGGAAGCCTCTCTGTCCTCATATCCAAATGGCTCTCAGCTTAACTGTGCTGCTCAAAACCTAAAAGCTTAACCAGCCAATGCTTAACCAACCAAATGGTTCTATTTTCTGGTCCTCACACCTTATATATCTTTCTGTTTTTGCCATTACACCCTGGGATTAAAGGCTTGCTTTCTGGGATTAAAGGCATGAGTCACCATGCCTGACTGTTTCAAATGTGGCCTTGAACTTACAGAGATCCAGACATATTTCTGCCTCAGGAATGCTAGGATTAAAGGTGTTAGTGCCACCATTTTCTAGCCTTTGTATCCAGTGGCTGTTCTGTCTCTAACCCCAGAAAAGTTGATTAGGGTGCACAATAATTTGGGGAAAACAATACCACCACACTTCCCCTTATTTTGTCTAAAAAAACCCAGCTTATAACTAATACAGGAAAAACTATCCTATAAGTATATACAATATGTACAGTCAAATAGTACATTAACAATGTCTAGTCCATTAACATTTGACAGATTCATACAAAAACTCCATTATATATATTGACAATGTCCAGTCCAATAATATTTGATAAACTCAGACAAAAAATTTTCATTACTTATCTTATTTAAAACAGGTAGTTCCTTTTTAAAAGAATTTTTTTCATAATAGATTCAGTAATCTATCTTTTATCATTTTTATATTTTCCCCTTTTTGTTTTTAGTGTAGATTCAGTGATCTACCCATTTATCGTATTATTCTTTATCTTCTTTCTCAGAGTTGATTCATATCTACCCCATATCTATATTTTATTTTTCTTTTAAACAAAACCTCTGAATATAATCTCCTTGTTCAGCTTTTTTTCCTGAACATTAACAATTAACAACTTGTAACCAATCATCATAAACTATAACAATTATCCATAAGCCATTGAACGACCAAAAACCTCCCTTCCCACCCCTTGGGAATGTGAGCATTGTTTTCTTAAAATTACTTTGTGCTTTCTAGAGGTGAAGACATGTTTAGGGGATTCTGAAAAGAAATTTTTTGGGTTAATTGTCAAGTCCTGTATCATTTGTCCATTCGATGCATAATGAGAAAGTGCAGGGCTTGTTGCAAGTCCTTGTTCAAGTAGTCTGTCAGGCTGGATCATCTCAGCTAGCCATCTCAAAATTGTCCTGAGTAGTTTGTACTCCAAAGTTGATTTTTCCGTGGTGTTAATAGATTTACCATAGTCCTGTGGAATCATCATTGTGGGATCCCTTCAGCCTTTTGAAGATTTCAAAGTCACTGTGCGGTGTGGTCATGGTTCCCTGTAGACTTTTTTTTGTGCATCCTCTGTGGTTTGGAGCAATATTGGAGCAATCACAGTCTGATAAATGTCTGTCTTTTGGAACCATCAACATTCTTCCCTAGAAGAGAAAATCTTCACAACAATTTCTCCCCACCATTTGTCTTGCCAAACTTTTGCAAACTGACCTTTGTCGATGCTTTCTTGTAACAGGATGGTCCTGGCATTTCTTCTCTGAAAAAGTAATAGTAAACCCTTTGTTCTAGGTAGCAGAATCACCACAGACACCAACACAATGAGAAGCAGCTGCTGCCTCCATAGTCCCACTGCCACCATTTGTGTCTGTGCCCCGGCCAAAGCTTCTCCTTAGCAAGCCTCCTTGGCTGGCCTCAAAATCAGAATCCCCCTGCTTCTGCTTCCTTTAGTAAATACTACCAGCGTGCACCACTACAACTGGCTTAGCATAGCTGGGGTCTGAGCAGGGGCCCGCAAGGCCACAAACAAGCAGCTTTTTCATGAGTTCATACCATGAACTTTGGGCGCCACATGTAACATGAAACTTAAACATTCTTGTTAGTAAAAAAAACCTGGGACAGATATTAGGGTGAACACTGGAAAATCAGAGAGACAGAACAAGCCACAGCTAACTTCACCTGGCCAACTTCTCAGCTGATCTTGTTTCCTCAGATTGGAAGCCTCTGTGTTCTCATATCCAAATGGCTCTCAGCTGAACTGTGCTGCTCAAAACCTAAAAGCTTAACCAGCCAAATACTTTATCAGCCAAATGCTTCTAGTTTCTCGTCCTCACAGATTACCTTGCCTGTCCTTTGTTGATCTACATTCATTGGTCAATTGTTTTCCCTTACCACAACTTCTGCATACTCCAAAAGGAAGGGGCATTCTGTTGCCATTGTTCCTTGAAGAAACATTGGTTCTAGGAATGACCTGTTTACAGTCCCTTTTCAAATGTTCTTGCTTTCCACATCCAAAACATCTGACATTCCTCAAACCTCTTGAAATTGCTTCTCCTATTCACACATTGTCATGGTCATGAACCTCAACATTAACAGTGTCTCTAATCTAATCTTCCAAGCGTGCAGATCTTGCCTTTAATGGCCTGATTATTCTCTTGCATACTGCATTTATGTTCTCAAAAGCTAAAGATTCTATTATTATCAGGCTAGCTTCTGAATTTGGGACAATTCTCTTTACTGCTGAAGTCAATCTTTGTAAGAAATCTTTGAAAGATTCTTTGGGGCCCTGTATAACCTTTGTAAATGACTCAGTTTTCTTTCCTGGTTCCCCAACTCTGTCCCATGCATTCAAGGCTGCCATTGGACATAGAATTAGGGTTTGTATATCATAGAAACATTTTGCTTGTAATGCAGCATATTGGCCCTGTCCAACAAGCTGATCCTGGAAGACTTGTATACCTTTATCTCTACATTGTTTTGTTATGTTTTTATATTCCTCTTTGAACCACATTTGTCACTGGAGCTGTCCTCCAGGTATCAGAACACCATGTGCCAGCTCCTGCCAGTCCTGTGGTATAATCCTATCATAAATTGATCAAATGTTTAACATTTGCTTTACATATGGGTGATGCATGCCATAAGATACTATTGCCTCCTTAAACCTTCATAAATATAACATTTCAGTTGGAGTCCAAATATTTTATGAATTCTTTTGACCAGGTAGCTGCTGTAAGGTTACCAAATAAATTAAGGGTGATTGTGTGAAAACAGGCTTTCTTTCTGTAACCTTATGATACAATCTTGAAACAACTTCAATGTTAATTTCTTCTGTCTGAATTTGAATTTCTCTATAATTCATTTTAACAGGTTTAACAGGTTTTTCTAAAACTTTTATCCTGGTGCTTAAATTGACTATCTTTTTAATTATTAACCTGAGGATAATAATAGTAATAAAGTGCATAATTTGATCAACATTAATCTTCTCATATAGTTGTTCCATTGTCAGACTGCCTAAAATTTCAAACAAAGCCCAATTTTCTTCCAGTGTACACATAAAACCCATTTTTTTTTAGTGTGGAAAAAATTTTCTCTTTTAAATAGTTTCCTTTAAAATATATGATATCTTAATTAACTTACCAAGTCTGTGTAGAACAATAAAAATACAAAGAATTTCAAAACAGCTACCTTTGAATTCCCTTTCAACTCCAGCTTTGCCCATATCAGCTGCTAGACAGGTATGGGCAAAATCAAGAGGGTACATAAAGCACAAGGATGTGGCCCCAGTGGCACCACCTGATGCCACGTTCCCAGCAAAGTAGCACCAAAACTGGGCCCTCTTGTCCACACCACCCAAAAAAAATCTGCTTGTATTTATCTTTGAAGGCAAAGTTGAGAGCCTGGATGGGGAAGTATCTGATGACATTGGCCCGGTTACCACAACAGAAGGACAGGTCTCCCTGTTCCTTGGGGCTACGAACCACACAGTCTATAATGCCCTTGTATTGCTTATCTGCTGTGATTTGCTTGCTGGCATGCTGGACCTGTAGCAGCAGCTTTACGCACTCAATGGGCACTACCGCCGTCTTGGAGATGGCCATGGCCACTCCACCTGCCAAGAAGTCTTTGGTGAAAGATACAGCGGCATCTGTCATGTTGAAAGAAAAAAAAAAGGCAGAGGACTATGGGACAGGACTGGGTTGACAACCAGCTCCTGGTTAAGATCTACAAATCTTATGGGATTAGGGGCCTGTACCAAGGCTTTAATGTGTCAGTACAGGGCATTATCATCTACCGAGCTGTCTAATTTGGCATCTATGACACTGCAAAGGTGCTGTGGGATGTTCTGTATGTCCTGTGGGAGCCTGTTCTTGGGTTCCTCATGGATTTACCCAGCAGGTCCGCATAGAGGATGATTAGGACCATAAGCCTGAGTGCAGGTGTCTGAGATGGTCTCTAATTGGCTGTGCTGTGGGATGGTCTGTATATCAAGTTTCTCTGATTGGTCAATAAATAAAACACTGATTGGCCCGTGACTAGGCAGGAAGTATAGGCGGGACTAAAACAGAGAGGAGAAATAAAAGAACAGGAAGGCAGAAGGAATCACTGCCAGCTGCCACCCTGACAAGCAGCATGAAAAGATGCCGGTAAGCCACGAGCTGTGTGGCAGGATATAGATTTATGGAAATGGATTAATTTAAGCTTTAAGAACAGTTAGTAAGAAGCCTGCCACGGCCATACAGTTTGTAAGCAATATAAATCTCTGTGTTTACTTGGTTGGGTCTGAGCAGCTGTGGGACTGGCAGGTGACAAAAATTTGTCCTGACTGTGCGCAAGGTAGGAAAACTCTAGCTACACAAACGGAATGCTTTCAGATCCCAAGAGTACTCACAGCTTCATCAGGTGGATGATTGCACAGTCTGTCACTGCTGTTGCTGGCCTGACTTCCTATCCCATTGTCATGGTTTGCTGTCTTATGATGATGCAGTCGGGACACAAAGGAACTGATATCATGTATACAGGCATGATTGACTGCTGGAGGAAGATCGATCGTGATGAAGGAAGCAAGGCTCTCTTCAAGGGTGCATGGTCCAATGTTCTCAGGGGAATGGGTGGTGCCTTTGTGCTTGTCTTGTATGATGAGATCAAGAAGTACACATAATTATGTCATAGGTGTTCTCCTGAGAACAGGCATGTTGTATAATACACCATATCTTGAACATTCTGGCAGATTCTCTGGGCTTGTCTGTTTTATCAATCGCAACTATTTACCAGTTGAAAAGTGGGAAGTAATAATATTCATCTAACCAGTTTCTCTTAGCCATTTCCATAATGAAAATAATGATGGGACTCAATTATATTTTTTATTTCAGTCACTCCTGATAATAAAAATTGAAGAAATAAAAAATATCTAAAGATAATAAAACAGCTACCTAGTGTCCAAGGTGTGAATCCAGAGAGAGAAAGAGAGAGAGAGAGAGAGAGAGAGAGAGAGAGAGAGAGAGAGAGAGAGAGAGAGAGAGAGAAAGAAGGCATAGCCACAAGTTCTGGCAAAAAGGTTAAATCCAGCAACATGTTCCCACTTGAGCTGAGTCAAGCCTGGGCTCCAGCTTCCTTAAGCTCCCACCACAAGTGTTGGCATTTCAGCCAAAAGCTGTGAGTAGCTACTGCAATTAGTGGTGGCTCTGGCAGGGCAGGCCTGAGTTGTGGTGCTGGCTTTAAGCAAGTAGCTCCTGTAGCATGAATCTTAAAAGTTCTTATTAATAAAATCAAACCCGAGGCCAGTTATTGGGGTCAATGCTGGTAGATCAGAGAGACAGAACAAGCCACAGCTATCTCACCTTGCCAGTTCCTCAGCTGGTCCTGTTTCCTCAGACTGGAAGCCTCTGAGTCCTCATCCAGAATGAATCCCAGATGAACTGTGCTGCTTCAAAGCCTGAAAGCTTAACCAGCCACATGCTTAACCAGCCAAATCTTCTAGTTTCTGGTCCTCACACCTTATATACCTTTCTGCTTTCTACCATCACTCCCTAAGATTAAAGGCTTGCTTCCTGGGATTAAAGGCATGAGTCACCATGCCTGGCTGTTTCTAATGTGGCCTTGAACTCACAGAGAACCCAGATGGATTTCTGCCTCTGGAGTGCTAGGATTAAAGGCATGTGCTATCACTGCCTAAATAGTGGCTTTTCTGTTCTCTGACCGATAAGTTTATTAAGGTACACAATATTGTGGGGAACACAATACCACCACAAGTTCCAGCTGCGGTAACACCTTGTATCTACAGTTGGTCAGGCCTGCAGCCTAGGCTGAGCTTGGACCAAACTGGGGAGCAGGGGAGCCAGCGAGCCACCAAGCCAGCACAACTGACTATGTGTAGCTCAGGTCTGAGCAGGAGCTGAATGTACCATGAACGCTGGGCACCAGATGTAGATGTAACTGTCATGTTAAATAAGAAACACAGAGCCAAATACAGAGTTAAAAGCTAAGAGGTCAGAGCAATAGCTAAGAGCTGAGATTAAAAACTTTACCCTTCACTGCCACTATTGTCATACCTCTCCGTACGAACTACTTCCTGTGTGTTTGTCCTTTTTATTGACTTTCTATTCTGCCTTCTCATTGGTTATAAACCCAATCACATGACCTCCTCTTCACTGCCCATCTATACAGACCTCCAGGTCTTCTATGGTTGGTGTTGATATTAAAGGCATGTGTCTCCATGCTGGGGATATACTTGAACACACAGAGATCTACCTGTCATGGGATCAGGATTAATGGTATGTGCTACCACTGCCAGACTTCTACTTTGGCTTGCTATTAGATCTGATCCCCAGGCAACTTTATTTATTAACATACAAATAAAATCACATTTCAGTACAAATAAAATATCACCATAATTAAGAAACATAATATCAAATGAATTATTTTTCTAATACACTAGCATTTACTCAGAAAAGCCACATAATTGCTATATATTCAGACAAGAAGACATTTTAAGTCAGAAATCCTGATTGACTTTCTTTCAATTAAGAGTGGAGAATGAACCTAGGAGTTATTACACATACGGCATATGATATATAATTTTTTCCTTATTGAACATGGTTTTGAATAATCCTAATTTTTTATTTAAAACCAATTACATTATACTCTATTTTACTGGAATACATATTTTGCCTACTTTAAAAGTAAATTTCTGAGTGTTTTCTCCAAAAAAAGAAAATTAGAAATGAAGTTTTCTGGATTAATTTTATGCTACAAAAAAAATCGCCTTACTTGGTTCTTTCAGTTGATTGTTATTCAAGTAATAAAATGTAAAACTCTAGATTCAATAATTTTCAATCATGAAGCTTTGAGGCTCTATAGTTTTAGGAAAGAAAGTAATACCAATATGAACATTGATCTATCAGAAAAGTTGATTTATTTTTATATGATGAAAAATCTCATTTGTTCATCTCCTCTGCAAATGTTTATGAAGCATCCACTATATGTAAAGTAGTATTTGAGTCTTTAAATTTATAGAATTCACCAAAATATTATCCATTGTTTTGTAGGTAAAACCCATATCTCATAAAGCCTAGTTTTCAGTGGGTAAAAATGACGAGGAGGTAATTATCTAATATGGTCTAAAGATGGTGGTAAATCCTGGGAAGATAAATAAAAAGAGGGGAGATAAGAAGTACTGGATGAAGTGATTACATTTGACAAAGTTGTATAGAAAGACTTCATAAGAAAGGTGAATTTTGAATAATGGTCTGAAGGAATCATGAGGATAAATCACCTGACCAATATCTGATAATAAAAATTATTAAGAAAATCTATGTGGATTTCTGTGGGCCTCTTTAGCACTTTGTTTCTTCCTTTTCTCATGTGGTCTTCATTTACCATGGTCTCCTATTCCTTGTTGTCCCTCTCTGTTCTTGATCCAGCTGGGATCTTCCACTCTCTTTCCCTCGACCCTCGCCCTTCATTGCTCCCACTCATGTCCAGGTTGTTCATGTAGATCTCAGCCATTTCTCTGTCATTGGGCGATCCTCGTGTCTTTGTTGGGTCCTGTTTTCCAGGTAACCTCACTGGTGATGTGAGTAGCAGTCCAGTCATCCTTGTTCCACATCTAGTATCCTCCTATGAGTGAGTACATACCATATTTGTCTTTCTGAGTCTGAGTTACCTCACTCAGGATGATTCTTTCTAGATCCATCCATTTGCCTGCAAAACTCATGATGTCATTGTTTTTCTCTGCTGAGTAGTATTCCATTGTGTATATGTGCCACAATTTATTTATCCATTCTTCAGTTGAAGGGCATCTGAGGCCCACAGAAATCCACAAAGATACCCCCACAAAAGACTGCTGGCAATGGTCGAGAGACAGCCGGGACTGACCTACTCTGGTGATGGGATGGCCAAACACCCTAATAGTTGTGCCAGAAACCCCATCCAAGGACTGAAGAATCTGGATGCAGACATCCATGGCTAGGCCCCAGGTGGAGTGCCGGGAGTCTAATTAGCCAGAAAGAGGAGGGTTTATATGAGTGAGAATTGTTAAAACCAAGGTTGGATAAAGCACAGGGACAAATAGCCAAACGAATAGAAACACTTGAACTATGAACCAAAAGCTGAGGGGCCCCTAACTGGATCAGACCCTCTGAATAGGTGAGACAGTAGATTGGCTTGATCTGTTTGGGGGGCATCTAGGCAGTGTTACCAGGCCCTGGGCTCATTACATGAGTTAGCTGTTTGAAACCTGGGACTTATGCAGGAACACTTGGCTCATTCTTGGAGGAGGGGACTGGACCTGCCTGGACTAAGTCAATCAGGTTGATCTCAGTCCTCGGGGGAGGCTTTGCCCTGGAGGAGGTGGGAAAGGGGGGTGGACTGGGGGGAAAGGGAGGGGGGCAGGAAGGGGGAGAACAAGGAAATTTGTGGCTGTTATGTAGAACTGAATGGTATTGTAAAAGAAAAAAAGAAAAGGAAAATCTAAAAGCCACAGAAAAACCTGATGTTAGAAACTGCCTATTTTGTTTCAGGAACAGTAAAAAAAAAAAAAAAAAAAAAAAAAAAAAAAAAAAAAAAAAAAAAAAAAAAAAGGCCAGTTTGATCAGTTCAATGAATGAAATGTGTAGTAGCAAAAAAGAAAGTAATGGGCAGACCATGAAGAACTTTATATTTTAGAATACATATTGGCTTTTGCTGAGTAAGTTATGAAACACTGTAATGATATCAGTAAAATCTATCTTGGGTACATTTTGAGACTGAGGAAACTGGATTTTTTGAATGTTAGGTAAAGGAGAGAGGTGACAGAGATAAATGCAAGAATTTTCTTCCTCTGCAACTGAATACTTGGTGTAATTATGGTGTGTGTATATAAGGGAAATTTGGAATGGACTTTTTTTAGCAATGGGACTCATTGAGGTATTCGAATTCCAGTTTTATGTGTTAAATTTAATATGTAAAATAGGTAGTCATATTTGCTAATCTGGATTCTGTAGATAAATCCAAGATGATGATGTTAAGGGATGATTAATGAGTATAAAACAAAATCCGTTATAACGAATGAAAAAGTTACCTCTATTATGTTCATAATGATCATTTCTTTCTATTAGACAGATGCCAGACTTTTCCAAACATACCTATATTTCTATAACTTTTTCAAAATTTCTAGGTATTATCTTGCTGTGGGATAATGCTTTTGTACACCAGTTTAATAAAATGCGATTGGCCAGTAGCTAGACAGGAAGTATAAGTGGGATAAGCAGACAAGGAGAATTCTTAGAAGAGGAAGGCTGAGTCAGGAGATACCAGCCTGCCATCCAGGGAGCAGCATGTAATGGCACACAGATAAAGCCATGGAACACATGGCAACATATAAATTAACAGAAATGGGCTGAGTTTAAGTGCAAGAGCTAGTCAGTGGTAGGCCTGAGCTAATGGCCAAGGAGTTTTAATCAATATAAGCCTCTGTGTGTTCATTTGTGTCTGAGTGGCTGTGGATTGGGTGGGACACAGAACAACTCCAGCTACATTATCTATTTGCTCTGGGGTCCTTCATTGATCTGTGTTTGTCTTTCTTTTTTATGCTATTGTTTTTACTCAAATATCTGGTTATCTATGATTAATCAAAACACTGCATTCTTGAGACACAAATATGAACAGTTCTTCTACAGGTTATTTTCTGTATTGGAGGGACAACAAAGAATGTATATTCTGTTGAACTGGTTTGGACCTGTCAATTAGCAGGCTTCATTTCAGAACTTAATGGACAAAACAGAGGCTGACTCAGGATAATGCCATATAAATGCCAACATAAGAATGTCTTTATTTTGAAAGTAGTGTATTTCAGTCTATCTTCTAGATGTAAAAGACTTTTTGGTGTATCTCATTCATTGATTGAACTGCCTTCCTTTGTTCGTATTAATTCTTGGTTCAGCTACTTCTCCAATTGTTGTGATAAAACACCCACAAAAAAGCAATCTAAGGAACAAGATCTGGGCTCACAGTCCAAGGGTGCATACAGTCCATCATGGCAAAAAGTCTAGGCAGTAGCAGTTGAAACAGCTAATTCCACTGTATATGCATTTTGGAAGAAGAGAACAATAAATGCTTGTGCTTAGTTTACTATCTCCTTTTTTATACAGCCTAAGATCCCAGGGAATGGTGCTATGCACAGTTAGTAGGTCTTCCTACCTCAATCAACCTATTCAAGATAATCCCCCAATGCCTGCTAGAGGACCATTTCTCACCTGAGTCTAGTTTTCCTCAAGGTAACAAGATTACTTGAGGTTATCTATCCTAAATCCCCTTCCCCATTGATCTTACCCATTTGCCCAGATGCCCTCTTTTGAGAACTATAATCTCCTCAATTAAGAACTATAATCTCCTCAATTAATGCTCTATCTTCTTTCTCATGTTGCCTTTTTTTTGGGGGGGAAACATGAACAAGTGTACAGTCATTCCATATAGGGCACAGATGACTCAACAATGAAATGTCGTTTCCCTATTAGTTAAAGATTTTGACCATATTTTCAAATATTTATGGACCATTTGTATTTCTTCTCTTCAAAGATGTCTAGTTCATTGGTGAAATTGTTGGCTTTATGTGTGTGGGGAGTGGGGGTTTGAATGAGAATGCCTCCTCATAGGCCCATATATTCGAAAACTTGTTTTTCCAGTTGGTGGAACTGTTTGGCAAGTATTAGGAAGTGTGACCTTGTTAGGAAAGGTATCACCAGAGGTGGGTTTTGAGGAACCAAAAGACATACCATTCCTAGTATCTGCTACTGCTCCAACTCCATTAGTGCATGCTTGCTGCCATACTGCCAAACATGGTGATCATATACTCTAGAAACTGTAATCAACAGGGAAAAAAAGACACACATACACACACCTGCTTTTAAATATGTATAATTGGCAGAGACATTTTTCCTTTTCTATAGTCCAGTGGTTCTCAATCTGTGGGTTGCAAACCCTTTGGGGGTTGAATGACGCTTTTATAGGGGTTGCACATCAGATATCCTGCATATCAGAAATTTACATTACAATTCATAACAGTACTAAAATTACAATTATGAAGTAGAAATAAAAACAATTTTATGCCTGGGGGTCACTACAATACAAGGAACTGTATTAAAGGGCCGCAGTGTTAGGAAGGTTGAGAACCAGTGCTGTAGGCTGTCTCTCCATTCCAATAATTGTTTTTCTTTGTTGTACAGAAGCTTGTAAATTTTCTATAATTCCATTTGTCAACTTTTGGTACTAGTTCAAAAGCTATTAGGGTCTCTACCTCTCTCTTTTAAGAAAATACTTGCCTTTATGTTAAAATGTTTTACATATTTTTCTTTAGCAGTCTCAATGTGTCAGTTTTTCATTAATATTGTTTATTTATTTTGAATTGACCTTGGTGCAAGTCGACAGAGAGAGATCTAAATTTTTTATTTGTGTACATTTAAAGATCCTGTTTGCTGAGGCACATTTGTTGAAGAGGCTGTTTTTTACATTGTGTGTTTATGACACATTTTGTTGAAAATTAGGTACTTGTATATGGATTTATTTCTGCTCTTCTATTTCATTGATAAATGTATCTATTTGTGTGCCAATATCATACTGCCTCTATAGTATCATTTGAGATTAGGTATTGTGATGCCCACAGCAATGATATTTATGCTAAGGACTTTTTTGCCATTTATAGTGTTTTATGCTTCCACATGAAGGTTAGAACTAGTTTTGTGTTTCTGCGATGAAGGCAAATAAAATTTTCATGTATGTTGCTTGGTATCAGTATAGTATTCATTTAAGTATCTCCTGTAGTGCAGATCGAACGAATGACATTGAAAGACAAACATTTGAACCTTTTTATAGCAGCAGAGATCCTCATACTATAGATGAACATAGTCATTTTTTCTTTTTGCTTTATAGTCTCTTCCTTTTCCCTCAAATTATTTCTTGTATTTTTGAGATTATAATATAATTACATCAATTTCCCCTTCTCTTTCTTCCCTCCAACCCCTCCCATATATTCTTTATAGCTCTGCTTCAAATTTTATGGCTTAGTTTTAAAAATTAATTGTTATTACATGCATATATGTATATGCATATATATTCTTAATGTAACCTGTGCTATCTGTATAATGTTACCTGTATGTATGTTTTCAGGGATGACCATTTGGCACTTGGAAATCAATTGGTGTGCTCTTCCCTGGGGAAGTCAATTTCTCCCATTCTCAACCTTCCTTATTTTCCTGCAGTTCTTTGTGCAGGGCCTATTGGGCTTTTCCCTGTACAATTTGGTGTGTGTATTTTTGTCCCTGTTCAAATCATGTTTATATAGTTATGTTGGTAAGATTTTATGTGTTTATCTTTTGCCACTACTAGGAGACACAATCTTACAACAAACTCTCTGACACTCAGGCTTTTATACTCTTTCCTCACCCCTTTTGAAAGATTTGAAAGATTTCCTGAATCTTATGTACAAGACTATTTTGGAATATATATATATATATATATATATATATATATATATATATATATATGGATTAGGCTCTACAACTCTGCATTTTGAATGGTTGTTAGTTTTCTGTTGTGGTCTCTTTTGAAAAGAGAAATGTCCCTGATGAGGCATGAGAATTACAGTCATCTATGACTATAAGGACAAATATTAAGAATGCTGTTACTGCTGGGCAGTGGTGGCGCACGCCTTTAATCCCAGCACTCGGAAGGCAGAGGCAGGCGGATCTCTGAGTTCGAGGCCAGCCTGGGCTACCAAGTGAGTCCCAGGAAAGGCACAAAGCTACACAGAGAAACCCTGTCTCAAAAAATCAAAAAAAAAAGAAAAAGAAAAAGAAAAAGAAAAGAATGCTGTTACTAATTTATTAAATTTGTGGTTATAGATTTTTCATCAATAACCATTATTTCACTTATATTGAGTAGTTTGCTAGGTTTCCATTACCAGGGATGGCATCCCTCTTGAGTGAATCCTAAGTCCAATTAGAAAGCTGTTGGTTACTGCCAAGGTATTAGTGTCACTACTATACCTTTAGTGTTATTGTTCAATGCTGTTCGTTGTTGCCATTCATAGGTGTCATAGCTGGGTAGGACTGTTCATTGTTTCCTTCTTTGGATAATTTCCTTGGGCCTTCTGATTACATGAAAGCTAGTCTCAGGCAGGAAGCATTTAGTTCAGCTCCAGCTTAGAGGCCTCTGGCTCTGTGTCTGAAGTGCATGGTGTTGAAAGGGACTTATCTTCCACGTCTAAGGGGGTCAACCAAGGCCAATTGCATTACGCTTTATGTTCTGTGAGTGTCTTGAATAACCCTGATAAACAATTCAAAATAGAGCTTCTCATGCCTAGTATTGCCTTTTTATTTTGTGGTCTTTGTCTCTTGGAATTTGGAGAGAATATTATTAGTGCAGATGAGAAAATTTCACTCAAACCTGCTGTGGGATGTTCTGTATGATCTGTGGGAGCCTGCTCTCGGGTTCCTCGTGGATTTACCCAGCAGGTCCGCATAGAGGATGATTAGGACCACAAGCCTGAGTGCAGGTGTCTGAGATGGTCTGCACTTGGCTGTGCTGGGGAATGTTCTGTATGTCAAGTTGCTCTTATTGTTCAATATATAAAACACTGATTGGCCTGTGGCTAGGCAGGAAATATAGATGGGACTAGCAGAGAGGAGAAATAAAAGAACAGGAAGGCAGAAGGAGTCACTGCCAGCCGCCACCCTGATAAGAAGCATGAATAGATTCCGGTAAGCCACGAGCCACATGGCAGGGTATATATTTGTGGGAATGGATTAATTTAAGCTATAAGAACAGTTAGCAAGAAGCCTGTCATGGTCATACAGTTTGTAAGCAATATAAGTCTCTGTGATTACTTGGTTGGGTCTGAGCGGCTATGGGACTTGCGGGTGACAAAAATTTGTCCTGACTGTGGGCAAGGCAGGAAAACTCTAGCTACACAAACAATATATGTATTTTTACATACAGACTCATGTATAGTATAGGTTTTTAAGGAAAATAGTTAATAATGTGATTTCTTATGACTTTTTTCAGAAATCCTTACTGCTATTTTATCCTCCCCCTGCTCCTTTTATATAATTTCCTTCTTCCTATTTATAATCCATTTTCTTTTTTATTGATCAGAATAATTATATCCTGCTATTTACCTCTTTATTGGCTTGCCTAGACCCCTATCCCCACAATTATCCCTTTTCCACTTTCCTTGCTTCTGCAGTTACTCTAGGATATATACTTACATCTGAAGATATGGAGATAGGAGGCTCTGATAAAAGAGAATGTGATATTTATCTTTCTTGGTCTAGGTTATTTCACTCTGCATAATCTTTTTTAGTTCTATCCATTTACCCACAAAGTTCATGACTACATTTTTTTATAGCTGTATTGTACTCCATAGTGTATATGTACCACATTTTCACATAACGTCTTCATTACTGATTGCTACCAGAACATTCCCAGTCCCACATGCAGGGACACAGAGAAAGAGCATAGGAAAACACATTAGAGTGTTGCAGAATCTAGTTCCATATATTTTGATCTTTGGATGGTGTATCTATCCTTAACTGCTGCTACTCATGCTTTCCTACTTTGTTCTGGAAGGCATGTATCTGTGGTGTTGGTAGCTGCAGAGCTCAAGGACCTCACTATAATCAAATTGTACAACTGTTTATCACCCTAAAAACCTAATATTATTGATACAGAGAAATTCACATCACATTTTTATAGTTCCATTGGACACACTGCTCCATATTTATTGACTCTATAGTAAATGCAATATTTTTCTATGGTGAATTAAATACTAAATATTAAAGATGGGATCTAACAGGGCTAGAATTTGGAAAAAGTGAGGGAAAGTAACTATGCAAGTACAATCCTGGATCCTATCAAAATATTTTTATTGAACCTGAAGCAAGAGCAAGAAAAATCATGAGAATTGCTGTTTTGCTTTTCATCACTTTAAATGAGAAAGAACTGTAAAATACTTGCAAAAAAATTTTAAATGTGATATAAGTGAAAAATCGGTCTATATAACTAACCTTATTTGTCCCCAGTAATGATGGACTAGCTGAATTGACATTTTAAACAAGTCTGTTCAATTCTTTTAATCATTAATTCAGCTCCATTTTCCCCAAGCTACAAGAAAACAATTAGGTAGCAAAAAAATGTGCCCTAAGTGTCACTCTAATCGGAAGCATCTCATTTAACTTTCTGTCTCTTCTTTATTCTCTTAATTATCACTTATTTAAAACATAAAGCTTAAAGAAACACCATGCCTAGATCCTAGTCACACTTTGGGAAATGCCCTTTACAGTCCCATGTTGAGAAAGAGTAAGATGGAAAGTGCAATTGGAGGAAGTTTTGGATTTCCACATACTCTGTGACTTGGTACCTTAGTGGAATCTAAAGCATTTTAATGTAAGTGCTAAAAGATGGTAAAAGTCATGTCTTGTGATATAGAAAATGGAAGTTGCTTCCAAAGATGTATTAATGAGCCTATTTCCCTAAAATTCATTAAACCAACTATAGGTGCTGTTCAGTTCCAGCCTGTCTGGCAGTTATTAGAAAATGATGATAAAATGGTGAAGATTTAAAATTTACAAGTAAAAACTTAATGTTAAAATCTGGCCTTGGAACTATCCTGAATTTATCATCCAATTTAATTAAAGGTATATATAAATTCAATGAGGTATATATTTTATGTCTGGAAATGCATAGTGGACAGTCTGGAAGGAGAAAAGAGAAATGAAGAAATTCCATTTGCATAGTCACAGTGTAATACAGGTGTTCTTGCTCCTAAAGATATTGCATTCTTTTTTTTTTGAATATTTTTTTAACTTTATTTTATGTGCATTGGTATGAGGGTGTCAGATCCCCTGGAACTGGAATTACAGACAGTTGTGAGCTGCCATGTGGGTGCTGGGAATTGAACCCGGGTCCTCTGGAAGAGCAGCCAGTGCTCTTAACTGCTGGGCCATCACTCCAGCCCCCCAAGATATTGCATTCTTGTGAATGAACTAAAGTAGGAATTTATTTATTTATTTTTTTATTATTATTTATTTTACAATACTATTCAGTTCTACATAATAGCCACAGATTCCCTTGTTCTCTCCCTTCTTGCCCCCCTGCCCTTCCCCCCAGCACACCTCCCATTCCCACCTCCTCCAGATCAAGGTCTCCCCCAAGTACTGGGATCGACCTGATAGACTCAGTCCAGGCAGGTCCAGTCCCCTCCTCCCAGATTGAGCCAAGCGTCCCTGCATAAGTCGCAGGTTTCAAACAGCTAACTCATGCAACGAGCCCAGGACCTGGTACCACTGCCTAGATGCCCCCCAAACAGATCAAGTCAATCTACTGTCTCACCTATTCAGAGGGCCTGATCCAGTTGGGGTCCCCTCAGCCTTTGGTTCATAGTTCATGTGTTTCCATTCATTTGGCTATTTGTCCCTGTGCTTTATCCAACCTTGGTTTCAACAATTCTCGCTCATATAAACCCTCCTCTTTCTCACTAATTAGACTCCCAGCACTCCACCAGGGGCCTAGCCGTGGATGTCTGCATCCAGATTCCTCAGTCCTTGGATGGGGTTTCTGGCACAACTATTAGGGTGTTTGGCCATCCCATCACCAGAGTAGGTCAGTCCCGGCTGTCTCTCGACCATTGCCAGCAGTCTTTTGTGGGGGTATCTTTGTGGATTTCTGTGGGCCTTTTTAGCTCTTTGTTTCTTCCTTTTCTCATGTGGTCTTCATTTACCATGGTCTCCTATTCCTTGTTCTCCCTCTCTATTCTTGATCCAGGTGGGATCTCCCGCTCTCTTTCCCTCGACCCTCGCCCTTCATTGCTCCCACTCATGTCCAGCCTGTTCATGTAGATCTCATCCATTTCTTCGTGTCTTTCTTGGGGTCCTGTTTTCCAGATAGCCTCACTGGTGATGTGAGGAGAAGTCCAGTCATCCTTGTTCCACATCTAGCATCTTCCTATGAGTGAGTACATACCATCATAACTGGATATCAACGAGTAGAAGGCTGCAAATAGATCCATATCTGTCACCATGCACAAAACTTAAGTCCAAGTGGATCAAGGACCTCAACATAAATCCAGCTACTCTGAACCTGCTAGAAGAGAAAGTAGGAAGTAGTCTTGAATGCATTGGCATAGGAGATCACTTCCTAAATATAACACTAGTAGCACAGACACTGAGGCAAACAATCAATCAATGGGACCTCTTGAAACTGAGAAGTTTTGTAGAGCAAAGGATATGGTCAACAAGGCAAAGTGACACCCTACAGAATGGGAAAAGGTCTTCACAGACAGAGGACTGATATCCATAATATATAAGGATCTCAAGAAATTAGACATCAAAACGACCAACAGTCCAATTGAGAAATGGGCTTTAGAACTAAACTGAGAATTCTCAAGAGAGGAAACTCAAATGGCTGAAAGACATTTAAGGAATTGCTCAACATCCCTAATCATCAGGGAAATTCAAATTAAAACAACTCTGAGATACCACCTTATGCTTGTCAGAATGGCTAAGATCAAAAACACTAAAGACACTTTATGCTGGAGAGGATGTGGAACTAGGGGAACTCTCCTCCACTGCTGGTGGGAATGCAAGCTTGTAAAACCACTTTGGAAATCAATATGGCGCTTTCTTAGAAAATTGGGAATCAATCTCCCACAAGATCCAGCTATACCACTCCTGTGCATATACCCAAGAAATGTTCAATCATACCACAAGAGCACTTGCTCAGCTATGTTCATATCAGCATTGTTTGTAATAGCCAAAACCTGGAAACAACCTAGATGCCCTTCAACTGAAGAATGGATAAATAAATTGTGGTACATATACACAATGGAATACTACTCAGGAGAGAAAAACAATGACATCATGCGGTTTGCAGGCAAATGGATGGATCTAGAAAAAATCATCCTGAGTGAGGTAACCCAGACTCAGAAAGTAGGAATTTTGATAGGTCTAGAAAATGGGAGACTATACAAGAATCAAAAGGAAAAAGTGATATAAAGTAAATGTGAAAAAATTGTGTAGATGTAACCAACCATTTTATTAAATAAGAAACACAAAGCCAATATAGAGATGAAAGCCAAGAGGCCAGAGCAATAGCTAAGAGCTAAAACCTTACCCTTCCTCTCGTGGTGGTCCTACCTTTCTGAAAGAGACCTACTTCCTGTGTGTCTGTTTTTTTAATAGTGTTTCTGTTCTGCCTTCTTATTGGTTGTAAACCCAACCACATGAACTCCTAGTCACTGCCTGTCTGTACAGATTTCCAGGTCTTCTATGGTTGGTATTGAGATTAAAGGCGTGTGTTTCCAATGCTGGCTGTATCTTTGAACACACAGAGATCTACCTAGCTCTGCCTACCAAGTCCTGGGATTAAAGGTGTGCACCACCACCGCCCAGCTTCTGTGATGGGTTGCTAATAGCTCTGACCCCTGGGCAACTTTATTTATTAACATACAAATCACATTTTAGTACAAATTAAAGTTCACCATATTTTCCTTTTTCTATTTTAATAAAAAGAAAAAGGGAAAAAGTTGTAACTAATGTAAGAAAAACTATATACAAAAGGACAATAACTATATACCACTTATACAAGCAATAAATACCTAAACAATGTCTAGTCCATTTGTATTTGACAAATTCAAAGAAAATAATCCCATTATCTATCCTATTTTGTTAAGTCCAAAATATACCTAATTGACTTTCTATCCTAACTAATCTTCAGCTATAACTAACTAAACTTCAACTCCCTCAGAGACCCAATAAGGAAAATATATTAACTAATAAAAAAAAAACAGGAAGTACATGCAAGCAACTTCCGAAAAAATGTGAGTTGACAGAATCAGCCAGCTGCATGGACAGTCACTGAGGAACCCGAGAACAGGCTCCCACAGAGGACCCTCCATTGAAATTTTTTAACTGGATGAGAATTATAAATAGGCACCATGAAGGCAAATCTTTCTCTGTCTTTTTCTTGTAAGGGTATTGAAAAGAAACAGTCTTTAAATCAATAACTATGAGAGGCCATCCTTTTGGTAACAGAGTAGGCAAAGGAATTCCAGATTGTAGAGGGCCCATTGGCTGAATTACTTTGTTAATTGCTCTAAGGTCTGTTACCATTCTCCATTTACCAGATTTATTTTTAATAACAAATACAGGATAATTACAAGAGCTGGTTGAATCTTTAATATGCTTAGCAATTAACTGTTCTTCTATCAGCTCTTCTAAAGCCTGGTGTTTCTGTGTTGTTCATTACCATTGCTGAACCCATACAGGCTTGTCTGTTAACCATTTTACAGGTAAAGCTGTTGGTGTCTTTGGAAGATCATCAGTTGTTGTGCCCTGTTCTTGTATAATGTGGATAGCTGGTGACCACTCATTAGAATAATACCTTCTAATATTTCTCTCACAAACATGTGCTAGTGTATGATTATTTTCTGAGGTTGGAGGGACGTTAATCTGCTTATTCCATTGTTGCAACAGGTCTCGACCTTACAGGTTCATAGCTGTGTTAAACATATATGGTTTTAATTTTCCCCTCTATCCTTCTGGACCTATACATTAGAGCAATCTTGCACTCTGTTTCACTTTAGATAATGTCGTAATTCCTAACAGTTGAATGTTTACCTCCTGAAGAGGCCAAGTTGGATGACAAAATTCTGGTGCAATTATGGTAACGTCCGCACCTGTGTCTACCAGAGCAGACAACAAAACACCATTTATTTTTATTGTTAATTTTGGTCTTTGTTAATTAACAGAAGTTTGCCAAAAATTTTTCTTTATGTTTTCTCCTGAATTTTCTGTTCTCTTTGTTTTATCATCCTAAGCAGCCTTGTTTATTCCAATAGGCATTTGGTTATTTAATTGCTCTGAGTAGGGGTTTCCTCTAAAACTGCAGGAAAAGTTTGAACTGGATTTGCTGTGGGGGCCTGCCTGAGGCCCCTCTGGGAATTTCCCAAAGACCAAAGCAAAGGATTGTAACATGAATCTCAAATGGTCTTTTTAATAAGATCAAACCCGAGGCCAGTTATTGAGTTGAACACTGGAAGGGCAGAGAGTAAGAACAAGCCACAGCTTCCTCACCTCGCTGGATCCTTACTTGGTCTTGTTTTCTCAGACTGGAAGCCTCTGTGTCCTCATATCTGAATGGCTCTCAGCTGAGCTGTCCTGCTAGAAGTCTGAATGCTTAACCATCCAAATGCTTAACCAGGCGAAATGCTTAACCAGGCCAAGTTCCTTTATTTTTTGGTCCTCACTCCTTATTTACCTTTCTGCTTTCTACCACCACTGCCTGAGATTAAAGGCTTACTCCCTGGGATTAAAGGTGTGTGTCACCATGCCTGGCTCTTTCCAATTTGACCTTGAACTCACAGAGATCCTGAGGGATATCTGTCTCTGAAATGCTAGGATTAAAGGCATGTGGTACCATTGCTTATCCTTTATGTTTAATATTGTGGCTCTTCTGTCTCTGATCCCAGATAAATTTATTAGCATGCACAATATTTGGGGGAATACAATACCACAAAGGATTACCTTACCTGTCCCTTGTTGATCTACATTCATTGGTCCAGTGTTGTCCCTTACCACACCTTCTGCATACTCCAGAAGGAAGGGGGATTCTGTTGCCATTGTTCCTTGAAGAAACATTGTTTCTAGAAATGACCTGTTTACAGTCCCTTTTCAAATGTCCTTGCTTTCCACATCCAAAACTTCTAATATTCCTCAAACCTTTTGAAATTGCTTCTCCTACCCACATATCATCATGGTCATGAGCCTCAACATTAACCATGTCTCTAATCCAATCTTCCAAAGGTGCACATCTTGCCTTTAACGGCCTGATTATTCTTTTGCATGTTGCATTCGCGTTCTCAAAGGCCAAAGATTCAATAACTATCTGACTAGCTTCTGAATCCTGAACCATCCTCTTTACTCCTGAAGCCAGTCTTTGTAAAAAATCTGTGAAAGATTCTTTTGGGCCTCGTATAGCCTTTGTAAATGACTCAGCTATTTTTCCTCATTCCTCAACTCTGTCCCATGCATTCAAGACTGCAATTTGACATTGAATTAAGGTTTGGATATCATATAAACATTGTGTTTGTTCTGCACCATATTGGCCTTCTCCAACAAGCTGATTCTGGAAGACTTGTATTGCTTTATCCCTACATTGTGTTGCTATGTTTTTATCCTCTTCCTTGAACCACATTTGCCACTGGAGCCATTGACAGGATTCCATAACAGCCTGTGCCAGCTCCCGCCAGTCCTATGGTAAAATCCTATTATTTGTTGACCAGGAGTTTAACATTTGCTTTACATATGGGGAATTCATGTCATCAACCTTCGTAAATCTAACATTTCAATTGGAGTCCAAATATTTTCTATATTCACTTGATCAGGTAACTGATGTATGGTTACCAGATAAATTAAGGGTGATTGTGTGAAAACAGGCTTTCTCTCTTAACCTTATGATCCAGTCTTGAAACAACTTCACTGTGAATTTTCTGTCTGAATTTGAATTTCTCTATAATTCATTTTAACATGTTTAACAGGTTTTTCTAAAACTGTTTTCCTGGCACTTAAATTGACTATCTTTTTAAATAGTAACCTTAGAATAAGAATAGTAATAAAGTGCATAGTTCGATCAACATTAATCTTCTCATATAGTTGTTCCATTGTCAGACTGCCTAAAATTTCAAACAAAGCCTAATTTTCTTCCAGTGTACACATAAAACCCATTTTTTTAGTGTGAAAAACATATTTCTCTTTTAAATAGTTTCCTTTAAAATATCTGATATCTTAATTGACTTACCAATTCTGTGTAGAACAGTAAAAATCCGAGGGAATTTCAAAACAGCCACCTAATGTCTGAGGTGTGAATCCAAGAGAGAGAGAGAGAGAGAGAGAGAGAGAGAGAGAGAGAGAGAGAGAGAGAGAGAGAGAGCAAGAAAGCATAGCCACAAGTTCTGGCTAAAAGCTTAAATCAAGCCATGTGTCCCCACTTGAGCCAAGTCAAGCCTGGGCTCCGACTTCCTTAAGCTCTGACCACATCCATTGGCTTTACAGGCAAAGGCCCTATTCGGCAGTGCAGGCCCGAGTTGTTTGTAGCACCAGCTTTAAGCAAGTAGCTCCAGCTGCAGCTAACCGCTGGGGGCTATGGTCAGTCCAGCCTGAGACCAAGCCGACCTGGGCCTGCGCTAGGGAGCCGGGCCACTCAGGTGGGAAACCAGACCTGGTACCAAGCCAAGCCAAGCCAAGCCAAGCAAGCGGGTTTTAATGGATTCTTGTCACATTGGGTGCCAAATGTAGATGTAACCAACCGTCTTATTAAATAAGACACACAAAGCCAATATAGAGATGAAAGCCAAGAGGTCAGAACAATAGCTAAGTGCTAAAAACCTTACCCTTCAGAATTGAAATAGTGTCACACTGAGGAACACAAACGATTATGTTGTGAAAAGTTATATAATTAATTAAATCCTCATTGAAGTCTCTCAAGTGTGTATTTGCAAAACCAAGCTGTTTTTTTCTGATGCTTTTATTGGAACAATCTTAGTTGAGTTCAGAAGGTAAGAAGAACAAGTGAACCACTTTAACTCTAGCAGAAATGGTACCTGAACTAGCCTACCCTTGTAATCATATTAGTGAATACCCTAACTGTCATCATGAAGCCTTCACCCATTAACTGATGGAAGCAGATGAAGTGATCCACAGCTAACCACCAGGCTAAGCTCCAGGAGTCCAGTTGAATAGAGAAAAGAAGGATTCTATGAGCAAGGGGCATCAAGATCACGATGGGGAAACATACATAGACAACCAAAACCAACTTCTGGAAACTCATGACTATGAACCAATAGCTGTGGAGCCTCCATGGTACTGGACAAGGCCCTCCATATAGGTGAGACAGTTATGTAACTTGAACTGTTTTGGGGGCCCCTGGCAGTGGGAGCAGGATCCATCCCTAGGGCATGAGCAGGCTTTTTGCAGCCAAATGCCTGCGGTGCGACACCTTCCACAGCCTTAGTCCAGGGGCAGGGCCTTGGACCTGCCTAAACTGAATGTATCAGGCATGGAAAGCTGTGCCTTGGAGGGGGTAAGAATGCGGTTTGGCATTGGGGGGAAAGGATGAGGGGTAGGAGGAGGGTGGGGATGGGATATGTTGTTGGTATATAAAATGAATAGAAAATTTCTTAAAGAAAGAAAAGAAAAAATACAAAAAAAGAAAAATAAAAAAGAAAGACAATTAAAAATTTGTGTTATGTCCAGATTTAGGAACAAAGTGATGATAGTTCAAATGTCCATGCAAACAAAATTGAACACAGTTTTAATTTCTGCCCAATCATATTTTTTCAAAGTAATTCACAGTCCACACGGTTCCCTGACTTTCTTAATTTTTCATGCAATGCCAGAAAAGCAGAAAGGCAATACAGTAGAGAGTGGGGATTCTGATGTGCCTGCATTATTGCTATGTACCCCTAGAAATAATTTACAGTTCCTAAATGAGCCTCATTTCTATCTGTGTCCAAAAATCACAATTATTACAGTTTTCATAACTGTGGATATTCAGCAGGTAATTTATAGCAAATGGTTGGTACTATTCTTGGTACAGAAGAAGCCTCTAGCTACACCTATACAAATGTTAGCTATCAGTGTTCTGAATAAGCCAAAATTCCCTGTAAACTATACATAATAACTTCTAATTCACAAGTAAAGAAAGCAAGAGAGAGTCTGTTCCTTCAGCCACTTTTGGCTGTTTGCATTTCTTGGCTTTACACCATCTGGAACCCTAGTACCTAGTCTGGGCTTCGAGCCTGCATTTCAATTGGCCTGGCACATCAAAGTCTGTCTCTTCAAGATCCACAATTGCATTTGTGTCTTGGCCTGGCTCCTGGTGGCTTAACATGACATTCTGTTATTATATAACCTTTAGAGATCAGGGAAATCTATCCCCACCCAATAAAAGTTTATTTTCATTCTGCAATTAGACATCAGAATACTGGTAGAAATTTTCATTTCACTTAGGTTCCCTTGAGTGTAAGTTAGAGGTTTCAGTGCCTACAAGCTCAGGTATACTGCTAATATGTAATCTACACACACACACACACACACACACACACACACACACACACACACACACACACACACACACATACAGGTTATCCTTTATCCAAAATTTTGGCACCTAATGTATTTCCAATTTTGGAGTTCTTCATATTTTAGAATATTTACATGTATTTTTACCAGCTATGCATCACTAATCTCAAATACAAAATGTTCCAAAATCTAACACTCTTTTGAATATGATAGATTTATGTTTTTAGATTAGGGAGATTAGAAATGTTCAGTATACATGTGTATTTGTATTTATGTATATATCCATAGAGACACATATTTAATTTTTCCTAAAAATGTTTGGTTTACATACTCCAATACACATGACAACTAAGAATCTCTATATATTCATATAAAATGCATTGAACACTGTGGTGTTATTGTGTCTTCCAATATATTGTGCACCCTAATAAACTTATCTGGGGTCAGAGAACAGAACAGCCACTAGATAGACATAGAGGCCAGAAAATGGTGGCACACACACCTTTATTCCTAGCCTTCTGGAGGCAGAGATCCATCCAGATCTCTGTGAGTTCAAAGGCACACTAGAAACAACCAGGCATGGTGACTCACACCTTTAATCTCAGCACTTGAGACCTCATGTCTTGCTTGGGAAAGACACACGCCCTTAATCCCAGGAAGTGATGGTAGGATTCAGAACGGTATATAAGGCATGAGGACCAGGAACTAGAGATCTGTTAAGCTTTAAGGCTTTTAGCAGCAGCTGAGATCCATTTGGATGAGTACTCAGAGGCTTCCAGTTTGAGGAAACAAGATCAGCTGAGGAATTGGCAAGGTGAGGTTAGCCGTGGCTTGTTCTGCTTCTCTGATCTTTCAGCATTCACTCCAATAACTAAATCTGGGTTTGTTTTATATTTTGCAGATCCAATACCATGGGATAATCATATTGTTTAGAATTTGGAACCATTTTGAAATAGCTGTTATTCAAAAATTAAAAATCAAAATAGCTTCTCATTGCATTTACATTGCCTGACAAATAAATTTTACATTGCCTGAAAAGCTCTACAAGACGTTGGTTGATCAAGCTTCTGCTCAACTCTCCTACTACTCATGTCCTGTTCTCACTACTTCTTAATTCAAGTGTTTTTCAGTTACCAAACATACCATTTGTTTTTCCTTCTCAGTGAATTGATACTACTTATTTCCTTGGCCTTGACTGCCTTTTCTTCTGGTCTTTATGTAACTAATGCAAATTCTTCTGAAAAAAATTGTTTACAATGTCTTCTTAGAGATATTTTCCATTAGGTGTCTTGGTAGGTTCATTCTCATTCTATATTTTATTTGTTTCAATCATTACAATTTATGTATTTCTCATTTTTACTTTTTACTATTAGTTCTTAAAATTTTTAACTAGTTTTGACTATATCCACACTCCAAATCTTTCCAGATTCATCCTCTTTCCCTATTGACCAAACTGTGTGTCCTTTTCTTTTTACTGATCAAATGCAATTTTACTGCCTATATTTTCATGATCATGTAGCCTTCCACTAGTGAATGGTTGACCTACCAGGGGCAAAATCTTTCAAGAAAGTTGACTCTCCTTTCCGTAGCTATCAATTACCAATAGCTCCTTGTCTAGGTATGTGACTCTTCTCTCCATGCTGGGATTTGATATGGCTTAAATATGTATAGGTCTTGTGCTTGCTGTAATAACTGCTATGAATTCAGATGTACAGCTGCCCTACTCTTTCCTGAAATCATTGTTTTCCTTGTATTCATCCACTACCACTGGCTCTTAAGGTCCTTTCACTCTTCTTTCACAATGATCCCTGAGCCTTGGGAGGAGAGGGTTTGTTATAGATACCTCATTTATGTCTGAGCACTCCACAAAATCTTATTCTATGCATTTTGGCCAGTTGTATGTGTTAATTATCATTTACTGCACATAAATTCTGATTATTGTTGAGAGATGCACAAATCTATATGTATAAACATAAGTCATTTTAATAACATATCCATTTAACATCCAAATAGTATTAGGTTCTTTGCTTGAGCCTATGACCTGTCTAGTCATGGGGTCTTGGGTCAACAATAGTCCCATGAATAGTTTTGTCTTATTGAATGGGGCTTAAATACAGTTAGAAGCATCCATGATGTTTGAGTCACTGTTATACCAGTGGATATTTTTTGCCAAGACAACCATAAGTGTAAGTTACAGGGTTCACAGCTGGGTAAGGCTAATGAATATTTTTTTCTTTTTTTTTATTACACAACACTCTTTTATTATACTGATCTGGAAAGAGATTTAGTATTTATGCCCAAACAAGTTCTGAACCACATGATAGGATCAAGCAGCTAGAACATGATTCAGACAGTCAAAGACAAAATCCTGGACATGATCAAGGGGCACTTTACCTCTACAAGACAAGGCAGAGTAATCCTAAAACACAGCAAGAGGTATTCCTGCCCCTTGAGGACAAGGAATTTATCTCATTTGCTATGAGGAATGGCTTATTTTCTGGTGACTACATGGGACTATTTCAGTCACCACTAGAAACCTCAGAGGGGCTTTTGTGTGCTGATAAATATATATGCACCTTTTTTTTTCTTATTGTAGTCTGCACTGTATCTTCCAGCACCATGAAAGCCAGTCAGCACAGATGTGCTTCCAGGTGAGTATCAACTAGATTTCTCCATGTTACATAACTCAAGAATGTGGTATCTACAGCTAGAAGGTGAGAAAAATGTATATCTTTTTTATTGGTGTAAACATTTTTACTACCTTCTATTCCTGATAACAATAGTAGATTTATAAGTGTTAACTGAATATATGAGTCTAGACATACAACATTTAAGCATTTACCTACATCATTATAAAATTTTCAGAGGTGTAGCATCAGTAGTAAAATTATTTTCATGCTATTTGACTCTTACGTATTGATTAAACCAATATACAAAAACTATTCAACCTCAATGTGGTCTGAGGGCCCCGGCCCCCCACTGTGAGTGGCTGCCGCCTTACTTGCCAACCTTGACCAGATGTCCTCCCTATTCAGATTCCCTGCTGGTTTCCTTCTCACATAATGATCACTGGAGAGATCACTGGAGGTTTTTTGTTCCTGTATCCTGCATTTGGTGTAAACAGCTTAGATACAAGAATGTTCTGTGGTGAACTTCTGCCCTCTGGCGATCCTCCATTGTGCTGTAAGCCTGTATTTAAGGTTTCCTCCCCTTTTCAATAAATGGCATTCAGCATTCTGCTGAGGTGAATGACCCGCTGTCTTTTGTCTCTGTTTTTGGATCCACAGCCCCTCGCTTGGACATAGTGAACTGGTGGTGGTAGCACAGGTGTTATCACTACAATGGTCAGTATTATTTGTAAAAATATTTGAATTTTGTGATAATTTGGAAGGTAACACATTTTCAAACTTTAAGATGCATGCTTTTAATTAATGATAGACTTTCATGTGTTTTCAAGTATGAGTCATTTGGATTTCTTCTTGTATGAGCTGTCTTAAATACCTTATGAATTATAGCCTTCTATTCCAATGCTAATGTTTTAAATGAGGGTCTTACACTTTCTACATCAGAGTGATGTAACAGTTTTCTATTTTTCTTGTGACCTCCAGTCTTAGTGTTATTCAATGTATCTTCTTTCTGAAGTCATTTTGCTTTCTAAAATGAATATTCCTTCACATTATTGCTTGATTATAATTCTTAGACTCATTTTCTGGAAGATGAGGTATAAAGTGTTAAGCCCTATGGCTCAGTAGTATAGTTACAACAGTTGTAGTTCAAGGTCTCATCCCCAGTCAATGTACTACACCCCTATACACATCTACACATATGCATACATATTAATTTCTGCATACCCTTCCTTCTTTCTCTGAAATACACTTATATTTCATTTTCTCTACAGTTGTGGCATATCTACTTATGTTTTAAGACAATGCCAATAGTTGCTTTTATTTTTTCTCACATATTATCCTATTTACTAATTCTCACCTTCATTCTTACCATACCAGATCTCAATATATATTACAGAACCATAGTAAAAAAATATGGTACTCGCACAAAAAGAAATGTAAAGCAATGGATCACTTCTTATACTATTCATTCTTAGTTTCTGCTATATCCTGAAAGAGTTTATTGCCTATGAATGCACATTAAATATAGTTTCTCAGTTATTTAAATATTAATGTTTTCTTCTGTATTTTTCATGAATTACAATGTGTGTGTGTGTGATAGTGCATACGTGGAGGTTAGAGGATAACTTGCCAAAGTCAATTTTCCTCTCTCATGTGGACCCTGGCAATTGAAATCTACTTATCAGATTTGGTGCAAATGCCTTTACCCAAAAAGGCATCTCAGTGGCCTTCCATATGGATAACTTATGGATGTTTTATATTTTAAAGACAGCAATTGTTTGCCTTATTTGTTCTGAAATTCATTATTTTTCAGATTGCCCTTTAAGTTTGATTATGGGATGGTTGGATGATTTGGTTTTGTTATAGGAGTTTTTAATCTGTATAAAGTCAAGTTATTAATGTTCTAAACTATGTATTCCATTATCTCCAGCTTAGAAATTTCTATTCCCATTAGAGATTTGATAAATATTTACTTCTATTTTCTTCTTCTTTATGGCCTGAATTTCTTTCTTTCTTTTTTTTTGATTTTTACTTTAATTTTATTATTATTTTTTTAAGCCTACATATCACCAGATAGAAAAACAGATTAAGGAATTTCAAGAATTTGCTCATTGCTTTAGAATTTTTACCATTTCATCATTGTTCTGTGATTTTTTAATTTAACCACTCTCTGGCACAAGTTCAGCAATATATGAGATAGGTTATATTTGGAAGTTTACTTTAAAATTCTGAGCATGTTTTAATTGCCACATTTTCTACATTTTTTTTTAAAAACAGACTGATGCATATTTAAGGTAAATCTACTATATATCAGAAAAACTACAATTGTAAAGATTTTTGTTTCTGTTATTTGCATTAAAAAAAGGAATCTTCTCCTTTCATAAATTTTAAATGATGCTTTGCTTCATTCCCTCTCAAACTTGGTGCAGTTTCGCCATTTCCTAGTTGTATCATCTGATAATTGGAGCACTTATTAAATGTTATAGATGTGCAAAGCGCACACTCTACATTTGGAAGTGCTTTTATTTGTTTTGTAAGGGTTTGTTTTAGAAGGTACGTATTTTTATCTAATTCAATTCTGTCCCAGACACAATTTGAGCAGGTTTTTAATTGAATTATGCTAAAATGTTTATTAAAATGGCATAGTGTTTTTAAATTTATGGAACTTCAAAAATAGTAAAACAGTGATTCAAGTGTTAGGAACTATTTTGTTATTTGTTATTTTTTTTTCCTTTTCTAGTTTTGTAAATTTTTTATTGATAATTTTCCTTTTTGTTTCTTTTATTATATACATTTTTTTCAATATGCTTTCGACCTGAGCACACATTCAGTAGCACCTTGGCTACAATGTGCTCCATAATCTAACAGTAAAGAGTATATATTTCAAAGTTACAGCTATGTAACCCCTACCTAAAAAACTAATACAAGCTATAAAAGATCTTGCTGCTATTATTTTGTTCACTTCTCTTTTCAACTTGCTCCCGACCTGGGCACAAATACTGTAGCTCTGTGGCCGTACTGTGTCCCAACATTTAATATGAAGAATAAATATTTTCTAAAAGTGAGTCTCTACCCCCACAAAGGATAAGTGGAAGTTTTAAGAAATAATGTAGTGTTGCTTAAAGTATTTTTAAATTGACACTGTAATTTTATGATTTTTTTTCCATTTTCACCTGCTAGGAACATATGTAGCAACTTTCAAGATCAGCAATTTCATAGGAAAATTCTAGTATTGTTTTAAGAAGAAAGTTTTAAAAGCTGACACTGATTGTGGTTATATATGTGTAAATGCTGTCTATTTTCCAAATTTTCCCACCCATATTCATTCAAACACTTTATTTCTGTTTTCATAATCTAGATAAAATTTGCCAATCCTTTTAAATTCAACACATTTCTCTTTCTCAACATGTCCTATTAACATTAGGGAAAAATAAGTTCTTTTAGTAAAATAAATTCCGTGATAATTCAAAAAAGGAAAAAAAATAGCAGTATATATCAGTAGTAACACAAACATTTTAAAATAATCCCTGAATTTGTTCTATATTTATAGGCCCAACCCAATTACCAAAATCACTGGAATGTCTTTTTTTTTTAAGTTTTAAAGTAACCCCCACATCATTAAAAGTCAAAAACAATCACTGGTCACTTATATAATGAAATTTCAACTCAACAAAAGAATCTGATGATCTGGTTTAGTTGCTGTAATTAGACTTGACCTATAATTAATGAACAAAACAGAATATGTACAATAAGTGTTCAAACAAATGTATCTGACTGTATTTGGTACATTAATCTATTTTCGGCATCATTAGCTTCAATTTTTTCTTCTTATTTATAGCATAGGAAAAATCATAGGAAATACCATAGCTGAACCTGAAAGACAAGAAGGTGGATTCCAGCATTAATTCACCACCATTATTTGTTGTTTGATCACTAACTTCCTCTTGAATAGCTGGAAGGGAAGGCTTTGGGGTCAGGGGTGTTTCAGTCTTAAACAGGGACTCCATCCTTATATGTGTATTGATATAGAAGGATTTCTGAAAGGATTCAAGGGTGAAATAATAGATAAAAGGATCAAAGCAACAATTCAGAGTTGCAAGGCACAAGGTAATTGGGTACATTATCTTTGCAAACCTTTCCAATAAGCAATTAGTAATGGCTTGGGAGCATAACAAGGCATATAAAAAGAGAACAGAGTTGTATGGTACAAAGCATACCACAAAAACTGCCATATGTACTGTGATCATCTTCAACACTTTTTTCTTATTGGTCCCGATTTGAGACAATGTTGCAGGCTTGCGGAGGGTTCTCAGCACCACAGAAGAGCAAGAAACATTCAAAATCAGAGGAATGATGAACCCAACAACTTCAATGAATATGGTGATCTTGGACAGGTATGTCTTCCACACACGTTTGGAGAAGCCCTCAAAGCAGGTGGTGGTCCCATTGTTGACATTAGTGATGGAGAACAAAGAGGCTGAAATACCACCGCTGAGGACTAGGATCCAGACTCCAGCACACACAATGGCAGAATTCCTCCTGGTCCTAATGGTACGAGATCAGAAGGGATAGACAATGGCTAGGAAACGATCCACACTAATGCAGGTGAGGAAAAGCATGCTCCCGTAGATGTTGGTGAGGAAGGTGGTCCCTGAGATCTTACAAAGGGTGTCACCAAAAGGCCAGTGGCGATTAAAGTTGTAAAATATTTTGAAAGGTAGGGTACAGACAAAAAGCAAATCAGAGAGAGCCACATTGGTGATGAAAATAGCAGTCTCACTTCTCACTTTCAAGTGGAAGCAGAAGACAGAGAGGCACTGTTGGTTATAAGACCCAGAATGAACACAACACTATAGACAGCACCATTCAGATTATACTTGAAGGAATCATCAACAATGCAAGTATTATTGGCAGTTGCATTGCCCAACCTGGGTCTGAGACTTGAATTTAAATCTTGGAACTGAAAGTCAATAAATCTTCTGTCACCCATGGATTTTTTTTTCCCAGAAAGCCTGCTAGATGCACTCTGAGATTAAGGACCAGTAGAGAATGCTTTCTTCATTAGTTCAAACCAAATTCTGGCACCAAATTTTTCTGAGACTTGGATAATCAATGAATTTTCTGAAGGCAGACGATCAAGGATTTCCTTAATTGAGAACCCAAAAAAGAGTGTTCTAGATGAGAGAATGTGCTCATGCCTGTGGATAAATAGCTAATAAACATGTAAACGGGCAACTCGCACTTTGGAAGTGCATATTTTTATCCATTAAAAACAAAAAAACAGGGAAAGGTTAGCCCAGCCCAAAGGAGCAGAGTCTGGGCTGCTGCAGCTCCTTACTGCAAACCGCTCATTCTGAAAATGTGAGCTTATTTACATTTATCTCTTTCCCTTTCCTTTGTTAAGAACTAGCCCTCTTAAATGCTGTAGCCTGCATGCCTTTAACAAACAGGACACAAGACGGCCTGAATTTCTTAAACATTTTTCTCAATAATACCTTTATAATTTACTTCATGGTGCACAATAACGAATTCCATTTATTTTTCTCCAGATAGTTAATTATATGTTCCAATACTATTTATTAGTATTCTGTTTCTTACTATGATTTGAATTACTTGCTTTATCATACAGTGACTTCATGTATATAATGAGTATGGATGATAAATACGTTTTGTTGAACCCTATGTCGGTATTTGTTTCTATGTCTTTGCATTTTATTAATGAAAGACTTGCAACATATGCTTAAAATGCAGTTGTTATAAATAAAAATTTTAGTATCTGATTGGATGTTTCCCTTTATTATTTATTATTTATTTATTATTTCCTTTATTCTCTTCAAAGTTTTCTATGAATATATCTTTCTTTTTTTTCTGCTAAAATTTAGGATTATTTTCTCAGGTTTCCAAAGGAGACAAGTTAATGTTTGGGTTAGAATTTAACTAAAATTATGATTTTTTAAATAATTGGTTTTTTGTTTGGTTGGGTTTTTTGTTTTTGTTTTTTTAGCAATCCAGTCTTCTAACTCAGGAACATGATGTATCTCCCTAATTATTCAACTTTTCTGTATATATTACTCAATAATGTTTTATAATTCTCTTTTAGTAGGTATCATATGGTTCTAATTATGATTACTCCTAAGAATTTTGGATTTTACTCAGAAAACTTCTCCTCTATGACTAAGACTACTCATTTAGCCAACTGATAAAAATCCAACCAGAGGACTGGGAAAAATATTTTCTAGGGTGTATAGTCTGGTGGCACTTGAGACCGTACATAATACAGTGGTGAAGAGTATGCAGCTTGGTCTTTAGACAGATGCAGCTATGAAATTTATTCCTGCACTTTTTACCTATGTGATTTTGAGTAAATTATGCAAAGTGTAAAATCTGGTTTTCTTGCATCATACACAGAACAGGGAAGCAGGTAATGCCTGTTGCCTAGGAATTGATAAGTAACATCCCAGATAATGCAAAAGAAGGCTTAGCACAGCAATCAGAACATAAGAAGTGCTCAATAAAATGTGTGTTATTCCTCATATGTGTGTATATGTTGATAATGACAGTGTTTGGACATACATAATAAAAAAGAAAATAGGCTTATCTTAGAAGTTTCAGTCGGCCAAATGCCTGGAGATGGAGCTTAGTGGTATGTACTGAGCAAGCATGTGGCCCTAGGATTCAGCTGCAGCAGCCTTAAAATGCTCATATTGCCATAGTTATGGGAGAATAAAAATTGAAAACAGAAAAACAAGGACTCAGAAGGAGAGGAAAGTGGGAAAAGAAAAGGTAGTCAAGGGAAGGACTTCTACAAGTCTTTCCTTTGAGTTAAAGAATGTCATGGAATTATTGTTGAAATTGTGTTGGGGGCATCTGGTCTTGTGACTGTGAGCATGTGGGAATCAAGAGGTGCTTATTTAGCATGGCGTAGCTCAAATAGTGTACCTGAGTAGTTTTATTGGGGAGGTTACAAAGGGAAATGTAATTTCCTTGCACAGAAATGGGCAAGAACTTGTGAATCACACCTTTTGACATAGGAGTTGTTTCATTTTGTTTATCATGACATATTTTTGAGGCTGTATGTGACACTTTGGTCACTCCTTAAATGTGTGTGTGTGTGTGTGTGTGTGTGTGTGTGAGAGAGAGAGAGAGAGAGAGAGAGAGAGAGAGAGAGAGAGAGAGAGAATGGCAGATTGTTATCTCTCTGTGAGTACTTACACATATACACATGCATTCTTTCTCTTTTGAGATAAGGTCTCTTGTAGCCCAATTTGGCCATCCACTTACTATACAGTTGAGGATGTCCTTGAATTTCTGATCCTCCTGCCTCCATCTCTAAACTTCTGAGATTACAGGAGTACACAGATAAATCTAGTTTGTGCAGTCCTAGAAATAAAACCCAGGGATTTATGCATGGTAGGCAAGCAGTCTTCCAATTGAGTATATCCCTATCTGATAGCCTACAAATACATTCTTAATTGGGTCTTAAGCACAGCAGACTTTGAATTCTAACCTCTGGGTATTTTTACACAGGCAGAAGAAATTGTATTTATTGGGTATGACATTACTTAATGTTCAAACAAACTAACACGATTAATCTGAAGCTTTAAGGGGAATCTAGCAGGTGAAGAATGCTGCAAAGAGAATAAATCATTGCCTAGTGGTTTTGGTTCTAATGCCTGTATAGCTGCAGGAATAGTATCAAGATGCAAGTTAGCAACAAAGCTTTTAATAAATACAGGTTTAAATAGTAGATTTGGGGTATTCTTGAATATCATAGTTTGCTGAAAAAAAAAACCTCAATGACAAACCAATTCAAGGGTTTCATTGGACAGACAAAGCCACTGGGACCCAGAGGAGAGAATAGACTCATGCACACTTTTACAAGGAGCTGCTTAGCAGATTCACCACAAAACTGAAGTTTCCTGACTCACAGTGCCTTTTCACTCCACCATAACATGAGTCTGTTTAGTTTTGGAGCACCCCCTAGGCCATCTGTTTCTTGTCTCTTAGTCATTCTTTGCCCTCAGATTTTCTTGTGCATGTAGGGCATATGTTAGAAACCCACCAGGGTAATTATTTCTTTTGGAAATTGGAGTAATGAGAACACAGTACAGACTGAATGTAGGAAAAAAGGAATATTTTCTAGAAGCTAGACTGTCATTTTTAATATTTTTTTCTTTTTGTAAAGAGATAATTCTGAAAAGACTTTTTAATTAAACATGTGTTTTCTTAGAATCTACTACTTCCCTATCTGGGCAGGGTCTTTGATGCTAGCCCTGCTCCTCCTCATGACTCTCCATATAATTATTCTCCTTAATTTCTTATTTTTGATATTCTAATATAATTACATCATTTCCGTCTTCCCTATCCTCCCTCCAAGCTCTATTATGGATACACCCTTGCTTTCTTTTAAATTTAAGGCCTCTTTTTCATTCATTTTTTACACACACACATATGTACACATACACACAAAATGTGCAAATACCTATATGTGTAAATATAACCTGTTCAATCTTTGTTACTTGAATGTATGTTTTCAAGGCTATCTATTTGGTATTGGATAACCAATTGATTTGTTCTTCCCTAGGGAAATAGACATATTAACATGGATTGGGGAAAGCCCAGGAGATCCCAACCATACACAAAGGACTACAGGAAACTAAAGAATGCTGAAAGAGGGAATCTTTTTTGTTGTTGTTGTTGTTTTGTTTTTGTTTTTGTTTTTGTTTTCAAGACAGGGTTTCTCTGTTTAGTCCTTGCTGTCCTGGAACTCACTTTGTAGACTAGGCTGGCCTCAAACACATAGATCTATCTGCCTTTGCCTCCTGAGTGCTGGGATTAAAAGCATGTGCCACCACTGCCCGACAGGAATCTTTTTAAAAAAATATTTCTACTTGAGAATTTCATACATATATACAATGTATTTTGATTATATTCACCTCCCATTTCCCCTGTCCCCTCCTAAATCTAAGCCTGCCTTCCCATCCTTTCCTACTTCATGCCCTCTTTTTTTTTTAATAACACACCAAGTCCAATTTCTGTTGTCCATATACTCATAGGTATGTGGGGGTCATCCATTGGAAACTTGGTCAACGTACCAGGTATCATATCTCTGAAGAAAACTGACTCTCCTTCCCTCAGCTGTCAGCCATCAACTCTTAATATTTCTTCCAGTAGTGGTAGGTATTTGTGAGCCCTTTCATCCTCAGTAGTACACTATTTTCCTGACTATATGATGTGCAGGTAGGCAACAATACACAATGTGGCTTCATGAGTACAGTGGTCATGGTATGTCTAGAACATACTGGTTCTTACAGTCTTTCTACTCCATCTTTCACAACAGACCCTGAACCTTGCAAGGGAAGGATCATGTAGATGTCCCATTTATGGCTAAATATTTCACAGCTCTGTACTTTAACCAGTTGTTAGTTTCTGTGTTAACTACCATAACACACACACACACACACACACACATACACACACACACACACACACACACACACACACACACACACACACACACACATACACACACACATACACACACACCCTCTGATTTCTGTACTAATCTATCTCCATGGAAGCTTAAAGATATATTCTCATATTACTATGCTATTGGGTACCATTTAGCCAAATCTGTAATATTACAGCATTCTTTTACAACATACCCCTAGTTTCCTCCAAGGCCAGGTCTGGCTCTGATTCATTATTCAGAGTAAAGGGTAGAGATACAGGAATATCTATAAGTTGAATCCAAGGAACCGAGAAGAAATGAAGGCAAAGCCTAAATTTATGGCTTTATTATATGTTTTCTGTGTGGCCTAGGCTCAGGGTCCATTTCTTCCTTTTTATAAGGCAATATATTATCATCACAGAGCCACTTGTACCTCATGTGACAGTAATCACTAAAAATCTTTATGGACCATAGGAAGAGCCAGGAATTTAATAAGTACATGTTATTTGTTTTTGTATATGTGTATTTGTGTTTGCCTGTGTACACAAACATAATTTTATTTATGTATATGTGTATTTGTGTTTGTGTACACAAACATATGTGCTTTTGCATAAGCATACAAGTGCATGGGCAATGTGTAGAGGTTAGAAAACAACTTGTGGTATTCTATTTGACCACCATTGTTTTGATAACTCACATTGCACCAGAAAGAATGTTCAGTCTGCATAGCAACATATGGGGAAAAGGATCGATCCTCTTTTCGTGGGAGGGAAACTTAGGTCATAAGACTTAAGACCATTTTTTCAAGGTCACAATCCTTAGAACACACAGGAATAAAATCTAGGTCTCTTGATCCCCCAAGCCTAGTGCTCTTTCTACTAAAATAAATGTGCCTTATGTACAGAAATTATCCAGGTTATCTGCTCTTCAAGCAGACATGGGAATGTACTGCTCTGAGTATGTTCTCTCACCTGGCAGAAAAGTACAGAATATAGAAATGAAAAGTTATCCCTGAAGGAACAGGGCTCCACATTGTGTATCAGCTTTCCAAATGAGTCAGTGAAGGGCTTAGGGAAGAATCTAGTCTGCCAGGTGGGTTGGTGAAAATGAACAAGCCCCATTGATCTTGGTTTAGAAACAAGCACATTTCTATGTTTTCTATGTTCCTACCATCCAACAATCTAGATTCTTATTCTATGTATATTCTGATGTCAACTTTCTGAAAGGTTGTTTTTAAATAAAATGTGACATAGATGTAACTTGGGCAACAGAAAACACCTCTGTAATGCAATCTGACATTTCTAATAAACACCCAGTGGTATGAAGTTTATTACTTGGCCTTTGTGTATAAAACTCCAGCCTCTTGCAGCTTCTAAAAACAAACTCCATGGTTCATTGCCAATCTAGAGATTCTTTATACACCAGGAATTAAAACCACAGTGTATAATACATTTCTAGGTCACCTACTTTGTGCTATCTCCCCCTCACACCTCTCTCTCTCTCTCTCTCTCTCTCTCTCTCTCTCTCTCTCTCTCTCTCTCTCTCTCTCTCTCTCTCTCTCTCTCTCCTCTCTCCCTCGCTCTCTCTGTGTATCTGTCTTGTGTATATCTGGGTATCTGGGTATTATATGTGCATCTGTGTATGTTTGCTCATAATACATGGATGGAAAGAATGGCCATGAAGCCCTTGTCATCACAAAACTTAACTAGCATCAAGAGAGGAGAGAGTAAAATGGTTAATATTTATAGGATACTAGTTTTTGTTTTCAAAGACATTACTAATAAAAGCCCTTTGACAAATCCTTGGGGCTTTTAAAGCACACAAATACTGTTTTAAATAGCTGTGGTGTTTTTCCAATTGAATATGCATGCTTTCTGTTTTAAAAATGAATCAGAACTATGGGAACACAATATAGACTATGGCTGTTCCTCATACCCCCATGCCTTTGGAAGTAGTTATTTCTGTCAGTCATTTAGGGCTTGTTTCCTGTAAACCTCCTTCTCATATATACACGTTTATAATCTGTTTATATCTACACAGAGAATTTGCACCGGCTTTCTTCACTTCTCTTGATATGTCTCGAATAGCTTTTCATCTTGATACAAAAACCTTTCTGTTTAGTGAGTGTTTATACAATTCCATTGATTATACATTCTTTAATTCTTATAATGGGTTAGTAACTTAGGACCCACCAGATAAATCTAGCCAACTCTCTAAAATTGTAAATAAAATTTTATAGAAGCACAATTATGCCTATTTGTTTACATTTTATCTGAACACAAAGACAAAGTAACCTGCAAAACTGAATACAGTTACTATCCATCTCTTCACAGACAAAGTTTGTTGATCACTGTTTAAATTCAGCTAATGTTATCTGTTTCAGCAGATAACTGATATATGTGTATGTACATAGATATTTTGCATGCATATACATAGATGTATTATGGTGATATTTCATTTGTACTGAAATGTGATTTTATTTATATGTTAATAAATAAAGTTACTTGGGGGTCAGAGCTAGTAGCAAGCCATAGCAGAATTCTGGCACTGATAGTACACACCCTTAATCCTGATTACATGACAGGCAGATCTCTGTGTGTTCAAGGACACCACCAGCATGGAGACACACACCTTTAATCTCAATACCAACCATAGAAGACCTGGAGGTCTGTATAGAAAGGCAGTGATAAGGAGGTAATGTGGTTGGGTTTACAACCAATGAGAAGGCAGAACAGACAGTCAATAAAAAGACAGACACACAGGAAGTAGGCCTCTTTTCTCAGGGGAAGGACAGCAGCGACTGGTAAGCTAAGGGCTATTTGCTAGTGCTCTGACCTCTTGAGCTTTTAACTCTACATTTGGCTCTGTGTTTCTTATTTAATAAGACCGTTCAGAATTACATCTATAATGTTTACTATGAATCCAATGCTATATTAGTCTCATGGCACAAATAGAGTGGATCACTCATACATATTGTCAGTGACCTCAGTTAGTTAATTTATGAATGAATGATTATATCAAGTGGTTTGCACAAATGCAGAACACTTCTGTAATGTGAGAAGTTACTATCTAATTCACTTTCGTTGTAGACAATTTTCACTACCTGCCATGTTCATTTAAAACTTACATGCTCAGACATGTGCCTACAAAATATTCACATAAGCACACACTTGCACAAGCACATACTCATGAACTAGATAAAATGATGTTATGTAATTATGGTATGCACTGGAAGGTTTGCAGTGATGTGACCTTCTGATTGTGCTAATGCCAGTATGTGTCCACATTTCCATTAAAGAAAATAGGAGAGATTTGAATTTGATGAATTCATGAGCTTGAGGTAGAGCAGAACAATAGAAGAGGAGCCCATGATCAAAATGGAACATGAACACTCAGAAGAGCAGCAGGCAAGATGCTCTTCATAGAAAGCTACCCTTGCATCCAGATCTGACTGTGAATCAGTGGTTTGCTCTGGGACAGGCAGGGGGATGAGGAGCTGTTGGCAAGATGAGAAGGAAATAGTGATAAATGAAAATGTTTTGTCAGTGACATGAATAGAAGTAATAGATCTTCTAGACACCCCAGTTGTTGCACCCTATTTATCAGGCACTAGGTGAGCACTTGCCTCCTTGACTTAGTTCAAAAAATTCTGGCCTGTCCATTTCTAGCTGAGTGACCTTGTACAAGTCTCTCCATCTATTTGAAGTTTAATTTCTTCAGTTACAAAATATACATAATGGTTGCATAGGCATCTATAGGTTTATGTTGGGGTTCAATAAAATAATAGGTTATTGTTTTCCATAGCCACAGTAAATATTAGCCATTATTGTCTTTGTTGCTGTGTTGTCTGTTCCTATTATTTGCTGTTGTAATGATATCCACTTTAGACATGATGGTATTGAGGCTGGAAAAGCATACTTGACTTGTTCAAATTCTAACAGACAGAATGCTAGATGAGGTGGAAATAATATCCATCAGTGAGAGTTTTAAGATAATGTGCTCCAATCCTATTCTAACATTCTACTTTCTAGATGCACAAGGGTAACTTGGGTAACCTAGTAAATTTTAGCCCTCCAAATTGGGAAATTTGGGAAGACGCATGAGATTTTTTTTTTTTTCAAAAAAAGTACTACTGTGGATGCTGGACATTGGGCTGCCTTCTGAGAAGCATGGCTATTGTGTACATCACTCTGTATAAATAAAACACTGAATGGCCAGTAGCAAGACAGGAAGTATAGGTGGGAGTAGCAGAGAGGAGAGAGGAAAAGGAGAGGAAGGAGACAAGTGAGACACATGCTGCCATTCAGGGAGCATCATGTAGAGGCAACAGGTAAAACCACAGAACACACGGCAACATATAGATTAACAGAAATGGTCTTAGTATAAGAGTAAGAGCTAGACATTGGTAGGCCTGAGCTAATGGCCAAGCAGTTTAAATAATATAAGAGTCGGTGTGTTTATTTTATAAATGGGCTCCGGGACTGGCGAGGCTTGGCGGGAGCTGGAGAGAAATTCTCCAGCTACACATGGCTCTAATGCTGTGTATCAGAGAGCTAGCATTTCAGACTGTGGACATTTTTCAGAATTCCTGGCTTATTTTCCCAGCTTGTTTTTCTTCAAGTTAAGAGCAGTGGCTATTAGGGTTTCCATGCCTGTGTATGGGTCGCAGAGAGTCAGCTTATCTTTTGATTTACCATTACTTCCAGACATTAACACTTGATCAAGACAAAAATAACAATAAAAACACTAGCCAGATAATTCCTGCTTTCCCAGGTAAATATTTTCAGTACCTGTCAGATTCATTTCTAATATGCCAGTTGATTTTTGTAAATTATGACAGTTTAACTTTTCTGAAAATTACTGTAGATCAGTACTTTGGGTTTTCTAAAAATTCATAAAACACAAGGATGCTACATCCCTGTTACTCAGCTACTACTCCAGGCACTTGGATAGAAATGCTTCTTCTCATTGGAGGGAATGTAAGAGTGCTATGTAGGAAGTTCTTCTTAAGTTAAAGTGCAGACAGGTAACTACAGGCAAAGGGACGGGTAGGACATCAAGCAGAAAGCACACTGTTCTTCAGAGTGGCAATGGAATGCCACACCAACCATGTGTTCTTTTTTAAAGATAGATCCCTCAGAAAAGTAGGAAAATGTACTACATATATGCCTACTTGACTGTTCCCAGTGGAAGACCCAGCAAGTACAAAGGGTCTGATGATGGATTCTGCCTATTCAGTCTGAAGATCAGCCAGGAAGAGACCATGAGAGGGAGTGAGGGCAGTAAGCAAACAAAGCTTTACAAAGTTCAGGAAAAATGGGGCACTTTATTCTTATGATATAAATCCAGCACAGGATTTTGAAACGAGAGGTTTTGGCAAAGCAAGGAGTTTGAACCAGGCAAGAAGAGGACAAAAGCACAATTAGTAGGCTGGAAAAGACTGACAATAGTTTATGACAGTAGTAGACTCAGTAGTAGACTTTTCTCATTGACAGTGTTACTGGGTAGAACTCTATGCAAATAATCAACATTATGATTTAATAACAGCTGAAGACCTAGTGTGTTGAATACACATATTGGCTTCAAACTACTGTGATCTCATCAGATCTTCATCACAGTCCTATCAAAATCTTTCCATAATCACAATTATAATCAAACAAATATTAAACTTATTCTCATCTGTGTCAATTATTTTTGTTTCACCTTTGTTATGTGAGAAGCTGGTGTAAGATGATTTCTTTAGACCAAGATTTCAAGGCCAGCCTGGGCAACATAGAAAACTTACCTCAAAAGAAATAGGTGACTATATAGCTCAATGGTACAACACTTGCTTTGCATGTATAAGGCCTTTGGTTATGTTTCTAGCAAAACAAATACGCACACAAACATACGCATGCACACATATGCCCACATGACCATACATATTCTGGGGGCATTATTAGAAACTTTTAAGTTGTAGTTCTGGTCCTTGGCTGACAAATTTTGGTCCTGTTTTATAACAAAAGAGAAGAGAAACCTGTGTTTACCTCATCAGAGTTTCCAAGTTTTTTGAGATAAGCTCATTTTTGTGTTTCTTTTCCTCTCACTCAATTCTATTATCTACTTGTGTAAAACAAAGTAGAAAATTGCTAAACAGAATTATTAATAAAAAGAACCCAAAGCCAGATATTAGGGTAAAAACTGAGAGATTGGAGAAATAGAACAAGCCACAGCCCACCTCACCTTACCAACTTTTCAGCCTCCAGAGAGAGCCACTTCCTGTATATCCGTGCCTATATACTTTTCTGTGTCCTGCCATCTTACTTCCTCTCTCTGCCCAGCTACATCACTTTCTCTTTCCGTCCAGCTCTATCATATCCTGTCTTTTTATATAGACCTCCAGACCTCTATGGTTAACTAGCACTGGGATTAAAGGTGTGTGCCACCACATCTGGCTCTATTCCCAGTATGGCCTTGAACTCACAGAGATCTGGATGAAGCTCTGCTTCCCAAATGCTAGAATTAAAGGCATGTGCTACCACTGCCTGACCTCTATATTTAGAGGCTTTTTCCTCTGATCCACAGATAAGCTTTATTGAGGTGCACAAATAAAATATCACCACATACTTGTATGAGGAAGACAAGGTTCAGCTTTGCTATAAATATGACTAAATCATTTATGCTGAATATGTTCTCAAGAACTTGGGTGGTTCACTGAAATGGTGTTAAGGACCAGTGGCAGACTAGTATTCATCATAGGTTATGAATTTCTGAGAATCTTACAGTGCACCCCCTGTACCATGGTGATTCATATGAGTAGTCAAAAAGAAAAGTTGTTGGTATATTTAAAAAGTTTGAATCAAGTTGGAAAATCTGAGCTAACAACATGGAAGAAATTGTTAAGGTAAAACAATCTAATCAATCAATTTTTAATACATGATATTCTCCCTCCACCCTCTTTGATCTTTTAAGCATGGGTACACACTAGTATACAAACATGTACATATAGCTATACACAGGTATGGATGCTAGTTGTTGTACAGGTTTCTGTTGCTTCAGAAGCCACATCCTAGACTGTGCTTTCATCTGAAATCTCACTATGACAGCTTAGCCCTAAAGGCAGCTATATCTGGTTGTCTCTGGTTAAGTGATAGGCAACAGGCTCGTCTTTGAAGATTTATTCTGTGGATCAGGTAGCCATGCTACCCCTCAACATTCAAAAGAAAAGGATTAAATGCCAATGTGTAATCTTAATACTTTTTCTAAGACTGAAAATCCTTTCTATTTATTGCCTGGAAGTAAGCATCCTACAGATTCACACATATTTTCTGTCAAATGCTCAGAGATATACAACCAGCTGTTGTCACAAATAAAGGTCATAAGTTGTCTCCTGTGAGACAAATCTATAAAGACTTTATAAAATGGCAAGCAAACCTTAAGGTTCTGCCACTTTTGACTATAAGGAAGTAATCTCATGTCTCTGAACCATAGAATGTACATTTTAAATGGAGAAAATAGCACTTCCTTCATTTACTTTGAGCATATTCTCTGGATTGTTGGTGAGTCTGTTTTCTACCCTGTGTTATCTTGACTGCTGTCGATAGATGACAGATAGGAAAGGATCTGGCACTGATAAGCTCTCTCACTTCTAATTAAGGCTATACTACCACAGAGAACACTGTACATGTTTGTATAAAACACAGGTCTAAATTTCTGAAGTCTGAGGGACCAGTTTTTGGCAATAGGATGCCAACTTATGTAGCACAAAGGTAGAATCCTGTTAGTCAAGGCAAGGTGTGTTCCCTGTAGCTTCTTTATCTTGAAGCATGATATTCTATATTTCCATGGAGTTTTTTGGTCTACAAGACATTTTTTTCATATGCAGTCTCACATTCATGTAAGGTAGGCTGCCAGGGTTGACTAAGTCCATTCTTATGGATAAAGAAATTGAGACTCAGATTTGAAAGCACTTGCTCTTTGGCACCAAGTCAAGTCAAGCATATATTCCCATTATACCTACACCTCATTGCTAAATCCATAGATTGGAACTAGAGGCTGGGTTTCTTTTCATCGTAGTACCTGAAGGACAGCAATCAAAGCTGGAATTCTGTTTACACTTAGTCCCTTATGCTCTCATGGCTTTAACTATGCCCTTGAAGCATGAACATTTCAAATGTAGATTCTTCAACTCCAGACTTGTCTTACTTAGTACCTGGAATGACTAAAAGCATTTCTAGTGCAGCAGATTCCAAAAGGAAAACCCCATTTTCCCTATTCAAGGCCCATTGGTCATTCTCATTTCTCATGTAGTTACATGCTGCATCTTTTCACTCACATCTCATCCACTCTAATTGTTCTGATACCATATATGACTTCTCTCCTCTTACACACCACATCCAGACTATTTATTAGCAACACCTGTTTGACTGCTCTTTTAATTATGCTCCCTAGTCTATCAACCCACATTCTGCTTCTATCAGCCTGGCCCATTTTCCCACTTACAGCTCTCACATATATTACTGTATATTTGCTCCTATATTTTGCTCTTTTGTGAGTTCATTGCTCCTATTTTCTCTCCTTTAGTCTTACCATAGGGATATTGATAAAATATGTGTCAATAAGTTAGAGGATGGACTACTAGGAAAGGAAAAAGGAACCTAAAAGAGCTAGGTAACAGGGGAGGATATGAAAGGGTACAGGGAATGTTGGTTTAGTTGGAAGTTTTCCTGTGTCCTGCCTGGTCTGTAGGCACTCAGACCCAAGTATGCTTCCTGCCTGGCTACTGGCCAATCAGCATTTTATTAAACCAGTGTACAAAAGCATTATTTCACAGCAGGTTGGATTCCAACAAAGCAGATTTTAACATGCCTGGAAATGACCAAAAAAAGCACACGTTTCTACACAATTACTATAAATTAAAATTGGAAAGTGTGTGATACTAAGTCTGATCTGTCTCTGCTTAAAAACCTGCACTCCCTCAGAGTAAAAGTCTGCACAGTAGCATTCTCCAGGTACCCATTATGTCTATGGTCCTTGCCCATCCCCAGCTATTCTTACAACTCAAAAGCCACTGTCTATCTGTTTCTGGAATGCACCATCCTTCTCCTCATGGCCTTGGCATTGACTGTTCTTTCCACCTATGTCCCTTAAGGGGGACATTTTCACCTAAGTTTCATTAGGGCTACATGCTGTATCTCTTCACTCACATCTCACTTTCACTATGAAATACATCCTGCTCACCTAGTTTATATTATAACCACATTTACTAACCCCTTGTTATGGCTTATTTCCATTAGAGTATCTAGCTTTTGAATATTAAAAAATTATCTTTCTTACTCTATTAATTTATAAAGTTCATGGCAGAAATTTGTTTTGTGTATCTCCAAAGCTTAAAATGCTGTAGAAAGGTAGTGATGTTATACATTTTTCTGGGTAGATATTTGTTGAATATAGTGATGTCAAGTTGAAAGTAAGCCAGGGAACATCACAGATGAAGAATTAATAGCACTATATCATGAGATATCTGCAAGCGCCCACACAAATTATAATTTATAGACTTGGATAACTGTCTAGGCAAAGATAGGATAATAATAAAAGATGAGCTCAAGGGGTATTTCTTAAGTGCAGGAAACTTGTAGAAATTAGTTTTGTAGCTCCAGATTCCCAGTTATTAGTCTATATAGCACATTACAGGACAGCGAGTGCCAAAGAAAATTCATATGAAGTTCATGAAGAAATGGTGGTGATCTTGTGCACAGGAAGGGTCATTAGTAACTATACATGGGCAGGTCAATGAAAAGAATGAAATAACATTGATGATAAGAGCAAACTGTATGAATTTATTCTATATTGGATACATTGACAGATATTTATCCATATTAACTCTCCTTTTCATGTAGGGTGGAAAATACTCTGTGGTAATTTTTTTGTGGTACATTTTTTTTCCAGTATAGAAATAGAAGTAACTGTAAAGTAGAACAGTTTCAGTTTTTACCTTTAGAGTGGAGATATAAATCTGGACAGCTCCACAACCCTGCTTCCTAAATTCCACATTATACCAAATGAACAGCTTAAAATTATTATAGAAAGAATATGAAATATCTTGTATTCTTAAGTAGTATTAGAATTCAGTATTTTCCACTGTTTTGAACCTATATTAAGACTAGACATTACCGTAATAGTTTAATTTCTTGTTCTGCCCCATCTTTAAAGCTCACTGTAACTTACAGATTTACATACATAGGGGAGTCAAAGTCAGGGTGATGACCGGAAGAGAGGGTGAGGACTCACCCCTCTATAGCAATAACCCCATAGTTCACCATTTTTCAGGAGAGAATGGGAAGAATGTAAAAATAAAAGGTTTTGTATATTATTCTACTGAGAATTTCAATCTTTTGGGCATGAATTTGGATGACTTTGACCTGAGGATAAAATGCTGTCAAAAGACAGGAACAGAAGTTACCTTTGAAATTTATTTGCACTGAAGAGTAATTTGTTCAGGAATTGCTCTACAGTAAATAACTCTACTAAGTGATGTATATATTTATGCCAATAAAGCAATGACTGATGTTAACTTTCATTTTTCAACTTTTTCTGAGATAATAATATAATTGTAATGTTTCTCCCTTCCCTTTTCTCACTCCAAACTCTCCCATATACCCCCCCCATTCTCCTTCAAATTCATGGCCTCTGTTGTTATTAACTGTTACTGCATGCATATATGTACATGTCTATATTACTAAATATACAGGACAAAGCCTAACATAGGCTTTTAAAAAACATAGAGCCTGTATTAGAATGACAAAGACCTATAACTATTTAATGTTGTGCTCTTTGGATTGGGTGACATAAAGTTGGAATTTTAAAACTTTATCGCTATTGAACTACTTCTTTCATCTAGTTAAAATACTAAGAATCTCTCTCCCTACCTCGCTCCCCTGCCTTCTCTTTGTCTGTCTTTCTGCCTGCCTGCCTGCCTGCCTGTCTGTCTGTCTGTCTGTCTCTCTCTCTCTTTTACACACACACACACACACACACACACACACACACACACACACACACACACATACACTCTTTCAACTGCATATCTTTGCTGAAAAATGTACAATGAACCATAATCACTGCGCTTTTAAGTGAAATTCTGCTGCAGATTAATATACATCAATCTTGGTGACTCTCTGGAATAAGAATGTTCTTAAAGAAACTGTGGTGGCACATGCCTTTAATCCCCGCACTCAGGAGGCAGAGGCAGGCAGATCTCTGTGAGTTTGAGGCAAGCCTGGACTACACAGTGAGTTCCAGGAATTGCACAAAGCTACACAGAAAAACCCTGTCTTGAAAAACCAAAAACCAAAACCCAAAAACCAAACACCAAACAAACAAACAAAAAATTGTTCTCTTAAATATACAAAGTTAAGATTGGACTCTAAGGCACATTGCAACTTAAGTTTTATGGTATAGTCTGTGTTTGTGACCAGTGACCATATATTTTCCAGTATAATTAAGTGATTGTACTAGATGATTGCAGCATGGGTTAAGGTGTTTCAGTTTGATAGAAAAAGACAATAGTGAGATAATATTCTTGGCTGATATTCCTTAAATTACTGGAAATTAGCTATGATTTTGTTCTCTAGGCTGTTTTGCTAACTTGGCAGAGTCCTTTTCTGTAACATGAACTATGTACTTCAGATGTAGTCTTCTTAGGAATGTTGGAAAGGAAGACTGAAAAGGTTTAGTACTATATCACAATCATTCACATAGTTCCTGTTCTGTACCAGGTACCATGCTAGGTCCTGGAGATATGGACATGAAGAAGGCATAACATTGACCCAGTTTGCTACTGCTCTGAAATGGGGTCTGATGGCTCTAAAATTCAATGGGAATCTCCAGTGTCTATAGAAAGCAATGCTTTTATTTCCATTCAGAAAAGGATCATGGCCAACATTCATTTAATAACTTGATCTGGGTGATTAAGGATTTTCCTACAAATTGTGGAGCTGAAAATAGCTAGAAAGATATGCTTAATATTCATAATTTTACATCGTTCATATATTATTCCAAATGTTGCCAGTATCACTTATAAATATATGATGGATATAGAAATGACTTACTGAATTCCATAGTGCTATCTGTCTGCAAAATTGTTCCCACCTGTAGAATTCATAGTTGTTTAAGCCAATCATGTTTTAATGACTTGATATATTAATAAATTAAGGTTGAGGCTCATATATATACTATTTATAGTAGGTCATGTTCATTACCTGAATCTTATATTTCTGCCAATGTACTTATGATTTTCAATTTAAAAAACAAATAAAAGGCTTCAAATTTTTTTCCTTTTATTTTATTTTACAATACCATTCAGTTCTACATATCTGCCACGGATTCCCTTGTTCTCCCCTCTCCTGCCCCCCTCCCCTTCCCCCCATCACACCCCCCATTCCTACCTCCTCCAGGGCACAGCCTCCCCTGAGGACTGAGATCAACCTGGTAAACTCAGTCCAGGCAGGTCCAGTCCCCTCCTCCCAGACTGAGCCAAGCGCCCCTGCATAAGCCCCAGGTTTCAAACAGCCAACTCATGCAATGAGCACAGGACCTGGTGCCACTGCCTAGATGCCTCCCAAACAGTTCAAGCCAATCAACTGTCTCATCTATTCAGATGGCCTGATCCAGTTGGGGGACCCCCAGCCTTTGGTTCATAGTTCATGTGTTTCCATTTGTTTGGCTATTTCTCCCTGTGCTTTATCCAACCATGGTTTCAACAATTCTTGCTCATATAAACCCTCCTCTTTCTCGCTAATTAGATTCCCGTAGCTCTACCCGGGCCCTACCCGTGGATGTCTGCGTCCAGATCTGTCAGTCGTTGGGTGGGGTTTCTGGCATGACTATTAGGGTGTTTGGCTATCCCATCACCAGAGTAGGTCAGTTCGGGCTTTCTCTCGACCATTGCCAGCAGTCTTTTGTGGGGGTATCTTTTTGGATTTCTGTGGGCCTATCTAGCACTTTGTTACTTCCTTTTCTCATGTAGTCTTCATTTGCCATGGTCTCCTATTCCTTGTTCTCCCTCTCTGTTCCTGATCCAGCCAGGATCTCCCACTCCCACAGGCTCTTCCTCCCTCGACCCTCGCCCTTCATTACTCCCACTCATGTCCAGGTTGTTCATGTAGATCTCAGCCATTTCTCCGTCATTTGGTGTTCCTCGTGTCTTTCTTGGGGTCCTGTTTTCCAGGTAGCCTCACTGGTGATGTGAGTAGCAGTCCAGTCATCCTTGTTCCACATCTAGTATGCTCCTATGAGTGAGTACATACCATATTTGTCTTTCTGAGTCTGGGTTACCTCACTCAGGATGATTTTTTCTAGATCCATCCATTTGCCTGCAAACCTCATGATGTCATTGTTTTTCTCTGCTGAGTAGTATTCCATTGTGTATATGTGCAACAATTTATTTATCCATTCTTCAGTTGAAGGGCATCTAGGTTGTTTTCAGGTTTTGGCTATTACAAACAATGCTGATATGAACATAGCTGAGCAAGTGCTCTTGCGGTATGATTGAGCATTTCTTGGGTATATGAAAAGGCTTCAATTTTTAAGGCTTCATTTTTTTAAGATTAGAGTTTAAATGTAATAGAAGAGATAGCAAGAAAATTTTAGTTATTAATAGGCTATACAATTGAGTAAAATGATCACAATGTAATGTTTAGCCTTATTCTGTTTAATATTTTACTAGTTTAGACAGAATTTTGGGGGGAATTTTCTTTTTTTCTTTTATAATTTAATTTAATTTTACATATCAGCCATGGATTCCCCTGTCCTTGCCCTTCCCCCCCTCCCCCCCAGCCCACCCCCCATTCCCATCTCCTCCAGGGCAAAGACTTTCCTGGGGATTCAGCTCAACCTGGTAGATTCAGTCCAGGCAGGTCCAGTCCCCTCCTCCAAGGCTGAGCAAAGTGTCCCTGCATAAGCCCCAGGTTCCAAACAGCCAGCTCGTGGAATAAGGACAGGTTCCAGTCCCACTGCCTGGGTGCCTCCCAAACAGTTCAAGCTAATCAACTCTGTCACTTATCCAGAGGGGCTGATCCAGTTGAGGGCTCCTCAGCTATTTGTTCATAGTTCATAGTTCCTTTTTAATATTTTATTTGTTTAGACAATATTTTGGGGGGAATTTTCTCAAAATGTCTTTGAAGTGGTTAGAGAACAATTGTGCCTTTAACAGAGGCTGGTACCTCATCTTTAGATCCCTTGCTTTGATCCAGTGCTCAGGAAAGTTTCAGCTTTTTCACCTTTCTCCTCCTATGAAACTTAATGCCTTATATTATCAGCAATAAGCATGGTACTGTTGTGTCCCCTGGTTATTTGTTCACTAGTTGATCACAGTATGTTTTTTTTCCCACTCTCTCACTATGCCTCAACTCCCTCTCTTTGGAAATACATATCTTTTAGTATGATTCTTTCCTCCCCAAACAGCTGTCCAAGGTACAAAGTGACATTAAATCAAGCCCAATTAAACAATTGTTATTACAAATACAGAGAACTGGGCCAACGCAAAATTAATATAAAAGGAACATCTGAATATTGGTGTGGTAGGAAGATAGGAAACACAAATTGTACATGTAGTCTTTGAAATATGGAATGCTAGCCAGTATTCAAATCATTTGGCATTTGATGTGATTGTTTTTCTTGACCTCACTGAGTACAAAGAACTCTGTGATGCTTAGTGATTCATTTCCCTGTCCTGTGTAGGAGTTCAGCATTTTATCAAGATCTTCACATAGGGGATCTTGGAGACTTGTAGTGGGTAACCATTCCAGCTTTGATCTGAAAGTTCCAACTCCCATTGAGGCTTCAGTAACTGTCATGCCTACAAGGTGGGGGCAAGAGAGGGCCCTGAAGACCCAAGATCTGGATGCGCCGGCTCTCTTGGTTCCTGGACCATGTACGCTGGAGGTAGACTGAGCAGAGTTTGCCAGAGAATATAGCCGGACTGTGCCATGCCTTTCCTAGACTCTGCAACCTACCTATCCCTTCACTTGTAAGTTATGCCAATAAATAAACCTCTCTTTTAACTACGTGGAGTGGCCTTAATAACTTCACCAATAGAGACTTACTTAAGCAGACTGTGCTTTCAGTGCCACTGACTCATAGGGAATTACAGAGGAAAGAAGGATGATGTTAATATAGCTCCACCTCCCAATCTGTATACCATTCTCCCTGTGATCAATAGTTTCAGATCATTGCTGAGGATTCCTGTTCACTATCTATGGTGGTATTTTATTTGTACTGAAATGTGATTTTAATTGTAAGTTAATAAATAAAGTTGCCCAGGGGTCAGAGCTATAAAAGCCATAGCAAGAGTGGGGTGGTGGTGTTGCATACCTTTAAACCCAGCACTTGGTAGACAGAGCTAGGTAAGTCTCTTTGTGTTCAGGGATACAGCCAGCATTGGAGACACACGTCTTTAAGGCCTGGAGGGCTGTACTTACAGGCAGTGATGAGGCAGTCACGTATTTGGGTTTACAACCAATGAGAAGGCAGAACAGAAAGACTATCTAAAGACAAACACACAGGAAGTAGATCTCTTTCAGAGAGGTAGGACCACTGCAGGAGGAAGGGTAATGTTTTAGCTCTGAGCTCTGTCCTCTTGGCTTTCCTCTTTACCTTGGTTCTGTGTTTCTTATTTAATAAGACAGTTGGTTACATCTACAACTATCGGAACTATGAGGAAGGAAAACATAGTCTTTTCTATCTTGAGTTCAGAGAATAGGAAAGTTGTATTATCACACTTAATTTTTGCCTTATAAGGTTTTTACCAACCTCATTAATCTTTCCAAGGAATCATTCTTTCTCATGCTAAAAATTCCAGTGATATAGAAAAGGTCTGTAGGGTCCAGGAAGAATTCATAAGAATAGTAAATACTGGAGTTCATCTAAGTGCTATTGGTAAAGAACTAGAAACTCATAAAAATTGGCAATTATGAAATAGAGTTGATGGGAAGAGATGGTGAATAACATTAAATTCCTAATAAATTGGCAAAATGGAAAATTCACCCATAGTTTCACTAGCCAAAGGGTTATATTATACACCCCTGGTACAAGATGTGGCTGAAAGTTTTTCTCTATCCCACCCAGTCCTGCAGCCATTTAGACATAAGTAAACACACAGAGGCTTATATTAATTATCAATTGCATGGCATATGTCAGGCTTCTTGCTAGCTAGCTCTTATAACTTAAATTAGACTGTTTTTATTAATCTGTGCTTTGCCGTGTGCTCCATGGCTTACTGGTCTGCTAGCATGTTGTTCCTTGGACAGCATACTGGCATCTTCCCACCTCTCCTTTCTCTTCCTGTCTATATTCTTGGATTTCTGTGCTCCTCTAAGCTGCCTTGCCATAGATCAGTGCAGATTTATTTATCAACCAATCAGCGCAACACATATTCACAGCGTACAGAAACACATATCACAGTACTACCCCTTTTCTCTCCAATAAAAAGGGAGGTTTTAAATTTAACATACTAAAATTACATATAGCAAAAAGTTATCAAACAAGAATTATAGTCACAATATCTAGTCTATTTGTATTTAGCAAAATTAAAGAAAATATTCTATCATCTATTTTATTTCTGTGAGTCTGAATTTTCATATCTAATTGATCTTTTATCATAACCAAGGAAGATTAATTATAACTATCTAGTCTTCAACTACATCAAAGACCTCAGAAGGATATAAAATTACCTAAGCAAACAGGAAGTGCATTATAAGCAACTTTCAAAAATCTAGAATGACAGAGGCAGCTGGCTGCCTGAACAGTCACCCAAGTTCCTCTGTAACATTAGCGCATCTTTCTTCAGCCTATCGGCCTAGAGTCTCTCAGTTGCTTCTCTCTGTGTCCTGCAGAATATCTGGCATTCTTCTACATGAAGCAGGAACCTGAAGGACCATCTCCCTTTGCAAAGTTCAGTGGTCACCTTTCTGTGGGTCCTGAATGTCCAGTTTATATAACATCCTGTCAAGCAGTCCAGGCAAGAGCAGTTTCTTGTCCAAACAGTCATTTTGTGCCAGAAGATAAACTCCATATAGAATGTATTCAATGCCTATCTTCCTCTTTGAACTAAATCAGTGCTGTCAGGAACAGACATGTTTCACTGACCAGAAACTCTAAGTTTTTAAAACATTTTAAATGCAATATTCTGCAGGTCTTTGATGTGTTTGTAGATTGCCTACCTAATTGAAATATATCTTTGTATAGCTATAAGACTTAACATGACAATAAGTTTGATTATCATATATGGCTAATAACTAATCTGTATTTCTCAACTATATACTTCAAATCCACTAACAAAATACCTTAAACAAGAGTAGAAATATACATATAGTATATCAAAATTAACTAAATTTGTATCAATAAACTAAAATCTATAGCAATGTACAATATTTATCTTATATTTCTGTATCATATCCCCTTTCTTCTTTTAGAAAGAGATTTCATTTATAATCAACCCCTTTTAAATAAAAATAAACATTTATAAACAATATTTTGGGAATTTGGGTATAGCTTCTCATCCTACTTCCTACTGTATGGGGGCACTGGCAATCTTATGGGGATCCTGAGAAAATTAAGGATTATGGTCAAGTCCTGACTGGAGTAGTCTGTGAGGCTTCATTGTCTGAGCCCCATAAGATTGCCACCTCTGGAACCCATTCTGTCAGCTGATTCTAGAAGGCAGTGGGTCAATGCCTCTATCAAGGAGCATGGAACCCAGAAAGGTTTTTTTTCTTTTTTCTTTTTGTCTGTATTAGCAAAAGCTATATCCACCATGCACTATCCTACACTGCTTGGAGAAGCCATTGTGTACCATAGTGGGAATTCACCATGCTGCTTAGCTCATGGCAGCTGGTGGCCAGCTTCATTTTGCAGGCAGCTGCCAGGAGATGAGTCTGCTCTGCTGCTGGCATGAGACTATGAGACTAGGAAGCCTAGTATGCTTCCATTTCTATGAATTCAGAATCATTAAGCTTTCTTAGGTCTATGTGGATCAATGTCCAATGGTGAGTGTCAAATGTAGCTGGAAGTTTCCCTATCTCCCAACCAGTCCTACAGCCACTAGACCCAAGTAAAAACACAGAGGCTTGTATTAATTATCAATTGCATGGCATATGAAAGGCTTCTTGCTAGCTAGCTATTATAACTTAAATTAACCCATTTCTATTAACCTATGTTTTGCCATGTAGCTTACAAGTCTGCTGGTATGTTGTTCCTTGGGCGTCAGGCTGACATCTCCCTGCCTCTCCTTTCCTTTCCTATCTGCTTGGATTTCCACCTGCCTTTAAGGTGACTTACCAGAGGCCAATGCAGCTTTATTTATCAACCAATAAGAGCAACATATATTCAAAGCATGCAGAAAGACATCCCACAGCAACAAGAGTACTGTCTTTGTCATTTGAATGATTTGTTCCCTTAGGGCAATAACCATTCAGGCTTAAGAGAGGATATCATATGCTGCATCTCTACTGCTCCTGACTGAATAAGAGCATTGCCTTGGATTTTGAAACCAATGTTCTTTACCTCACATTACATTGTTATTGTTGAACATGGTGTTTCAGAAATTATCTTCATTATGTTAAATAGCTGGTTACGGAGTCAGTTCCTACATATGAAATTAGTATGATGAAGTGGCTCTCTTGGCCCAGCTAAGAGGCCCGTTCTCCCCAACCCACATTCCTTTCATCATTAAGTTGTCCTGTCACAGAATACTTAATGACATTTGAAATGACCCTGCTTGGCCATTTACTTGTTTGTGATCTGATTCAGTCTGCTGCTAGACTTTGAGTTCTTTTTTTTTTTTTTTTTTTTTTTTTTTTTTTTTTTTTTTTTTTTTTTTGGTTTTTCGAGACAGGGTTTCTCTGTGTAGCTTTGCGCCTTTCCTGGAACTCACTTGGTAGCCCAGGCTGGCCTCGAACTCACAAAGATCCGCCTGCCTCTGCCTCCCGAGTGCTGGGATTAAAGGCGTGCGCCACCAACGCCCGGCTGACTTTGAGTTCTAAGAGAACAAAAAATTACTTTATTCTGATTTTTAAACCATATCTCACATTCTGACCAGTTCTGAACATAAGAAGTAGGCCTTGAATAAGGCTATATTAGGAGTTTGTAAGAATTTAATAATTTTCCTTCCTCAAAGAATGCCATTTAAATAAAACATATTAAATAGGACAATGATTTTTATCATATAATTATAAACTTACCAATATGGGTTGTGTACTAGGGCTACACATTTAGAGAGTATCAAAAAGATGTAGCTTGTCTTCAAAGATCATATAATCTAGTAAGCAGAGAGACATGCAAGCAAAAATGAAGCATGGAACAGAAAGTAACACATTTGAAGTCTTGGTAAATCATCTCTGTTGCTACTGGAATCAACTATGGATATTTCAAAAACATTATATGCCCAAGAGAAGCCAGAGATTGAAGGTCAGTTACATATTATTTTAATCTACTCATTAGAGATATTTAAAATTTGTAAATGTAGAGATAGAAATTAGCCCTCAAATGTTGAGAGGTGATGAATTAGATAAAATGGAGAGCAACTATTAATACGTATGAAATATAATGGGCTTGGTAACTGTTTTGGAATTTGGTAATGGTGATTTTTTTGTATACCCTTGTATTTTATATCTCAGGCCAATTAAATCCAAATCATTGGGACTGGAAGATAGGCATTAACATTTTAAGACAAGTTTTGACATGAAATTCACATACTATATAACATACTCATGTATTATATAAGATTTTGTTCCTATCATCATTTGGGTATATGCCCAAAATTTGTTTAGCGGGGTCTTGAGGTAGAGTCATTCCCAATTCTCTGAGAAATCACCATACTGATTTCCCAAGTGACTGTACAAGTTTGTGCTCTCACCAGCAGTGGAAGGATGTTTTCCTTGTTCCATATCCTCTCCAACATAAGCTGTCATCAGTGTTTTTTATCTTAGCCATTCTGATAGGTGTAAATAAGATGGTATCTCAGTGTCATTTTGGTTTTGCTTTTCTCTGAGAGCTAAGGATGTTGCACAATTCTTTTATTGTATCATGACCATTTAAGATTCTTCTGTTGACAATTCTCTGTTTAGATCTGTACCCATTTTTTAATTGGATTATTTGGTATTTTCATGAGTTCTGTGTATATTTGGGAGATAAGCCCTCTGTCAGATGTGGGGCTGATTCCCATTCTGTAGGCTGCCATTTTATTTTAGTGGCAGTGTTCTTTGCCTTACAGAAGCTTTTCAGTTTCAGGAGGTCCCATTTGTTAGTTGTCAATCTCCGTGTCTTTTGCTACTGGTATTACATTCAGGAAATTGTCTCTTGTGCCAATGCATTCCAGGCTATTTCCCACTTTCTTTTCTATCAGGTTCAGTGTAACTAGATTTATGTTGAGGTCTTTGATCTACTGAACTTGAGTTTTATGCAGGGCGATAGATATGGATCTTTCTGGATAAGTAGGCATAAAGTAAAAGATAACTAGGGTACAATCCACAGCCCCAGGTAGTATAGGTAACAACAAGGGTCCAAAGAGGGACACATGGATTTCTATGGGAAGGGGAAATAGAAGTGATCTCCTGGGTAAACTGGAGGTGGGGAGGAGGGGAGGGGATGGGAACATGAGGGATAGGGCTGGGCCCATTGAGAGTGAGACAGAGGGGGCAAATAAGGAAAGAGATTTCTTGATGGGGGTACATTTTGGGATTAGGGAGAAACCTGGCATGAGGGAAACTCTCAGGAATTGGACCCCAGCTAAGACTCTTAGCAATAGTGGAGAGGGTTCCTGAACTGGCCATATCATGTAATCAGATTGGTGACTACCCTAATTGTCACCAGAGTGCCATCATCCAGTAACTGATGGAAGTAGATGCAAAGATCTATACTCAAGCCCTGGGCAAGCTCCAAGAGTCATGTTGAAGAGAAGGAGGGGTTGTACAAATTAGGGGGTCAAGGTCATGACATTGTGTGGTGGTATTCTAATTGTACTGAAATGTGATTTTGATTGTATGTTAATAAATAAAGTTGCCCGGGGGTCAGAGCTATTAGAGCCATAGACAGAGTGTGGCGGTGGTGGCACACGCCTTTAATCCCATAGATCTCTGTGTGTTCAGGGATACAGCCAGCATTGGAGACATATGCCTTTAAGACCTAGGGGGCTGTACATTCAGACAGTGACGAGGCAGTCATGTGTTTGGGTTTACAACCAATGAGAAGGCAGAATGACTATGAAACAACTTACACACAGGGAAATAGCTCTCTTTTGGGAAGCTAGGACCACCGCAGGAGGAAGGATGTGATTTTAGCTCTGATCTCTGATCTCTTGGCTTTCTCTTTTACATTGATTCTGTGTTTCTTATTTAATAAGATGGTTGGTTACATCTACAACATTGGAATCCACAGAGACAACTGACCTGCCTGGGCTCCTGGGAGCTCATGGACTCTGGACCAACATCTAGGGAGCCTACATGAGACCAACCTAGGCCTGCTTTGTGTGTGTGACAGTTGTGTAGCTTGGTCTGCTTGTAGGGTTTCTAGCAGTGGGATCAGGACCTGTCCCTGGCATTTAAGCTGACTATTGAAAACCCATTCCCCAAGCTGGGTTGCCTCACCCAGCATTGATGCAGGGGTAGGAGCTTGGCCTGCCTCAACTTGATAAGCCATGCTGTGTAGGTGCCCATGGGAGGCCTGCTACTTTTGAACAGAGACGAACAAAGAGAAGATGGGACAGCACAATGCAGAGGCAGGGGGAGAGAATAGGAGGAGATGAGGGAGAGGAAGCTGTGATTGGGATGTAAAATAAATGAAAAATTTAATTAATAAAAAAGAAAGAAAGCAAAAAGTAACATTTGAGGACATAAGCTCCCAGGTTACAAAGAAGTTTTGGGAAAGAGGGTTTCTAAGTGGAAAGAAGAGAAAGGAAAGAAACCATGAGTTGGATGCAAATTTGGCCTACTGAGAAACAATAAGGAGACTGGTAGAACCATGCAGGAGTATGCTATGGAATAATGCTTTTGTACACCAGTTTAATAGAATGCTGATTGGCCAGTAGACAGGCAGGAAGTATAGGCAGTATAAGAGCTAATCAGTAGTAAGCCTGACCTAATGGCTGAGCAGTTTTAATTAATATAAGCCTCGGTGTGTTTACTTGGGTCTGAGTGGCTATGGACTGGGTGAGACCCAGGAAAACTTTCAGTTACAGGAGTAGGCAAAAGAGGTTAGCAGGGCATTGCCAAAAGCAATTCACAGTTATAGGGTATGTACTTGATGGCTGACTACACTTTGTATTAAAAATAAAGCCAAAATTTGTTGGGAGTCAAGTAGATTTTCCTCATTGACCAATAATAAATATCATTTTATTTTTTTCCATGGGCACTTTTTGCCTGATTCAAGTGTACTTATGTGGATAAGGCCTGATGTTAGTTTTCTCTGTCTAATTTGATGTGGTTCACATTCAGTAATGGCAGTGATGTTCAGTTTAATATACTTCATTTGTCTTTTAAACATTGTGTGATTTTACCTTTGGTGATATTGTGTTCCCCAAAATATTGTGCACCCTAATAAATTTATCTATGGTCAGAGAACAGAACAGCCACTAGATATAGAGGTCAGAAAATGGTGGCATTCACACCTTCAATTCTAACCTTCTGGAGGCAGAGATCCATCCAGATCTCTGAGTTTAAAGCCACACTGGAAACAGCCAGGCATGGTGACTCACACCTTTAATCCCACAAAGTGAGCCTTTAATCACAAGAAGTGATGGCAGAAAGCAGAAAGGTATATAAGGCATTAAAACCAGGAACTAGCTGGCTAAGCTTTCAGGTTATTGAATAGCACAGTTCAACTGAGAGGCATCCAGTCTAAGGAAACAGGATCAGCTGAGGAACTGGCGAGATGAGGAAGCTGTGGCTTGTTCTGCTTCTCTGATCTTCCAACTTTAACCCAATAGCTGGCTCCAGGTTTGTTTTTATTAACAAGACCTTCTAACAATCTGTGTTACATATACCTAATAATAATTCTAAGAATTATTATACACTGAATGTCTGCCATGAACCTAATATTTTATAGTTGTAATCATTTAATCAACTCAATAAATGTGGAGTAGGTGTTGTCATGTCCAATTTTCAGGTGAGCATTCTTAGACTCAGGATGATGTCCACCTTGGCTGCTGATCTTCTTAAATAGTCTGATTCCATGACACTATTATTTCATAAGTTTTATCCTTAAGATTTTATCTTGAAGGAAAATTTCTTGGATCTTGACAGTTTTTCTTCTCAGGTCATAGAACAATCTGACATCTTAGACAGCAGGGATATCTTGCTTTCCTTGATCCTCTCTATTACCATGCATTATATCATCCCCTCCTCTAATGAGGATTTATATATACTTTATATATTCACTATATCTTTTCAGGAATTAATGTGCATTATATCTAGAACATACAAAATTCAATATCATTGTCATTATAAATCACCTGTTCTTATAATGTCTTTTGCCTAGCAATTCTGACAGTCTACCTTTGTTATACATTGTTTTTCTCAAAATAAATTTTAAAGTACTTTTCATTTCACCATTCTTCTATACAATTTGGAGATATTTGGCATTTTTATTGCTTCTTTTAACACTGGTATAATTTTCCTCTATGCAGTTGACACCACCTGTTGATATTGCTCTTTATCAAATAACCCTTTAAATAATTTTCTCTTTATTATACAGGTTATATGGCACTGAATCATCTTAATCACATGCACAAGTATGAGTGTGTGAAGTAAAGCATTTTTGAAAACAATATTATATTTTATTCTTCTAGCTGATAATATCCTAAGATACCCTCCAATAACATCAGCCATAAAAATCTGCGAGTTTCAGTCACAGGTTTTCAAAGACAATACTTGCTGGACTATAGATGTTCTTCGGCCCTCAAGGAGACAGTGACCTTTGGAATTTCTAAATTTATTTTCTATTTTTACTTAGTCATAAAGAAAAATTTGTGATTCTGGGGATCAAATTCATGGATTTTGGCATGCTAGACAGTCACACTACAACACTATATCCTTAATCTCCAAAATTCTTTTTATATGATGAAAGACCAGCCACACAAAATTAGGATCTATACAGGATAAAACAGTCCAAATGCTGACATATATGCAGAGCTAGAGCTATAGGAAGGAAATGATAGGAAGAAAAAATGATGTAGCCCCTTTGGAAGAGTCTCCCATTTCCCCAAAGAGTGGAGACAATCCAAATGTCCATCAAATGATAAATGGATAAAGCAGTGATACACACCCATGCACATGCACATGCACATGCACACGTGCGCGCACACACACACACACACACACACACACACACACACACATACATACAGCATGACTGTTGGTTTTTGGGGGAACAAATTGGTCCAAATCAAGAGCCATTCAATTCCAGCACTAAAGAATTACATGTATTTTTTACACAGCTGAGATTGAAGGGTGTATTTCTAGCCTCTACATTTCTAGTCTCTATATGCATGTCCCAACTCAGTCTCAAATATTTTATGCAATAAGAGCCAAAAAAAAATCTTCTTCTGTCGTACTTACTCATCTTGACCATTACAGATTACGTGGAAGATGTGTCCTTTCAGGCATAGTGTACATCCTTCTTGGTAGCCAGTGATGTCCATTCACCTCTTGGAGTCTCCCATGTTGTACCTGTTTTGCCTTTACTACTGTGGTGTCAGTCTGGCTTGAATGCACTCTGGGTTTCACATGTTGAAGTAATTCCTCATTGTGAGATATTTAAGAGGTCAGAAATTTCAACTGAATATGGTGTTTAGAGATGAATTCTTTGGGGGTGAATTTGATAACTTTAGTGTTACAGCCACATGATAGAATTCTGGTGGGTTTTCAGGAAGACAGAGAAAGAGGAGAGAGATGGAGGGAGAGAGAGAGCGAGAGAGAGAGAGAGAGAGAGAGAGAGAGAGAGAGAGAGAGAGAGAGAAGAGAGCACACAGAGGGTATAGACACACATGCTGTCCTTCACCATACAAAGCTTTATTACCATGGCACTGTTATCTGAACCCTGGATTCATCAGGAACCATCAGTTCAAGCTCCCTGCCTCAGCTTTTCCTCCTAGCTTATCTCCATTCCTTTGAATCTCAATGCTGACCCTAACCTTGCTACCTACCAGGGATGCCATATCCACCACATATAGCAAGGACATAGATAAGATAGCACTTTTTTCTCTCTTCCCCTTTTTCATTCCAGGCACCCATATCACTGTCAACCTCTAGACCAAGTCTAGATTCCCACATCCTGTGCCTAGATCTAGTTTAATGAATTCCTAGTAAATTACCTGAAGTGTAGTCCATCTCCATCTCCTTACAATAGAAAATGTGCTAAAGCACCTATTTCACTGTCCTCTGTAGACACTAACTCCTCTAAAAGAGAAAGGGTTCAGCCATCCATTCTATATCTTATTTTGTTTGACCCTCCCTGACTTTGTATAGCATCTTTCTCTTTTTTTGTCATCTAGAAGCTGAAACCCCACTCCTTTCTCATGTCTTCCATGTTGTTGTTGCTTGCTTACATATCTGTAGCCCTCTCTGTGAAAGCAACTCACCACTTTCACAGGAAAGTCAGCTGAAAGTTTCATAGCTTGGCATCAGGGAGGTACTCAGTGCAGAGGTCAATCATTCTGACAAAGATATGGATCTTGCATTCAGCACATGGATTACCTATGTTAAATGAAGGGAACAAAAGCAACTAGTCCTTAAGGGTACTGTGAGATTTCATGAGTTTGTATCATACAATGTTCAGTACGTTCTGGGCTATGTACTCTGATATCTTAGTGGATGCACACTGAGAGGCTTTCCAGTGGCTGTAACTTTGCATGGCTGATAGGCTGAGGCCTGAGGCAGAGTGAATGATCAAGGTGAAAATACCCTTCAACTGAACTGATTCAAAATCTCCCTCTCACTTAAGATCTAACAGTGCAGATCTTAAAACCCAGATCTTACTCTCTTGCTTGTCACAGTATTTGTGTACTGGTTGAAACCTCACTCACATCTGATTAGATACCTCAAGAAAGCATATTTTCTTTCCCTGACGTTCCTGGCCAGAAATAATTCTCACATCATTCTTGCTGTCTTTTCTCCTATCATACTCTCCAAAATAAATTCATTTTATTTTTCTGCACATCTGGTTCATATCAAACTTCTTTGCTTTCTGAGGATTTAATTATGGCAAAAATGTGCTAAGAGTTGATCCTAGTTGAATTAGTGACCAGTATCCCCAGGAGCCTTGAAGAGGTGATGCTGCGGGCATTAACAACTTTCTTTTTTTTCTTTTTATTCTTTTCTTGGTTTACATTTTCTTTCTCTCCCCCTTTACCTTACTGCTGTTCAATCCTGTAGGAGAAATTGAGCAGATAATATCAGCTCTACTGACAGATGGGGGAAGTTGTAGAATGACACATTGCTATTGCTGTTTGAGGCATAAAAGGGCAAGAACTTGGATTACAAGTGAAAATGCTACCTCTTAGCCCATGGCCTTTTCACTTTGTCTAAACCATATTGATTTCAAATAGAGTATCATGGATGACAGCAGTAACCATCACCTACTCACCATGTAAACTTGAGAAATGTGATTTTTAGCCTTAGTATCCCATTGGTGAAGAAGGGTATCCTGTGAGTGCTCACTAGTACTTGCTTACAGTGCTGTATATCCTCATTCTTTTTCCCTCTCCATATTTCCCATTTGTTTGTTCAGAAATCAGTTATATGCCAAAAGAGATAATAAAGTTCTTTTATAAGCTGCCATTTCATTCATTTCATAAAGCAATCTTACAAAGAAGGCCTGTTTTACATATTATGGTCTAAGGGTCGGAAAGCTTAAATAACTTAATGTAAGATGCCTTGGAAGAACTTTGACATTTTCCTGTTGATTACAGTATTTGTGCTCTTTTACTTTTAGCATTCCACTTTCTACATGAAGGGGATGCATTTCTATGGTCCACAGCATATGCATACACACAAAAACCCACTAAATAAGTAAAACAAATTCTTAAAAGCAGAAACTAATCCAATTTACAGACAAATAAATAAGGTACAGGCAAATTGGTAATGTCATGTGTAGATATTGATATGAGATGAGTCCCTTGTTAACTTAGAATTAATTAAAGGCAATAGATAATTTTCATGACTAGGATCTGCCAAATCCTATTGTTGTGCAAATAGCACCAAAACAAAAGATTTGGGATTGAATAGGACAGTGAAAGAAGTTGATTTAGCTCCCAGTTGAGAACAGTGGACCAATGCCTGACTTCCTGATGATGAACAGTGCTGCTGAGAACTGTGGCAGGCAAGGTCTTAGAGAATAAGATTGGCTTTTCAGTTCTTTCTGTCTGAATAACCAGCCTTTTCAGCAATGGGAGCTTCATAAAGATGTAATGAAGTTAGAAGCCAAGAAGATGCAAGATAAGATTTTCTAGATATTTTAAAACTCAAACTAGAATTGATTTAAAGCTAAAGTGAAGATGTCAAATGTCTGGAACTACTTTGTCCATAGTGATAAGGTGCCTTCTAAGCTGAAGGGTATTATCTTTGATTTGTTGATTGACCAGTGGTACAGGGGTGCTTAGAATGACAGGGGATACATAGAAGGATATGAACACAGAGTGTATGTTTCTGGGAAGAGTTTTTTTTTGTAATTTATTTGCTTTTTCATAAATGGTTTGTTACTGGCAGAGAGAGAGAGACAGAGACAGAGAGACAAAGAGAGACAGAGATAGAGATAGAGATAGAGAGAGAGAGAGAGAGAGAGAGAGAGAGAGAGAGAGAGAGAGAGAGAGATTGAAGACTGAGGAGACATGGAACCTGCCTGGAAAGAATTAGAACACAAACATAGCCCCAGAAGATACTTAGCAATCATAAAATATATTAGATGTTTAAACAAAGTGATTCTCAGATATGTGTCATATGAATTATAGGTAGCCATGATTACTGATGACTGTTGACCTTGACTTTAATAGATGTAACATTAGAAATGAATAAACTCACCAAAGTCGGGTAAGAAGCACCATGTATATGTACATGTGAGCATATTGCTAGAGATGGAGGCTCCAGCTCTCATCAACTCTTAGAGAAGGTCCTTGACACATGTCCTCATGGTTATGAATCAAATGAAGGATAATCATTTATAAAATGTTTGAGCTTCTAGAGTGATAATCCTTTCAATGCTTGACACCTATCTTTTATAATATTTTTTTCCATCTTTCTCTTTTTGATAAGGCTAAGTTCAGGATAATGCAATCAAATCTGACTGCATCAGAGTTAAGAAGTGAATCTGGGAAGTAATTCGAGAAGATCCACTACAAAAGGTCTCTTTCCAAATGCAATTTAGCTGATCTGATCTGCACCTGACTCCTAAACTTGTATTCAGGAAAAAGGCTACTTGGCTAGAAGGCATGGACAAAAGGGCTGAAGCTGACCACATAATTGAGTATCAATTTTACATGCAAAGCAAGGGATTTCCCCTTTGATTGTGTAAGACACTATAAATAAGGAAAGCCACTGCCAGACTGAACAGTTCATGAACTATTTATTATTACAAAGTGGGCAGAATAAATTGACTGACCTGGTGGGTTAATCAGTATTCTGAGCAATGACTTCATTACATGACAATTCAGTTCCCAATATTTACATAGATCTTGCCTTCATTAATAATATAAATATTTCTTTAAAATAACATTTTGAAATTGAATGCAGAACCATAATAAGATTGTTCCTTTCCCAAAGTGCTAGCAATTGAGTCTCACTCATACTTGTACCTTGCCAGAGTCTCTAGCTTTTATAAAAGCTCGAAGTTTCTTTTGGCATCACTTAGAAATCTCCAGGAACAGACTTGGATTTGAAACAGAACTAAGAATAATTTGGACTCCAAATAGTGCCCTTGAGTTTTTCAATGAATTCCCAGTAGGAGCCTGATCCTAGTGTAGGAAAGCCCTCAGTTATGGATAGATGTGCTTCTGGGAGTCAGTGTGTAAATTAGGGCCACATATATAAACAGTGAAGTGTAAATTAATTTCTAAACAGTCTTATTAAATAAAAAACACAGAGCCAAATACAGGGGTAATAGCCAAAGAGATCAGAGAAATAGCAAATAGCAATGACTAGCTTTAGCTTACCACGATGTTGTAGCTTCCCCAGAGAGGGACCTTCTTCCTGTCTAACCTGTGCTTTTATTGCCTTCCTGTTCTGCCTTCTCATTGGCTCTAAGCCCAGCCACATGACTTCCTTGCCACTACCTGTCTATACAGACCTCCTGGTCTTTATAGTTGGGATTAAAATTGTGTGTCAACATGATTGGCTATGTTCTTGACCACACAGAGACTCTGCCTGCTATGTGATCAGATTAAGGGCATGTGTTACCACCACCTGCCTTCTGTTTATGGCTCACTATGTCACCTCTGATCTCCAGGCAACCTTTATTTATTAACATACAAATAAAATATCACATTTCATCATAAATAACACATCACCACAGTGAAGATTTTAATTAACACAGTATAGCCACTATTGCAAAATAACTTGTTGTAATATGAATATTCATTTTGGAGTATAAATCCCACCATTGGTATTTAATGTAGGTACTGATCTTATGAGTTTGTTTAAACTGAATTCTATTTGCATGTGAGTCCATGGTGCTGCTAGTTACTGTCTTCATGTGTTTAGGTTGAGTGGGTGAATATTTTCACAGAGCCTTTCTAATTTTTAAAGTTGGAAGCAGATTGTCTTGGTATATGAAGGGTAAACTGTGAAAATTGAGCACACATGTAAAAAATAGTATTACAATAAAATAAAATATGTTATAATGTTAAAATAAGATATTCCTAATTATTAATTACTTGTACTGTAATCTCGTCAAAAACTAAGCTCTTTATGAAAGTGACTATAATTAATATGAGTCCTTCCTGCCAAGCATTTCTAAGTGCTGAGGATTTTCCACAGAGTATTGAAGTAAACTGACCAATTGTCTAATTGAGGTCTCCTATATCCATTCCTCTAAGGAGACATTAGCCTTTATTTCCTTCAAATGGGTCTGTTAACAGCAGAGATTTCAAGGAGCTCTTGATTGACAAATATTTACTGTGTCTGACTTAACCTCTTAAGATGTTAAACAAGTGATACCTAAACAGGAGCATGTGTCATAATCCTCAGGAGGGCAAAGTAAGAAGTAGGGACTGTAGATGTAACCAATCATCTTATAAAATAAGAAACACAGAACCAATGAAAGAAGAAAGCCAAGACATCAGAGCTAAGAGCCTTACCCGCCTGCTGCAGCTAACCTCTTAAGCAAAGAGACCTTTCAGAAAGAGAGCTACTTCCTGTCTGTTTGTCTTTATATAGACTTTCTGTTCTGCCTTGTCATTGGTTGTAAAACCAACCACATGACTGCCTTGTCACTGTCTGTTGTACAACCCTCCAGGTCTTCTATGGTATTGAGATTAAAGGCATGTGTCTCCAATGCTGGCTGTATCCTTGAACACACAGAGATCTACCTAGCTCTGCCTACCAAGTACTCGTATTAAAGGCGTACACCACCAGCGCCCAGCTTTAGCTATGGCTCTAATAGCTCTGACACCCGGGCAAATTTATTTATTAACATACAATTAAAATCACATTTCAGTACAAATGAAAAACCACCACATTTCCCCTTTTCTATTTTAATAAAGAGAAAAAAGGAAAAAGGTTATAACTAACATAAGAAAAACTATATACAAAAATACAATAACTATATTCAATGTATATAAGTAATAAATACCTAAACAATGTCTAGTCCATTTGTATTTGACAAATTCAGAAAAAATAATTCCATTATGTATCCTATTTTGGTAAGTCTAAAATGTATCTAATTTAATTTCTATCCTAATTAATCTTCAACAATAACTAACTAATCTTCAACTCCCTCAGAGACCCAAGAAGGAAATAATATTAGCTAACAAAAATGAAAACTGAAAGTGCATGCAAGCAACTTCCAAAAATTTGTGAGCTGACAGAAACAGCCAGCTGCCTGGACAGTCACCTGAGGTCTCTCCACAATGTTGGGTCATCATCTTCAGCATTATTTAACAATAACAATTTCAATATATATAATTTGTATACAATATAAAACAATCCAATTCAATGTAAAGTATTTAAAACTAGTAATTGTCTTTTCTTTAAAAAAAAACAAGAACCTTGAATCTAATCTCCTTTGCTTAGACTTTATCCTATTCATTGACAACAACTTGTAACCAACCCCCATAAACAATGAAAATTATTCCAGACCCAAAACCCATTAAAAAGACCAAAACACCACCTGCCCCACACCACCTCTTTGGAAATGTGGGCGTCATATTCTTAAAATTGCTTCCTGCTGGGCATGGAATGCTATATTTATCCTGAAAGAAAAAGTTTAGGTTAATTGTCAAATTCTAGGAAAGGTAACTATATCCTTCGTTATCCAGTCTGTGTATAATGCCAAAGTTGAGGGTTTATCTCAAGTCCTTATTCAAGTAGTCTTTGAGACTGGATCATCTCAGCTAGTCATCTCAAAATTGCTCTAAACAACTTGTAGTTCAAAGCTGATCTGTAGATGATGTTTGTGAGCTTAGTGATATTATTATTGTCCACGTGGAATTGTTGTTGATGTGGGGCCCAATCTTCTTTCTGGAGACTTCAGTTGATGTTAGGCCTGGCCGTGATTTCCTGCAGAAAACTGATAAGAGACTTGAACACAAAGACATATATATGCAGCTAATTGAAGCCTTTTTTCTAGAATTAGTTAGTACTCTATATGACCTTATATCTTAACAAAGTTTAAAATGTATATATCTATATTTATATATGTTAATCTTTTAAATTTTGATATAAAATTCATACTTTAAAAAAAGTTTAAAGAATCAGAATAGAATCAAAGAGTTGAGATTAGTAATACAATAGTCCCTTGGCTTTTCTCCTGTCTCATAGCAGAAGGTGGCTCTTTTCTTCTGGCATGATACACTGAGTTTGCATTTTCCTTTTAACAATATGCTTGAGTTTAAAGAAGGAGAAAGCCATTCTCCAACTCCAAAGTCAGCTTTAAATTTTAATTGAACTGGGACTATTAGAAGACTAATAGTGTTAAATTTCATTAGAGAAGGGCAGAAACAAACATTTAGGAAGACTTATATAAAAATTTTTTTTAGATTATATACCCATATGCCAGTTCACTCTGTTTCTTGGGATAGATGATTTGTCCCTTTTCTTCAGTTGTCTCATTTGTCCTATGTTCTTCAGATTCCTTAACCTTCATTCTCCTAAAAGACAAAAACAGAACCCCTTCCCTAAGACTAATTTTGGGGATGTCCCTTTTTTGCAAGTTATTATTTGATTAAATAAAAAGGTATGTGTTACTGGTATAAGTTAGATTAAATTGGATGCTCATGCTGGTTGATGAACTATCACCTCCTCTAATTAAGAGGTCTCTCTTGTTCAAATTGAACCTTTATCAATTTTTATGATACCCACAGCTTATCTTCTACTGTAGAAACAAAAGCAAAACCTTGCCCCCCAACGTAACAGATATCCTAGTTTCTATTCTGAGGTCAGCACATCCTTAAAGTATATAGGCTGACTTAATTCTGTAGTTTTTTTTTTATTTTCCAATGTCTCTCTGCAGCTGTTGTTCCTTTCTCATTGGCATTGACAAAATTTAAAATTAATAGAGCATTTTACAGTCTATTTCTGGGGGGTTTGTTAGCCCTTTTTGTTTATTTATCATATCCTTTAGAGTTCAGATTGAACTTTTTATAACCGCTTGACCTGTAGGATTATGTGGTATACCTCTGATATGCTTTATATTGTAATAAGCAAAAAACTGTTTCATTTTAACAGAGACATATGATGGAGCATTGTCTGTTTTAAATTGTGCAGGTATACCCATGATGGCCATAACTTCTAGCAAATGAGTGATTACAGAATCAGCTTTTTCAAAAGGCAAAGCAGTCACCCATTGAAATCCTGAATAAGTATCGATGGTATGGTGTACATATTTTAATTTTACAAATTCTGCAAAGTGAAACATGTCCATCTGCAAGATTTCATTCCTCTGGGTTCTCTTTGAGTTAAATCCTGCTGGTAATGGCATTTGATTGTAGAAGGAACAAGTAGGACATTTCTTTACTATTTTTTACGTACCACTTCCAATGGCTGTTGTACAAAATGTTGGCAGAGTTGGACTATTCAACATTCCCTGTGGGAGGACCCTCCATTGAAATCTTTTAACAGTTAGACAATTATTATAAGTAGGCACTGTGAAGGCAAATCTTTCTGTCTTTTTCTTGTAAGGGTATTGAAAAGAAACAGTCTTTTAATCAATAATTATGAGAGGCCATTCTTTTGGTAACAGAGTAGGCAAAGGCATCCCAGATTTTAGAAAGCCCATTGGCTGAATTATTTTATTAATTGCTCTAAGGTCTGTTACCATTCTCCATTTACCAGATTTCTTTTTATTAACAAATACAGGAGAATTCAAAGGGCTGGTTGATTCTTCAATATGCTGAGTATTTAACTGTTCTTCTACCATCTCTTCTCAAGCCTGGAGTTTCTCTGTTGTTAAAGGCCATTGCAGAATCCATACAAGCTTTTCTGTTAACCATTTTAAAGGTAGAGCTGTTGGTGTCTTTGGACGATTATCAGTTGTTGTGCCCTGTTCTTGTATAATATGGATGGCTGGTGACCACTCATTAGAATAATACCTTCTAATATTTCTCTCAGAAACATTTGCTAGTTTATGATTTCTCTCTGAGATTGGAGGGATGTTAATCTGAGTATTCCATTGTTGCAACAAGTCTCTACCCCCACAGATTCATAGCTATGTTAGGCACATATGGTTTTAGTTTTCCTCTATGTCCTTCTGGGCTTATACATTTGAGCCATCTTGCACTGTGTTTCACTTGAGACAATGTCCCACTTCCTAACAGTTTAATGTTTTCCTCCTGAAGAGGCCAAGTTGGATGCCAAATTTCTAGTGCAATTATGGTAATGTCCGTACCTGTGTCTACCAGACCAGACAACAAAACACCATTTATTTTTATTGTTAATTTTAGTCTTTGTTCATTAATAGAAGTTTTCCAAAAAAAATTTCTTTTATTTTCTCCTGAATTTTCTATTCTCTCTTTCATCATCCTGAGCAGCCTTGTTTTTTCCAATAGGTATTCGGTTATTTAATTGCTCTGAGTAGGGGTTTCCTCTATGACTGTAGTAAAGGTTTGAACTGGATTTGCTATGGGGGCCTGCATGAGGTCCCTCTGGGAATTTCCCAAAGACTGAGGCAAAGGATTATCTTGCCTGTCCCTTGTTGATCTACATTCATTGGTCCAGTGTTTTCCCTTTCCACACCTTCTGCATACTCCAGAAGGAAAGGACATTCTGTTGCCATTGTTCCTTGAAGAAACATTGTTTCTGGCAATGACCTGTTTACAGTCCCTTTTCAAATGTCCTTGCTTTCCACATCCAAAACATCTAACATTCCTCAAACCTTTTGAAATTGCTTCTCCTACCCACATATCATCATGTTCATGAGCCTCAATATTAACCATGTGTCTAATCCAATCTTCCAAAGGTGCAGATCTTGCCTTTAAAGCCTGATTATTCTTTTGCATGCTCCATTCGCATTCTCAAAGGCCAAGGATTCAATTACTATCTGACTAGCTTCTGAATCCCGAACCATCCTCTTTACTGCTGAAGGCAGTCTTTGTAAAAAATCTGTGAAAGATTCTTTTGGGCCTTGTATAACTTTTGTAAATGACTCAGTTTGTTTTTCTGGTTCCTCAACTCTGTCCCATGCACACATGGCTGCCGTTCGACATAAAATTAGGTTTTGGACATCTTATAAACATTGTTTTTTTTTTTTTTTTTTTTTTTTTTTACTGAAGCATATTGCTCTTCTCCAATAAGCTGATCCTGACAGACTTATATTCCTTTATACCTCCATTGTTTTTCTATGTTTTTAGCCTCATCCTTGAAGCAAGGAAACCACTGGAGCCTTTGACTGGGTTCCAGAATAGCATGTGCCAGCTCCCACCAGTCCTGTGTTATAATCATATTATATGTTGAGCAAGAGTTTAACATTTGCTTTATATATGGGGAATGCATGCCATAAGATACTATTGCCTCCTTAAAACTTCATAAATCTAACATTTCAATTGGAGCCCAAATATTTTGTGTAGTCATTTGTTTAGGCAGCTGCTGTATGGTTACTGGATAAATTAAGAGTGACTGTGTGAAAATAGGCTTTCTTTCTGTAACCTTATGATCCAATCTTGAAACAACTTCACTGTTAATTTCTCCTGCCTGAATTTGAATATCTTTATAATTCATTTTGACAGGTTTAAGAAGTTTTTGTAAAACTGTTATCCTGGCACTTAAATTGACTATCTTTTTAAATCGCAAAATGAGGATAAGCATAGTAATAAACTGCATAATTCGATCAACATTAATCTCATATAGTTGTTCCAATGTCAGACTGCCTTAAATTTCAAACAAAGCCCAATTTTCTTCCAATGTATACATAAAACCCATTTTTTTAATGTGGAAAAAATTCTCTTTTAAATAGTTTCTTTTAAAATATTTGATATCTTATTTGACTTACCATGTCTGTGTAGAACAGTAGAAATCTGAGCGAATTTCAAAACAGCCACCTAGTGCCCAAGGTGTGAATCCAGAGAGAGAGAGAGAGAGAGAGAGAGAGAGAGAGAGAGAGAGAGAGGAGAGAGAGCAAGTATAGCCACAAATTCTGGCTAAGAGCTGAAATCCAGCCATGTGTTCCCGCTTGAGCCAAGTCAAGCACTTGCTCTGGCTTCCTTAAGGTCTGACCACATGTGTTGGCTTTACAGGCAGGTGGCCTGTTCAGCAGAGCAGGCCTGAGTCTTTTGTAGCACCTGCTTTAACCAAGTAGCTTCAGCTGTGCTTAACTGCTTGGGGCTACAGTCAGTTCGGCTTGAGACCAAGCTGACCTGGGCACGGGCTAGGGTGCCGCCCCCCCCAGGCTAGGAAGCTGACCACCCAGGCGGGAAACCAGATCTGCCGCCAGGCCCAGTCAAGCATTTTTTATTTTTTTATTTTTTTTATTTTATTTTACAATAATATTCAGTTCTACATAACAGCCATAGATTTCCTTGTTCTCCCCCTTCCTGCCCCCCTCCCCTTCCCCCCAGACCACCCCCCCACTCCCACCTCCTCCAGGGCAAAGCCTCCCCCAAGGACTGAGATCACCCTGGTAGACTCAGTCCAGGCAGGTCCAGTCCCCTCCTCCCAGATTGAGCCAAGCATCCCTGTATAAGTCCCAGGGTCAAACAACTAACTCATGCAATGAGCCCAGGACCTGATACCACTGCCTAGATTCCTCCCAAACAGATCAAGCCAATCAACTGTCTTACCTATTCAGAGGGCCTGATCCAGTTGTGGGCACCTCAGCCTTTGGTTCATAGTTCATATGTTTCCATTTGTTTGCCTATTTGTACCTGTGCTTTATCTAACCTTGGTTTCAACAATTCTCACTCATATAAACCCTCCTCTTTCTCAATAATTAGACTCCCAGAGCTCCACCCGGGGCCTAGCCGTGGATGTCTGCATCTAGATTCCTCAGTCCTTGGATGGAGTTTCTGGCACAACTATTAGGGTGTTTGGCCATCCCATCACCGGAGTAGGTCAGTCCCAGCTGTCTCTCTACCATTGCCAGTGGTGGAATCAATCTCCCCCAAGATCCAGCTATACCACTCTTGGGCATATACCCAAGAAATGCTCAATCATACCACATGAGCACTTTCTCAGCTATGTTCATATCAGCATTGTTTGTAATATCCAAGTCAAGCGGTTTTTAATGGATTCTTGTCACGTTGGGTGCCAAATGTAGATGTAACCAACCATCTTATTAAATAAGAAACACAGAACCAATGCAAAGAAGAAAGCCAAGAGATCAGAGCTAAGATCCTTACCCGCCTGCTGCAGCTGGACTCTTAAGCCAAGAGATCTCTCCGAAAGAAACCTACTTCCTGTGTGTTTGTCTGTATATAGTCTTTCTGTTCTGCCTTCTCATTGGTTGTAAACACAAACACATGACTGCCTCATCACTGGCTGTCTGTAAAGACTTCCAAGTCTTCTATGGTATTGAGATTAAAGGCATGTGTCTCCAATGTTGGCTATATTTTTGAAGACACAGAGATCTACCTAGCTCTGCCTACCAAGTGCTCAGATTAAAGGCGTGCACCACCAATGCCCAGCTTTTGCTATGGCTCTGACCCCCAGGCAACTTTGTTTATTAACATACAATTAAAATCACATTTCAGTACAAATAAAATACCACCATAATGGTCATTTATGCCAACTACAAAACTGAAGCACATGGTACCATTAAAGATGATTGGTTGAATTGTGGGCCATGATAGGAAGAACTAAATCAAGAATAATTCTAAGTTTCTAACTTTTATAACTTGATATTGTTGTATAATATCATTTTAAGATGTGTTACATTTGTTTATACTATGGAACATTTGTTTAATTATTCAAAGATGTGTTGTATTCTTTTCTGTTGCATTTGTTTAACTCAGTTAATCTGTGTTACTTTGCCTGTCAAAAACACCTGATGGTCTAATAAAGAGCTGAACAGACAATGAAAAGGCAGGAGAAAGAGTGAATGTAAGATATACAGAAGTAAGAGAATGATAAAATCCCAGATGCAAAGAGTAGTTGGGACAATTTAAAAGCTGGTAAGAAACAAGCCAAGCTAAGGAAGAGCATTCATAATTAAGAATAAATCTCCATGTGTGATGTATTTGAGAACTGGGTGGCGGGCCCCACAAAAGAGCAAAAACAACCAACAACTTTTTGGCATTCCAATGTGAGGCCATAAACAAACTGAACAACATGATATAACTTACTTGGATAGGTAAAGAAGCCTGGAAACAAGCAGATTTAAAATGGATGTAGCAAGTTAATAGTAAATGAGTTGAATTTGTGGTACCTGTGACATATTTAGGTCTAGGTCAGCAGATATTCAGAACTGAAGCTGAAGTAGGGATGAGAACTAGGGGAGAATTTTTCAAAATAAGATGAGTGAAGCTTGAACATTATTCTAGGTTAAGTGGAAGCAGTCTTTTGTGAGGATAAATACATAAGAAGTTGCTGGATTTGGCTAGTGAGAGGTAGGAATCCAAAGAGTAAGAATGGGAATTCCTGAGATGATTTAGGTACAGGTGAAGTTCAGGGCCTTCTATTGTTTGTCTATAGTTCCATTTTAGAAAAGAGAAAACCAGGCTACCTGTTAATAATGAAAGAAAAAGCTTGAAAATGAAAGAAGTGATTGAGTACATTAATATCATGTATGCATATGTTCAAAACATCAGCAGTTTGTATATTCTCTGATTCATTTTCCTTTAATTATTATATGTAAATGATGCAGTATACTACTAAAGGAGAAAGGTAAACATCAACCCAGCTACAAATCTGCTGATCTACATAGTGTCTTTCCTGTGAGACACAGTGATGTAATAATGGCACAAAGCTTGTTGAGTAAACAACTAATAATTGATTTGATTTAAGGCTCACTCCATGAGATGGAACTCATACATAATGCTGCTCAAGTAATTAAGAACCTAAGACTAGATAGGTCAGAGACCTAGGGGAAAGCCAAATACCACTATTGTGCTGAAAGAACATAGCAATAGCATGACTCTTAATGACATTTTGCTATACTCATAGATAATGTTTTGCTCAGCCATCATCAGAGAAGCTTCCTCCTGCAGCAGGTGGGAACAAATGCAGAGACTGACAGTCAGAAAATATACAAAGAGTGACAAACCTTGAATATTCAGTACTAAATGGCATGTCTCTATCAATCCCCCCTCCTTTGGGCTTAGGGGACCCCAAGGAACAGTAAGCAAAAAGAGTGTAAAACCAAAAGGGACACCAAGGAAACAAGGCTTTCTAAACATAGCACGAGGGACACACATATAACTTCAGAGACTATAGCAGCATGCAGAGGGCCTGCATGTGTCTGCACCAGATGAGGTTCTATATGGTGATATTTTATTTGTACTGAAATGTGATTTTATTTGTATGTTAATAAATAAAGTTGCCTGGGAGTCAGAACTAATAGCAAGCCATAGCAGAAGACGGGCAGTGGTGGCACATACTTTTAATCCCTATCACATGACAGGCAGATCTCAGAACAGAAAGTCAATAAAAAGAGAGATACACAGGAAGTAGGTCTCTTTTTAAGGGGAAGGACAACAACGGCAGGGAAGGGTAAGAAAGTTTTTTTTTATATCAGCTCTGAGTTACTGCTTTGACATTTTGGGCTTTTAACTCTGCATTCTGCTCTGTGTTTCTTATTTAATGACTGTTACATCAATATTTGGTGTGCAACAAGGCAAGAATTTATTAAAAACCACTCAGCTGGGCTTGGCTTGGGGGCCCAGCCTAGCTCCCTGCCTTGGCAGGACCAGCTCCCTGCCTGGGCCTAGCTCAATTTGGGCCCAGGCCCGACTGACCATAGCTACAAGCTGTTACACACAGTTGGTGCTACAACCAAGTCAGGCCTGCAGCAGCTACACAGAAATGCCAACACACAGGGTCCGAGCTTAAGGAAGCCAGAGCCCAGGCTCTACTCGGCTTAAGCGGGAACATGTGGCTGGATTTAAGCTTTTAGCCAGAACTTGCGACTATGCTTTCTCTCTCTCTCTCTCTCTCTCTCTCTCTCTCTCTCTCTCTCTCTCTCTCTCTCTCTCTCTCTCTCTCCAGCTCAGATGCTAGGTAGCTGTTTTGAAATTCCTTTGGATTTCTACTGTTCTACGCAGACTTGGTAAGTCATTTAAGATATCAGATATTTTAAAGGAAAAAAATATTTAAAATATTTATTTTTTCACATTAAAGATGGGTATTATATATACATTGGAACAGAATTGGTCTTTGTTTGACAAAAGTTTAGGCAGTCTAAAAATGGAACAACTATATGAGAAGACTAATTTTGATGGGATTATGTACATTATTACTTTCCTTATACTTATTTTACTATTTAAAAAGATAGTCAATTTAAGTGCCAGGATAAAAGCTTTAGAAAAACCTGTTAAACCTGTTAAAGTGAATTATAGAAAAATTCAGATTCAGAGAGAAGTAATTAACTGTGAAATTGTTTCAGGATTGGATTATAAGGTTACAGAAAGAAAGTTTGTTTTCACACAATCACATTTATTTTATCTGGTAACCATACAGCAGCTACCTGGTCAAGTGAATGCACAAAGTATTTGGACTCCAATTGAAATGTCAGATTTACAAAGATTTAAGGAGGCAATAGTATCTTATGGTATGCATTCCTCATTTGCAAATCAAATGTTAAATTCCTGGTCAACTTATAATAAGATTATACCACAGGACTTGTGGGAGCTGGTAAATGTTGTTCTAGAACCTGGGGCATAGCTGCAGTGGCAAATGTGGTTCAAAGAGGAAGCTAAAAAAATAGAAAATCAGTGGAGGTTTAAAGGTATACAAATCTTCCAGGATCAACTTGTTGGAGAAGGATAATATGCTGCAATACAAACACAATTTTTACATGATATCCAAACCCTAATTCTATGTTGAATGGCAGCCTTGAATGCATGGGACAGAGGTGAGGAACCAGGAAAGAAAACTGAGTCATTTACAAAGGTTATACACGGCCCAAAATAATCTTTTGTAGCTAGAGTTTTCCTCCCTGGCCCATAGTCAGGACAAATCTCTCTCACTCACCAGTCCCACAGCAGCTCAGACCCAACCAAGTAAACACAGAGACTTATATTGTTTACAAACTGTATGGCTTTTTCAGGCTTCTTGCTAACTGTTCTTATAGCTTAAATGAATCCATTTCTATAAATCTGTACCTTGCCACATGGCTTGTGGCTTATCGGCATCTTCACATGCTGCTTGTTATGGTGGCGGCTGGCAATGACTTCTTCTGCCTTCCTGTTCTTTCTTTTTTCCTCTCTGTTAGTCCCACCTATACTTCCTGCCTAGCCACTGGCCAATCAGTATTTTATTTATTGACCAATCAGAGCACCACATTTGCCATACAGAACATCCCACAGCACTTCCCTTTTTCCTTTTTTTTTTCAATTAAGAAGGTTTTAACCTTAAAAAAGTAAAATTACAAATAATTTGGGAATTTGGGCGTAGCTTCTTTTACTACTTCCTGCTGGAGGGGGGCGCTGTATCTTATGGGGACATAAAGAAAATTTTAGGATTATGGAATAGTCCATGAGGATTTATTGTCTGAGCCAGTTGCCTTGATTCCAATCTGGACATTGGATTATCTGGGCCATGGTGTCATCGGAGACTTTTCACAGAGTCTTGGCTGGTTAAACCTGATATATCTTAGACTGGAACATATCCATAGCCTCTGGCTTTCTGTGGGAACAAAAGCAGAGTCTCCTTACCAAAGCAACACATCCTTATATCCAAATTTTAAAGTCAAGGTATCTTTAATATATACATATTGGTTTAACTCAACATCTATTACAATCAAATGTTTTTCTGCAGTTAAAAATCCCAAAGACAACACAATCCAGATTCTCTGTGTAATATTTATCTTTATGTGGTTTATTTTTTATATTAATTTTATTGTCTCTTTAAAGACTTTATTTTTTAAAACTATGTATTTGTTTATATAACTGTATATATCACCTTTTTTGTCTCTTTCAAGCCTATGTGTATTTTACACACATTGTAAACTATTCCATCTGAATCTGTCTTATTGTGAATCTATTGCTTTAAACTGCAGCATTTTTAAGACTGAAACAGCGCCGGGCAGTGGTGGCACATGCCTTTAATCCCAGCACTCGGGAGGCAGAGGCAGGCGGATCTCTGTGAGTTCGAGGCCAGCCTGGGCTACCAAGTGAGTTCCAGGAAAGGCGCAAAGCTATACAGAGAAACCCTGTCTCGAAAAACCAAAAAAAAAAAAAAAAAAAAAGACTGAAACAGCATTATGGATGCTGGCTCGGCCCACCTCAGCATCCCAACATGGCTGTGGTATGTTTACCACCAGCTCTGGGAGCTATCCTGGGTCTATACTTTTATCCAAGCAGTGTGTAGCCCAGAAACCTCTTTTTTTTGTTTTGTACTAGCAAAGGCTAAATCCACCATGCAGCTTAATGTGCCACTTACAGAGGCTTCATTCCCGCAATACTTCAGGTTGAGTACGCAAGTCAGGAACCCACAAGTAGCTCAAACCGGCAGCTGCAGCTCATTTGAGAGAGACAAATAGGAAGCTGTTTTTAGCTCTGTTTTAGAATCTTTTCTCAGGTTTTAGGTGGAAACTCTTGCCAACTCGTTGGGCGCCATTTGTAGCTAGAGTTTTCCTGCCTGGCCCATAGTCAAGACAAATCTCTCTTACCCTCCAGTCCCATAGCAGCTCAGACCCAACCAAGTAAAACAGAGACTTATATTGCTTACATACTGCATGGCTTTTTCAAGCTTCTTGCTAACTTTTCTTACATCTTAAAATAATCCCTTTCTATAAATCTGTACCTTGCCACATGGCTTGTGGCTTACAGACGTCTTCACATGCTGCTTGTCCTGGCGGTGGCTGGCAGTGACTCCTTCTGCCTTCCTGTTCTTTCTTTTCTCCTCTCTGTTAGTCCCACCTATACTTCCTACCTAGCCACTGGCCAATCAGTATTTTACTTATTGACCAATCAGATCAACGCATTTGCCATATAGAACATCCCACAGCAATCTTTCACAGATTTCTTACAAACATTGACTTCAGCAGTAAAGAGAATGGTCCCAAATTCAGAAGCTAACAAAATAGTAATTGAATCTTTGGCTTTTGAGAACATTTGTGAAGGCAGCATGCAAGGGAAAAATCGGGCCATTAAAGCCAAGATATGCACCCTTAGAAGATTGGACTAGAGACACTGTTAATGTTAAGGCTTATGACCATGATGATATGTGGGTAGGAGAAGCAATTTCAAGAGATTTGAGGAATGTCAGAGGTTTTGGATGTAGAAAGTAAGAACATTTGAAAAGGGACTGTAAACAGGGCACTCCTAGAAACAATGTTTCTTCAAGGAAAAATGGCAACCGAATGCCACTTTCTTCTGGAGTATGCAGAAGTTGTGGTAAGGGAAAACACTGGACCAATGAATGTAGATCAACAAGGGACAGGCAAGGTAATATGTAGACTTGGTCTTCAGGAAACTCCCAGAGGAGACTCAGGCAGGCCCCCACAGCAAATCCAGTTCAGACCTTTCTTACAATCATAGAGGAAACCCCTACTCAGAGCAAATAAATAACCAAATGCCTATTGGAATTAACCAGGCTGCTTGGGTCATGAAATAGTGGAGACAGAGAGAACAGAAAATTCAAGAGACAACATAAAGAAAATTTTTTGACAAATTTCTATGAATGAACAAAGACCAAAATTAACAATAAAAATAAATGTTAAAAAAAGAAATGGAATGGATAGGTATAAAATATTATGGTAGATTATTATATATACTAGTAAACAAATTTAATAAAATAGCAGCCTTAGATAATTTGCAGTGTAATTTGCACTGTAATGGATTCTTATATGTTGATACAAATGTAAACTATTTTATATTCCTGTTTAACATAATTTGTATGTTGATACAAATAGAGAACTATATTTGTTATAATGTACATATATTTCTACTCTTATTTGAAATATTTGTATATTGATGCAAATGTAAATTTATATCTGTCATACTTTATGTATGTATATTCTACTTCTGTTTTGGATATTCTATATATTGATATTATATTTAAGATTATTATCATATTGCATATTGCACTATTTATTCCTACCTCTGTTATAAATATCTTATATATTGTCACAATTTTGAAGTCATCATTCTTTATCATACATTTGCTTATAGACTATTTACCTTGTTTACACAAAGCCTTAGTCCTTAGGTTATTTCAGTAGATAAGACTTATAGATTTATAGTCACCTATGCTTGTCATCTCTATAGTTCCATTAGTTAGAACATGGCATTTAAATAACTTAGAATTCTGTTGACATGAGACACAATTGCTCCTGGCATCACCAATTTGACCCCGAGAGAATGCTGGGCTTCTAAGACATTTCCATTTGGAAGTTTTTCCTTTTGGCACAAAATGGCCTACTGGGCAAAGAACTGCCCTTGCCTTGACTGCTGACAGTATGAATGCAATGCTGTCCTTTCTGGAAAAGTGGGACACAAGGAAAGTGACCACTGTACTCTGCCGAGACTGGGTAAGATGGTCTTTCAGAATTCCTGCTTTTGAAAATGATCTATCAGATACTCTAGGCCTGTAGCCAATTTGAGTGCACCAACAATGCTGAGAAACATGAGGTGACTGTCCAGGCTGTCAGCTGTCTTGGTCTACTCTTGCAATATTCCTGAAAGTTGCTTGCATCCATCTACCATTACTCAGGTACCATTATAATCCTTCTTTGGTCTTTGATGGGATTGAAGATTAGCGGTTATAGTTACAATATATATATATATATATATATATATATATATATATATATATATATATATATATATATATATAATAACTTAAAACATATTAATTTCTTGCTTGCTTGATAATGTTCTCATTGATTGTAGTTCCATCTTATCTAGGTCATTATTCCTCATACTCTTGGACAATATTTAAAAACCATTCCCTTGTATATAGTCTTCTATTAAGTTAGAACCTTCTTATTTAGACAAAGGGGGAAATGTAGTGGGTAGCCATTACAGCTTTGGTTTGGAAGTTCTAACCCCCATTGAGGCTTTGGTAACTATCACACCTACAGGATGGGGCCAAGAGAGGGCCATGAAGACCCAAGATCCAGATGTGCCTCCTTCTCTTGTTTCCTGGACCTTGGACGCTCGAGGTAGACCAAGCAGAGTTCTCCAGAGAACACAACTGGACTGTGCTATGATTTTCCCAGACCCTGCAACCTACCTATCCCTTCATTTGTAAGTTACTCCACTAAATAAATCTCCCTTTTAACTACATGGAGTGGCCTTTATAATTTCATCAATATTATCTCAAGTGAAACAGAGTACAAGATGGCTTGAATATATAGGTCCAGAAGGACAGAGGGGAAAATTAAAACCTTATGTGACTAACATAGCTATGAACCTGTGAGGTCAAGACTTGTTGCAACAATGGAATATTCATATTTATATCCCTTCAACCTCAGAAGCAAATTATAATCTAGCAAATGAGAGAAATATTAGAAGGTATTATTCTAATGAGTGGTCACTAGCCATCCATATTATACAAGAACAGGGCACAATAACTGATGATCTTCCAAAGACACCAACAGCTCTACCTTTAACATGGTTAACAGACAAGCCTGTATGGGTTCATCAATGGCCTTTAACAACAGAGAAACTCCAGGCTTTAGAAGAGCTGGTAGAAGAACAGTTAAATACTCAGCATATTGAAGAATCAACCAGCCCTTTGAATTCTCCTGTATTTGTTATTAAAAAGAAAGCTGGTGAATGGAGAATGGCTACAGACTTTGGAGCAATTAAAAAAATAACTTCAGCCAATAGACTCTCTATAATCTGGAATTCCTTTGCCTATTCTGTTACCTAAAAAAATGGCCTCTTATAGTTATTGATTTAAAAGACTGTTTCTTTTCAATACCCTTACAAGAAAGAGACAGAGAAAGATATTCTTTCACAGTGAATACTTATAATAATTCTCAACTGGTTAAGAGATATTAATGGAGGGTCCTCCAACAGAGAATGTTGAATAGACCAACTTTGTGCCAATATTTTATACAACAGTCATTGGAAGTGATACATATAAATTTTCCTAAATCTGTAATTTATCATTATATGGATGATATATTACTAGCTGACTCAAATGCAGATACTTTAGAGAGAATGTTTGAAGAAGTAAAGAAAATTTTACCTTGCTAAGGACTACACATTGTTCCTGAAAAGATACAAAGTGGAGATTCTATTAATTATTTAGGATATAAAATAGAGCTGCAATTAATTAGACCCCAAAGGGTGCAAATTAGGAGATATCAACTACAGACTCTTAATGACATTCAAATATTATTTGGAGACATTTCTCATCTATGAATTATTGTTGGGGGTAAAAATGATGAACTGAGTAATTTGTTCAAAATCTTAGAAGGTGGCAAGTCCAAGAGAATTATCACCTGAACCTGAGAAAGAATTTGCCTTGGTAGAAAAGAAAGTACATGGAGGACATATGGATGATATCAACCCAAAGCTGGATTACATTTTGTTATTTTACCCCCTAGACCTTCTCCTACCAGAATATTAATACAGACAGAAGATATTATACTGAAATGGATATTTTAACCAAATAAACTGAATAAAAAATTACAAACTTATGAGGAAAATTTTCTGACTTAATTTTGAAAGGAAAATTGAGACTTCATCAATTGGTAGGAATAGACCCAGTAGAAATTGTAGTAACTTTAACTAAGGAGGGCATTGAAAAATTATGGACAGAAAGTGAACCTTAGCAAAGAGCTTGCAGTAATTTTTTGGAAGAAATTAACAGCAAATATCCCCAATGCGATAGAATTAATCTTATAAAGAGAGCTGATTGGATTTTGCATCGAATTGTGTGGGAAAAACCCATATCTGGAGTTCCTACATTTTATACAGATGTAACCAAACAAGGAAAGGTATGTTACAAATCAGAAAATTTAAGTAAAGTGCTTCAATATCTTTATAATTCAGTTCCAAAATTGGAATTGTATGCTATTCTGTTGGTATTAATGGATTTTTTAGAACCTCTCACCATAGTTACTGACTCTCAGTATGCTGAAAGAGTGGTCTTACATATTGAAATTACAGAATCCCTGTTGCATCAGAATTAAGTTCACTATTTATTCAGTTACAAGATAAAATCAGGAAAAGGAGTCATCAAAGGAGTTATCCTTTACACATAACTCCCCCAAGATCCAGCTATACCACTCTTAGGCATATACCCAAGAAATGCTCAATCACACCGCAAGAGCACTTGCTCAACTATGTTCATATCAGCATTGTTTGTAATAGCCAAATCCTGGAAACAACCTAGATGCCCTTCAACTGAAGAATGGATAAATAAATTGTTGCACATATACACAATGGAATACTACTAAGCAGAGAAAAACAATGACATCATGAGGTTTGCAGGCAAATGGATGGATGTAGAAAAAAATCATCCTGAGTGAGGTAACCCAGACTCAGAAAGACAAAATGGTATGTACTCACTCATAGGAGCATACTAGATGTGGAACAAGGATGACTGGACTGCTACTCACATCACCAGGGAGGCTACCTGTAAAACAGGACCCCAAGAAAGACATGAGAAATGCCAAATGACAGAGAAACGGCTGAGATCTACATGAACAACCTGGTCATGAGTGGGAGTAATGAAGGGCGAGAGTCGAGGGAGGAAGAGCCTGTGGGAGTGGGAGATCCCGGCTGGATCAGGAACAGAGAGTGAGAGCTGTGCATAGGAGACCATGGTAAATGAAGACCACATGAGAAAAGGAAGAGAAAGGGTGCTGGAGAGGCCCACAGCGATCTGCAAAGATACCCTCACAATGGACTGCTGGCAATGGTCGAGAGACAGTTGGAAGTGACCTACACTGGTGATGGGATGGCCAGGCACTCTAGTGGTCCTGCCAGAAACCCCATCTAAGGACTGAGGGATCTGGATGCAAAGATCCATGGCTAGGCCCCAGGTGGAGCTTCAGGAGTCAAATTAGCGACAAAGAGGAGAGTTTATATGAGCAAGAATTGTTGAGACAAAGGTTGGATAAAGCACAGGGACAAATAGCCAAATGAATGGAAGCACATGAACTATGAACCAAAGGCTGAGGGGCCCCCAACTGGATAAGGCCCTCTGAATATTCGAGAGAGTTAATTGGCTTGATCTGTTTGGGAGGCATCTAGGCAATGGTACCGGGTCCTATTCTCATTGCCTGTGTTGGGTGTTTGAAACCTGGGGCTTATGCAGGAACGCTTGACTCAGTCTGGGGGAGGGGACTGGACCTGCCTGGACTGAGTCTACCAGGTTGATCTCAGTCCTCGGGGGAGGCTTTGCCCTGGAGGAGGTGGGAATTGTGGGTGGGCTGCGGGGAGGAGGCAGGAGGGGAGAGAACAAGGGAATCTGGCAGATATGTAGAACTGAATGTTATTGTAAAATAAAATAAAAAGAAAAAAACAAAATTTATAAGATTAATATATATTTTAAACTTTTTTAATGATATTTATGGTTCTATAGAGTACTAACTAATTCTAGAAAAAAGGCTTCCAGTTAGCTGCCTACACACAATTTTGCATTTGAGTCTCTATCAGTTTTCTACAGGAAATCACAACCAAGCCTAACATCAAATTCGAAGTCTCTAGGAAAAAGATGGAGCCCCACAGCAACAACAATTACATGTGGACAATAGTAATACCTGACAAACATCACCCACAGATCAGCTTTGGGCTACAAACTGCTCAGAGCAATTTTGAGATGGCTAGCTGAGATGATCAGTTTCATAGACTACATGAACAAGGACTTGAGATAAGTCCTGAACTTTGGCATCATTTAATTACTGGACAGCAAGTGATATAGCTACCTTTCCTAGAATTTGACAATTAACCCCAAAATTTTCTTTTCAGAATAAAGATACCTTTGCCCATACCGATCAAGAAGCAATTTTAAGAACATGACACCTACATTCCCAAAGAGGTGGTGTGGGTCAGGTGGTTTTTGGTCTTTCAATGGTTTTTGAGTCTGGGATAATTTTCATTGTTTAGGAGGGTTGGTTACAAGTTGTTGTTAATGGTTAGGAAAAGGGCTAAGCAAAGGAGGTTAGACTTAAGGTTTTTGTTTAAAAAAGATATACAGAAATGATAAAACAGAGGGTAGGTTATTGAATCTACTTTGAAATGTAAAGACAAGATATAGATATGATATAGATAAAAAGATAGATTATTGAATCTTCTTTTAAAAGACAATTACTAGTTTTAAATATTTTATATTGGATTGAATTTTTATATTGTATATAAATTATATATATTGATATTGATATTGTTAGAAAATGATGTGCATATATTTCTAATCTTATTCAAGATATCATACTTATACAGTTCATTTAACAATGTAATGCAGCTTTCTAATCCTTGAATTAGTTATTATTACCAACTATTAGGATATAAAGAAATGAAAGTTAGTAGTTAGACATTATAATTCAACTGGCAGTCATATTAGGTATGTTTTAAATGTCAAGCAGACATATTTTAGATAGACAGGTCATCTTCAAACCTTTCACAGATCTATAGAATATGGCATTTAAAATGTTTTAATAACTTAAAATTATTTTTCTTTTTTTATGACTATGAGACATGTTGGCTCTTGGTAGCACCAATCTACTTCAGAAAAGATATGGCATTGAACTAACTTCATATGGAGTTAACTTTCTTTGTGGCAAAAGCTAGCCATTTGACAAAATCATGTTCTTGGATCGACTGCTGACAAACAGGACAAAATGGACAGACAGGACATGAAACAAAGGACTACTGATTCTTACCAAGACAAGTGTCATTGTTGCTTTACCAACAGGCATCCTCTGAGGCCAGGACAATATGAGACCATCCCAAAGTGGCCTTTGTAATCTAGAAAAGGTCCCTTTCTTTGTCCCTTTCAGTGTCCCTTTCTTTGAAGGCAGCTGAACAGGCAGTATACTAATGGCTTCTAGTGTGCAGTGGAACAGCAGCTGAAACAGTTATTCTTGAAAGAGCAACTAGACTGATGGAGTCTAACCTCTCAATGGTAGACAGGCATTTAATAAAAGAAATGAAGCCACCCACAAGCTGAGAAGAATGGGATGTGGAGAGGAATGGGATGCTGAGATGAAGCCACCCACAAGCCAAGAAGAATGGACAGCTGAATTCCAAAAACATTAACAATTTCTAGAACTTAAAATCCTGAATCATGACAGGACAATAGTGGAATTCAGGTCTCTCTGGTACATGGACTACTGGAATGGCTACCCAATTGAGATTCTGGCAACTGTCACGCCTACGAGGCGGGGCGAGGGGAGGCGCCTGGGGACCCGAGAGCTGGATGGGCCAGCGCTCTCTCTGGGTGCTCTCTCGCCCTGCCTCGTAGGCGTGACAGTTGCCAGAGTCTCAATGGGGGTTGGAACTTCCAGAACCAAGCTGGAATGGCTACCCACTACAGATTACTCTCACCAAATATGAGGTCAAACTATAGGCCTTGGGTACATCCTTCTTCACAAGTGAGTCTGTCAGATACACCAAGCCTATAGGCTGAAGACTATGTCCCATCATTGTGGAAAAACCTCAGGTGACTGTCCAGGCAGCTGGCTGTTTCTGTCAACTCACTTTTCTTTGGAAGTCGCTTGTTTGCCCTTCCTGTTTTATTAAGTAATATTATTTCCTTCTTGGGTCTCTGAGGGAGTTGAAGTTTAGATAGTTATGGTTATAGTGAGTTGCATATTAGATAGTTATAGTTATAGTTAAATATTAGATATAGTTTTCCTTGTTAAGAATTTCATAAAAGAGCCAGGCGTTGGTGGCGCACGCCTTTAATCCCAGCACTCGGGAGGCAGAGCCAGGCGGATCTCTGTGAGTTCGAGGCCAGCCTGGGCTACCAATTGAGCTCCAGGAAAGGCGCAAAGCTACACAGAGAAACCCTGTCTCGAAAAACCCAAAAAAAAAAAAAAAAAGAATTTCATAAAAGAAACTCACTAAAAAGGTGTAAGTGTATAAATATGAAAGACATTATAAGATAGTTCTGTTAGTAATAATAGTTAGGATAGAAAGTGAATCAGGAACATTTTGGACTTACCAAAGTAGGATAGATAATAGAATATTTTCTCTGAGTCTGTCAAATGCAAATGGACTAGACATTGTTTAGGTATTTATTGCTTGTACATATTGTATATAGTTATTGTACTTATTGTATATAGTTTTTCTTATATTAGTTATAACTTTTTCCTTTCATTAGAATAGAAAGGTGAAGCTACTGCTGGTGGTAATCTAAAGTGAGCCATGGCTCTTGCTCTGATCTCTTTGGCTATTAACTCTGTATTTGGCTTTGTGTTTCTTGTTTAATAAGACTGTTTAGAAATTCGTATACAGGCTACAGATTCTTAAAATAGTATCTTCAACTCACATCTCAATACTGTGTGATTTGGGTTGTACACAAAGACACTGTAGCATTGCAATTTCATGTACTCCTAATTCATCTGCCTTTCTCCAAATGAATTTGGACTCAGGTTTATCCAGAGGCATCATATCATTTGCCTCTTGATTAGATACGTAGTAGATGTATGGACTTGTTGGCCTGAGAAGACAAAGACTTAGAGTAGAAATTATCCTGTTTATTCAGATAAGAATGAGACAAGAGTGGCTGCTTGATACATCTCTTCTCCCCTTTATGAGTATCTTCTCCATAAGGACTATTCTAGATCTTGCAATGTGCTATCTTATTTTCTCTTCACATATAGCAATTAATATGTTGTCTTGGTTGTTTTTTCCTGTTGCCACCATAACATAAAGTAACCTGAGACAGAAAGGATATATTTTGGCTCAGAGTTCAATGAACAGCTCATCATGTCAGAGAATTCAAGGCAACAGCAGCTTGAAGGAACTGGTTACATTACATCCAATGTCAAGAAGAAGATAGTAGTTAAAACTTGTGCTTCACTCACTTAATCCATTTAATACAGTCTTACATCTCAACCTGGAGAATGGTACCACTCACAGTGATCAGGTCTTTCCACCTCAATTGGCCTAATCAAGACAACTACCCACAGACATAACTACAGACCCATATATCAGGTTATGCTACATCTGATCAAGTTGGCGACTGATATTATCACATGTGGACACTAAGATAACCTTCACTTTGTACTTGAGGAAACGGATTCCAAGGGTGAAAGGGACATATCGTACATCAAAGAACCTAAGAACAGCAGGGCCATGTAGATTTTCCAGGGCTATACTAATTAAATCTTATTTCTATAACATCCTTGTAAGATGCCTCTCCTCTTGAATGATACAGATATATCATCTAGGATTTACTCAGCAATCCTGGCATGCAGAAATGAATGTACAACTTCCTTTCTTGAATGCTTTTCACAAACCCTAAAGCTGAAAGGAGGAACTTAAAAATAAAGTCAAGGTAGTTGTCTTCTGTGTCCCAGGGGTAGAGTGTGGGAATAGTAGTTTTTAAATTTGTAAAGCCTGATACTATTAGTCAAGAACCATCTAGTCATTTGTAGGGAAGAAACAGAGGCCAGGAAGATATCCTCAAAGACAAATATTAATCCTTCCAGATCAAAAGAATTTCCAGCCAGGTGGTGGTGGCATATGCCTTTAATCCCAGCACTTGGGAGGCATAGTCAGCCAGATCTCTGTAAGTTCAAGGTCAGCTGATCTACATAGTGAGATCCAGGACAGACACCAAAACTACATGGTGAAACCCTGTCTCAAAAAACAAAACAACAACAACAAATTCCATTTACTTTCTGCCAAACTGAAGGCAGCCAAGGCCTGGAGTACTTTATCATTTGCCTGGCATGCAATTAAGACCATCATCAATCCGTACTTAATGTTATAATATAGCCTTATCTTTAGAGTCATCACAGCTATGACTAATGACTAAGCATTTGCCATGTGTCACACACTATTCTACCACATATATTTTGCCACCCTTGAAGTAAATACTTTTATCTCCCTATTACAGATATGGAAATTGATGCCATGTCATATTGACAGAAAACTAATTGAAAGGATTCAGTTACTCACAATTCACATTTCTAAAGGGAACAGTTGTACATTAGCACCTCATCAATAAAGTTGATAAAGGTTAATCAAATGAAAAAAAATGATCTTTCAGAATTATTCAAAATGTTTCATTCCCCTAAAATATTTATAAAAGAATTTTATTTTAAAAACATGTAGCCCTGATGATGAGATGATTGGACCTGGTGAGTGAGTAGTTTAAATTAGGATATGGCTAATAGACTCATACTGGCCTATCAGGAACACAGGAGGCTTCTAATAATTTCTACCCTTTCAGTGTCGATATCAAGATGAACACTAACCATATTTCACTTTCCCTGCAAGTCATCACAGCATCTCTGGCCTGGACCAGTAGGATAACCCATTTTTCATATGAAAGCCTTACGCACAACAATCAGTCATCTCATATGATTTGGATACCTTAAACTCCCCAAAACATGACAACATTCTCTCTCTCTCTCTCTCTCTCTCTCTCTCTCACACACACACACACACACACACACACACACACACACACACACACACACACACACACAAGCACACAAGCACACAAGCACACATGCACACACACACACACACATACACACATATTGGCTTGGGTCCCATTCTTTCACTAAAATGTATCATTCTCACCTTCTACTTATTATCACAGGCTGTATCCTGCTTGCATGCTCAGATCCATTGAGGGCAGAAATCCCAAGCATAGCAACAGTGTCCAAGCAGAAGCAGCAATCAAATGTCTTTAACTAGCAGAGGAAAGGCCTGAGTACTGATAATCAAGCTCAGAAGCCAAATCAGAAGTAGTTTCTATCATAGTAAGCAGGACTTTAGGGAAGAATGTGAAGGAGGGGCAGGTAGGCCTTGTCATTTGGGTTTTTGCACAAAGGCAATGTAAACCTCAATACAGATGAATGCACCTTATCATGCATAAGAAGATTACTGAGAGAAGACAATAACTGATTTGCCACAGAAATACTAAAAGTTATCATTGGATAAAAGCTTCTCACAAGCCAGGGTCCAATACGTTTGATTCTTATGAAGGGATAAATAACAACCTTTTATAACAGGCAAAATTTTGTTTCATTTTCCATATGGGGAAACTGAGGCTCAGAAAAATGAAGCAACTTTCCAAAGTATTGTGGTTTGAATGAGAATGGCACCCATAGGTTCACATATTTGAATATTTGCTTTGCGCTTGGTGAAACTGGTTGGGAAATATAAGTGTGGTCATGTTGGAAGAGCTCTGACACTGGGGAAAGGGGTTTCAGATTTCAAAGCCATGCCATTCTTAATTATCTATCTATCTATCTATCTATCTATCTATCTATCTATCTATCTATCTATCTATCTATCTATCTATCTTCTATCATCTATCTGTCTGTCTGTCTGTCTGTCTATCTATCTATCTATCTATCTATCTATCTATCTATCCATCCATCCATCCATCCATCCATCCACCCACCCACCTACCCACCTATCTATCTATCTATCTATCTATCTATCTATCTATCTATCTATCTATCTATCTATCTATCTCTATCTGTCTTCTCTCTGCTGTGTAGTTGTGGATCAAAATTTAAGCTCTTAGGGACTACTCCAGTGCCATGGCTACCTATCTGATGTCATGTTCCTTGCCATGATTGTCATGACCTCTAAACCTCTGAAACTGTGAGCCCCAAATAACCCTTTCTTCTGTAAGTTTTCTTGGCCATAGTGTCTTATCACAACAATAGAGAAATATGATCCATTATCCACATGGGGAAACAGGATTGGGAGGTTATGTAACTTTCTAAGGTAACATACTTTCCAAGTTTCAGGGCTAGAATTCTGATCTCAGGATGTGAGGATTCTGAGTCTATGCCTTTAGCCAGAAAGTAGTCCATTTTCATTCTAAGAAGTACCAAATATATGCTTTTAGGATTTAGCAACCAAATGGTCTTTATCATAACAATTCTGCTGTTATAGTATACAAACAACCAGAAATTATATATAAATGTATAAATTATCACTGTGTTTGATAACATTTTATTTTAAAACGATAGGTGAAAGCCCAGATTTTACAATAGTTTCCTTACATCTGACCTAGTCTATTTAAAATGTCCCATGTTGTTTCCTCCTTAACATGTAGATGCTCTAGAACCAGACTATAGTAAATAAATGAAACTTAGCTGAAGACCTTGGAACTGATCCTCAAGAGCAGAGGTGGTTTTCAATCTGTGAGTTGTGACCTGTTTGTGGATCAAACAACCATTTCACAGGGGTTACATATTATATATCCTGAATATCAGATATTTATATTATGATTCATCGAAGTAACAAAATTACAGTTATGGTGTTGCAATGAAAATAATTTTATGGTTGGGGGTCATTCACAACATAAAAATGTTGCAGTACTAATAAGGTTGAGAACCATTATTCAAGAGTACCAATAACTTCCCATGGGAAGTTTAGCTAGTGCCTTTGTGCCTTAGTTTCCATGTTTATAAATAAAAAATGTGTATGTTTTCTATATACTTTACTCGGATATGGCTTCATGGAGATAAAAAAAAAAATGGATGACCTATGCCATGAAAAATTGAGTTTCTATAAAAATCTTGGGTGCCCATATTTCTGCACCTCAGGGAGCAGCTGTATAGATATATGGTGCCTTTGGAAAGTGGGATGTCCTTATAGCTTTTCTCATCAGAAGATGAGTCAGTGGCACTTGCATATCCACATGAAAGTTGATTCCTATAGAAACAGACAGAATCAGAAGCAGTGCCATGATGTGTGAACCAGAAAGTGAAAATCAGAAAAGACAGGGAATTAGAAGAAGAATCAGCTTGTATCACTAGCACTGATACATAAATAAAGTACTGAGGTTGATGATGTACTATCTCCCCCAGTAACAGGAAATGTTTTTATCAAGTGAGAGACCTCTTGCTTTGTTCAACATGTGTTTGTGACACCATTCAGCAGTCAGATGTCTATTCCTTCCTGACAAGGTGTTTCTTGGCATGCTTACATTTAGTCACTGGGAAAAATCTCTTCAATCATTTAGAGAAAGATTTCTCTCAGAAAAAGTCTGCAACAGGATCAAGCAGACTCAAGATGAAATGGCCTATGGGCATGATTATAACTAGACTTTTCTCCAGCAACACATGATCTTATCCAATTCTACACATTTCCAGTAGGAAAACTGAACAGTAACTGAGATGCAAATAGCAGGATCTTCACACGATGCTAAGTCTTCCACTCTTCTGTCCAACAATTTGTCCCGTATCTGGAATCAGATGTCTGTTTCACCTCATAGTTGTGTATTGCATCTGCTCCCATCACAGCATCCTGTACTGGCATGTGAGTCTGAGTTAACCATTTCCTTTCTAATTATTTTTTTCTAAACTTCCATTTGCTGACAATTATTTGTCTTCCATCCTTCCAAATTAGTAAATAAAAGGTCTTTCTACACTTTTCTGTTCCCCACTTAAATACTTTACACAATCAGTTTGTAAACAGCATTTGCTCTTTCCTCTTTTGTTCCAGACATTATTGCTTGGGGTCAGATGGAAAATAGTTTAAATTGTTCCTTTGTAATAGTTTAAGAAAACAATTGTAAGGCTTTTTAAAATATTCATTTACTGAACATTTTCAGGCTCAAGCACCATGTGATACTTTCTCTTTTTTTTCTTATCCAGACACTTTATTTAGTCTTTACAAATAATTTAAATTTTGTTGTTGAAGTTACCAAACAATGAAAGAAAAAAAGATATTCTTTGAGCTAGTCTCAGAAGAACTCAATCAACAGAAACTCTAGATGCCTGAATGTAGTAGGCAGTGAGAGTTACCTTTTACTTTAATTAGCTTTGGATTTCTATACTTTTTCCAAGTAAATTATCACCCACTATTACTAGACTATGCAATCATATGCATTGTTTACATTAGAACATGGGAGAAAGAAGAATTTAGAGTGGTCAAAATGGGATTTGGAGACAGCAGAGCTAAAACCCTCTACTTCCTTACTTCCTACTTACATGGTAATGGAACAATGACCCAAACTTGTCATCTTCAGTTTTCTCATCAATAAAATAGTGAAAATAATGGCATCTGCCTTTTAGGACTGGGTCTCATGTAAACAAGATAAGGCAGGCAGTGCTCAGCAGAGGTGTGTTCAATCACTGTTGGCCATTATTTCCTTAGGGAGGTTGAGAATTGTATACTGCTCATTTTCTAGGACACAGGAAATATATGAAATATTTACTCTTAAGCCATGAATAATGTTGGATAAAAATATAAAAATACCAATTGTTAGTGTTAACATGAACACCCTTTATGTTATGCCTACTTATAGTTAATTTCTCCATCATTTTTTCTCAGCAACATGCCTTCCCCTCATCAATATCACTGGTGTGCTTCATTGCTGCTGCATTATTTCCCACTGAAACATCTATTCTCCTGAGAATGTGATGTCATCTATAGGTACCAGCATACATTTTTTTACATTTTGTCAAGTTAGTGTATCATAGAATTTAATATTTACAGTCTCACATGGTTCATTGATCTAATAGGGAAAAACAAAATACACATGGAAGAAAATAAGAGTTACTACTTTCAGCACCAAAGAATTTGGGGTAGAATCCTACCCTGTTGATTTCATTAGGGAATATTAACTATAATTATGAGGGTTGTAATAAGCACACTGATAACTTTGGTAAGCATTTTAGAACAAATAAATATTAGAATATTTAATATCTGAAACTCAAACTTTCATATAATCATGCTTGCCAGTTCTCTCATAACAGACAAGACTTGCTTTAGGAAGCAGATGGTGTGCAACATGCTGGTGGAATGTAAGACTGCTTATTGCTAAAATTTAGATAACACAAAGGAAACTCATTTGCTTGGTCAAATTGGTGCTAGAACATGGGCAGGACACAAAATTTTCTGATCTTATATTATTTGATCCACTATGCTCAGAACTGTGTCCCTCTCCAAGTCCTATTTGAAACCCTAACTTCCAGTTCCTCACATACTCATTGTGTGATTTCACATTAACACAATGAAAAGCATCAGTACATAAGAAGATATTTTAAGAAGGGTAAAAGACCACATTCATGCAATTTTTGTTGCACTATATTATTGGAATGATTTCATTTTCACTGTTCCTAATTTATAAAATAAACTATCATTACTATAAAGAGAATATTTCAGAAATCAAAATGCTAAAGTATGACCTTGATTTAGATAGTTGGAGTGGCTTCAGTAAGATATTGTCTACATTCTCCCCATAATCATAGGAAAACATCTAGAAGTTCCTTCCTGAGAAAATTAAAGATGGAACTAATATCATTGACTTGATGTCAGTATGGTGAAGACATATCTGTACTCTCATGTTTATTGCAGCATTATTCAAAGTAGTCTAGATATGAAATCAATCTAAGTGCTCAATAATAGATAATGATAAATGAAAATGTGAAAGAATGTATCAGAGAACATAAAATGGAATAGTAGTATTTAACCATTTATAACAAATGAGAGCTTGTCATCTTCAACAACATGGTAGATCTGGAGTTCATTATATTAAGTTAAACTAACCAGAAATATAAAGATGAATACTATCTGATGTGGTAGAATAAGAAACTTGAACTCATAGAAGCAGAGAGAAGAATAGTGGGTTCTAGGGCAAGAACATTGGAGAAAATGGGGAGGTTTGGGTCAAAAGGTACAAAGTTTCAGTTAGGAAGGACGAATACTTTCTTAATATCACAAGCATGGCAACCAGATTCCAATAACGAAATGTATACTTCAAAATTATTAAGCACATAGATCTTACTGTTTTCATCATAAAGCAATGAGGTACTAGAATCTGTTAGCTTTGTTTGCTTCATAATACATACATATACCAGAATATCACATTATATATCATATAACTTGTATATCATACATAAATAGTTATACAAATTTTACAGTAAAATAGAAATATATAATTATTAATCTGTTTGTAGTAACCTTTAGATGCACATATTTATTTCTGTATGTAATATATATGTCATATTTATATATTCATATACATTCATAGTGCTATTTTTGACTGATTCAGCACCATAGGATTCAGTTTCTAGCATTTTTACCATTTCTTTCTTTAAGATCTTTAACCATAGAAATATGTTGTATGACATAAACAATCCACTTGCTGATTTACTCAATCCTACTACCTCTATGAGAAACAGATTTACCAACTACTGCACAAAAATTATATACAATTCTTTTTTAACTTTCTTAATCAAAAATTACTGTTTTCAAAACTACTGAAGTCTACTTCTTTTCTCTTCCCATATTTTTTTTCACTATAAGATTACATCTTACATTCCTTCATAGTTTTTCTGGGGTCTTTTTAGATTTGTAAAATTTATATATAGTAGAGTTTAGTCTCCATATTGTACACTTAAAAGGATTTTTATGATGCAGTCTCATTGTGCAAATCATTATATTATAGAGATAATTCCACTACCCTAAAATCACTGTGCATCCTCACTTATAATTAACGCCTCTCCCCCATATTTTAGACCCTCACTAATGTTTTCAACTTTAAATTTCCTCCATTGTAATACTCCATAGAAGGAATTATGAAATTGGTGTTTCTCCTTATCTGAATGGTTACTTAAAATGCATTTATTATTCATCCATTTGGTTCTGTAGACTAACAACTTTTTCTCTCTTTTATCCATGAGTAAAATTCCATCTGATTTATTTAAATAGTCCAATAACCCCTAAAGAAATAGAATCAGTCATTAAAAGTCTCCCAACCAAAAAAAAAATAGCCCAGGACCAGATGGTTTCTTTAACCACTTAGCCATAGAGTAATATCTTTGTCACCTTCATTTTGGAAAATTATGTTTAAAGCTTTATCAAACATGCAGATACAGGTTTTTTCTGAATACAATACTTTACTTTGAGTAAATACCTAAAAGCTGTCTGATTGGGTTGAATAGTAAAGGTGTGTTTAAATTTATAAAAAGTAAATAGACTGTCTTACAAATTGACTATACCATTTTGAATTCCCACCAGCAATGAAATCTAATTAGGTATGTACTATTTTGATTTGAATCTGATAAATGGGTGATGATATTTAATGTCTTTTCATGTGCTTATTTGCATACATCCTCTTTTGTGAAATTATAGTTCACAAAAGCACATTATACTTTTTGAAAACTGGCTCATTATTTTCTCCTTATTGAATTTTAACAGTTCTTTATGTATTCTGATGACATATTTGCTAAATATTTGCTTACACATATTTTTCTTCAACCTGTGGTTTGTCCCTCATTTTCTTGAAGGAACAAAATTTTTAAGATTTTCAAAGTCTAATTTATCATTTCTTCCTTTAGAATTGAGCTTTATTCACATGAATCATATGTTTTTATGTCTTACATTTGAGTCAGTTATTTACTTACAATTAATTCTATGTATGGCTTGGTTTTGTTCTTGTGTCTGTACAGTTTCTTTAGCCTGTACTTGAATGACTGTCTTTGCCTCTAGTAAATTGTCTTTGCAACTTTATTATAAGTCACTTGGCCATATTTGTGTAGGTCTATTTTTGATTTTTTTTATTTCTTTCAGGTAGCATGGTTTCTCTGTCTTGTAACTCCATTTTCTAAGTTTTTCTGATCATTCTGCTTCCTTTATCTTTATGTCAATGTGTTAGAATCAATTACTGGCTATAATTACCAAGTGACTCTACTAAGCTTTTGATAGGAATGGGGTTAAATATGTATATAAATAAAACACTGATGGCCAGTGACCAGGCAGGAAGTAGGTTGCCAGGCAGGATGTAGGTGGGATAAGGAGAGAGGAGAATTCTGGGAAGTGGAAGGCTGAGGGGGAGCCACTGCAGCCACCGCCAAGAGAAGCAGCATGTGAAGACTCTGGTAAGCCACCAGCCATGTGGCAAGGTATAGATTTATAAAAATGGGTTAATTTAAGATAAAAGAACAGTTAGCAAGAAGCCTGCCATGGCCATACAGTTTATAAGTGATATAAGCATCTGAGTGATTATTTTATAAGTGGATTGTAGGACTGTGGGGCTTGGGGAACCTGGAGAGAAGCCCTCCAGCAACAAATGGCATCCAACGGCTCGAGTTTCCACCTTAAACCTGAGAATATTTAATAACCAATTCTAAACAGAGCCAAAAACAGGTTCCTGCTTCTTGTCTCATACGGGCAGCTAGATGCCGCAAAATGCAGGTTTGAACACTGGCGGGTTCCTGGCGTGTGCGTTTGACCCGCAGTATGGCGTAAATTAGGTGTCTGCCAGCAGCACATTACGCTGTGTGGTAGATTTAGTCTTTACTAGTATTTAAAAAAAAAAAAAAGGTTTCTGGGCTTCACGCTACTTTGATAAAAGCTTAGACCCACTTTTTCTGAGACTTGATGACTCCCAGAGTTGGCAGAAAACGTACTGCTGCCATGTTGGGAAGCTGAAGTGGGCAGAACCAGCAGCCACAGCACTGTTTCAGGCTTAAAAGGCTACATACAGTTTAAAGCAATAACTTCGCAACAAGACTGATTCAGATGAAATAGTTTATAATGCATGTAAAAATGTACGTAGGCTTTAATATATATATATATATATATATATATATATATATATATATATATATATATACCATTATATAAACAAATAGTATCTAAAAATAAAGTGTTTTAAAAAAACAACAAAGGTAATAAACCACGTAAAGATGGCTATCACACATAAAATCTGGATTATGTTGTCTTTGATATTCGTAACTGAAGAAAAACATTTGATTGCAAAAGCTGTTGAGTTATGCCAAAATGTATATTTTAAAGGCACCTTGACTTTAAAATTTGGATTTAAGGATATGTTGCTTTGGAAAAGAGGTTCTGCTTTTGTTTCCACAGAAAGCCAGAGGCTGTGGATTTGTTCCAGAGTAAGATACATCAGGTTTCACCAGCCAAGACCCCCTGAAAGGTCTCCGATGACACTATGGCCCAGATGATCCAACATCCAGAGTGGTTTCAAGGCAACTGGTTCACACAATACACCCTCACGGACTACCCCATAGGCCTAAAATTTTCTTTGCGTCCCCATAAGATACAGCGCCCCCCTCCAGCAGGAAGTAGTAAGAGATGCTACGCCCAAATTCCCAAATATACCAAGCTGGCTTTAGAGGTGGAATTGGCTCACTCCCCCTCTAAACCCAGACATATTGCTTTAAAAAAATGGTTAAGAGATTCTTGTGTCCCAAATCAGAAGAGCCCTCTGGTGTGGGACAGAGAAAAACCAATATTTTTATTTAAAACAGGTTGATTATAAATGTGATCTCTTTCTAAAAAACAAAAGGGGATATGATATAGATATATAAGAGGTTATAGAGATGATAAGATAAAAGGGTAGATTAATGAACCTACTTTTAAAGAACAACTTGCTTAAAATGTTTTACATTGATATAAATTTTAGTTTATGTTTAAAATGTTTTACATTGGTATAAATTTTAGTTAATTGATACAAACTTAAAGTTAATTTTGTTATACTGTATATATATATTTCTATTCTTGTTTGAGGTATTATGTTTAACTCATTTAAAATTGTAATGGATAATTAAAAATAGATTAATAATCAGTCATCTATGATAATCATATTTGTAGCCATGTTAGTTAAGTCTTCTAGGTATACATAGATATATTTCAGATAGACAGGTAATCTTCAAACACTTCATAGACCTAGAGAATATGGCATTTAAATAACTTAAAATTCTGTTGACATGAGACACAATTGCTCCTGGCTGCACCAATTTGATCCCGAGAGAATGTTGGGCTTCTAAGACATTTCCACTTGGAAATTTGTCTTTTTGGCACAAAATGGCCTACTGGGCAAAGAACTGCCCTTGCCTTGATGGCTGATAGTACAAATGCATGCTGTCCTTTCTGGACAAATGGGACACAAGGAAAGCGACCACTGTACTCTGCCAAGACAGGGTAAGATGGTCTATCAGAAATCCTGCTTCTGAAAATGGTCTGTCAGATACTCTAGGCCTGTAGCCAATTTGAATGAACCAACAATGCTGAGAAGCATTAGGTGACTGTCCAGGCTGCCAGTTGTCTTGGTCTACTTTTGCAAGATTCCCGAAAGTTGCTTGCATCCATCTACCATTTCTCAGGTACCATTAAGTTCCTTCTCAGGTCTTTGATGTGGTTGAAAACTAGATAGTTGCAATTTCCTCAGTTATGATAAAAGATAAGTTAGATATAAAACCTTAAATTCACAAATATAAGATAGATAGGACATCTTTTTTAATATTGTAACTGTAATTCTTGCTCGATAATTGTTTTGTTATATGTAATTTTACCACGTTAAAGTTAAAACCTTACTTTTTAAAAAAAGAAAAAAAGGGGAAGTGCTGTGGATATCATGCTATATAAATAAAACACTCATGGCCAGTGACCAGGCAGGAAGTAGGTTGCCAGGCAGGAAGTAGGTGGGACAAGGAGAGAGGAGAATTCTGGGAAGTGGAAGGCTGAGGGGGAGACACTTCAGCCACCGCCAAGAGAAGCAGCATGTGAAGACTCTGGTAAGCCACCAGCCACATGGCAAGGTATAGATTAATAAAAATGGGTTAATTTAAGATAAAAGAACAGTTAGCAAGAAGCCTGCCATGGCCATACAGTTTATAAGTGATATAAGCGTCTGAGTGATTATTGTATACGTGGATTGTGGGACTGCAGGGCTTAGGGAACCTGGAGAGAAGCCCTCCAGCAACATATGGACATCAATTTTCAGGAAGCATTGAAATCTTCAATGTGTAGAGTGTTCTAATGTGTGAACATTGTTGGCTCTCCATTTTGTTAAGTGTTGATTTCTTTCATTTTCATTTATATATGTTCAATTACATAGTCTGTTCGTTTTTCTGTCATATTTATCCCCAAGTATGAAAAACAGCCAGATAATAGAGAACAGAGTTGTGACTTTAAGTATAGTGATATGATGATCTGAAATATGTTAGGGATTTGTCATACCTACAAGAAGATAATTTTTACTATTAGTTTTCTAGTGTGGAACTTAAAATATGGGCATATTCCAATAATGAAGGAGGGATGGTGTAAGAAAGATAGTTGACTGGGCATAACAATGAAGGGAGAGTAGTAGTAGGAGAAATAAGTTAATTACAAGGTCAAAGGCATCTAGGATCTGTAGATCAGAACTTATGGAGCATGTTGGCTTTTATTCTGAGTGAAATGGTAAGCTATTGGAGGAATCTATGCACAGAAGGACCATGGACTCATTGTCATTTTAAGAGAACCCTTCCCGAAGCACTATTGAGAACATACTATAAGTAATCAGGGATTGAAGGAACATGGACAGTTTAAGAGGTTAACTAAATATAAAAATAATTGGATTTTTGTAAGTTGGATTTCAGTACATATAAAAACAGTGAAGGCTCTATTCATTCAACCAATACGTAGATAGCATTGGTGGAGGCTGTAGGAAGTTACCAGTGATGTCACAAAAACTCGGGCAATCATCTGGGAAGTGACAACTGTGAAGCCAAATTTGGAAAAAAAAAACAACATTAAAGCACCATGAATAAACCATCTAATTACAAGTATAAGGCCCAATTAGTATTCAGTTTCTAACAGCAAAGGCAAACAGCAGTGTGTGGGAAGCCTAGAATGCTGTTAGATCATCCCCTTTGCTCACATGAACAGCAGTTTTTATTTTCTGCAATGGGTCTCTGTAAAAAAAACGCCAATGCTATAACTACTGGTGATGCAAAAGTTAAAAGGATTAAGAACTAGGAATTCAGAAATTTGATTCAGCTGAAATCATTCTGCATAATAGGTTTATTCTGTGAGAAAACAAAACAACCTGAATTAAGTGGAGACAGTCTTGATGTTACAGAAGAGAAAATGAATTTCATTTACTGATGATATGTGATCTCAAATCACACACCTTTAGATTTTGATGCATGGGGTCACAACTCCTTGCCATGGTGCTTGATGTAGTTAAATGGATTTTTAAATGTTTTCTGAGTTATATTGCCACTCTATCCTCAGAATACTATGCTTGTTATACCAGAGATACTCATTAAGTGACAAAGCTTACAAACCTTCAATGACTTCATTAAGATGGATTATAAAATTAAATCAGTATTTTATCATTGAAAGTTTTGAGTGATAATTTTATTAAAGCATAGTTTTCTTCCTCTTACCCATATATCTGCAACTAGCATGTATTCTATATAACTATACTTCAAGTGAAAAATACTACTGACTTTATTTTAAAAATTAGATTAAGGTGGAAATAATAACTGTGCATTATGCCTTTATGGACATAAAATAGGTTATGTTTATTCGTTTAATTAGTTCATAAATTGACTTATAACCTGACATAATAAATATGGATTTTCCAGTTTTCTGTACAGTCACAGAGTCATATTACCTCTGTAGTTAAAGCTTTATTTAATCCATTAATATCAACAAAAGGAGCTTGTTCTCTCTTCTCTCTACCTCCCTCCCTCTTCCCCTCTCTCCTCTCCCAGGATGTTCCTTGAGCCTCTACTCAGATATTTTCATCAGTGGAGAGCAAATTAAGCTGATACCTCTGGATGTACACAATTTGTTTTATTCATACCTATTAATATCCTGGATTATGAATACTAAACACCTTCAAGCCACAGTTTTGTCTTCTACTGGAGCCTCCTAAGATTTCAATTTCAGAAGGACATTTAATTTAATAGGAAAAAATATTCCTAATGATTCTGGGTCTTAAGACAAAGCTAGGAATGGAGTTAGTCTAAGCATTGGGATACCTCAGAGTGTACAGGACAGTCTTCAAGGGTGGTAATGAGACCAAAGAATGTAAAGACAATTGAAGACAATGAAACTTTGGGTCATCTCATACAGTATCCCTCCCTAAATATTATTAGTAGAATGCACTTGTTGGAATGTTCTGAAACCTTGCCTTAATTTCTGTCTTTCTTTACTTTCAATGACTATCTCTCACAGTTATGTATGTGAATAGTGAATATGATCATAACAATGCCCTACTTGATTCCCAAGATGACATACCTGAATCCCAAATAGAGTAAGGTTGTCCTGGACTTCTCAAAGACTGAACGGGAGCAATTAATCAGTCATATGATCTTCTGTTCAACTAACCATTGGGGATAAAATATTAATTTACCTGAATGGGGTTCATTAGTAATAGCTAATATCTACGTATTGTTATTATTCAGAAAACAGTGTGTTAAACATTATTGGGTCATGCAGCCTTCATAATAACTATAATATTAGTATGAATATTCTATTTTAAACAAAAGTGACAAAAATTGTTCAATGGAGGAGTGTGTTCCATAAGGCAAGCCAAGGTATTAATGTCTATATTCACTTCTTGATGTTTTCACAACAAATTATTACCTATTTTGTGATTTAAAACTTATTTTTAAAAATACATTGTCCCACAGTTCAGGCAGTTAGAACTCTGAGATTCAGTTGTTTACAAGGCCAGGGTTTAAGTCTCTAGGACATTTATCTCTCTTGTCTCAGTCAGTTTTTGACTAGTAATACTCAACCTATCTTCTCTTGTGGAAATATTACTCAGATTTCCAACATGGCTTAATCTTAACTTTTATCATCTTCAGAGAACTTGTTTTCAAATAAAGTCTGGATTTACACCTCAGACACTAGGTGGCTGTTTGAAAATCCCCTCGGATTTCTACTGTTCTACGCAGATTTGGTAAGTCATAACATATCAGATATTTTAAAGGAAACTATCTAAAAGAGAATTTTTTTCCACATTAAAAAAATGGGTTTTATGTGTACATTGGAAGAAAATTGGGTTTTGTTTGAAATTTTAGGCAGTCTGACAATGGAACAACTACATGAGAAGATTAATGTTGATTGAATTATGTAGTTTATTGCCATGCTTATCCTAATTTTACTATTTAAAAAGATAGTCAATTTAAGTGCCAGGATGACAGCTTTAGAACAACTTGTTAAACCTGTAAAAATTCAGACAGAAGAAATTAACAGTGAATTTGTTTCAAGTTTGGATCATAAGGTTAGAGAAAGAAAGCCTGTTTTCACACAGTCACCCTTAATTTATCCTTTAACCATACAGCAGATGCCTGATCAAATGGCTACACAAAATATTTGGGCTCAAATTGAAATGTTGGATTTAAAAATGTTTAAGGAGGCAATAGTATCTTATGGCATGCATTCCCCATATGTAAAGCAAATGTTAAACTCTTGGTCAACATATAATAGGATTGTACCACAGGACTGGCAGGACCTTGCACAAGGTGTTCTGGAACCCAGCCAGAGACTTCAATTTCTGACCTGGTTTAAGGATGAGGCTAAAAACATAGAAAAACAATGGAGGGATAAAGGAATACAAGTTTGCCAGGATCAGCTTATTGGAGAAGGCCAATATGCTTCAGTACAAACACAATGTTTATATGATGTCCAAACCCTAATTTTATGTCAAATGGCAGCCTTGAATGCATGGGACAGAGATGAGGAACCAGGAAAAAAATCTGAGTCATTTACAAAGGTGATGCAAGGCCCAAAAGAGTCTTTCACAGATTTTTTACAAAGACTGCCTTCAGCAATAAAGAGAATGGTCTCGGATTCAGAAGCTGGTAAGGCAATAATTGCATCTTTGGCCTTTGAGAATGCGAATGCAGCATGCAAAAGAACAATGAGGCCATTAAGGGCAAGATCTGCACCTTTGGAAGATTGGATTAGAGACACAGTTAATGTTGAGGCTGATGAGCATGATGCTATGTGGGTAGAGAAGCAATTTCAAAAGGTTTGAGAAATGTTAGATTTTTTGGATGTGGAAAGCAAGGACATTTGAAAAGGGACTGTAGACAGGTAATTCCTAGAAACAATGTTTCTTCAAGGAACAATGGTAACAGAATGTCCCTTCCTCTGGAGTATGCAGAAGGTGTGGTAAGGGAAAACACTGGACCAACGAATGTAGATCAACAAAGGACAGAAAGGGTAATCCTTTGCCTCAGTATTCAGGAAACTCCCAGAGAGGACTCACACAGGCCCCTGTTGCAAATCCAGTTCAAACCTTTCGTGCAGCCATAGAGGAAATCCCTGCTCTGAGCGATTAAATAACCAAATGCCTATTGGAATAAATCATGCTGGTCAGGATGATGAAACAGAGAGAATAGAAAATTCAGGAGAAAACATAAAGAAAATTTCTTGAAAAACTTCTATTAATGAACAAAGACCAAAATTAACGATAAAAATAAATGGTGTTTGTTGTCTGGTCTGGTAGACACAGGTGCGGATGTTACCATAATTGCACCAGAATTTTTGCATCCAACTTGGCCTCTTCAGGAGGTAAACGTTCAACTGTTAAGAATTGGGACATTATCTCATGTGAAACAGAGTGCAAGATGGATCGAATGTATAGGTCCAGAAGGCCAGAGAGGAAAATTAAAACCATATGTCGCTAGCATAACTATGAACCTGTGGGGTCGAGACTTGTTGCAACAATGGAATACTCAGATTAACATCCCTCCAATCTCAGAAACAAATCATAAACTAGCACATGTTACTGAGAGAAATATTAGAAGATGTTGTTCTAATGAGTGGTCACCAGCCATCCATATTATACAAGAACAGGGCACAATAACTGATGATCTTCCAAAGACACCAACAGCTCTACCTTTAAAATGGTTAACAGATAAGCCTGTATGGGTCCAGCAATGGCCTTTAACAACAGAGAAACTCCAGGCTTTAGAAGAGCTGGTAGAAGAACAGTTAAATGCTCAGCATATTGAAGAATCAACCAGCCCTTGAAATTCTAATGCATTTGTTATCAAAAAGAAATCTGGTAAATGGAGAATGGTAACAGACCTTAGAGCAATTAACAAAGTAATTCAACCAATGGACTCTCTACAATCTGGGATGCCTTTGCCTACTATGTAACCAAAAAGAATGGCCTTTCACAGTTATTGATTTAAAAGACTGTTTCTTTTCAATACCCTTACAAGAAAAAGACAGAGAAAGATTTGCTTTTACAGTGCCTACTTATAATAATTCTCAACCGGTTAAATGATTTCAATGGAGGGTCCTCCCACAGGGAATGTTGAATAGCCCAACTCTGTGCCAATATTTTGTGCAACAGCCATTGGAAGTGATACGTAAAAAATTTCTTACATCTATAATTAATCATTATATGGATGGTATTTTACTAGCTGACTCAAATGCAGATACTTTAGAAAGAATGTTTGAAGAAGTAAAGAAAATTTTGCCTTGCTGGGGAATACAAATTGCTCCTGAAAAAATACAAAGAGGATATTCTATTAATTATTTAGGATATAAAATAGAGCTACAAAAAATTAGACCCCAAAAAGGTGCAAATTAGGAGAGATAGACTACAGATTCTTAATGACTTTCAAAGATTATTTGGAGATATTTCTCATCTACGAAGTATTGTTGGGGTAAAAAATGATGAACTGACTAATTTGTTCAAAACTTTAGAAGGTGACAAGGACTTAAATAGTCCAAGAGAATTATTACCTGAAGCTGAGAAAGAATTAGCCTTGGTAGAAAAGAAAGTGCATGAAGGACACGTGGATCGTATTGATCCAAAGCTGGAATGCATTTTGGTTATTTAACCTTCTAGGCGTTCTCCTACTGGAATATTAATGCAGAGGGAAGATATTATATTAGAATGGATATTTTTACCAAATAAACCAAATAAAAAATTAAAAACTTATGTGGAAAAAAATCTCTGACTTGATTTGCAAAGGAAAATTGAGACTTCGTCAATTAGCAGGAATAGACCCAGCAGAAATTGTCATACCATTAACTAAGGAGGACATTGAAAAATTATGGACAGAAAGTGAACCTTGGCAAAGTGCTTGCAGTAATTTTTTGGGATAAATTAACAGCAAATATCCCAAAAGCAAAAGAATTGATCTTATAAAGAGAGCTGATTGGATCTTGCCTCGAATTGTATGGGAAAAAACTATATCTGCAGTTCGTACATTTTATACAGATGCCAAAAAGAAGGAAAGGCAGGTTACAAATCAGAAAATTTAAGTAAAATGGTTCAAAGTCCGTATAATTCAGTTCAAAAATCAGAATTGTATGCTATTCTGTTGTTATTAATGGATTTTTCAGAACCTCTCATCATAGTAACTGACTCTCAGTATGCTGAAAGTGTGGTGTTACATATTGAGACTGCAAAATTTATCCCTGATGTTTCAGAATTAACTTCACTATTTATTCAATTACAAGATACAATCAGGAAAAAAAATCATCCTTTATATATAACTCACAATCGATCCCATACTGGTCTGCCAGGCCCTCTAGCACAAGGCAATGATGAGATGGATAAATTATTGATAGGAAATGTGCTGGAGGCCTCAGAATTTCAGAAAAAACATCATGTCAATAGTAAAGGTTAAAAAAAGGATTTTTCCATAACCTGGCAACAAGCCGAAGAAATAGTAAAGAAATGTCCTACTTGTTCCTTCTTCAATCAAACACCATTACAAGCAGGATGTAACCCAAAGGGTACTCAGAGAAATGAAATATGGCAGATGGACGTGTTTCACTTTGCAGAATTTGGAAAACTGAAATATGTACACCACACCATCGATACTTATTCAGGATTTCAATGGGCAACTGCTTTGAGTTCTGAAAAATCTGATTCTGTAATCACTCATTTGCTAGAAGTTATGGCCATCATGGGTATACCTGCACAAATCAAAACTGACAATGCTCCATCATATGTCTCTGTTAAAATGAAACAGTTTTTTGCTTATTACAATATAAAGCATATTACTGGCATACCACATAATCCTACATATCAAGCAGTTATAGAAAGATTAAACAGAACTCTAAAGGATATGCTAAATAAACAGAAAGGGGTAACAAAAACCCCCCAGAAATAGACTCCATAATGCTCTATTAACTTTGAATTTTCTCAATGCCAATGAGAAAGGAACAACAGCTGCAGAGAGACATTGGATAATAGAAAAAAACTACAGAATTAAATCAGCCTATATACTTTAAGGATGTGCTGACCTCAGAATGGAAACCAGGGTATGTATTACATTGAGGACAAGGTTTTGCTTTTCTTTCTACAGGAGAAGATAAGCTGTGGGTGTCTTGTATAATATTAGAGGGACCAGCCTTAATATTATACATCCCAGGGGCTCAGTTGAGAGAACTACTAACGGCGAGGACTATTATCAGGAAATATAATCTCAGCACACCGAGTTCTATAGTCCACTTGCTTTAATTCCTCTGGCATAACATCCTTTATACACAGCTTCAGTTCTGTTCTCATGTCTAGCTCCTTTCTTGCCTGATTTCTCTCTATATTTATCTACTGTCCCCTCTATGTTCTATCTTAATTCCTTTGTCTAGTTCTGCCCCTTCTAGGTTCTCATCCATCTTGTTCCTTCCCACATCATCTCCTCTCCCGTCTCCTTCTCTCTCATCTGGCTCTTCCTCATCTTCCATCTCGTTCCTCTAGTACTCTGCTGTAGCCCTTCAATCTACTTCTCTCCCATCTCAGTTTGTTCTTCTCAAGTTCTTACCCATCCAGTTCTTCCATTCTCTTCTCCCTTCTCTGTCCTCTCCTGCCCTGGGAGTTCTGGTATATATATACTTACAAGCAGTATTTCCTTAGCAGTGCAAAGCCAGGCTTCCAGGGTCAAATGGAGGGGTGATAAGAATAGGCTTAATTGACACATCCGCCAGGCCTTCTCAAACAGGTAACCTGGCTGCTTAAGTCTGTTCTTAGAGAGTACAGAGGTATCTCTGATAAGGTACTTTCCTCCATCCGGTGATGGACCTGGCCGGATGCTACCAATAATGATAATTACAGGGAGACTTGAACTGGGAGTTCTGGCTGAGCATAGCTGTTAGCACAGAAGGTTATATAAAAATTCCTAGAAGTGGTTAGGTAAGTAGTTAGAGGTCTATAAAGTTAGTAAGGCTGTAAGAAAGGAGGGGTCTGAGCTAAATTGTGTAAAGCTATTACTTAATGTCTACCTGACCTAGGCGGTGTCCCCTTGTGGAATTTACCTTAAGTCAGGAGACTCGCCTGTGGGTTGTTATCATTGTTAGTCCACCTGGGACTAACAATGGGCGCCCACCTGGGTGGTGTTTCCTGTAGTCCTTGAAAGTGGCCAAGGGAGATATCTGATTCCAGAGAAAGCCTTTCCCTGAGGCTGTTCTCCAAATTACCTGGAATGTGTATGTCCAGAGAGTGCTCAGTCTACACTGTTAGTCCTTCTTAGGGAAAAGTCAATTGGGAAAGCTATGAAGGCACACATGACTTTCATAACAGAATACAGCTGATATATAACAAACCAAGTAACACCAAAAACTCCTTGGGATTTGACTTCCTCTGGAGGAATTCCATGATCCCTCCAGGTAGTGACTTTGCCATAACCAGCTGAGTTCTTATGATATATTCCTGCGGCCCACAACATGGGTGCCATCAAAATTGATAAAGGTTCGATTTGAACAAGAGAGACCTCTTAATTAGAGTTTGATGATAGTTCTTCAACCAGCATGAACATCCAATTTAAACTAACTTGTATCAATAACACATGCCTTTTCATTTAATCAGATAATAACTTGCCAAATAGGAACAGCCCCAAAATTAGTCTTGGGGAAAGGCTTTTGTTTTTGTCTTTTAGGAGAATGGAGGTTAAGGAATCTGAAGAACACTGGAGAAATGAGACAACTGAAGAAAAGGGACCAATCATCTATCCCAAGATACAGAGTGAAACAGTGTATGGGTATATATTATCTAAAAAATTTTTGTGTCTTCCTAAATGTTTGTTTCTGCTTTTTTCTAAAGATTTAACACTATTGGTCTTCTAATAGTCCAATTCAATTAAAATTTAAAGCTGACTCTGAAGTTGGAGAATGGCTCTCTCCTTCTTTAAACTCAAGCATGTTTTTAAAAGGAAAATGCAAACTCCCTGTATCATGCCAGAATAAAAGAGCCATCTTCTGCTATGGGACAGGACAAAAGCCAAATTAATTACGGGACTATTCTATTACTAATCTCAACTCTTTGATTCTATTCTGATTCTTTACACTCTTCTTAAAGTATGAATTTTATATCAAAATTTACAAGATTTATATATATATATATGTATATATATTTTATACATTTTAATCTTTGTTAAGATATGAATGGCCATATAGAGTACTAACTAATTCTAGAAAACAAAGGCTTCAATTACCTTCATATATATGTCTTTGTGTTTGAGTCTCTTATCAGTTTTCTTCAGGAAATCACAGCCAGGCCTAACATCAACTGAAGTCTCCAGAAAGAAGATGGGGCCCCACTACAACAACAATTCCACATGGACAATAATAATATCATTAAGCTGACAAACATCATCCACAGATCAGCTTTGAACTACAAGGTGCTCAGAGCAATTTTGAGATGACTAGCTGAGATGATCCAGTCTCAAAGACTACTTGAATAAGGACTTGAGATAAACCCTCAACTTTGGCATTATACACAGACTGGATAATGAAGAATATAGTTACCTCTCCTAGAATTTGACAATTAACCTAAAATTTTTCTTTCAGGATAAAGAAAACTTCGCCCATACCCATCAGGAAGCAATTTTAAGAATACGACGCCCACATTCTCAAAGAGGTAGTGTGGGGCGGGTGGTGTTTTGGTCTTTTTAATGGGTTTTGGGTCTGGGATAATTTTCAGTGTTTAGGGGGGTTGGTTACAAGTTATTGTCAAGGGTTAGGAAAAAGGCTAAGCAAAGGAGATTAGATTTAAAGTTCTTATAAAGAAAGAAAGAAAGAAAGAAAGAAAGAAAGAAAGAAAGAAAGAAAGAAAGAAGGAAGGAAGGAAGGAAGGAAGGAAGGAAGGAAGGAAGGAAGGAAGGAAGGAAGGAAAGAAAGAAAGAAAGAAAGAAAGAAAGAAAGAAAGAAAGAAAGAAAGAAAGAAAGAAAGAAAGAAAGAAAGAAAAGAAAAAGACAATTACTAGTTTTAAATACTTTACATTGGATTGGATTGTTTTATATTGTAAACAAATTTGAAATTGATATTGTTAGAAAATGCTATATGTATATTTCTCATTGTATTTATACCATTCATTTAACAATGTAATGCAATTTTCTGATCCTTGAATGTTATTATTACCAACTATTAGGATATAAAGAAATGAAAGTTAGTAGTTAGACATTACAATAGAACTTGTAGTCATATTAGATATGTTTTAAAAATTGAGCAGAGATGTTTTAGACAGGACATCTTCAAACCCTTCAGAGATCTACAGAATATGGCATTTAAAATTTTTTAATAACTTAGAAAATTTTTCTTTTTTTGAGACATGTCGGCTCCTGGCAGTACCAATATACTTCAGAGAAAATACGGGCATTGAAGAAACTGCATATGGAGTCAACTTTCATTGTGGCAAAAGTTAGCCACTGGACAACAAAGTATCCTCGAATCAACAGGACAAAATGGACAGACAGAACACGAAACAAAGGACTACTGATTCTTGCCAAAACAAGTGTGGTTATGGCTTTATCAAAAGGCATCTTCTGAGGCCAGGACAATATGGCCCCATCCCTGAAGTGGCCTTCGCAATTGGAAAAGGTACAGTGCCCTTTTCCTCGAAGGCAGCTTAACAGGCAGAGGGCTGATGGCTTCTGTTGTGCAATGGAACAGCAGCTGAAAGCTCATGCCTCTCGAAAGTAGACTGGCATTTAATAGAGAGATGTGGAGAAGAAGGGGATGCTGAGATGAACCATATATACACAGCCAAGAAGAATGGACAGCTGAACTCAAAAACTGTCAACAATTTCCAGAATTTAAAATCCTGAATCATGACAGGACACTAGTGGAATTCAGGCGTTTCTGATACATGGACTGCTTTCACCCAATGTGAGGTTGAACTGTTGACCTGTGTACATCCTACTTCACAAATTAGTCTGTCAGATACGCTAAGCCTATAGGCTGAAGATGATGCCCCAACACTGCGGAGAAACCTCAGGTGACTGCCCAGGCAGCTGGCTGTTTCTGTCAACTCACAAATTTTTTGGAAATTTCTTGCATGCACTTCCTGTTTTTATTTTTGTTAGCTAATATTATTTCCTTCTTGGGTCTCTGAGGGAGTTGAAGTTTAGTTAGTTATGGTTGAAAATTAGTTAGTTATAGTTGAAAATTAATTAGGATAGAAAGTGCATTAGATACATCTTGGATTTACCAAAATAGCATAGATAATGGAATTATTTTCTCTGATTTGTCAAATACCTGTTTATGTATTCACTACTTGTATATATTGTATATAGTTATTGTACTTTTGTATATAGTTTTTCTTTTGTTAGTTATAACCTTTTGCTTTTTTTTTTCTTTTTATTGAAATAGAGAAGGGCAAATGTGGTAGTATTCTAATTGTACTGAAATGTGATTTTGATTGTATGTTAATAAATAAAGTTGCCCAGGGGTCAGAGCTATTAGAGCCATAGAAAGAGCATGGCGGTGGTGGCACACGCCTTTAATCCCATAGATCTCTGTGTGTTCAGGGATACAGCCAGCATTGGAGACATACGCCTTTAAGACCTAGAGGGCTGTACATACAGACAGTGACGAGGCAGTCACGTGTTTGGGTTTAAAACCAATGAGAAGGCAGAATGATTTTGAAACGACTGACACATAAGGAAATAGCTCTCTTTCGGGAAGCTGGGACACAGCAGGAGGAAGGGTGAGATTTTAGCTCTGAGCTCTGTCCTCTTGGCTTTCTCTTTTACATTGTTTCTGTGTTTCTTATTTAATAAGATGGTTGGTTACATCAACAGTTGACCATAGTGGTTAGTTGACCATAGAGGTCTGAAGGTCTGTGGAGACAAGAAGTGATATGGCTGGGCAGAGAGAGGAATATAAAGTGAACAGAGACAAGAGCTAGGCCTTTTTTGGTCTAAGGAGTCATGGAGGTAAGTGGTGACAATAGCTGATCCTTTATTTCTCTGATCTTTTATCATTTACCATGATATCTGACATTGGCTTTTTATTATTGAGACCAATTAGAATTTTCTCTATAAGGTAATAAATGGGCTTTAACATGCTTGCCTTCTTTTCCATGATTCTACTACTGTGATAACTGAAGGGGGCAAAGAAATTCCACAAATACAAACAGTCTCAGATTACTGGGTTTTCAAGTATTAATTTATAAAGGAGAAACCTAAACTAAATGTATAACGAGTATTACAGTTGAGGTGGCTGTGGCTTGTTCTGCTTCTTTGGTCTTCCAGCATTCATCAGAATAACTGGTCTTGGGTTTGTTTTTATTAACAAGATTCTTAAGATTCATGCTACATCTGGCACCCAAATGTTTATGGTACGAATTCATGAAAAAGCTGCTTGCCTATGGCCTTTCAGGCCCCAGCTCAGACCTAAGCTACATGTTGCAGGCAGAGGCAGGAGGATCCCAAATTTGAGGCCAGCCTAAAAGGCTTGGGAGAAGCTTCATCCAGGGCCAAACCACAAACAGTGGTGGGACCATGGAGGCAGAGGCTGCTGCTTGAAGTTGTTGGCTCCTTCTCATCATGTTGGTTACTGTGGTGATGCTGCTAACTGGGATGAATGGTTTACTGCTGCTTGCTTAGAGAACAATTGCCACGACCATGGTGTTATAAGAAAGCATTAGCAAAGGTCAGTTTTGAAAAGGTTTGCAAGACAAATGGTGGGGAGAAATTGCTGTGAAGATTTTCTCTTCTACTGAAGAACATTCATAGTTCTGAGAGACACACATTTATCAGACTATGATTGCTACAACCACAGAGGAGGCACACACACACACACACACACACACACACACACACATACACACACACACACACACACACACACACATCTGCACGGAACCACGGCTACGCCTAACAGCAACTTTAAAATCTTCAAAAGAATGAGGGGACCCCACAAAGATGATTCCACATGGACTATGGTAAAGTCCTTAAGCTGATTAACACCATGGAAAGATTGACTTTGGACTACAAACTGTTCAGTATAATTTTAAGATTGCGACCTGAGATGACCCAGATTCACAGACTACTCCAAGGACTTGCGACAAGCCCTGCACGTTCTCATTATGCAGCGACTGGACAAGTGATACAAGACTTGACAATTAACCAAAAAAATTTTCTTTTCAGGATTCCCTAAAGGTGTCTTCACCCCCAAAAAACAGGAAGTAACTTTAAGACAATGATGCCCACATTCCCAAGAGGTGGGATGGATGCTTTTTGGGTCGTTTAATGAGTTCTGGATATTGTCATTATTTATGATGGTTGGTTACAAGTTGTTAACTGTTAATGGTCAGGAAAAAAAACTGAACAAGGAGATTAGATTCAGAGTTTTTGTTGAAAAAAAAAAGAAACAAGAGAATATAGATATGAGGTAGATCATTGAATCTACTCTGAGAAAAAAGAAGGAAATAATAGGATAAATGGGTAGCTCATTGAATCTACTCTAAAAAGAAAAAGGGAAAGATATAAAAATGACAAAAGGTAGATTATTGAATCTATTATGAAAGGAAAAAGAAAGAGTATGGATATGATAAGATAAAAAGGGAGATTATTGGATCTAGTTTTAAAAAGGAACTACTTGTTTTTCATTGGATAAGAAATGAAAATTTTTTGTCTGAGTTTCAAATGTTACTGGACTTGACATTGTTAATATATATTAATGGAGTTTTTCATCTGAATCTGTCAAATGTTAATGAACTAGACATCGTTAATGTAATTCTTTACTGTATATATTGTATATACTTATTGGATATAGTTTTTCTTGTATTATTATAAACTCTTTTAAATTTTAGGCAAAAAAGGGAAATGTGGTGTTATTGTGTTCCCCAAAATATTGTGTACCCTAATAAACTCATCCAGGATCAGAGAACAGAACAGCCACTAGATATAGAGGCCAGAAAATGGTAGCACACATGCCTTTAATCCTAGCATTCCAGAGGCAGAAATCCTCTGGATCACTGTGAGTTCAAGGCTGCACTGGAAATAGCCAGGCATGGTGACTCATGCCTTTAATCCCAGGGAGTGAAGGCAGAAAGCAGAAAGGTATATAAGGTGTGAGGACTAGGAACTAGAGTCTGCTTAAGCTTTTTGCTGGTTAAGCTTTAGGCTTTTGAGCAGCAGTGTTCAGCTGAGACACATTCTGGATGAGGACTCAGAGGCTTCCAGTCTGAGGAAACAGGATCAGCTGAGGAGCTGGCCAGGTGAGGTAGCTGTGGCTTGTTCTGCTTCTCTGATGTTCCAACATTCACCCCAATAATTGGCCTTGGGTTTGTTTTTATTAACAAGACTCTTTAAGATTCATGCTACATACAATACTACCAAACTAACATGGCAGTGTATTGTGAAGTCCAAAGCCTCAGCTTGAAGAGAAAATATTCAGAGGAAATTCTCTATAAAATAGACTTTTAACATTTACACAATGAACTATCTAATTGTCATAATATTTGGTTTCATTATGAACACAGCCTGTTGGCAACAGGGAATAACTTATCTGATAATTAAATTCAAAATTCAGTTCTCATACAAACACAATAATTAGCCTTTTATTACTGTAGGATATCTGCATCAGCAAATACTGAGTTTTCTCAGGTCAGGGAATGCAGAAGTTCTTAGAAGTGTAGTGCCACCATTCCTGCTGCAATAGCTTTGTAAAATCAGCACTCAGGAGACTGCTTTGTTTTCCTTTAAGAATCAAATCAACTGATTACAGAGAATTTTATAGATCAAGCATGAAGGATGAATACTGGAGTATGAGAACCATACTCCGTGAAGGAAGATTGATTCCTGGTAAGCACCCTAGTCACCAGATAAACCAGACTTCACAACACATCTCCTCTATTTATTTTGTTGCAAGACCACAGGCCATTCACCTAACATTTGTCTGCTTCCTTCCACTCTCCAGAGATAATTTTTTGTGCCTCTCATAGTCTTATTGTTGAAAAGATTAAACAAAATAGTGTGAATGAGTGTTTTGGCTCAAAACCACCCACACTTTGCATTTTGTTGGCTATGCTCAGATCACTGAAGTACCTGTGGTTTCCCACAAGTGCCAGTTTCTTGTCTCTCTGATGGTTCCATTCACACAGTCAAAAAACAAAAATAGCTATGCCTATTGCTTTCTGACACCTTGACCCTACACATCCTCTAGGCATGTGTTCAGATGGGATCTTGCATAAGAAGACATTCTTATTGTTAATATATGTTCATACTATTCTGTGAAGTTAAAGATGAATCATAAGATATTACATGCAATGACATTGTGGCTGTGAGTTGATTTGAAACTTTTACCAAAACCAAAATATAATGGAGATAAGGTAAATGAAGTTTATAAAAATGACAACTATAGAATAGGGGACAAGATGGTTTAATATGCAATTGTCTTTATTGGCACTAAATTTCAAATTTCCATAAAACCCTCCTAAAATTTTCAATCTCTAGCACAATGACAAGAAAAAGAAACTCTTCTTTGAGCTCTGTCACCAATCAGATTTAGGAGCCTCTCCTAGACAATCCTTAGCAACACCACTATGTCATCGGTGAACTCTTCTCCTAATTATGTTTCCTTAACAGTCTACTAGGCCACAAACTCATCAGAGGTAGATACATGTGACTTATGCATTGTTTATTACCACACCTGGAACAAGAGATATAAATGAAAAATGAGCACTGCAAAAAAGTACAGAGTAGAATACACTCCCCATGCCTCTTTCAGGTTTTCAAGCTTTCTTCTCTGAGGGGCTCATTGTTAAGGTCATCCTAGGGCAATCACAGGTGCCAATATCTTTTTTCTTCCATCCAAGCCACCAGCTTTTCAAACTAATTAAAGAAAAAAGCCACCATAGCACAACCCCGTGCTAAGAATAAAAAACTTTCTATCACTACCTGTCTTTAATTAGAAGGGGGTGATTTTTCATTTAGCTCAAAGAATGAAACATTCACCTTCTGACACTCCTAATCTGCAAATTTGATTTAGCAGATGTGTGCATAACACTTACTTAAGAGTTACTTCCCTGTTGTTTCTAGATAAATGTAAATAAATGTTAGAAAATAGATATAAGGGAGATTTGTGATAATGTTGGAGATGTTTCCAATGTCTCCTGCCTGTCACTTGTGTTACATTAAATGTATAGGTAATGACATATACACTTATCACACACACTAGGTTGCTGGGGATCAAAATCCTAATGTTAGAATCCATTCAACCTAATAATCAAAATTCTATAGTATGACAGGAATGAGGAGTTTGGTTGATGTTGTTCAAAGAATACAAATTGCAATCTAATTGTGAAGACGTTTGAAATCTATTGCAGAGCATGGCAGCTATAGTTACAGCAATATGCTGATTTTTTAACATTAATACTAGATTTTAAGTGTTTTCACTAAAAAGGATATGCATATCAAGTAATATGTATGGTAATCAGCTTGATTTCAGCAAATTTTCTATGTATATAAAAATCATATGATATTATGATATATTTTTTTATTCATCAAATTAAAAAATCAATATTTTAAAATAGAAAGTTCTTATATTCTGCCTGTTTTGAAGCATTTGGGCTATTAACTGTCATGTAATAAGAGGGAAACCAGTCACTCATTCAATACATTTCATACATTCTTACCATGTGCTCCAGACCCTAGTCTAGATACAATGAGGGACTATATTAGTTACTTAAATAAGTAAATATGGTTCAACTGGGAGCTAGTTCTAACCAGGAGCTGCATTCAACCACCCCATCTCTAGGAAGTTGGTGTCCACACTGTGGCAGGAGTTTTAACTCAGCTTTTTGTTTCTACTTAATGTACCGATGGCACAGCAGTGCCTCTTAAAGGAGCTATATCCACTGTTTGTTTTTTATCTTAATTTTAATTTTTAGTTTTTCTCAGGTCCTACCTGGAAATTCAGGCCCCACCCTAGGCGTCAACTGTAGTAGGCTATTTTTTTTTTTTTTGGACCACAAGGCCCGAAATCATGACACAGAGACTTATTATTAGTCATGAATGCTTGGCCTTAGATTATGTTTGTTTCTAGCTAGCTCTTATAATTAAATTAACCTATTTCTCTTCATTTATGTTTTGCTTCAGGGCTTTTTACCTTTTTTTCAGTCATTCTATATATACTACTCTGTTTCTGTCTGGCTGGTGGCTGCCTGGAGAGAGACTTCTCCCTCTTTTTCCCTCATTGTCTCCTTTCTTCTCTCATTCTTCCCAAGCCTAGATTCCTCCTCCTACTTATCCCCTCTGCTCTCCAACTCTGCCTATCCCTCTAAAGCCTAAATATTAGTTGTTTAACTTTTTATTAGACCAATCTTAGGCAGGCAAAGGAACATATCTTTACATTATTAAACAAATGCAGCATAAACAAATGTAACATCTTTACACAGTTAAAGTAATATTCCACACCATAAACAAAAAAACACATCTTTACATAGTTAAAGTAATAATCAATAACATCCCCCACTGATATACATATACCTGCATATTATTGTGATCACTACCCAAATAATATCATCTAAGTAATGTCTTCCCTTGTGATTATTTTGAAACTACAACCTGCCTTTTCATTACACTCTCCATCTTCTATTCATGTTATGTCTGTCCACAGCATTTGTCAACATTCATCATAATACATATACTTTTTTTCTCTTCTTCTATTCTCACCACTCAGAAACCCTTCTGAATGTGAACAACTAGGAGAATCTGGGATCTTGCTTTTTTTCATTATTGAACAATGTCAGGCATATAATAGGCACTCAGTAACTACCCATTTAATACTTGGATGAATGGATGATCTCTTATTCTTAGTTTAGCAATGTATAAGAAATCCAGTGATGAATTAAGACATGGCCCTTGGATGTTCAAAGTGCAAATGGGGAGAAATAAATAAAGTAACAAAATTTTTATTCAATATATGCAATGTACTATTATCTACATAGGCCATGGATTCTATGAGAAAACATGATAGGATAGGCAACAACTGGTAACTAAAAGTTGGATGAGTGTAGTCCAGTTAGTTTCATTCATAACAACAGAATACATTTCTCATGAGACACTGGCACTTTCTTAATGATTTTAAATGATTTGTCCCTTTCAGATCCTGGTAAAGAGTTAGAACCCCAAAAGAAACTGTTGATATAATTCTGTCCAGTTTTACCCTGCCCTATGAAACACAAATCATTAATCTTTGTTGATGGTTAAAATAACAAAGGAAAAATAAAATTAAACTGAAAGCGAAGGGCAGAAATTGTTTCAGGATATGTCATGTTCAAGAGAATTACAATAAGACTTATTACTTTGTATTAAGATGTAGGTTGTGAAGTCCTTTGGGTCAAGGTTACCTGGTTGTATATTTCTTTTAGTAAAGGTGAGTCAGTTTTAGAAAAGAGAAAAATAACAAAACCATGAAATACTGAGATGGAACATTCTGCTGCTGATAAATCTTCACACTGCTGCTGTGTCTGACAACAAAGCAATAGATTGAAAAATGATCAAGTGAGTGAAGCAATTGTTCTGACTGAAGGACACATATTCTTTGACTTCTTTCCATACTAAATTGATATTGTGCATCTGTGGTTTGAACATAGAAAATGGGCTGAGAAGGGATAGTATTATGAGAACATTGTGGTTCTAGATCTTTCACTCTGTCCTACTACCTGGCTTTTCCTGGAGAGTTGGTTAACAGGAGTCAGTATTAATTGCTCTGCAGCTATGATCAACATGGTATGCACTAAGGGTTCCAAATGTCCAGTTTCATATTAATCTCACAAAATCATCAAGGGGTCTTTGGGAGTTGATAATGTATGCTCATTCAACTAAGAAATAATCAGAGAATAAGAATAAGACTAAGACTGAAACTGCTACATTGGAGCAGTCCAGAAGGGAGAGAACAAAATAGTAGCTGTTAGAGACATTATTGATAAAAGTTGTCCATTTCAGTAGTCAAGAGAGGAAGGTTTTAGGGTGGAAGTAGATGATGATCACTAGTCAAAAGATGGAAGCACACTTTATGCCCATCAAGTGATTTATTAACTGATAATCAAAATATAGTAAACTGATGCAATGCAGTACTATTTAGTCTTTAAAAGAAATAAAATTCAGATACATACTACAAGGTATATAATCCTTGAAAATGGTATCCTAAGTGAAATAAGCAGACACAAAAACATATTATATGGATACATTTTATGAAAATATCTAGCATGGACACATCCATAGAGACAGAAAGTAGTTTATCAGGGCTAGGAATGAGAAGTAATGGAGAAAGACTATTTAATGTGGATGTGGTCTCCTTTCTGTGTGAAGCTGATGGCTGTATGCCTATTGAATGTGATAAACACAACTGAATTGTATAGTTTAAAATATTAATGTTAATTTTCCTCAATTTAAAAAAAAATAAGATAAGAACTGAAAAATGCCCACTGGATTAAAAAGTCATTAAGAGTTTCTGAAGAACAACATCAATGTTACAGTGAGAGCAGGAAGCCATTTGAGGTATGATGTATTGTGAAAGAGGATGCAAAGAGGACAGGTAGGGGTAAAGTTGGAGCATTAAAGGAATACATCAGTAAATTTGCTTATTGTTAAGACTAAATATTTAGGAAGAAACAACTTAGGAGGGAGAGGTTAATTTGGGCTATTGATTTTTGAAGGCTCATTCTAATAGAGAAGACATAGCAGTGGGCATGGCTTAGAGCTGTGCTGGCAAGAATGGGTCTGCCTACTCACATTCAAAGAGAACAGCAAGCCGAGACTGAGGTAGGAACAAGGCTGGGTAACAACACACTAAGCCTGTCCTCCAGTGACTTACTACCTTTAAGTAGGCCCTTCCTACCTAAAGCTTCCAGCTGGGGACCAAGTGATCACATTTATGAGCTGTTGATGGGAAGGCACTTTGTTTGCAAACCACAATAAGGAACATTTTACTTACTTACTGAATTACTAAGAAGACCTAAACCTTTGTATTGACAATGAGCAAGGAGCCCATGAAGATAGGAAGAGGTAGAAAAGACACAGAGAAACACTGGCTACTGGACAGAGTGAGGTCCCTATGGGGACATGGAAATGAGAATGAGGGTAAAGTCACACCTTAAATAGACCTTAATTAGAAGGTTGGACTTTGCCTCCTCTTGTTTTGAAGGCAGACAGAGTAGATGCCAATATAGATTGGGTCTGAAGAAGAATTTTCCATATATTTTTGTTGTCAACTCATGACTTTTTCATCTATCTATTCATGTTGTCTTTAAAAGGTAAGAAAGAAGAGCAATATATAGAAGAATGATTAAAGATACCTGCTTAAAATATCTCCATGTATTTAGCAGAAATCACCTGACTTTCTTTCCTATACCTCTTAATGAGGGAACAAGAGTCTATAATTTTCATTTATTTCAATTGTCTATATTGGGCTCATAGTTTTTTATTCTATGATTCTTATCTATAAACATGGATTTAAAATTTTAAAGCATATTTTTCTAATAAATGTAATTGTAACGGTAAAAACCACAGTAAATTCAATGTGCTATCCAATTCTAATAATAGTAGAGTGTCTGAGGCATCTTTAGTTCAATACCTTTGAGAGTTAATTAAACCACATTAATTGGAAAAGACCTAATTTCCAGGTAGGTAACATGGTTGACTATCTTGTTTATGCTTAAACAGAGTAACAGAGGTCACTACTATACTTTTTAGAACATTATTGATTATTATAACATTTCTTAAGTAATTTTGATTGAGAATATCTCTTGCTACTTGAATCCACACTTCCTTTGGAATATCTTTAGTCCAATTAATCTACTAAAATTACTGGTATTTAACAAACCATTTTTAATAATGTAATGTTAGCATAAAAACTCTTCGTATTTGGCATTTTACTGACACTGTCTGACAACCAGCACTTTGCCCATAAACATGGCATGTTGCCAATAGCTTAATTAGAAGGATGAAATTTTCTGGGAGCAATGCAAGTCCCAAAATGTGATTTGGACTTGATTTTTAATACATTGAAATTTTAAGATGCTCTCTTTCTTCTAGGCTACTTCAAGTTAAAATATACTTTAATTTAAAAATTGCATAACTAATTCAAGTTCTAAAAGTCTGTCTCTGACTTCACCTAACAGCCACTTTGCAATTTCCTAGCTTTTGGTCTATATAAATGCTGAAACAACTTTTGACTGTTATTTAGAAGGTATCCATTTCTTTTTGTTCATGTTAACATTGTTTATTTTTATTGGCATATATTCATTGTACATAATACTGGTTTTTATAGACTGATAGATATTTTTCAAGTGTATCATGCAATTTGAAGATATTCACCTCTTTCCCTTTCTTGCATCCTGATACTTATCTCCCTTCCCCAAATCATCTCTCTTCTCCTTTCATATATATACATATATATGTGTGTGTGTGTGTGTGTATAATAGTGTGTGTGTGTGTATATAAATTCTAAGATATTCAAATAAGAGAAAAATTATATTTATTTTCTTAAGCTTGGCTGCTTTCACTTAATATTATAATATAAAATTATACCCATTTTCCAGCAAATGACATCATGTCCTTCAGCTGGAAATGAAATAAGTAATAAAATTATCTGTGATGAAAGAATACTAGAAGAGAGTGAATCTTCTTGAGAGTCTGTAGAGTTTCTAGTTTCAAAAAGGGTTCAAATTAAGTTTTTCTGAGGATATTCAATTATAAAGTCATTATTAATTCAATGTCTACAACAGAGAGAAATCCAAAAGAAGTGCCAGAGAGACATTAAACCAAATCATATGTTAATTATGTATGTATATATGTGCATAATGTTTTAGTAATATGATATCATAACAATCAAAATACTTATCTACATCTTTGTATTTTCCTCAAATTAAGTATCAGAAAATTTATTTCCTCTCTTTCATTACAACACTAGATGTTTCTAAAACGATATCCCCAAATAAATTCTGAGCAGAAGTTATCTTTCTTTGCTGTGATAGTTCACATATTAAGTCTAATGATTTCAAGGCAATTTTCTGGGAAAAACCATGGGCTTTGGAGAAAAAAAAACACTTGTATTGATTGTAAAGCACTTCAGAATGCTCACATGCACCTTCACCAAATGTCTGCTGTTCTCATCATTTTAGAGTTATAAAAGACAGAACTCAAAGCATCAAACTGAAAAGAATGGAGGAAGTTGACAATAACACATAAAGTAGCTGTGTTTAAATGAAATCTACTATTCCCCTACCTCATCACTGGAACAGCTGTAGGAGAAACTGCTATCAACGAAAATGTGCATTTGAACTGTATAATTATTTTCCCATAGTGCTTACATAATTAAGCTTTGGTGGTTGTCACAGATTTTTTCTTGTTATAGTAATACAATACATGTTTTATCATGTTAGATATAGCATGATATGAAATATATCTTATCACTTTAACAAATTACCCAGTGGTTTTTGTTGGTCAGTCCTCCTAATCACTCTACAATTGATCTCATTTAGCCTTTACAACATGCCAATATAGTAAGGGTTGTGATCTCAATTTGTGGAGAGCTGAATTATGGTAGCATAAGTAAGTGCCTTGTGTCTTGATTCAATTTATCATCAAGCTATGACGTAAAACTTTGCTTCTGCTTGTGTTCCAAATGACCACAGCTCTTTACCCCAGTAGTTGATGGCCTCTGAAATTTATCTTGTGTTTCTGCCTTTTTAATTGCTGCCTCTTATTATCATGCCCCTTTTAATAAAAAATAATTTTGCTAGTCATTATGGGCCCACATCCATAAAAGAAACTAAATTACAATAATCATAACAACAACAATTATTCAGCTAAATTGACAATATTTCATACTGACTTGGAGTTTTAGATTCCTTATTTAAATCCTCACACCTTGTCTGTGTCACATTTGAATCTCAGTCCTATAAAGCTGGCAGAACTAGTCACAAGAGATAAGAAACTGAGATAAGAACAAGACCAAGCATATCTTTAATGTTAAGGGATATTCCTAAAGGTACTCAATTAGTAGAATAAATACTAGAATCTAGGTCTCCCATCTTCCTGACAGATAATCTTGTTATACTTAAAATATACCAATGCTTGGCTACTTCATACATAAACTTATACTCTTCACATTTGTTTTACCAATTTATTTCAACAGCAGGAATGGATACCACAGTAAAATTAATGATTGTGTCCCTCTTTAGTGCTCTTCTATTCAAATTGCTTTATTCCCCAAGGATAGACAAGCAATAACTTCTCTGTGCATTTGCATCTCTTTCTATATTTCATCTTATTCCTGACAATAAATTGAACTTCTGATGTGGAGAGGTAAGATTCTGACTCACTGAGCTGCAAGACAAGAGTGACTCAGTAGAAAGAACGTGTTCTTAGTAAAGTCTAGAGAAGTGATTTGGGGGCATAAAATAGCATGTACCAAGAAAATGACATCTGTTTTTAGGATGAGTGTCAACACCTCAAATGATCTAGTCCACTTTGTTCTGAGTACTGAGAGGTAGTTTGCTATTTTGCCTCCTTTGCCTAGGATGAAATATGTTATAATGATAGGATGAAATATGTTATAATGATAGGATGAAATATGTTATAATGATAAGGATGTAGGCTGCAGGCAGCATTGATTCTAGAGCCAGGTCTACCATTTAATACTACAGAACACTTCCCTTCTTCAGCTTTCATTTTACTTGCAAAGGCAGGATGTTGAACTAAGTAATACATAGTGCTTTCTGTTCCAAGAATAATAATAGTTAATATTTGCATAGGACTTTCTGAACTACATTCATGAACACCATCATATTTGTCATTACACATCTGAAAGTCAGGGGTTTGTCTTTCACCATTTTCTTAATGAAACATGGAGGACACCAGAAGAAAAAGACGCTCTAAACAACTGAGTAAATATCATATGAATTCACACAGACCTAAATATTATGAACAGGGCCTACATGAGTCTGCATTACATCCTCTGCATATATAATATAGCTTTCAGTTTAGTACTTCTATGGGACTCCTGCATATGTAAACAAGTGGGTCTCTGGTTCTTGTGCCTTCTTTTAGGACTCTTTTTTCTCTGTTGGTTTGTCTTGTCCAACTCTGATATGATGTTTTTTGTTTTATTATGTTTTGATGTGATCTCCTAGAAGCCTGTTCTTTTCTAATGAGACAGAAAGGGAGTGAATACAGGTGGGAGAGGAAGTGCGGAAGAACTTGGAGAAATAGAGGGAGGGGAAACTTATTCAGATGATATTGTGTAAGAAAAGAATCTACATTTAATAAAAGAGGGAAATAAATGTGGACCTAATAAACATTTCCTATATTTATGGTTGAATGCCTGTTTAGATCACATAATTCCCCACAAATGTTCCTTTTCATGAAAGATCAAGCAAGCTAGTTCTCAGACTCTTCCAACACAAAAGTTTGAGACATTTACCATGGTCTCCTATTCCTTGTTCTCCCTCTCTTTTCTTGATCCAGCTAGGATCTCCCACTCTCTTTCCCTCGACCGTTGCTCTTCATTGTTCCCACTCATGACCAGGCTGTTCACGTAGATCTCATCCATTTCTCCGTGTCTTTTTTGGGGTCCCGTTTTTCAGGTAGCCTCAGTGGTGATATGAGTAGCAGTCCAGTCATCCTTGTTCCACATCTAGTATCCTCCTATGAGTGAGTACATACCATTTTTGTCTTTCTGAGTCTGGGTTACCTCACTCAGGATGATTTTTTCTAGATCCATCCATTTGCCTGCAAACCGTATGATGTCATTGTTTTTCTCTGCTGGGTAGTATTCCATTGTGTATATGTGCCACAATTTATTTATCCATTCTTCAGTTGAAGGGCATCTACGTTGTTTCCAGGTTTTGGCTATTACAAACAATGCTGATATGAACATAACTGAGCAAGTGCTCTTGTGGTATGATTGAGCATTTCTTGGGTATATGCCCAGGAGTGGTATATCTGGATCTTGGGGGAGATTGATTCCCAATTTTCTAAGAAAGCGCCATATTGATTTCCAAAGTGGTTGTACAAGCTTGCATTCCCACCAGCAGTGGAGGAGAGTTCCCCTAGTTCCACATCCTCTCCAGCATAAAGTGTCCTCAATGATCTTAGCCATTCTGACAGGCATAAGGTGGTATCTCAGAGTTGTTTTGATTTGCATTTCCCTGATGATTAGGGATGTTGAGCAATTCCTTAAATGTCTTTCAGCCATTTGGGTTTCCTCTGTTGAGAATTCTCTGTTTAGTTCTAAAGCCCATTTCTCAATTGGACTGTTGGTCGTTTTGATGTCTAATTTCTTGAGTTCCTTATATATTCTGGATATCAGTCCTCTGTCACATGTGGGGTTGGTGAAGACCTTTTCCCATTCTGTAGGGTGTCGCTTTGCCTTGTTGACCGTATCCTTTGCTCTACAAAAGCTTCTCAGTTTCAAGAGGTCCCATTGATTGGTTGTTCGTCTCAGTGTCTGTACTACTGGTGTTATATTTAGGATGTGATCTCCTATGCCAATGCGTTCAAGACTACTTCCTACTTTCTCTTCTAGCAGGTTCAGAGTAGCTGGATTTATGTTGAGGTCTTTGATCCACTTGGACTTAAGTTTTGTGCACGGTGACAGATATGGATCTATTTGTAGCCTTCTACACATTGTAAAATAAATTTTAAAAAAACAAAGAAAGAAAACAATCCGATGAAAAAATAGACTGAAGACTTTTTTTTTTTACAAACAAACCAACAAAGAATATATACAGATGACAAATAAGCAGATGATATTTGCTTACTATAATTTAAATTGCTCCTTGTATATCATTAGAGAAATTTAGTGAGAAGGCCTCTCACAGCCATGAGAATGGACAGAAGCCCAGAGAGGAGAGCAAGTGCTGAGGACACCGTGGGGTGGAGGGTGCAGTCACAACTCTCATGCATTTCTATGTGGGAAGGTGATGAAGTAAACCAGATGAAGAAGTTTACAATTTATCCCAAAATTAAGTGTATGATTACCATGTAGTACAGAAACTACACTTGTTGACGTTTATCCAAAGGACTTAAGAATTTGTGCCCACCTGAGATCTGTGTGTAGATATTTGTAACAACTTTATTCCTAATTTCCTAAACCTGGAAAAAAAAGCAAGGTATACTTCAGTAGTTGACTACTGTAGAGGCACAAACTGTAGCTCAACCAGATAACAGAACATCATTTCATAAGAAAAAGCAAACGCTCTATCAAGCAATGACAAGTCATTGAGGAAATTAAAATACATGCAAATGGGAGAAATATGCCAACCTAAAAAATCTATGTGATACATAACTCCAATAATATAGCATTTGGAGAAGACAGAAATATGAGTGCATTAAAGGGAACACTGGATATTAGGGAATAAAGAGTAAAGAGCAAACAGCTGGAACACAGAGGTCTATAGGAGAGTGGAACCATTATGTATGATACTACCATGGAGGATAAACTGAATCATGCATTTGAGCAAACTCTACATTTACAAGACCAAGAATGAGTCCTTTTAATTCTTTCCCTCTTCTCCCCCCTCCTCCCCTTTTCTTCCTCTCCTCCCCTCACTCCCTCCTTCCCTCCCGCTGTCTTTCCTTCCCTCTTCCTTCCTTCCTTCCTTCCTTCCTTCCTTCCTTCCTTCCTTCCTTCCTTCCTTCCTTTCCTTTCCTTTCCCTTTTTCTTTCCTTCCTTCCTTCCTTCCTTCCTTCCTTCCTTCCTTCCTTCCTTCCTTCCTTTCCTTTCCCTTTTTTTTCCTTCCTTCCTTCCTTCCTTTCTTCCTTCCTTCCTTCTCTCTCTCTCTCTCTTTCTTTCTTTCCTTCCTTCCTTCTTTTGAGTGTATATGTGTTTTTAAGGCAGGGTCTTGTTATGTAGCACAGGTGAGATTTGAATACATTATGTAGTTCAGTCTTTCCTCAAATTCAAGGCAATTCACTGCCTCATTTTCCCCAGTTACCACATGGGACAATGGTGAATCCTAATACAAAGTGTGGTCTTTGGGAGATGATATATCATCTAGGTGCACCAGCTTTAAGAAATGTGCCACTTTGGTGCAGATACAAATGAAGGGGAGGCTGCACGGACTGAGCAGGAAAATGTGAGAAACTTTGAACTTTTCAATTCTGCTAAATAAATTAAAATAAAAAAAAGTTTGAGACAGACTCTGATAAATATCTAAACAACCATATTTCAGCCCATAAACCTAGATTATTCAATAGTAACTCAGAAACACATCCAGATAGATTTTTGTCTCAATTTCTCTGTTTCCTTTGGTAGGGATATTTAGTCCACCTTCACAAAATCAAAAAATTGATTTCACCTCTGATTTTTCTTGGAAGGACCTATGACTAAAAATGATCTGGTTCAGTTAATTTAATTATCATGCACTGGTCTTCTAGAATGCTGTCTCTGTTCCAAATGTGGAGAAGGAAAAAGGAGAATGAAGACAGAGATTTTTAGTTAGAAGGAGATTGGCTCTGGGTGATCAAGGAAGCTATGTAGAGGAAATGGCATTTAAACTGTGACTTAGGATCATAGTAGAGCATGTCCCAGAGGCATTGGTGTGCATGTTGACATTTAGACTGTCCTGGATTCCATGCCTTAATTACTCAGTACTAAGGTGACATGGTAGGTGTGGAGGCATATGATAAATGATCTGTCCTGGTTTAAAAATAAAGATTAGACAGTGGTATGTAACACAGACAGATTGAGGAAAGGAGTAAGCATTGTAATTAGGAGGCTGGAAGAAAATGATGATAAAAATGAAGCCTTACATAGAATATTTCAATATTTCAGGTTGAAATTAGAATTTTTGTGCACATAGATAGAACATCTTCTAAGCTTAGGACTTTGGGGAGAGACTAATGACTTCCCACCACTAATGCTAGCAATAATGCTAATCAAAACAGAGAAATCCCTTATATGAATCTTATGAAAAAGGCATCACTCTGACTGCTTTCTGCAGGTTAACTTGTTTAATCTTCACAATGAACTGCATGAAGTAGAGAATATTATTAACCCCATATAAAACATGAAAGTACAGCAACCAAGATGAAGAGAAATACAAATTTCTGTCCAACACATATCCATTTTTCTAGTAAAATTCACATTTGAATCTAGTAAGTTTCGCTCTTAAAGTCCATGCTTTATGGTGGGGTTATTTGGGGTATATGTGTGTGAATATGAAGTGTGTGTGTGTTTGTGTGTGTGTGTGTGTGTGTGTGTGTGTGTGTGAGAGAGAGAGAGAGAGAGAGAGAGAGAGAGAGAGAGAGAGAGAGAGAGAGAGAGAGAGAGAGAGGAGGGGAGCAGAGGCAGTGGGACAGAGAAAGAGATAAAGAAGAATAATTATGTGTGTGCCACAGCATGAATGGGGAGGTCAAAGAACAGCATTCAGGAGTTGTTTTCATTATTTTAACATAAATTTGGGAGACAAAACTTAGATCTTCAGGCCCATGCAGCTAGCATTTTTCTAATTGAAGTATCTCAGTCACTGGAAACCCACATATTTGAATTATTACATTAGGGAACCAAGTTATAAGTGTACCTGTAAATACATAGCCTTGCAAACACTTGATATGCTGTTAAAAACTATTGCCATTGTAAGGGGAAAACACTATTTTATTATTTTTTTTCTTAATTTTTTTCTAAGATATAACTCCATGTACATGTTTGTTTGTCATTTAAAGTGTGTACTGTTTATTTTTACTGTTTATTTCCTTTTTCTTTTGATATTGTAGAACTACAGAAGAGGAATACTATGACTTTATCATACATTAATTTGTATTAGATTGACATACAAAATTGCCAACATTTCATGAGTTTTTTATACCTAAATAAAGGGCAATCTTAAGGAGTTCATTTCATTAGTCATGGAAATCACAGCTACTTATTTACTATTTATTATGTGAATGACTATGTGTTTTGCTTGCACAAATTTAATTCTTGCAACTACTGCAAGATATGAGAACTATCATTTCCATTTGTAGATGAAGAAACTGAAGAACAAAGAGCTTAAGAAATATAGTGAGTTTGGGAAGCCAGCAGCACGATCGAAATTACCTTCTAACTCAAATGATATGATCTTGCCCATTGTACTCTTCATTTTGTATACTTAGTTTAATCAGAGAGTATGTTGGTTCTCACTGCTTGTATGATTCTTTCACAACATATTATAGTCTTCTGTGACCTAGACCAATCCATCATCTCTTTCTTTTAGCATTTTTTGTTACTCACTCACACATACAGATCCACATTCTAGCAAGACAGACTATTGATAATATTTTAACATATGTGATCTATATGGCCTTGACACTTACCATACCATTTGAATAGAACACTTTTCTTCCTTACACTACTTCTACCTGGAAAATTGCCCTTCAGCTTCATTCTCTCAGCTTGAAGAGTAGAAGCTTTCTCTATGTTAGTATCTGTATCTGTACATGGCATGATCTACATGGTGCCTGTATCTTACTTACAGTGAAAAATTGTCACTGTTTTCTACATGATTTAGTAGTTAAGATGGACTTCAGGCCAGATCATTTTCAGTCTCTCAGCCTAAGGCATCAGTTACTGTCTATGTGACTTCATGAAGGCTACTTAAACCCTCCTTGAGAATACTGAACATACTCCTTCTGAGTAAAGCATAAAAAATAAACCACCAGGAAAGACCACCAGCACTCAATTGGACTAAGAGGTGAATCTTTATTCACAAACCTTAATACCCCAGCCCCTAGGCTTTTGGCCCAGGGGCACATCTCTGCACCCCTACACCACTACCCATTGCAGTCCCAATTTCAGGCCAGTTGGGCAGGCAGACCTCTTGCAGAGAGGTTGGACTACCACAATCTACCATCAGACCCTGTAACCCAAGTCCTACCTCCCCCAAATCCCACCCCCCAGGGCTGCAACTGTTCCCTGAGACAGAGACCTCCAGCACATGATTGGACTAAGAGGTGAGTCTTTGTCTAGGTGGGGCCCAGGTGCACAACCCTGTGCCCCTACACCACCACGAATTACAGTACCTGTTTCAGGCCAGTCGGCAGGCAGACCTATTGAAGACAGGTCAGACTACCACCATCCCCCACCAGAACTTGTAACCCACAAGTCCCACCCCTCCCAACGAACCCATGTGCCAAGCTTACAACTACTTCTTGAGACAGAGCCCACAAGGGCCAATTGGACTAAGAGCTTCTATCTGAGATAAACAGTCCATCAGCACCGACTAGACCAAGAGGTCCCACTGGACCAAGAGTATCAATCATAAAAATGGAGCCTCCCTCAGACACAGATACCACTTGCACCAAGTGGAGAAAGAGATGGGTAGACACCAGTACAAAAATACAGTCATCAACAAAAAACCCACCATGGCTCCATCAGAACCAACATCAGCAATACCTGAACATCCCAACGCAGAAGAAATTGACCCTAAAAATGAACTTAAGAAGATGATAGAGATCTTTAAACAGGAAATGAAAAATTCCCTTATAGAATTAGAGGAAAAGTCAAACAAAAAATGGGAATCAATCAGTAAATCCCTTGAAAGCAAAGAGAAAGCAATAAAAGCAATTAAACAAATGAGGGAAACAGCTCAAGATTTGAATTCTGAAATTGAGACAATAAAAAAAAAACACGAACTGAAGTAATGTTGGAAGTGGAAAATCGGAGTAAATGAACAGGAACTACAGATGCAAGTATAACCAACAGAATGCAAGAGATGGAAGAGCAGATCTCTGGTGTTGAAGATACAGTAGAGGAAATTGCTTCATCAGTCAAAGAAAACACTAAAACCAACAAAGTCATGACCCAAAATGTCCAGGAAATTTGGGACACCATGAAAAGGCCAAACCTAAAAATAATAGGGATAGAATAAGAAGAATACCAACTCAAAGGCACAGAAAATATATTCAACAAAATCATAGAAGAAAACATCCCCAACCTAAAGATGGAAATGCCTATAAGGATACAAGAAGGTTACAGAACACCAAATAGACTGGATCCCCCCACCCCCAACCAAAAAAAAACTCTCCTTGCCACATAATAATCAAAACATTAAACATACAGAATAAAGAAAAATATTAAGAGCTACAAAGGAAAAAGGCCAAGTTACACATAAAGGCAGACCCATCATTTAGTGCTATGAATTTCCCTCTTAGCACTGCTTTCATAGTGTCCCATAAGTTTGGGTATGTGGTGTCTTCATTTTCGTTGATGTCTAGGTAGTCTTTAATTTCTTTCTTTTTTTCTTCCTTAACCCATTGGTGATTCAGTTGAGCATTATTCAGTTTCCATGAGATTGTAGGTTTTCTGTAGTTTTTGTTGTTGTTGAAATCTAACTTTCAACCATGGTGGTTTGATAGAACACAGGAGGTTATTCCAATTGTTTTGTATCTGTTGAGATTTGCTTTGTGGCCAAGTATGTGGTCGATTTTAGAGAAAGTTCCATGGGGTGCTGAGAAGAAGGTATATTCTTTTTTGTTAGGATGGAATATTCTGTAGATATTTATTAGGTCCATTTGGGTCATGACATCAGTTAAGTCCTTTATTTCTCTGTTAAGTTTCCATTTGGGAGATCTGTCCAGTGGTGAAAGTGGGGTGTTGAGATCTCCCACTATTAATGTGTGGGGTTTTATATGTGGTTTAAACTTTAGTAATGTTTCTTTTACATATGTGAGTGCCCTTGTGTTTGGCGCACAAATGTTCAGAATTGAAACTTTATCTTGGTGGATCTTTCCTATGATGAGTATGTGATGCCCTTCTTGATCTCTTTTGATTGATTTTAGTTTGAAGTCTATTTTGTTGGATACCAGGATGGCTACCCCCACTTGTTTCTTAAGACCATTTGATTGGAAAGTCTTTTCCCAGCCTTTTATTCTTAGGGAGTGTCTGTCTTTGAATTTGAGATGTGTTTCTTGTATGCAGCAGAAAGATGGGTCCTGGTTTCGTATCCATTCTGTAAGCCTATGTCTTTTTATAGGTGAATTAAGTCCGTTGATATTAAGGGATATTAATGACCAGTAATTGTTCATCCCTGTTATTTTTTGTGGTAGCGTGTGTGTACTTCTCTTCTTTCAGGTTTACTGCTGTGGCTTTATCTATTGCCTGTGTTTTCGAGTGTGTATCTGACTTCCTTCGGTTGGAATTTTTCTTCTAGTGCTTTCTGTAGGGCTGGGTTTGTGGATAAGTATTGTTTGAATCTGGCTTTGTCTTGGAATGTCTTGTTCATTCCATCTATGAGATTGAAAGTTTTGCTGGGTATATTAGTCTGGGCTGACATCCATGGTCTCTTAGTGTCTGCATTACATCTGTCAAGGTCCTTCTGGCTTTCAAAGTCTCCATTGAGAAATCAGGTGTTATTCTGATGGGTTTGCCTTTATAGGTCACTTGGCCTTTTTCCTTTGCTGCTCTTAATATTCTTTCTTTATTCTGTACATTTAGTTGTTTGATTATTATGTGTTGAGGGGACTTTTTTGGTGGGTCTAGTCTGTTTGGTGTTCTATAGGCTTCTTGTACCTTCATACGCATTTCCTTCTTTAAGTCGGGAAAGTTTTCTTCTATGATTTTGTTGAATGTATTTTCTGTGCCTTTGAGTTGGTATTCTTCCCCTTCTTCTATTCCTATAATTCATAGGTTTGGTCTTTTCATGGTGTCCCAAATTTCTTGGACATTTTGGTTCATGACTTTGTTGGCTTTAGTGTTTTCTTTGACTGATGAATCTATTTCTTCTACTGTATCTTCAATGCCAGAGATCCTCTCTTCCATCTGTTGCATTCTGTTGGTTATATTTGCATCTGAAGTTCCCGATCTTTTATTCAGATTTTCTATTTCCAGCATTCCCTCTGTTTGTGTCTTCTTCATTTTTTCCATTTCCCTTTTCAGGTCTTGGACTGTTTCCTTTATTTGTTTCATTGCTTTTTCATGATTTTCTTTCAGTACTTTATTGTTTTCTTCCAGGACTTTATTGTTTTCTTCCAGGACATTATTGTTTGCTTCTAATTTTTTTTTGCCCTTTCCTCTAGTTGTTTATAGCATTCTTCCCATTTTTTGTCTTTTCCTCTACACAAGCCTCTAACTTCTTCATGATGTTATTCATAAGGCTGTTTTCTTCTGCTTCTTCCAATTTTTGATGTTTAGATCTAGATGGTGGAGGTGGGCTTGGTTCTGGTGATGCTGTATTTTTCTTCACTTTGTTGTATGTACTTCTGCCTTGATGTCTGCCCATCTCCTTATGGTTTGTTCTTGGCCTTATGTGTGCACTTGTTTCAGACAGAGCTGACAGATTCAGGAATTCTCTCTCTCTTGTCCAGATGGGAGCCCCCTTGTCAAAATGGAAACTCTGGGGCAGGATGGAAGCTCTTATCTGGATGGGAAACTGGGGCAGGATGGAAGCTTTTGTCCAGACAGGAAGTCAGTGGTAGGATGGGCGCTCTTATCCTGAAGGGAAGTCCAGGGCAGGATGTGTGCTCTTGTCCAGAAGGGAAATCCAGGTCAGGATGTGAGCTCTTGTCCAGAAGGGAAGTCCAGGGCACGATCGGAGCCCTCTCTGGTCCAGAAGGGAAGTTGGGGCCAGGATGGGAGCTGGGGGCCGGTCTCTAAGTCTCAGGAAGTGGCTGGGGTCTCGGGCAGATGGGCATGGGAGCAGGGCGTGGAGATTGCAGGGGCTGCCGGGGGCCTGGACAAGGGGATCCTTCCCAGTGGGGCTAGAAGGGGACCTGCCCGGTGGCCAGAACCTGGGGCCAAGTTGGGTAGGTGTTCCCAGGAGTGGCTGGAACCCAGGGATGGGGTCCAGGATGGGCCTGGATACTCACCTCTGGTCCAGAAGAGAAGTCGGAGGCAGGATGGGAGCTGGGGGCCGGTCTCTAAGTCTCAGGGAATGGCTGGGTTCTCGGGCAGATGGGCATGCGGGCAGGGCATGGAGATTGCAGGGGCTGCCGGGGCCTTGGACAAGGGGATCCTTCCTGGTGGGGCTAGAAGGGGACCTGCCCGGTGGCCATAACCTGGGGCCAAGTTGGGCAGGTGTTCCCAGGAGTGGCTGCAACCCAGGGATGGGGTCCGGGATGGGCCCGCATACTCACCTCTGGTCCAGAAGGGAAGTCAGGGGCAGGATGGGAGCTGGGGGCCTGTCTCTAAGTCCTGATTTTATAGATTTTTAAATGGCATTAGTTTTTACCTTAGGTAAAGTTTCCTAACATACACTAAGCAGGCCTCATTCCTATTTTTAAATAAGTAGTTTAGGTCTTATGTCAATTTATATTAGCAACAAACCAGATTTAAACCCTGCCATTTGTTTGCCAAATATATACCCTGTTCCTTTATCATTCTTTATTTGTATTTTGCTCACTTAAAATGATATGCAAACTACATTAATTCCTCATGATTTTTATAAAAAAATTACCAAAATTTGGTGGTTTAAAATAATATGAGTTGACTATGGCAGAGTTATAAAGACCAAAATCCAAAGTCATAGTGTAGGTGGCGTCATACTTCCTTTGAAGATTTTAGGGAAGGATCCTTCCTTGTCTCTTCCTCTCATGTTTAGCACCAAAAATTGACATTCCTTTGTATAATAGTAGCATTATTTCACTCTATGTCTCTGAATTACATGTCGTTTTTTATGATCGTCTCTGTTCCTGTATCTAAAATTCCCTCTTTTCATAAAAACATTGATCATGTTAGAGTATACTCCACAGGTATGATGTCACTTTTTCACTAACTACATCAAAATGACTCTATTTCCAAATAAATTCACATTCTTGAGTTACCGAGGAATAGGATTGCATCATATCTTTTCTGGAAACAAAAAACTCATAAATAATTGAACCATAAATTTATCCTGGTATACAAATTGATAAATTAAACTGAATATCACAAAATGCTCCCATCCTAGGATCCAAAAGATAAGGAAGATAAGGATAGATGTAGATAATATATAGGTAAATATATATATATATATATATATATATATATATATATATATATATATATATATACACACACACACACACACACACACACACACACACACACACAACATAAAATATCTCAATTAGTGACATGTTGTTTGGTAATTGGAATCTGTATCACAAGTGGATGTTGAGTTGATACTTTCAAGGAAAGAGAGACCATGATAAATGAAGACCCCATGGGATTAGGAAGAAGCAAAGTGCTGAAGAGTTCATCAGAAATCCACAAAGATACCTCCACAATAGACTATTGGCAATGTCGAGAGAAAGCCTGAACTGACCTACTCTGGTGATTGTATGGCCAAACACCCTAACTGTCATGGTAGAACTCTCATCCAATGACTAATGGAAGCAGATGCAGAGATCAATGACTAGGCCACAGGTGGAGCTCCAGGAGTCCAATCGGCAAGAAAGAGGAGGGATTGTATGAGTGAGAAATTTGAGACCATGATTGGAAAAACACAGGGAAAAATAACCAAACTAGTGGAAACACATGAACTATGAATGAATAGGTGAGGAGCCCCCAACTAGATCAGGCCCTCTGGATAAGTGAGACAGTCGATTACCTTGAACTGTTTGGGAGGCCCCCAGGCAGTGGGACTTGGACCTGTCCTTAGTGCATGAGCTGGCTGTTTGGAGCCTGGGGCCTATGCAGGGACAGTTTGATCAGCCTGGATGAAGGGAGGAGGGGACTGGACCTGCCTCCACTGAATCTATCAGGCTGAGCTGAATCCCCAGGGGAGTCTGTGGTGGTAATCTAATTATACTGAAATGTGATTTTGATTGTATGTTAATAAATAAAGTTGCCTGGGGGTCAGAGCTATTAGAGCCATAGCAAGAGTGTGGTGGTGGTGGCACACGCCTTTAATCCCAGAAAGCCAGCCTTTAATCCCAGGGAGTGGTGGTAGAAAGCAAAAAGATATATAAGGCGTGAGGACCAGAAACTAGAAGCATTTGGCTGGTTAAGCTTTCAGGCTTTGGAGCAACACAGTTCAGCTGAGAGCTATTGGGATGAGGACACAGAAGCTTCCAGTCTGAGGAAACAGGCCCAGCTGAGGAACTGGTGAGGTGAGATAGCTGTGGCTTGTTCTGTCTCTTTAAATAGACTAACAGACAGGAAATAGAGCCCTGATTCGGGAAGCTGGGACACTGCAGGCGGAAGGGTGAGATTTCAGCTCTGAGCTCTGACCTCTCGGCTTTCTCTTTTGCATTGTTTCTGTGTTTCTTATTTAATAAGACGGTTGGTTACATCTATAGGAGTCCTTGCCCTGGAGGAGATGGGAATGGGGGTGGGTTGGGGAGAGGGCAGGGTGTTGTTGGGAAGAGGGAGGACAGGGGAATCCGTAACTGATACGTAAAATTAAATTAAATTATAAAATAAAAAATAATTTTCTAATATGAATGTGTTTTCATCATAATTTTCATCACAAATTTTATAAAAATAATTTATCTCCAATCTTTAAAGAACACCAAAAACTTATATTCTGATAAAAAGAGGTTATTAAAATTCAGGAATTATCTTCAGGAATATGCTTGCATATTTCATAATATGGATCTGGATGTCACAAACACTGAACTTAAGCTAAACTATGAGGGATTATTAGGAGCATTTGTTTTGGCTGAGTACATTGAGAGACTTTATGATTTGAGGAAAATTATCATAAGCATTCCTTTTCAATGGACAAAGGACTATATTTTAATCCCAGGGAGGGTTGGATGCCATAATTTCTAACAAGATTGATCTTCTGATTTCTTATTGGACCCTTCTATGACTTATTTTCCACCTAGAAACTAAAATCAGTGTTTTAAAGCACAGAATAGAGCATTTCACTCCACTTGTCAATGGCTATTTTTTGTGTTTTCACATGGATGAACCTAGTATTGAAGCCTTGAAGATGGTCTAATGTCAGTGTACAAGTTCATCTCATCTGACTCATATGTAGATGAATTTTAAACAGTCTTATTAAATAAGAAAGACAGAGCCAAATACAGAGGTGTCAGCTGTAGAGATCAGAGAAATAGGAATAGCCACCAACTAACCTTATCTCACCATGTCACCGTAGCTTCAAAAGAGAACCAGCTTCTTCCTGTCTAACCTGCACCTTTATTGCCTTGCTCTTCTGCCTTCTCATTGGCTCTTAGCCCAGCCACCTCACTTCTTTGTCAGTGCCTGTCTGTGCAGACCTCCAGGTCTCTGTGGTTGGTACAGGGATTAAAGGTGTGTCTCATCACACTTGGATGTGTCCTTAAATGCACAGAGACTCTGCCTGCCATGTGATCAGATTAAGGGCATATGCTACCACTGCCTGACTTTTGTTTAAGGCTTGCTATGACCTCTGATCTCCAGGTAAACTTTATTAACATTCAAATGTATGTTATTTTTGTATGTCATTAACATACAAATGAAATATCACCACATTTCTGCACAAATAAAATATAACAACACTCATACATTTTATTTTCTGTTCTCTAGCCAAACAGCCTTTTTTTCAGCACTTGAAACATGCACACACACACACACACACACACACACACACACACACACACAGAGAGAGAGAGAGAGAGAGAGAGAGAGAGAGAGAGAGAGAGTTCTACATGTTTTAAGACCTTTGTACAGCTCTTCGCACTGCTTTTTCCATAGATCTTGTTTTTCCCCTTATCTTCTAGATACCTGATAAAATGTTAACTGCTTAGAGAGGTCCTTACCTCATCACATTATTGGAAACATCCTCCTTATTGCCCTATCTCTTTGTTCTATATAGCAGACTTTACAGATTGCTTACCTAGTGTAAAACTTGCCTTCAAGCATTTAGATCTTCCTCATTCACCTCTATATCTAGAATGAAGATTTTGATGACACTGTTCTAAAATTGGCATGCTTGGACTGAGAAGATAATTCAGTTGGCTTAATGCCTGATACACAATCATAAGAACCTGTGTTTAGGTTGCCAGCAGCCATGTAAAAGCTAGGCATGGTGGTGATGGCAACAGTCAAAGCAATGGTATGTGGTTGTGTAGGGATTGGAAACAGGTGGATCTTCAGAGCTTGCTGGACAGACAGTTTAGCCAATGGATAAGCTAATGGAAGAGTGAGAATCTCTGAATCAAAACATAAGGTGGAGAACCTTGAGGTGAATCAGTGGATAAGAGGAATTGCTGTTCAGAGTGACAACATGCTCATATCTCCCCAAACATACTTGGCAGAAGGAGAGGACGGGCTCACCAAAGTTGTCTTCTAACCTCCAAATGCATACCTTTGCATGTATGTACACACACACACACACACACACACACACACACACATATATATATATATACATACACACACACACACACACATACACACACATACACACACAGGGAGAGAGATGGGAAGTGGGAGATGTAGGGAAGGAATGAAGTAGACAGAAACCAAGAGAATACATATTTTAAAAAAGAGAACTTGCTGCCCAACTTGGCCCCAGGTTCTGGCCACCAGACAGGTCCCCTTCTAGCCCCACCAGGAGGGATCCCCTTTGCCAAGCGCCCCCCCCCAGCAGCCCCTGCAATCTCCGCACCCTCCCCCCACGCCCATCTGCCCGAGACCCCAGCCACTTCCTGAGACTTAGAGACTGGCCGCCAGCTCCCATCCTGCCCCCGACTTCCCTTCTGGACCAGAGGTGAGTATCCAGGTCCAACCCGGGCCCCATCCCTGGGCACCAGTCACTCCGGGAAGACCTGCCCAACTTGGCCCCAGGTTCGGGCCACTGGACAGGTCCCCTTTTAGCCCCACCGGGAGGGATCCCCTTTTCCAAGCCCCCCGGCAGCCGCTGCATTCTCCACGCCCTGCCCCCATGCCCATCTGCCCGAGACCCCAGCCACTTCCTGAGACTTAGAGACCAGCTCTCAGTTCCCATCCTGCCCCCGACTTCCCTTCTGGACCAGAGGTGAGTATCCAGGTCCAACCTGGACCCGATCCCTGGGCACCAGCCACTCCGGGAAGACCTGCCCAACTTGGCCCCAGGTTCTGGCCACCAGGCAGGTCCCCTTCTAGCCCCACCAGGAAGGATCCCCTTTTCCAAGCCCCCCGGCAGCCCCTGCAATCTCCGCGCCCTGCCCCCACGCCCATCTGCCTGAGACCCCAGCCACTTCCTGAGACATACAGACCAGCCCCCAGCTCCCATCCTGTCCCTGACTTCCCTTCTGGACCAGAGGTGAGTATCCGGGTCCAACCCAGACCCCATCCATGAGCACCAGCCACTCCAGGAAGACCTGCCCAACTTGGCCCCAGGTTCTGGCCACCGGACAGGTCCCCTTCTAGCCCCACCCAGGAGGGATCCCCTTTTCCAAGCCCCCTAGCAGCCCCTGAAATCTCCATGCCCTGCTCCCACGCCCATCTGCCCCGAGACCCCAGCCACTTCCTGAGACTTAGAGACCGGCCCCCAGCTCCCATCCTTCCCCCAACTTCCCTTCTGGACCAGAGCTGGACAAGAGAACTCCCTTTTGGACAAGAGAGAGAGACTTCCTGAATCTGTCAGCTCTTTCTGAAACAAGTACACTGATAAGACCAAGAAGGAACCACAAGGAGATGGGCAGACATCAAGGCAGAAGTACATACAACAAAATGAAGAGCAATACAGCATCACCAGAACCTAGCCCGCCCCCAACATCTAGACTTGAACACCAAAAATTGGAAGAAGTAGAAGAAAGTAGCCTTATGAGTAACTTCATGAAGAAGGTAGAGGCTTGTGTAGAGGAAAAGACAAGAAAATTGGAAGAACGCTGTAAACAACTAGAGGAAAGGGCAAACAAATTAGAAGAAAACAATAAAGCCCTCCAAGAAAACAATAAAGTCCTGGAAGAAAACAATAAAGCACTGAAAGAAAATCATGAAAAAGCAATGAAATAAACAAAGGAAACAGTCCAAGAACTGAAAAGGGAAATTGAAAAAATAAAGAAGACACAAACAGAGGGAATGCTGGAAATAGAAAACCTGAGTAAAAGATCGGGAACTTCAGATGCAAGTATAACCAACAGAATGCAAGAGATGGAAGAGAGGATTTCTGGCATTGAAGATACAGTAGAAGAAATAGTTTCATCATTCGAAGGAAACACTAAAGCCAACAAAGTCATGAACCAAATTGTCCAAGAAATTTGGGACACCATGAAAAGACCAAACCTATGAATTATAGGGATAGAAGAAGGTGAAGAATACCAACTCAAAGGCACAGGGACTGTAAACAGGTCATCCCTAGAACCAATGTTTCTTCAAGGAACAATGGCAACAGAATGCCCCTTCCTTCTGGAGTATGCAGAAGTGTGGTAAGGGAAAATATTGGACCAAGAACTGTAGATCAACAAGGGACAGACAGGGTTATCCTTTGTGTCAGTCTTCAGGAAACTCCCAGAGGGGCCTCATGCAGGCCCCCACAGCAAATCCAGTTCAAACCTTTCCTGCAGTCATAGAAAAAACCCCTACTCAGAGCAATTAAATAACCAAATGCCTATTGGAATAAATCATGCTGGTCAGGATGATGAAAAAGAGAGAATAGAAAGTTCAGGAGAACACATAAAGAAAAATTTTTTGGCAAACTTCTATTAATGAACAAAGATCAAAATTAACGGTAAAATAAAATGGTGTTTTGGTGTCTGATCTGATAGACACAGGTGTGGATGTTACCATAAATGCACCAGAAATTGTAGTAACTTTAACTAAGGAGGACATTGAAAAATTATGGACAGAAAGTGAACCTTGGCAAAGAGCTTGCAGTACATATTGAGAATGCAGAATGTATCCCTGATACTTTAGAATTAACTTCACTATTTATTCAATTACAAGATACAATCAGGAAATGGAGTCATCCTTTATATATAACTCATATCAATCCCATACTGGTCTGCCAGACCCTCTAGCACAAGGCAATGATGAGATGGATAAATTATTGATAGAAAATGTGCTGGAGGCCTCAGAATTTCATAAAAAAAATCATGTCAATAGTAAAAGTTTAAAAGAGGATTTTTTCATAACCTGGCAACAAGCCAAAGAAGTAGTAAAGAAATGTCCTACTTGTTCCTTCTACAATCAAACACCATTACCAGCAGGATGTAACACAAAGGGTACTCAGAGGAATGAAATCTGGCAGATGGACGTGTTTCACTTTGCAGAACTTGGAAAATTGAAATATGTACACCATACCATCGATACTTATTCAGGATTTCAATGGGCAACTGCTTTGAGTTCTGAAAAATCTGATTATGTAATCACTCATTTGCTAGAAGTTATTGCCATCATGGGTATACCTGCACAAATCAAAACTGACAATGCTCCATCATATGTCTCTGTTAAAATGAAACAGTTTTTTACTTATTGCAATATAAAGCATATTATAGGCAAACCACAAAACCCTACAGGTCAATCAGTTATAGAAAGATCAAACAGAACCCTAAAGGATATGCTAAATAAACAGAAAGTGGTAACAAAAAACCCCAGAAATAGACTGCATAATTCTGTATTAACTTTGAGTTGTGTCAATGTCAATGATTAAGGAACAACAGCTGCAGAGAGACATTAGATAATAGAAAAAAACTACAGAATTAAATCAGCCTATATATTTTATGGATGTGCTAACTTCAGAATGGAAACCAGGATATGGGTTACACTGGGGACGAGGTTTTGATTTTGTCTCTACAGGAGAAGATAAGCTGTGGGTACCATCAAAATTGATAAAGATTCGATTTGAACAAGAGAGACCTCTTAATTAGAAGAGGTGATAGTTGATCAACCAGCATGAATTTAAACTAACTTATACTAATAACACATGTCTTTCCATTTATTCAGATAATAACTTGCCAAAAGGGAACATCCCCAAAATTAGTCTTGGGGAAAGGTTTTTGTTTTTGTTTTTTAGGAGAATGAAGGTTAAGGAATCTGAAGAACACTAGACAAATGAGAAACTGAAGAAAAGGGACAAATCATCTATCCCAGGAAACAGAGTAAAATGGCGTATGGGTATATCATTGAAATTTTTTATAAGTCTTCCTAAATGTTTGTTTCTGTTCTTCTCTAAAGAAATTTAACACTATTCGTCTTCTAATAGACCCAGCTCAATTAAAATTTAAAGCTGACTTTGGAGTTGAAGAATGGCTCTCTCCAATTTAAACTCAAGCATGTTGTTAAAAGGAAAATGCAAACTCCCTGTATCATGCCAGAATAAAAGAGTCATCTTCTGCTCTGTGACATGAGAAAATCCAAATTAATTAAGGGACTATTCTATTACTAATCTCAACTCTTCGATTCTATTCTGATTCTCTAAACTTTTCTTAAAGAATGAATTTATATCAAAATTTTCAACATTAATATATATATATATATACACATACATACATATATATACAGTTTAAACTTTGTTAAGAAGGCTTCAATTAGCTGCATATATATGTCTGTTTTCGAGTCTCTTATCAGTTTTCTGCAGGTGATCACAGCCAGGCCTAACATCAACTGAAGTCTCCAGGAAGAAGATTTGGCCCCACAACAAAAACAATTCCACGTGGACAATAATAATAATATCACTAAGCTGACAAACATCATCCACAGATCAGCCTTGAACTACAAGGTGCTCAAAGCAATTTTGAGATGATTAGCTGAGATGATCCAGTCTCAAAGACTATTTGAATAAGGACTTGAGATAAACCCTGAACTTTGGCATTATACACAGACTGGATAATAAAGGATATAGTTACCTTTCCTAGAATTTGACAATTAACCTAAATTTTTTCTTTCAGAATAAAGATAACTTCGCCCATACCCAGCAGGAAGCAATTTTCATAATATGATGCTTGCATTCTCAAAGAGGTGTTGTGGGGCAGGTGGTTTTGTGGTCTTTTTAATGGATTTTGGGACTGGGATAATTTTCATTGTTTAGGTGAGTTGGATACAAGTTGTTGATAAGGGTTAGGAAAAAAGCTAAGCAAAGGAGATTAGATTTAATGTTCTTATTTAAAAAAAGAAAGAAAGAAAGAAAAGAAGAAAAAAACAATTGCTAGTTTTAAATACTTTACATTGGATTGGATTGTTTTATATTATATACAAATTATATATATTGAAATTGATATTGTTAAAAAATGCTATATTTATATTTCTAATTGTACTTACACCATTTATTTAACAATGTAATTCAATTTTCTGATCCTTGAATGTTATTACTACCAACTATTAGGATATAAAGAAATGAATGTTAGACATTACAATAGAACTTTTAGTCATATTAGATATATTTTAAAAATTGAGCAGATATATTTTAGATAGACAGGTCATCTTCAAACCCTTCAGAGATCTACAGAATATGGCATTTAAAATGTTTTAATAACTTAGAAAATTTTTCTTTTTTGAGTCATGTCGGCTCCTAGCAGTACCAATCTACTTCAGAGAAAATATGGGCATTGAAGAAACTCCAAATGGAGTTAACATTCATTGTGGCAAAAGTTATCCATTGGAAAACAAAGTATTCTCAAATCAACAGGACAAAATGGACAGACAGGACATGAAACAAAGTACTACTGATTCTTGTCAAAACAAGTGTGGTTATGGCTTTATCAAAAGGCATCTTCTGAGGCCAGGACAATATGGCACCATCCCTGAAGTGGCCTTCACAATCCAGAAAAGGTACAGTGCCCTTTTCTTTGAAGGCATGTGAACTGGCAGTGGGCTGATGGTTTCTGATGTGCTATGGAATAGCTGCTGAAACAGTTATTCTTGAAGAGTAACTAAGCTCATGCCTCTCAATAATAGACGGGCATTTGATAGAGGGATGTGGAGGAGAACAGGATGCTGAGATGAAGCCATATATACACAGCCAAGAAGAATGGACAGCTGAATTAAAAAACCATCAACAATTTCCAGAATTTAAAATCCTGAATCATGACATGACACTAGTGCAATTCGGGTGTTTCTGGTACATGGGCTGCTCTTACCTAATGTGAGGTTCAACTGTTGACCTTGTGTACATCCTACTTCACAAATGAATCTGTCAGATATGCTAAGCCTATAGCTGAAGATGATGCCCCAACACTGCGGAGAAACCTCAGGTGACTTTCCAGGCAGCTGGCTGTTTCTGTCAACTCACAAATTTTTTGGATGTTGCTTGCATGCACTTCCTGTTTTTATTTTTGTTAGTTAATATTATTTCCTTCTTGGGTCTCTGAGGGAGTTGAAGATTAGTTAGTTATAGTTTAAGATTAGTTAGGAGAGAAAATGCATTAGATACATTTTTGACTTACCAAAATAGGATAGATAATGCAATTATTTCCTCTCATTTGTCAAATATAAATGGACTAGACATTGTTTAGGTATTTATTACTTGTATATATTGTATATAGTTATTGTACTTTTGTATATAGTTTTTCTTTTGTTAGTTATAACCTTTTGCTTTTTTTCTTTTTATTAAAATAGAAAAGGGGAAATATGGTGGCATTTTAAGTGTACTGAAATGTGATTTTAATTGTATGTTAATAAATAAAGTTGCCAGGGCATCAGAGCTATCAGCAAACCATAGGAAAGCAGGGCGGTGGTGGCATATGCTTATAATCCCAGCACTTGGTAAACAGAGCTAGGTAAGTCTCTGTGTGTTCAGGGATACAGCCAGCATTGGAGACACATGCCTTTAACACCTGGAGGGCTATACTTACAGGCAGTGAGGAGGCAGTCATATGTTTGGGTTTACAAGAAATGAGAAGGCAGAACAGAAAGACTATCTAAAGACAAACAAACAAGAAGTAGGTCTCTTTAGGAGAGGTAGGACCACCGCAGGAGGAAGGGTAAGGTTTTAGCTCTGAGCTCTGACCTCTTGGCTTTCACTTTTACATTGGTTCTGTGTTTCTTATTTAATAATACAGTTAGCTACATCGACAATTTTCTGTGCCTTTGAGTTGCTCTTCTTCTCCTTTTCCTATCCCTTTTATTCTTAGGTTTGGTCTTTTCATGGTGTGTCATATTTCTTAGACATTTTTTGTTATGAATTTTTTGGCTTTTGTATTTTCTTTGACTAACAAACGTATTTGCTCTATTGTATCCTCTACACCAGAGATTCTCTCTTCCATCTCTTGTACTCTGTTGGTTATATTTGCATCTGTGTTTCCTGTTTGTTTACTCATATTTTCTATTTGCAGCATTCCCTCTGTTTGTGTCTTCTTCATTGTTTCTATTTCCCTTTTCAGGTCTTATAATGTTTCCCTCAAATGTTTAATTGCTTTTTCATGGTTTTCTTGGCTTTCTTTAAGGGATTTATTGATTTCTTCCGATTTTTATTTGTCTTTTTCTCTATTTCTTTATAGATTTCTTCCATTTTTTGTTTGTCTTTTTCTCAATTTCTTTATTGATTTCTTACACTTTTTTGTTTGTCTTTTCCTCAGTTTCATTTTTTCTTGAAAGGTCTCTAGGATCTTCATGATGCTGTTCTTAAGGTCACTTTCTTCTGCTTCTTCTATCTTGTGATGCTCAGGTTTTGCTGTTGGAGGAGGGCTAGGTTCTGGTGATGCCATATTGCTCTTTATGTTGTTGTATGTACTTATGCCTTAATGTCTGCCCATCTCCTCTAATAGGTATAAGAGGTGCCTGTGTTTGAGCAAGTTGCTGTTGGTCCACTCTGTGCTTTTTGTGTCTGTGTCTCAGGGGGCCCCTCTGGGTCCAGTCTTAGCTCTTGGTTTAATTGGAGAAGGCAGATTCTGTGTCTCATGGAGCTTCTCTTGGATCAACCCAAGCAAGTTGATTCTGTGACTCATGGAGCCATTGTTGGTCTTATCAGGGCTCTTGGTCCAGTCAGAGCTAAAAGATTCTGTATTTCAGGAAGCCTTTCTTGGTCCAATGAGAGGTGGCACATTCTACTTCTCAGAAAGCCACTCTTGGTCTAATGAGGGCTGGCAGATTCCCTGTCTCCTGAGTTTACTCTTGGTCCAATGACAGTTTTTTGTTTAATGAGAGCTGGCTGTTTGGTTTCTGAGCCTCAGTTAGAGGCTGGGGTCTCAGGCAGATGTGTATGAGAGCAGCACATGTAGATTCCAGGGTCCAGTGGGGAGAGGGGTCTTGGTGAGTGTGGGGCCTTCCCGCAGGTGCCCTGCCTGGCAGCTGGCAACTAAAACAGCGTTGGGAAGGTGTTCCCCTAATCATTTCTTAAGGGATCACCCTATTAATGACATAATTTTAGCAGCTTATAAATGTTGAAATTTAATTTTTGAATTCACTGCAATATACCTCCTGTATAGCATTTACTCTGCTATAGCCTGGTAATAAAGCAGTGAACAAAACAAATAGAAACATTTCCCCTAATGGGTCTATGTTAGGAAGAGGAAGTCATGGAGTTAGAAGAGAAATATGAAGGGGAGCTACATTATAGCAATGATCACCATAAAAAATCATTGCTATAGTGGCTTTGGCATGATTATAACCTATAATATTTGGACATATTTTGAAGTGTTGTAAATAGAATTTCCTGGTGAGGAGAATACAAATAATATACAGAAGAGAAATAATGAGTGAAATAGACTATTTTACTAGATATTGGAAAATGAAGTAAGATTAATTGTCAGGTGTTCAACTGAAGATGTTAAATTTGACAAGGTAATAAGAAATAAAGTTAGAGATGTCAAACGGGCAGTTGGTTCTGGAGGCTCAAAGAATAGGTGTAGATTGAAGGCATAAATTTGATAGTCATAAGTGTATAGATCATATTTTGTATGTTGGAAGTAGAAAATATGAGTGTGATACTGTCTGTAGTTGGAGGGAAAATATGGATGTGTTTGTGACAATTAAAAAAAGAGGTCTAGCTAGAAAGGAAGAAGCAAAACCTCATTAATGGTTTTGGGCCAGTCAAATGAAGTGTTTCTTTATAGGATAATAGTCAATTTTGTCAGACTTTATAAATGTCAAGTGAGTAATAAATGGAAGAAAAACATGAAATTTTATTATGTGAAAGCCATAAATATTTAGGTCATAGGAAGTGTAAGTCTGTTTAGAATGGACAGAAAAGAGAATTTAGATGGGTAAATGAAGACAATAAACATAGATAATCATTTAGGATTTTTTTAATAAATTGAGGAATAAAAGTCAGACAGTAGCTGGAAGGAGAAATCAGAACTGAGTTGTTTATGTTGTCTTTATGATAGGAGAAACAGTAGCTCATTTATGGGAATATAAAAGTAATCTATGACTTGGGGAGAACTTGATGGGAGGGAAGAAGAGAGAGAAAAAGAGGGAGAGAGACAGAGATAGAAAGACATAAAGACAGAGAGGCAGATATTTACATATTTATTGGAGGAAAGTCTTTGGATTAGTGAGAGAGTGGCACATTGGCACAGAATATTTATAGCAACAAGGAATAAGGTACAATATCTGAGTGCAAGGATAGGAACATGGGAGTTTACATTAAGAGTTCAATTGTGAGGTAAGGAAGCTGTGGTATTATATATGATGGAAAAAATATATATCATAATTTTCAGAGAGAGGCAGAGAAATGGAAAAAGAAAGATGGGAAGAATGAATATATGAACATATGTATGTATGATTTTCTATAATCCTAACTATATGAAAACTATAATTTGACCATCTATAAACAACCCAGCCAAAGAAGTAAACATTTGAGTTTGACTTACCTGATATTTTTATTTTATTGGATGATGTTCACCTACATCATTCAGTGAAGATCCATATTCTTTACTTGGCACATTAGCTCAAGTGCTGAGTTCTTCCTGAAACTTTGTCATAGAAATCTTCCCAGCTATTTCGGTATCCCTTAACTAAGTCAAGTAGACACATAAAATTAAGCATCACAGAAGGCATAAAAGAATAGTATATATGAGTGGGAGACAATAGACAAAGAAAATGTGACAATAAGGGACTGTTACAAATTTATATGAGTAGGTGAACATTAATTTTATATAAGACTAGTCCTTTCTCTTCTCTTAGCACATCCAGCAAATGGGCCTAGGCACAATTAAGAGATAGGTGGAATGAGATAGTAGCAGAATTGTTTTGTGGAGAAGTAGCAATCAAAGTTTTTATGATTTGAGGGAAGATACTCTTCGAGATAAAACAATTCAAACAGTATTTATAAAATTATGTTTAATAACTTACATTTAATAGGAGAGATTAAAGCACAAGTTATGACATATAAATCTGATAACAAAAGTCTAGTAAAATATCAATTTGTTTTCTATTAATGTCTGGAAAATTGACTTTTGTAGATGAATTTCTAAGTGGTCTTATTAAATAAAAAACATGGAGGCAGATACAGGGGTGGAAGCCTGGGAGCTATCAGGGAAATAGGGGAAGCCACAGCTAGTCTTACTTCACCAACTTAGCTGCTTCCAAATGTGAGTTATTTTCTGTCTACCCACACCTATATGCCTTGCTGTTCTGCCATCTGTTTTTCTCTTTCTGTCCAGCTACATCACTTCCTCTTCCTGTCCAGCTCTGTCACTTTCTATCTGTCTGTACAGACCTCCAGACCTCCATGGTTAACTAGTGTTATAATTTAAAACATGTGCCACCACACCTGGCTATTTCCAGTGTGGCCTTGAACTCAGAGATCCAGACAGATTCCTGCCTGCCAAGTTATAGGATTAAGGGTGTGTACTACTGTTGCTTGACTTCTTTGTTTACATATAATGGCTTGGTTTTTTTTCTCTGGTATCCAGGCAAGTTTATTTATTAAAGCACAAATAAAATATCACTACAGACTTTTTTTAATCTAGAATTTTTGGGCTGATATTTATTGACCATTCCTTATACTGGCTATAATTTTATGATATTTTCCATAGAATGACACATCAACTTTTTACTAAACACTGATTAAAATTTCACTTTTAATCATTGATTATTTAGGAACACTACTTTCTTCATCACAATTTACTTGTAGTAACATTAGATTTTTTAGGATTGCTGTCAAATTTGGGAGAACCCATCACATATATATTGCATATGTGATGAAAGAAAGGTTTTTTTAAGCTTTCATGAGCAGATATTTCTATTTGAATTGATGGTCCTTATAAACAAATTCAAGGAATGGTCTCATAGTAGTGATAAATTCAGTTTTGTATTGTGTTTCTCAATTTCATCAACTCATAGCAAATCATTTTACCTGACTAATCTCCCTTCATTAAATGGAACATCAAACAATCCAAAGCTTTCTATTGATATTGTAATATAACTATTATTCAGTTATAACAGAACTTTATGATTAATATAAATGAAGACCAAAATGTTCCATATTATTTAATGTATTCTTCTAACCATTTTCAGATAAGCTTTTAGCTCTGAATATTTCAAACATTTTTCTTTAATATTTCATATTTCTGATATTATTCATGGTAGATAAAAACACTATGATATGGTCTCTATGCAGTGCCTTCATTTCTGTTTCATTTCCAGTGCCGTATGATACAGAAGGTTGGTATGAGGGTAAAGATTTCAGGCAAGGGAAGAGATAGTGGCTTTAAATAATGTAGTTCAATTTTTTTTTAAGTTTTCAAAAATACCTTGTTCTGGGTAGATGACTCAGTAGAAAATGACAATTGCTATCAAAGTATGAGGACCTACTTGCCTAAACTTCATCATTGCAGAGTGGCATGGAACAGATCACAGAAACGTGTTAACTAGCCAGCTTAGCCAAAACAGCAAGTTTTAAGTTTAGTGGGAGACACAATCTTGTAGATGTAACCAACTGTCTTATTAAATAAGAAACACAGAACCAATGCAAAGAAGAAAGCCAAGAGATCAGAGCTAAGAGCCTTACCACCTGTTGCAGATAGCCTCTTAAGCCAAGAGACCTCTCTGAAAGGGACCTACTTCCTGTGTGTTTGTCTTTATATAGTCTTTCTGTTCTGCCTTCTCATTGGTTGTAAACCCAAACACATGACTGCCTCATCACTGCCTGTATGTACAGCCCTCCAGGTCTTATTGAGATTAAAGCTGTGTGTCTCCAATACTGGCTGTATCCTTGACCACACAGAGATCTACCTAGCTCTTCTACCAAGTGCTGCAATTAAAAGCATGCACCACAAATGCCCAGGTCTGCTATGACTTGATATTAGCTCTGACCCCCAAGCAACTTTATTTATGAACATACAAATAAAATCACATTTCAGTACAAATAAAATACTACCATACCATCTCAAGTAAATAAGCCAGAAAGAGATAGAGGAAGACACAGGATGTTCTTTTCTACTGGCATTGGTATGTGCATGCATAGGAATGTGCACTATCTCATGTGCATGTAACACACATGCACGCACACAGACTGACAAACTGACAGAGACAGAGACAGGTAGATACAGAGACAGCCAGAGACAGAGGGACAGAGGCAGCAAGAGACAGAGACAGAAACAGACAGAGATACAGAGAAAATCATAGATAGAGAGACAAAAACAGACAAATGGACAGAGACAAAAACAGAGATAAATGGACAGAGACAGAGAGACAAAAACAGAGACATATAGATAGATACATACAGAGACAGATTCGCAGAGAGATACATGCAGAGAGACACAGAGAGCATAGGGACACCCATATATATATAGAGAGAAAGAGGCACAAAAACCATGTGATCTTGCAAATCAATTATTATAGTCCCTTCCTGGAACTTTCAAAGGAACATATGTTGAGAGACCCTGAAACTAATGAAGTTTCATTTATAACCAAACCAACTTCCCCTATCTTTATGAAAGATGCAGGAAAAGATTTTCTCTCCCATTCCTCTGGCTTTAGTTGTATCTTTCAATGACATTGCATATTGCTGAAACATACTGTTCCTAGAATAATATAAAACTTAAAGACTGATGTAAAATTGGAGACTACTTGGATTTTTGAAGATAGCATTGAGATATTTATGAAAAAACCCTGGAGCCTGCCTAAATTCTGTATTTTTTCCTGTTATATGAAACATTACCTTATTCTTAGAACCTAAGATAGAAATTTCACTGTATACTAGAAAAAAATTTTTAATATAATTTATTCATTCTCTTTTCCTCTAAATATGTTATTCTCTAAGTTTTTCTCTTGATTTTTGTCTGTCCAAATTCAAATTTTATATGATATAATCTTGATTGCTATATTTCCAAAATTAAAAAAAATGTCCATTTCAAAGGAGCCCAGTAAATATTTGATGGACTAAATTAATAACATATGGTGTTAACAGTGAGTGAGTGAATCTGGATATGAGTCCTTGAGCCTTCACATTCAATATGTTTTACAATCCTAACTATATATGTTCTCAGGTCAGAGGCCATTAAATTTAAAATATTCACCTAATATTTTGTGATCACCATGCATTTTAATGTCTGACTCATCCAATGATCCATTGATTCCATAACACAAGCAGATGCCTGCACATTCTGCTGACTGAATGTACAATGCCAAAGGTAGTATTGTCTTTTCTCCACATAGTAATAAATCATGGACTATCCAACAGTTTAAGGGGGTTGACCTATCGGCTGAGAAAAGAAAAAAAATTAGAGAGTAACTTTTGGCACCATGTTGTGCTTTGTTCCTCAAATCCCATCTGTCACCATGTTCTGCCATTTCCATGAACAGAACATCACATGTGTTTGCCCTCTTCTCTTTATTCTTTGTGTTGGAGCCTCCCTTGAGTTATCCAAGAAATGTTCTCCAACAAGCAGTGATTTCTCCAAAGAGCCTTGCTGGATCATTCAGTTACTGAAGTTTAAGGCAACATTGGTTTCATCTCAGCTTTGTGAAAATATTATATTCCTTGGAGATAACAATTGATGCTGTAGTTTTCATGGCAGTGACAACAGTCAATTATCAGCAGCATAATACCATTCTATAAAATAGTATAAATGTGTCTGGGTATGATTTCATTCATTTATTCATTTATTGTTCCTTTATTTGCTTATTGGATCCTTGCCATGTATCAGGTATTTTGGTGAAAGCTGAGGATATAAAATAAGATAAACCCTTGTCTTCAAGATGGTAATGGTCACACAGAGAAAACAGAAACATAAATGGGTATTTACAATATAGTGAAATAAAAGTATACATTTGATGTCATAAAAGCACTTAGTAGAGTCATTCAGCTTACTCATGATGATTCAAGGGAATGTATACAGGAAGGGAATCATGGTAAACTCTTAAAGATGAATATGAATTAGCCCAGGTTTGAAATAGCATTGGTGGAAGGTACTTAGGAAAGAGAGAATGTTTGCATAAAGACCAAAATAAAAGAAAATATACAGCCCATTCAGAGAACTAAGAAAATCAGTGTGGCTGATTGAAGAGCTAGGAAAATAGGCTTGGTCAAAGAGGAAGTAATACATGTAATGAGGAACCAGAATATGAAGGACTTACTGTTTTAAAAGTATGTTCAAGAATTATAATTTCTACCAAGAAAAATGAAAAAGAATTGATGTATATTGTCAGCAGGAAACTGACACAGTCAGATTTCCATTTAGAAAATATTGGTATGGCATTAGTCTGGAAAAATTGATTAAAAAGGATTCTAATAATAAAAAATCAAGTTCAGAGAATGATACATTAGCTTGGGCAAGAGACAACTGTGGCTTGAGCTACAACCTTAAAGGTAGACATAGGAAGGGGGAACATATTTGGAATGTATCTTGGATGCATTGTTACATGAATTAGTCACCAATTACTTGTCACAGAGTTATAGGTAAGTGAGAAAAAAAACAAAAGGAGATGGGGGATTTAACAAACATTTTTTAAGTGGTTTAGCTCTTACAATGTTTTGGGGATCATGAGCAATGCATCTTCATGAATGGATTTTAGACTAGTTTAGTTCTCACATGACTAGACTAGTTATTGTGAGAGTTGTTACAAAGTGAGTTTACCCTTTTGGGGCCAGCTTTTTGTTACCTGTGTTGTATGTGATTTCTATTACATGTGTTCCTGTTATGTGATTCCATCACCTACATTAAAACACAGACAAAAGACACTTCACCAGATAGTGAAAAGAAGATTCATCTCACTTAAAATTTCTACCATCAAAGTTTCATGTTAAATGACCCTTTTTCTTTGTATAGTAGCTGTTTCTTATATTTTGCTATAGCAACAGAAGTACTATGACAATGTACCAATTTCAAATTTGGGTGAAATACTTGAATATTCATTTTATAAGAAGAGTAATAAATGTTTATAAACATCTGAAAACTGTTTGATATTAGATAATATTATTCATTAGTGACTTGCACATTAAAACCACAATGTGATATTACTATACTCCCAGAAGAATGGTTAAATTTATGAAGGCTCACATTATCACACATAGACAAAGATGTGTAACAGTTAGATCTTTAATGCTGGCAGGATTATAAGTAATTAAAAAGAGTTTGAAAAACTGATAGACTAAATTTCATAGTCTATGATTCAAATAAACTCAGACACTTCACTTCTAGTGTCAATTAATTCTGAATTGTAACAGAACATTTTACACTTGGGAGAGAGACAGACTTAACTCTTCTGGAGTTGCTTCTGTTCCACACATTTCAAGGCCACACAATATAATTCTGGTACATATTAGGTTCAGAATTATGAGTGCTTTTTGCTTTTAGAAACACTAAAAAATAGTCAGTGTGATAATATTGATAAAAAACAATGAGGCTAGTAGACGAAGGGTTATAGTTTAAATTCTTTACTACATTATTAATTTATGTGTATGTGTACTTGTACATGTGTGTGTGTCTGACACATGCATGCATGTGTCTTTTCATGTGTGCATGTGTGTGTGTGTGTACATGCGTGTGCATGCGCGTGCACATGACATGTTGCATATAGGAGATCAGAGAACAATTTGCAAGAGTTTTTTTTTTTTTGTTGTTGTTGTTGTTCACCATGTGTGTCCTGGCTGTTGAACTCAGGTCATCAAACTTTGTGAGAAGTGCCTTTATCTACTTAGCATTCTTGTCAGCTTGGGTTATGAAAATTTGATAATATAGTGGAGATGTATTAAGAAGCCATTATGAGTACTTTGTGTATTTGATCCTTAGAGCAATAAAATTATAATGCTTCTTAAAGCCAAATTTTAAAAAAATATTTTACTTGACTTTTTATAATCATGCACTCACCTAATATTTAGTCATACAATTTGCACAGTGTCCTTGAATGTCAATACAAACTCTTTCTTGAATTTTACAATTATAAAGAGATTGACATCACATCTAGTTAGATATATTCTTTTTATTTACTCCTTGACATTTTAATACATTAATATGTGCAGTAAATATATTGTAATTATATCCACCCCAATAATCCACTGGTATCTTCATTCCTTTCCTTCTGAACTGCTTTTTCTTTGCATATAGGCTCCTTGTGGCTATGCTATGAGAAATAATACCTCTTCATCCAGTAACCATTAACAGTCATTTGCTCCTCAGGAAGGATTATGGCCTTGGAGGCACCTCCTATATGCATAATTGAAAGTTTAAGGATTCAATTTTGTGCAGAAATCCACAGTTGCTTTGTGCTCATGGCTTAAATGGCTGGATGACAGTGTTTTATAATCCTCTTCCTCATCCATCTTTTAAATTATTTCTTCCCTGTCTTCTCAATATTCTCTAGGAAAATTCCTTGGAGAATAGAGTAATATAGATGTACTGTTTAAGAATGGGAACTCAAGTTCATAGTCTGTGATGCCACCAGAGAACATGTTGAGGTCTGCATTCTGTGCTGCAGCCAGAGGCCATAAGGATACACATGGTCTGTGCTGCAGCCAGAAACCATGTAGAAGTCTATGATCTGTGCTGCTGCTAGTTTTTATGGGCAGGGAGGCTTCTTTTGCAAAGGTGTCAATGATAGAAAACACACAATTGAGAATAAGAGATATTGGGGGCATCGGTGGCAAGCTCTCCCCCACCCCCACCCCCCGCTCAAAAAATTAAAAAGGGAAACTGTAGACAAATTTCTAATCAGTCTTATTAAATAAAGAACGTGGGGCCAAATATACAGGTGAAAGCCTCAGAGAACAGAGAAATAGTGAGAGACACCAACTACCTCACCTGCTCTGTAGCTTCTAAAATGCCACAATTTCCTGCCTACCCAGGTTTTTATTGCCTTGCTGTTCTGCCCTCTCATTGGTGCTTAGCCCAGCTACCTTACTTCCTTGTTACTTCCTGTCTATACAGACCTCCAGGTCTCTAAGGTTGCTACTGGGATTAAAGGCGTGTGTCACCATGCTTGGCTCTGTTCTCTAGTGTGACCTTGAACACACAGAAACCCTGCCTTTCGAGTGATCAGATTAAGGGTGTGTGCTACCACTTCCTGACTTTTGTGGTACTAAAAATGGTTTTATGTTTCCTCTGATTTCCAGGCAAACTTTATTTATTAACATAAAATAAAATATTACCAAAGGAAACATTCCACACAGAAAGTCATTGAAGAGAGTTTTTAAAAATTCTGTTGAAGATGCTGAGGTGTGGCTCCTCACATTTGACGTATTCTGGTGGGGAAGGGGATAGAAAGGGGATGGGGAAACACTTAGTTGTCTTTAAGGGACTGACCACTGAGAGCTTGACCATGCTTCAATGAGTATATGTGATACAAATTGGATTTGTTTTTGTTTTGTTTTGTTTTGTTTTTTGCTGGAGGTAGGGCTCAAGGTTGGGAGGGTAGACCTGGGGAGAATGGGAGGTGAATGTGATCAAGGTGCATTGTTTGAAAAAAAAAAAGAATGGGTACTCATAAGTCACACATTCTCAGTACTTTGACCAGATATTAGTGTCACTCTAGTAACAGTATGAAAAAGACACTGAAACAGGACAGTTTTGGAGAAGAAAGGTTAAATAAGAACCCAAATTCTAGTGTTTTGACTTGGAGTCAGAAATACTTGACCAGAAGTGTGTCTCTGGTAATGAGGAGAGGATGTAAAACCAAAGAAGTGTTAGGAAAGGATCAACAGGATTGCTGTGGGACAAAGCTCTTTTACACTGGTTTAATAAAACACCGATTGGCCAGTAGCCAGGCAAGAAGTAGAGGCAGCGTGAGCAGAGTAGGAGAATGCTGGGAAGAGGAAGGGCAGAATCAGGAGTTGCCAATCAGACACAGAGGAAGCAAGATGATAAGACAGAACTGAGAAAACGTACCAAGCCATGTGGCTAAAGATAGATAAGAATTATGGGTTAATTTAAGTGTAAGAGCTAGTCAGTAATAAGCCTGAGCTAATGACTGATCAGTTATAATTAAGATAAGCCTCTGAGTGATTTTGCTATAAGTGGCTGCAGTACCATGGGGCCAGGTGGGACCAGAGAAAAACTTCTGACTACATTTGGCTACCCAACATTTTGACTCGACTTTCTACTTAGAACTTGAGAGAACTTAAAAAGAGATTCTAAAATTGAGCTAAGAACAGCTTCCTACTTCATGTCTCATGCAGGCTGAGATATAGAAACACCAAGGTAGAGAGGTGCCACAGCATTGGGGCTTGAGCACAGAATGACGGATTCCTGCCTCAAGACACAGACGTATCTCCAAGCTGTGTCTCCAAGCTGCATGGTGGATTTAGCTTTTGTTAGTACAGACAAAAAAGGTTTCTGGGCTACATGCTCCTTGATAGAGGAATACTGCCACCCAGAGTTGGCAGAGAGCATGGCTCCCAGAGGTAATTAGCGCCACCATGTTGGGAAGCTAAGGTGGGAGGAGCCAGCAGCCAAGACATGCTGTTTCAGTCCTAGCTATGCTGCAGTTTAAAGCAATGGATTCACAAAAAGACAGATTTAGATGGAATAAACCCTAAACAGTTTACAGTGTATGTAAAAATGTATTTAGGCTTGGAAGAGAGAGGAAAGGAGGATAAACAGTTATATAAAGAAACAGATAATTAAAAAAAATAAAGTCTTTAAAGAGACAGTAAAAATAATATAAAAGATAAGGCATGTAAAGATGAAAATCACTCAGAGTCTGGATTATATTGTCTTTTGGATTTTTAACTGTAGAAAGACATTTGATTTAAAGGCTGCAGAGTTAAGCCTATATATATATTAAAGGTATGTTGACTTCAAAATTTGTGTCTAAGAATATGTTGCTTTGGAAAAGAGGTTCTGCTTTTGTTTCCACAGAAGATGAGAGCCTATGGATTGCTTCCAAGCTAATATGGTTTGATCAAGGAAGACCCACTGAGAGGTCTCCTGATGTTCCAACATCCAGAAAAGCTTCAAGGCAACTGGCTCAGACAACTCAGCCTCACAGACTACTCTAGTCAGGACTTTACCATAATTCTTAGTTTTCTTGGGATCCCTATAAGATTGCCAGTACCCTCAACCAGCAGGAAGTAGTATGAGAAGCTATGTTTATAAATGTTTATTTTTATTTAAAGGTGGTTTGTTATAAATATAATCTCTTTCTAAAAAAGAAAAGGGGGTAGTATAATACAATAGGAAAAAAAGGGTAGATTATTGAATCTACTTTTAAAAAGAAAAAACTCTTTTGAAATATTTTATATCTCTATAGATTTTAGTTTATTGATACAAATTTAAAGTTAATTTTGTTATACTTTGTGTGTATTTCTTCTCTTGTTTAAGGTATTATGTTTGTGCAGATCATTTGAAATTGTAATGTATAATTAAGAAATACAAATTAATAATTAGTCATCCATGATAATCAAACTTATGGTCATGTTAGTTAAGTTTTCTAGGTATAAATAGATATATTTTAATTAGGTAGGTAATCTTCAAACACTTCAAAGACCTACAGAATTTAAAATGTTTTAAGAACTTAGAATTTTCTGTACAATGAGCCATGTCTGCTCCTGTTAACACCAATTTACTTCAAAGAGGAAGATGGGCATCAAAGAAATCACATGTGGAGTTTGTCTTCTTCTTGACAGAACTTGCCATTTGGACAAGAAACTGTTCTTTCCTGGACTGCTTGACAGTATGTTATATAGATTGGACATGCAGGACCCATGGAAAAATGACCACTAAATTTTGCCAAAACAAAGTGAGATGATCCTTCAGTTTCATGCTTCACAGAGGACACTGCCAGACATTCTGCAGGACACAGGAAGAAGCAATGGAGAAACTCTAGGCCTTTAGGCTGAAGATGGAAGCCCCAATGTCACGGAGACACTTTGGGTGAGTGTCCAGGCAACCAGATGTCTCTGTCATTCTAGATTTTTGGAAGATGCTTACAATGCACTTCTTATTTACTTAGATAATATTATATCCTTCTGGGGTCTTTGGTGTAGTTGAAGACTAAATAGATATAATTATAATTTTCCTTGCTTATGATAACTGATAAATTAGATATGAAACTTTAGGCTCACAAATATTGGATAGATAGAATATTTTCTTTAATTTTTCCAAATACAAATAAACTATAATTGTTGATTGATAACTGTTTGTTATATATAATTATACTGTGTTAAAGTTAAAATATTCCTTTCTAATTAAACAAAAAAAGGGAAAATGCAATGGGATAATGCTCTTGTACACTGGTTTAATAAAACACTGATTGGCCAGTAGCCAGGCAAGAAGTAGAGGCAGGGTGAGATATGACTAGGAGAATGCTGGGAAGAATAAGAATTAGGAGTCGCCAGCCAGACACAGAGGAAGCAAGATGACAAGGCAGACCTGGGGAAAGATACCAAGTCATGTGGCTAAAGAGAGATAAGAATTACGGGTTAATTTAAGTGTAAAAGCTAGTCAGTGATAAGCCTGAGCTAATGACTGATCAGTTATAATTAAGATAAACCTCTGAGTGATTATTTTATAAGCAGTAACAGAACCACAGTGCAGGGCAAGACCAGAGAAATCTTCTGGCTACACAGGATTTTTTGGATGAGGGTATGAAAGGAAAAGAGAATCCCAGCTCTAGTTGAAGTAATATGAGTTAGCAGGCTGCTTACAGCCAGCACTTGAATGTATTTCATAGTAATTGAGCACATTTAATGAGGTACCACATGTAAAGTACTTAGCACAGTGCCTCTCACATGCTAAGTATTCAGTTAAGTTAGCTACCATTATTCTAGCCACAGCTGTTCACTGCTGGAGAAATTCACACAACCCAATATATTGGTACTACTTTATATTCATAATTACCAGGCTCAAGTGGGCTCTTAACAGAGCTTGTTCCTTCAGTCATTGTCCCTACTGTTTCAAACTTTTCTGTTTTCCTTGGGTTCCTTGCCACCATCCATCTTTTAACATTTAGCATAAAACCAGAAGTTATATTAAAGCAAAATAGTCTCCCTCAAGAGTTCACCAAAGAGTCCATATGTTTGAGTGTCTATGCCCCAAGTTTTGCTCCTCACCTGTTGTTACCACTAAGAAGTGTGATATTGAAGGCTAATACCCTGGATAGCCACACTGCATCTGGACTACTTGAAAATTTGGGGTCAACCATACATTTGCCTCTTTAGCCTCTTTATCTCTAGAGAGCAAATGTAAAACAAGAGCTCTTGCTGCCTGTACTTGTATTCTAGATCTATCATTTCTCATCTGTAAGACACTGAACAGTCCTTTCAAACCCTCTGCTCTCCCATGCCTTCAACTGTGAAATAGGCATAATAAAAGCACCATCTTACAGATATGCTCTGAGACTTCAATGAGATTATGCATGAAAAGTGTTTAGCCAGTGCCCAGCATGTGTTAGTTAATCACATTATCTATTATTTCTCCAGTATTTCTGTTAGCATTTCTACATTCTCATGTGTCTTCTATCAAAAAGAAAAAAAAAATCCCTTGTGGATCCCACATGCTCTTTAAAGTACTGCCTCACTGTGGTATTGTATTCCCCCAAATATTGTGCATGCTAATAAATTTATCTGGGGTCAAAGAACAGACAGCCACTAGATACAGAGGCTAGAAAATGGTGGCACTCATGCCTTTAATCCTAGCATTCCAGAGGCAGAAATCCAGGTGTTCAAGGATACAGCCAAGCATGGTGACTCATGCCTTTAACCCCAAAAAGTGAGCCTTTAATCCCAGGGAGTGATGGTAGAAGGCAGAAAGATATATAAGGCGTGAGGACCAGGAACTAGAAACATTTGGCTGGTTAAGCTTTCAGGCTTCTAGCAGCACAGTTCAGCTGAGAGCCATTCAGATATGAAGACACAGAGGCTTCCAGTCTGAGGAAACAAGACCAGCTGATAACTTGGCCAGGTGAGGTTACCTGTGGCTTGTTCTGCTCTCTGACCATTCAGTATTTCACCCCAATAACTGGCCTCAGGTTTGATTTTATTAATAAGAACTTTTAAGATCCAAGCTACACCTCACTTATTTGCTGCAACATAATGAACAAATAGGCTGGGTGCCTTACACTGTTCCTTTTCTCCACATTCATCTTCATCTTCTGAATCCTTCCACTATTATCAATATCACCAATTATTGGGGTGTTTCAGAATCAAACAACCTTCTACCTTCATATTATTTATGCTGTTAGCAGAATTTCTATGGCTCCAGGTACACTACGTGCATCAATCCTACACTGCCAATGGTTTCAGAATTTGGGCTTCCACCGCCCCACTCATTCATTAAGATCATGAAATTTGCAGGCAAATGGATGGAACTAGAAAAAATCATCCTGAGTGAGGTAACCCAAACCCAGAAAGACAGTTATGGCATGTACTCACTCATTGGTGGATTCTAGATATAAAATGAACAATCAGACCACAACCCATAGAACCATAGAGGCTATATATATAGCATGGAGGTCCCTAGGACGACTGTGGCATATAATAAATTTCAGTTTTACTCAATTATTGAAAAAAAATAGCCAAATGAATGGAAACACATGAACTATGAACCAAAGACTGAGGGGCTCCCAGCTGGATCAGGCCCTCTGAATAGGTGAGACAGTTGATTGGCTTGATCAGTTAGGGAGGCATCTAGGCAGTGGGACCAAGTCCTGTGCTCATTCCATGAGTTGGCTGTTTGAAACCAGGAACTTATGCAGGGACACTTGGCTCAGTCTGAGAGGAAGGGACTGGACCTCCCTGGACTGAGTTTACCAAGTCGATCACAGTCCTCGGGGGAGGACTTGTCCTGGAGGAGGTGGGAATGGAGGGTGGGCTGGGGGTAAGGGGAGGGCGTGGGAGGGGGGAGAATAGGGGAACCCATGGATGATATGTAGAACTGAATGGTATTGTAAAATAAAAAATATATATCACAAAAAAAAAAGATCTTGCATACTCTTTGTTTCCCAGTCATCTTCTACTGAAATTTGGTTATCACTGCTATCAAGATTATGTTCTAAACTGGCAATGAGTTGGATTACTGTCTGTTAATATTATTCCAAGATCACAAATTAGTCCCAACGTTTCATAAATTGAATGTAAAACAACTGTTTCTTTTTCAATAAGGGGCCCAGCATGTCATTTTTTCATGTCACCATATCAAGTCACAGGTTTAGTGTTCACCACATGAGGTAATAGAAGACATGGAAAACTTTCACTCCATATTACTGTCATCTAACTACATTGGCATGAGTTACCAAAAAAAAAAAAAAACCCTATACACTGTCCATACTAAATGCAAAGAAATCTAGGAAGCCATTCCATCTATTCCTCTTCACCTGTATTTCTTCAGTAGAATTCACAACTATATGCAGGACTGTGCCTGTGAAAACTTGTACATCAAGTAAAGTCTTCCTTCTTCATACCCAAACACCCAATCTCGAAGACACAATTTGTTGTAAAAGCAAAATAATTTCAACAGTGTCTCCATTTTTTTGACAGAAAACATTGTACACCAACAAAAAATGTTTCTCTTTGCTTAAAATGGTTTCCAACCCTTTCCCTATATTTTCTAAGGCTTTGAATGCTCACGTAAATGTGTTCCTCTTGGAATTTGTCTCTTATTTCATATTGTTCTTCCTTAATGTACTCTCTTTCTATCATTATGGCATTCTCCCAGTTCTTTGCATATACCACAAACTTCCCTAAGGATTTTGATTTTGATTCCTGAAATACTCATTCTCCATCTCTGACACTCTTTCATTTCAAAGATGTGATGGCATAATGGTGACAAGGTAGGTTCTACATTTTCAGAATCTTAGAGAACTTACTAACTCTACTAGATACCTCAGGTTATTTCTTTGTATGATGTTATTAAATGACTTCTGTGGGGAAAATGGATTTGATCATGTAAAATTTTCCAAATATTTTATAATGTAGTGCTCATGCCAATAAATAGATCACCTTGTTATACATTTTTCCAGGTTCAGTATCTCATCCTCAGAAAATCTTTTCCTGGAACTGGCTGATCTAGACCCATGTAAATTTCTTTGGTGAATATTCTTCTGTCCACCTTACATTTCTTTTCCTCCATGATCATGCTTGCATGTGACCCTGAAGTTTGAGACCATCCATTTCTTGAGTAACCTCCTTTGATGGTTAAACTTAATGTATCAGCATACATAACTATAAAAAAGTACTATGTGTACCACAATGTTACATACACTCTACACAGTAACACAAGTATACACACAACTCTGTTAACAAAATTTTGAGATTCATAATTTATTAAAGTAGTACATGTAAAAAATTCTCATAACATTCTGTTTAACACTACATCATATGAACATAACTATCATGAATCATTTGTATATATGACTCTAATTTATGTGGTTCATGCATATAATCTCCAAAAAAGTATACATATAGCATGTATTACTTAATGATATTATAAACATGGCTATCACTCTAGTGAGTTATTTATACACACACCTGAGTAAAGCAACTTCAACATACACTATTAAGAGAGCAGAACATGTATCATATACTACTAAAGACACCATTCAGAGACCATGAGCTATAATAGACCAAATATCTCTGGGAGGCATATTAGAGGGGAAGATAGTCTATTTATAAGGCCACTTCTACTTTGTCTTGCTTACGTTGTCTTTATATTTCCATGTTCATATCATTCTGTGATTCCCGTGGCATTATTTTCTCTGTAGTAGGTTACAGAATTCTTTGGGAATACACATGGGATCTCCATAGCTGCGTCATATGGTAGACCTACTTCTATTTTTTTGAGATACTTACAGACCAATTTCCAAAGTGGCTTCATTAGTTAAATCTTCATCAATACTATGTGAGGTCTCTTTGTCCCCCACATCCATGTCAGTATTTGTTGTCATTTGATGATAGCCATCTGACTGCGGTGATATAGAAACTTAGAGTAGTTTAATTTTCATTCCCTTGATGTTTATGGATATGAAACACTTTTTTAAAAATGTCTGACTACCTTAATGTCACATAAACTTCTGGCTTTACATTGTTCTTCTGTAGACCAACTCAAGACTGGAATTTTCTAATATGTCTTCTTGACCCTGACCTCATCCTTGTATTTTAATGTGAGTATTTTGTGGTTTGTGAATTATTTTTTTGTATTTGTTCAGCTCATTACCCTGAGAGTCACTAATGTCACTTTGAAAAATTTATAGAATTTGGTTTATTCTCATTGCCAACTCTTCAGAATATTTCCTTGTTTAGCTTCATTATGAGGTCATCCATTCAAAGTACCTGTTCAAAGTACCATTCAAAGTACCTGTTAATTACCTAGTCTGTGCACTTGCTCAATTGATCAATTTCTTTTAGAGGTAAAAGCTACTGCTAAGCAGAGAAAACACATTTATTATTAGTTTCTTACTGCCTTTGGACCACCATAACAAAATACCATAAAAGGGTATCTTTTAGTTTGGATTGAGACAGCATCTTGCTATGTGGCCCAGACTGGCCTTGAACTCACTATCTTCTTGCCTTGCTCTCCAGAATGATGGATTACAGGATTTTGACACCACGTTAGCTTTACCAGTTAGTTTTCTAAAAGGCATAGAATTATTTCTTAAACTTCTAGAGGCTGGGGAGTCCATCATTAACCTGTCATATTAGCTGTCTGTTGAAAGCTTGATTCCTGATTTTTAGATTCCACCTTCTAGCTGAGTCTCACAGGAGATTTGGGGTCATTTTTAAAAACAAAGGTACCAATTAAATTTATAAGAACTCTGCCATTATGACCTATTAAACTTCTGAAAGTGTGTAATTCTTAATACAATTCCCATGAGCAGTTACAATTTCAACTTTTGATCTTTGAAAGAACACAAACCATAGGAATTGAGTATTTTTCAGAAGAATGAAAAGGAAAGTAGTTGGCTTGTGAGTCCTGATTAAGCAACTAATTAATTTTCTAACTAATAGTTGGTATAGACTAACTATATTGGCATTTTGCCAGGTCTTTTTTGTGACCTTGAATATAGTCTTCTCATACCTTGAAGGTTTTCCACTGACAGAGAAGCTAGCTGTTATTACTAAAGGTCATCATCATTGCAGACTGCTGGAGTTTATTGCTACTAACCTGGGACCTTTAACGGGTTCAATTTTCATAAACACTTTTCTGCTCTTTGGAGCAGCCATAATTTAATGTCCCCAATTAATTGAGAGAGCTAAATTTTCATACATAGTTAAATAAGCTTTCAATAAGTATTTGGTATCTAGAAAATAAGTCCTCAGTGGACATTTGCCCCTGAATGTCATGCTGCACCAAAGGAATTGGTGCCTTAACTCAGGCTGTTTGTCCTTCAAATGTTCAAGTTCAGCAATACTAATGGTCAGTGGAATGGAGAGTGTTTCCAAGAAAGAGTGCTCAGTGCTTCTCTGGGATATCTGACAGAAATGAGAGAAGAGTCAATGGTTATATTGTCTACTTTCCAACCTATGCTAAATGAGTGAGGGTCCCCAAGAAGCTATACATTCACCTCCAATAGGTTGTTCCTGTTAGGCAGAAACAGTTACTCAACCAGATGCAGACAGTCCCTCATCAACTGTAGACTATTCAGATATGGAATCTTACCCTCTATATTCTTTGTAAGCCCTTGGGAAGAAATATTTTTAAAAGGTTCACACAGATTTCTCAATAAGATAGCCATGATGAGAAAGAGCATAGTCATGGCTGGGAAGTCTTCCTTTACCAGTGGCTTCTTTTGTGAGCATAAGCATGTCCTCCCCTTAAATTTTGCCTCCCCTGTTACATGACTTCAACTTTTTCATGATCTCTAATTATCTCCCAAATGGATATAACCCAAATTCTGCCAACAGGCAAATATATAAGTGAAATGCAGTGTGTCTATACAGTAGAGTATTGCATATATGTAACAAAGAATGAAGTATTGATCCACACTACAGTATGGATTAATATTGAAAAGATTATGCTACATGAAGAGTGAGGCATGAAAGACCACATAGTGCATAATTCTGTTTATATTAAATGTCTAGAACAGACAAATCCTTTAACAGAAGAAGATCAATTATCATTTAGGGAACAATGAATGCAGAAAATTCCTTAGTAACAGGATTTTCTTCTGGGGTAATAAAAATGTTCTTGAATTGACTAGTCCTGAGGAATATAATTAAATCCACTGGATCATCTGCTTTAAATCACTAGTTGCCCATTTAAATTTTAGAAAATCACATAGTTGCTCATCTAAATTAAACATTTCAGTCATATCTCCCATAGATGTTATGGCAGCCACAAAATCAGGAGAAGGGACAGATCATCTATATTTTGTTTTTTGGGTATTAAGATAGCCTTTAATGGCTGAGCCATCTCTCCAGACCTCATATGGACTTTCTAACAAGGATCCCAGTGACTAATGGACAGCTACATTGATTCCATACTGATAAAACATTTTGTCTTAGGCCTTTTCTAGGTTTCTCCTGCTTGATTCTTTGTTGCTGGAGGGCTTCTCTTCAGGTTCCACCAAACCCCACAGTCCCACGATCCACGTATAAAATAATCACTCAGACGCTAATATTACTTATCAACTGTATGGCCATGGCAGGCTTCTTGCTAACTGTTCTTATATCTTAAATTAACCCATTTCTAGAAATCTGTACCTTGCCACATCACTTGTGGCTTACCAGCATCATTACATGCTGCTTGTCCTGGCGGTGGCTACAGTGTCTCCCTCCCCTTCTTCTTGTTCCCCCAATTCTCCTCTCTCCTTGTCCCACCTATACTTCCTGTCTGGTCACTGGCCATCAGTATTTTATTTATATAGAGTGATATCCACAGCACTCCCCCTTTTCTTCGTTTTTTAAAAAGGAAGGTTTTAACTTTAACATGGTAAAATTATATATAACAAAACAATTATCGAGCAAGAATTACAGTTACAATATTAAAGAAGATGTCCTATCTATCTTATATTTGTGAGTTTAATGTTTTATATCTAACGTATCTTTTATCATAGCTGAGGAAATTACATCTAGTCTTTAACCACATCAAATACCTCACCTGAGAAATGGGAGAAGGATGTATGTAACTTTCAGGAGTCTTGCAGGGTAGACAAAGACAGCTGACAGCCTGGACAGTCACCTAATATTCCTTTGTAAAGTTGGGGCATCTGCAACTTAGTATATGTAATATCTTAGATAGAACATATTAAGTATTAGATTCAGGTTCTTTAGGATAGGACACCTTTGAATGATCTTTATAAAATGCCGTTTACCTATGCTCTATACTTCTCTGGATTTTAGTATGTGTATTTTGCTTGATATTGTTTGCATTGGTTGTAGTTCCATCTTATCTAGGTCATTATCCCTCATTATTCCTGGACAATATTTGATAACCATTCCTTTGTATATAGTCTTATATTAGTTTAGAACCTTCTTATTTAGACAAAAAGGGGGAGATGTAGTGGGTAGCCATTCCAGCTTGGATCTGGAAGTTCCAACCCCCATTGAGACTCTGGCAACTGTCACGCCTACGAGGTGGGGCCAGGGGAGGCACCTGGAGACCGAAGATCTGGATGGCAAAGCATGCTCTCTCTGTGCTGGGACCCTGAATGGTGGAGGTGGACTGAGCAGAGCTCCAGAGAACACTGCTGGATTGTGATACACCTTCCCCAGACCCTGAGACCTTTTTGTAAGTTACTCACTAAATATGTCTTCCTTTTAACTAAGTGGAGTGGGCTTAATAATTTCACCAATAATTCTTTGTTGCTTAAATTCTTCTTTTGTCCATGTGCTGTGGGCTGTGCATTTGAATATACAAAACAAACACTTCCCAGATCAGGAAAAAATGGGTGACATGGATAGCTCTTGCCTATGCAGCCTATGATGGTGCTCTGGAAACAAAAGACAGTTCTAAATGTATTTTCAACTTTATATTCTCTTAAATAAAAAAAAATCTATTATACAAATCACTGCACATCTATTTTGTAAAGTCTTTTTAAGGTGGAAAATGAGAGTCAGGTTATGAAGTGTAGTTTCCAATCAAATTATCCCCCTTAGATCTGTTCCTATGGGGTCCATAACTGGCTTTCACAGTCACTTTGCTTGGATTAATAACCAAGAGATTTGATGGTCTTTCAGAGTGCAATAACATGGGAAGACTCCATGCTGAGACATCATTTCTTTGGAAGTGCTAGTCCATGGCAACACAGAAGGCTGAATTCATTTGAGGTTTGGGAGAAAGCCTTCATAACTTGTGACTGAGAGGGAGGAAGTGGGAGGGGGCCCCCAGCAGATGCCTCTATTGGCACTTGGAAAGAACTTATCTCACTATCACTTGCTGTCACAAAGCCTTGAAGATTCTGAGGTTGGCCTTGAAAAAAGAAATAAAATCACTACACAGTGGTGCAATTCAAATTTTGGAAAGGATGCTATGTCAATTAATGCATGTGTTTTGGAGACAAATTGCCTGAAATGATGCTTGTAGTTTTGAATGCAATTAGAAAAATGTATATTCTCAGTCATGCTCTTGAAAAGTCTTTCTTTCCACTGAATTGTAAAGGGTTGGGAAAAGGAGTTAAAATTCTCTCATATATGCCTTCTATATCTTGATGAATTTTCCTGCTGCCTGTCTTCCCTGCATTTTAGGAGCCCAAATGGACTTCAAAGGCGCCCTCATATTATAAGGGGAACAGCAAAGAGATGAGAGGGAACAGTGCAGCTAAATAACTCACTTTATACACAATATTTTCACTTGGTGTAGAGGATGATTCCATTTTTACAGGAGATCACAGGCAGCTTCATGAAGCTGTTTTGGTGCAAATCTTGTAGTCTCTCAGCTGAATTAGCAGGGCATACCTGGAAGTAGCTTGCTGAAACATTCATATATTTACCTGACTACATTAGGGACTCCCACTTTATGCTCACCCCAATCTTCTGACCCCTTCCCCTTGTCTACAGTACCACAGACCTTCTTTTAAGTTATAAGGAGCCTGAAAGGAGTTAGCTTTGTTTCTGTCCTCAGGGAGCTTGTAGTCTGTAGAGTTATAGAATTAGCAAACCTATTAATAATAGGCCAAAAAAAGTGCAATAACAGAGGCAAAGATAGGAAGGGAGAGGATACAGTTCATTTGCTTGATAGGAACAGATCAGAGTAGATGGTCATGGGTGAGAAAGACTTCCCCCGTGAGGAGGATTACATTTGAGAGTATCATGATTCTACACAAGATAGAATGTGGTGGTATTGTGTTCCCCAAAATATTGTGTACCCTAATAAACTTATCTGGGGTCACAGACAGAACAGCCACTAGATACAAAGGCTAGAAAATGGTGGCACTCACACCTTTAATCCTAGCATTCCAGAGGTAGAAATCCCTCTGGATCTCTGTGAGTTCAAGGCCACATTGGAAACAGCCAGGCATGGTGACACACGCCTTTACTCCCAAGAAGTGAGCCTTTAATCCCAGGGAGTGATAGCAAAAACAGAAAGATACATAAGGGGTGAAGACTAGAAACTAGGGGCATTTGGCTGGTTAAGCTTTTAGGCTTTGAGCAGCACAGTTCAGCTGAGATTCATTCTGGATGAGGACTCAGAAGCTTCCAGTCTGAGGAAACAGGATCAGATGAGGAATTGGTGAGGTGAGATAGCTATGGCTTGTTCTGTCTCTCTGATCTCCCAGTGTTCACCCCAATAACTGGCCTCAGGTTTGATTTTATTCATAAGATATTTTAAGATTCGTACTACAACAGAATGTTAGCACTACTGTCTCTTGTGTTAGAAGCCTAGTAATGTTAGAGAGCTTAATGTTCATGAACTATTACTGTGTTACAATTATAAATATCCAGGCTAATGTGTAGGACAGGAGCTGACATTTGAAAACTAACCTGAAGGGGACTACAGTTTTTGACTGATTAGTAGTTGTTCATATCTTATCTAATGGAATTCTTAATTTTATGGAACTTAGAAAATAAGAGTTGAGCAAGCCCTGTCTCTATGGAGCTGCAATTGTTAATAGGTCTTTTATGACTAGTTTAATTTCACCATATAGTGTTTGGATATAATCACAGTTTTCCTCTATAGAAGATAAACCCAAATAAATAGTAATACCACCATGCAGTATTGTACGTAATCTGCCGATTAGAAAAAAACAGGGCATACTGCTTATTTCTCATTTTTTAAAATTTCATGTTACTGAATGTCCTCCTCTCTTCTAGTTGTTTCATTGTGATTTTGTGCCACAGTTTAACACTGCACATATCCTAATTCTGCAATGCAGTTTGTTGAGCATCTTCATTCATGGAGAATGAAGCTAAAATTGAATGTATTTTTACCCCATACTTAACTCGTGCTTGCCTGTGTAAAAATGCAATATGGGGTATAGTACATGGGCTTTGGAGGGGATGGAAATCACACAAGAGTAGCAGTCTTGTCCCTCAGAGAAAACTATGGTTGAGCGCCTACATTTACTCTCTTTTTAAAAGTGTATATTAGGGGCCTGGATCGGCGGAGAACACAGATGGCACTCTCCCAGACTTTTTGGTCTGGAAGGTCAACCAGGATCGGGTACCATCATCCCAAGTGCTGCCCAAGGTCTCTAGACATGGCACAGAAGAGAGGAAATGCAACAGCTCTGCACCATTCCTGTGGCTTGTATGGGTGGTACTCAACCAAGTACCACCTGTGACCCAACCAAGACCCCTGGTGCTGGGCAGTCAGGCACCATTGCAGTGAGAGATTACACAGTGTGGAGGTGGAAAAGAGGCAGACTGGTTTGTGGGCTGGGGAGAAAAGTTGATCTGGAGAAGTGAGGGTGGTGAGGAAGGAGTTGAAGTGAATGACCAGCTGGCCACTGGAGTCCAGGGAGATGTCTGGTCTTGGGCTATGACCAGGGGCCAGGTTTTGGTCCAGGGCTCTGGAGCAGCCTAGGGAGCCTATGTTGATATCTGTGGCTCCTGTACCCACGTGACAAATGAAGCGGCCTGTGGTCTTGGTTGCCAAATGGGGTAGCATTTGTGTCTGAGGGCAACACTGCTGTGGGGGCCATGCCAATATGGGTGGCTTACATAGCCATGGTGACAACCTGTTCTGGGCTGCTGCCAAGGACCTTATCTGAGTCCATGGTCACTACAGTCCCTAATGGTGTCCATGGCCCATGTTGCCACAAAAAGCCACATAGTGTCTCTGGGGTCTGAGGCACAGCCTGTGGCCATGAGGGTGTTTGAAGACTGTGCTACCACCAGGGACATCCTGATCTGAGTAGCCTGTGCTTTTTACAATGGCCATGATGTTGTCTGGGCCAGGGCTGATACAGAGGGCCATGTCTGGGTCCATGACCCTGCAGCAGCCAGGGTCTAAGTTGATGCCCAGACTCCTGTTGCCACCAAGGGCCATGCAGATGATTGGAGTCTGGTTGGCCACCTCAAACCATGTTGGTGTCCAAGGACCATTCTGTGACCTGGGCCCTGCTGACCTGAGTGGCTGGTGCCACCTGGAGCCATGGAGACATTTCCACATTGGCTGCTGCCTAGAGCCGTGTCTGGATCCATGGCCCTGCAGCAGCCAGGGTCTGGGGTGATTTCTTTGGCTCCAGTTGTTAGGGAGGGCCTGGGACCATGTTTGTCTATGCTGCTTCCAGGGCCAAGCTGATTTGGATGGCCTGAGTTGCCACCAGGTCTCTGGTGGACTCTGGGCCTGAGATGCTGCTGAGGGGTATGTCTAGGTCCATGGTCCTGCTGCAACTGGTATCTGTGGTGATATCCATGGCCCGTGTTAGCATGGGGGTCATTGGAACCATGCTGAGCTGAGCTGATCCCACCCTTCACTGGCCCTGGAATGGCTGGACCTGACCCTTTTTGGTTAACTGCAGCAGGCAAACTGGCCCTACCTCTCATGGAAGTGCTCACTCCCACACTTCGGAAAGATAACCCCACTCATCATAGGGCATGCACCTCATATGGGTAGCACAATATAACTGACCCTGTAGTTGGGGAAATAGGCTACTCAACCCTGAGGATGTGAGAGCAGGAGAGCTGACCCCACCCTACCCCCTTATCTGCCATGTGGTGGCATGAGTGAGGGAAAGATGCCCTTCCTCTTCTGCCTCTTGCTACCTTTGGAAGGTGAGAAAGCTGACTTCAGAGTCACAAGAGTGAGTGAAATAGCCCTGCCCCACACCAGCTGTAGCACTCGGGAGAGTGGGCCCTGTACACTCTCCTGGGCAGCACACTAGAGCTGACCCTGTTGTCAGAGGTACAAGTGAGCCAACCCTGAGGAAGTGAGAGCAGGAGAGTTAACCCTCCCCCTCCCCTTGTATTCCCTTCTGCAGCAATCAGGAGAGAGGGCCTTGTACCTTGCCTTGGCAAATCAGTAGAGCTGGCCCTGGAGGTGGGAGTGAGTGGGACCCGGATCTGAGGGCGCAAGGGCAGGAGAACTGGTCCTGCTCCTTGCTGCAGGCTGTATTGGGTGAGATAGCAGAGGCAGTGCTGGAGAGTATGCCTGGGTAGCCATGAAGAGGGAAAGCTGACCTAGGCTCAGTATCAGGCCTATGAATTGTCCTTCTCCAGCATTCACTGAATCTATGAACTGTTAGAGCATGTGAAGGGGACAAAGGAATCTACAAACCAAAACAGTAGGATCTCCATGACACAGAACAACAACAGGATATCTAAGAGGAGCCCCAGAGAAAGCCCATTATAGGTGATGTAGCAGAAACCAGAGGACTTGAGCCAGAATAAAGACTCATAGCAATGAACAGTTGCAAGTAAAAATGAATAGCCTAAAACGTGACCTGCGTGATTCAATGGGCCACAGTACAGCTTCCATGACAAGATTCTTCTTCTTTCTTTTTTCTTTTGTTATTGCTTTGTTTTTGTTTTGTTTCTTCATTTTGTTTGGTTTTGGTTTTTCTTTTAAATTTAGTTTTGATTTGCAGGGAGTTAGCAAGGGCAGAGGGCAGATTTGAAGAGACATGGAGAGAAGTGGGATCAGAATGCATATCTACAACAAATCTAAAAGAGAAAAAAACCCTGTATACTAGGGTTCATACTTAACCTTTCCAAACTATAGTTTTGTCATGGTAAAAAATGGGTATAAAAATCAACATTCATTCTGTCCTAAGAAGCATCCTGAGTCCTTCACACACATGAGTTCCCATTATTGTAAAACCAGCCATATGTTGGCAATTTTATTGTTATTACTTTCCTCATTTTACATTTGAAGAAACAGAAGCACACATATTCAGAAAAAAATTTAAATTTATATATAGTTTCTATTTACATGGGCCTCAGTTGCATAATCTATAAACTTTAATAATTACATCATCAAATATATATGGATATTGTAAAGGTGATGTGAAGTAGACACTTAGAATAAAACTTTAGAATTCCTCAAGATTTCTTTTATCATTAATGAAATCTATAAATTTCCAAACTCACCTTGTATATGTGTTTACTTATTCACTTCAAGCTTCCCTCACTAGACTAAGAATCTCATGGTATCAGGGTTCTTCCTCACCTTCTCAGTAACTCATAATAAATACTGTATATAGAAGGTAGCTAATAATTATTTTATAAATGAATATATGGCCAAATTAATGACTTCTGCATTTATCTTTTAAAGAAAGTAAAGTTTGGCATGTTTCTATCTCTTTCATGAGATTTTGTTCCTAAAGAGTAATGTCTTGGTTTCCTGTCAATTTAGTGGATCTAGAGTCTAAAAAGCAAACTCATGTAACTTTTAAATAAAGTCCAAACTAAGTGGTCTCCATTTTTGGTTAGGTTTGATCTCAGCTATTTCTTAATATAAAAAACAAGATACACAGAGCAGAACAAACAAAACTTACACCACAACAGGGCTCCCTGAGGCTAGTACTGTGAATTAAGCAACTCATGGGCAGAAAAGGGGGTGAAATGCATAGAAGAATGACTAGAAATTGATTTATACTAGGGCCTTAGTTACAATGGGGATTTTACAAACCATCCCTAAGAGAAGAATCTGCCAGTTTGACAGTTTCTCCTCTGTGGCATTTTGCCTTTTCTGGCAATCCTTGGTTACTTCTGCTGTGAAAAATTTTATTCCTGGCTCTGTATCTTTCTTCCAAATAGTATTTCTGTTGTGATTATTGTTGGATGGATCTTTTAACATGCTGACCTATTCTGCTCCTCAATTTCTTCCTGTTCTGCAGTTATCTTCCCTCAAACTACCTTAATGTCACTTATACTCCCAATAACAGCAACCCCTCCAATATCAGTTTCATTTTTCCTATTCTCTTTTTTTCCACTTGCCATCTTGATGCTTCATTCTCTTTACCCTGTCTCCAACATTTGTTCAACTTTAGCAACCTTGTTTCTTGTTCATCTGATGTTTTTGTCTTGCTTCCTTAAAACCACAAACACTATTAGAACTGCTCCCTCTATATATTGGAAAAATCACAATCAAAGTTAGATTGCTATGCTATTTGGGACTGTACTATCACTACTAGGCATGACTAAGTGGGGGTGCTGCAGCTACACTTGCTGGTGTAGATGGAATTCTAAACCATCTTAGTAAATAAGAAACACAGAGCCAAATACAGAGGTAATAGCCAAAGAGATCAGAGAGCCACAACTACCTTATCTTACCACCTTAATGCCATCACTTCCCCAGACAGAGCTTCTTCCTGTGTGACTTGTGTTTTTATTGCTTTCTTGTTCTGCCTTCTCATTGGATCTAAGGCCAGCCACATGACTTCCTCATCACTGCCTGTCTATACAGACCTCCAGGTCTCTATGGCTGGTACTGGGATTAAAAGCTGGTGTCACCACACTTGGTTGTGTCCTTGACAACAAAGAGACTCTGCCTGCCATGTGATTGGATTAAGGGTGTGGGCTACCACTGCCTGACTTCTAAAATCACATTTCAGCACAACTAAAATATCACATTTTCCCCTTTTTATTCTAATAAAAAGAAAAAAGTTATAACTAATATAAGAAAAACTATATACAATAAGTATAATAACTATATTCAATATATACAAGCAATAAATACATCAACAATATCTAGTACATTTGCATTTGACAGACTCAGAGAAAATATTCCATTATCTATCCTATTTTGGTAAGTCCAAATTGTACCTGATTCACTTTTTATCCTAACTTATATTACTAACAGAGAACTATCTTATGTCTTTCAAATTTATACACTTACAACTTTTTTTGTGAGTTTCTTTTCTGAAATTCTTAACAAGGAAAACTATAACTATAACTATGTAATTTTGAACTAACTATAACTATAACTATCTAAACTTCAACTCTCTCAGAGATCCAAGAAGGAAATAATATTACCTAATAAAACAGGATGCATGCAAGTGGCTTCCAAACAAAATGTGAGTTGACAGAAAAAGCCAGCCTGATGGACAATCACCCAAGGTTTCTCCACATTGTTGGGGTATCATTTTGTAACATCAATATTAAAAGTTCTTATCAATAAAATCAAACCTGAGCCAGGTATTGGGGTGAACTGGAAGAACAGAGAACCAGAACAAGCCACAGCTACCTCACCTCGCTGGATCCTGTAGCTAGATTTTTTCGCCTTGCCCACAGTCAGGACAAATCTTTGTCACCCGCCAGTCCCACAGCCGCTCAGACCCAACCAAATAAACACAGACACTTATATTGCTTGCAAACTGTATGGCCGTGGCAGGCCTCTTGCCAACTGTCCTTATCTTGCTAACTGTGCTTTTATCTTAAATTGATCCATTTCCATACATCTATACCTTGCCATGTGGCTGGTGGCTTACTGGCGTCTTCACATGCTGCTGGTCATGGCAGCGGCTGCAGTGTCTCTGGTCATGGCGGCGGCTGCAGCCTCTCTGGTCATTGCGGCGGCTGCAGCGTCTCCTTCTGCCTTTCTGTCCTTCCATATCTCCTCTCTGTTAGTCCCACCCATCTTTCCTGCCCAGCCACAGCCGATCAGGCTTCATTCATTAACCAATCAGAGCAACCTGACATACAGACCATCCCCCAGCACAGCCAAGTGCAGACCATCTCAAACACCCGCACTCAGGCCCATGGTCCCAATCATCCTCCATACGGACCTGCTGGGTAACGCCACAAAGAACCCAAGAAGGGCTCCCACAGGACATACAGAACATCCCACAGCAGGATCCTCAGCTGGTCTTGTTTCCTTAGACTAGAGGTCTCTGAGTCCTCATCCAGAATGGGTCTCAGCTGAACTGCTGCTCAAAAGCCTGAAAGCTTAACCAGCCAAATGCTTAGCCAGGCCAAATTCTTTATGCCTTATATACCTTTCTGCTTTCTACCACCACTCCCTGGGATTAAAGGCTTGCTTTCCGGGATTAGAGGCGTGAGTCACCATGCTTAGCTGTATCCTTGAACACATGGATTTCTGCCTCTGGAATGCTAGGATTAAAGGCCTGTGCTACCACTGCCTATCCTAAGTACCTAGTGGCGTTTATGTTCTTTGACCCCAGATAAGTTAATTAGGGTACACAATATTTTGGGGAACACAATACCACCACAATCATCTTCAGCCTATAGGCTTAGCATATCTGACAGATTTATTTGTGAAGTAGGATGTACACAAGGTCTACAGTCCAACCTCATATTTGGTGAGAGTAGTCCATGTACCAGAAACACCTGAATTCCACCAGTGTCCTGTCATGATTCAGGATTTTAAGTTCTGAAAATTGTTGGTATTTTTGGAATTCAGCTGTCCATTCTTCTTGGTTTGTTGGTGGCTTTATCCCAGCATCCCATTCTTCTCTGCATCCCATTCTTCTCAGCTTGTGGGTGGCTTCATCTCTTTTATTAAATGCCAGTCTACCATTGAGAAGTTAGACTCCATCACTTTAGTTACTCTTTCAAGAATAACTGTTTCAGCTACTGTTCCACTGTACACCAGAAGCCATCTGTCCAGCACTGTCTGTTCAGCTGCCTTGGAAGTAAGGGGCACTGTACCTTTTCTGGATTACAAGGGCCACTTCAGGGATGATACCATATTGTTCTGGCCTCAGAGGATGCCTATTACTAAAGGCACAACCACACTTGTCTTGGCAAAAATCAGTAGTCCTTTTTTTTCATGTACTGTCTGTCCATTTTGTCAGCAGTCTATTTGAGGATACTTTGTTGCCCAGTGGCTAACTTCTGCCACAATGAAAAGTTAACTCCATATGCAGTTTCTACATATCTTCTCTGTAGTAGATTGTTGCTGCCAGGAGCCGACATGTCTCATAATCATAAAAAAGAAAAAAAATCTAAGTTATTAAAATATTTTAAATGCCATATTCTGTAGACCTCTGAAAGGTTTGAAGATGACCTGTCTATCTAGAATATATCTGCTTGACCTTGAAAACATACCTAATATGACTACAAGTTTGATCATAATGTCTAACTACTAACTTTCATTTGTTTTTCTTTTCAGAGTTAAAAGCCCAAGAGTTCAGAGTAGCAGCTAAGAGGTGAGATTTAAAACCCTTTCTTACCCTTTGCTGCCACTATCATCCTTCCCATCAGAAAGAGACCTAATTCCTGTGTATCTGTCTTTTTATTAACTTTCTGTTCTGCCTTCTCATTGGTTCATGGAGACAAACTCCTTTAATCTCAATACCAACCACAGAGGACCTGGAGGTCTGTATAGACATGCAGTGATGAGGTCATGTGGTTGGGTTTACAACCAACTTTCATTTTTTATATCCTAATAGTTGGTGATAATAACATTCAAGGATTAGCAAATTGCATTATATTGTTAAATGAAATGTATAAGTACAATATGTATGGCATTTCCTAACAATATATATATATATATATATATATATATATATATATATATATATATAATTTGTATATAGTATACAAAAATCCAATCCAATGTAAAGTATTTAAAACTAGTAATTGTCTTTTAAAAGTAGATTCAATGATCTACCTTTTTATCTATTTGGTATCTATATCTTCTCTTTACTTTTCAGAACAGATTCAATAATCTACCCTGTATCATTTATATATATATATCTTTTTTAAAACAAGAACCTTAAATCTAATCTCCATTGCTTATCTCTTTTCCTAACCATTAACAACAACAACAACTCACTTTAAATTCCTGACCATGTACTTCAAGTGGATTTTTAATGCAGCTCAGCAGACATATGATATTTTCCAGGTCCTTCCAATTGTTACATTTTCCAAGATGATTATTCCTACACCCCAAGCTTCCATATCCTTCTTTCCAGCTTCAGTTGTGACTCATAAACCAGCTTCCTTTTATTCACTGAAAAGATTTAAGCAACTCAAACAGAGCTTCCTCAAACTCTTGCCATTATGCTACCCACATATAGTGTCTCCTGTCATTTTGATGAGCCATTTGTGCTAAAGCTAATGGTCAAGTTTCATTCAGCATCTTACTTGACCTAGCATCAGCTTGTTGACACAGCTGGGATTCCCTTCTCCTGGAAATATATTCTTTACTTAATAACCAAGATACTGCAAAACCTTGCTTTCTCCTCTAATTCACTGGCCTTCCATTTGGTCTCCCTTGCTGGTTCCTTTTCATATTTCCAAGTAGTAATGGTATGGTGATATTTTATATGTACTTAAATGTTATTTTATTTGTATGTTAATAAATAAAGTTGCCTGGGGGTCAGAGCTAATAGCAAGCCATAACAGAGCTGGGCATTGGTGGTGCACACCTTTAATCCCAGCTGTTGGGAGGCAGTGCTAGGCAGATCTCTGTGTTCAAGGATATAGCCAGTATGGAGACACACAACTTTAATGTCAACCATAGAAGACCTGGAGGTCTGTACAGACAGGCAGTGATGAGGAGGTCATGTGGTTGGGTTTACAACCAATGAGAAGGCAGAACAGAAAGTCTATACAAAGACAAACAAATAGGAAGTAGGTCTCTTGGCTGAAGAGGATAGCTACAACAGTGAAGGGTAAGGCTCTTAGCTCTGACCTCACGGACTTTCATCTTTGCATTGGCTCTGTGTTTCGTATTTAATAAGATGGTTACTTCTACAATTGGTGCCCAATGTGGCAAGAATCCATTAAAAACCGTTTGGCTTGGCTTGGTGGCAGGTAAAGTTTCTCGCCTGGGCAGCCCAGCTCCCTACTTCTGGCCCAGGTCAGCTTAGGTCTCAGGCCGGACTGAACCGAAGCAGTTACCCACAGCTGGAACTACTTGCATAAAGCCAGTGCTACAAACAACTCAGGCCTGCCCTGCCAAACAGGGTCCCTGCCTGTAAAGAAAATGCACATGGTCGGAGCTTAAGGAAGCCAGAGCCCAGGCTTGACTTGACCCAAGCGGGAACACATGGCTGGATTTAAGCTTTTAGCCAGAACTTGTGTGGCTATGCTTTCTCTCTCTCTCTCTCTCTCCCTCTCTCTCTCTCTCTCTCTCTCTCTCTCTCTCTCTCTCTCTCTCTCTCTCTGGATTCACACCTCAGAAACTAGGTGGCTGTTTTGAAATTCCCATGCATTTCTACTGTTCTACACAGACTTAGTAAGTCATTTAACATTTCAGATATTTTTAAAGGAAACTATTTAAGAGAAATTTTTTCACATTAAAAAAATGGGTTTTATGTGTACATTGGAAGAAAATTGGGCTTTGTTTGAAAATGTAGGCAGTCTGACAATGGAACAACTATATGAGAAGATTAATGTTAATCTAATTATGCAGTTTATTACTTTTCTTATCTTCAATTTGCTATTAAAAAGCATAGTCAATTTAAATGCCAGGATAAAAAATTTTAGAAAAACCTGTAAACCTGTAAAAATGACTAATAGAGAAATTCAAATTTAGACAGAAGAAAATAACTGTGAAGTTGTTTCAAAGTTGGATCATAAGGTTACAGAAAGAAAGCCTGTTTTCACACAGTCACACTTAATTTATCGGGTAACCTTACAGGAGTTATCTGATCAAGTTAATACACGAAATATTTGGGCTCCAATTGAAATGTTAGATTTATGAAGGTTTAAGTAAGCAATAGTATCTTATGGCATGCATTCCCCATATGTAAAGCAAATGTTAAACACCTGGTCAACACATAATAGGATTATACCACAGGACTGGCAGGAGTTGGCATATCTTGTTTTGGAACCAGGACAAAGGCTCTAGTAGAAAATATGGTTTAAGGAAGAGGCTAAAAAACATAGAAAAACAATGGAGGGATAAAGGAATACAAGTCTTCCAGGATCAGCTTGTTGGACGAGGCCAATAAGTTGCAGTACAAACACAATGTTTAAATGATATCCAAACCTTAATTCTACATCGAATGGCAGCCTTGAATGCACGGGACAGAGTTGAGGAACTAGGAAAGAAAACTGAGTCATTTACAAAGGTTATACATGGCCCAAAAGAAATTTTCACAGATTTTTTACAAAGACTGGCTTCAGCAGTAAAGAGAATGGTCCCAGATTCAGAAGCTAATCAGATAATAATTGAATATTTGGCCTTTGAGAACAAATGTAGATCAGCAAGGAACAGGCAAGGTAATCCTTTGCCTCAGTCTTTGAGAAACTCCCAGAGGGGCCTCAGGCAGGCCCCCAAAGCAAATCCAGTTCAAACCTTTCCTGCAGTCATAGAGGAAACCCCTACTCAGAGCAATTAAATAACCCAATTCCTATTGGAATAAATCATGCTCGTCAGGATAATGAAACAGAGAGAATAGAATATTCAGGAAAAAATACAAAGAAAACATTTTGGCGAACTTCCATTAATGAACAAAGACCAAAATTAACAATAAAAATAAGTAGTGTTTTGTTGTCTGGTCTGGTAGACACAGGTAGGACATTACCATAATTGCACCATAATTTTGGCATCCAATTTGGTCTCTTTAGGAGGTAAACGTTCAACTGTTAGGAATTGGGACATTATCTCAGGTGAAACAGAGTGCAAGATGGCTCTAATGTATAGGTCCTGAAGGACAGAGGGGAAAATTAAACCATATGTGGCTAACATAGTTATGAACCTGTGGGGTTGAGACTTGTTACAACAATGGCATACTGAGATAACATTCCTCTGACCTCAGAAACAAATCATAAACTAGCACATTTTTCTGAGAGAAATATTAGAAGATATTATTCTAATGAGTGGTCACCAGCCATCCATATTATAGAAGAACAGGGTACAACAATTGATGATCTTCCAAAGACACCAACAACTCTACCTTTAAAATGGTTAAGAGACAAGCCTGTATGGGTTCAGCAATGAATTTTAACAATAGATAAACTCCATTCTTTTTTGTTGTTGTTGTTTTTTGAGACAGGGTTTCTCTGTGTAGCTTTGTGCCTTTCCTGGAACTCACTTGGTAGCCCAGGCTGGCCTCGAACTCATAGAGATTCGCCTGCCTCTGCCTCCCAAGTGCTGGGATTAAAGACGTGTGCCACGACTGCCCAGCTAAACTCCATTCTTTAGAAGAGCTGGTAGAAGAACAGTTAAATATGGTGGTAATTTATTTGTACTGAAATGTGATTTTAATTGTATGTTAATGAATAAAGTTGCCCAGGAGTCAGAGCTACTAGAGCCATTACAAGACTGTGGCAGTGGTGGTGTACACCTTTTATCCCAGCACTTGATAGACAGAGCTAGGTAGATCTCTGTGTATTCAAGGATACAGCCAGCATTGGAGACACATGCCTTTAATCTAAATATCATAGAAGACCTGGAAGTCTCTACAGACAGGCAGTGATAACAGTCATATGTTTGGGTTTACAACCAACAAGAAGGCAGAACAGAAAGACTATATAAAGACAACCACACAGGAAGTAGGCCCCTTTCAGAGAGGTCTCTTGGCTAGCTGCAGCAGGCAGGTAAGTCTCTTAGTTCTGATCTCTTGGCTTTCTTCTTTGCATTGGTTCTGTGTTTCTTATTTAATAAGACAGTTGGTTACATCTACATTTGGCACCCAAAGTGACAAAAATCCATTAAAAACTGCTTGATTGGGCTTGGCGAGAGTGCCGGTTTCCCACAAGCACAGCTGGCTCCCTAGCCTGGGCAGTTGGTTCCCTAGCCCGGGCCGAAGTCAGCTTGGCCTCAGACCAGACTAACCATCAGCTACTTTCTTAAAGCCAGTGCTACAAACTACTCAGGCATGCCCTGCGGAACAGGGCCCCTGCCTGTAATGTTAATGCACATGGTCGGAGCTTAAGGAAGCCAGAGCCAAGACTTGAGTACTTGTCTCAACAGGGAACACGTGGCTGGATTTAAGCCTTACCCAGCTACGCTTTCTTGCATTCTCTCTCTCTCTCTCTCTCTCTCTCTGGATTCACACCTCAGAAACTAGGTGGCTGTTTTGAAATTCCCATGGATTTCTACTGTTCTACACAGACTAGGTAAGTCATTTAATATTTCAGATATTTTTAAAGGAAACTATTTAAAAGAGAATTTTTTCCACATTAAGAAAAATGGGTTTTATGTGTACATTGCAAGAAAATTAGGCTTTGTTTGAAATTTTAGGCAGTCTGACAATGGAACAACTATATGAGAAGATTAATGTTGATCAAATTATGCAGTTTGTTACCATGCTTATCCTCATTTTACTATTGAAAAAGATAGTCAATTTAAGTGTCAGGATAACAGTTTTAGAAAAACTTGTTAAACTTGTAAAAATGAATTATAGAGAAATTCAAATTCAGACAGAAGAAATTAACAGTGAAGTTGTTTCAAGGTTGGATCATAAGGTTACAGAAAGAAAGCCTGTTTTCACACAGTCACACTTAATTTATCCAGTAACCATACAGCAGATGCCTGATCAAATGACAACACAAAATATTTGGGCTCCAATTGAAATGTTGGATTTACAAAGGTTTAAGGAGGCAATAGTATCTTATGGCATGCATTCCCCATAAGTAAAGCAAATGTTAAACACCTGGTCAACACATAATAGGATTATACCACAGGACTGGCAGGAGTTGGCATATCTTGTTCTGGAACCAGAACAAAAGCTCCAGTAGAAAATATGGTTCGAGGAAGAGGCTAAAAAACATAGAAAAACAATGGAGGGATAAAGGAATACAAGTCTTCCAGGATCAGCTTATTGGAGAAGGCCAATATGCTTCAGCACAAATACAATGTTTATATGATGTCCAAACCCTAATTCTATGTGTAACAGCAGCCTTGAATGCATGGGACAGAGTTGAGGAACAAGGAAAAAAACTGAGTCATTTACAAAGGTAATACAAGGCCCAAAAGAATCTTTCACAGATTTTTTTGCAAAGACTGGCTTTAGCAGTAAATAGAAAATCCCAGATTCAGAAGCTAGTCAGATAATAATTGAATCTTTGGCCTTTGAGAATGTGAATGCAGCATGCAGAAGAAGAATCAGGCCATTAAAGGCAAGATCTGCACCTTTGGAAGTTTGGATTAGAGACACGGTTAATGTTGAGGCTCATGACCATGATGATATGTGGGAAGAAGCAATTTCAAAAGGTTTCAGGAACGTTAGATTTTTGGATGTGGAAAGCAAGGACATTTGAAAAGGGACTGTAAAAAGGGCATTCCTAGACAATGTATTTTTATTGAACAATGGCAACAGAATGCCCCTTCCTTCTGGAGTATGTAGAAGGTGTGGTAAGGGAAAACACTGGAACAACAAATGCAGATCAACAAGGGACAGGCAAGGTAATACTTTGACTTGGTCTTCAGGAAACTCCCAGAGGAGCCTCAGGCAGGTCCCAACAGAAAATCCAGTTCAGTCCATTCTTCCAGTCATAGAGGAAACCCCTACTCACAGCAAATAAATACCAAAATGCCTGTTGGAATAAACCAGGCTGCTCAGGATGATGAAATAGAGAGATTAGAAAATTCAGGAGAAAACACACAGAAATTTTTTTTGGCAAAATTCTATTAATGAACAAGATAAAAATAAATAATAAAAATAAATTGTGTTTTGTTGTCTTGTCTGGTAGACACAGGTGTGGACATTACCATAATTGCACCATAATTTTGGCATCCAACTTTCCTCTTCAGGAGGTAAACGTTCAACTGTTAGGAATTGGGACAATATCTCAGGTGAAACAGAGTGCAAGATGGTTCAAATGTATAGGTCCAGAAGGACAGAGAGTAAAGTTAAAACCATACGTGATTAACATAGCTATGAACCTGTGGGGTCAAGACTTGTTGCAACAATGCAATACTCAGAATAACATCCTTCCAATCTCAGAAACAAATCATAAACAAGCACATGCTTCTGAGAGAAATATTAGAAGGCATTATTCTGAGTGGTCACCAGCCATCCATATTATACAAGAACAGGGCAAACAACTGATGATCTCCCAAAGATACCAACAACTCTACCTTTAAAATGGTTAACAGACATGCCTGTATGGGTTCAGCAATGGCCCTAAACAACAGAGAAACTCCAGGCTTTAGAAGAGCTAGTAGAAGAACAGTTAAATGCTCAGCATATTGAAGAATCAACCAGCCCTTGGAATTCTCCTGTATTTGTTTTTAAAAAGAAATCTGGTAAATGGAGAATGGTAACAGACCTTAGAGCAATTAACAAATAATTCAGCCAATGGGCTCTCTACAATCTGGAATTCCTTTGCCTACTCTGTTACCAAAAGGATGGCCTCTCATAGTTATTGATTTAAAAGACTGTTTCTTTTCAATACCCTTACAAGAAAAAGACAGAGAAAGATTTGCTTTCACAGTGCCTACTTATAATAATTCTCAATTGGTTAAAAGATTTCAATGGAGGGTCCTCTGACAGGGAACGTTGAATAGCCCAACTCTGTGCCAATATTTTGTGCAACAGTCATTGGAAGTGATACTACTCTCAGTACTTAAACTAATACAAATAAAATCTATAAGTTAATGTCTTAGAGCCATTTGGGAAGCTTAAATTTACTTCATATGAATTCAGAGGGCACACCCCAATTTATAACAAGGCCAAATTGCATTCCCCAAAGAATTAGGATATCAACATCAAGGTTGGTAGCAAAGATGAGATATACCAGGATAGAAAGAGATTCATCAGACTGGTAGGCTATTACCTATTAAATGTTTTGGATGTGTATCTGAATCCCATATAAAAAGAAAAGAGAATTTTTCTTATTTTTATCATTAGTTTTTAACATTTATTAATTTATTTGGTGTGTGTGTGTGTGTGTGTGTGTGTGTGTGTGTGTGTATGTGTGTATGAATGTATGAGATCACTTGTGCATGCTATAGCATGACTTTGGAAGTCAGTTGACAAATCACCTTCCACCATGTGGGTCCTGGGGATTAAATTCATGTTGTCATGTTTGGTAGGAAATACCATCACCTGCTGAGACATCTTGACAGCCCTATATTAAACCCTTTCTCAAAATAAATATTCCATAAATGCCTATCACAGCAAACATGTAAACAGGAACTGCACTGTTAGAGCTGTTTTAGAAGTTCATATAGGTCCCAACCAGTCACTGCCTTTGGGGGTACTTTCACCAAGTGCAAGTAACTTGGTTTATTAAAAAGACTTGAATGTACAAAATAATTCCAATCCTCTATTCATCTCTCATGTGTAGTAACAAGTTGGCACTTAGCTCTGGGAGGGAGCCTGAATGTTTAGCTCACTGTTTATAGGCTCCAGCTGGAAACCTAGAGACGTTTGCACCAGGACATGAGACTAAGCACTGAGCCTAGCAAATCAGACAGGTAGCCTTCGCAAGTATACCACCTATCTACTACCAGAGAAACATCTCAGTTGCCACTGTGTTTACATTTTCTGTAGCTCATCATTTGTAATGGGTGGTTTAAACTGAATTTGAGCAAGGCACAACTGGCAGATCTCTACTGTGTTCATTCTAAAACATAGTAAACGTTGAGAAGACAGTTCAAATATTATTTCAGTATGAAAATTGCAATCATAAAGCATAATGAACCACATTTGAATATTATGTATAAAAGTTGACACCTAAATATAAGTCAAGAGTGAATGAATGTGGTCAGTGTTTTTTAAATGCAGTTTTCTTTTTAATGATTTTAAAGAGACTCTGGCCAAGATTTGGAGGATGTAACTGAATTTCATGGCCAAGAACTTCAGTATTCTACTCATGGAAAGGGTAAGAATATAAATTTATATTTGGGTAACCTTGTCTCATCTTACATATTTTTTTGCATCACCCTGATTTTCAGTTGCCTATCTGGCTTGGCCATTTCTTGCCTTGGGTGATGAACAAGTTTTAAGTGAAATATGTCTCTGTACAGCCTTGCAGGAAAAGTTGAGAAGATGGGAAAGCTCAGAAGAGCCTGGCTGTCTATAAGTGGCACATAGAAGAGGTTTCTTGCTGAAGGCTTAAAGTAACAAAGCGATAGTTCTGAAGGGTCACTGAATGCTAGGATACTATTTATACCAGAAAGAAGTAGACTCATGAACTTAAGTCCCCTCAGTGTTTGGATACTATATAAATCCTTTGGCTTTCTGTATAATTCTAGATGGTAGAATCAACAAAGATAACTGAGTTAATTAGCCCATCATAAAATCTTCTAAGCATAAAATCTCAGAAGTGGAATTAAGAGTTTTAAAGAAAATTTAGAAAAGAAACTGTAAATCATTCTTTATTGTACCTCAAGCCAAATTTGTATCCAGCCAAAAACAGAAATGGGAAAGAAGGCTTCATTCATTGTAAATGTTTTACTTATGCTTTTGTCTTTTTATTTTTCAATTGCATATATTATACTGTTTAAATACAGTATAAAATACATTCTCAGAAAAAATTTAAGTTCCATAGCTTCTGTTTAGTCTTGAGTCAAGATTTATATTTTATAAAATATTTTTCCAACCTTGACTCTTGTCTGCTGCCATAATTTCTACTTCCTTGGAATTTCAAATGTTGGTTTGTCTCTCATTATTAATAGCCACTATTGATACCATTTTGAGAATATTCTGGAGTTTTATTTATGTACATCTCTTTCTCAATTCTATATATTTGAAATAATTATCACCTTCTCTGGGGAAATGGTTAAAATATAAGGCCTTTGTTTCTTAAAAAAAAAAAACCCTATCCTCAATTTAATTATTTAAAGCTCTAGTAGAGTGACTTCTCAATACAAAACCATTTCTGGAGCTCATAATATTAACAAATTAATTACATTCAAATGGAGATATTTCTAGCCAGATTTATAAAAGAAAATCCTCAAAGACATAAGCATCCAAACTACATGACCTTCAAAGACTTTGTACCTGATCTAGAAGTTTCTGTGATTCTTGGTTTCAGAATGATTCTTTTGTCACTGGATTAGTCTCTGTCCTTTTCATCCAAAGCAAAATCTATGGCCATTGGTAAAGTCAACCCTAGCCATTACAAAGTCTATCTTCACTCTTTACCTAGATTATTATTTTAGTCAATCTCTGTAGTGTGGATTTTCTCCAAATGCAGCTCAGCCACATAGGGAACTTGAAACAATGCACATTTATGAATCTAATCTTGGCTGACAGGCAGATCTTCATAACAGGGAGTGATATGTGTAAAGTCAGGCATCCAGGGAGAAGCTGTTTTTGAACTATTCACAATACTGCATATTTTATCAATACCAATGCTACCTATTGCATGTATTTTATGTATCAGATAACTATTGGTTGAAGTATTAAGGAAACTCCACATTATTAAAAGAGAGGTTTATTTTGTGGGGTAACTTACAAGTGAAGGGATAGGTCACAGGGTTCGGGAAAGGTATTGCTCATTCCAGCGGTGTTCCCTGGAGAACTCTGCTTAGTCTGTATCCATTGTTCAGGATCCAGGAACCAAGGGAGCCCATACATCTCAGGTCTTAAGGGCTCCTCCCTCCATCCCACCTCATAGGAGTGACAGTTACCAGAAGCCTCAATGTGGGTAGTACATCCAAGTCAAAGCTGGAATAGCTACCCATTACAGATATCTTATAAGATAGCATGGTACAAAAATAAGCATTAAGTACTAAGTTCTGTCTCTGTAGAGTTTAGTGATGACATGGGTGTTGTGATTTTTAAGTTATTTATACATCTTCATAATCTAGGACAGCTGGTCAAGGGACACTGTAGCATGAATCTTAAAGATTCTTACTAATAAAATCAAACCTGAGCCAGGTATTGGAGTGAACACTGGAAGATCAGAGAGACAGAACAAGCCACAGCTATCTCACCTTGCCAATTCCTCAGCTGGTCCTATTTCCTCAGGTTGGAAGCCTCTGAGTCCTCATCCAGAATGAATCTCAGCTGAACTGTGTTGCTTCAAAGCCTGAAAGCTTAACCAGTCAAATGCTTAACCAGGCCAAAATGCTTCTAGTTTCTGGTCCTCACGCCTTATATATCTTTCTGCTTTCTACCACCACTCTCTGGGATTAAAGGCTGGTTTTCTGGGATTAAAGGCGTGTGTCACCAAGCCTGGCTGTTTCCAATGTGGCCTTGAAGTCACAGAGATCCAGAGGGATCTCTATCTCGAATGCTAGGATTAAAGGTGCGAGTGCCACTATTTTCTAGCCTTTGTATCTAGTGGCTGTCTGTTCTCTGACCCCAGATAAATTTATTAGGGTACACAATATTTTGGGGAACACAATACCACCACAGGATACTATAACTGTTTGTTGTTGTTTGCCTATTCATCATCACAGAGAGCCAAATCAAAATGAAATACATTTTTTTTATTCTGTAACATTGTACTACATCTGGGGATCAAATAGTAAGCAAAACAGACATGGTTTTGCATTCTAGGAAATAATATGCAGAGAAAGGGTACAGACAAGTCCCAAATAAATAAGTAGATGAATCAATTATATATTATTAAATATGTAAATTCAATACAATCAATAGCACAGTATATTCTAAGAGTAGGAATAGAGATAAAAAAAGAGATGTATTTTGAAAATAAAGCTATTCTGGCTTACTGATGTATGGAATATGGGGAAACAAAAGCTGCTCATCCTCCTAAATAAAGATTGTTCCTAGTTTTCTGACATGGAAACTATGTGGATAAGAGTATTATTTGCTGGTATTAGAAAAGTCAGCCATTTTTGAGAAATGAAAGGGCAGACTTTCAAGTGTGCACATAGAATTCAGGAAATAGCCAGAGCTGGATATAAAATGTTGTACATCGTCAGCTAGTTTCTGTGGGTACATATTATTGATAGAAGAAAAGAAAAAAAAATATTCAAAGATTAGAGAACATTTGAAAAGATGGACAAGCTCAAACTCATTAGTTATCTGAAAAGTACAAAATAAAGTAACAATGAGATGATTTAATGTACAGGTAGACTCAGAAGAATGGACAGTGGTAAATTCTCATGGAGACATAGAGTCAAGAGTCCTTATGTACTATTGTTGCTGGCAGTGGAAATCATATTGGAATATGATAGGTAGTTTTGGCAAGTTAAACATATACACCATAGCCTAACATTCAGTTCCTGGCCTTGCTGCTCCAAAATTGATTCACATAGGACAAAAAGGAGCTGACAGAAAGATGTCATGGTCATATTGGCAAACACAAGATGGTAGGGAATTAGGGAGGCTCTGGGTAACGACACTGGAGGAGTGTAGCATGAATCTTAAAAAGTCTTATTAATAAACAAACCCAGAGCCAGGTATTGGAGTGAATGCTGGAAGATCAGAGAAGCAGAATAAACCACAGCTTCCTCACCTCAGCAGTTCCTCAGCTGATCTCGTTTCCTCAGACTGGAAGTCTGAGTCCTCATCCAAATGGATCTCAGCTGAACTGCTGCTCAAAAGCCTAAAAGCTTAACAAGGCTCTAGTTCCTGGTTTTCATGCCTAATATACCTTTCTGCTTTCTGCCATTACTTCCTGGGATTAAAGGTGTGAGTCACCATGCCTGGCTGTTTCCAGTGTGGCTTTGAACTCAGAGATCTGGATGGATCTCTGCCTCCCAAGTGATAGGATTAATGGCATGAGTGCCAACATTTTCTGGCCTCTACATCTATCTAGTGGCTGTTCTGTCCTCTGAACCCAGATAAGTTTATTAGGATGCACAATATATTGGGAGACACAATATATCACCACAGATGAATAGGTTGGCACTATTTGGAAAAGTAAATATACAATGGAATGCTACACAATGGTAAGTGATAAACCAGGTGGATCTACCAAGTGTACTCAGCAAAATTTAGAAAACTGCATGTCACATATAGTACAGCATCATTTACATAAATGAAAACGTGTGCATGTGAGTAGCTCAGGGAAATGATGGATACGTTAATTTGCATAATTATGATAATAATTTTATAAAGTGTACATATATCAAACATTATGTTGTACACTAGAAATATATGCAATTTTATTTCTCATAATATCTCAGTAATATTGGTAAAAATGTACATGCAGAATGATTCTCTGTACCATATAAGAATATCAACAAAAAGATGCCATTTAATGCATTACAATAATTATCCTTGAGTTTACAGTGACTTTAGAACAGAAAAGCATATATAAATAAAAGGGAATGAATATATAAATAAAATGGGAAAAGGACCTTCTTCAGGCTAATGATAATGGGCTGTGGCTTGAACACTCACAAAACTTCTTCCCTAGGCCCAGATCAGGGAAAGGATAACAAAAGTAGACTGCAGATTGAAAATCACTAAAATTTATAACACATGAACATGAGTTCCAGCCTTCATGTACTATGCTTTAAGTCTATATGCAAAGTATCATCACAAATATGTTGCTACTTGAAGGAGGTTTTCCTTTTTGTTGTCAGAAAAGTCAAGCTGTCCTTGCCCTACCAAAGTTTTTACAGGTTTACAGAATGAACAGTCCTCATTTACCTCAAGAGATACTTCCCTTTTCCAGCTGTGTATTTTCAGTTGTTCAAAATTATGTTTCAGTCTCTGAAGGTATATTATATTTGAGACTTTCTGCTTGACAGCATTTTTAAATCCATTATAGTTTTCAGAATACACACACATATTTTTTTCTGTATTCCCCTATATTCCTCCTAGTAAAAGTAAAATTTATCTTTTTTGAGTTAACGAATTAAATAATACCACCACTGCATGCACTTTGAATTAAAAGGCATTTTTGGGCTCTTTGAGAACAAGGAAATTTGTTCATTTCTATATCCTTGACAGTTTCTGGCAGAACTCCTGACATTAAGTAGCTAACAATAATAAACTATTTATTGGATAAATGAATAAATGGGTAATTTTACAACAAATACACTTGGATTATGGAGTTCACTTGAAAAGATGTGATAGATAATTGACCATGGGTCATGCTGTTCATAATTGCAATGTTTTTCTTTTTCAAGCCAAATATTAATTATCTAAGCTAGTCATGCTGTTTTTTAATGACTTTTAAACCTGCACCACCATGAATACAAGACTGCATGAATTTTTAACAATCTCCAAGTAGTTCATAATTAAACATCAAGTGATTCAACTAACTGACTCAATCAATGTTTTTCTTTATAGCATAGTTTTTCAGTCCTGTAGAGATAACCAAGAACAACACTATCAAGACAAAAAGCTAACCAAACCACTGCAACAACATTTGAGTATCAAAAGTTCCCTGTATTTAACATGGTGGCCAGCCAAGGCTACAAAGCAAGTCCTGCTACCCAAAAACAAAACCAAGAGGAAAATTATTTTGTGTCTGGATGACTAGAAATGAAAAGGAAATGTGTCAGTAGGCATAAAAGTTAATCAATGTACTGACTCACCAAGTTCTAGATGAATCAGAGGTCTTTTAGTTAAACAGTTTATGACTCATGGCTCTTGTTTTCTGTGGACATAATGATAGATAAATATAGAAAGAAAATTAAATGATTTAAATAATCTTTGAACATTTTAACATATTATTTGTCTCTTGGAGAAAATGCAGTGATTATGAGACAGTGACAAGAAAATTTGAACTCTGGAAGTGATTGTGGAAAACTTCAGTGTAACTTCTATACTATGCCCATTGTAGTTATTAAGCAGCTACAGTCACAAATTTTGCCAAACACTGTGACAAAGGCCAACATAAACTATGAAAGCTATGACACCAATAATTAAATCTAGTGCCTAAAGGACAATGAGTCATTTGCACTAACCCCTCAATGAATGGTGCTGGCTCCAATGAAAACTTAAAGAAATTAGGAAATGCCATCATACTATCCACATAAAGTGTGATAAGTATGAATATTGTGATGAACATGTTGAGCATTATTATTCATATCTGCAAAATGGGAAGGAAACAACCTCTTTTATTTAAATTTTTTGTTCATTTTACATACCAACCACAGTTCCGCCTCACTCCCCTTCTCCCTCTCCCCCTACATCCCCCCACCCCACCCCTTATCCACTCCTCAAAGGGGGTAAGGCCTCCCTTGGGGATGGTGGGGTACCTTGCTCAGCCTTAATGCAGGGGGGAAACGGATTGGTCCTGCTTCAACTTGGAAATAGTCTCTTGTGCAGATTTAATGAAGTAAAAACATATAAACTAAAAAGTGTTCTATCATTAAGCAAACAACTAAATGTGAATGTGTTAATACAAAGAACATGAGTATAAGCAGAAAATTTGCAAATTTCTAGAGCAAATCTATTACACTCACTTCTGATGTAATTGTGGGGGCTTGTCATTTGAGACAGGGTTTCTCTGCACAGTAGTGGCTGTCTTGGAACCCATCTGGCCTCAAACTCACAGATATCTGTCTGCCTCTGCCTCCCAAGTGTTAGGATTAAAGGTGTGCACCACCACTGCTCATCTGCTTCTGTTCTCATTTTAATAAAGCATAATCTGTACATTAGCAAAGATTATGAGTTATATACCTGCCACTTTCAGGAAGATAAAGATCATGGTTTTTTTTTTTTTTGGTTTTTCGAGACAAGGTTTCTCTTGTGTAGCTTTGCGCCTCTCCTAGAACTCACTTGGTAGTCCAGGCTGGCCTTGAACTCACAGAGATCCTCCTGCCTCTGCCTTCCGAGTGCTGGGATTAAAGGCATGTGCCACCACTGCCCGGCAAAATCATGTTTATAATGGGACAAAAGAGTGATGGCAAATAGAATTTGACCATATCCTTCCTGAATCCAGACTATTGAAATCTGAAGAATAGTAGAAAGAATTGGATAGCACAAGTATATCTCTTGATAGATATTTGCTGTATAATATTTACATGGGGGAAAGGAAAATAAGATAAATGACACCTAATACTTTTCTTATAGTGACAACAGTATATTGAATCTAGCTGAAGCGAAATTGTCTATAAAGATCATATTTCTGATTATAAACAGAATTTCCATGTTGGTTAGATTCAATAAGCAATTATAATAAAACACTATCAACTCAGAAATATTTATTTGATGTGAAACTTGAGATACAATGATGGAAATGTCTATTTAGCAACTTTTGTTCCTGATATTTTAGATAATTCCTTTTTAAGATTTATTTTTGTTTATGTCTGTGTGCCTTCGTAAGTTTATGTGCATTGCCTGCATGCAGGTGTCTAAAGACTTCTGAAGAGGATATCAGATCCCCTGGATGTGCAGTTATAGGTGGTTGGGAGCCACCCAATATGGGTTCTGAGAACTAAATTTGGGTTCTCTGGAGCAGCAAGCACTCTTGACCTCTGAAGCATTTAAATGTTCTAATTGTAATGGGAACTCCTGATGTTCTAAGGCCATTAAAATATATCAAATATCTATATGCACTATCAAGGAGCTTGAATATGCACAGGCCCTTACTTAGCCTTAACTAATTAATAATCATGGGTCATTGTCACAAACAATTACAAGGACACCAGGGAGTAAAAATATATTAGCTAAACAAAAATGAGGAGATGAATAAAGTAATTTCAGTGGCAATATAAACCTTCATCACCTCAAAACATGAAAAATAATAAAAGGAGCATTAAAAAGGAGGATCCTAGTTGAAATAAAACTTTATAAGATAGATTTGAGGGAGTCATTTTTGTCAAAGTACCTACATTTTTAGAAGAAATGTTCAAAGGTGGCTTGGTAACCATAGACAACAAATTTAATCCCCCTAAAAGCTGAAGTTTAATCAGGTCCTAATATATACATACACACACACACACACACACATATATATATATGTGTGTGTGTGTGTGTGTGCGTGTGTGTGTGTGTGTGTGTGTCCGTCCTATGTATTATACATATAGGAAAATATAAACTTGTATGTCTCTCCAAAATTAGAAAAAAATGTCTGACGCACAATGAAGGAAATAAATTGCCACCTATTCTGAAGAGAAAAGTCTATCAACTGGAACGAACTCAGATAAAAGAAGTAGTAGATAAGAGTATTGAGATGGTATCCCATATGTTCAAGAAGCTAATGGGTACATTAATGGTGGAAGATACAAAAAAAGTCCAAACTGAATTTCTAAAAGAGGAAATAGAAGAAAAAAATTTTAAAAAAAAGAAGAAACAGTAATGTATAAAATGAAATGTACCTGGGATTGTGATTAACAGCAGACTTAAGATTGCATGAGGATGTATTAACAAATTTGTATTGTGGAGAAAAAGAAACTATCCAAAACAAAACAAAGAAGCAATCAACAAAAACAAGGCATCATTAAATTTTTGAACAACTTCATATTCCTTTTTATATATGAAACTGGGGTTCCAATAAGACAGAAAGAGCAAGATATATAATTGATGAGGTAATGGCTGAATATTTTCTACATTTGGGGGAAAATATAAGCCTATATATCTCGGTTAATGTGACAAAAATCAGCATCATCTGAGAAGATAGAACCTCAATAGAGAAATGCCTTCATAACATTGGCCTGTAGACATCTTATTAGTTAGTGATTGATTATGGAAAGGCTCAGCACAATGAACATGGAGCCAAACCTAGTCAGGTAATCTAGAGCTATATAAAAAAGCAAGCTGAGAAAGTAATGAGGAACACATGACAGGAAAGCAATGTTCCTCCAAAGCTTCTGCTTCAGTTCCTGCCTCCAGTCCTGACTTCTCTTGATTATGAAATGTGACTTTAGAGCTGTGAGCTGAAATATACCCTTTTCTCACCAAGTTGCTTTTTGTGACAGTGTTTTATCTTGACAGAATTTTGTATCAGGAATGAAGAATAAATTAGGAAAATTCTTTTCCAAAGCAACACAGGAACAGTCTTTAGATCAGTTGCTAATATGGGTCCCCTCTGGAAACTATTGATCTGGGCCTCCAGTTTACATAGATCTTAGCAATATTGTTTTCAAAGCTTCTATTTCAATGTTCCATAAAGTTCTGCTTACAACATTCAATAGCTTTCTATAAAGAAAGAAATTATGAAAGGAAAGGAAAAAAGAAAGGAAGAAGGAAAGGAAGGAAGAAAAGAGAGAGACAGAGGAAGAAAGAAAGAAAAAATGAAGGAAGAAAGAACAAACAGCATGGTGAGGTTCTTCATAACAACACTCCACTACTTCTGGTACCAATGTCTGTTTTAGTTACTTTTCTATTGCTGTGGTAAAACTCCATGGCCAAGGCACCATATGGAAGGAAGAGTTTATTTGAGGTTTGCAGTTGAAGAGGAATAAAGTCCATTAACATCATGTTGAGAAACATCGCACCAGGCAGACATCCTGACTGGAGCAGCAAGCTGAGAAGATCTCTTATCATAAACTGCAAAGAGAAAGCAGAGAAAGAACTAGGACCAATGGGAGGCCTTTGAAACCTCAAATGCCACCCCAGTAACATACTTCCTCCAGCAAGGCCATACTTCCTAAATATATTTATCAGAACAGCTCCATCAACTGGAGACCAAATAGTCTAACATCTGAACCCATAGGGAACATTCTTATTCAAGCCACTACACTACAGATCCCAAAATGGTGCTTTTTAGTAATTCTGGTGAAAGTTACTTTGGGTCTGCACTGAGGTAGCAGCAGTGGAATGAGAATTGGTCTGGTATTTGACCAGTCTTACAGTAAAGCTCATAGAATTCCCTTATGATTTGGATTTGCAACATAAAGGCATTGAGGAGTCATTTGAAGATTTTTGGCTTTATAAATTAGAAACTCAAAATGTGGGAAATGGCTTCCATTTGAAAGAAACATAGTAAGAATATGAATCATCAGATCATGCCAAAATCAACAGTTTCTTAATAGTTTGATTCAGAAATCTCCCACAATATTAAAGTTAGTCATGCTCTCCTTCCAGGCATATGTTAAGTTCAAACTTCCAAAACTGGCTCTTGATTAATGGGGTGTTCTAGGAATTCTCAATTTTACCAGGCTTCAGACACACTTCAAGACAGCATGGAAGCTTGTCAAAGATTCAGTAATTTGCCTGTGGTTTGCTTTTTAATAATCATAAATCTATTTTTTTTAAAGGGAGAACAATTCATAGGTTTCAGCTGCCAATAGATTACCACAGTGGCAGAGTTCAGGGTTGTTTTTGTTTCTTCCTACTGGCTATCATAGAATGGCTTCCCATAATAATTTACATCTCTGGAGTATTCTATACTTACCATTCCCACTTGAATGTTCCCAGGAACTTATGTGTCACCTGCCAGATCAGCAGGAAAGGAATGAAAGAAGTGATCTCTTTTTCAGGTGAATTGACTGCATAAATAGGATGCAGTTATGACAGAGTTAGAAAGATTATATGTCATGATATTTAATCAATATTTTGTTTACAAATGATAGTGCAAATGTCATATTTCTTGTTACTAAAATGAGAAAATAGTAGCACCAGTTTCATAAATTAAATTGAAAGCAATATTTTGCAGAAAAAATATGCTTATTCTGTTTGGAAACCTCCATATTAAGTTTGATTCAACACTTATGCTTTAAGAAGTCAACCAGATGCTTTAGTATTTACCCCACCTAAAGGGTGATATTCCATTCTATAGCAAACCTAGGTCAGTATGTGGTTAAGATCCCAAAGGAGCTCAGTCTTGCAAACATGTTCATAAGATAAGATTTCATTTAGTAATTTTTCTGAAGAACCCATAAAGCACTGGACTAGAACCAGCATGTGAATTCAGGTGGAGGACATGGGAAAGGGTGTTAAAAGGAGGAAGAAAAAAGTATAAAATGTTAATTAGAATTCTTGTGCTATAACGACTCACATGGTATGGAGAAAATAGGCATGTAAGAATATTATGAAAGTTACCTCTGAAGTTCTTCATAGGATCTTGCCATGATCTCCCAGAGTCACTCAGCTTATTGATCATTGCTCAAAAATAAGCATATTTTGACATTTTAAGATGGTGACAGTGGTCATTGAGAATAGAAGCAAGTTTTTCTCTAGGTGTTTCCACTGCTTGACCTTGTCAAAATTGCTGAATTCTGTGTTAAAGAAGAATGTTCCATAGAGCATTCATGATAAGAAGATATTCAAGACAAATGAATGGATCCATTATTGTAAATGAATGGAATCATATGGAGTGCCACCAAACCAAACCACAGATCAAAAGGTGTAATATTTTTTGGGTCTGAATAATCATAATCATCCTTAAGGCATGTTTCACTTACCTCCTGTTTTCACATTTCATGACTTCCCAATTCTAACAACAGAAGAAAAATATTTTGAAAAAGCTTGGGACTCATAGAACAGACTCATTTGGAATCCTTACACAATGCATTGTTAAGGATATTCTGATTTTTCAATTAGGATGTTAAGAAGACCCAAATATGGGGACATGTCATGTCCCTAGTAAAATCACAAATGACAATAACAGGTGTAAGGTGGTTTCTCATTGTCGTTTTGATTTGCATTTCTCTGATGATTAAGGATGTTGAGCATTTCTTTAAATGTCTTTCAGCCATTTGTAGTTCTTGTTTTGTGAATTCTCTGTTTAGCTCTTTAGCTCATTTTTTAATTGGACTGTTCAGTACTTTGATGTCTAGTTTCTTGAGTTCTTTATATATTGTGGAGATCAATCCTCTGTAAGATGTGGGGTTGGTGAAGATCTTTTCCCAGTCTGTTGGCTGTCTTTTTGTCTTATTGACTGTGTCTTTTGCCCTGCAAAAGCTTCTCAGTTTTGAGAGGTCCCATTTATTAATTGTTGTGCTCAGGGTCTGTGCTGTTGGTGTTTTATTTAGGAAATGGTCTCCGGTGCCAATGCATTCAAGAGTGCTTCCTATTTTCTTTTCTATTAAGTTTAGTGTAACTGTATTTATGTTTAGGTCTTTGATCCACTTGGACTTGAGTTTTGTGCATGGTGACAGATATGGATCTATTTGTAATCTTTTACATATTGACATCCAGTTATGCCAGCACCATTTGTTGAAGATACTTTCTTTGTTCCATTGTATAGTTTTGGCTCCTTTGTCAAAAACCAGGTGTTCATATGTGCATGGATTAATGTCAGGGTCTTCAATTCGATTCCATTGGTCCGTATGTCTTTTTTTTTAATTTATTTTTATTTTATTTGCATTGGTGTTTTGCTGCATGTATAACTGTGTGAGGATGTCAGATCTTGAGTTACAGACAGTTGTGAGCTGCCATGTGGGTGCTGGGACTTGAACTCAGGTCCTCTGGAAGAGCAGTCAGTGCTCTTAACCACTGAGCCATCTCTCCAGCCCCCCGTATGTCGGTTTTTATACCAGTACCAAGCTGTTTTTATTACTATAGCTCTATAGTAGAGTTTGAGGTCAGGGATGGTGATGCCTCCAAGGGTTGCTTTATCATATAGGATTCTTTTAGCTATCCTGGGTCTTTTGTTTTTCCATATAAAGTTGAGTATTTTTCTTTCCAAGTCTGTGAAGAATTGTGTTGGGATTTTGATGGGGATTGCATTGAATCTGTAGATTGCTTTTAGTAAGATTCCCATTTTTACTATGTTAATCCTACGTATCCATGAGCATGGGAGATCCTACCATTTTCTGATATCTTCTTCAATTTCTTTCTTTAGAGATTTAAAGTTCTTATCAAAAAGGTCTTTCACTTGTTTAGTTAGTGTTATCCCAAGGTATTTTATATTATTTGTGGCTATTGTAAAGGGTGATGTTTCTCTGACTTCTTTCTCAGCCCTTTTATCATTTGTGTATAGGAGGGCTACTGATTTTTTTGAGTTGATCTTGTATCCTGCCACTTTACTGAAGGAGTTTATCAGCTGTAGGAGTTCCCTGGTAGAGTTTTTGGGGTCACTTATGTATACTATCATATCGTCTGCAAATAGTGAATGTTTGACTTCTTCCTTGCCAATTTGTATCCCTTCGATCTCCTTTTGTTGTCTTATTGCTCTAGCTAGAACTTCTAGTACTATATTGAATAAATATGGGGAGAGTGGACAGCCGTGTCTTGTTCCTGAATTTAGTGGTATCGCTTTGAGTTTCTCTCCATTTAATTTGATGTTTGCTGTTGGCTTGCTATAAATTGCCTTTATTATGTTAAGAAATGTTCCTTGTATTCCTGATCTTTCTAAGACCTTTATCATGAAGGGGTGTTGGATTTTGTCAAAGGCTTTTTCAGCATCTAAGGAGATGATCATGTGTTTTTTTTCTTTCAGCTTGTTTATATGGTGTATTACATTGACTGATTTTCGTATGTTGAACCATCCTTGCATCCCTGGGATGAATCCTACTTGGTCGTGATGGATGATTGTTTTGATATATTCTTGGATTCGGTTTGCCAATATTTTGTTGAGTATTTTTGCATCAATGTTCATGAGGGAGATTGGTCTGTAGTTCTCTTTCTTTGTTGCATCTTTGTGTGGTTTGGGTATCAGGGTAATTGTAGCCTCATCAAAAGAGTTTGGTAGTGTTCCTTCTGTTTCTATTGTGTGGAACACTTTGAAGAGGATTGGTATTAGTTCTTCTTTGAAAGTCTGGTAGAATTCTGCACTGAAACCATCTGGTCCTGGGCTTTTTTTGGTTGGGAGACTTTTGATGACTATTTCTATTTCTTTAGGGGTTATTGGTCTATTTAAATGGTTTATCTGGTCTTGATTTAATTTTGCTATGTGGTATTTATCCAGAAAATTGTCCATTTCTTCCTGGTTATCCATTTTTGTAGAGTACAGGTTTTTGAAGTATGTTCTGATGATTCTCTGGATTTCCTCGTTGTCTGTTGTTATGTCTCCCTTTTCATTTCTGATTTTGTGAATTTGGGTGCTCTCTCTTTGCCTTTTGGTTAATTTGGCTAGTGGTTTGTCTATCTTGTTGATTTTTTTAAAGAACCAACTCTTTGTTTCATTGACTTTGTATTGTTCTATTGTTTTCTATTTCATTGATTTCAGCCCTCAATTTAATTATTTCCTGGCGTCTATTTCTCCTGGGTGAGTTTGTTTCTTTTTGTTCTAGAGCTTTCAGTTGTGCTGTTAATTCATTGGTATGGGATTGCTCCATCTTCTTTATGTGTGCATTTAGAGCTATGAATTTTCCTCTTAGCACTGCTTTCATAGTGTCCCATAAGTTTGGGTATGTTGTACTTTCATTTTCATTGAATTCTAGGAACTCTTTAATTTCTGTCTTTATTTCTTCCTTGACCCATTGATGTTTCAGGTGGGCATTATTCAGTTTCCATTAGTTTGTGGGTTTTCTATAATGTTTGTTGTTATTGAGGTCTAACTTTAAGGCGTGGTGGTCTGATAAGATACAGGAGGTTATTCCAATTTTTTTGTATCTGTTGAGATTTGTTTTGTGTCCAAGCATGTGGTCAATTTTTGAGAAGGTTCCATGGGGTGCTGAGAAGAAGGTATATTCTTTTGTATTAGGATGGAATATTCTGTAGATATCTATTAGGTCCATTTGAGTCATAACATCTGTTAGGTCCTTTATTTCTTTGTTAAGTTTCAGTCTGGTAGATCTATCTTTTGGTGAGAGTGGTATATTAAAATCTCCCACTACTAATGTGTGGGGTTTGATGTGCGTTTTAAACTTTAGTAGTGTTTCTTTTATGAATGTGGGTGCTTTTGTATTTGGAGCATAAATGTTTAGAATCGAGACTTCATCTTGGTGGATTTTTCCCGTGATGAATATGTAATGTCCATCCTGGTCTCTTTTGATTGATTTTAGTTTGAAGTCTATTTTATTAGATATCAGGATAGCTACACCAGCTTGTTTCTTGGGTCCATTTGCTTGGAAAGCCTTTTCCCAGCCCTTTACTCGGAGGTAGTGTCTGTCTTTGGAGTTAAGGTGTGTTTCTTGTATGCAGCAAATGGATGGGTCCTGTTTTCTTATCCATTCTGTTAGCCTGTGTCTTTTTATAGGTGAGTTGAGACCGTTGATATTGATGGATATTAATGACCAGTGATTGTTAATTCCTGTTATTTTTTTTGGTTGTGTTGTGTTGTCCTTCTGTGGTGTATGTTGGTGTGGGATTATCTATTGCTTGATTTTTCATGGATGTGTTTAGCTTCTTTGGGTTGAATTTTCCCTTCTAGTGCTTTCTGTAGGGCTGATTTTGTGGACAGGTATTGATTAAATCTGGTTTTATCCTGAAATATTTTGTTTACTCCGCCTATGGTGATTGAGAGTTTTGCTGGGTATAATAGTCTGGGTTGGCATCCGTGGTCTCTTAGGGTCTGTATGAGGTTTGTCCATGATCTTCTAGCTTTCATGGTCTCTATTGAGTAGTCTGGTGTTATTCTGATGGGTTTGCCTTTATATGTTACTTGGTCTTTTTCCTTTGCGGCTCTTAATATTTTTTCTTTGTTCTGTGTGTTTAGTGTTTTGATTATTATGTGGCGAGGGGATTTTTTTTGGATCCAGCCTATTCGGTGTTCTGTAAGCTTCTTGTATCTTCAAAAGCATTTCTTTCTTTAGGTTAGGAAAGTTTTCTTCTATGATTTTGTTGAGTATATTTTCTGTGCCTTTGAGTTGGTATTCTTCTCCTTCTTCTATCCCTATTATTCTTAGGTTTTGTCTTTTCATGGTGTCCCAAATTTCCTGGACGTTTTGTGTTAGGACTTTTTTGTCTTTTGTGTTTTCTTTGACTGACAAATCTATTTTCTCTATCGTGTCTTCAGTGTCAGAGATTCTCTGTTCCATCTCTTGCAATCGGTTGGTTATGCTTGTTTCTGTAGTTCCTGTTCGTTTAGTCAGGATTTCTATTTCCAGCATTCCCTCAGCATGTGTTTTCTTTATTGTCTCAAATTCATTTTTCAGATCTTGGAATGTTTCTTTCATCTGTTTAATTGCTTTTTCTTGCCTTGATTTGATTTCTTCCCATTTTTTGTTCATTTTTTCTTCCATTTCTTTAAGGGAATTTTTTATTTCCTCTTTAATGGAGTTTTTCATTTCCTCTTTAAGGGAAGTTTTTATTTCCTCTTTAAGGGAGTTTTTTATTTCCTCTTTAAGGAAAATTTTTATTTCCTCTTTAAGGTAGTTTTTCATTTCCTCTTTAAGGAAAATTTTTATTTCCTCATTGAGGGAATGTTTTATTTCTTCTTTAAGGGCCTCTATCATCTTCTTAAAGTCATTTTTAGGGTTGATTTCTTCTGTTTCTTCTGTCATAGTGTGTTTAGGTCTTGCAGGTGTAGAGTCACTAGGTTCTGATGTTGCCATATAGGTCTTTATGTTGTTGCCTGTATTTTTGCACTGGCGTCTACTCATCTCTTCCTCTGTGTGGTGCAGGTGGTGTCTGTGTCTGAGAGTGCCTCTCTTGTTCTAATTTTTAGTCTTGGTTTAGTAGGGGTTCTTGGTTAAATTGGTGCTATTGGGCTATATCTTCAGAGGCAGCTGATTTCAATCGGTGAATTATATACTTATGATTCTGGTGATCTGGTTTGGTGGCTGGGTAGCACCTTCTTCTGTGTTCCCAGGTCATGTTTTGTTCATTTGTCAACTCCTCAGCTGATCTTGTTTATTCAGACTTTAAACTGTAGGCATCTGAATCCTCTCCCAGATGGGTTTCAGCTGAGCAGGGTAGTCTCACCAACACCTCCAAGTTGTTGGGTTTCACAGGATCAGCAGCTGGGCCCTGGGTTGTCCTCAGATGGAGTGTTCAGATTCGTTCTGGTTCTGACCCACGTAGATAGCTTCTTCCCCAGGTGTTGGGGTTAGGGGCGTCCCTGTTCCAAGCTGCATCTGCTTGTCTCTGTCCCTGGGCCTGTCTACCTCTGCGGTCTGCCGCTGGGCCTGTAGGTCCCTGTCAACTGCCGCTGGGTCTGCCTGCCTCTGGGGGCTGCCACCGGGCCTGTATTTCCCTGTCGGCCGCCGCTGCCCGTCTACCTCTGTGGGCTGCCGCTGGGCCGGTCTACCTCCACGGGCCGCCGCCGCAGGCCTACCTGCGTCTGCTTGTCTCCGCCGCCGGGCCCGTCTACCTCTGCAGGCTGCCGCTGGGCCTGAATGTCTCTGCCGGCTGCTGCTGGGCCTGAATGTCTCTGCCGGCTGCCGCCAGGTCTGAACGTCCCTGTTGGCCGCTGCTGCCGGGCCTGTCTACCTCCGCGGGCCGCCGCCGCAGGCCTACCTGCGTCTGCTTGTCTCCACCGCCGGGCCCGTCTACCTCTGTGGGCTGCCATTGGGCCCGTCTACCTCCGCGGGCCGCCGCTGGGCCTGAATGTCTCTGCCGGCTGCCGCTGGGTCTGAATGTCCCTGTCGGCCGCTGCCCTAATCTTCCTTCTTTTGGCCTCCTCTCACCCCCATTTTTTTTTGTTCTGAAACAGGATCTCACCATTTTTCCTGGGCTGGCTTCAAGAAAACAATTTTCCTTTCTTAGCTTCCCAGATAGCTGAAATATAGTCATGTGCCAGTGTGCATATCTACTAACAGGTTTTAAATAGAAGAGATACATGCTTGTATGTTGTTTAGGGTGTATAGTGTGGGAGTCCTTTGAAAATGGCATGGCTAGAGTCAGGAAGGCTAGTTTGTGATAGACCAGATGAACAATGATGAAAATCTAAACCAGAGTAGTAATGTTAAAATTGTATTCATTCATTTAACAGATATCATTGCTTGTCTGTTACAGACTAGTTACTGATTTTGTTCCCTGGAAAGGTGGGTGTCCAAGAGAGGAAATACCACTATTTACATAGTGGTGAAAAAGTTGATGATTATGTCTTTAATATACGATGACTTGGGTTTGAGTTTCTTGTACAATGCAACCTCTTCCACTAGCATAGGAGCAAGTTGGTAGCAGAATATCTTCCTTGTTTACTTTGGCAGCTCTTAACATTACCTATAATACTTACATATTGTAGGTAATAGCAATACCTACAATGAGCTCCATAACGGTTATCTACGAAAGTGTAAGTCATGCTAATATAAGAATGAATGAAGCCACATTCATAACAGTTCAGGAAATAAGTTCATTACAAAAAGCAAACCAAAGCTATTTTTTAATTGCTCACCCATTCTCACTTTACAGAGTTCAATAAAAGTCACACAGAAAAATAGAAATTTTAGCTCCTGTAAGTATTTAAGTGCTCAAAGCAGTACATTCATCTTTCATTCTTATTGCTTGTCACCATTGAAATTGCATACCAATTCCTATTTATTCTAGTAACAACATTTTCCCCTTAAAAACTTTGAATTCCTAGAGAGCAGGGGAAAATATCATTATGTAGTTGTTGTTCAACATTGAAGCTAGCAGAGGCTGGCACTTCAAAGATATTCAAAAATATTTACTAAGTGAATAGGCAAATTGGCAGATGGATGAAATATTGTGAGAAATATTAACCAACTTTAACTAGAAAAGATTTGCAAAGACTTCTTGGGTATTTGAGCTGGGACCTAAGATGAAGGTCTGTCTCTGGTAGAATGGTGGTAGAGTGGGAGGAAGACCAGAAATACAAAAGAAATAGAAAGCAATACAAGAATAAGTAAAAGATCCCCAGGTAAATATACACTAAGCTTTAGAGAGCAGTATGTGCTCTGCTGTGCTTGGCACATGGGATATGTGCAGGCTAGTGATAAACAATGGAGGTAGAAAAGTGGGGTACAAGTTTTTCAAGGACATAAGAGCAACAATGGCAATTTCCATTTTTGTAGTAGGTAGGCTCTTCACAGCAATTGGCCTTGACTCTATAGAACCCTGTAACCATGGTTCTGCACTATAGTTCTACAATTCAACAGCTAGAGCATCACATGAAAACATGAGAAATTTTGATTCTGTTCTTCTTTTTCTCTTTTATTTTATTTTATTTTACAATAACATTCAGTTCTACATATCAGCCATGGATTCCCTTGTTCTCCCCCCTCCTGCCCCCTCCCCTTCCCCCCAGTCCACCCCCCATTCCCACCTTCTCCAGGGCAAAGCCTCCCCCGAGGACTGTGTTCTTAATTTGTGTTTGGTATATGTGTGTGTTTTGAGACAGAGTTTCATAGTATAGCTCAGCCAGTCATAAAGTTCACTTTGTTGCTCAGGTAGGACTTGAACTTAAAATAATTCTCTTGCCTTAATCTTTTAAGTGCTGTTGTGAGCCATCACATCCAGCTGAGAAACATAGATTCTTATGTCCATCACACATTCACAATCAATGATTCCAGGGGTGGGTCTCAACATTCTTTGTTTTAACAAACTCTCGGTAATTCAAATACACATTAAGACATGTTAACAACCCACAGCTCCAGAGAAGCTAGAGCCTTCATCCAGTAACTGATGGAAGCAGAAACAGAGATCCACGGCCAACCACCAGGAGTCCAGTCAAAGAGAGGGAAGAGGGATTATGTGAGCAAGGGGGGTCAAGATCTTGATGGGGAAATCTACAGAGACAACTGAACCAAGCTCATAGGAACTCATGAACCTTAGACTGACAGCTGTGGAACCTTCATGGGACTAGACTAGGCCCTCTGCATACAGGGGACAGTTATGTGGCATAGTCTATTTAAAGGACCCCTGGCGGTGGGATCAGAATCGATCCTTGGTGCATGAGCTGGCTTTCTGGAGCTCATTACCTATGATTGGATGCCTTGCTCAGCCTTGATTCAGCGGGGAGGGGCTTGATCCTGCCTCAGCTGATTGTTACAGGCTTTTCTGACTCCCCATGGGATGGGAGGAGGGTACAGGGGATGTGTTGGCTGGGGAGAAGCAGGAGCAAGGATAAGAGGGGGAACTGTGGTTGGTATGTTAAATGAATTTAAACAATTTAAATAAAAAAGAGATTATTTCCTTCCCATTTTGCAGATATGAATAGTAATGCTCAACATGTTCATCACAATTTTTATACTTGTCACACTTCAAGCAGATATTATAAAATTTTGAACAACTAAAAATGCACAGAGACTAGGTGTTTTTGTTTAGTTTTGTGTAGCCAGAAGGTTTCTCCAGTCCTGCCCGGCCCCCATAGGTCAGGACAAATCTCTCCCACTTGTGGTCCTACAGCAGCTGATAAAATAATTACTCAGAGGCTTCTATTAACTATAAACTGTATGGCTTATGGCTCAAGCTTCTTGCTAACTAGCTCTTATAACTTAACCCATTTCTATTAATCTCTTTCTTGCCATGTGCTTTCATTGCTTAGTGGTACTTTCACATCTTGCTTCTCCTGCAGGTGGCTGGCAGCCTCTCCTCCAACTTTGGCCTTCTGAATGTATCTCTGCTTGGATTTCCCACCAGCCTGTAAGTTTTGTCACCATAGGCCAAAGCAGCTTATTTATTAACCAATGGGAACAAAATATATTCACAGTGTACAGAAATACATCCTCCATCAGTTTTATTTTGTTTTTAATTAATTTTCTTAGGGGATTCTTTTGGAGAGCATGTTGCATGAGTGAGGGGCAGATATGAAGGGACTGGGAGGTGAGCAGGATTGAGGTGCATGATGTGAAATTCCAAAGAAAATCAATAACAAATTATGTTAAAAATACACAGAATACAGCAGTTCCCTCCCAAATATATTGTTCATGTGCAGAATGTTTTATTAGGTTTAGTTTTATGGGATTTTGCATTTCTGTTCAGCTCATAAGTATTTCACTATGTGATTGTTCCATGAGCCATATTTTGAGTAGTATAATACCAGAGAATAATTCTAAAAGTCAAAATCTGACTTATATGTATAGTCAATAGTTTGGTACAAATAATAAGCACTGCAGGGCTCTATAAGAATATAGTAGCAGTGAACAAAAGAGTGGTTAATGTGAAATAGAAGAAGTGGAGCCGGAACTGGGAGGTTAAAAAAAATGTAGAGTACTTATCTAAATATGTTATAGACATGAGAGACTCTAGGTAGGTAAAATACAGTGAGCAAATATGAATGCATGTGATTCATATGGGCAACTATAAGCAGACTAGTTGACTGCAGTGGGACTTTGTGAAGGTGGTCAATAATAGACCACCTTCACAAATATTAAAAGCATAGTTAGGATGGTGTCATGGAGAACCCTAATGGTCAAGCAAAGATGCTTCAAGATCAGCTTGCACTTAATATTTATATGATAAAGATACAGCTATAAAATCCAATAATAATACCCTAGGGGAACAAATAAAAAACACACTACTGTATTATACCATATGCTTACAGCACCAAATTTGCCTTGAGAGAATATTTCTACAGATTTGTATAAAGCTACCATATGCATAACTGTCCAGGAAGACTAGTGAAGTCAGTTTCTGGTTGGGTTTGGAAACTATACAGGGTGTGTATACTAGTATTTGGTAATATAGTATACCTGGAGGTACAATGAAAAGACTAAAGATTAGGAAGAATGTCAAGTGTGGAGGATTGGCATTTATTAAGCAATCAGATAGTCTTGGAAGATGATGAATTTGCCCAAGGAAGAAATGTAGAGTGGAGTTTTTTAGGCCCCTTTGAATGCTAATGAAAATTATGAATCATTTCACCCAAACAAAGGCACAGAAGCACAAACACAATATAATATAAACTTACAGAGGTTTCCTGGTGCCTTCTGAAGTTAAGTTAGTTTCTTCTTGAAATAGGAATTCGGCTTATAAAGAAGATAAAATTGTGCCACTACAAAGTATTGGAAGAGGAAGAAGAATATGTATGTAAAAATGAAAACACAAACAAAAACAAGAAGCCCTTATAAGGTAAGAGGGGCAAATATATCTGATGATATTGCATAAGTGAAGGGAAAAGAAATTTTTAACATATCAATGCCAAGGACAATTTCAAGAGCCATGCCATATTCCCTGCCTGCATTAAGTTTCTGTTGTCCAGTATTGAGCCACTAACCAAAAACTTTTGACATGCATGGACAAGTCCTGAGTTATTAGAAAATAACTTAACATTTCCTTATCTTTCTGCTACAGTGACCACTAGTAACAATGTTTTGTGGTTAGGTGGCTTGGTTGGGTTACTTGGCAACTCAACAGTCCCCTGATCTTTTCCCAAAGAAAGTTTCCTGGTCTGCTTACTATAAAACCCACCTGAGAAAAATAAAATTTTGCAGTTTGATCAGAATACTTTCTTGCTGTCAATTCTTTGTTTCTCTTGTCCCTTCATTCACCATTCCCCCTTCTAGGGTCTCTGCTGAAGATCCCACTGGCCAGGACAATTGGTGCCCAACATGGGGCTCTGGGACATGGAGGAGTGGTGAATGTCATCACACACCAAAGCAGGCCTACCTAAGAGTTGGACCACCGTGGAAGACGGTTCCAGGAGTGAAGGTCCAGTCAGTGATCACCACGGAAATGCCCAGCCGTGAGTCAGATCCAGAGGAGTTTTAACGTGACAACACAAGGTAAGTTTACCATGGGACAAGCATTTAATAAATAGGATTTGTTTATTTTGGGACTGAAACAGTTTCTCAAGACACGAGAAATTAGGGTTAAAAAGAAAGACTTAAAAAAATGTCTTGACTATATTGGATTATATCTGTCCTTGGTTTCCCTAAGGCTGGCAGTGATTCCTTCTGCCTTCCTGTTCTTTCTTTTCTCCTCTCTGTTAGTCCCACCTATACTTCCTGCCTAGCCACTGGCCAATCAGTATTTTATTTATTGACCAATCAGAGCAACACATTTGCCATACAGAACATCCCAAAGCATGAATACATTTTTCTCTTTTTTGAAATTTTATCTTTTCTTTGAGAATCTCATACTTACATGCATACAATATATTTTGATTACATCCATCACCCACTCACTGCCTTTCTCCAACTGAAGGACATCCATCCCACCATATCCCCTTCCAAACTTTATGTCCTTTTCTTTTTTTTATTCCCAATAAGTGTAATTAGTTCTGCCCATATGTGGATAGTATAGGGCCATCCACTGGAACATGGGTAGCCTACCAAGGAATACCACTCTGAAGAAAACTGACCTTTTTCTCCCTCAGCAATCATCAGTTGCCAATAACATTTTAGTTGTCAGTGGGGTCTCCTGAGTCTCTCCCCTAACCATGCTGGAATGATGACTAACTTGATCATGATCAACCAAACTGCTCTGAATTCATAGGTGCAGAAGCTCTGTCACATCCAGAAGACACTTTTCCCAAGTCTCCTCACCCCAATATTTCTACTCCCTCTTCTCTGATATTTGCTAAGCCTTGCAGGGAAGAGTTATGACATAGTATCCCATTTAGGGCTGAGCTCACCATAGTTACTTCTATTCTGCACTTTGGTCAGTTGTGGTTCTCTAATAACTTTGTTCACAGTGAAAAGAGGCTTCTTTGGTAAGGGGTAAGATATATACTAATCTATAGATATGATAATCAGGCATTTTGATATTATGTCCATTTGACAGAATAATAATAAGGCCCTGTAGTCTATGAAATTCCCAGCCATAGTGTAGTGGGTAGCCATTCCAGCTTGGTTCTGGAAGTTCCAACCCCCATTGAGACTCTGGCAACTGTCACGCCTACGAGGCGGGGCGAGGGGAGGCGCCTGGGGACCAGAGAGCTGGATGGGCCAGCTCTCTCGCGGGGCACGCTCTCAGTGCCGGTGCCGGAACGCTGACCGGTGGAGATTGACTGTGCAGAGCTCCGGAGAACACCGCTGGACTGCATTACACCTTCCCCAGACCCTGCGACCTACCCATTACTTAATTTGTGAGTTACGCCATTAAATAAATATCCTTTTAACTACGTGGAGTGGCCAAAATAATTTCTCCAATACCATAGATTCTTGGCTAGGTTTATAGTATCAAGCAAGAGTCCAATTGAGCAGCCTTTAAGTCCATTGATACAGTTGTTAGTTACCTTCAAGATTTTAGTTCCCTAATGTACCAATGGGTGTATCTTACTGGGGTAGTTATTATTGTAGTTTCCAGTATTTATAGTTCAGTGTGACTTGAAAATTGTCTCCCCTACCATACTTCCAACATTGTGGAAACTGAGGGGAGACTGCCACCTCAGTACCAGCTTGATTTCTTTCAGGCTTGTGAATGAAGAGGATAGTATCTCCAACGAAGTATTTGCCCTCATGTTTTGGAAACCAACTACGAGCAATGGCAATAGCCTGTATTTTGTGGGGGGTCTCTTGGACTACACTGACAAACAACTTGAAGGGAAATATCCCACACCTTGTACCAGGTATTACATTTTTACAGTTTCTGGCTCCTTTGTCAATTCCATATATGTATATGATGAAATTTGGTCATTCTCACACTGTTATTCTCATTTTCCTCCCTCTCCTGCCAAGACCCTTGTTCTTTCCAACAAGTCACCAGCTGCCTTCCTAACATTCTTGTTACCCACTGATTTTAATCAATATTACGTACATGAGCATATGTGTGATGTTAAATGGTGTTTTTGAGATTGCTGTATTTTGCAGTGTACCAAGTGTTCCTGAATGATTGAGCATTTATATCTGATGTGGTTTATCACATAGCTCAATTATTGAGACCAAATTCTAGGCATATCTGTTTCAGTCTATTACCTTGCCATCTCACTATAAAACCATTATCACCAAATAACTAAGTTTCCAAGAACAATTACTTTGACTGTAAACCAAGCTTTTTCTGTGGAGATGCAATGTTATTCATTGAACTCATTCATTGGAGAGACAAACATTGGTATGAAATAAGATGAATGTTACACCCATTGCACTTAGTTCACTTAACTGAAGTTATTGTATATGCAAGTATGTGTAATAAAAGTGAGACAGTCGATTAGCTTGAACTGTTTGGGAGGCTCCAAGGCAGTGGGACTCAGACCTTTCCTTAGTGCATGAGCTGGCTGTTTGGAGCCTGGGGCCTATGCAGGGACACATTGTTCAGCCTGGGTGAAGGGAGGAGGGCACTGGACCTGCCTCTACTGAATCTATCAGGCTGAGCTGAATCCCCAGGGGACTCATTGCCCTGGAGGAGAAGGGAATGGGGGGTGGGTTGGGGGGAGGGTGGGGTGGGTGGGAGGAGGGAGTACAGGGGAATCTCTGGCTGATATGTAAAATTAAATTAAATTATAAAATAAATAAATAAATAAATAAATAAATAAAAATAAATTTAAAGGTTTATATTGAAATTAAATACAAACTCTACCATCTAGTTCTCTGGAATTTGTAATGTGTACAGTTTTTTTATGCTTTCCAGTGGAGTAAAAACATTCCAATATGGAACATCTGAATATAGGCAGATTTTTGTTTCCTTAGCTAAGTGTCTAAAGGTCCTAAGAGAAGTTGTATGGATCAGATGAGAGAGAGACTGATGCAAGATAACATGATGCAATACAGACACATTTTCACAGACAAAATAAAAGGTTTGTTTATGCCTGCCAAAACTGTAAATGGATTTCTTAGGTTGAAATGTAACAGCTACCTTTAGTATAAACAATACCCCCTCTGTCTCTGTCCTGTCTTTCTCCCTTCCTCACTTTTCCCCCTCCTTCCCTCCCTCTCTTCATCCCTCCCTCCCTCCTTCCCTCCTTGGTTTGTGTGTGTGTGTGTGTGTGTGTGTGTGTGTGTGTGTGTGTGTGTGTGTGAGAGAGAGAGAGAGAGAGAGAGAGAGAGAGAGAGAGAGGAGAGAGAATGCCAGAGGTTGACATTGGGTATCTTTCCTAGTGGCTTCTCCATATTATATATGAGATATTTCTCACTGAACCTGAGGCACACTGATTCAGTAAGACTATCAAGCCAGGAAGTCCTAGGGTCCCTCCTGTCTCCTTCTCCCCAGTACTGGAATTATACATATAGGTCACCACACACACCTAGCTTTATATGTGAGTTCCAGGGATCTCAACTCAGATCCTTATGTTTACACAGTGAGAGCTTTACTGACTGAGCTGTTCCCCTGCCTTCATTTGTTTTTATCAGCTCCAATGTGTGGAATTTGCTGAAGTTGCAGGCAAAAAGCACCCAGAACAGGGCATTGTATGCAGAGTTTCTTGTGGAGGCCAGGTGCACCCCCTTTTCTTTTTTTGAGTTGATTAATATGGGACATATGCAATTCTGTATTGCTAACAATGCAGTATGTCCAGCCTTAGTAGTTAAGGCTTCTCTTAAGTTTAATTTTAATTCATAAATAGTGAGATTTTTTTGAGTCTCCACATGAATTTTATTGACATTTGTCCACATTACCAAAATGCAACACCAGAGATGCATTTTGGCATACCATTTAATCTCCATTTGAAAGACAAAATTGTAATGGGAAGTTGGCAGAGGCATATGTCTGTGTTTCTACTCATTGTAATCATCCTGTTCTTCTTTGAAGTTCTCAAAGCCATTACTTCCCCTAGGCTGTGAGAAGTGGTCTGGCTTTCTATGAGGCCAATATTTTCCCATTACTGATTTATCCAGGACCCAGGAGTATATTTGTAACTCATCTATGACACTTTAAGAAATTTGCCACATGCTGTAAATTATGAAATTTTTGGTCTAACAACCCCTTACTCAGTATGTGTTATATGTAAGCAACACTGTCAACATGAAAAATGAGCTTTCCTAAAAGCCTAATTGCCCTTCTGGGTTTATTTTAACAAGGGAATAGTTGTGAATCTATTCCTTTAAGAAGATATACATGAGTGTTCAGCCATTAGAGGTCACAAATTCCACAAGAATTCAGTTGATAATACTTAAAAAGAGCAGAAGACCTATGCTTGGGTACATGGAACAATCCAGTCAAGCATTGGACAGAAATCACTTTCTCACATGAAGATTTTCCTATTTGTGGTCATCTCATAATCAATCAACCACTATTTTATGGGACAAATGTGTAGGGGCTAATGCTTACATAAGTAGTAATCCATGTAAATGAATAGACTAAGAAAGGACAACACAGGAGCTTTTACTATGACCTGGTCGCCTCACACTAGAATTTCCTAGTTGTTGTTGTTGTTGTTGTTGTTTTTAATGTGAAGGAGTTATGATAATGGTCATAGGATCACTGTTTGCTTTAATTAAAGTTAAACATATAAAGTAATCAGAATCTTGCCATTGAGTAATTAAACATTGGCATTAAAACATTTAGAATTTAGTTATTTTTGTGTGGAGTAAGTTTTTCTGAAAGTGGACATTATGATAGAGCATTTCAAGAGGAAGTATAGGAATTGATGTTTTATTAATTTCTTCCTTGTAGTGATGCTTGAAAAGTATGACAGAATACTGATTGTAAAGTATTGTGCTTTAACCCTGGGGCATATGTGATATACTGCAATCCTGTTCACTTCATTGGCACATGCAAACCTGTCATTACTGAAATGGAAAGTAAATGAGAGCCGGAGCTATGGCTTCTGAATTTCAAGTGCTGAGATTTAGGAGTTCTAAACATGGACCTGCCCAGTGAGGTCCTTCACCATATCCTCAGTACATGCCTTCTGAGGGGAAGTGTGATGTCCTTTTCAGAACAGGACTATAACAATCAACATATGCAAATTCCACCTCCACCACATATTAGCCATGTGGCTTTTGGCAAGGCTCATCATCCCTGTGGCACCTCAGTTTCTCCATCTGCAAATTAGTTCAAATTGTAGTAGCCACATCACTGACATATTCTGAAAATGAAAGCTTATAATGTGTTTAGAATAGTGGTAGTAAGTGATAATAGCCATTATATAAATTTTAGTCAGTCATTAATGGAAAGAAGGAAGAGTAAGTTAAAGTGGCTATATGTAGCCTAATGTTAAGGACAGAGGAAGTTAGGATAATAAGAGATGCAGTTAGATGCTGGGATTCTAGTGACTGATGGGCAATAGTGAGTTTCAGAGTGATCTAGTAAGCTCATCATTGCTCAGGGGCAATAGATTACAAATCATTTGTATGCCCTGCCCCTAGGTTGAAGATATGAAGGCAGCTTCCTCATCGCCTTCGGTCCAAGCAACAGAAAAGAGTAATTAGACAGCTTTCCATTCATCACAAGTAAATCCTTAAGCTAAGAAACAGCCAAAGTGGGGATAGGACACGTAGTGAAAAATGAAGGGCAGAACAGTGGCAACTTGCTTGAATATGTTACTCTTAGATTGTTCATCCCCTCTAAAACCTGTGCTCAAACTGAATACCATAGTGTCTGAATTAAGAAGTGAAGTCTATGAGAGGTGATTACGCTATGCAAACTCTTTTCTCATAGGTAATATTAGTGCCTCTGTAAAGGGATAATTTCAGATAGGCATATAGCTCAGCAGTTTAACATATCCTTCCTATGCCCTAGTTCTGATACGTAGTCACTAAAAAATGTAGGAAGTTCAATACTCTTGTTCTTCTGCAGTGTAACATCTGAGGATGCTGCAGAGAGGACCACATGATTCAGGATACAGATGCCTTCTTGGACTTTCTAGCTTCCAAAACTGTGAGAAAGTAAATTTCTACTCTTAATAAATGAATCAGACTCATGTTTTCTGTTATAGTAGTGCAAAACATGCTAAGACAATGTACCAGTGTGAAAGGAAGGTATCCATTGAAAATCAGACACACTTGATTTTGGGATGCCATTGATAAGTGAAAGGGATCCTCTTACCTGATGGAAAGATGAACCTATTACCTAGCTAAACAAGAAACAATGAAAAGGAAATGTGTTGATTTATAATAAAAGAAGTCATGCATTTTACATACTTATAGTTACAGCTCACACATTTGCTTCTTTTAAAACTACACAATATTATGCTCACTTTGTAAATAGAGACTGTAAAACTGATGAAGGCTAAGTAACTTACTTAAGGTCACAATACTACCAACTGACAGAGGAAGAATTTCAGTCAGGGCTGTGTCCAAAGGCCATACTGATCTTCCGATGGAGGTACTCTGTTTCTTGAGAGCTTGGAGAGGGCAATCATCTGGATGTCAAAAATGCAAGACCAAGTTAGTCTCCAACAAATAAAATAATAAACATTGTACACCTCACACCAGATCTTAAACAGGTTGCTTCTATGTGCCAGAATAAACTTCGGTGCCAGAGCAATCACTTAAGCCATACTAGCCTTTCAATGCTCACCTGGCAAGTTTCCCAGAAAAAAAAAAGGCAGAGTCATTTCATTACCAGGAAAGGAGCTAGATAACACTCATTTGAGCTCTTTTCACATGGTGTGAGTTCTCACTGTATGTAATAAATATGTCAGGCATCAAATCCTCAGTTACAAGAAATCTCTAAGAACATCTTGGATACTGTTCTTTGAGAAAAAGCTTAATCCAAAGATTGGTGTGTCCTTCGAACAAAGATACCTTAAACCCTTAATCCTGGAATTGTTTGGGCAGCTAATCCCCATGCTGCCTTCTGATTTAAATAGACAGTTCCTTAATTGATTTACATTTTCACTGGCATCTGCATCTTTAATACTGTGTTGCCTTGAATCTATCTGTTATTGATAATTTTTATAGTAAATCATATGCAAATGGTAGATTAAAAAATTAATTGTAAAAGTTCTTGTGTTACACTGAAGGAAACTGAAATGAATACACTGATCTGAAAACAAAGTAAAACCCAGTTGCAAGAGCCACCCTGCTAATTAGAGATAATGTTAAAAGTGAGCTCCAGGAGGGGCAGTGCAGGCATTGGATGCCTCCTCTGCACTGAAGTTTGACATCTGGTATTGAAAAAAAGTCCCTGAGAGCAAACCTTTAAGAGAGTTGCCTTTACCTTGTCTTCACCAAGCTTTATGTAGTATCTAAGCCTCTGGAATCAAGCACTCTATAGAATCACATAATGTAGGATGTGCTTTTATTTATTTTTTTAAAAATCTCCTTTACTGGTTGATATAAAGAATATTGAAACAAGTTACTTTCTGTGTTTGAAATTCTGGCTGATCAGCCCTCTGTCAGATGTGGGGTTGATAAAGACCTTTTGCCATTCTGTAGGCTGCTGCCATTTTGTCTCCTTACTGTGTCCTTGGCCTTACAGAAGCTTCTCAATTTCAGGAGGTAACATTTGTTAATTGTTTCTCTCAGTGTCTGTGCTACTGGTGTTGTATTTAGGAAGTGGTTTCCTGTGCTAATGTATTCAAGACTACTTCCTACTTTCTTTTCTATCAGGTTCAGTGTAACTGGATTTATGTTGAGGTCTTTGATCCAATTAGACTTCAGTTTTGTGCATGGTGATAGATATGGATCTATTTGTAATCTTCTACATGTTGACATTCAGTTATTCCAGCACCATTTGTTGAAGTTGCTTTCTTTTTCTATTGTATAATTTTGGTGTCTTTGTCAAAAATCAGGTGTTCATAGGTGTATGGATTAATGTCATGGTCTTCAATTCAATTCCATTGATCCATGTGTCTGTTTTTATGCCAATACCAAGCTGTTTTTATTAATATAGCTCTATAGTAGAGCTTGAAGTCAGGGACTATCCTGGGTTTTTTGTTTTTCCATATGAAGTTAAGTATTGTTATTTTGAGATCTATGAAGAATTTTGTTGGGATTTTGATGGGGATTGCATTTAATCTGTAGATTGCTTTTGATAAGATTATCATTTTTACTATGCTGACCCCCAGCAATGGTGGAGAGGATGCCTGAACTAGCCTTCTCCTGTACTCAGATGGTTGACTATCCTAACTGTCATCACAGAACATACATCCAGTAACTGATGGAATCAGATGTAGAGACACACAGCCAAGCACTTGGCTGAGCTCCTGGAGTTCAGTTGAGGAGAGGGAGAAGGAACTATAGGAGCAAGGAGGGTCAAGATTGAGATGGGAAAAATCACAGCAACAGCTGACCTGAGCTAATGGGAGCTCACGAATACTGGATTGACAACTAGGGAGCCTGCAAGGGACTGAACTAGTAGGCCCTCTGAATGTGGGTGAGAGTTATGTGACTTGACCTGTTTGGGGGGCCCCTGGCAATGGGACCTAGACCTATCCCAGGTACATGAACTGTTTCTTTTAGAGCACATTCCCTATGGTGGGATGCCTTACACAGCTTTGATGTGTGTTGGGGGGGAAGGGCTTAGTCCTACCCCAACTAGGTGTGTTAGCCTGTGTTAACTACCCAAGGAGGCCTTACCTGCTATGGGGAGTGAATGGAGGGGTCAGGTGAGGGGAGATGAGTAGGAAATGGAAGAAAGGGAGGGAGGGGGAACAATGGTTGGTATGTAAAATAAAAAAATTTAAATAAAAAATAACTAAAAGAAAAAAGAAAAAAAGAAAAAAATCTAGCTGACCTTATTTAAATCTTTACTGATATAGCTCAAAGCAGTATCTCATTTGAATGCTTTCAATACTTGATATTTTGCTGTTGTTATTGTTTTGTCTCATTTTGCTTTTTAAAATGGCATGCCAGTTTTTTTATTAAGAGATTTTTTATTCATTTTACATACCAACCACAAATTGCCCTGTCCTCCTTCCTCCTCCCCCAACCCAACTATTCCTGCCTTGTCCAAGGCAAGGTCTCCCATGGGAAGTCAGCAGAGACTGGAACATTCAGTTGAGTCAGGTCCAAACCCCTCATCCCTGCACCAAGGCTGCACAAAGTGTCTCACCATAGGCACTGGGTTCCAAAAAGTTGGCTCATGCACTAGGAACAGGTCCCAATCCCACTGCCTGGGGACCCCTAAACAGTTCAAGCTAAACAACTGTCTCACTTATCCAGAGGATCTAGGCCAGTACCATTGTGTTCCTCAGATATTTGGTCCACAGTTCATGTGTTTCCACTAGTTTGGCTAGTTGTTTCTGTACTTTTTCCAATTATGGTCTTCATATCTCTTAGTAATATAATCCCTCCTCTCTCACATCACTGGACTCCTGGGACCTGGCTGTGGATTTCTGGATTTTCTTCCTTCAGTCACTGGATGAGGGTTCTATGATGACAGTTAGGGCATCTGGCCATTTAATCATGAGAGTACGCCAGATCAGAAACCCTCTCAACTATTGCCAGTAGTCTATGGTGGAGTCATCCTTGTGGATTCCTTAGTCACCAGGAAAATTCAATTCGAAAGATGCTGAAATATCATCTTACACCTGTCAGAATGGCTAAGATCAAAATAACCACTGAAAATAGCTTATGTTGGAGAGGATGTGGAGCAAGGGGAACACTTCTCTATTGTTGGTGGGAATGCAAACTTGTACAATCACTTTGGAAATTGGTATGGTAGTTTCTCAGAAAATTGGGAATCAGTCTTTCTCAAGACCTAGCTATACCACTCTTGGTCATGCTCAATCATATCACAAGGACACATGCTCAACTATGTTCATAGCAGCATTATTTGTAATAGACAAAACCTGGAAACAACCTAGATGCCTGTCAGCTGAAGAATGGATAAATAAAATGTACATATACACAATGGAGTACTATTCAGCAGAGAAAAACAATGACTTCATGAGGTTTGCAGGCAAATGGAAGGAACTAGAAAATATTATCCTGAGTGAGGTAACCCAGACATAGAAGGACAAACATGGTATGTACTCACTCATAAGTGGATACTAGATATAAAGCAAAGATAACCAGAATGCAAACCACAGCTCCAGGGAAGCTAGCTACTAAGGAGGATCCTAGGAAGGGTGCATGGATCGCCCAATGATGGAGAAATAGATGAGATCTACATGAGCAAACTGGGGATGGGGGGGTAACGGAAGGCAAGGGACGGGGCATTGGAGCTTAGAGGAGTGGGAGGTTCAAGCTGGAAGGGGAACAGAGTGGGAGAGCAAAGAAAGAGATACCATGATAAATGAAGACACCATGGGAATAGGGAGAAACAGAGTTCTAGGGAGGTTCCCAGGCATTCCAGTTTTGAAAGTAGATGTTAATAGGAAAAATAATACAATGAAGAGCTAAGATACACAGAAGTATGGTATTTTTTGTAGTCCATATGCAATATGTCTTACCCCACAGATATGAAGATACTGTATTAGCAGGCAGAATGGTTGCCTTCAGAATTCAGTCTAATTGAGCCAACTCTTGTTTATCCACATACAACACATTCTGTTATTGAATTGTTTGTGTTTTTCTTATGTGGCTTGTACAGGTCTCATGTAGCCCAACTTGACCTCAAACTCACTATGTAGTTGAAGATGTCCGTGAATTTCTAATCCTCCTGCATCCCTTTCCTATTTAGGAAAATTTTACAGAGATTTCAATGCTTCTTTCAATGTCTTATCACCCTGTTCAATCTTATTTCTTCATTGCCTAGAATTATTAACATTCTCATTTTGTGGTTATTCTGACTTGTTAAATGTAAAACTAAATTTGAAAGCTAGTTTAAGTAAATGATAAACATATTGTAAGCTAAGATATGTATACTTTTGAAGTCCAGTAGAAATGGCTTTCTGTTTTAAAATTCTTTTGTTATCTGCTGTATAATGTCTCTCCCCTTTATTGGGTCAGGTGTTGATTATAATATCTACTTGGTATTGAAACATGTTTATACAGGCAGACATAAGTGAAGCAGCATGTAAACCGTATATCTGAATCTTTTCCAGAAATAATTGAACCAATGATGAAATACTAACGGACCAACCATAATCTTGCTGGATACTAATGATGATGAAAAGACAAAAGAAAACATAATAGAAACACTGGCATCTATTTTCTTGTTTTTCCTATAATACCTATTCAATTTTTTTTCAAATAGAAGTAGTTGTTTGATATAGAGATTTGTGGTGAGATCTAGTATATTTTGAATTCTAGGTAATGAGAGTAAGTACCCTTGTAACACACAGACATTTACCTGTATGTTTCTCCTGAATAACTTTTCATAGTGACTCAAACAATGCTTATGTCAGGCTGAAACTGGAAAATGATTCTTCAGGTATCTACGAAAATTTCAAATACTTATTCTTAGACTTCTTTTCTGAACAGGAAAGTGAATTTCATATTTCATAAAAATACTGGTAAGGTTCATGTCCTGTCCAGGTAACTTGTGAATCCTTAAACAGATTTTTCATGGAGGCTAAGTATTATAATTTGTGATATAATAGACTCACACTACAATAAGGTTATGTTCATATTAGAGAAATTGGTAATTAATATTGGTTGTAAACTTTGGTTAATTCCTATTTTTTACTTTGGGGTCTTTTTAGTAGTAGATTAATACATTAATTAAATAAATCATTCTCAATCAAGTATAATAGGCTTTGTACCATTAAGAGGATAAAATTTATTTTGGTTTCTCTTCTATATGTGGATACATGACTATAATCTCAGATTTTTTTTCATTATCTGTTGACATTTCTTGAAAGACCAAAGAGTGTCAGGATTGTGCAGTTTGTCAATCAGCTCTTGCTTTTTTCATGGTACCAGTGTACTGTATAGTTAATATTGTAGTGGAAAAAAATAGGAACTGCACAAGAATGGCAAAGTGTCTTTACTGACAAGAACAGTAAACCAGCATATTTGATGCTAGGATAATTCCTTTAAAATAGTGGTCCCAGGTAAATCACATATTTGAGGCTTCAAGTTTGGTTAGCACAGTGGAAATATAACCTCCTAGTATAGGCACTCTGTTTCAGAAACCTGGACTTGAGAGGAGTCCCAGAAATATCCTGAAAACAGAGAAAGCAGTGGAACAATATTCTGGGAACTTAAGACCAATCCCTACTAGTTTCAGGAAAAATCCAGAAAATTTTGGATAAGTCATTTCTCCTCACTGAGCCTACATTTCTCATCTGAAAGTTGAGAATAAATATTTGGGTTTTCTTGTGAGGAACCAATGAGATATATTTCCAAACCATAAAATTCCAGATAAATATTCTGGATTCATCTTGAAAAAGGTTATTACTAATCTCCCAAGAGAATGAAGGAACTACTGATTGTTTATGTCATGAGTAATGTATGATTTGTTGTTGTTTAATAATGACAGGATGTTTGTATTCTATGAGGATACCAGCTGGCATACTTTACACTGAAATGAAAACAGATAAAGAGACAGATGATATTATAATAAATAATGGGAGGATTAGTAAGTGTTATAAGTTCATGGTTCTTCTGGAATCATTTTCCATACATAACTTTTTTCAGCTAAGAATTTATGAAAAGTGCTTTGAAGAACTGTTTCTTCATTCTATTTAGATACACTCTTGCTCTTATGCCCAAATTCAGGTATAAAACAATAACAACAACAATGAAAAACAAAACAAAACAAACTACCACTAATAACAACAACAAAAGCAACTTATGTCTCAGCAGTCTTAGAGTTTTGTGACTAGACTCTGTCTTATGTGCAGACTCTGAACACTTTCAGTGAATATCCCGTGCTACCTTTTAAAACACCTATGTATGTGAGCATAGTTTTGTGAGCCTTCCTTAAGCCTTATGAAGGATAAGTATAACTGAATAACCAGAATGAGGAAACCTTTGAAATTCAGTATCTTAAGTATAGCAAGTAGTCTTAAAGTGTGGCTGACAACTGCCCCTATTTTGGAAGTACTGGATGTCTTTGCAAGATCTGTCAGTCAGTGTCAAGTATATGGGAACCATTGACAGATATTGACTGCTGACAAATTTAACAGCCATTTTCAATTCTCTTTTTGACTGTTGTCTTTAAATATTGGAAAGTTAGATATTTGTATATTTGTAATTAGATTTAATGGAAATCTGTTGCTATCTTAGGAAAATGTTTATGGATTCCTGGTGGCAGGATACACGTATTTTATACTCACCTAGTAGAGAACAGATATAATATAGTAAGCTACAACAGCCTTATTGTGACCATGAGGTGACATACTCTCACAATGACAGCCATGTAGTGAGTAGCCATTCCAGCTTTGATCTGGACATTCCAACCCCCATTGAGGCTTCAGTAACTGTCATGCCTACAAGGTGGGGCCAAGAGAGGACCCTGAAGACCCAAGATCCAGATGTGCTGGCTCTCTTGGTTCCTAGACCCTGGACACTGGACGTAGACTGAGCAGAGTTCTCCAGAGAACACTGACATACTAAATCTTTCCCAGACCCTGTAGCCTATCCCTTCACTTGTAAGTTACCCCACAAAATAAACCTCCCTTTTAACTATGTGGAAAATGGCCTTAATAATTTCACCAATATCTGGTGCCCAATGTGGGGCTTGAACCCACAACCCTGAGATTAAGAGTCTCATGCTCTTCCCTGATCGGGAGTTTCAAAAGGCGTTCCTTTCACTGAATGCAAAAACACATACATCCCCAGATTATGCATTATGTTCCTTAAGGTCCAAGCAATAGGAACACTGAAGAAGGGGATGCTGAGTAATACAACATGAAGCAAGTCAACTCCCAAAGCGTATGTCAACCACATACCACGGCTGCTCATTACATGAGTATTGGGGTTTACATCACTGTGGGCAACTCCAACATTCATGTTTGTGCTGCCACCAGCTCCCAGCAGCCCGCATGTCGCCAGACTAGCTCCACAACCAGCTCTGTGACAGCTACCCACTACACAACCAAAAATATAAAAGTAAACAAAAAAAATCACTGAGTTTTTACATCACAAATTGAAAAACAAACGGTAAAGATGAACTAAAAACATTGTGCAACACAAAGTCAAGTAGATTCTAGTTGCTAATAAACGAAGGAAATGACAAAGAACCCTATTATAAAATATTATAGGAGGTGCAAGAATGAAATTAGTGACTGAAATGAAAACTAATAATTATCATTGAGAAAGATAGAGAGAAATACCCAAATAAGCAGTCTATGAAAGAATAAGTGATTGAGAAAGGGTAGTGAAATGGCAAAGAGCAAAGAGGGAATAACACTTGTATTACTGGAGGTTCTGGGACAAAAATACAGCACAATGAGAAAGCATTATTTATAACTATCAGAGTAAAATAATTTCTACCTTGTAGAATGTTCAATGTATACCTATGTCATTAGACAGAACATTTTAGTAATATCATCAAGTACTTAAATTGGCTTTACAGTTTTGTTAAGGTCAGATGAATATTTTCTAGTTATCTGTCTATGCTTTTGATCAGTTCTTAGAGAAGGGTACTGAAGTCCCCAATCACAATGTGGGCATATTTATTTCTTCTTTAAAGTTAGTATTTTCTTGTGAATTTTGAAGTCCATTTCTAAGGTCCATGATTAAGAGGATTTTTCTCATAATCATTTCATCATTTATCATTGTACAATATCTATTTTTTTTCTAATGATATTCTGAAAACAACTCTTTATGAAATTAAATTTTCTTTTACTGGCTGTTTACATGGTATCCCATTTTTTATTATTTACTTTAAACCTGTCTATTTTTTTGTATTTGCTAGATTGACTATAAACATGAAGATACATATTAGTACAAAAAGCCATAATTCACAATGAAGATGTATAACTTATAGGTATTTATGTACTGAAGGACATAGCAACCACATTTATGAAACAAAAACTTCAGGATAGATGACACAAATAAAGAGAGAGATTAATAATACAGTTCCCAGAACAAAACATTAAGAGAACAGAAAATAAGTAAGGGAATAAAAGTTCTAAACATCATCTATAGAATATGTTTTGAGGGCATATTGGATTTCTATTTTTTTATTTCTTACATTTTCTTTTCAACTTTTTTGAGATTATAATCTCATTACAGCATTTCTCCTTTTGCTTTCCTTCCTCCAAACCCTCCTGTCCACTACTCCCCACTCTCCTTCAAATTGATGTGCCCATTCTACATCACTTTTTATTGCATGTATAAATGTATTTACATATACATATATATTCCTATATATAATCTCTTGAGTCCACATAATGTTGCTTGTATGTCTGTTTCAGGGCTGACAATTTGGCACTGAATATCCAATTAATATGCTTTTCCCTGGGGAAGGTCATGTCTCTCTATCCAAGCTTTGATCAGTTGCATACAGTACTTTGTGTAAGGTTGAGGAATGTTGGACTTTTCCCTGTGAAGTTTGGCATATTTGTTGGTATTTTCCTTGTTCATTTCTCATTTGCATATTCATGTTGGTGAAAATTCATGGGTATAGCTTCTAAGTTTACTAAGAGATGCAATCTCATAGCAAGCTCCCTTATCTTCTGGATCTTATAATCTTTCCATTCCCTATTCCAAAATGTTCCCTAAACCTTGGTTGTAGTAGTTATGTTATAGGTATATCCATTGGGACTGGCCTCTACAACTCTGCATTTTGATTGGTTCTGGTTTTCTGTAATTATCTCCATCTGTTTCAAAGAGACATTTCCTTCATACGGGGTGAAAAACACACTTACCTGTTGTTATCAAGACAAATATTTATAGATTGTTATGAGGGATCATAACGTTTTAGTAAATTATTACTTGTAGATTCTCCTCTGATAACAATGTTTTCACAAGAACTTATTAGTAAGCTAGGTTCGCTACCAGGTATGTTATCTTTATTGTTGAGCAGATCTTAAGTCCAATTTGATACCAGTTGATTATTGTCAAGGTATGTGTGTCACTACTGCCCCTTTTGAGTTATAATGCCATGCTGATTATTAATGTGTTTTATAAGCTAGGTAGGGCTATTGATTGCCTCCCTCATTTAGAAACTTGCATGGGAAAACAGATAGGTGGATCAATGAAATCAAATCAAGGAACCTGATGTAAATCTACATACTTATGAACACCCGAATTTTAACAAAGAAGCCAAAATTATGCAATGGAAAAAAGAAAGAATCTAAAACAAATGGTGCTGATATAACTGGTGTTCACATATAGAAGAATGCAAATAGATCCATATCTGTCACCATGCACAAAAACAAAGACCAAGTTTATCAAACACCTCAATATAAATCCAGTCACACCAAACCTGATAGAAGAGAAAGTGGGAAGTAGCTTTCAATGCATTGGCACAGGAGACAAATTCCTAATTATAACACCAGTAGCACAGACACTGAGATTGACAATTAATAAATGGGAACTCCTGAAATTGAAAATCTTCTGTAAGGCAAAGCTTCTGACTCCCAGTTTTTATTAAAAAAATATTAGAAATTCATGTTACAGGACACTGTCAACAAGACAAAATAGCAGCCTACAGAATGGGAAAAAAACTTCACCAACCCCACATCTGACAGAGGGCTAATCTCCAAAATACATGAGGAACTCAAGAAACTAGACATCAAAATACCAAATAATCCAATCAAAAATAGGGTACAGATTTAAACAGAGAATCATCAACAGAAGAATCTCAAATGGCTGAGAAACACAGAATTATTCAACATCCTTAGGTATCAGGAAATACAAATCAGAACAACTCTGAAATACCATTTACACCTGTAAGAATGGCTAATATCAAAATGCTAAGGACAGCCTATATTGGAGAGGATGTGGAGTAAGGGAAACACTACTACACTGTTGGTTGTAATGCAAACTTATACAATCACTTTGGAAATCAGTATGGTGGTTTCTCAGAAAATTGGGAATCAATCTTCCTTAAGACCCCAGCAATTCCAATCTTGAGCATATACCCAAAAGATGCTCAATTATATCACAAGGACACATGCTCAACTATGTTCATAGCAGCATTATTCATAGTACCCTGAACCTGGAAATAACTTAGATGCACCTCAACCAAAGAATGGATAAAGAAAATGTGGTATATAAACACAATGGAGTAACACTTGGCAGTAAAACACAATGACATTATGAACTTTGCGGGTGTGGTGATATTTTATCTCAAATGTGATTTTATTTGTAAGTTAATAAAAGTGCCTGGATGTCAGAGCTAATAGGAAGCCAAAGCAGAAGTCTAAGAGTGGTAGCACATGCCCTTAATCCTGATCACATGACAGGCAGATCTCTGTGTGTTCAAGGACACCACCAGCATAGAGACACATGCCTTTAATCTCAAAACCAACCATAGAAGACCTGGAGGTCTGTATAGACAGGCAGTGATGAGGAGGTCATGTGGTTGGGTTTACAACCAATGAGAAGGCAGAACAGAAAGTCAATAAAAAGACAGATACACAGGAAGTAGGTCTCTTTCTCAGAGTAAGGATGGCAGTGGCAGTGTGGGTTAAGAAGGTAATTTTAGTCTCAGCTCTTAGCTACTGCTCTGACCCCTTGGGCTTTTAACTCTGAATTTGGCTCTGTGATTCATATTTAATAAGACTTTTACTTCTACATTTGGTGCCCACATGACAAGAATTCATTAAAAACCACTTGGCTTGGCTCAGCTTGGCTTGGCTCGGCTTAACAGGCACACTGGATCCCCAGCTCCCGAGCTCGGGCCATCTCAGCCTAGGCCCTAGGCCTGACCAACTGTAGCTACCAGTGGTTACCCACAGCTGGAGCTAGTTGCAGCCAGATTGTCAAATCAAGCAGCTCAGGCTTAAAGATAGAGCTCCTTGCAGCTGAAACACCAACTCACTTGTTCAGAGCTTAAGCCCTGGCTCGACTTGGCTCAAGCCAGAACACATGGTGCTTTCTTCCTTCCTTTCTCTCTCTCGTTTTGGATTCCTACCTCGGATGCCAGTGGTAGCTGCTTTGAAATTCTCTTGGATTTATACTGTTCAATGCAGACTTGGCAAGTCAAATAAAATATCAGATATTTTAAAGGAAAAAACTATTTTAATTTTTTTCTCATTAAAAATGGGTATGTGTAAATTGGACTTTGATAAAATTTTAGGCAGTCTGAAAATGGAACAACTATATGAGAAGATTCATATTAATGGGATGTACATTACATCAATTATGCACATTACTACTTTCCTTACACTTATTTTACTATTTTAAAAAATAGGCAATTTAAGTTCCAGGATAAAAGCTTTAGAAAAAGTTGTTAAAATGAATTACAGAGAAATTCAGATTCAGACAGAAGAAATTAACAGTGAAATTGTTTCAGGATTGTATTATAAGGTTATAGAAACAAAGCCTGTTTTCACACAATCACCCTTAATTTATCTGGTAGATACAGCAGTTACCTGGTCAAGTGAATGCACAAAATATTTGGACTCCAATTAAAATGTTAGATTTATGAAGGTTTAAAGAGGCAATAGTATCTTATGGCATGTATTCCCCATATGTAAAGCAAATGTTAAACCCCTGGTCAACTTATAATAAGATTATACCACAAGACTAGTGAGAGCTGGTAAATGCTGTCCTGGAACCCAGGGCACAACTGCAGTGGCGTATGTGGTTCAAAGAAGAAACTAAAAACATAGAAAATCAATGGAGGACTAGGGGTATACAAATCTCCCTGGATCAGCTTGTTGGAGAAGGCCATATAAACACAATGTTTATATGATAACCAAACTCTAATTCTAAGTCAAATGGCAGCCATGAATACATGGGACAGAGTTGAGGAACCAGGAAAGAAAACTGAGTCATTTACAAAGGTTATATAGGGCCCAAAAGAATCCTTCACAGATTTCTTACAAAGATTGACTTCAGCAATAAAGAGAATGGTCCGGAATTCAGAAGCTAGCCAGATAATAATCAAATCTTTGAGTTTTGAGAACGCAAATGCAGCATGCAAGAGAATAATCAGGCCATTAAAGGCAAGATCTGCACCCTTGGAAGATTGGATTAGAGATACAGTTAATGTTGAGGCTCATGACCATGATGATATGTGGATAAGAGAAGCAATTTCAAGAAGTTTGAGGAATGTCAGATGTTTTGGATATGGAAATCAAGGACATTTGAAAAGGGACATTGCAAACAGGGCATTCCTAGAAACAATGTTTCTTCAAGGAACAATGGCAACAAAATGCCCCTTCCTTCTGGAGTATGCAGGTGTGGTAAGGGAAAACTCTGGACCAATGACTATAGATCAACAAGGGACAGACAAGGTAATCCTTTGCCTTGAACTTCGGAAAACTCCCAGAGGAGCCTCAGGCAGGCAGCCCAGCAAATCCAGTTCAGACCTTTGCTGCAGTTGTAGAGGAAACCCCTACTCAGAGCAATTAAATAACCAAATACCTATTGGAATAATCCAGGCTGCTTGGGATGATGAAACAGCTGAGAAAGACAGAACAGAAAATTCAGGAGAAAACATAAAGAAAAATTTTTGGCAAACTTCTATAAATGAACAAAGACCAAAATTAACAATAAAAATGAATGGTGTTTTGTTGTCTGGTCTGGTAGACACAGGTGCTGACATTACCATAATTGCACCAGAATTTTGGCATGCAACTCAGCCTCTCTAAGAGGTAAACATTCAACTGTTAGAAAATGGAAAATTATCTCAAGTGAAACTGAGTGCAAGATGGCTCAAATGTAGAGGTCTAGAAGGACAGAAAAAAAATTAAAACCATATGTAGCTGTAATAGCTATGAACCTGTGAGATCAAGACCTGTTACAACAATGGAATACTCAGATATCATCCATCCAACCCCAGAAACAAATCATAAACTAGCACACATTTCTGAGAGAAATACTAGAAGGTATTATTCTAATGATGGGTCACCAGCCATCCAAATTGAACAAGAACAGAGCACAACAACTGATGATCTTCCAAAGACACCAACACCTCTACCCTTAAAATGATTAACAGTCATGCCTGTATGGGTTCATCAATGGCATTTAACAACAGAGAAACTCCAGGTTTTAGAAGAGCTGGTAGAAGAGCAGTTAAATGCTCAACATATTGAAGAATCAACCAGCCCTTGGAATTCTCCTGTATTTGTTATTAAAGAGAATCTGGTAAATGGAGAATGGTAACAGACCTTAGAGAAATTAACAAAGTAATTCAGCCAGTGGGCTCTCTACAATCTGGAATTCCTTTGCCTACTCTGTTACCAAAAAGATGGCCTCTCATAGTTATTGATTTAAAAGACTGTTTCTTTTCAATACCCTTACAAGAAAAAGACAGAGAAAGATTTGCTTTCACAGTGCCTACATATAACAATTCTCAATCAGTTAATACATACCAATGGAGGGTCCTCCCACAGGGAATGTTGAATAGCCCAACTCTGTGCTAATATTTTGTACAACAGTCATTGGAAGTGATATGTAAAAAATTTCCTACATCTAGAATTTATTACTATATGGATGATATTTTATTAGCTGACTCAAATGCAGATACTTTAGAAAGAATGTTTGAAGAAGTAAAGAAAATTTTGCCTTGCTGGGGATTACAAATTGCTCCTGAAAAGATACAAAGAGGAGATTCTATTAATTATTTAGGATATAAAATTGGTCTATAAAAATTAGACCCCCAAAGGTGCAAATTAGAAGAGTTCGATTACAAACTTTTAATGACTTGCAAACATTATTTGGAGACATTTCTCTTCTATGAGCTATTGTTGAGGTAAAAAATGATGAACTGAATAATTTGTTTAAGACCTTAGAAGGTGACAAGGACTTAAATAGTCCAAGAGAATTATCACCTGAAGCTGAGAAAGAATTGGCCTTGGTAGAAAAAAAAAGTGTATGAAGGACACATGGACCATATCAATACAAAGCTGGATTGCATTTTGATTATTTTATGCACAGACTGGACAACAAAGGATATAGCTACCTTTACTAGAATTTGACAATTAACCCAAAATTTTTCTTTTCAGAATGAAGATACCTTCACTCACATCCAGCAGGAAGCAATTTTAAGAATACAATGCCCACATTTGCAAAGAAGTGGGGTGGGGCATGTGGTTTTTTTGGTCTTTTAATGGGTTTTGGGTCTGGGATAATTTTCATTGTTTAGGACGGTTGGTTACAAGTTGTTGTTAAGGGTTAGGAAAAGGGTTAAGCAAAGGAGATTAGATTTGAGGCTCTTGGTTTTTTTTTTTTTTTAAAGATACATAGAAATGATAGAATAGAGGTTAGATTATTGAATCTACTCAGAAAAATAAAGAGAAGATACAGTTATGATATCTATAAAAAGATAGATTCTGAATCTACTTTTAAAAGACCATTAGTAGTTTTAAATACTTTACATTGGATTGGATTTTTGTATATTGTGTACAAATTATATATATTGAGATTGGTATTGTTAGAAAATGCTATACGTATATTTCTTTTTTTTATTTTATAAATTATTTTAATTTTACATTTCAGGCACGAATTCCCCTGTCCTCCCCCCACCTCTCCCGCCTTCCCCCCAGCCCACCCCTCATTCCCATCTTCTGCAGGGCAAAGCTCCCCTGGTAGATTCAGCTCAACCTGGTAGATTCAATCCAGGAAGGTCCAGTCCCCTCCTCCCAGGCTGAGCAAAGTATCCCTGCATAAGCCCCAGGTTCCGAACATCCAGCTCATGCACTAAGGACACGTCCCAGTCCCACTGCCTGGGTGCCTCCCAAACAGTTCAAGCTAATCAACTGTCTCACTTATCCAGAGTGCCTGATCCAGTCAGGGGCTCCTCAGCTACTGGTTCATAGTTCATGTGTTTCCATTAGTTTGGCTATTTGTCCCTGTGCTTTTTCCAAGCTTGGGATCAAGAAGAGAGAGGCAGAACAAGGAACAAGAGACCATGATAAATGAAGACCACATGGGAATAGGAAGAAGTAAAGTGCTAGACAGGTCCCCAGAAATCTGCAAATATACCTCCACAATCAACTACTGGCAATGGTTGAGGGAAAGCCTGACCTGAACTGACCTATTCTGGTGATAGAATGGCCAAACACACTAACTGTTGTGCTAGAAATCTCATGACTGAGGGAAGTGGATGCAAAGATCCACGGCCAGGCCCCAGGTGGAGCTACAGGAATCCAATTGGCGAGAAAGAGGAGGAATTGTATGAGTGAGAATTGTTGAGACCAAGCTATACATAGATTTCTAATCTTGTTCAAGATTTTGTACTTATCCCATTCATTTAACAATGTAATGCAGTTTGCTGATCCTTAAATGTTATTATTACCAACTATTAGGATATAAAGAAATGAAAGTTAGTAGTTAGACATTACAATAGAACTTGTAGTCATATTAGGTATGTATTCAAGATTGAGAAGATGTATTTTAGATAGATAGGTCATCGTCAAACCCTTCAGAGATCTACGGAATATGGCATTTCACCATTAATTTCTTCTGTCTGAATCTGAATATGGATTTAAAATATTTTAGTAACAGAAAAATTTTCCCTTTTTGTTATGACTATGAGACATGTCTGTTCCTAACAGTACTAATCTACTTGAGAGAAAACATGGGCATTGAATAAACTGCATATGGAGTTAAATTTAATTGTGGCAAATGTTAGCCACTGGACAACAAAGTATCCTCAAATTGACTGCTGACAAGCAGGACAAAATGGACAGACAGGACAAGAAACAAAGGACTACTGATTCTTGCCAAGACAAGTGTGGTTGTGGCTTTAACAAAAGGCATCTTCTGAGGCCATGACAATATGGCACCATCCCTGAAGTGGCCTTTGCAATCTGGAAATTTTCAGTGCCCCTTTCATTGAAGGCAGCTGAACAGGCAGTGGACCGTTGGCTTCCGGTGTGCAGTGGAACAGTAGCTGAAACACTTATTCTTGAAAGAGTAACTAAGCTGACAGAGTCTAGCCTCTCAATAGTAGACTGGCATTTAATAGAGGGATGCAAAGAAGAATGGGATGCTGAGATGAAGACACACACACACACACACACACACACACACACACACACACACAGCCAAGAATAATGGACAGCTGATTTAAAAAAAAAAAAAAACATCAACAATTTCCAGAACTTAAAATCCTGAATCATGACAGAACACTAGTGGAATACAGGTGTTTCTGGTACATGGACTACTCTCACCAAATGTGAGGTCGAACTGTTGGCCTTCTGTACATCCTACTTCACAAATGAGTCTGTCAGATACACTAAGCCTATAGGCTGAAGATGATGCCCCAACACTGCGGAGAAACCTCAGGTGACTGCCCAGGCAGCTGGCTGTTTCTGTTAACTCATATTTTTTTGGGAAGCTGCTTGTGTGCACTTCCTGTTTTTATTTTTGTTAGGTAATATTATTTCCTTCTTGGGTCTCTGAGGGAGTTGAAGATTAGTTAGTTATAGTTGAAGATTAGATAGTTATAGTTTTCTTTGTTAAGAATTTCAGAAACTCACTAAAGAGGTGTAAGTGTATAAATTAAAAGACATTTTAAAATAGTTCTGTTAGTAATATAAGAGAGAATAGAAAGTGAATCAGGTACATTTTGTACTTACCAAAATATGATAGATAATGGAATTATTTTCTCTGAATATGTAAAATGCAAATGGACTAGACATTGTTTAGGTATTTATTGCTTGTATATATTGTATATAGTTACTGTACTTTCTGTATATAGTTTTTCTTATATTAGTTATAATGTTTTTCCTTTTTATTAAATAGAAAGGGGGAAATATGGTGTTATTTTATTTGTGCTGAAATGTGATTTTAGTTTTATGTTCATAAATAAAAGTGCCTGGAGGTCAGAGCTATTAATAGCAAGCCATAGCAGAAGTCTGCCAGTGGTAGCACATGCCCTTAATCCCAGACCCGATCACATGACAGGCAGATCTCTGTGTGTTCAAGGACACTACCAGCATGGAGACACACACCTTTAATCTCAATACTAACCAAAGAAGACCTGGAGGTCTGTATAGACAGGCAGTAATGAGGAGGTCATGTGTTTGGGTTTACAACCAATGAGAAGGCAGAACAGAAAGACAGATACACAGGAAGTAGGTCCCTTTCTCAGGGGAAGGACTGCAGTGGCAGTGAGGTGTAAGAAAGGGTTTTTAGCTCTTAGCTATTGCTCTGACCTCTTGGGCTTTTAACTCTGCATTTGGCTCTTTGTTTCTTATTTAATAAGACTGTTACATCTATATGCAGGCAAATGGATGGAACTACAAAAAGTCATCCTGAGTGTGGTAACATAGATCCAGAAAGAGAAACATGATATGTACTCATTCACAAGCAAATATTAGATGTAAATTAAAGGTAACCAGACTACAATTTACAGCTCCAGAGAAGCTAGGTAACAAAGAGGACGCTAAGAGGGATGCATGGATTTCCATGTGAAGGGGGTAGGGGGTTGGGAGAATGGATGGAGAGGGAAAAAAGACAAAAAAAGAAACTTGCATGGTGCCATGGAAGTTAGTACTCAGGGAGGGGATATTCAGACCAGTTCCAGTTCAGGGTCCCTGGACCTTTTTGCTGAAATCCATGGTGTCTTCAGCAATATGTAGTTGCATTCCACCTCTGCCGGTTAACTAAGGGCAACATTAATAGGCTATATGTTTTGTGAGTCTCTTGGATAGCTCGGACAAACAACTCAAAAGAAGGCTTCTCATGTCTGGTATTAGGGTTTTTGTTAGGATGTTTTTGATTCTTGGAGGAAGTGCCATCAGCCCAGACAAGAAAAGTTCACTAAAGTTATGTATGTACATGCTAAATTACATGCTGTTGTAGTTTAGCAGCAGTGACAATGAACCACAACATACAACAAACTGACATTGGAAGTTCATTGGAAGGATGTGAATAGAGGGGGTTTGTGGAGGCCTGCCTCTGAAAGGAGAGTGGCTGAGGGAGCACGGAATGGGCGGAGCTTGTTTTTAAAGGGGGCTTAGCCCATCACTGTCATCAATGACATGCTGGCAGGAGGTATTCTTATTGGCCACAGCTGAGGGCCCTAGGGGTAAGCCAAGTGATGCTGGAAATGCTAAAATTCCTCCCTTTTGTTTATTATTTAAAAAGTGAGTTAGGAATAGCAAATGGGGCAAGAAATGAGGGTGCTGGTTTCTCAAGACTGCTTCCTGTTGACTTGAGGGGCGTCAGTCATCTTTGAGGGGTTTGAGGAAGCTAGGGTGCTTGCCATGTCCTGGGGAAGCTGGTTGCTTCACTGCTGTCCAGGCTCTGTGGAACCGTCTGGTGCCATTTGGACCTGGCAAGATGCTAGAAGGCAGAAGATAAAGTCAAGTTGAGAGAAAACTTTTTTTCTTTAGATTCTGGTAATTGAGGGAGGGGGGATTCCAAGACCAGGGAAAGGTGGGATGGTACTTATCTGGAGGTAATCTGACCTGTTTGGGTGGAAAACAGTTAATAATATGATTCCTTGTTGCTTTTTCAGATATCCATCTTGTTATTTTACACACTTCCTTTCTCCTGTATTTAGCTTTCTCCCTCTTCCCTAAGAAGCCTCTATTTTCCTGTTTCACCCTTAGATCACTTGTATCCTGTTCTTACACTATATACCCTCCTTCCACCTTTTTTTGTTTTTGCCTACCTCCTCCTTTGTAAGGAGCCTACCATTTTTTCATGTCCCCTATCTATACTGTATTTCTTTATAATATCAACCATACATTCTTCTCAATTAATAATGGCAGAGATCACATATGAAACAACCTCTTTGAGAAATTGATTCTCAATTTTCAAATATATATAATAAAATACCAAAGGGTTAAAAGCTTAATATATGACAAAAATTTACTTTGACTAAATAATGTCAAGATATAATAAAGATGAGCTTTTTCATAAGTTATTCTGAAAAAACCTGGAAAGACATTTGTTTAGTATTAATCATAATCTTACATAAGATAAAATACTCATAGATTAGATCACAATTGTCAAAATGAAACAAATGTTAGAAGAACATTGGGTAATGCCCACTTTAACCTCAAAATAAGTAAAGACTTTTTAAATATAACTAAAATTTCTGAACCAATAAAATGAAAGATTGATGATGAAGTTAAGTATACATAATTTAAAATACAAGGAAAAGAATGTCATAAACAAAATTAAAGACAATGAAAAATATATACTACAGATAAAAGCTGGGGTTATTTTTACATAAATAATTTTTTACACTGCAAAACAAATGACAATGATCTCTCTGCAAAATTAAGCAAAAGACTAAAATAGACAGCACATATATTTCCAATTTCAGTGTTACAAATTCTGCTCTGTTGAGACCACTGTTTAGACACTGAACTGAAAAAAATGGATGAATTGGGAGAGAAATTAAAAGATATTTAATAAAAGGCTATTACTAGTGATATGCAAAAGTTACTTAAAACTTATTAGACAAATGAAACTTACCTAAAAAGGCTGCATATTTACAATTCTCTATATAACCTGGATGAAAAGCCAAACTTATGAAGACCCTAAACCATTAGTGGTTGCTAAGGATTACTAAGTGGGTGGGAAAGAAGGATGAATGGAAAGAACATAAAATTTGAAAGGCAGTAAAACCACTCAGTGTAATATTATAATGATGAACTGATGACATTACATGTGTTCACACCCATAGACTATATACCAGCCAGCATGAGTGAAACTCATTGTCAACTATGGATAACAATTAACCATAATGAATCACTACATATTCACCAATTATAACAATGTACTGCACCAACAAATGATATTGAAAATAACAGAGGCTATCAAATTGTAGGGGCAGATCATATGAGCAATGTCTGTGATATTTGTCCAGTTTATCTACTATAAATTTAAATACTCTAAAAATAGTATATAAAATAATTAAATAAAAAGATTTGGGCTTCTGTGACTTCTAAACTCCAGCTGTAGCATGGCCTTTCCCTCAGTCTTCAGTCTGCCAGACTTCTGCTGGAATTACACCATAAGGTCTCTTACATACACAACTTGAAAAATCTGTTTTACAAATTTTAGGATGTGCCAGTTTCCATATTCATGAAGCTTAATTTCTTAGAACAAATCTATAATTAATATTTCTATGTATCTATTTGTCTACCTATCACAAATATAGCTGCAAATAGTAAGCAATGATGGATTTTACATTAGTGAACAAGAATTTGGAAACTGTCTTTAGGTATCTTTACCAGCTAGTCAGTACAATGGGAAAATCATCATAATAGAAAGAGATAGTAGACAGTGTGGGATAGGTTTCCCATGAATGCTTATGATTTAATCATAATAAAGCACCAGAAATACCCAGACTGAAAGGCACCCTGAAAAAAACTGGTTATCATAGAAGAAGTCAAGGAAAGACTAAGGAACCATCGCAGAGTAGAGACTAAGGTGACAGGAAGCAAAATACGAAATGTTATCCTTAACTGGGCCCTCAAAAAATGACATTGGAGGTGACATTAGGATAATTTGTATAGTTGTCAGTGTGGGCCAATTGAATTTTATAGTTCTGATAACTTTGTATGGTTATATAGGATGTTATATTAAAGGGTAATTGATGGTATAGTATCAATACTTTTAATGTAAGATATTATATAACCACACAAAGTTATCAGAGCTATAAAATTAAATTAAATAGAGAACAATAAAGATAAAAACATATCATTCCACTCCTGGAGGCTATTATTACGTTTTTGTGCATTTTCCTCTTTCCAGTCTCCTTTCTGTGCATCTGATTTGCAGTTTAGGCTCAGCCTGTTTATTTAATTGTATAGCACATATTTCCCTTCAAAAATAAAACATTCTTCAGTTATGAAAAACCTTTTAATAACATAAATATAATGACTGAATAATATTTTGTTATATGACTACTATGGTGGTATTTTATTTGTACTGAAATGTGATTTTCATTGTTTGTTAATAAATAAAGTTACCCGGGGGTCAGAGGTATTAGAGCCATAGCAAGAGCGTGGTGGTGGTGGTGGTGGTGGTGGTGGTGGTGGTGGTGGTGGTGGTGGCGGCTCATGCCTTTAATCCCAGCACTTGGTAGAAGAGCTAGGTAGATCTCTGTGTGTTCAGGGATACAGCCAGCATTGGAGACATATGCCTTTAAGACCTGGAGGGCGGTACTTACAGGCAGTGACGAGACAGTCATGTGTTTGGGTTTACAACCAATGAGAAGGCTGAACAGAAAGACTATTTAAAGATAGACACACAGGAAGTAGCTCTCTTTTGGGAAGCTAGGAGCACTGCAGGAGGTAAGATTTTTCGCTCTGAGCTCTGACTTCTAGGCTTTCTCTTTTACATTGGTTCTGTGTTTCTTATTTTAATAAGACGGTTGGTTATATCTACAGACTACTGTCTGCCCTTGTGCCATTTTTTAATCATTCATATAGAAGACTTATTTGTTTATTTTTGGTTAATTTGTTTTGCAAGCTTTAGGAGTTGTATCACCCTTGTTTTGTTCACTGTTCTATTTCTCTGAAGAGACATCATGACCAAGACAATGTTTAGAAGATAAATCATTTAATTGGGGGCTTATTTATAGTTTCAGAGTTTTAATCTATTATTATTATGGTCAGGAGCATGGTGGCACACAGGCAGACATGGTGTAGGAGAAGTAGTTAAGAACTACATCCTGATCCACAAGTGGGGTTTGGGGTGGAGTTGGGGGGAAGACTGGCCTGTGATTGGCTTTTGAAACCTCAAAACCCACCCCTAATGATACACTTCCTCCAACAAAGTTATGCCTACTCCAGCAAGACCATACCTTCTAATCCTTCTCAAAGAGTACCACTCCCTGGTGACTAAGCATTCAAATATATGAGCCTTTGCGGGCCATACCACAACCTACTTTAAGACATCACATATAGGTGTGTTTTCCAGAGAGGCAGTTTGATGGAGAAAAACAGAGTCCCTAGGCTGGTCACATGCATTTGAAATATGATTCCATTCCTTATAAATATTTAAAGATTTATTTGTTTTTGTTTTGTTCGGGAGTGTTTTGTCTGCATAATGTTCATTCATATGCACGTGGATGTCATAAGAGGGTGTCATGTCCTTTGGAACTGGACTTACAAATATTTGAAAAGTTTTATATATTACCTCCATTTGTATAGAAAGCCATTGTTTAAACACCACAATAGTCTATGTACTTTTAATTATATAGTATACTTATTGAAGTTCTGCTTATGGTTCAAAGGAACACAAGGCACTTGACCACTGGGCTCTGAATGAGAAAGATGTTGCTTACTTCACAGTGTCCTTACAAAGCTCATGGGGATTATGAACTTCTCTTTGCTGTAAAAGGATCCTATGGTCCTGATGCTTGTTCAATCTTAAAATATTAACTATAAGCACAAATCTAGCAGAAAGTTTTTGTCATGTTTGTTTCATTGAATTTCTGGAAACTACATTAGTGATTATGCTGCAGAGCTTCCAACTGGCTACTTGGAAACCTATTAATAGTGGTTAATGAGTTGAAATAACTGCTTATTTATATGTGCTTTTCATGGAAAGCCAATTCACTGACTCAAAGTCAAGCACATGAACACTGAAGAGAGAGGTACATGTTTTATATTTTCCATCCCTCTTCAGATCAAAAAAATTTTTTTCTTTGTTTGTGACACTTTGGGCCATGATAAATTTGAGATGAATAAGTAAAATAGGCAAGTTTTGTCTGCTCCAGATATAGAATATGGTTTCCATCTGGCCTATGTGAAACACTTAGATTACCAAAATCCAGCAGATTAGAATGGACATCAGCATTCTTTTCTGGTGGAAATAGAAAGAGTGGGTTTAGAGATGTGGGTCAGTGGTAGAATGTTTGCTTAGCAAAGCTGTGGCTTTGAGCACCCATCAAAATGGGGGGTAGACAAAGGGAATAATACTGGAGAGGGAGTTGGAGAAGATGGAGGGAGAACTGAAATGAAGACCTCACATTAGCTGTACAAAAGGTACCATTTTGGAGAAAACACATTATTAATGAAGTTTATGGAAACTCAAAGTATGGATGGAGCATTTCACTCTATAGAGCTGTGGTTTTGAACTTTGTTTTTATATTTTTAAATGAGAACTCTGTTGACACTTTATACACAATTGAACCAGTATAATTCATTCTAAGAGTACAGGCTTTAAATAAGTTGACTGTGTATTTTCTATGTAGTGTTTACTATTTTCTTATATGAGGTGGGCTGCATGTTTTTCTATTTAGAGCTTACTGATTTTCAAGCCATAGTATGAGACAAAGATTTGCTTATCTTGAAACCTCTTGTAAATTAATGGATATTTGCTGATAGTAACTTATTTGAGAGATTATTAATCCTTAAATAAATCAACTTATCTCTCACGGACTCTTAAGTTAAAATTTACATTCTTCTCCAAAGAATATGGTTTTTCTTAAGAGTTTGATTAACAAATATCTGATGATATAAAGTGGTACAAGGCATAATGGCTTATGATTTCAGGACTGCAGTATTTGGAAACAAAGGAACTTGCTAATAACTCTGGATATGATAGAACTTTCTGTGTGGTCCTGGTGAGTAATTTAGTTCTCCATTAGTCTATTGTCAATCACAAAGTTTCCTGATGGAACCAGTGTAGCAGGAATCTTGAAAGTTCTTATTAATAAAATCAAACCTATGGCTAGTTATTGGGGTGAATACTGGAAGATCAGAGAGACAGAACAAGTCACAGCTAACCTCACCTGGCCAACTTCTCAGCTGTTCTTGTTTCCTCAGACTGGAAGCCTCTGTGTCCTCATATCTGAATGGCTCTCAGCTGAACTGTGCTGCTAGAAGCCTGAAAGCTTAGCCAGCCAAATGCTTCTAGTTTCTGGTCTTCACGCCTTATATACCTTTCTGTTTTTGCCATCACTCCCTGGGATTAAAGGCTTGCTTTCTGGGATTAAAGGCGTGAGTCACCACACTTTGCTGTATCCTTGAACACCTGGATTTCTGCCTCTGGAATGCTAGAATTAAAGGCGTGTGCTACCACTGCCTATCCTAAGTGTCCAGTGGCTTTTCTGTTCTCTGACCCCAGATAAGTTTATTAGGGTACACAATATTTTGGGGAACACAATACCACCACAAACTGGTACTTTGATATATAAAACTAGATAGTGACAGGTAAAAAGAAATATCTTGTGGGCATCATCCTGTTGATTGAGTTGAGTTTAAGGAATATGATATCAAGATCTAACAGGTAAAGTTGTATAAGATGGCCAAGCAACATCAGGAAATGCTAGCCTATTGTAATCAAGTGTGACAAGTTGAAGTACAGGTTCTATAGTTTCTCAGGTTATTGAAGAAAGTTTGGGCTCCAGTCAACCTTTAAATGTCTCACAGCATATAAAGCAGGTGTCAGATTAGAAATGGGTAGATATTCACAAGAAAATTTGCAGCAGACTGCAGTAATTTTGTCAGTGAATACCAAGGGAGTGGATTTGTAGCTGAAGAGTTTCTCTCAAGGTCCCGCCAAGCCCCCTTATAAAATAATCACTCAGAAGCTTATATTACTTATAAACTGTATGGCCATGGCAGGCTTCTTGCTATCTAGTTCTTATACCTTAAATTAATGCATTTCTATTCATCTATACCTTGCCATGTGGCTCTAGGCTTACTGGTACTTTACATGTTGCTTTTCCTGGCAGCAGCTGGCAGCATCTCCCTCTGCCTCAGCCTTCCACTTTCCAGAATTCTTCTCTCTCCTTATCCTGCCTACACTATATGTCCTGCCTGGCTACTGGCCAATCAGCGTTTTATTTATCAATCAATCAGGGCAACACATTCACAGCATACCCAGCAGTGGAATCATTAAGAATGTTTCAGGTTGAGGGTTCAAGTAGCCTATATGGAATTTTTGGGTGTAAGATAAAATATCTGCTCACTCATGTAACAGCTGAATTTCAGATTGATTCTTTGTTATTCTGAAGTGGTTCAGTTGCTGGGAAAGGAGAAGGGATCAGCTCTCCTGTAAAAGGACTTCCAGGTCTCTTCAGGACAGCACTGCCCAGGAGGTCAATTAATTAGACAAATGTTCCCAAGGTTGAGGATCACTGCCATCCCTTTGCCCACAAAGCACCATAGACTCATTTTACCTTTGACAATCACTCCTAAGCCCAGCATCAAATCTTTCAAGAATAATTCAGAGCTTCAATAGTTTAATGAATTCTACTTCCTTAAAATGAAAAAAAAGGTAGAAATGGATATGTGGTCACTTTAGGAACTCATTTCATTTCTATTATGGGTACTGGTAAGGTTTTCAATTGTTAGCAATTTATTGGACAAAGAAAGATTTCTAATTATATTCAGAACCAAGATGCTTCAAACAAAAACACTGAATTAAGACCTTTCTGGTGTCTTAATGTGAAAACCAATGACCAACATTTCCCCAAAAAGTGGTTATCAAAGGTTATACGTCTTACTAGATTACTAGTTTTAAAATATGAAATTTGCAACTTTTCAGATACTTGAACTCCTATTCTGAAAATCTTTTTGCAAATATGCAAAAGTTTCTAGGAAAGCCCTGCAAACACATCAAGTACACTGAGTACTGCTGATATCACCTTCTCTGAGATGCCAGTTCAAAAAGTGATGAGAGCACACTTTGATTTGGGGCTTTTACTATTTGCAGAGCAACTGCATATACAATGGTTTTCTTCACTGACCACTATGAAAATCACATGCCTCCAGAACCCAGTCCTGTATCCCTGGGGAGTAGAATCAGTGAAAGGACTTATAGTAGCTACAGTGCTGAAAGGATTGAGCAGGGCAGCCCAAGATCATTGATCAGAGCTCCAGGACAGAGAGAACATACTCTGCAGGGCCAAGAATGGAAATAAATTATCTGGGTGACTAAGGTGACTGACTCTTCATAATGCCTGCATTGCTGTGGATATCACTCTATATAAATAAAACACTGATGGCCAGTGACCAGGCAGGAAGTATAGGTGGGACAAAGAGAGAGGAGAATTGGTGGAACAGGAAGAAGGAGGGAGGGACACTGCAGCCACCACCAGGACAAGCAGCATGTAAAGACGCAGGTAAGCCACTAGCCATGTGGCAAGGTATAGATTTATAGAAATGGGTTAATTTAAGATATAAGAACAATTAGCAAGAAGCCTGCCATGGCCATACAGTTTATAAGTAATATAAATGTCTGAGTGATTATTTTATACGTGGATTGTGGGACTGCGGGGCTTAGTGGAACCTGGAGAGAAGCTCTCCAGCAACAAATGGCGCCCAACAGCTCGAGTTTCCACCTTAAACCTGATAATATTTAATAACCATTCTAAACAGAGCCAAAACCAGGTTCCTGCTTCATGTCTCAGGGCAGCTAGATACCGCAAAATGCAGGTTTCAACACTGGCGGGTTCCTGGCATGTGCGTTTGACCAACAGTATGGCAGGAATGAGGCATCTGCCAGCGGCACATTACGCTGTGTGGTAGATTTAGTCTTTACTAGTATTTTAAAAAAAAGAGGTTTCTGGGCTACATGCTGCTTTGATAAAAACGTAGACCCACTATTTCTGAGACTTGATGACTCAAGAGCTGGAGAAAACGTACCACCGCCATGTTGAAAAGCTGAAGGGGGCAGAGCCAGCAGCCACAGCGCTTTTTCAGGGTTAGAAGGCTACAGTCAATAAGACTGATTCAGATAAAATAGTTTATAATACATGTAAAAATGTACGTAGGCTTAAAAGACAAATATATATATACCATTATATAAAAAAATAGTATCTAAAAATAAAATGTTTTAAAAAAACAGTAAAGGTAATAAGCCACGTAAAGATGGCTATCACACAGAAAATCTGGATTATGTTGCCTTTGATATTCGTAACTAAAGAAAAACATTTGATTGTAAAAGCTATTCAGTTATGCCAAAATGTAAATTTTAAAGGTACCTTGACTTCAAAATTTGGATATAAGGATATGTTACTTTGAAAAAGAGGTTCTGCTTTTGTTTCCACAGAAAGCCAGATGTTATGTATTTGTTCCAGATTAATATACATCAGGTTTGACCAGCCAAGACCCCCTGAAAGATCTCCGATGACTCCATGGCCCAGATGATCCAACATCCAGAACGGTTTCAAGGCAACTGGCTCCCACAATACAGCCTCAAGGACTACCCCATAGGTCTAAAATTTTCTTTGCGTCCCCATAAGATACAGTGCCCCCCTCCAGCAGGAAGTAGTAAGAGATGCTATGCCCAAATTCCCAAATATACCAAGCTGGCTTTAGAGGGTGGAATTGGCTCACTCCCCCTCTAAACCCAGACATATTTCTTTAAAAAAAATGGTTAATAGATTCTTGTGTCCCAAATCAGAAGAGCCCTCTGGTGTGGGACAGAGAAAAACCAATATTTTTATTTAAAACAGGTTGATTATAAATGTGATCTCTTTCTAAAAAAGAAAAGGGGATATGATATAGATATATAGGGTATAGAGATGATTTAAAAAAGGGTAGATTAATAAACCTACTTTTAAAGAAGAACAACTTTTTAAAAATGTTTTACATTGGTATAGATTTTAGATTATGTTTAAAATGTTTTACATTGGTATAAATTTTAGTTTATTGATACAAACTTGAAGTTAATTTTGTTATACTATATATATATATATTTCTATTCTTGTTTGAGGTATTATGTTTATGCAACTCATTTAAAATTGTAATGGATAATTAAAAATAGATTAATAATTAATCATCTATGATAATCATATTTGTAGCCATGTTAGTTAAGTCTTCTAGGTATACATAGATATATTTCAGATAGATAGGTAATCTTCAAACACTTCATAGACCTAGAGAATATGGCATTTAAATAACTTAGAATTCTGTTGACGTGAGACACAATTGCTCCTGGCTGCACCAATTTGATCCCAAGAGAATGTTGGGCTTCTAAGACATTTCCATTTGGAAGTTTGTCTTCTCGGCACAAAATGGTCTACTGGGCAAAGAACTGCCCTTGCCTTGACGGCTAACAGTACGAATGCAATGCTGTTCTTTCTGGACAAGCGGGACACAAGGAAAGTGACCACTGTGTTCTGCCAATACAGGGTAAGATGGTCTTTCAAAATTCATGCTTTTAAAAATGGTCTGTCAGATACTCTAGGCCTGTAGCCAATTTGAATGCACCAACAATGCTGAGAAATGTTAGGTGACTGTCCAGGCTGCCAGCTGTCTTGGTCTACTTTTATAAGATTCCCGAAAGTTGTTTGCATCCATCTACCATTTCTCAGGTCTTTGATGTGGTTAAAGACTAGATAGTTATAATTTCCTCAGTTATGATAAAAGATAAGTTAGATATAAAACCTTAAACTCAAAAATATAAGATAGATAGGACATCTTTAATATTGTAACTGTAATTCTTGCTCGATAATTGTTTTGTTATATGTAATTTTACCATGTTAAAGTTAAAACCTTCCTTTTTAAAAAAAGAAGAAAAGGGGAAGTGCTGTGGATATCACTCTATATAAATAAAATACTAATGGCCAGTGACCAGGCAGAAAGTATAGGCGGGACAAAGAGAGAGGAGAATTGGTGGAACAGGAAGAAAGAGGGAGGGACACTGCAGCCACTGCCAGGACAAGCAGCATGTAAAGATGCCAGTAAGCCACTAGCCATGTGGCAAGGTATAGATTTATAGAAATGGGTTAATTTAAGATATAAGAACAGTTAGCAAGAAGCCTGCCATGGCCATACAGTTTATAAGTAATATAAGCGTCTGAGTGATTATTTTATACGTGGATTGTGGGACTGCGGGGCTTAGTGGAACCTGGAGAGAAGCTCTCCAGCAACACTGCATAATCATTTTAGTGTGCAATCTACAATAGGTCAGGGACTGGGAGAATGTCCTTTTCTAGGAACTTCAAATCTAGATGCTGTAGAATAGCACACTTTAATCATTCCCAGCCCTCTCCATTTTTCCATAAGGAAATGGATTCCTTAGTAAGCTAGAAAAGGGATAGCTAAGGAATTATACTTAAACTATGTTGTGATCTTTTGCAGAAGACAATTCCCCATGGATGCCTTACAGAGCACCAAATACCAAACTCTCCTCAGAAGTTGACCAAAGATGTTTTCTAGCTCTAAATTTCTAATCTTAAGGAAAAAGACATGCCTTGGTGTCCTAATAATGAAGCAAGAATTGCTCCACTATATTCTTAGTTCTTGTTACCTGTCATACTGGTTTTCTTTAACACAGCAATGAGCTCAGCCAACTGACTCCTGAGATTCAGCCACAGTTGAGATGAGGGAAATTACATCATGAGAATATTTTTTTTAATGTAACAGCTAACTGATGGCACAACTACACTCCCAAATCCCTAGGTTTTAAAACTATAAAAACAAGTCAAAACAAAAAAGCAATGGACATGACTCATAAAGAATCATATCTGAGTCTCCGCTACTCAACCGTGCAACTATGTGACATTCATGGGGGCACTTAATCTGAGTTTTCTTGACTGTCAAATGGAAATAATGCCTTACATAACCTTCCATAGTTACAGTGATAGAAATCCTCTGTTAATTCAGAATGGTGGCTTTGTGTAAATAGGTATTAATACAGGGATTTGGTAGCAAGTAAACCTGGGTACAAAACCTGGTTATAACACTTTTGAGCTCTGTGAGTTTAAGTAAATACTTCATCTCTGCAAGAGAAACTTAACAGCAATACCTACATTAGAGAATCCTATGAAGTGTGAATAAAATGTATGTTTAGTATAATGCCTGGATATGTAATAAAGACTCAATCAAGATTACTCAGTCCATGGATGGGGTTTCTGGCACAACTATTAGGGTGTTTGGCCATCCCATCACCAGAGAAGGTCAGTTCCAGCTGTCTCTCGACCATTGCCAGCAGTCTTTTGTGGGGGTATCTTTGTGGATTTTTGTGGGTCTCTTTAGCACTTTGTTTCTTCCTTTTCTCATGTGGTCTTCATTTACCATGGTCTCCTATTCCTTGTTCTCCCTCTCTGCCTGCAGCAGACATTGCCCAGTGGAATTAACATGTAGCCTATTAGCAAGCTGATTTGAGGTGTGATCTCCCTTTGGCTATCCACTGGTTGATGTTCTGTCAATCCAATAGTGTCTGTTGAAGACTTCAGTCTATGCAAACTAAACATTGGGTAAAGTCCCACTGGATACAGAGATTGTAGCACCTTAGGGCTTTACTTCTGTATGCCAACAAATGTGTATTCTTCCCTTTTCAAAAAATATAAAATAAACTAAACCCAGAGTGCAAGCAATCTAAAGACAGAGGTGTGGCACTTTCTACATGGTTAGACACTGGATGGCTTCTCAGGTTCAAGGTTGTGAAAAAATGTTAGATCTTGAGTAAATTACCCAGTGGGGATCTCAATTCATCTAGATCAAAAGGCAAGGCTATTTGAATGATTTTGAGTGTGTGAGATGACTGAAAACAAATATTCAAATAGGAAACAGGAAAAGAGCAGAATAAGCCAGATGACCAATAGGGTAAGTCTTCAGTTTTACAGACGGTAGAACTGAGGCTGAAAAGTTCTATCAGTGTTGTCACTTCCAGCTGCGCTCACTTCCAGCCCTAAGATTTGAACAGTGTGCTAATACTGCATCTTTCCTGTAAGGACAGTTAGAGAAGCAAATCAGATGACTGGACTCCAGACTGAACAAGCTTTTGTAATTCCCTATATCCCTTTCTCTTGAGTAAGTGAGGAAAGTTTTCCTTTGACGAACTGGCTAAAGAAATGGATTCATCCTTTCCTGGACTAGAAGTACAGCCTGAAAGGAAGAGAGGGGTGTGGTTAAGCCCTCCACGTGCAGAGAGACCATTCTCAAGCCAGAAGGGAAAGAAGCAGCTGGTGCGTGGGACAGTGGGCACACACCCAGCGGTTTTCCGGTTTCTCAGAAAGTAGCTGTTGGAGGAAACTAATACTGCAACCACTTATCCCAAGGACCATTCAAGGGGCTGCCCTTTGTCCCTCCCATTGCAGCATACTAAATCCAGGGCCCCAGCTTGTTGACCTACTGAGGGACCACTACCCCCTCAGCCCAGGAGGATATTTCTGCACAGCAGAAATTGGTGAAGGTGACGGCCTTGTCCTCCCTAAATACATATGCCCCATGATGGGGCCCCAAGGGATGCTGGGGACGCAAAAGTTTGATCCAGTGGTCTGCGAAGAATACGTAGGCAGGGACCTCAGGCAATGGCAGCAGGGTTCTACCCCTCCCTTGGAGCATTTTGTACACTCTTTTCTGATGGCAAACACTATATCGTAGTGGTAGGTTGGGGGTAGGGGATGTCCCATTCTGCTAGCCTACATTCTGGTCCCGTGAGACTCCCTTCTGTGTCCCTGTAACCTCCTCTGGGTCGTGGGCCAAGTCTGAGTCTTCAGCTCTGCAACTGCCCCCCATCGGCTGATTTTTACAGAATGGGGGGTGGGAGTCCGGGAGCACAGGAGGGCAGGGCTAGCCCCTGCCAGATCCACTGATGATAGCGTTTCTGCTCCATGTCGCGGCTTTGAGCCGTCCAGGCTCCGCCCCCTATGAGTGTGTAAGTGTGTGATGCTGCCTTGGCTGCCGCCGCCTGTGCAGCCGCCGCCTGTGCAGCCGCCACTGCCGCTGCCTCCCAGGCTCCTGAGCCGCGCCACTGCCACTGCCTCACTCGCCCCCGCCTCTGCCGTCGCCACCCGCCCGCAGCCTGCTAGGCAGGCGGCTCAGGCAGCCCCAGCTCTAAGCGGCCACAGCCGCAGCCTGGGCGCGCTGGGCACGCAGGAAGGTGAGGAGCGAGTGGACCTGAGCGGGCAGTCAGGCATTTGCCTGCCCGGTGGTGCCATCGCCTTCGCCGTCACCGCCACTGCTCCGGAGCGCAAGACCAGATACCCGGGGCGCTCGCTGATGCTGCTGCCGCTAATGCAGCCCTAGCACTTTTAACCGGGCGGGAGGGCCAGAGAGCCGCGCAGCCGACCACAGAGAGAGCCGCTCAGCTTAGAGCCGCACCGACACGCAGCGAGCAGGGACGGACGGCCGCCAGCCGCCGCCGCCTTCCGGCCACTATGGATCTATTCGACTTTTTCAGGGATTGGGACTTGGAACAGCAATGGTAGGTGTTAAAATTTGCCTTCTCTTTTGATGAGCGGGATCCCCTAGTCTGGTCTGGGCTTTTCGCCTTTGTTAAGAGGAGCCAGAGCTGTTGTCGGGGGCGCCCCGGACACCCTCCCACTTGCTCCGAGACACCTCTAGCTTTGGCTTCAGTGACTCCTTGGTAGGGAGCTAGGATGGGGGAGGTGATGCCGGCAAAAGCATCCCTTTGCACTGCAAGTCTAAAGAGTTGCAGCTGGCCCATAGCAGATTCGTGCCACCCACCCGCACGACCTCAGGGGCTTTTCTCGCCAGTGGCTCACTGAGTAGGATCCAGTCTGAAATGCTTTAACTTTCCAGTTATCCGTGCCTGCAGCCAGTGGCGGGAGAAAAAGCGACAGCCAGGTACCCAGAGGCCACCCTCAGCTGGCTTAGCGGCCACCGCCCACACTGTCGCCACCTCCTTCCCCACTCGGAAAGGCATGGGTCCAAAACCTTCCCTAAAGCCTATCCAACCTAAGTCCCTCTTCTCAGAGCAGCGACTTCAGGAGCCACTGAACTAGGGACCTCCGGCCCAGTTGGCTTTAGCGCTAGGCTTTCACGATGAAAGGTGTTTGAAGTTGGCCCCCAAAGTCTGTAGCTCTCAAGTCAATACACATTTAATTAGCCTCTGAACCCCGGTTGGCCTCCCAGTGGGAGGCAACCTTAGGTTTGTGTAATGGGCACACAGCTAGAATTCCAAGGTTTAACAAAATATCCTAAAGTTGCAGAGGAGAGCTCTTTAAAGATGGTGCAAAGGTGACTGGGGGAGGGGGTTAGAAAGTTGTTCCTCTGTGTGGTGTTCAGGCGCGCATAGGTACTGATCCTCAGATCTATTAACTTTAGAAAAACTTCACCTTTTACTACAAACGTCATCGTCCTTTGTCACATTTTTTTTTTTAATTTACCCCAAGACCAAGTATTTAGATGAGGAGGGAGGCAGGCGTGACTTTGAATGGCACTCTTAGCTCTTGCCCTTTAAATGGAGTGAGAATAATCTGTAGTGCCCACCAACAGTTTGAAATCTTTTGCAATGTTTCAAACTACCAGCTGCTGGCTATGAATGCTGTGCATTTTTTTTTTTTTTTGCAGGGATTTCCATTGTCAGTGCCATGTTTTAGGCAATTTCCTTCTTTAAAAAAGGTCAGATGCTTGGCCAATAACTTCATTATGCCACTCATGACTGCTTCGGTTGCAAACCCGATACCTTACATTTTATTTTATAGCAATTCTAAATAAATATTTGAATATATCAATATTAATCTATAGATATTTTCAAAACTGTGGAATTTTGGCAGCTGTGAGGAACACATCTTACAACTAAAGAATTTATTCTTATTAAAAGTAAAAAAAATCCTGAAATTATTGCTCAATTTAATACTGTATTCCTGTATACAACGTTTACTCTGCTATAGTTATTTATTTTACTGACAACTGATAACCAAAGCATTATTATTTGCATGCAATTTGTCTAATATGTGCTTTAGGTAACAATTTAACAGACATTGTTATAATTTATTTCAGGGGTTAGCTGAAATTTTAAACATATACTAGGCATTAGGTTTCAGAATACACAGACACATATATGTTATTGTTTTAATTCCAGTTGAATATTACACATGCATAGATGAATATTTAAAGGGTATGTGAACCTTTCCTTATTTCTGTTTTTCAGGAACATGTGTCACTGTTTCCCTTTTAGAGATGCTATCTATTCTTAAGGAAAATACAAAACCATTTTCCTCTTGATCTGTAACTATGGCACATCCATTTTAGAGCACGCTGACTGATTTGAGTATTTGGTTGATGTGATGGAAAATACTGATGAAATGGTATAACATATCTGCATAAATAAACCTGCCTTCTCCTTCTGTGTCCACCATCCAGGACAATTTCTCCTTCTTATTGCTTGGTTATGAAGGACAAGTTTTCTTATGAATCTGTGTCTATAAATATTTGTGATGTGGTTGTACTTCTGTATTTTAAGCACCTATATAGAGAAAAGAAACACAAATATGACCATGGTGTATGAACTTAAAGCTTCTTATTATTCTTAAGGATGATTGATATATCCTTCAAAATGCTAGGACATCATGAGAATACCAGTTATATGTTTGTTATATGTTTTCTTCCATTTTGTGAAAATAACTAGAGGCTTAAAATGACAATAAGCACTACCCCAAATATGTAGACAACAGAAAAGAGGAAAAGGAATAAAAGTTAAGGAACTCATTTGCATTCACTTGTGGAACAGCAAACTTGGAACTATTTATATGATACATCTACCTAGATATCTATCAATAAATGCATCAGGAGAGGTATAAAAATAAATAAAAACTCATTTTCCTAAGCTTAATGAAAATGGCTGCACATAAGCAGGTATATGCATTATTTACAAACACTTGGCTATGGTAAATAAAAAATGAGTGCCCATTGATAAACACAAACTTATGTTAGGACAAACGTGCACTCAAAAGATGGATTATAAATGATGCTGCGATGTGCAGGAATGTGCAGTATCTGGGAGTGTTCATATGCCTTACAGAATGTATCACTGGATTTTACAAACTACATTGGTATCTTAATGGGTCATGCTCTAGAGTTCATTAAAGGGCAAAAGCTCAAGTTCTTTAGGATTTCTGGGTGCGTGAGCAATGTTCACCTGAGATGGAATTTAATATGAACCATTCTGTGAAAGGAAAGAAAAGGAAAAGAAAGGAAGGGAAGGGAAGGGAAGGGAAAGAGAAGGGAAGGGAAGGAAAGGAAAGGGAAGGAAAGGAAAGGGAAGGGAAGGAAAGGACAGATGTTTGTGCCTGCCAAATATATTATCTTATCTTTTGAAAAGAAGGAATAGAGAGATGAGGGGAAGAAGAATAGTTCATGCTTTAAATCATTGCATATATTTGACCTTTTTAATGAAGTAAATTAATTCCTAAAGAATCTGGATATTATGTCACTAGATATGGACTTCTTTATCAGCAACAACAAAGTCATTAATATAAATGTAAAAGCTTACAAATTATACAGGTTTTTCTATCCCATAAGCACCTACCACCATAGTATTAAGTGCTGCTTTGTGGAATGCCAAATTTCTTTTTGTGAGACAATTACCTTTTTTTTTTTTTTTTTTTTTCGAGACAGGGTTTCTCTGTGTAGCTTTGCGCCTTTCCTGGAGCTCACTTGGTAGCCCAGGCTGGCCTCGAACTCACAGAGATCCGCCTGCCTCTGCCTCCCGAGTGCTGGGATTAAAGGCGTGCGCCACCAACGCCCGGCCAATTACCTTTTTTTTTTAAAAAGAAAATGTTGGTGGGGGGAATATAAAGAAATGAATTTTAAGAACAGAAAAGTGAAAAGTCCCATAATAGCAAATCCCCAATATTAGAAATCCCAGGGAAATGTGTTGTTAAGTGATTGTGGCAGTGGCCTGATTTTCACTGCAAAGGCCTGCATCAGTTTGTAGATTTCATGTGGTGTCTCACAAGTATCCTAATTAGAGACAAGCTTGCAAATGGGCATTTATACAGGAAGAGACTTAAACTCACTAAACTGTTATATAAATAGAAAGTTCAAAGGTCTATGTGAGGCTGTCAAGGCTGAGAAGGGGCTATGTGCCAGCCAAGCTTCTTCTATTTGGATGAAGGCATCCTCCAGGGCCTGCTCCACTAGCTAACACTTTCCCAAGTTTTCTGGACCTTGTGAAGGCTGGAGGAGGGGACCTGTTTTTCAGACAAAAGTGAACTGTTCCAGCTCCAGCCATGCATGGCCTATACCACAGCAGCCCATCTGCCTCCACCCATTCCCATGTTCCACACAGGTCCTCTGGGGCTTCCTTAGCTATAGTCTACCAGCAGAATGGAACAGGACTGTTTGTGGATAGAAAAGTGTGGGAAATAGGGAGTATAACATTCATCATGCTGGGGCTACTGGTACAGCACTGGGATGGGGAGGTGTCTCATTTTCTTTAAGGCCTGGATGTTCACAGGACTTCTGTTCTCTGTTGTCATCCATTGATGTTTTTCTCTTTATACTCTGTGGTGCATTAAAAAGAAACTCACTATAGTTGGTGTTTTTACCTAATGTGATATGTATTCTCTAGTAAGCTTGAGTATTTACTCATCAAATCATTTTAGATACAGTGTTTTAAGGAAATGTATGAGGAGGAATAGATTGAAAGTGGTAATATTTTCTATTGACAAGATCCCCTCTACAACATCTGGATATCCCTGCAAAGAATTAAAGCTGTCTCAGCAAATCTTAAAAGTTACAACTATTGGACAAAGAAGAAACTTATTTTATATTAAAATCAGTTCAATGATACATTGTTTTGCTTATGGTTCAGTTGAGCATTTAACAACTTTAAAATACACAAATCAAGATAGAAAATGACTGCCTCAAAAGTGAGTCAGTCATTATAGACATTCATGGCCTTCCAAATATTTAAACATTTTATAGGTGAATAAAATTATATTGTATTCAAAAATGTTAATTAATGTTCGATAGAAATGACGTAAATGTGTTGAACAATTATTTTATGGCCATTGTTATTAAATGTGACTATTTCTTGTGTGTCATATTTGCACATATTTAACATAATTTTAAAGTTCTAAAAAATCCAATGAAATGACTATCTGTAGAACAATAAAGAAGCTGCTTCCCTAAGAACTTGTAACTAGGTCATACTTCAAAGGGGTTAATCATCATATACTAGATTAACTTCTCATGTAGACAAAACAGTTCAGTGATTACATTTTTCCCTTATAATTTTGTCTTTTTGTGGTTGCTATGAGATAGAGGAAGAGCAACTTATAAAACAACATATTCACTGACAAGTGCAAAAACTGTGCTGCAGATTAACGAAGTCAGGAATTGAACTTGAAGAAATTATTTTGAGGACATACACAAGTGCAAACATGTGTGTGTGTGTGTGTGTGTGTGTGTGTGTGTGTGTGTGTGTGTGTGTGTGTGTTTCAGCTGAAATAGAACTTAGATTCATCATTACTCTTGCAGTTTGATTATTCATTCATTTTGGGAGGCTCTCCACTCCATACATTCAATACTCAACCTCACCTAATCTTTCCAACAACTTTCTGAAATATGCTGTTTTAAGATGATAGTTATTTTCAGGAATGTCAGCTACTTAGTAATGCAAGTCAGGTTTCACCCTAGATAGAGCAAATCCCAAGGATATTTTTACAGAATATTTCCAACAAGTTCATTGCTATTCCATATGCCATGTCCTTTTTATCATTTTGAGTCAAAAATTGCCAGAGTTGTTCCCATTTTACTGATGAGCAGACTGGATTCTAGAGAGGGTGTACACCTTATCCAAGCCTACACAGTCTGGGGGACATGATCAGAAAGCCATATCTCCCAATTCTAAATCAGATGCCCTTCCACAAAGTCTTATTGACTGTTAATTTATTGTGTGTGTTAGGGATATTTAGCTCTCACAGAAGCAAATGGGTTGAATTGTGTATATTATACTTATATAAGAAAAATATTTGTCTAATCACCATGTACTTGACCAGCCATGAAACTCTGATTTTCTCTTTAAATTAAAGAAAAACTTATGTATTGATACTGTCCCTTGACATGCTTGTCTTTTTTCCTTCTTATTAACACATATTAGTTGTAGAAAATAATGTTTTTATGGCAATTTTATGCATGAACACATTTTTGACCATAACCATTCATCTCATTTCTAGTTACTTTCATGAATATTTTTATGGACATTTATAAGTATTAACACATATATGCATATATCAACACATTTTCTTGAAGTACAGAATACTGAAATTATAGTTGTGATATGCATCTATGTACATCTATGTGTAAGGATTGGTATAATTAACACCATTTTCAAGGGAAGAAAATTGAAGTTCAGAGAGTTTAAGTGACTTGCTGAAGTTTACACAGTAAATGAATAGTCAAATGAAATGGTGCTGATTGTAGTTTTCACTGCCTCACAACTGTTACATTAAGGAATTTATGTTTAAGATGCTCATTGCTTCCTAAGTGATGGTATATCACCTTCCCATTCATCATCTAGCATTGTTCCTTCCCATCAGCGGTACTTGCTGTGGGATGTCCTGTATGTTATAAATATATGTTTCTATGATTGATTGATAAAGCACTGATTGGCTAGTAGCCAGGCAGGAAGTGTAGGGGGGACAAACAGAGAAGAGAGGCTTGGAGGTGAAAGCCTGGGAGAAACACCAGCCTGCCATCCAAAAAAACAACATATAAAGGCAACAAGTAAAGCCATGGAACACATGGTGACATATAGATTAACAAAAATGGGCTCAGTTAAGTGTAAGAGCTAGTCAGTGGTAGGCCTGAGCAAATGGCCAAGCAGTTTAATTAATATAAGTTTCTGAGTGATTATTTTATAAGTGGTTGTGGGGTCTGTGGGGCTAGACAGGACTAGAAAAAACTCCAACTACAGGTACTTAATAACAATCTGTTGATTTACATTAGAACCATACTAGGCTCAAAGACTATCCCATGCAAATGCAATCTTTCAAAAATAGTTGTTTAGTAAGTCCATGAGATAATACTGGCCTCTGCCTGCATGGTAGTGTTTTAACTATTCTTATTCCTGTCAGGTCTTTTAGCAGTCTGATCTCTTTTGCAGATAATAATGAGAAGAGGTAATAGTTACAGAAAAATTTAATAGGAAAGACAGAAATAGATAACATGTTATGGATCCATCCAACTTTTAAATATATAATTCTATGAATTAGAAGATATATTTAGCACTGAAAAAATCATGAAGGAGTACGTTTTAAAGCATGAGGCTATAGGAGACTGTGTTATTGTATCTCAATCCATATGAAGAAAGTTAAAGAAGAATGTGTGACAAAAATTTAAAGAAGAGATGAGTGATTGGTGGGTTGGGATTCCTTCAGCTTTCCTTGAGTATCACACTTTATGACTTGTATTTCATCATGAGAAAGCTGTTTTTCTACTTAACTGTAGCAGATCTAAACCATAAATTATTATGACTGTTAAACAAAGGTCCAGTACTAGCTTTGTCTAATGTTAAACTTTTATGTTGTACTTTAGTGAAATTTTATATGCTTGTTCAACGCATGTCACATTTTGGAGAAGGTGATGCTCTGAACTGTTGAATTTCTTTAAAGTGAATTCTTTCAATAACCTTGGATACTAACATCTACTAACTTGCTGGAATGAGAAAAATTATCCATGAGCTTAAATAAAATGTTGTGATTTAAAGAGAGTTCGAAATAGCACTATAGACTGAATCTGATTTTGATTATGGATTGCTTAGGTTATGGATTTTAATAGAATATACTTGTACATTGTTTCATTGGAAAAGGAATATCAGCTAGATTTATGTAATCTTTCAGTGTGCTCTTCAGTAAGCAAGTAATGGTATATAAGCCATGCATTGGGGAATATGCTAAAGGAATAGGCTTTTCTTTATCCCAAGCTCAAAAATCACTTATTTGTTTATTCTTCAATGTTCCTTTCTGGACCCAAAACTCACTTCTATCCAATGAAGAATGGTTTGTTTTGTTAGATTTCTAAAGAATAATTCTCAGCATCATTTATCCTCCTCTGTGAAAAGCTGATCTCAGGAACAGATACTGTTTCTCTTGGTGACATTTTTCTGTACTCTATTCTTGGAGCCAGAAAATTTCTTTTGGTAGACAGCATATCTCCTTGAAATAGAGTTGAAATGGATTTTTCTTAAATGTAAACAACAACAACAAAAGAGAAACAATGCACTATTTGTCTTATAGCAATGTTGAAGCTATAGTTTAGGCTTTAATAAACATTAGAAGAAGTTTTCTGGTAGTGATATCTCTGTCATCTTTGGATTTCTGGTTTGATCAAATCAGCCACTCAGAAGGAGCATGTTATAAGGTCAGTTTAACCTCCAGATCATGCAACATGTACAGGATGACATAAAAAAAAGTAATCACATGGGCTTTATTTCCCTCTCCAGGATATCAGTCAACTAATTTTTTGAACAAATTAATTTTCCAAAGGTACTGATTGTTTTCATGCCAGGTCGGTACAGCCACAGTAACTAAATTAAATTCAGCATGATGGATGTCTCTGATGAAGTGCCATGGAGAGGTCTCATCAATTAGATATTATTTATTTGCTGGCAAAATGCTTGGCTCTGGAGTATAGACATTAATCAATTCCTGGAACTTACTGTTTCAAGGCTAGGGGGCTCCTTAGAATCCTTTGGTCTTGTATCTACATAATACAGAAAAGAAGACTGAGGCCTAGCACGGTAAAGTGACTTTCCTAGTCACTCTGCTGGTGTCATTCCCAGTAGCAGATTAAAAGAATGTAAATGGATGCCAGGCGCTGGTGGCACATGCCTTTAATCCCAGCACTCAGGAGGCAGAGGCAGGTGGATCTCTGTGAGTACCAAGTGAATTCCAGGAAAGGCTCAAATCTACACAGAGAAACCCTATCTTGAAAAACAAAAACAAACAAACAAACAAACAAACAAAAAAGAATGTAAATGGCTTCCATGGCATTAGAGACCTAACATTGGAATACAGATTTAAATGTGGAGAAATGTTGTGGTACAGGCTTGTAGCTAAAAGAGGAATTTACAAAGACCTACTGTAGGTGAAGCAGTCTTCATTTGGCCCATGAAATGCTTTAAGTACTTTTAACAGTGTCTGGGGAGAAATGGAGTGGCTAGCCAGGATTTGTAGTACATGCCCATAATCCTAAAGCAGAGGGATTGCAATGCTAGCCTCGGCTACAGATTATGACCCTGTTTCAAAAATAACCAAACAATCAAGCAAAAATAGAATAGTAGAAAGCTGCATTATGTAGAAGGCCTAGAACACCAAGAACTCAACATGAAATGACTGATGTTGAACATAGAGTTACTTCCTTTGATTCACATTTATCTCACAACTACCAGAATTCTGTTTTGCTGTGTAGTTGTATACGCTTAACACCAACTAACATTTGTTGAAAGATGTCCATAAAACTTACAAAAACTATTTTGTCTGTCTGAGCTGTGAAAACATAGATGGAATTATTCAAAGAAATACTAAATGAAAATTTGTTTTCCTGAAACCATTAAAAGAAATGTTTGTAAACTGACAACTTGCCAAATAACTGTTTTCAAAATATGTGTATACCATAGTTTTTTATATATACCCAGATATATAGCTTCTCTTTATTTTTATCATTTTCTTAAAAATGATGCAAGTTGTTATTTGGAAGGTGTGTAACAAGATTTCACTTTCTGCATTTCTTTACTGTCCCTAAAATGTAAGCTATCATACCATCTGATCGGTGATTCCATGTGTATTTATGATTAGCTCATTGAACATCAAATAATTCTGTAGTTATTTCATTATTCATATATTGACTCTATATCTATGGAACAACCAGATAGGGACATCTTCCAGGTTCCTCTCTCCTTCCAATTCAAATATTCTTGCCGAATCTTTTCAAGTTCTCCTCTTCTGTGTTATCAGAACTGAATATACTTTTGTCTAGACTGAGGAACACTTTCTCACTTTCTTGATGTCATTGTTAGCCTGTGTTCTTATGCAGGATGAGAACATGCCTCTTTTTTTTCTAGTGCTTGTGCTAGAGTAATAATTTCTCAGTTCAGAGTAGACCATCATGTATTTACTAAATTCAGTCAGTCATTGAGCTAGGTCTTCAAAATAGTAAATCTGGGTAGGTTAGTAATACTACTGCTATTAATAATACTGAGAGGAAAATGAAAATACTAATTTCCTGTGTGACAGGCTATGATTTCTGTTGTCTGACCTCTCTATTTTACACTGTACAAAATTAGGGTACAAAGGATTTAATGTACAATCTAGTGAATCTTTAGCTACCATGCTAACCCACAATGATTCTCTGGGATGGATGTATAATAAAGCAATCTTGGTGATGAGCTTTTGCTGATCATTTTGAAGTTTTTTCATATAAATTAGCTTTGGGTTTAAATTCATAATCAATTATGAGGCATGACTAAACAGGTATTTAGTGCAAAAAGAGACTCATGATTCTGTTCCTCTTTGTTGTTTGCAGTAAATTTTGTGCTTGGGGAGAGTTTACATTGATCTGTAAACTTGAACATAATTCAGATATCAGAACTGAACTCAACAAGGTGAAAGATTACAGTTATGCACTAATTTTCTCCAATACATGAAATCATAACTTATTCATACTAGGTATTTAGTTATACTTTTCTGTGTCTATAAATTGATGATTGTACAATAACTTGCTTCCCACTTTATATGATCAAATTTGTGAAGAGGTAATTCAGAGGTATAAAACTTGATTTTAAAAGAAGAGTACAAAAGTTTACTGTCCACACATAGATATAGGAAGTAGAGAGAGATGTTGTCTTGCCTTCAGTAAGTATTTTTTCCTGAATTGTTATAGATAAAATGTTCTTTATTTACATATCACTTGCAATGACTCTTGATGATAATTCATTGTTGGCAAGCAGAATCTGTGTAGAAATATGCTTAGTCTATCAGATCTATAATTTTATATTTTATATGTAGTATTTTCTTCTGATAATGTATAACTACATCCAGTATCATAGTATTTTATGGGTTAGTGTTCCAAATTTTAGATAAGGCACCTTTGGCTAAGGCTCAGTAGAAGCGTTCTTAATTAACATGCTCAGGGACCTGAATTTCATGGCTAAAACTGAAGAAGAAAACATGAAATTTGGGAGGGAAGGAACAGGAAGGGTTGAAAGAAAAAAAGGAAGAAGCAGGAGTGATGTAGATGAAGCATTCTTGCATGTCATTCTCAAAAATATTAAATTTAAAAATAAGAAAGTTTATACTTTGGAAATGTTACATCATAGTTAAAAGCATTTTAGTGTGTTACCATCACTGAATTAAGGGTCGTGTAGTATAAAGGGAGCCAAATATGCCTTGAACTTCTGCTGAGTAATTTCTCTACACTGAACCAGATGCTGTTTTTATATTTTTCCTGCTTGAGAGGCTAACCTAGGATTTGGGTTTTGCAAACATATATTTTTAGGTGGAACACATCTTCTATTTATGCCTCTGGAGGATTCAGATGACAGTTTCATCTCGAGGATGTGCAGAAAAGTTTCCATGTTTTGATTCTTAAGAACTCTGTAAGATGTTTTCACAGTCAGGGAAAATCACAAGAACAAAAGGTGCATTAGATCATACCATTTGCAAGCAACACCCCACTAAACAAACACCCTAAAAGATAGGTGCTTTTACCCCTGAGAAACTGAAGATCAGAGAGACACACATTGTCTTCCACAAGTTCACACAATTAGTAAACTGTAAAAGCCTGATTAAAGTGCAGGCTTCTTCTTGGAAATGTTGCCTGTGTTCCTATCACCTCCTGCCTTTGCATACGTGTAGTTGATAAATGAGTTTGAAGTAATAAGATGATTTTTAGAATCCCCTAAATCCTTCTCACAGTCCAAAATTGAAGGTGATAACATGTAATTCTAGAAGACAGCCAGAAAGAGGAAAGGTGATGAGGATATTTAAGAAATTTTAGTGGCTCTAAAACACCCATCTGGTTAAATTAACCAGATGTTGGAGGATATACTAAGAAGTTAGTAAGTACTTAATGACATTTTAACGGGAGATAAAACACATGCATAAGTTAAAAGTCCTGCAGAAATGTATAAGAGCCATGGCATGCTCCCTCCCCTCCAAAAGATGTAAAATGTTAACCATCTTCCTTTTGCTACAGTTAGACTCTTTGGCTTTGTTTGTTTGTTTGTTTGGTTTTGTTTTAAAATTCTGTGACAGTTTAAACTTCAATAGTGCAAATATATTCAGACTGCAAGTTATAAAACGTCCCATTAAGAATGATGAAGACCATTTTCATTGGGTTCTGATTATCATCTTTCCCAGGAATCACAATGAAATGCCAATGTACACACTAATGCCATTGAAAAATGTACTCATTACACCCTTCTACCACAAAGGCTTTTGTAAACAGTTGCTATGACTCATATATTTTGAACAAAGAAGAGAAATTTGATGAACTCAAATGGCATGAAAAGTTAAAGTGAATTCTAAATGTAGATTAGTAGCAAATGATGACAGCCAAGCCAGCATTGTCTCAATTGATTAATTTATAGGGATGCTGGTCAATAATTTTAACCAACAGCTATGCATAGTAGACTCCTAATAGGATCTGTCTTTTAAAATTACATAAAGTATGGCATTTGATTTATTTCAGAGTTTCTCAAAGCTCAATCTAAACTTCATACAAATAATGCATTAGTCACTCAGGTTAAATGACACATTGAATAAAGTTGTGATTTTGTCTGCTTCTCATAATCTGATTTTTAAAAAGATTACATCTGTCTTTGTAACTTATTCATATCCCCAGTGCTTATAGGTAGAGTAAGATTTTTATGTCTCCAAAATGCTTTCCCACTAGATGACACCAGTTTACCAAGTCCTTTCCTTTCCTCTAGGTTACTGGGGTATGGAAAAAAGACTCTAATTTTGGGGATAATATTAAGAATTACCATACCTTCAGATCTAAGACACTGATGGTCTTGCCATATGTTTAATTTTGATATTTTGCACATACTATTATAAAACAAATGTACTAAATTAACAGCAAAAAAAAAAAAACAACTCACATAAAGTGAATTATCAGGAACCACAAAAATTTGCTGAGACCCACATGTGCAGTCATGGCCCTGACCCCAAGCTGGGTGGAGTCTTCCTTGTGTTGTAAACATAACAGTGGCGGCTACAGAGGCAGACATCCCTCTGCGCCTTTTCTTGTCACTCTAAATATGATTTTAATATCAGGACTTGGTAATTTTTACACTTTAATCATTTGTTGCTTCCATCTTTTGTTAGATTCATTGCCTTAAGGGAATAAGGAAAAGTAAGTCTGTCCTTTCAAAAAACTTTGAAATCTGTCTAACTTGTGTTCACATACTAAAAATGAAAAGCTATTACATTAATAGTTGGATGGAAATATGTGGGTTTATTTTTTAAGATGATATAAAATACACTACTCTGAAAATTTTCATAGGAGTTCAGAGACACCACATAACTCTTAAAACATAAGGTAAATGATGAAACAAGGAGTAAGTTTCTTTAAATTGAACATAATCATAAAAATTCAAGGAAAAGCAATATATTCTGCAAAATTTATGAGAGGTTCCTTTGGGGGGGGAGTTCACAAAGCTTGACAACCCTCAGTGCATCTGGCCTAGCACATTCCTGTCTGTAATGAGAACCTTATGGGGCACAAGGACTTGGTTTTCTTAGGGAGGGCCTGCTTCCCAAGGGCATCATAAATGATACAAAAGTCAGAAACGTCATGGCTCATGGAATTTCTCAGAAGGACTTCAGGTCATAAGATGGGATAGGGCTTCCTAATGAATCTTCATGGATCTTTGACTAAGTCACACTATTATTACCATTTTTATATTGTTACGATTATAGGAATTGGAGGGGGAATGACAATGATTACAAGACTTCACAGAAATATTCCAAGGTCTTGGGGGTAATTGTGATTCTTATTCTGATCTGAACACATTTGCTTAACAGTGATGACAACCAGACACCACAAAGGTTAAACACTAGGAATGAAAACATGAACACCCAGAGACCAGAAGTGAAGAAAAAGTGCACCAAAGTGAGGGTTATTTATTCTCTTATGTCTCATCTGTCTTCTTTTCTCCACATACTGGAAATATTTGGTATTGAACTTACTTGTGAATTTGAGTCTTCTGTTATAAGATGTGTGGTATTGAGATAGGTGATATATCATAAAATATATCTTTGTAAGTGTATGTTTTTCATATATATTTTAGCACCTGCACATATTCTTGCTATAATTTTATTCTCAACAATAAAAACTTCCAGATATGAGGGTGCATGTTGCTGCTAAGGGTGGGAAGTGGGGAATTTCTTACTTGAATTGATATATGTAAGTTTGATCCTTTAATGTGTTGTTACTGCCTCCTTTGTGAACAAAGTTGTTAGTGGATTTCAAATGGCCTGTGGACAAACCTTACTGTTCTTTCTAAATACACAACCCTCCCTTCTTTATCACCTATTCACCTCTTTCACTATCTTGTAAATTCCTGACATTTATTTTCATAAACAACTTCATTGTGGTGATGTTGTGTCCCCCAATATATTGTGCACCCTAAAATACTTATCTGGGGTCAGAGAACAGAACAACTACTAGATAGACATAGAGGCCAGAAAATGGGGGCACAAACACATTTAATCCTATCAGTTGGGAGGCAGAGATACATCTGGATCTCTATGAGTTCAAGGCCACACTGGAAACAGGCATGGTGACACACACATTTAAACACAGGAAGTAACAGAAGGAAGGAGAAAGGTATATAAGGCATGAGGACCAGGAACTAGAGCCCTTTTTAAGTTTTTAGCTTTCAGCAGCAATTCAGCTGATGTCCATCTGGATGAGGACTCAGGCTTCCGGTCTGAGGAAACAAGATCAACTGAGAAGTTATTAAGGTGAGGTTATCCATGGCTTGTTCTGCTTCTCTGATCTCTCAGCATTCACCCCAATACCTGGCTCCGGGTTTGTTTTTTTAAATAAGACCCTTTAAGATTCATGCTACAACCTCATAGTCACTGTTTCACTTGTGTCCTTAGATATGTCTAAAAGCATTGGGAAAATATAGCCTATGACATCAGTATCATTTTTCTGGTCTATCATGCTCCGTTTAATCATATTTCTTACTTCTGATAGACTTGCAGAGTTTCTTCTACCTTTTGTTGGATGCTTACATCAGATATTTGACAGATATCATCACTGTCTTGGAGTCATTTAACTAATTTTTCTTAAATACTGTTTGTTCATTGTATGAGGAAAATATTTAAAAGGCTGTAGTGATTGGAGCAGCCTATGCTGAATAATTGAAGGGATTGGACAAAATGAAACATTATTTTAGAAGAAAATAAGCAATTTTTACCTTTCATAAGCTGATTAAGAAGAGATGATGAAGAAATTTTTCTGTTTCCTCACTAAGGATAAAGGAGAAATAGTGTATTCAGGAGGCAGAAGCCTTTAATATCCTAGTAATTGCTTCACTGTATTCTGAAGTTCAGGTACAAAACCATGACTCATGTGATTTATGATCCATCTACAAAAAAACAGAGGTAGCTTGAATTCGAATTATTGAATTATTAAACTTGAATTTTTAACTAAATGGAAAGCACTGAATATTCTAGCTATACTGCTATGGAAAATTAAGATACACTCATTTATATTTCTAATGTTTGCAATAAGACTCAATTTTCATAGACAAAGGATCATTAAGCATTTTTAGCTACAGTACTGATATTATGTATTTCTCCTTTATAATTTAACAAAAGAATTAGGACTCTCTACTAGCCAGTTTTTCCATGATGATAATTTCTGTAGACAAATTTCTAAACAGTCTTATTAAATAAGAAATACAGAGCCAAATATAGGGGTGAAAGCCATAGAGATAATAGAAATATTGATAGCCACCAGTGTGGTGGTATTGTGTTCCCCAAAATATTGTGTACCTTAATAAATTTATCTGGGGTCAGAGAACAGACAGCCACTAGATACAAAGGCTAGAAAATGGTGGCACTCACACCTTTAATCCTAGCATTCCAGAGATAGAAATCCCTCTGGATCTCTGTGAGTTCAAGGCCACATTGGAAACAGCCAAGCATGGTGACACGCCTTTAATCCCAGAAAGCCAGCCTTTAATCCCAGGGAGTGGTGGTAGAAAGTAGAAAGATATATAAGGCGTGAGGACCAGAAACTAGAAGCATTTGGCTGGTTAAGATTTTAGCTGGTTAAGCATTCAGGCTTTTGAGCAGCAATTCAGCTGAGAGCCATTGGGATGAGGACTCAGAAGCCTCCAGTCTGAGGAGACAAGACCAGCTGAGGATCTGGCAAGGTGAGATAGCTGTGGCTTGGTCTGTCTCTCTGATCTACCAGCATGGACCCCAATAACTGGCCTCAGGTTTGATTTTATTAAAAAGAACTTTTAAGATTCCTGCTACACACCAGCTAACCTTCCTCAACACGCCACTGTAGCTTCCCCTGAGAGAACCAGCTTCTTCTAGTCTAACCTGTGCCTTTATTGCCTTGCTGTTCTGCCTTCTCACTGGCTCTAAGCCCAGCCACCTCCCTTCCTTGTCACTGCCTGCCTATACCAACCTCCAGGTCTCTATGGTTGGTACTGGGATTAAAGATGTGTGTCACCATGCTTGGCTGTGTCCTTGAACACACAGAGACTCTGCCTGCCATGTGGTCAGATTAAGGGCTTGTGCTACCACCACCTGACTTCTGTTTACGGCTGGCATAAACAGATCTCCAGGCAAACTTTATTTATTAGCATACAAATAAAATATAACCACAATTCAGCACAAATAAAATATCACCACAAATTTCCTATTCAAAAGGTTAAATGTTATAATTACAAAAGTTAAAAATGTATGAAAAGATCAACGATCACTTGTCCTGAAACTATGTGAACTAATTTCAGTTGGTTGTGGGCATAGCAATAAATGCAGCTGTGGCTCAATTCTGATGCAGTGTAGATGGCAAAGAAGATAGAAGCCCCTACTGGATTTGTCATTAGTGGTTCTGGAGCCTTGTTCCAGTATCAGTGCAGTATTGCAGAGCTTTCAAACTGTAAAGGTCAATAAAGAGGTTTAGAGGTAGGCCAGATCTGTTTTCAGCCTCCCTATCAGCAGTTGGGCATACAGCTTCTAATTCTCAAGGCAGCTGATTTCTTTCCATTTGGGCAGTTCTGAAAGAAATTGAGTTTGGTTTTGGAAAAAAGTCTTACATCTTCATCAGCTTTGCTCTAGAGGTACTGCAGAACAATCTAATCTCTTTTGTTCAAGTTGCCTCCCCAGGATCTGTGGGCAGGTGCCCCTCCTGCTTTCACGTGTGTTCTCATTGATAAGGAAAAAAAATGTCCTAAGCCTGGAAAGACTTGAGACCCCTCTGGATGTGTGCAGATGGAAGGTGGTTTCACTTTTCTTTTTCCTTAAAGGCTATTAGGCAGACCACTGTGTGTTCAGAAAAACTTGGGATGAAAAGCATGTCTCTACTACTTTCTCTGAGGGCAGCCTCCCTCCAGATTGTGTACCCTCTAGTTGTCATGGGAGAAACCAGAAGAGTAATGTCAAGCCCTGATGCCTCCCAGGAAACTGTATATGTATGTCAGCATAGCTGTAATCTTGGGAGACAATAGTGGCTCCCGAAATTGAGGTGTTGCTACATATCAGATACTAATCTGTACAATTTGCACATGCAAATCCTGCTAAAATTTTCAGTGAAATAGTATACATGGTTACTATTGCTACTTTTATGTCAATGCCCAGAAAGAATGACCCATTTACTCAAATTTACAGAAGTAGATAATAGACAAGATAGTATTTGAGCCTTGACTCTATAACACTGTACTGAGATGTGGCTTCGCAGAGATACATTTTGACATGTTACTCCTCGTTAGCTATATCTTAAAATGCTATTACTTGGAAGTTATAAAAGCTGTGCTTCCTTAGTGATGATTATCCTTCATCCTGTAAGATGAAGATTGGGTTTCAAGTCCCACCACTCAGACACTACAGCCTCAAGTAGTGACATTCTCTTTATAGTCTGTATGGTACATGATAGTCTGGACTGGGATGAGTGAAATACCAAGTTTAATACCTACCAAGTCTGGGAATGAGCATTGCCTCATTTATCCACCACCTATATCATGGGCCAGACACAAGATATATCACAGTAACTTTTATGTGATTGCTCCCGTTTGTTAAATAATTTAAAAAGCATGAAAGTTTGGCAGATGTCCCATATTTCTTTAAACTATTCAAGGTCATGCATAAGGATCCTTCTGGTTGCAAAGCTTATGACACTTTAAAATGACAAAAACACATATCTTGTGGGGCTGGAGAGATGCCTCAGAGGTTGCTAATGCATTCTTCTCTCATAGAGAACCAAAATTTGGTTTCTATCACCCACATTGGGAGATTCACAATAACTCCAGCTCCAACGGATCCAATGCCCTCTTCTGGCTTCCACAGACATTTGCACACATATTCACACACAAAGAGAGACACTCATGTGCACATAAATTAAAAGAATTCAATCATAAAGACAGAGATATTTCAGTCTACACAGCTCCCTTAAACACTACTACCCTGGTAAACTCATAATTCAAATTTATGTGACTGATCAGCATAAAAGAAAAAGAATCATTGGGAACCACAGAAAACCATTTCCAAAAATTCTATTCCAAAAGGGCTGGAGTAATCAATCATATGTGGAAATTTGTGGAATGGGGCATCTGGCTTTCTTTTGTGGTTGCCAGAAATCAAGGCTGATCCAATGTTGCCTTGAATGGTTTTGTCAGTGTCTAGTGCTCACTTTTTTTTAACTTGCTGTATGAGAGGGATCTGAAGTAAAAATCTAGCCCCCATGACATTGCTGATTACTGCAGTCTTTCAGTCATTTGCTTGGTTATCAAAGCATTATTAGAAACCCATGAATTCAACCTTACAATATTGAAATTTTTTTTGCCAAAGGGGCTGATTTCTTCCAGAGATCTACTTTGTTGATAAGTGTAGATGACAGATGAGGGCCTTTGTGATGAGATTTTTATTGTATTTAATTGGACTGCAGCTTGTTATATTTGTAATGTATCCTTCACATGGTAGTTGTCTTCTTTGAGAGAAATAGTACATGACCATGTGTCATTTATTAAATCAATATTCCCTTTGCACTGCCATAAACAATGACCCTATCTGTGCTTGATCACTAATGGAGAAAGGAAGGTCTGACTCTAGGTGTTGGTCACTTTCCTTTTGAGTGGAGGTTACATAGTGTTTAAGGTAGAGGAGCACGTATGTCTTTTGTTTAAGAAAAGATTGGATGACCCTATCAGGAATGCTGTTAAGAGGATTCCAGCATTATGTCAAGATTGAACTAGATCACTTTTAAAGTTATTTAAGTCACTGAATTTTTATAATGCTTTTTAACATCTCATTAGAGAAAAGCTGCAGTATCAGCCATTTTTAGTTGTGACTTTCAAGTTTGAATTTATCAGAAAATAGTGCACAAATAATATTAAATTCACTTGAAATATTAGAAGTAAATGACTTGCAATATTTTGATCAATGGGAGAGTTTAAGGTGGAAAACAAGAAAAATATTATTGCAGTATAAAATACAGCAAACAATGAAATTAGTATTAGTATAACAATTCCAAATTAGTTTATCCATAAAAAGTTAAAATATTAGAGCTGTGGACCTATTTATAGCTGCCTTCTACATTTTGTTTCATTTGTGAGCTTAGAAAATGGACCCTATCAATTACTATCACCTCCTAGTGACATTTTAATGATATCTTATGTAAATTATGGTAGTGTAGCTTGTCACTGCTCTCCTCCTAACTTGTCACTTCCCTAACATTGTGCAGGGAACCATCCTCCATCTAAGTACTGGCATGCTTCTTAGAAGACAAATATTCTTCAGTTATGAATTCAGATATAGTCTCATAATGGAGAATATATGTTTCTCTCCCTTGTATCTACCCATTTTCTGCATGTTTGTAGTATAAAACTTGAATATTTTAGTCTTCTTTGTTATACCACATTGAAAGACAGACTTTCTGTGTATTCAGAAAAATACCAAAGTATCTTACTTTTCTTTGTTAAAACACTTTGGGATAAATATTTTAGTCCTTGAAAACATTCTTGGTGAAATCATTTGCAATGAATTCTGATTCAGTTTTATTTATAATAAATATGTCCCACTCATGTAAACATGAGAGTTATACAAAGCAGGGGAAATTATATGTAAAATGAAATGAGACAAAATGAGAGAGCTTAAAAATTCAGAGAATTATTTCAACTCTTCTTTGTACCTGTGCACTAAGACACATATATACATGTAGTATCAATTAAAGACAGTAAAACTGTCCGTTTGGAGACCTGCTAAAGTAAGGTATTAGTAATGATTTTGCAAATGTATGCTTGCATCAATATGTTGTTATGTACATATTTGCCTGTTCACATGTATGCATGTGCATATACACATGTAACCATGTATTTGTTCATCTGCTGCTTTTAAGTTCTAGGCTTTGGTGTAGTGACCTTTTAAATTTTATGGATCTAATACCTAGTCTCACCTCTATTCTTTCCCATATATACAAATATGCTTTCTTTTTCTTATTTTTCTTTTTCTTTTTTTTTTTTTTTTGAGACAGAGTTTCTCTGTGTAGCTTTGCGCCTCTCCTGGAACACCCTCTGTAGTCTAGGCTGGCCTTGAACTTAGAGATCCGCCTGGCTCTGCCTTCCAAGTGCTGGGATTAAAGGCATGCACCACCACTGCCTGGCCAAATATTCTTTTTTACTATTAACCATTTTTGTCTTGTTGGGAACTGTCTTGTTGAAAAATATTATGTTATTATTATATTTTAAACATTACTGTATACAATAAAACAATCAATGCCAGCTGCTCTAAGCACTTATGCACTTACAGGGAAAAATCATATAATATCATCTCACATTTTAGATGCATTAAAGAATGGACCTTTAATTATCTAACATTTCTAAAACCTATAAATGTCTCACTGTCCACAATAGACACACCCAACTATGCTGTGGGCCTACTACTCTTTAGACTTTTCAAACGCTTTTGAGTTTAGCAAATGCATGTTGCCTGAAGCCCTTTTTTCCCCTCTTTAATTTGGAGACCCCTTAGCATGTGAAGCGAAATGTAATCCATATGTTTTTGATTCATTTACATTGAAATCATCAAAATGTTGTTTTGTAGAGCCATTTGATGTTATGGAAGCTAGTATAGAATTTTTTTTTCTTAAATAAGCTTTTACAAACTTTCCTTACTACCCCCACTCTACTTCCCATCAGAAAGTCTGATTTCATGGAGGCTAAACAACCCAAAATACCCAATAGGACTGAGTTTTTAATTGTTTAAGCAGTGCATGTCAGAGGGTCCTAGATGGTGGGCAGAAGCCTCCCACATTTCTGTGTGCTGGCCTAACTATGCTCAGTAGTTTATATTCTCTTGGTTCTGCTTACTACTGCTCCAGCTGTCTCTACTTAGGATGCAATCAAATATATTTTCAAATAAATTTAACAGAACAGGGAATTTCACCCTGTTGACCAAAGTTTCAGTGAACTCTGCATCAAAGACAGGTAATTCTCATTATTTGTTACCTGTAAGGGGAAAAAAAGTCTTAAATAGTGAATAACACTCTTTAGCGTGTCTTCTATTTTAGTCATTAAAAAAATAAATTTCTGTTAAAATGTTAATCACTTCACCTACAGTTACTTATTTTCTTCTTTAATATGGAATCTGATATACAGTAATCAAGAGCACTTTTGAACAAGTTCTTTTATTTTGGCTGGTGGCTCTGGCCTGTTTCCTTAAATAATTTGTTTATGGTTGCAATTACAAAGCCCTTTGACAACCCAATTCTATAATGACTCAGACAGTGGCCCTGAGAAGAGGTCTTTGTGTGGAAGTCAAACAGACTAGCAAAGCATGCTGTGGGATGGTCTGTATGTCAAATTGCTCTGATTGGTCAATAAATAAAACACTGATTGGCCAGTGGCCAGGCAGAAAGTATAGGCAGGAGTAACAGAGAGGAAAATTGAGAGAACAGGAAGGCAGAGGGAGTCACTGCCAGCCACTGCCATAACAAGCAGCATGTGAAGATGCCAGTAAGCCACAAGCCATGTGACAAAATATAGATTTATGGAAATGACTGGATTTAAAAGTCATGGTGCCTGGAAAATGGGCCTGGTATTCTGTAGTGACACTGCTATCCTACCCATTCACATTAGTGATCTCCAGAGTTCATGTCATTGCCAGGTTAGGATAACAAATTGAGAAAGGGCTCCCAATGAATCCTCTGCCAGAGTGTACATTTGTCATCACATTGCTGAAAAGCCAAAGCCTTTGCCTCTTCTCTGATGTCTGCCCAAGGGTGTGCAGCTGCCTGCACTGTACCCTGTGTATTCCAGTTTGCCTTTGGGTTCTTAAAAGCTCCCTGTTATTGTTTTCAAAGTGCCCTGAAAAAAAAACTTCTGATGCAAAATAGTCAAATCACGGCTGTTGTATGCTGGCCACCTGTCCCAATGACAAGAGGAAACACTGGTTGCCCCTACTTGACTTGAAATCTTCACTTCTCCAAGGATTGCAGGTGCATGACTGCTATATTTAACTGTGTGGGCTGTCACAGAAGCACTTGAGAGGTTTGGTGAATGCATTTGTGTGAGGCAGAATGATCAGTTTTTGCTTCCTGTCCATCTGATAATAAAGACAATTCCACAAATTTGAATTCTCTTTTCCCCTTTTATTAAGAGGACTCAGTGTGTTTTCTTGCTCATATGAGCAAGCATAGATTATTTCTACAAAGCAGCAATGGGAAAAGGCTTTGGAGCATTGGTTCTCAACCTTCCCAATGCTGTGACCCTCATGCTGTGCTGACCCCAACTGTAAAATTATTTTCATTGCTACTTCATACTGTTATGAATTGTAATATAAATATGATATGCAACCCCAAAGGGATCACAACCCACAGGTTGAGAATCATTGCTTTGGAGGCTAACTTGTGTTCTTTCCTGCTTGGGGAACATGTTACAGAAATCATTTCAGTTTCTTCTTCAATACTTTGCTATTTACATTCAGTGGCAGTTACACTATAAATGCACCTCAGATATTTTCAAATTACTATAGTTTCTGACAGTTTCTTGCACATTTGTACAATAATTACTTACAATTGATTACTGATGTGACTTTGGACTGAGCCACAAAAATACCATCATGAACAGTCAGTGTGTTAAAAAGGAAACTTCATTTATAAAATAATCTATTTAATATTATCACATATATACTTTTTTACTAATTGCTGCTTAGTTCTGATGGTATGTGTTCATTTGTAAACCACTAACATCTTAACATAACAATTGACTTCTATGATTTAACTCTATGATACAGGAGCATACCCTAAAGAAAGGAAAAACAGGCACAGATAACATGCAACTCTTCTGAAGTAGTTGGAGTTCAATAGCAGGGACAAAAGCAACATTTTGTGGAAGATAATAATGATGTATATTAATCTACATCTCCATTAATATTAAAGTATAACAATGTTAATATCCACTTTCATCATGGATAGCAAGGTGAGAAAAATTAATGAGGCTTATAGACCTAGATTCTCTGTAATACATACATACACATATACATATATGTGTATATATACATGTCTCTCTATATATGTATATTCATTTTAAAAGAAATGCAACTCAATTGCATGGTGTTCTTTGGATATGTAACAGTGACATTATAAATCATCTACATCCACATACACCCCATTCATTAAACCAATTTATCAAGCATATTGTTGAAGAATCTTGGAAGTGTGTGGGATACAGGATTAATTAGTTCAGAAGCATGTAAACTCTAAAAAGTTTGTCAGTCAATTTTCATTATACATATGCTCTTCCATGTATGAGTTGTGACAGCTTAAGGACAGATGGCTGTGTAATTTACAACTCTGACTTCAATTATATACTGTGTAGTTCAAGTGAAAATAGCTCTCTTACAGCACAGATAAAGATGTTATGAACCATTTATATGAAGTGTTTGAAATCAGGATCAAAGATGAAGTGTACTTTGTTTGATTTCATGCAAAAAAATTGGAATATCTATTCCTAAAATAATTTCCAAATATTAATCTTTCTTCTTTGGCAGATTTTAAATTGATCAAATTGCAAAGTGAATTATAACTGTTCTTTTTCTTTTGTGTTGTTCATAGCAGATGTTTCAGCCTTGTCACCTCTCCAGAAAGTCCTTCAGTCCAGCCTCTTCAGATGAGAAATTAATGACATATTTCTTGGGGTAATCATTTGGGTTGAGATAAGGAGGTGGACAAGGAAAAAAAGTCTGAGTACTGACCTGGAAAGGTGGAAAGTGCCCCCTCTCTCTGAGAGTTTTAAGGAGCTCTTTGTAATGAAACAGTATGATTCTCATTCAAAGCACAGGGTACCACAGAAGAAACACTGCTCCTTGCCATTTAAGCTTACTATTAGCTACCTCAGTACTGTGTACACTTCTCTTGAAATTCATGTGAGAGTACATAAGTCTAGGTGCATATGGTGGTAATTATGGTCATCTGACAATGATCTGTATACCCACTGCTACTCCATGGAATATAAATGGGTAGCTGTTTAATGTGACGATGGAACATTAAAAATAGAGACAAAGAGGTAGTGTTTTGTTTTATTATTTTCTAGGTGATGTGTTTTTTAACTTTACACTTAAATTTTCCCATTCTAGATAATGTTTCAGATGGATTTTTATGATTTTATATTTTCCAAAAATATTGTTTGGGGAAGGGAAGAGTTACATTTACTTCTCATTTCTTCTCTGTCCTTTAGATAAACATGTCCCCAGAAACTAAATATTAAAGTCTGTTTTTCCAAATGTGCCATAAGGAATCCCCAAGGGAAATTATTTTTAAAGTGTCAGTCTCACTCATTAATTTGGCTGTGGAATTGAGATATTTTCCTAGCACCACCCCTTCCCCATTATAAAACACTTTCATGAATAAAGATGCATAAAAGAGGGCCTCTAGATACTTGTTTTCATTAGCATCTCATCATGAAATATGAAAATATGTTCCAGAATATTCCTATTTCTAGAAAAAATGCAGAGACAAAGTCTGACAAGCTTAGAACTAAAAGGCCAGGTATAAAGAGTGTTTTCCCATTATCAAGGTTTCATACATAGTCCCAAAAACATTATATATCTGGCCTACATGCATCTTACCTTCCAAAGAGCAGGCAAGAGGCAGCATGCATGTCCTGGAAAACTGAGGTTTCCTTTCTCTTTACTGGGTATTATACTGCCACATTACCAATTGGAGTCATCATTGATAAAGTAGTGGCTCTATTTGGTTTGCAAAAGCTATGCAATCTTCTCTTTAAGTGGTCTTTGAAAGTGGCAGGTTGTGATAAATTAGGTCAGTTAAACTTCCTAGTATTTTTGGAAGGTAAAGTGACTGTTAAAAATTCTTTGACTGCATTTGTAATTATAGCTCATAATGGAAAACAAGATGTTGGGATTCTATTTGGAAAATTAATTCTGGTGGTATTTTCTTTCTACATTGACTCTGGTAACTGTATGAAAGCAAGGAAGTACAAATATTCATCTGTGAGTGTGTGTGTGTCAGAAAGAGAAGAGAGAGAGAGAGAGAGAGAGAGAGAGAGAGAGAGAGAGAGAGAGAGAGAGAGATCTTGTAGACAGTTTCTTTCTTTTCTATTACCAAGCATAAGACACTGAAAGAGCATTGACATAACATTTAAAATCTGAACTCTAGCCAATGTCAATATTGTACAGCTAATATTGACTTTAATCAAAAAGGTCTGACTGATATTAAAGCTTATAAGAACAAACAAAATTGTAACACTTATCACTAAATTACCACTATACAAGTATGAAGTAATGACCTCAGCTTACTGAATGAGCTGACTCTCAAAAGACAATGGCACTGTTAGTAAGATTTTGCAACGTATGATTTATAAATAGTTTGTATTTAAATAATTAGGACAGGAAACTTCATAAATATGTATTATGATTTTAGCTTTAGTATTCATCCTTATTTGCATATAGATAAAGCTATAAAAGGTAGATATTTAATACAGTAAGATAGTACTTAAAGAAATTTTATAGCACTATTAAAATGGATCACAACAAGCCATTATTGTAAAAATTTAAAACACTAGAAAAAGCATTTGAACTGTGAAATCTGTAATATAGGGGGAAGTTTCTGATTAATTTATCTATTTTGAAGATGAATTAAGGAAACAGCACACACAGAGACACATTTACATATGAATATATATTGTACAAAATCTAGTGTTAGTTTGCTAAAATGATATGCAACACATCTGGGAATCCTGAGAGCTATGTGCAAAGAATACCAGACTTCACTGCAGACTTCTATTGCTTTGCACTGTCAAAGCACACTAAACAAAGCTTGAAACTTTGGTGGCCCCAGTGTAAGCATCAGCTACTTGCCAGCACAATCATAGTAACAGTTTTGACTCAATAAAATGAGATATCAGTGAGCAACAAGGCATTGGCAGAAGTCAAACAAGAAATATGAAAAAAGTTAACATTTGATTTAAAAACCCACAAACGTTCCATTTAAACTTATTTCTCTAAAGAGCATATTCTCTTAAAGAGTGACAACACATTGTTACTATTTTTCATTTTAAAATTTGAGATAGTTGTATGTTTATTCAAGAAAGTGCAAATTTTGAAAAAATAATACACAAAGAGTTTGCGGTTTTACAAAGACGGAACTATAATGTGATATCTAATACCACAACCCTCATTTATTTTTGTTGACACTATTGCTCCAGGCTTGAACATTAGGAAACACTTCAACCTGTGTGTCATGTCCTTTTGATCTTTGAGTACTTTGTTCCTTTCTTGATCAAGATACTCTGAGTTCATCTTAAACTTTCTTTGCTTCAAGCCTAGAATCATTATTCTTTTGAATCCCTGATTGTTTTTATAAGAAAGTTGTAGTTAAATAACATGATGTGCAGAAATATGCATATTTAAAGGTCCAAGTATCACTTCTTGAACACCATTTCAGCAGGAAGAGTCAGAAAATGCAAACACAAATATGCATACATGTATACACATCTATGTTTTAAACTGTAGCTATAATCTATATATGTATTAAAATATTATGATAGCAAATTCCAAGTCTTCCCTTTTTTTCTCATTGGTTGTTCTCCATAAGACTAACAAAGCTATATCTTGTTATCTACAATACACTTTGCTTATTTGCTCCATCCAAATATGATATGCTATTGTAAAAAAATTGTTTCAGGCAAGGCTCATCAAGTGGAAAGAAGTTTGAAATATATCCAAACACTTACATAGCTTGGAATTACATTAATGTCACTAAGATATTCCTAGTAAGAAAAATCTAAAGTGCCTTTAGAGTAGATATATTAGAAAGACACAGATGTAACGTAGCGATCAAAGTCACCATTACCAGTAATGAAAGCTGTAGATGTAACCAACCATCTTATTAAATAAGAAACACAGAACCAATGTAAAGAACAAAGCCAAGAGGTCAGAGCTCAGAGCTAAAACCTTACCCTTCCTCCTGCGGTGCTCCTACCTCTCCGAAAGAGACCTACTTCCTGTGTGTTTGTCTTTATGTAGTCTTTCTGTTCTGCCTTCTCATTGGTTGTAAACCCAAACACATGACTCTCTCGTCACTGCCTGTATGTACAGCCTCCCAGGTCTTCTATGGTATTGAGATTAAAGGTGTGTGTCTCCAATGCTGGCTGTATCCTTGAACACACAGAGATCTACCTAGCTCTGCTCTGGCTTGCTATTAGCTCTGACCCCCAAGCAACTTTATTAACATACAAATAAATCACATTTTAGTACAAATAAAATACCACCATAGAAAGCCAGTGGCCTCATATGTGTCTTATAATGTATACTAAAGAGACAGAAGATCACCATGTAGTTCCTGCAAAAATACACAATATAACCAGAAAGAAAGAGCAGACAACAAACCCAAATTGAAAGATATTGTGTAAAATAAGTTTTCTGTCTTTAAAAAATGCCAATATTATGACAAAGGAAGAGCTGAAGGACTGACTGCACCTAATTAAAGGGGACTAAAGAGACATCAGAACTAATGGAAGACACAATTCTAAACAATTCAGATTCCTGGATCTTAGACCTTTTCTCCCTGTCCTTTGTTATTCTTGTTGCTACAAGGATGTTGAGACAGCTGGTGAATTTTGAATAAAGTAAGTTGACTAGATAATAGTAGAAATCGCCATTATGTTCTTTATTGTGGTTATATAGAGGAATGCACAATTATTTTCAGACAAGGAATATTGGAAGCTGAAGAAACAGGGTGGTATCATGTCTACAACTTGACAATGTATGAAGGAGCTGTGCTTCTTTCTGTACAAAGTTTTGAAAATTTTCTAGAAGCCTGACTTCTTTTTAAACAAAGATGTTTAATAAAAGAAATAAGACTTTGGTTTTTTCTGCCCCTTATCATCCTTCTCATTATATTTATTCACTTATTTCTGTCATAGGTCCCTCTTAAGCCACCAGAGGCCATCATGTCTACCCTAATCCAGTACTGATATAGATTTGTCTACATCCATGCCTCATTTTTTTCTGGTGATTTCATTTTTTTCTTGACTGCAGAAAAATAACAAAGGAGGAATTGTTTATGCCCCTTTCTTCACTCTCCACCAGCTATTCTGTAATCATTTATTTCTATCTAGCTGGTCAGAGAAAGCAATGATGCTGCCTACCATAGGTAGTGTCCCGTAAGTGCAGATTTCAGTTTCTCCAACAGATTTAAAGTAGTCCAAGACAAATGAACATATGTGTTAGGTAGGATATCAAAAAGTATAGGAATTCTCATTGCTTCTTAAATTTACCTCTAGGAAAGAAATAATAAGGGGGCAAATGGAGGGTTGAGATATAAAATTTCATAGATACAGTATTTGCCCTTAAATATATACTTAGCTTTTGAAACTAGTGAAGCCAATCATATGTTTGGATTCTTTTCAGTTGATTATTTTCCCTTCTAAGCACTATAATAGTGTAATATAATACAGTTTTCTTCATGTATGTATCTGAGCATATCATACAATATACAATATTGTATACAATATTGTGTACAATAGCTTTCAAGTAATTGAAATAAAATCATAACCAATGTTGATATAATAATGTAAAGGATTTTCTTTAAGTATTAACTCCATTTGCCTTCTAGTCTCTTAAGTTTTGAATAATAACTTTAAATGACACAAGTATAAATTTGGTCCCAGTTTCCATATCTGAAATGTCACCAAATATCAGTGTTTATACAGCCATTAGAAAGCAGTGAGCCTGTTATATGTTTCAAGAGAATGAGAAGAAATGTGGAACAGTGTGGTATCTGGAATATTTTCTGTATGTTACCCCAGGGCTAACTTTGCAGGGGTGTAAAAATAATACCTTACTATCCCACTGAAACTCTTTAATTAATAATGACAAAGACAGTCTGTTGTCATTGCACATGCATTGAAAGTTTCTTTAGGTAGATTTATTGTGTCTATGAAATGGAGCTTTTATATGCAAACATATATATCCTTAACAACTGGCTACTCAGTAAATGAGTAGATTGTGCCTGTGTTGATTTTCCTGTTCTCAACCTAATCATTTGTTTACTTAACTGGTGATTGTCAATTTATCAAAACTGAGCTCCAGAACATGATAAATTGAGTGAGTGCTTATTCTCATCTCCAGTACAAAATGATTGTTAACATTAAGCTTTCAATGAACACAGATAATCCAATGATATTGGAGGTATGAAAATGCCATAGGTAGCACTGTCCCTACCACATGGAAACTAGCTTTGAAGTTTCTAGTACCATCACACCCAGGCTTCCAGACTAAAGTATGAGGTACTTTTAAGAACCCACCTCAGTTTACTACATATTTCTATGAGGCTGTAAAGATTATTAAAAGAAAACTGGAACATTTTTCTTTAGCTGTGTTTTGAGGCATGAAATAATATAGATACTTTCTTAGAGCTGCTGAAAAGATGAGGAAACAGCAAATGAATAGTCAGCTGTCTCTGGATCCAGCCTCTCATGCCACCTTCATCATTACATGTATCCCTTTCTTATACCCTAAAAGAAAAAGTATTTATGTTGTCTAGACATATTACTATGTGAAAGGGCTTCAAAGAGTATCTGGTATGGGGTACTAACCATACCTATGACTTTCCAAGGCAGCTATGAACACTGGATGATTTTTTTTTATCAGCTGAGTACCCTAAAGTAATATTTGACTCACATTGAAAAACCAGTAAATATCAGCTACTATACTAAGTCTTGTGATTATCAGGTCATGAGTGGTCAAGTTTTCCACTTTTCATTTGAAGACTAGATTTTCAATATCTACTAACTATTACTATTATAGTATGGTGCTGTGCCTGAGACATACTGGAGTTAATAAATATGAGTGACATTAGAACACAAGCTTACATCATAAAAATATCCAGCAACCCTTCATGTGTTTTACCTTTTAATATTTTCTAAGTTACAATGAGTTTGATTAATGTTACCTTGGAGTGACTTTTTAAAGTTACTCATAACTCCAGAATAGCAGTTCATCTTCCATGCTTTTCCCTTTCTATATGAATGAATTCTAAACATTAAAATCCAATGCAAAGCTTCTAAGTCACCTCTTCCTCTTTGTAGGCTGCTTACAAAGTCTTGTACATTATGAAAGTTTCCACATATGAATGTAATAACTGAAGGGATGAGAAATGATCAATTCTTAAAACATTAAAAAAAAAGATAATACTAAAGGTTAGTGCCTAGTCTTATTGCATCTTGTTATGCTGTATTCGGTTGATATCCCTGGGAGGCCTGCTGTTTTCTGAGGAAAACAGTGGAGCAGTAGATCTGGAGGAGAGGGGAGTTGGGAGGAGGCTGGGAGGCGTTGAGGAAGGGGAGACTGTGATCTGGATATATTGTATCAGAGAAGAAAAAAAATTAAAAATCTCATATAGATAAGCTGCAGTTCTCTATGTCACCACCAGGTGCTGATAACTAGCACATGATATGTTTCAGTTTCAAATGTGGAAGACTGGAAGCTTGGAATTCAGAAGGGAAACCAGTGTCATGCATAGTAAAATAGGTATATTAGACTTTGTGTGAGATAAATTGGCTTCCAACAAGCAAAGGCTATAGAAAGCAAGGGCTATAGATATGCAAGCCTGACTTTACAGGAGTACTGAAACCTACCTACTAGTGCTCACTCAAAGTTTTTATATTTAGCAGATGCTTGATGCCTCTGCAAGGCACACAGCTCATCACTTCTATCAAGAAGAATAAGGAAAAGAGAAACTAACAGTAAATTTGTGTTACCTTTTTTTTTTTTTTTTTTTTTTTTTTTTTTTTTGGACACAGGGTTTCACTATGAATTCCTGGCTGTCCTGGAACTCACTCTGTAGACCATGCTGGCCTCAAATCCACATAGATCTGCCTGCGCCTGCCTCCCGAGTGCTGGGATAAAAAGTGTGCACCACCACCACCTAGCTTTAGCATTTTCTTTTTTTGTACACACCAGAACAATTGTGTAGCTTATTAAGAAAAAATACAGCCTCTGTATTAAAGGGGATTTTTGTTATTAAAGGTATATTAATATACTAACACAAAGAAATATATGGCAGAAGTATGGACATGATATTAAATGCACCTTGAGAGAAGTAGAGGCAAACACAGGTGCTAAGATACTCTCCTTCTATACTCTGAGATAGTCTTGTGAAAACACTTTTCTGGGAGGATTAAATATTCAACTTAACAAAAGAAGGAAATTAAATTTAGTATTGATCCAAATGAAATGAAATCTCCTGTGTTGAACTCCTAATACTCAGGTAAAATTCAAAGTGAAGAGTGGGTTGGAAATACATGCTTCATTTGCTATTGCTACAGGGAAGATGCAGTAGGATAGTGTTTAGAGTTCTAAAACATGAGGTCTCATCTTCAGAGAAGCTACATTGAGTGCTGCTGGGGCAGTAAGAATGTAAGCATGTAGTCATTTATGCATGACTGCCTGCTTTACTTAATCTACACAGGAGACAAAGGCCTCAGGCTCTTCATGTGTGTAATGGAATTGTGACACCCTTAGGGATAGTGTATATAAAAGCACTTGTAGACTATTAAGTGACATAAAATTATGGGTGGATTGTTAAGACGTGAGTGCTTTTCCATTTTCTTAATGATTGGAAATATTATGGCTATACATCTATCTCAAAGTAAATTAGGAATATCTGTCTTTATATTATCAGAGAGTTAGATGATTTTAAATTTGTACAACTTAACTGTATTTATTCACAACCATTTTTGCTTATTTATGTTACAATAGTTGTATACACATGTGAAAAGAATAAGCATTTACAAGATATGAATTATCCTTTAAAAAGGCATAGAATGTTGGAATAGCATCTGTCCATTGTATTTATACAAGTGTTGTTAACATTCTTTAATGGCAGTTTTAATCATGTCATTATTACCACCTGAGAGTACATTATTGAAATCTAGATCCAATAACATGGCATAGGCAGAACACACAAACTGGCATCTGTATGTTTTCTTGATCCAGTTTTGTGCAAAGCTAACTTAAGATGCCAGTGACTCATAAAACATATTGTTTAAACATTTTCAGATTGCTAACAGACCATACTGTTATGCCTTTTAGATTCCAATAAACCATATGAAAATGCTAATTATTGAGTCTACATTAATTTGTATAAATTATGCAAATTGAGTAGTAATTAGGCACTACTGTGGTTGAGGTGGTTCCATGCTATTTTTTAACTTAATGTTGGACTGACATAGACTCTGTTCACTAAAATAAATTGTTTCATTGTTGAGTGTTTACAAAGTAATTGCTGATGGTAATTGATTGTAGATGACACTATTGTGCATTTCAGTAAGATTTATTTAACCATATGCACACAACCAAAACCCACATAGACAGTGGAAGAACAATCAGGGAATGGCTTTATGGTAGCCCATTCAGAAAAAAAAAATGGAGCTTCTTTCCATAAAAGTGAGCATTCTTTATGAAAGTTATAGAAAAGTATAAAACCAACAAATAATAAGTTGAAATTGCTTGGAGAGATGTATCTACAGAATAACTAAAACAGTAGAATTTATTGAGACCAAAGCATCTATTTACTCTTTGAAGCAAAATACTAGGAGGCAACTGTAATTTAGATACCTCCTCCATGTGTGCATGACAAATATAGCCCTATTTTGATCATACCAGTTGTGTGCGTTTTTGCCATGGCACACAATTGGTTTTTTTTTTCAGATAAATTAGTGGTATATAAATATTCTTGCTGAGGAGGGAGGAGTTAGGGAAAGGAGAAGGGATAAGGATAGTGATGGGGGAGGGGAGATGAAAGTATGAGGGAGAAGGAGGAATATGATGAGGGAGAGAGAGGGGGAAAGAAAGAATATTAATATTTAATGATGAAGGGAACATTGTCTTCATGCACTCTAAAATGTTAAGTAAATTATGAAGTGCTAGTGTCTGATGAGCAGCTCAGTTTCCAGTGATGTTTCACAGAAAGATAAATCTACAAAAGCTCATCTCATCACACTTCTCTAGATATCAGAAACACACAGTCATACTCTACGAGAAGTAACTAGAACTCCAGTCCAATCGACTCTCTATCAGAGGATAATAGGACTTTGCAGATGCAAAGGTGAAACACATTAACACAGGTATTATGAAAGGAGAATAAATCTTCCCTTTCACCAAAAATCATTGTGTGAAAGGGTATAAATTATGATATGCTGGTGCAGTAACAGCTTTAGTGCAGAAACATGGCATCAAAGTGATGAATAGATTGTGTCAGCTTTTGGTAATTTATTTCATTTTAATCAGCAATGAATTTTGAAAATAATATTCATAGCAAGTGATATTCCTGAAAGTTTAACTCAGTAAAAAGACTGTTACTGTCTTAGATTTTTATTCCTGTGATAAGACACCATGACCAAGGCAAGACTCTTATAGAAAGAGTTTGATTTGGAGCTCATGATTCCTAAGAATTAGAGTCCATGACAATCATGGTGGAAATATGGCAGCAAGAGGATAGGTATACCATTAGAGCAGTAGCTGAAATCTCATATCTTGATCTACAATCAGGAGGCAGAGAGGCACAGTGAGGATGGCTGGGGATTGTCAGAGTCTTTTGAAACCTCAAAGCCTGCCCTCAGTAACACACACCCTACAACAAGGCAACATTACATAATTCTTCCCAAGCAGTTCCACCAGCTGAGGACCAAGAATTCAAACATATGAGCCTATGGGGGAGGGCATTCTCATTCAAACCACCACACTTTTAAAAGTTTCACTATGGTCACATCTATACCATATTTTTAAAGAGAACTTTAGTAAGACAAGTCTAGAAATTGATTAGTTTTACTGGCTTCATAAATGTGACTTCTATAATCGCCAAACTGATTTTCATTGGAATTGGCTTCAAATATATCATTATTCTGAAAATTTGAAGAATAAATCATTAGCTTCAGTATTTGTTATTTAACATTTTAATAATTAATTCTAAATCTCCTGAAAGACTTTTTAGTTTAAATTTTATAAAAGTACAGTTCATTATATGGTTTGGTTTTCTTTTGCAAATCACACTGAATTGTAATTCTTATCATTACATTTGCCAAATATTCCATTTCCTTGGCAAATCCACTGAGGAAAAATGAGGTTTTAACATAAAGTCTCTACTTTCAAACTAATATATTAGATTAGTAGATTTGAACCCCAGAGACTTTGTAGATTTTTTTTTAAGATTTGAACCCCAAAGGCTTCAAATTCAATTCTTCCTCCAATAATTTCAGAAAAAGTGTGAATCATGTATGTCACAGCCTTGTACTCTCTCAGTTGGGATTATTGGGTGCAAGATTGGTCAAGCACAAGTCCCAGGCACTGAAGATATATGCCCAGGACCACATTCATGACTTTAGGCACTTTGTTCAAATTCTAACTGGAGGCACTTCTCTACGGGTATTGCAAAGATCAAATGGTGTGCATGAGTGAAACACCTTTGGAATCTACAAAAGATATATAAATGGCCAGATTATGCCTAGTAAATAACACCTCTGACACCACATGCTGATTTCAGCAGTGTTTCTTCCAACTGGTGAGCTCTACAACCATGGCCATATCACTTGGTCTTTAGATCCCAGTTTCCAGCCTGTGAAGTAACAGTATCCAACTCATCAGATGTAAAGATTAAGTAATATTTGGAACATAAAAGGCATTAAGTACAGGTTAATTGTTGCTATTGAAATACATTGTATTATTAAGGACATTAAAACACTGTTTTCCTCCATATTATTTCAAGTACTAAACAGGCCTAAAAAAGCTTTATCTTTTCTTGTATTTAGTATCTACCTACCAGAAATTGGACTCTACAAATCTCCGTATAGTTGTCTAGGCTATCCTAGATTCATCTCAACAATGGTTTTCTATAAATAATATTTCCAATCTTGTTGTATGCTTCCTTAATAGACTTGGATGGCTCTACGAATGACATCGTGTGCTGTTGAGCAGGGAAATGATAACAAATGTGGCTTTGTGGTCAAAGTGATTGATTCAGATAACAACTCTTCCCCTTACTCAACATAAAAAATGAATGTAGATATTTATGGGTTTTTTATTATAGACTAAAAGAAATTTAAGTAGCTATGTTGAAGTTTTTGCCAAGATAATAATCAATATTCTCATAGAAAAATTATCTAACACCAAGCTTTGGTTTGTAATTTTACCTTGTTAGCTAAAGTTCAGCAAAAATTGTTTCAAGAGCAAAGGAAACATCATTGAAGTGGCCTAATTAGTAGTTGTGAATGTTAGCAATTATAGTTTCTATATGTGAATATTGAATATCCATTGTGACATTTGCACTTTATTTAAATGAGATTAAGCCAATGGATTTTTATCCATCACCATGAAATCTAAGTCTATATCAAGCAATTGAAACTATTCCCACCCTTCCCTTAGTTTCTGAGGCCTGTTCCTCAGTCTGGTATAAACAATTTATTAGTAATGTCCTAGAATATTTGCATTTTAATTAAGTAAACGTTTAATTAAATTTATACATTGCTCAGAAAAGACAGGTTTGGGCAGCTAATACTCTCACATATTAAGCACCTATTGGGAAAGGATATACATACTTCAGAAAGTCTGTTTGTTGTTATTTCAACAGCAGAATAGTATATTTGTTTTTCTTACTAAATTATTTAAAAATACTTGCCGGGCAGTGGTGGCACACGCCTTTAATCCCAGCACTTGGGAGGCAGAGCCAGGTGGATCTCTGTGAGTTCGAGGCCAGCCTGATCTCCAAAGCGAGTTCCAGGAAAGGCGCAAAGCTACACAGAGAAACCCTGTCTCGAAAAACCAAAAGAAAAAAAAATACCTCCTAACTGCCATTGGAGTATTCTCCAGAAGGGCTACAGATTAATAAATTTATATCCATTTGAAGATAACTATTTTTACTAGCATATATTAATTGTACAAAGCAATGGGTTTTATTATGGTATTTTCATACACATACATGTATTTTGATCATATTCAGCCTTGAAACTAAATTTTACAGTGCTGTCCATAGTTACTCAGTGTATCCTAGAGGTATGAAAGTGACCCTGGATGTAGAATGAGGGATAATGTCACAGATCCTGCCATTTCTGATGTGTCTGACCTTTAGCAGTGTGTCAAATAAAGATTATAGATCTACTATCTCCCTAGTCCTCATATGTTCTTACTCTCACCTCTCCAACCACACATCTTTGTAAGCATTGTCCAATTGTAAAGATTACAATATTAACATGTTAATTTTGCCTTAGGCCAAAATTACTCTGAAAGTTTGCCAGTAAATTTTAACAATGGTTAAAAATAAAAAAAATATTTCTTAATATCCTGAAAGCAAGTACAGTCTTAACAATAAGAGATGTCAAAAAAAGAAAAGGGTTGATGAAAATATTGCTTAATGAGGTGGCTTCAATGAGAATGGCCCAAATTCATAGGTTCAAATGTTTGAATACTTGGTCCTTAGTTGGTGGAACTATTTGGAATGAATTAGGGAGTATGGCTTTCTTGGAGGAGTTGTATAACTGGGGGCTGACTTAAAGGTTTTAAAAGCTAACTCCATTTCCAAGTAGCTCTTTTTGCCTTATGCTTCTGTCTTAAGACGTGAACTCTCAGCTACTGCTCCAGTGTCATGCTTGCCTGCCTCATGCTATGTTCCCTGCCATAATGGTCATGGACCCAATGTCTGAAAATATAAGCACCAAATAAGTTCTTCTACAAGTTCTCTTGATCATGGTGTCTTTCCAATTTTACTATATGTGGTGCGGAAGCAAGCACGATCATGGTGTCTTATCACAGCAATAGAAAAGTAACTACAACAGTTAGGCTCAAAGAGACATACCCATTCATGGAGCACTTTCTGGGTGCTGAATGCTGGGTGCTGGGTGCTAGGTACTAGGTCACATTAAATTCTAAGATGAGTTGAGTTTTGCCCCACCATCGATACCACTTTTAGGAATAAAAAAGAAGGATTAATAACTTCTAATTTTTATTCAGGTTTTTTTTTTAAAGATTTTCTTATTTTCTGGCGAATGTTCATATGATTGGAGCTCCCTTGGATCCTGCTGCTATACTCTAGGACAAAATACATCCAGCAGAAGTTCTTGTTGATACCCAGAGTCCCCCCTGACTATGTGTGTTGTTTTTCCTCCTGGTTGCTCAGCTTACTACTTCTATGAGAGCTTGGCTGCATTTGGGGAGGTCAAGATTATATTTTCCAGAAATAAGGCACTGGTAGCCCAGAGGGAAAAGGCAGCAGGTTAGGCAATCTCCAAACTGCTATTATCAGTCATATCAAGATTAAACAATTCTCCCATCTTATGGTGGGAAATGATGCATTTTCTGTAAGGTGAGCTTTGATAGCTGTGCCCTTGTGTTGCCACTTAAGATGTGCAGGGAGCTGGTAGTTTGTAATGGTGCAATTTGATAAGGTGTCCCAGATATGAATCAGTATTTCTTACTCCAAAATAAGGACCTAGCATCATTAAATCCAACTTTTCCCATCCTACTAACAAAATCTCTTATATAGGAACCCCTCTCATGTGGTCTTCATTTACCATGGTCTCCTATTCCTTGTTCTCCCTCTCTTTTCTTGATCCAGTTAGGATCTCCCACTCTCTTTCCCTCAACTGTCGCCCTTCATTGTTCCTACTCATGACCAGGCTGTTCATGTAGATCTCGTCCATTTCTCCGTGTCTTTTTTTGGGGTCCCGTTTTCCAGGTAGCCTCACTGGTGATGTGAGTAGCAGTCCAGTCATCCTTGTTCCACATCTAGCATCTTCCTATGAGTGAGTACATACCATATTTGTCTTTCTGAGTCTGGGTTACCTCACTCAGGATGATTTTTTCTAGATCCATCCATTTGCCTGCAAACTGTGTGAAGGTGAGAAGGGGAGGAAGCAGAGAGCTAGGGAGGCCCACAGAGATCCACAAAGATACCCCTGCAAAAGACTGCTGGCAATGGTCGCGAGACGTCAGGAACTGACCTACTCTGGTGATGGGATGGCCAGACACCCAGATAGTGGTGCCATAAACCCCATCCAAGGTCTGAGGAATCTGAAGGCAGACATCCACGGCTGGGCCCCTGGTGGAGCACTGGGAGTCTAATTAGTGAGAAAGGAGAGGGTTTATATGAGCGAGAATTGTTGAAGCCAAGGTTGGATAAAGCACCGGGACAAATAACCAAATGAATGGAAACACAGGATCTATGAACCAAAGGCTGAGGGGCCCCCAACTGGATCAGGCCCCCTGAACGGGTGAGACAGTCATTTGGCTTGATCTGTTTGGGAGGCAGCTGTGCATTGGTGCCAGGTCCTAGGCTCGTTGCATGAGTTGGCTGTTTGAATCCTGGGACTTATGCAGGGACACTTGGCTCGGTCTGGGAGGGGGGAATGGACCTGCCTGGACTGAGTCTACCAGGTCAACCCCGGTCCTCGGGGGAGACCTTGATCTGGAGGAGGTGGGAATGGGGGGTGGGCTGGGGGGAGGGGTGGGCGAGAGGGGGAGAACAGGGGAATCTGTGGCTATTATGTTGAACTGAATGGTGTTGTAAAATAATAATAATAATAATAATAATAATAATAATAATAATAATAATAATAATAAAGGAACCCCTCGGTGATATTTGAATAAACAAAAAAAAAAAAACCAAAAAACCTTATTGCTTCTAATCTAGTAACTCTCAGGAAACTAAATCCAGCCAAATCTGGTGAGAATTTGTGCTGAACATTTTTTGTCTTCCTGGCATTGTGCCTGATTCTGCTGTAATCAGTAACAGTGGAACATCAGATTCCTGGTTTCCTAAAAAATACATGGCTATAGTGCAGGGTTGCAGTTAGCCAGAGTCCATTCTGCTGATATTACACCACACTTAAAGCAGTGAGGTCAAAGGGTATCTTAAAAAGTTTGGCCTCAATTTGAGTATGGACATGAATTGTTATGTGATCTTGTGAAAAAATAGACTGTGACTCAAAGATCTTGCAAAGTACTGTCTGGATATATCTTATATTCTAAGTAAACCCTGTTGGTATACTCACTTGATGTGATTTCTCAAGAATGGCATTCAAAAAAGACAATAACCCTTTGGACCAAATAGCAATCATTTCTTATATTCTTACTAGGTTCAGAGTTTTGTGCTAAGTCCTTCACCTGTCTTATCTCATTTAGTTTTTACAACAGCCCTAAGTGAAGACAATCCCTATTTTACCTAGGCAAGAATCAAGACCAGAGGAGATTACACAAGTCACATGGATAAATAAGTGACAGACTCCAGATCTAAACCAGGTGTTGTGGTGTTCAAAGCTCATTGACTTCTCTTTTATACTGAACTGTACCACTTAATAGGGACTCAAACTATCTACATTAAATTTATATTCAAATTGTCTGTATTCTGTTAATCATGTTCCTTGCTGGTTCTTCCATGACTTGAACTCTGCTTAACAGTATATTTTAGGTTTTCCAATAAGCATGTGATAGACTACAGAGTAGTAATTTTCTGTTGCCCTTTGGGCAACCTTTAAACTCAGAATGTCTCAAGAGCCTACAAGAGGGTGAAACAATGTAAACCTTATGACACACTTATTATCTACCTTGTGCTTCCATGTCAATTTTTTCTTTTAACTTTTAAATGTTCTGAAGATAGAATTATTCTCCTATTTTTATATGTGATATTTTGTGACATTTTCTGACCTGTTCAATATCACACAACTTAAGAGAAACCTGAGGTGTGTGAAGGATCTCAAAACTGTGCTTGAAGTATCCCAAAATTGTGCTTCTATGATTCATCAGCTGTCACACACGGGAACTAATATTCACTACAAAGGCAATTCATAATTCCTGGTGTAGATTAGGTGTTCAGTACATGGCAGTTATTTATTTTAATTTTTGTTGTTTTGAACATAATAAGTGGAAGCAATATAAATACACAGAATTTTATCCTATATCTGTCTTTACCATGTAGTGCTCTCTTTTCCCCTACTCAAACTTCCCTAAAATTGAAGTACCACCTGCATAGGCCACAGTTTGGACACAGGCATTTTCTGGTTAATATCCTTCACCATTGCCCTCACAGTTTCAAAGAATATTGGCTTTACTTTACATTAATTAAGGACAAATGCAATACATAACTTTGAAAGTAATGGTATTGGAGTATGTCTGTGTCCTTGGTTTAGAAAGACATGATATCATTTCTTTGGTATAAAGCATCTTTTTTGTTATGCTAGCCTTAAATATCAGCTTGTTTTAATTATGAATAACCATAATGCATCTGCAGAAAATATGTGCTCTTTCCTTAAGCAGAGGTTACTCAGGAGAAAGGCAAATGGGCTTCTATATTACATTTGTTAATAAAGAGAAATGTTAACTATAAACAGTATTTCAAAATGAGGAGGAAAATGAAATACCTAAACCCTTTCCAGGTCCAGCTGCTTCATATTTACATTGCCAGAAGGAGAGATTAGGAAGCACTGCAAGCACACAACACCTTCTGCATTTTAAAATTAAAGGGACAAATCGTTATCTGGAATGAGCTGTGTGCCAAGGGAGAAAAGATAAAAACATCAGCAGAAACAAAGATCAGTTAAAGATTGACCTTTTTTTTTGTCATCGTCTCTGAATCTAAATATGGAGTCCCATTAAAGTCCATTATAATGTAGTAGTAAAATATAGCAAAGAAAAGCAACACTGATGGAGTGTCAGGTGCTGAGTTTCCACTCCCCACAGCAGAGAGTATTCTTTAGCATCTTCCCTATCAGCCCAGCTTCCCCATGAGCAAACACCCCTTCCTGAGAGTAAATGAACCATTTTTGGTAGCTGCTGTCCTAGTTGATTCCAGGCCTTTGGGGTTCTATTAAGTTTGGTATTGCTTTGGGACACTCACTGGTTTTTAGTGTCCCCCAAATGAATGGATATAGCATCTAATACAGCTAAACTTCCAGGAGTAGCTTTTGCTCAGGGAAAATGCAAAATGCAGGCAATGAGATTGCTTATGAAACTCCTGAAAACTGTTACACCTAGTGCAGAGCTGTGACTCAACTCCATTTGGTATCTTTGATTAATATAAATCATTGATATCCTTGACAAAAACTAAACTGCCCTCTGAAAGCTGGTTTTTCCCTCTTCTCAGCCGAGACAGGAGAGAGAAAAATAACTGTATAAAAACTTAAGATCTTTCAGCTACACCAGATGCTTTAGAAAAGAAAGAAACAGCTCAGTTATTCAAATAGTTTGATTTTATGAAGTGACATTTTAGAGTATGATATGATATTGCAGATTTGACATGATTGTGCTAATTGTGAGAAAATATGTTACTTTGATCAGAGTAAAATGAAGAAAATAAAAGACATTGTGGTTCAACTTGTAATAAAAAACAGCTCATCCTTGCAGCTTTTTGAATATTGTTGTAGTTATTTGTTCAATAAGGATTTACAGTACAGTTACCATTTTATTGCCAAAAGCCTGTTGTGTGCTTATTGTTAAGAAGAATTTAACATATAAGCATTCAGATGGGCTCTTTGCTAATTCTGATTCCTCCTACTGACTGGCATGAGACAGGGCACTAGATTGTATTTAACTGGTTTTATTGTGACGTGACTATGATGGATGTGACAAGGGCCTCTATTATTCGCTAGGGAGTGTGGCCATTAATGAAGCCATTTGCTGAGCTAAGGCAAGTGAAGAAAATAGGGAAATTACCATTATTCTGAAGCCATTAAGTTGTAATCCACTACTTTCTTTCCTTACTGAATAAGGCATCTTCTTTTTAAGGCCTCCCTGATTGTCCTTTAAAGATTCATTAATTCATTAATTTTCCAAGGAGATTAAGGTAGATGGCATAGTTAAAATTTTAGTCAGTCCAGAATAGCATATTATTAACATTATGAAGGTGTCTGTGCTCGTTGATGAACCACATCAGATCGCTTTTAAACAAACCACATTACAGCAAGTGACATGCTGTTCTATGATTAAGAAAAAGAATACTATAGAGTTCCCAAAGCTTCTTCATACTCCTCAGTGAACACACAGGCCAGACACTGTGCAATCCTATTTTACAGATAAATGAACTGAAGCTTACTGAGGCTAGAATATGTGTGGAAATAGATTTCCCATTTTGAAGCACACTGGAACATTGTATCATAAATGGTGTTTGTTCCTTCTATGGACTTTACTGTAAAAGTGAAACTGACTTCTGGTTAGCACAGTTCTTTTGGAAATGCATGAGTTGTACTGTATTTTGAACAAAATCTGTGCAAATGGTGTTTAAATAACTGCTTAGTCATTGCTACTTAGTGCTTTGCCTATTTTGTTAAACAATGAGTGTGTGCTTTGTTGAGCACAGTGTGCTTTTTCTGCATTAAAACATTCTGCATTCTGACAAAAAATAAGAAATGCTATCAGTGAGAACCATGTATATTACATAAAGCCCCAGAAAGTATGCTCTGTGGGTGGCTTTAGTCTACCCCAAAAGTGTTTAGCTTTTTAGGTCGAGTGAAGACTACTTCTTGGTCAAGCAAAACATTCTTAAAGATAGAGGATTTGGTCTTCAAACATTTAGAAATCCAATGTTCCAAGTAAGTATCTCTTTTAGAAGGAAAGTAAGGCCAGTGCCATGTTTCCCTTTTTATGTACTAAGGGAAATTTGCACCTCTCAGAGCCAGTACCTGACCTGATGTCACTAGCCATAGCTTATCCCTAAATGGGTGTATACTCAAAACCCTTTGTGTAGGTATCTTACCTATTTAATGGTCCAAATAGATAGAGACTATAAGCTTTCATCCTCTACACCAGGGTGTTGCTGCTTTTTAGATGTTTTGGAGCAAGCAGAGGATAGGCTGGATTTTGGGCAGGCTATTGACTTAGCATCCAACCATGTATGCATGTGCTTATAGGACTGAAAGGCTGTCAGATAAAGGCAGTCACAGGACAGAAGCAAATAGGTTAGGAGCAGAAAAAAAGGCTATTTCTCATCATATTTTCCTGTGAACTAGGTGGGCTAAATCCCAGCACAAAGTAGAAACAAAAGGTCATTTGTTCACATAGTAGATGACAGAAAAGGATCACTTGCTAAGAGTTTTTATTTTAAACAGTTTATGACATCTTTGCACATTTTGGCATCACAAGCAAATCCACACATGCAAAATTTGGAAGTTTGTCTTCCAGGTCACAGGTGGGATAAGAATCAGATGGCCTTGTCATTTCTTCATGAGGTTAACAAGTTCTTCCTGAGGCCTTTTGGTACTCTAGAAGGCAGAGTGACATGTGGGAATGGGGTCCCCTAAATTGTAGAACTTAGCACGAAAGTGGAATCCATAGATCAGCAGCATACATCTCACTTCACATAATATGTGAGGAATGCCTAATTTGAGGTCCTAGCACAAGCCACCTGATTCTCATTCTGCTTAATTTGAAGATACCTAGGAACTGCATGTATGGCTGAGAGTGAAGAAGTCAAGCTATTGATTGTGTACTGCTATAAGAGTCTCCATAGCCACTGCAATATTAATCTTATATTGGATTAGTAAAGATTATGTCCTTCAGCCTTACTTTTACAAAGGAAAAGGGCAGGTGAACTTGATTAAGCTTTTACCCAGTGCCAATCCCTGAAAACACTTGCCATATATATGTTTGCTTACCTTCCACAGTCATTCTATGAAACAAGTGTTATTTTACTCATCTTTCAGATAAGGAAATTAAGGTTGAAAGACACATAGTAGGATGTACAAGGTAACAGGGTAATTGTCAAAGCTGAGGTCTCATGTGTGAGATTTCAAACTCTTCTGATGGCATAATGTAGGAGACATCAGTCAGCAGGTCTAGAATAGTTGGAGCTGCCTATATCTTCAGGATATAGAATTTATTTCATTAATACTATTTAGTAACTCTAATTATTATGGTGAGATTATTTTAATAGTGTCTTTAAGTCTCTCTTGGTAAACATGCAAGAATTGCTACTTAGTGATATTGTGAAAAATAATGTTGAGTTATAAAGATATTTTGAGATGTTTCACTGAATGTTCGTTATCTGCATGGTTTACTTTTGTCTTTTTATTAACAGGGTTAAAGTGGGTGAACAAGTTCTTTGCTTTTACCATGTCCTTTGTTTCATGAAGACAGAAGTCTTTTAAGCCACAGTAGCTAATTATCTCCCTTTGTTATCTCTTGAAAAGATAGATAACATGGAAAATGTCAATCCAGTTTAAGCTGGTAATTAGCTACAGTTGGAGGTGAGATGGTAAATTTTCAACTAGGAGTAAATGTTCACTAACTGTGGAAATGAACATGGAATGGAAACAAAATGAAAATAAAGAAGCTCTCAAGGCCAAATATCTGCATGAGTTGTTGTGTTCTATTTCATGGGTTGCCTGAATTATTACATAATCACATTTTTCTTTGAACCATTAATTATAAACGGAATTCCCTAAAATTAAATAATTTGTCAATTTGCTATTTGGATTACTTCCATAACTTCTTCCATGTATACTCATGACTTTCATAAAGGTGTCCAAGTTGATAAATGATTTATTTCCTTAATGAAGGGAGAAAACTGCTGTGGCATGGGCTGTATGTCAAATCTGTTGCTCTGATTGGTCAATAAATAAAACACTGATTGGCCAGTGGCTAGGCAGGAAGTATAGGCAGGACTAATGGAGAGGAGAAAAGAATGAACAGGAAGGCCGACCGAGTCACTGCCAGCCTCCTCCATGACCAGCAGCATGTGAAGACGTCGGTAAGCCATGAGCCATGTGGCAAGATATAGATTTATAGAAATGGATTAATTTAAGCTATAAGAACAGTTAGCAAGAAGCCTGCCATGGCCATACAGTTTGTAAGCAATATAAGTCTCTGTGTTTACTTGGTTGGGTCTGCGCAGCTGTGGGAATGTCGGGTGACAAAGACTTGTCCTTACTGTAGGCAAGGCAGGAAAACTCTAGCTACAGAAAACACATGTGTTTATCGATTTCTCTCTTTCCTTTCCTCTCTGTCTCTGTATCTCTCCCTCTCCCTCTCTCTCTCTCTCTCCTGCCCTTCTTTCCCTTCTTTGTGTGTGTTGTGTCTGTGTCTGCGTGTATGTGTGTGTGTGTATGTGTGTGTGTGTGTGTGTGTGTGTGTGCGCATGTGGATGTTATATTCCCATTCTCATTCAATTCAAAGAATTTTTATTTCTTTCTTGATTTCCTTTCTCACTCATTTATCATTTAATAATGAGTTTTTAAATATCCACAAGTTTGTGTGTTTACTGTATATTTGATTGCTGTCAATTGAACTCACAGAGATCTGCCTGCCTCTGCCTCCTGAGTGCTGGGATTAAAGGTGTGCACCACCACTGCCTGGTTCAATTTTAAGTTTTAATAGATTGTTGTCAGATAGGATATACAAAGTTACTTCAATTTCCTGAACTTGTTAAATTTGATTTGTGTCCCTGGATGTGATCTGTTTTAAAGAAGCTTCTATGAGCTGCATAGAATATATACTCTTCAGTGTTTGGATAGAATGTACTGTAGATATCCGTTAAGTCCATCTGATGTATAGTGCCATTTAATTGACATTTGTCTGTTAACTTTTTGTTCAGATGAACTGTATATTAGAGGAAGTTTAAATCACCTAGTATTAATGTTTTGATGTTAATCTGTGTCTTTCATTTTACAGTGTACTTTATGAAATTGTGTGTACCTGAGTTTGGTGCACATGTGTTTAGGATACTAATATATTTTTTGTTTACTGTGCCCTTGAATAGAATTAAGGGAATGTCATTAAACTCTTGAGATTCATTTTAGTTTAAAGTCTATTTTGTCAGATATTAGGATAGTGATGCCTGCTAAATTCCTAGTCTCATTTGGTTGGAATACTTTTGTCCATCTCTTAAAGCCAAGGTGGTGCCTATCTTTAAAGCAAAGATGAATTTCTTGTAGACAACAGCCAGATGCATTTTGTTTCTTGTTTTATTCAGCCAGTCTATATCATTTCATTGGAGAGTTGAGGCCATTAGTGCTTAAAGTTATTATTGAAATGTGTGTGTTGATTGCAGTTATTTTATTATTGATTTCTGATGTTTGTGTTCTCAGTAATACCTTTTATTTCAGTAATTATAGGTTAATTTGTTTTCTTTCTACATAAGCTTGGCTATTCTTATTCCTCTCTTCAACCTAAAATTTTGTTTCAATATTTTCTTTAAATTTGGTCTGTTAGATATAAATTTTAAGCTGTTTATACTGTGGAAAAATTTTCATTCTACTTCAATTATGGCAGATAAGTTTGCTGTGTACAGTAGTCTAGGTTCATAGTAGCAGTCTTTTAGTAGAACTTAAAAGGAATTATTTCAGGTTCTTCTGGCTTTTAAATTTTCCATTGAGACATCAAAATTTAATCTGTTGGTTTTCTTTTATATATTAGATGCCTTTTTTTTATCTTGTAGCTTTCAATACACTTTATTTGTTCTGTATGTGTAGTGTATTGACTATGGTATGCCATGGGGATTTTCCTTTCTGTTCTTATCTATTTGGTGTTCTATGTGCTTCTTATATGTGTGTGGGTATGCTTTTCCTTAGTTTGGGAAAGCTTTCTTCTATGATTTTGTTGAAGATTTGTTCTAGGTCATTGAATTGGGATTTATATTCCTCACCTATTCCTATAATTTGAAGGTTTTATTTTTATGGTGTCTCATATCTCCTGTGTACTCCTTCCCCATGTTTTAATTTTTTTCATATTCATTGCTTGTTTGGCATAGCTCTTCTTTGAGTCCTAATATTCTGCCTTCTGCTTGATTCATTCCACTTGCAAGGCTTTTCCTTGAGTTTTCTAGTTGGGCTATTGGCTTTTTAAATCCCATTTTCATTTCAGCTTGAGTTTTCTTCAGTTTTTCTATTACTTCATTGAATTCATTTTTTCAAATTCTGTAGTGTCTGCTTCATTTCCATCAGCCTTATGTTTCAGTTTTCTTGGGCATCTTTCAGGCATTTGTTCTCAAGTACATTATCTTTAAGTTCATTGAACTCTTTCCTTGTGTTTTCTTTAAATTTCTTTATTTGTTGATGGGAATTATAATTACTCTTTTAAATTCTGTGTCCTGTGGTTAATTTAGGAAATTCATATCAGAGAATATTTTTATAAGACTGGCGAAATTGGGGGTGGGGATACTGCATTGACTTTTTATATTTGTATTTCTGCAACAAGACCAGGTTGGTGTCTGATATGTACACAGCAGGCTGGAACAGAGCACAATATGTGCAAGCCAATTTGGACCTAAGGGTTGGATGTGGCTTAGGTGGAATAAAGCCAGATGGACTTGGTGTCTAGGCTGTCATGTATTCATGTTGCATACATACTGATCCAATCCTGAAACTTTGGGGGTAGATCTAGGAATAATGGATGGTTCATGGAAGAGAGGATCAAATAGATTCACCTGGCTAAACCCCAGCTTAAGGTGTTAAGGATGTGGCTGAGTGAAGATGCTGCGTGTCGCATGTAAGGGGTCAATAGGTTGTGGGCAGGTAACAGGGTCCTCACCTATTCCTGGAGGTTGTGGTTGGCATAAGCAGTAGTGGACAGACTAGATCCACTAGATAAAGGTATTGGGAAAGTTTCATGGAAGGAAAGATCAGGTGGACTAAGACCTTGGCATAAGATGTTCTAATTATGGATATTTTTAATATTTGTTAGAATATGATTTTGTGACATTGGTAAGTTGTTACACAAAAGATTTATTTTTAAAAATCTCAATTTTTTATAACTTACATTTATTTATTTGTTCTCTCTCTCTCTCTCTCTCTCTCTCTCTCTCTCTCTCTCTCTCTCTCTCTCCTTCTCCCCCTCTCCACCGTGTGTAGTTCAGAGGACAACTTGTGAAAGTTGATTCTTTCCTTCTACCATGTGGGTGCTGGGGATCAAATTCAGTACATTAGTCTCGGTAATTAGCACATATGTCTGCTGAACCATCTCTCTAGCCCTTCAATTACTCTATCTAATAAATTGTGTTTACAGAAATTCACTTAGTGACAGAAGAGTAAGAGCAACAATAGCAATAATAAGTAGAGCTGATGATTATACTCCTATAATAAAAGGTGGCATCAATATTTCCAAGAACCATTAATAATCCTAAATATTGTCAGATACAACAAACTGATTTTGATGAGATCATGTAAACTTTGCTAAATCTTTTTTCACCCTAATACATTTTTAACTTTTCATTGGCTCCCATATAAAAAAATTAAAGAAACAGAATTTCTAGGAGAGCCAGCAATCCCCATCCTTTGTAACAGTGGATTTGGGGACAGATTTTCACCTGCCCTCTTAGAAAACTACATGTCCTTGTTATACTATGTACTAAGAACACCCATGTATCTCAAGATGAGTTTCTTAATATAAAGTTAAGTATGTTTCTGGATACATATTACAGTGGTGATGACAACAAACAGGAAAAATAAAGAACCAAGAACTCAGTCTTGGCAGGATTAATGGCTTAGCAATTAAAAACACTGGTTGACCCTTTTGCTCAATTAATCCCTCCTCTGTCTCTTCAAATAGACTCTAGGAGCTCCACTCAGCTTTTAGCTGTGGCTCTCTGCATCTGCTGGCATCTGTCACTGGATGAAGTTTCTATGATGACAATTAGGGTATTCACCAATCTGAGTACATTGATAGGCCAGTTCAGGCACCCTCTCCACTATTGCTAAGAGTCTTAGCTGGGGTCATCCTTGTGGGTTCCTGGGAATTTTCCTAGTCCCAAGTTTCTCCCTGACCCCATAATGACTCCCTCTATCAAGATATATCTTTCCTTGCTCTCCCTCTCTATTCCCTCCCCAACTGGACCATCCCATTCCATCATGTTCTTTTGCCACCTCTCATTATGTTCCCCAACCCTGCACTCCCAATTTACTCAGGGGATCTTATCTATTTCCCTTCCTAGGGAGTACCCATGCATGTCTCTCTTAGAGTCCTCCTTGGTACCTAGCTTCTCTGGAGTTGTGGATTGTAGCCTGGTTATCCTTTGCTTTGCATCTACTATCCACTTATAAATGAGTACATACTGTGATTGTCTTTCTGGGTCTGGGTTACCTCACTTAGGATGATATTTTCTACTTCCGTCTATTTGCCTGAAAATTACATGATGTCATTTTTTTTACAGCTGAGTAATACTCCATTGTGTAAATGTACCACATTTTCTTTATCCATTCTTTGGTTGAGGGGAATCTAGGTTGTTTCCAGGTTCTTGCTATTATGAATAATGCTTCTATGAACATAGTTGAGCAAATATCCTTGTGGTATGAATGTGCATCCTTTGAGTATATGCCAAAGAGTGGTATCGCTGGGTCTTGAGGTAAATTGATTCCCCATAGATCATGATAGGTAAACCTACAGAGACAGCTGACCCAAGCTAGTGGGAGCTCACTGACTCTGGACTGACAGCTAAGGAACCTGCATGGAACCAAACTAGGCCCTCTGAATGTGGGTGACAGTTGTGTGGCTTAGGCAGTTTGTGGGGCCACTGGCAGTGAGACCAGGATTTATCCCTAGTTCATGAACTGACTTTTGGAGCCCATCCTATGGAAGGATACCTTGCTCAGCCTTGATGCAGGGGAAAGGAGCTTGGTCCTGCCTCAACTTGATATGCCAAACTTTGTTGACTCCCCATGGGAGGCCTTATCTTCTGAGGAGTGGATGGGGGTTCTTTGAAGAGGGGGAGAATGAGAATTGGGCAGGAGGAGGGGAGAGAGGGAGAACTATGAAAAAAAAAACTTCTAAATAATTAAAAATAAAAAAGAGTACTGGCTGTTCTTCCATAGGACCTGTGTTTGATTCCCAGCCCCTACATGATGGCAAACAACCATCTATATCTCCAGTTACAAAAGAGCCAATGTCCTCTTCTGGCCTCTTTTGGCAATGCACATATGTCATTCATATACATACATGCAGGTAATACACTCATACACATAGAATATGAGTAAATAAATCCTTTTAAAAAATAGTAATTTTATAGAATTTATTGTTCAACATTGACAACTCTATTTTTTAGGTGACTGACCCTTGTTTTTTTGTTTCATTCTCCATTAGTATAGAAAACATATATCATTCCCTCTTTCTTCAAGTGAGAGAATCCCATGGATGGGTGAATGTCTATTGTAATCACACATAGTCCCATAACCAATGATAAGCTAAGTCTTGAGACTTGTACTTTATTTTTCCTTCACTCCAGGCCAGGTATATTGAGCATTTTAGTTGGAACTGTGTTTAGGTGTTTGAAACTGCTTTTTTTCTGTAGTCATATGTTGTCATCTTAACATTAATTTGTTCATGTTTGTTTGAATGATATCAGACATTCATTTATTGAACATTTACTAGCATGTTGACCTTGCTTTCCAAGGTCAGTGAAATAATGAATGCCTGCAAAAAAAAAAAAACAAACAAAAAACTAATAAGTTTAATTAAGCCTTATGAGGCCTGACAAGATGACTTAGCAGGTAAAAGTGCTTTCTGCATAATTGCAGTGACCTGAGTTTGATCCCTAGAATGCATCATGGAAGGAGAAAAACTGACACTGAAATTTTGTCCTATGACCACAAATGCATAGTATTTGCCTATCTCCCACAACATCTGTAAGTACACACAAAGTCACAAGGAATGAATAAATGAATTGTTTTTAAGTATTAGGAGAGCTATAGAAAGAGTGTGACATCACAAGACAATAGATGGAGTACTCCCTTCTGGCAGTGATATGGTAAGAGTGGCATTGTTGTTTATTTTGTACATGAAGAGATGGGTAATGACAGTCTGGTGAAGATATAGATTTAAAAAAATGCCAAGGAACAATGTGCGGATCATTTTGCTGGCTATGTAATAAGGACAAGGAAGGAAGCAGTAGGAAGTAACAGCATGAGATAACACTGTGGCCGCATTGCTGGCAACTTTGGTTCTTCAATATGGGATGAAAAGTGTGTTTTACACACAGTGTGAGGTCTTGAAAGTAACCATGGCTTTGCATTCCTAGTTCTGGGTGTCTGTAGTTAGAACAGTTGAGGCTAAGAAGTACAGTTCAGAGGCAAGATTAAGCAGTTCTTTGATTTCAGCAATGGCCTGTACTTGTAAGTGCAGGCATTTGGAATACATTTGTGCTTTCAGACAGAGCAAATTCTCCTCAGTATATATTTTTATTTGAATTTATATTAGTGCAACACAGTAGCAATGCAAATTACTGAGTTTACAAATGTTCCTATATGCCACAAATACTTTTTTAAATGTCTAAAATAGGGAATCTGTATTTGTTTAGGATTCATCTTGGGAATCTATCCTAATAGGTTGGCTGCCAAACTCTGGTATGCCTAAGTCTCACTATTGATAGTTTTTGATTCCATAGGGATGAAGGAAATGCTTGGATTTTCACCTTAAGGTAAGGCCTATGAATACATTAAGTGCAAAAAATAAAAGATATAAGCAGTTTATAGTTTTAGTCCATCCCTAGGTCCATTACAATTCAGAATATTGCAAGATATCTGACTTTAGTCAAATTCAAGCAATGAAAAACTCCTTCTTGGACCCTTGTATTTTAGCTGGAAGTATTGTCCTTAGTCCTGTTCCTACTTGTCTGCCTACAGATGTACTGAGGAAAGGTTTACATCTCCTTTTGTTCCTGTTTCTGTTCTCCACTGTTCTAAATACCAAGTTCTTGTATCTCCAGACACTTCCTGCTGACTCAACAGAAGCCATGTGCTAAACAGAGCATTGCAGTATTATATGGGCAGTTCAGCTCAGCCATCTCCCCACCACAAGCCAGTTGTGGTTTTCTAAAATACTTTCAGGAAGTTTTGTGCTGGATTCATGTCATATTTTTTTGCTAGTTCCTGCTCTCATCATCTGTATCCACTGAATCAGTTTGACAAAATTGCTGGGCTCTCACTAAGAGCTTTCTAATACTTTGCCATGCAGAGCTCTCTTTATCTGCATATTTGAGTTTTCTGCAGTAGTAATAGTCACTCACACCTAAGGATAGAGCCATATAAGCAACACTTTCCCATTTGGAGTCTGACATCTGTTCTAGTCTTCCAGGATAGTCATTTTCATCAGATGGGAACAACTTTAATAGTTTGGATAGATTCTAACAAGTGATTCATAAAATTAAGAGGATAAAATTGGATATTTTACATAGTTATGCCATAATATATACTATCTAGGTACAACTGCTGTTATTTGCAAAGATGTCACATTACAGTACATTGGCATAAATGTTTTGGTCTGTATGATTTTTTTGTTTGAATGAAAATATAAGGATCACATAGCTAAGACAGATTTTTTGGAGGTCATCTGATTTATTTCATTATAGTGATTAACCTAAAATGGAAATGTAGTTGGTTTCCTATGGTACCCTAAAAAACTATTTTCACAACTATGATAATAGAGTTGTCAATTATTTCTATATCAATTCCCTTATCTGAGGTTATCAGATACTTAACAAATACTTGTCAAGTAAATGAATTCACTTTTATTGGAAATGCATTAATCAAATAACAGGTGAAATCTAAACACATAATTATTGAGTAGATATGTAGTTGAGTAAATGGACATTAGAGGCACCAGAAAACTGTTTGTTAGAGGTCAGCTAATATTCTTACATTCCAGAGGAAATCTGTTTCATCTTATCCAGTTTATAGAGTTCCCTTAGTTACATATTACCCCCTTTATATTTAAGAGAAATTATTAATTCTTTCCTAACTCCACTGTTCTGGCTGAATAATCACAGCCTTTGTGCATTTCTTCATACATTCATCTCTTAGAGCCTCTAAAAGTCTACATTGTGCTCTGATCCTGGAGTGCATCATAATTTTTTCTCTGCTACTGAGTCCAGGTCTAGATATGCTAAAGTGAGATTTAAAGAGGGATTAGTGAGCATTTTGTTGCAAAACCCGGATAATGGCAATTGCAGGCTTCATTTGTGGATAAAGAAAATTTTAAGACAATAGATGCTTGGTTAGATTTGTGGTGAGATGTTTTTGTACTTCTCTAGTTGCTAGTTCTAGAACTCGTCTATAATTTGACACCATTAAAAAAACAGGATGCCTCCTTGCTGATCTCTTCCACTCCTGGTTATTGAATACAATACACCTAATAGTTTATTATACATTTTCAAATAGCTTACTCTAAGAACTGGAGAAATATTTCACCCTCTATACAGTTCTGGTGCTCAATGATTGTCCTTTAGCTGGGAAATATTGATTTGCTATTGTTTAGGCCCCAATGGAGTGCTTCTTATCTCTATAACTGCATTTTGGTTAGAATGAGAGTTGACAAAATTCAGATTTAGTTATGTGAAGTATGTCAGGGTTGGTAAAATGTTAAAGAGTGTGAACAAATGGGATATTAACCCAGGAAATTTTGTGTGGATTTTGTGAAAAGAAGCCATCTTTGAAATCAAGACCTTTGTAGTGTAGGTTTGCAGATAATTGTTAAATGCCTAAGTCTCTTTGTGAAGGAAGGGAATGAGTTTTCACATATTTTATATAGGTTACAACATAAAGGAAGCCTGCAATAAAAAAATTCAAACGTTAAACATTAAGGGAAGAATTATATCAAATTTGCTAGTCTGATTTTTTTTCCTCTTTGTACTTTGCTGTGATTCTTACTTTTGTCTTACAATGATCCTTTGTCATTTTATGTATATTCATATAATAAAAACAACAAAAAAGTAAAGTAAGCCTAATATGACTGACATTGTGTAAACTAAATATAAACATATATATGCATACTAAAAAAATAGAAGGAAATGCACCAATGTACACTATTTATGATTGTTATTAATACATAATGAGTTATAGCCTGTTTTAGTTTTTGTTCCTCTATATTTTCAGTTTTCTTTAAAGGTTGTATACATATAAACTAGGATTTTTCAATCTTGGCATTACTGACAATTGGAGCAGAGTAATTCTGTAGTGAGGGCCAGTCCTATGCATCATGGCCTCTAGCCACTTGATGTAATTAACACTTGTTACTCCAGTGTTACAACAAGCAAGAATGTCTTTAAGCATTGCCAAATGCTAGCATTATGGAGGTTTAGAGCAAATTTAGCTCCCAGTGAAAAACACATACATGCATTGAACCAGTACTACTTTCTCTGTGTGTGCATGTGTGGTACATACATGTACATGTCTGTATTGGAGCGCGTGTTTATGCAGGTGCATATTTACAAGTATGTATGAGTATGTGGAGACCCAGAGGACAACTTCAGGTGTTGTTCCTCAGGAGTTGTTCACCTTTTCTTATGTGAGACAGGGATTTTTACTGGCCTGGGAATTGTTCAATAGGTTAGGCTGGCTAGCTAATGAGCCCAGCGATCTTTCTGACTCGTTCTTCCTAACACAACAGGAAGTATATATGTGGCCTTGGGAGTCTGAGCTCACATCTCCTTTCTTGGGGTTTTCTGGAATTTCTCTGGTAACAAATAATTGATAAGACATCAATTCTCTCCATATTATAAAAACTGAGATTATAAAAGATTTCTTGTAGGTTCTGGTTCACACTTATTACGTGTATGTTTGATTATGAGAAATTATTAGCATCTTATAAATTAGTTTTAGGCACACAGACCTTCTTCTCTACTGTAAACTCAATTTTGGGTTTTGAGAGGAACAGAGAACAAAACAAAGATTGGACAGAAGTTGAGGTGTTCCCTGCCTGTAATCTTTGGAATTAGGACTCTGAGTTCTGCTCTAACGACTCACTATGCAGCAGAGGTGTTGTCAAGAAGGCCTCTTTTCTATTGGAATATCTCAGTGTAATGAAGGGTTAAGCTAGCAGGAGAGTGCTGGTCCTTCACTGGCTCTGGGGAGGCAGACTCTAGGCCCTTGGAATATTTTGTCTGATAAGAGTATCTTTGTATACCAGAGACCTTGGGCCACTGCAGATAGTTTATGCTAACAATGCAGGCTATGGTAGAGGCCTTGAGTCACTCACTATCTCTGACCACTAGGGCAGTTGGAGACTGAGGAACTAAGGTCAAGCATTTGAGTGCGTCATACCTATGACTGACTCCAAATAAATGCTATGTACTGAACTCAAGAGATCTTTCCTGCTGTCCATCTTGAGTAACCAGTGTCTTGGGAGGCCAAGGGGATGATGGAGCCCAAGGACATGAATAGGAACAAGTTTCTCTGCATACAGAGGATTCAGTATGCCTTGGGAGATTCCTGGCCAGAATCTTCTACCCTTAGAGTCCCACCTGTAGCTGCATTTGACAGGGTGTCTTTTGCCAGGTAAGGAGAACAGGGATGTAACTTCTAACTGCCTTTCCATTTCAGTGTGTTCTGAGCAGTATTCATGGGCCACCTTCTATGCTTTGTGGCATGTTTACTTTGCTGATTTTTTTTGTTCGTTTGTTTTCTGTCTTTTGTTTTTTTCAGTAGAGTGAATGAGTTTGGTATTACAAAGTGTATCTTACCTTCAAAGTACATATGTCTTTGCGTGAAAGAAAAACTCAAATCTTGGAGAATACAAAGGCTTTATGTCTTCTGACTTTTCTGTGCTATGTTTTTTTTTAAAGAACCTTCTTGGCTATGTATGTGAATATTGAACTATATTTACTTGCTGCTTCTGTAATGACAATTGTACCTAAGTCAGTCAGGGTTCCAGCTACATTTGAGCTCTTTGTTGTTGTGTAGAGGGGAAAAAGCCAAAAGAAAAAAGAGCTCTGACTCCCAGTAATTACTTCCTGGAGCTGAGATAGGGAATCATATCTCATACCTACAGCAGAAAGGGATGTCTGCATTGCTGAGGGGCTTTCCCCACCTATGTCCAAGCACATTCTCTGAAAATAATAGGATGTGATTTGACATTGGACCTATTCTCTCTCTCTCTCTCTCTCTCTCTCTCTCTCTCTCTCTCTCTCTCTCTCTATCTATCTATCTATCTCTCTCTCTCTGTGTGTGTGTGTGTGTGTCTGTGCACACATGTATGATTTTTTAATTAAACTGTATCTGACATAAAATGAAATGCATAGAGCTTAGGTGCCTAGTTCAATTAGTGTGTATCATTTTATCCACCCAAATAACCATCTCTCAAAGCAATATTGAACAGTTTTGTCCAATAACAATATAATATAACTCACAGTTGCGATTTAAAATTTTCTAGTAATATGAAATCAATTTAAAGTTATATTTAACCTAGTACTCTTTTCAAAAGTTACAATAAGAATTTTCATTTTCTTGGTAATGATTCTTTGGAGCACAATATATTTATAATTCATATGGATTCAAATGCCAATGCTTACAAACATTTGGCAATATAGAACATAGAATGGTCTTTGGCAATCTCTGAAAGGAGTATAAAAACTTGAAGGCTGTGAATGTGTAAGCATATACTCAAATTATTTCCTTTGGATGCCTCCTTCCTGGCTGTACTGAGTACTCACTCACAGTTAGCAGAAGGGAGATTCTTCCTGGTTGTTCTGAAGACTGGAACTATAATCAAGTCTCATTCTTTCCTTCCAAACTGTTGTCTTCCTTCATCAACTGCATAACATCATGCCTCTAATATACCTACTATGGCTGGAAATATGGCCCAGTAGGTAAAATACTTGTACTAGCACAAGGATCTGAGTTTTCTGATCATTGTGGTTTATCTATAACCTCAGAACTAGAGGTAGGAGACAAGCAGTTCTGCTATTTTTTTAACAACCCAACCTAGCCAATCTGGTATATTTTAGGTTTAGTCAGAAAACCTGCATCAAAATAAGATAGAGAAGAGTAGCAGGAGACAACCAGTGTCAACATCTGACCTGCATGCAAGCAAGCACATCCATAGACACATGTGGATGCAGATATACATACAAATACACATCCATAAATACACACTCACAAAATTATCTCTCTTTGGTAGGTATGGGATACTCTCTGAATGTTCCCACAAGAAAGATAATGACATTGTCCTAGCTCTATAATAGCCTAGAACACAGTGCAAGAGGACATTTTTGTTTATTGTTTTAGGGAATTATAGCATAGTTCGCATAGTTCTCAAGTAGGACTAAGCTTCCAGAGATTTGATCTATTTGTGAATCATGCTTAGAACTCATGAGGCAAAGAAGTGATTGAGAAGAAAGAACAGAAAATAAGAAGAAGAAGAACATGAATAATAGTCACATCGAACCAGTGATTTTGCCTCTCAGAGTTTCAAGAAATTCAACAAAATCTTTAAACATTTTTGGAATGACTGCTTCATTCATTCATTCATCTAACAAATGTTTTAAGGTATATATCATATGCCATACATATATTAGACTAGTTATTAGCAATATAGCGGAAAACAGTCCGCATCACTCCAAAACTTGATATCTTCATAAGGAGTTTTATTATTTTGGGTGGAAGCCAACATGGGAAAGGCCATGCAGCATTTGGGAAAGAATCAGATAAATCACATTTTCTGTTGCTTACAGACAGGAGGTTGTTGAAGGATTAAAATGAATGCCTCAGTATTAGCTTTATTCTTGCTGAAAATGGCCTAAACCTATCAATATGTTTATTAATACTTGGGATAATTCATGTATTTGAATGAAACCAGAGTGGGTATTTTGTCATAGGTATAGTGGAAAACATTGAGATACTTTGGTTCAATATGCATGTCCTGTACCATACCAGGTATATTTCACTTTTTAAGATCAGGGAACCTGCAGGGTCAGAATCTTCTACCTTAACCTTACTATAATGCTGTTGAGACTTCAGAGCCTTTTTCTTCTTTACTCTATTCCTCACACTTCTTCTCTTCTTTCCATTGTTTCTATACAAGGTATTGCTATATTGCTGGAGTTTGTCCCAAACTCATAACCCCTTTGTCTCTCTTGCAAGTGCTGGCATTTCAAGCACACACAGCTGCATACACAGCATCAGGCTTGAAATAGATGATTAACAAATGTGTGTTAAATGACTGGACTATGCCTTTGTGCCTCAGCACTCAATCTAGTTTACCAAAGGCCATCCCATAAGTCAACACATACAGAACAGAGCCTGTTCACTGCCCAATAGCAGATCTCAGGCCTGTAATAGTATCTGTATTCTAGCCTTCTCTATGCCATATTTGCTTATGATCATGCACAAATCACTTACCTCCGTTGGGCCTGTTAATCACATGCTATAAAATAGTGAATGTTGACTCCATGAGCTGGGATCACTTCACATTTCTAATTCTGTGATCCTCTGACTCCCAAGGTTCATTTTCTCCACTCTCTTGGCCCCTGACACCCACACTTGGTGAAAGTTTCTCAGTCACCTACAATTTAGGGAATGGAACTTAATATAATTAAAAACAGAGCACATTGTTAAGAGTTGTGGTGGAGCTATCTGATCCACTTATTGGGGCAAAGGATGTGAAAGCACAGCGAGAGGATTATGGTCTCTGTTGGAACCTGTTTAATTCATTGTTCCTTTCTCTGCCTTTCATCATTTACCAGCTAAGCCCCTGATCATTTCTGTGTCTGATAAAGAGGAAGAATTAACCCCACACTGACCTGTATTTAAAAGATGCATCTAGTTCCATTCATTTGCCTGCAAATTTCATGCTGTCATTTTTTTTCTCTGCTGAGTAGTACTCCATTGTGTATATGTACCACATTTTCTTAATCCATTCTTCATTTGATGGGCATCTAGGTTGTTTTCAGGTTCTGGGTATTACAAATAGTGCTGCTATGAAGATAGTTGAGCATGTATCTTTGTGGCATGATTGCGCATTCCTTGGGTATATGCCCAAGATCATCCTGAGTGAGGTAACCCAAACCCAGAAAGACAAACATGGTATGTACTCACTCATAAGTGGATTCTAGATATAAAGCAAAGAACATTCAGACTGCAACCCACAGAACCAAGGAGGCTGTATAGCAGGAGGGACCCTAGGATGACTGTGGCTTATAATAAGTTTTGGTTTTACTCAATTCCTGGGCAAGCCTCAATAAAACATTTCTCAAGTAGGAAAAAAAGATGCATCTGTGCATTGTCCAAAAATGTTACTAAGTTCAGTCTTGATAAAGCAATTTTCCCCACCTTTTAGCTATATACCATGTTATCTTCTTTTATGAGCACCAGACTTTGGTTTGTCAAGATTTGGACCTCACCAGTGTGGACTGTTTTAGGATGGTTACTGATTAAGCCCAGAACCTTAGAGCAAAGAGCAGTGAGAGAATCTAAAAAAAGGAAAGCCCTAAGCTAAAGACTATAAGTTTCCAAGTCTATTTTATTTATCCTAAGCAGTACCCAAATCATCATAATAAATATGCCCGCATATGTGAGAGTCTGTATTTTCTGCCCTAGAACATTCATTCAGATTTTATCCATCGGTATGCACATACCAACAACCCTGTAATTTATGTGTGCTTACTATTAGATTTTGTTTAAGTGAGTGCCTCCCAAAAAGAACCAGCTTTCTGTTCATGAATAAACTACATGAGGTGAATTTTCCTATAACTAATTTCAAATGGGGTTTTTAGGGTGTAATTATTTGTAGCTGTGGTAGTTTATGACCATAGCAAGTGTAGGTGTGTGGGTAGGAGGCTACACGGTTGTGTACTTGTAAATGACTTGAAACCAGAAGGCAGAGGGAGAAGCCAGAAGGCAGAGGGAGAGCCAGTGGTAGGAGTTTCAGCTCAGTTTCACAACTCTAGCCTAAGGCATTAGATCCTGCTAATTCTTCAAAGGTCAAAGATTTGTTTTACTGAAGAAATTCTGATTTGATTAAGATATTACTTCCAGACCTAACGCTCCTTTAGTAAATCATGCCTACATCCATGATTGGAAATAAACTGCATGTTATCTAAGCATTAAAAAGCCACATGATTTGGAACTGTTCTACAAAAGTAACATTTAGTGTAATTACAGTACATTTAGATTAATTATAGCCCTGGTTCCAGGCACCACCATATTTAAGATTGTATCAGCATTTTCATTATTAACCCTGTGTGGACAAGGTGATCTTCTGGTGGTCCATTTTTGCTCCTTCAGAAAAGATTTGAGTTTTACATAGGTTTAGTTCAGAATCAAATTGAGTACTTAGGGTAACCTATAAAAGACTTTATTTCAGAGGGAGTATTGTCTTGAAAACTTGTTTATGTGTAGAATCTCAAAAATAGACAGATTAATTTAGACACATGGAAATCGTCATGATGCTAAGTCAGGAAATTGACTTGTTAGAATTAGCTTGTACTTCCCTTTAAATGTCTTTAAAACACTGATCATAAAGTTAAAAGTGGCTAACACTGAACTCATATGTCCAGAACTTTATGAATCCAACCTGAGCTTGCTTCTGTTTACAGTGGGTCCCTACACACTGCTGTGGAATGTTCTGTATGTCAAATGTGTTGCTCCGATTGGTTATTAATAAAACACTGATTGGCCAGTAGCCAGACAGGAAGTATAGGCGGGACAAGGAGAGAAGAAAATTCTGGGAAGTGGAAGGCTGAGGCAGAGAGACGCTGCCAACCACCGCCATGACAAGTGAGATATAAGGTACCGGTAAGCCACGAGCCATGTGGCAACTTATAGACTAATGGATATGAGTTAATTTAAGACATAAGAACAGTTAGCAAGAAGCCTGTTATGGTCATACAGTTCATAAGTAATATAAGTCTCTGTGTGTCTACTTGGTTGGGTCTGAGCCGCTGCGGGACTGTCAGGTGAGAGAGATTTGTTCTGACCGAGGGCAGGCAGAAATGGAGAAAACTCTAGCTACAACACACCCCTGTCTTATTTCAACAGTGCTGTGGGACATAAACAGTGACAGTTTCCACTACCATCTTTAAGAATGGCCTTGGGAATCCATGGATGGCTCCTTAGATTTCATCTTAATCCTTAGATTTTCAGCTCTTGACAGTGATGCTGGTTTAATTTGATTATTCATGACTTTTGACAATTTTACACATCAGTTCTTTTTTTTTTTTTTTTTTTTTAGTGGTGTGAGCTCTGTGCACAGAGAGCTTAAGTATCTTGCCCAAAATGCAGAGCTTATAAAAGGTAGAGAAGGAATATAAACTCAGAAGGACCTGACTAGGGGCCTGCATATTTGCCAGTCCATTAAAACATGTGCTTTGGATAAAACCACAACTTAGTTTTTCCCAGTATCCTGGGTGGGTGGAGGTATAAAAAGGGACTGTTGGGTAGTTTTTAAAAAAACAAGTTCTTGAAAAAAAAAAAAACACAACAAATTCTGTTAAATGAATGAAAGAATCCAAGCAAAAGCTATGCAGTTTTTCAAGGCCTTCCTTTGTTTTATTTTTCTTTTCCCCCTCTATTTTGTTTATCTAAGTTATATTTTACTTTTGCTTGGTAGTGTTGTGCAGGTAAGTGGCTCTGATGAGGAAACAATCGTTTCCATAAATTCAGAGTAAAATCAATGAGATTAGGTGCTCTAACAGTGAGATGAAGATGTGGGGGTTGGGGGTGCTGTGTTTTCCCTGCTCAGCATGCTGAACCTTTGAAGTGGGAAGCCAGTTTCTGGGATTTTGTTACACACACAGTACTCTCATCTCTCACTTACAGAACTACTTATAAAGCTGCTCTGTCATCAAGATAAGTTTCTCAGTGTTATCTTTTCCTTTATGACAAGAGGAATATTGAAAAGCAATGGAAAACATGTATGCTCTCATGACTTTTTCTAAAAATGTTAAACAACAACAAAACTTTCAAATAAAATCACCTCTTGGTAATGATATTGTAGTATAAAAGTTACAATCTAGAATTCTTGCAAATATTTCCTCCCTCCTTCTGAGAGAGACTGGAATCAGTTCTTTGGGCTTATTTAGCTAAAAGAAACTGATTTGCCAGTTCCAAATGCATTAATTTAGTGAAAGGGAGAAAAATAGTAATGGATACCATTCAGCTTTCTGATGACTGCATGTGGCTATTTTCTGAAGTGCTGAATTCATTGAGTGGAAGCAACAGATAGCTAGCATCCTAGACAGTGTCTGAGAGGCAGGGACAAGTCTTTTGGATGATCTTTGATTCTCAGCTCTGGAATATTTCAGTGTGCAAAATTTTGAAAGGGGAATGAAGAGCAGTGAGCACCAAGGCTTCCTCTCTAAGGAGACAAGTTCATCCTCTTGAGAAAGGTTACTGGCAGTTGGATTTGTTGTGCTTCAGATGATAGGGTGGCACAAATGCCTCATTTTCTACCCTGCATCACAGAGATTGCTTTGCTTGGGAAAGGGCCACAACATGTCAAAACTGAAATTCCAATTATTGAGATGAGTAGTATTTTGATATGGTATTTGAAAACCTCAAAATCAATGCAAAACTAAATCTAAAACAACAAAAGATGAAAACTTTAAACAGGCATAGAATCTATAACAGTGCAGTTCTGAGCCATATTGGAGCCTGGGGCAAATAAAAAAATAAATGAATCCTTTAATTTGGATTTTTAAAATATTGCATTCAATTACATTTCTCTTGATTGAGTTTGCGTGTGTGCACATGCATGTGTGTATGCCTGTGTGTGTGTGTGTGTGTGTGTGTGAGAGAGAGAGAGAGAGAGAGAGAGAGACAGAGAGAGAGAGACAGAGAGAGACAGAGACAGAGACAGAGAGAGACAGAGAGAGACAGAGAAACAGAGATAGACAGGGAGAGAGAGATAGAGAGACAAGAGAGAGAGACAGAGAGAGACAGAGACAGAGACAGAGAGAGACAGAGACAGAGAGAGACAGAGAAACAGAGATAGACAGGGAGAGAGAGAAAGAGAGACGAGAGAGAGAGAGACAGAGACAGAGACAGAAGCATAGACAAAGAGAGAGATCATCCCAGCTCTGCTGCCATCTTTGGAGTTTTTTCTGATTTTTCCTTGCACCATCCCTCCTGGTTTTGATCAGAATGTTTTCCCTTTTGACAAGGCACTTTGTAGATTTTCCAGCTGCAGCCATGCAGCTATAATTATTTATTTGGAGTAGCCTCCTTTGTCAGAAGGGCATTACTCCTTTGGAATAAAGAGTTAGTGTTTATTGTTCTTTATTGTTCTTTATATTTTCAATGCTCATGAAAGTTTATTTTAGGACTCAAACATAATTTCTGGTTGTTAAAGACAATAATCCAATGAATTAACAAGTTAAATGAACAAATGAGAATAACCTGTGTGCTTCTCAATTCATTTATAGATTAACATTCCTAAATATAACCTTTGGTGGGTCCATCTTGACCTTCTATTCGGGAACTGGAAGTCCTATGGAGAGGACCTAAGCAGTTCTAGAACATTTTTCATTACAATTACCATCCAGAGAGTGTTCTTTGCTCAAAGCATTCTGATGAAACCCACTTCACAATTTGCCAAATAGCCAAGTAAAAATGAAGCCCACTTCCAAAAACTCTTTCCTAAATTTCACCCCTTTGCTTATGGAAAACTCAAGATTTTCCTCCAACTTTCTAAGAACAGTAATAATGTTTTACCAAGTGTTAGCAGTCAGTGTATTCTAAATAGCTTCCTGTGGGTGAGTGTCCCTTCCCTAGTTAAGGCCTCAGAATCCTGTGGGCTTGTCAAGATCCATTTCAAGATGTCCATATTCTATTTTTCCTCTACTGAAACGGAATCTCCAGCAGGTGACTTCCTTTTTGCCTTGGTTCCAAAAAGGCATGTAAAAATACTCCAGAACCCTTGCAACCATAGAGTTAGTATACCAGTTTACTATGTGTTATTATTTTTGAAAGCCATATTGTAATTCCACTTCTTATGATGATGACAGAGTGGTAAGTTTGTCTTAATAAAAATGGTTCATTATATGTAGATGAATTTCTAAACAGCCTTATTTAATAAAAAACACAGAACCAGATATAGGGGTTAAAGCCTGAGGGAGATCAGAGGAATAGGAACAGCCACAGCCAACCTCACCTCACCAACTCCTTAGCTTCCAGAGAGAGCTACTTCCTGTATGCCCACACATATATACCTTGCTGTTCTGCCATCTTATTTGCTCTCTCTGTCCAGCTACATTACTGCCATTTCCTGCCCAGCTCTGTCACTTCCTGTCTGTCTGTATAGACCTCCAGACTTCCATGGTTAACTAGTGTTGGAATTTAAGGCATGTGTCACCACACCTGGCTCTGTTTCTAGTGTGTCCTTGAACTGCCTGCCAAGTGATAGGATTAAAGGCATGTGCTAACATTGCATGACTTCTGTGTTTACTTATAATGGCTTGATTTTTCCTATGATCTCCAGGCAAGGTTTATTTATTTCAACACAAATAAAATATCACCACAATTCTAGGATGAAAACTTCATTCTTTTAACTAAGGAAAATAAAAACCTAAATACAACCAAGTAGGGCATGTTATATAATATCCATGATCACTTCAAATTTTAGAAAGAAAACTCAACAGTATAATTGTTCCTTGAATGTAGAGGATTTATGATTAGTATTCAGGGTCTTTGAATTTTACCTATAAAGCACTGGGGAATGATTGTAACAAATAGGGGAAAATGCTAATGATAATGGTAAGTTGCACACCTCTTGCCACTGTCATTTACTTTAAAAAATTAAGAAAGCATAAATAACAGTGAATGGCAGCCTCTCTAATGTCAAATGAATTGTCTGACTGATTTCTTCTTTAACACCTTTGCTCAATTGTCAGGTTGCCATATTAGGTGGGCACGGACAATGCTGTCCTGGAACCAGGTATTGATGTAGTATTTAGATGGATGAAATCGTAGCTAAACGTCATTCAGGAAGAGAAAAATAACCCTTAGAAACTGTAGAGATCAAGATCACAGTCATTGCAGCTCAGTCTTGCTAAGTATCTCAGAAAAGCAGAACATCTAAAATTTCTCCTTGTCCAAGGGATAGATCCCAAGCCTTCTGTATATCCTTAAGACACAAATTGTCAGCAGGCCTCAGTTCTATATCCTAGCATAAGAAGTCAAGAAAGCAATCTATGTAACCATATTTACTTCATTGTCCCAAACCCATTGACAACCAAGAGCACAGACACAAACATAATGGACCATGAAAGACAAAACAAACCTGAAAGTAATTGCATTGAGTTGGTGTGGTAATTTGAATGTAATTGGCCCCCAAAAGTTCATAGGGAGTGACAATATTAGAAGGTGTGGGATAGGTATGGCCTTGTTGAAGGATGTGTGTCACTGTGGGGGTGAGCTTTCAGGTCTCATATATGCTCAAACCATGCCCAGTATCTTAGACAACTTTCTGTTGCTGGTGAATAAAGATGCCATGTCCTACTATGATGATAATGGACTAAACATCTGAACTGTAAGCCACACCAATTAAACGTTTATCCTTTTTATGAGATGCTATGAACATGGTGTCTCTTCATAGAAATAGAAACCATAACTAAGAGTGTTTGTGTTGAGTTATCCTATTCCTAAGAATTATAGTTGCCCCCCTTCTTCCTTCTGTCTTTCTTATTTCCTTTCCTTCAATAACAATATAGCCAACTTGGCTTGGAGTTCACTTACATAGTTAGTGTAAGTTGTGCTAGAAGTTATGGAAATGTTCCTTCGTTATTCTTGTAACTACTAGGATTAAAACCATATGCCATCACACATGACTCCTCTCCATTCCTTGAAAAGGACCTACAGAAAGTTCAGTGTTGAGTCCCAATGAATGACAGACTAGTGGAAAATTTGATGCTAGCTTTTGTGAGGTTTATGTTATTGTTGGTTGGACAGAAATGAAAAAAGTTAACAAAGAAAGATGGAATCCATCTTGATATTTCAAAAGGAGATTTGTAGAAAATAAAACAGGACAGCAAGACAGTATTATTGAAGTGGAAGTAAAAAGGTCTCATATTAGCACAGGTGGTCTCAGACAGGTGTGTTTTAGTTGAGATCTGAATAATGAGAAATGACTGGCCAAGAGAAGACCTCAGAGAGCCATTTCAAGGAGATAGTAGTAAAATTACAAAAAGCTTCAAGGTATGGCCACATGTGACTTGTTGAAGGAATAAAAAGAGCCCTGTAAAGAGCATAATGCTAGGGAGACAGACAAGGACCAGATAAGATATTTGAATTTCATTCTGCCTGAATGGGATGCTTTTGCAGGAGTATAAGGAGGAGTGGAAGCATGATCTACTAGACATTTTTTTTAAATGAACATATTGATACTACGTGGAAAACAAACTATAGAGAAGCAAGAGAAGTCAGGGGAGGCTGGTATTGTGTGAAGTCAGTGTGCTGAATGGAGATGTGGGGAATAAATGGAGTTGCTGATAGGTTAGAGGTTAAGTCCTTAAGAGCTGCTAATTGATTCTGTCTCTGTCTCTGTCTTTGTCTCTGTCTCTGTCTGTCTCTGTCTCTCTGTCTCTCTGTCTCTGTCTCTCTCTGTCACTCTCTCTCTCTTCTCTCTCTCTCTCTCTCTCTCTCTCTCTCTCTCTCTCTCTCTCTCTCTCTCTCTCTGTCTGGTGTATGGGACTGAGTGAAGAAGAGCTGAGTATAGCTTCCCAGGTTTTGGTGTTATTTTGTTTGTAACTACAGAGTCTATTGAGATAGCTTCTCTAAGACAAATTACTCATATTTGGTAAGGCCATTCTATCTTGAATGAGGCAACAGTAAAATTAAATCAAATAAAAATATTAGCAACACTCCAATGTTTCCTGTGTATTCTCTATTCCATATACTCACTGTAGGATGCATAACATTTTTGGACTCAAATTTAGAGTGTTCTTGAATCTGAAATCTACTTGATGCTAGACAGAACACTATATCATATTCCTTCTGGTTTTTCTAGTGTCTATGGGTCCATCTGACAATGGCATGTGTTTTGTGCATGTTTCTTCAAAGAAAGGGAAGAAATCAAGTTAAATGGTTCTTTATAGAACTTTACTTACCTTTTATTTTCTCACCATGACAGTGGAAAAATAGGTAAAGGGAAATAAAATAAGGCCTTCCTATAAATTAGGAATGAATCCTTGACATATCCCACATGGAAGAATATAACAAAAACAAAATATGCTGTAAATCATTTTACCTCATTGCATAAAGGTTTGATAAGCCCATAAAGAAATTTACCTGTCTGGCAGTATCATAATATTTTCAACTGTCCATGATTATTGAATCGAATCCTAGATGAATGTACATTCTTCTTGTGTCTGAGACGCTTAGGATGACAAATGTACTATCATTAGGCTATATTTGGTAACTAACAAAGAAATTATTAACAAAGGAAAGTCCAAACTGTCTATGTAATTAGAGAGGCACTGTCTCATTTCTGTGATGCAATAGGGGCAATGAACTGTCTGCAGATAAAGCTATTTTCTTCTGAAGCATTTGGCTGTTTCTTCTTCATTAGAGGAAAAAAAGCATCAGAATTATTTGGCATCCCATTTTGGAGGAATCTTGACATGCTCTCCTCTGCCCTTTCTTTCCTTACCCTGTACTCTGCAATTTCACACCTTTCCCCATTATTGATTATTTATTTTTATCTGTCTTCTGTGCCTTTACTTTTGTCCTTCTATGTACAGGAAGAGAGCTCGCTTGCCTTCTCCATTGCCAAAGGCTCAATGATACGTCTATGCTTAGGTAAAAAAGTAGCCTCTTCTGAAGAGTCATCTTGGACTTCTTCATAGTACATTTATACTACTCTTCTTGTTTCCTCTAATTTATATTATGTTCCCATTTTATGGCTGTTTCTCATATCTGTGCATTAGCTATCTTCCATTGTTCTTTAGTACATTGTACAGCAATGCTCATTAGAGATTTATGGAATGTGTAAGTGGAGTAATGATCAGATCAGGATCCCTTCTATCATTGTCTTGCTTTGAGTCAGAGGAAGAGTATGTAGAAGTGTTTGCTTTTGAGTCTGCTCTTTGCCATGGTTTAAAGTGAATAGAAACTTGAATATAATACATAGAATTGAAATTAAGAGGCAAGAGCATAATGCTTGCTTTCAATGTTAACATGGGTGTGCTGGGGGGAAATTATAATTTCCAGACCATTGATCTTAACTAGGAACCCAGCAGTACTTGGCTTTGAGACTATAGAAAGGAATAAATATTGAACTATCATATATAGTGAAGAGCTGAATATCTCTGTACTTAGAGGAGTATTATACAATTTGTCTTTTAAAATATATTTATGGTATGAAAAAATTCTGTGTTTGTAAATTCTGTCTTCTAAGGTGAAAAGTGACTTTAAAGTACTTTATTCAATATTCCCCCATATGCATCAGTAGCAAAAATTTATTAATATTTTTATTGGGGATTACTTTCCTAAGAAACAAAGCTACAAAAATTTGAGGTCATTAGCCATAAGAGTTTTAAATACACAGTCATATGAATGTGTTAGTTTTACCTACTGAGTTCTCTGTAATCTTTAACTTTTCCCATTTTAACTTAATAATGATAAAAATGAATCTCATATTGATAAACTTTTTTCATCCTAAGGTGTTAAACTTTAGAGGTATGGACATAATATAGTAACTTATATGCTTACTTATGAGTTTATGGCTATAAAAGTAACATTTAATTAAATTTATTTTTATTTCATCACATTTTCATCCAGTCAACATAAGAATTGGGTGTACAGTCACTGGGAAATTACAAGTCAAAAGTCTTGTCAATTCAGTTAAAACTCCATGAAAAAAAACATTCTAACAAAATCATTACAGTTTTCAAGTCTAATTTACGGGCTGAAGTGGTGGCTCAGTGGTTAAGTGAACTTGTTGTTCTTGTAAAGGACCCATGCAGTCTCAGGTGATCCAATACATCTTTTTGCCCCAGAATATTTTGCACCCACATAGTACACAGACATAAATATAGGCAAAACACCTGAGCATGTAAAACAATGTTTAAATTTTTAAAAAATTCAATATTCACTTTCTCCTATCTGCCCTTGCTTTCAACAACCATTCATTATACAGCAGTTACACATCTCACTCAAAGAGTAAGATGATTAATGGTAAAATGTTTAATAAAATTGTTAGATGTCCATATATTTATATATATCAATAAACTAGGTTTGAAGTATATATGTAAGTATGCATGTGTACTATTCAAATTGAGAAACAATTTGTCAGAAGTATGTACATTTTTTAGTAATTTTCTTTTGCAGTTATCAAGCACTATGGGAAATAATTTACATGCATTATTTTATGTATTGCTTGTTTTCTATAAATTACTATTTTTCCATGTTACAGTTATGAAAATCAACCATCCATTTTGCCTAAATTTACTGGCTGCTAGTTGATACAGTTAGGGCTCAGACCTAATTGTGGCTAACTTCCAAACTCTTTCTGTCAACCACTATCCACTGGAAATGTCCTTAGTTTAACAATATGTCAGTTTCTTCCAAGAATTCCAGGTTTTGAATAACATAGTTTAAAAATAGCAAAAACATGCAGTGGTTGCTACATATCAAAAGTTGTTGGTTAAGAATATCACAATGTATTTATTTTATGATATGCATGATTTTATGACTCTGAATGAGAGTAGCATCAACTCTTAGACATTGGCTATCTACTTGACCTCAACTATTTACTTAACATTGGCTGTCTACATAATCCTGAGCAATGAAATGCAGCACTAGAGTGAAGTTGCTTTATGCCAGACATATTGGTAGCTTAGAATGAGTTTAAATTGCACATGAGCTGCTGGTGAAGTCTGCATTGCCCTGGTCCTCAATGAATTTCTGGATAAAACTATTCATCCACAAATGCTGAACCACTCAGTTATTAAAATGTCTGACAGTGCTGTGATTTTGGAAAATATGCTTATTTCAAGTTGTCTTAAGCAAAATCCTACTTTGTAGTCTTTTTATTTGCAAAAAAAAGAAGTCCCAAAAATCACTACTGTGTATCTGATGTTCTCTAGGCTATATCAGACTCCCTATTAGGCACCAATGATTTTTTTGTTTGTTTGTTTTCATAGCATTTCTTACTTTTTGGAGTTCATTAATTATTTGTGTCATTATGTGTATTATACATGTCTCACATGCTAGACTATAGACTCCAGGTGTACAAAGACTGATTTTACTGCTCAATCTTTCACCTTACCTGCAGTGTTGAATGATGTAGCTGGAAAATACTAGACAATTGATCAATATTTACTAATATAAGAATAAGTGAAAAAATGAAGAACTAGGTACATGAGCCATACAGTGGTTTTAGTCTTGATTTATACTGTATAGACTCCTGTCCTTAATTCTGCAGTGCCGTACTAATTCTACCTCTCTCAGGATCTAACAGCTCTGGGAGTTTATGTGATAGAAGGCAAATCTGTTTGCTTGGTGATTATAAGAGGACAGATACAACACATACTAGCCTTCACAAGTCCTGAACAGATGTAGTCCCTGGAGAGGGGCACACAGCAATAAAGCAAGGAAACACAGCCATTATCTAGAAGCCAAGTCACACAGGCATTGAGGCTTTGACTTGTGTTCCTATGGTAAGGAGCTCTGGAGTTGTCAAGGATAATTTATGGTGACACTGATGAGCAGAATTTATTTAAATACTATTATTGCTGAAGTATTCCAAAGTTAAAAAAAAAGCTCCTGGCTGAGTAAATGTCTTGTTGACCCCTTATAACTATCTGTTATCCTATTGTTTCAAATATTTACACTAAAATATTGGAGTCTTAAGTCCTAAAGTGATGTGAAAGAGATGAACTCATGCACTGTGCAGATAGGATTTGGTTTTCTCAAATGACACTTCCATTAATCTTTATACAGTCCATTGTTCTTCAATCAGTTAAATGATGCTCCAAATGGAGTACTGTGATAGCAAAAAATATAAATGCTTTATGCAGTACTAGTAAAACCTTTAGGGGAAATCTTTAGTGAAAGAATACATTCTTTCTTGTTTCTATAAAAACAAGTAGCAATCTGGAGGAAAAAAGGTTTTCTTTCAAGTTTGTGTGTTAGTAAGGCCTGCTCAGCAAGCCCCAGCCTGCTAGAGGACCTTAGTGCAAGGCCCACTTGCTGGGGAAGCTCCTCTGTCTGCATCCCTCTAATATCATCGGCAGTAGAGGAGAACTGGTTGGAAATCCCTGTTCCTTCCCAAGCTGAGCAGGGTCACAGTTCGGTCACTCAGGATCACAGAACCAGAAAAACTCTGAACTGGAATCTCCTGTCAAAAGAAGAAAAAGAAAACCAGAAAGAAAACTCAGTAATACATGTCAGGAGACCTTTAAAAGTGTTCCTTGCCATTGAAAGCAGTGTGCTAGTTGTGTCCTCACCCAAATCACTGATAAACTCTTCCAAGCAAGCATTTGAGCCTCAGGATTTCATACCAGTCTTTTGCCCTTATAATTTGCCTACTTCCATAAAATGTTTTCTTAATGAAATTAGAGGTAAATGTCTGCATTTTCTTTTAATTCAAGAGTTGGAACATTCTTGATGAGTGGATATTGGCTAAGACAATCAAATTCCAAGATGAATGTTTTCCTAAAGTCTAATCAATACTACAGCTTTAAAATGATTTCTCCTGTCTTTTAAATGAAGTTGAGGTCAAATGTAATGACAGGATGAAGCAGACCTGTTTTGCTTCAATCTTACAAGTCCCAGAAGATAGAAGTAATAGACAAAAGAGTTTTTCCTTTGCTTGACATTTACTTTGTACATAAACAACCCAGTATATTGACATCTCAATGTATTAGTTGCTGGTAGTCCAAAACATGACACAAATTTAGATAATATTTCTTTCTGCTCACAAATATATACCCGTGATCAACAAGAGAGTATTTATTGCAGACTTTCCTTGGAGTTGGCAGAGCAGAATGAATCATTCTGAAATACAAACTCCCTAAGATTTAAAATATGTCACAAAAAAAACCAGAAGGCACAAGGGGACTGGATTGTAAAATAAAAGGATCACATTTCACACTCTGTAAGTTATAAACAGTATGGAGTGGCATTAATAAGATGCTAGCTCAAATGTGTATAAGAGAACTACATTTTGTGACCAATTATTAAAAAGCTGTTTGATTTCCTGGAAACTGTCTTGTGGAGGGAGTATTGTGCAATGTGGTGGCTTTTGGAGTCCCTTTTCACTGGCTGTGGGAGCTCTGATGAATCACTTCCCCTCTGTGACTTCAGTTTCTTTATCTATATAAAAGAGTGAAGGTGGTCATGGTGATGATATTGATGAGACGATGCTAAGGAGGGGAAGGAAGAAGATGGTGGATCATGAGGCTGCCATCAGCTTTAGATAAGAAAATTCTAGGCATAAAGAGTATACAATATAAGGCTTGTTCCTTTCCCACTTTTCTATGAAGAAACCATATTAGTACTTTTTTTTAGTAAGCTTTTAGCTCTCATCTCTCTGCTATTAAATGAGACCTAAAATTTTGCTAAAGCATATTTTGCCAGAAAGAATTTTTTTTAGTTTCCTTAAATGAAAGACACATATACAATCAATAATATCCCCCATACCTTCAACAAATTTTATTCCAACAATTTTCCCTTTGGAAGTAAAATTAGGACATGAAGAAATCACTTACATCCTTTAATTAAGGTTAAGGAACTTAGGTTTTCTATGACAGAACCAAAGATTTTCTGAGTCTCTGAAAAGATTTATTCATTTGATCTTTGGGGTGAAGTCATTATGTAGGTATTCCAAGACTTTGTATGTATGAATGAGTCTTGGTTGCCTAATGCATAATCTGCACAAAACTGAGGCCAATAATTATGTATTCCATGAATTAATGAAAATATTATTAAATACTGTATTGTTAACAAAACCATTCTCAATGAAGATATTCTGTGATTTTCCTTTCTAAAGAACCTATGTTGAGTCAGGTCACATGTGACATATGATAAAGAAATAGCCATCAATGACATGGAAAGAACCATTGTCTGCATCTCACTCACTTGACTGACAGGTACTTACATATACTATTTCCTAAAGACAGGCTATCTTAGTTGCTTTTTATTAGTAATTATTATAATATTGTTTTCAAAGGCAGCCTATAATTTCTACAAACTAAAACGGCCCAGCATATATTTCTATTGACCTGTAATTCTCAAATTGTCATTGTCATCTATATCAAGTCTACTGTGAACCCCACTAACTGTATATTATTATCATACCCACAAAGTTATAAACTACCATCAATATGGTAATGATGGAATTTCATCATTGAATAAAATGTCCTCATTATTTAACCGAGTTATGGATAGGGAGGCAGTTGTAATTGATTTCTTGGATTATTGAGCTTACAAATGCATTACTTTGGCCCAAACAATTTTAATTTTGCTTCTATTATGCACAAAGTTTGATCAAGACTTGAAATTTTTTATATTAAATAATGTCAAAATGAGAATATTTAAAGAATAAATGGGGAAAGTATACTGTGTTTCACTCCTTTTTAATTCATCTGGAAATGCCAATGTGATAGAAGCAGACAGTGTAGACATAGCAACTCTTCTTTCTGTGTGAGACACAGGAAGTTCTCCCTCTTCATAGTGCTTGGAGCTCTATTTCAGTTTGTTATGGATACACAAATAAAACTTCACAAACTTATGTGGCTTAGAAAAACAAAAAGTTTGTAGTCTCTCAGTTTGTAGACTACAAATAAAAAATTGAATCATTAACTCTGCTGTCTTTCAAGGTGCCAGGAAAGATGCTTTCCATATCAGTAACCTAGCTTTGGATAAGCTCAATAATCCTCTAACTTTACATGGTTGTATTCACATTGTCTTCCCTGTGGAACTGCTCATCTCTGCATTCAGTGTCCAGTTCTGCAAGGATACTAATCTCCTTCAGTTATGGAATACCCTGTTTACCTCATGTTAGTCTGAGCACCTCTGTATGGTCTTCTTTCCAAATAAAATCACATTCTGAGGTTTTGAGTATTAATACAGACATTGACATATCTTTTTTTTTCTTGTTTTTATTATTTAAACTTCTTCTGTAATATTGTCCTGAGTGGACAAATTGCATTCTAATCACTCTTTTCTCCCATCCTTAAAAACCCACCTCCTACCTTTCCAACATTCATTTCCTTTTATTTTGTTTCCTGATCTAACGAGTTTAAGGAGGGCCATCTGTTTGACTATGACATTGGACCTTTCTACTGGAACATTGTGGGCTTACTAGTTGGCACATAACTTGAAAATCATGACTTCCCCTCTCCCAGAATCTATGAGTAGCCAATAGTTCCCTAGGGAAGGATAAGGATCCATGAGCCCTTCCCCCATCCACAACTGTTTGTTGACAGGGTCACAGACATCTTACTGTAAATCTGGTTTTAAAAAAAGGGAATATGGCCAAGGAACTCACAGACTGTAGTGGGGAACTTACAACTCTTATATGGTTAAATTGATGTAGTGTCAGATTACTTTCTGAACATCTATGTTTATATATAGAGACAAATCCTACTCCCAGCCTTAACCAGAGAAGCCTCTTCCCAGTGTACAGTAGACTCATGACTACTGCAGGTGCTAAAAATTATAACAGCTGAGTGCTCAGCTGTATCTTTTTATGATGGAACACAATTTTATACAGTTCACAACTGTTTCTCTGATTTGATTCTTTCTGATTTTTGATTAAGAATAATTATCAATCATGAATAAGTCAATTTAAAATGGAGAAAGCATATGAATATATATTTCTTCAAAGAATATATATATATATATATATATATATATATATATATAAAACATACATACAACCAAATGTATGAAATGATATTCACCATCTTATGAGGGAAATGCAAATAAGAACCATAGTGACATATTATTTCACATTCATGAGGGTGATTATGCTCACTAATATATTTGTAGTGTTGCTGGGGAAGTAGGGACTTTGAAATGCTCAGCTTGTAGGAAGGTGAAAATCCTACTCTACAGTGCAGCCACTGCAGAAAACAAGTTGTTTCATCAAATATTTAAAAAGGAGTTACCATGTAACACAACATCTACTTCTAAGTATATATCAAAGAAATAGGCCTACGTAAAAAGTAGTACAAGCTGTTCATAAATAGTATTATTTGTAGTAACCAAAAAATGGGAGTATCCCCAAAATGTGTGTCACTTGATGAATAAACAAATATGACTTGTCTATGCAGTGGAGTTTATTGAATCACAAAAGGAAGAAAATATCAATTAAAGCTACAGTATATATAAACCTTGAAAGTACTACAGTAATTAAATTAACATAAAATGTTACATAGTGTTAGTTTCCATTTATGTAAAATATGCAGAATGGAAAAATCTATAGAGTGTTTTCAAGAGTGTGAGGAGATGAGATAATAGAAAATGGAGTAATTGCTAATAGACACGGGGTTTCTTTTATTACTTGTACATCTCTGAATAAACAAGGACTAGTAAATTATATACTTTGAAATCATGAACAGTGTTGTATATGTATTATAACTCAGTAATGCTGTCTCTGTCTCTCTGTCTCTCTCCCTCTCCCTCTCCCTCTCCCTGTCCCCCTCCCTCCCTCCCTCCCTCCCTCCCTCTCCCTCTCTCTCTCTCTCTCTCTCTCTCTCTCTCTCTCTCTCTCTCTCTCTCTCTCTCACACACACACACACACACACACACACACACACACAGCACTTTCACTCACTATCTTTAACACTCAGAGATGATTTACTGAAGCATTAACTAGGCCTTTGTTTATAACCACTACCAACAATTTTCCCCCATAGAGGAGTATTTTAAAACTGGCATTTGGAATTGCTGCCACATGGTGATATTAAATAGCAGACAGTCTTTAAAAAATCGTTAGGGAAATTATGGTGGAACACGTTAATCACTCTATTTTGTAAATATCACCCAGTTTCTTGAAAAAAAGATACATAGTAAGGTTTCAGTTTGGGGCCAGTCAGCAGGGACAATCAACATTCCATGTCCTCCTGGCTTTGGTGATGGATGCTTTAGCCATCTCTACTTCCTGGAGCCTGTCACTAAAGCAAAGCCCATGAGACACAAGACATAGATAGTTAAAACAGTGCTCCGAACTTAAGTCCCACTTGGAGGAAATGCTTCATGTAATAAGTACTTGAAATTGTAGGAAGACAAACACTTCTTGTACGATTTTGAAGCAGAGTAGTCAAGACTAAATGTTGCTCTTGAAAATAGCATTAGGAACACAATTTCTATCTGCAATATCTGCATGAAAAGTATATTAACATTAGAATTCATTTACAGCCAACATCATGGTTATTTTCAATTTCGTTTTGTTTTTCTAAACAGTCCTTCAAGTTAACAGCAAGCATTTAAGGCTAATATCTCATTTTCACGATGTGGGACACTGTTAATGCTTTTTTTTAATTTTTGCATGCTTGGAAACAAGTTTTTCCTTAAATAGCACATATATTTTAAATTTTATATTCTGGAAAATAAAGCTAAAGTATAGGACATGGACTATTTTGTGTAGTGTTAAGTGCCATACTCTCATCGGACTGTGAACTAAAAAGTACATGGTAAAATTTAATTTTTAGCAGTCCAAATTGTAAAGTTTAGGGAGAGAATTTTTTCATTGTGATTATTTAATACAGCATTTTGATGAGGAGGAGACAGGATAAGCCAGCATTCTTTTGAACAAATAAATACATAAGTTATATGAAGGATAGCAGAGATTTGGCTTAATCTGCATTTCTTTAGCAGCATCATGGTATGTGATTACTTGAATCATCCAAAAAAAATGAGTAAACAGTGTTCATTTAGGACTTAATATCAATAGAACCAGGTGTGGCAGTGCATGCCTTTGATTCGAGTACACAGAAAGAAGAATCAATCAGATCTCTTTGAGTTCAAGTCCAGTCTGACCTACCATAGTGAGTTCCAGGCCAGCAAAGACTATAGTGTGAGACATTGTCTCAAAAAACAAAAACAGACAAACAAACAAAAACTCTAAAAAAATTGTTTTATTATTGGATAGTTCCTGAAAAGTGGTACCTTGTCTATACTATATTGATGATTCATGAAAATGTTTGGTCCTCTATAACACCTTGTTCATTCTTGCCCATGTAGCCAATCCTTACCAAAGTATATGAAGTGGTTTGGTATGTGCACAGCATCCATCTCCTTTGCACCAGTGTCAAAGGGAAGGGCTAGGGCTTTGTAAATAGATCTTATTGAATAAGTGTGGTTGTTTACAAAATCAAATTTATTGAATTCTTCATCATAATTCATGGTCTCTTACAGGTAGCAGCCCTAACCACTGCTCTAGTCCAGTTGCTTTGATCATACTCAATAACCTGGAAATCTTTCTTAAGAAAAGGCCTAGATTCTATCCTAAATCTCGGAAACTTACTTATTCTTGTTTGGGTCACATTGTTCTAGGCAGAGGGCATAACTGGAGGTGTTATATTTTGACACAGGGATAATGGGTTGAATTTGGAATGCTTTTCTACTGTCATTGTGCTAAAGACAGATTGGTAACTGGACAATTTAGTGCTAGGTAGTTGTGGCCTTAGCATTTACCCATCTGCTGATATCTGGTGATCACCATTTCTATTCACTAGGTAGTGGACCATGCTTTACTTCACCTTGTACATTAAACCTCAGAAAAAACAAAAGAGCAAATATTATAGTTTTTAAGTATTATGAAATAGAGTCCGAGATTCCTATATGAATAACCTTATTACTTGACTCAGTTAAAATAGTGTGCATACTCATATGCATACACAAACACACAATTCTGATAGTGTAATGTGTGTGTGCGCGTGTGTGTGTGTGCGCGCGCGCGCGTGCGCGTGTGCATGTGCGCACGCGCAACAGACTGTTGCACACAATGTTTGGGACATGAAAATAGTTTAGTGAACAAGATCCATACTTTATTTTGTCCTGCCCAGTGCTGAATATTTTGCCAATGCCTAGCAACTTGAATAGATAGTTGAAAAATTGAATTAAAAATCTCACTAAATAAAATTTGCATGTGGCTTTCCTTATGTAATTAACTTTCTGACAATTTGGATAGTAAACAGCTGATGGAAAGAATAATAATATAAGTTGTTTATTTGTGGGATGAACATTTATCATTGTTTTTACTCCTTTCCATCAACTTTTAATTCACAAAAGGCTCAAAAGTTAACTATGGAGAAATTGCATTACTAAATATTGAATAATAATTATAATACATGATATGTTTTCCTTTTAATTAGCAAATAGAGTGTTCATTATGTTTTAGATAGTTGGTACATGTCATTTGATTTTTACTTTGTTATAATTTGTGGCAGGTGATTACATTTCTACAGGGTATAATTTTCATCACATTGTTTTGAAATTTGATTGCAAGATTATACAGAAAAGAATTCAGTGTATTCAAATTACTTTGAATTTTCTCAGATCCTTTGTTTTCAAAAAATTTACTTTTTTCACCTCCCTGTAAGCAAATGTTAAATAAAGATTCAGAATTGGAGACATATAATAATAATGTGACTTTCTTTAAATGCCCAACAGAGAATTTAAAACTTGAACTTCAGAACTTATGCTTGTGTCTCCTTGCAATAGCTATATCTAATAAATACAAGCTGTAAACAAAAACAAGAGGCCAGTCAGTGGTGGCACATGCCTTTAATCCCATCACTGGGAGAGGTAGAGCCAGGCGGAACTCTGTGAGTTCAAGGCCAGCTTTGGGCTACAGAGTGAGTTCCAGGAAAAGCACAAAGATACACAGATAAACTGTGTATCGAAAAAACAAAGACAAACAAAAAACCAAGAAATTATATACCAAAATTGAACAAAGTAAACAGTATATTTTATTATGTGGTTTTTCCTTAACACTATAATGCTGCAAGTAATAAATGCAAATGTTCTTAGTTTCTCTGACCCCTGAAGGAGCTCAATAGCATGTAGCCTTTAGCTCTCTATCCTATGTATGTAACTGAACTGATATTTTTTCTTTATTACTCTTCTATGAGATTAAAACTGTGGATTTCAATATGACAGGAAATCAGTAATGGTGTGCATGTTGCTTGAACATAGACAGACCTACTTGCTTCTGCTTTGATAATATTAATTATAATGAATGAAAAAATAATGACATGCATGTATTTTCATTACTATTGTATTTAGGATTGGAGAATACAGCATCTGGGTGAATATTCAAAATTTGTCTTAAAAACTTGATTATCTGGTTTACAAATTCTACAGTGGTAGCCTTTGAGGCAACAATGTCTTGGGATGAGCAGGGTTATATACAAGGAAGCCAATTTGCTTAAGAAGTAAAATTCTCTAAGAAGAACAAATAAAGTGTGTAACTATACTTACCAAAGTTGTGATATTAACTATAAGCAGAACTCTTGCATCTCCAGTTTTCTTTTTCATTCTTATGAGTTTAAATAATAATGCTTCATGCTATCCATGATGGGGTTCAGTACTTGAAGGGAATAAGTTTCCTATTTAGATTTAGTCATACAATCTGTTTAACAGCTACTCCCTTTATAATGGCATGTTGTCTTTCCCATCATTCCTTAGGGCAAACAGGGAGAATGGCATGGACCTCTTGAATAATTAATATGGTTTTTAGAGCAGTAGTCATGGAAACCAAAGCAGTGTCACACATTTGGATAAGAATTAGGCACATTTTGAACACTATATTTAACTGAAAGAGGTAGCTATCCCCCAAAGACAAAAGCATTTTCCCCAATTCCCCTGGTTTAGTGAAATGAATATAAATTTATAAGTATGCAGAACTACTCCATGATTTGTGATAAAATTATTTTCATATTTTTGTGTTTGAATTGCTTATTGGAGTCCCATTACTATATATTTGAATTCTCTATTTAATTGAGGTGTTTTCAAATGCAAGCATCTAGTTTCTCACTTCATCTACTGTGGTTTAGTCACAGGTTATTACTTTGTTATTAAAGAGAAAATGTAGAACTTAATTTACAATAAAATAGCACAGACCACTCACTGTCTTGATATCTATAAGGTATCATATTCTTTCTAATATCAGTGCAAACCTCTTATCATATTAAAATATAGGATTTGTGAGTGCATTTAGACAATTGTTCATGGTTAACAAAAGCAAAAGTGTTAATATGACATTTCTAGAGCCTCTCTATTAGACTACTTTTCTGAATCTTTTCCTTGTCTAAAAACGGTGCCCTTTCAGAATCAATATTTTCATTACCTTGGAGGAGTGTGTGTGTGTGTGTGTGTGTGTGTGTGTGTGTGTGTGTGTGTGTGTGTGTGTGAAGTCAACCAGGCAATAGCAAAAGGCTATCATCCAGTCTTCAGTAACAGTGTATGTGTAAAGAGTAAGAATAACTGGAAGTTATTTATAGAGTGTAAACCCTCTGGTTTCATAAGCCATGCTATGCTATTCTTTGCTCAGGTTTATTCTACAAACCACTGCATGTCTCAGACTTCCAACTCCCTTCAGTCCTAGACTGATGAAGAGTGATTAGCAGTGATACCATTAACAAATAAGGCAAGAGGAAAAGGAAAATAAAAAGCAAGACCTCTGTTCATTATATCTGCCATTTCACTGCCTATTTAAAACTCAGTTGCTCACAACAAATTGCCATCTCATAGATATTATCCCGTATTTGGGCTGTTATAGTATATATTCCCTCTTGCCAAACACACTAAATACTGGGCATCCTGGGGGTCCTGCATGCACTCTCTTTCTAATTCCATAGGTGCTTTCTGATAAACACACTCAAAGATGTTTTTGTATCTTCCTTCAAAAGCCTTTCCCTCCAAGCCCTGTGGCTCACTCACATCAGGTGCCACCTACTTTTTTCCTCTGAAGCTATGTGTGTGCTTTCATTAGAATTCTGACTGCATCGCTGGCCCAGTGTCCTTCCATCTGTTGATAAGCTGCAGCGCCTTGGCCGTGCTTTTTGAAATTATCCGGCAAAAGGACTGATGCTTCAGCAAAAGCCTCAAATTCTTTCTCTGGGCCCTGAGTTGGCACATTATTTTACTCATTTTAGTTGTTCATGAGTTACACTTAATTTAGCTCATAGCCTTTAAATTTTTTGTGAACTGACTGTTAGAAAACTCCAAATATCTGTATTTGGATATGCTCTTTCACATTTTGAGCTCTAAGTTTTACAAAGCTGCAATCCTGGGTTTTCTGAAGTTTACCTATTGGTGAGGGCATGTTCTCATATGCCTCTACTTCATCCTGTATGCTGTCTCTTTAATATTGTCTGTCACTGATTCTTTTTAGAGATTCACAGCTTGTTCCTTCTCTGCAATCATCTTTTTCCTGGCTTATTTGTTTGAATAGTGTACTTTATGGTGATCTCTTACCATTTTGTGACTCAGATCCATCTTGAACCAAATATCCTGTGCTTTCATATTTCTCTCCACTGTCTGGAAGCATTAAGGTTCTTGAGGACAGGAACATACGCTATTTTGTACCGCAAGTGCTTTTTGTAATGTAATGCCCATAGCATCTGTCCAGTGAATTTTCCTAGTAATTATTATTATTATTATTATTAATATTAATATTATTATTAATTTTCGCATATAGATATGTCTCCTTAGAGAAAAAGTCATTCTATAGTACATGGAGATACTGTAATCAGCCTGAAAGAAATGAAACTCGGAGAGACACTTGTGCCCCTTCCTTTGGCTATCAGCTTATTGAAATAATGACTCCAAAAAATTGAAATTCCATTTAGCACCTCATGCTAAGAAAAAGGCTAGGTCTGGGTCCAGCCAGAAGGGGGAGCTTGTCTTACCAGGCAAGAGCTTTACCACTTGTCAGAACATCTTCCAGAAGAAATTGAAGCCCAGGTGGATGGTAAGACCATACCTTGAGGGTTGGGGATTAAGCACAGTGGTAGAGTGCTTGCCTAGCAAGTGCAAGGCCCTGGGTTTGGTTCTCAGCTCCGAATTAAAAAAAAAAAAAAAGACTATACCTTGACCTGGATTACTCAGCTATGTATAACTTTGGCCCTCCACTTAAACCCTCCTTGAAGATTTTGTTGTTTGACTTGAGTCTTGTCCACTTTATCCATGCCTGTGAGCACAGTAGCTATTCTAGTGCCTTGTAAACTTACAGAAAATAGATGGAGGATCAGGAACACAAGCACCCCTTGCAGTGATCTAGATACAGGTAAAATCAAATAGTTTGAATGAAAATGTTTTCATTGTTACAATTATGCATTGTAGCTAGTTTCTATATGCTGAACTGAAAACCCAAGTATGTCTATTATTAATGACTGAGATGGTTGAAAAATCCTACATATTAGTTTACATTTGTCTTCAGTATATCTTATCTATGAATAATACTGGAGTGTGTGCCTGTACCAATATGCAGCTAAATCTTACCTGAGCTACAAGTAAGGCCAAACACTGCTTAATTTAGTATGCAGCATGTATATCACTGTTATACATGTTTTGAAAAATAACATGGTTTTTGCCAGTTAACTCACTAAAAAGAGAATTTTTAATAATAATATATTAAAATTATGTTATTAATCATTTATGGCCTCATGTAAATACCATCCCATTTTTTATTAATTGCAACATTATAAAAAGAACCTCCTGATGTTCTAGTACCTACATGAAAACTATACTAAATAAAATGGAGAAATCACTGCATACAATATGTAAAAGCAACTTAAAATAGGTTGACATTTGTGAGTATGCCTGAAAAGCTTGTAACACTTTCAGACAGGTTTCATTGCATTCAGTCTACTAAGAGGCCAAAGACACAAGATAAAACGTGAAGAGTACTCTGGAGTAAAAAGCTGTGATAGGGTGGAATGTTAGGTTTCAGCCTGGAGTGCTGGGAGTGAAAGGGAAGTAAGGTAGTATGTTTCCTGTAGTCTCACTAAAATGATTCTCTTTGGACTTAATGGGATCTCCCTTAGTTCAGAGATAGCATGTGGATTTAAACTTTCCTAGTGCAAGGCTAGGTTAATGCAAACTGTCCCACTACCAAGTTGGTCTGTGATTGTAAACTGAGCTCATGCTTCTCTGTTGATTGATTATCAAGGTACTCCCATGAAAGTAACACTTCAACACTCCAGTGCTAGACCTGCCAGGATACACTTGTCCATTCATACTTAGGGGCTTTGACCTTTCTATTTGCCAGATGGTTGCAATTGGTGATAAGCCAGTGAATCCTTCAAGCTTAGCTCCGAGACACTTGTAAGGGGATTATCCTTGGGACTGGCACATCCACCTTTGGTAAATAATCCCCAAATATGAAAAAATCAAATAAAATATGGAAAATTTAAAAAACAAATAATTTTCTGTTGTTAACATAATAGCTTATTTCAAATAAAGTTGTAGAAGTGACAAAAAAAGTGTACCAAGTAAAGCTACTTGAAATTAATCACTTCACAAAAGAAAGAAGCATGAATCTCTGATAAAAGGGTTGAAGTTCAATATAATATTAATACCAAGAAAGATCAACTATATCTTATTATCAAGGCTTATCTTAATTCTTTTTATTTTTATTTTGTCTGACAGAACACTTGTAAAATGATGGGAAGAATCTCCTTGTACCCCTTTCGAGATTCCTTGAATTTTTTTAAATAAATATTTTTATTTTATAATTAATTTAATTTTACATATTAGCCATGGATTCCCCTGTCCTCTCTTCTCTCACCCCCCAGAACCCCCCACCATGTCCACCTCCCATTCCCACCTCTTCCAAGGCAAGGTCTCCTCTGAGGAATCAGCCAAGGCTTGTAGATTCAGTTGAGGCGGGTCCAATCCCCGCCTCCCTGCATCAAGGCTGAGCAAAGTGTCTCAGCACAAGTTGTAGGTTCCAAAAAGCCAGCTCATGCACCAAGGACAGGTCCTGGTCCCACAGCCTGGGGGCCCCCTAAATAGTTCAAGCTCATCAACTGTCTCATTTATCCAGAGGGCCTGGTCCAGTTCCATGGGGGCTCCTCAGCTATTGGTTCACAGTTCATATGTTTCCACTAGTTTGGCTATTTGTCTCTGTGCTTTTTCCAGTCATGGTCTCGATATCTCTTGCTCATATAATTCCTCCTCTCTCTCGCCAGTTAGATTCCTGGAGCTCCACCTGGGGTTTGGCCGTGGATTTTTGCATCTACTTCTACTAGTCACTGGATGAGAGTTCTATCAGTTCATCTTGCATTTTATCTATTATAGCCTGTAACCAGCTGTTTTGCAAGCATTCATTTTCAGTGGAAAACGTTGAAAAACAAGATCTCTGCATTGAATGTGCCTCTTGTTACTGCTAAGCCTTTTTAATATAGAGCGAGAGAATATACATACACACACACACACACACACACATATATAGCAATATACATATAACACACACACGTATATATTACATTTCAGTTTCCCTTTCATATAATATTCGATAGACATGGGCAAACATTAGAAAGCATGATGTTTTATTCCTTCCTTTAATTCCCACTCAATACCACAGGTTTCATTCTACCCTTCACTATTTCCACAATTATAGCTCATTTTCCTAACATTGAGAACTCTGGACTCCATTATTCAGCATATATTAACTTATTTGCTTAGTTCTCGAATACACAGAAAGTATTTTCACCATTACTAACCCACAGTGCTATGGAAAAAATTACTAACTAGCATACACCATTTGCTACATTCTTTTTTGTCTTTAGCCTAAGAACATTCAATTTAGAAACTGAGAGTAAACAACATCTGAATTAGTTCTTAGTCTTGTTTTCCCCACACTCCAATGTGGTTATGGTAGTTGAGTCTAATTTATTTCTTTCTGAATTTCTTTAAAGATCTGTAGTCCCTCACCTGTGTTTCTATTTTTTTCTTTTCTTTTTAAAAATAAAGTGGGGGCAGGAAGAGGGTAGTTGTAGAGGGCTGGGAAGAGGGGAGGATGGTGAAGCTTTGGTTAGAATGTAAAAACAAGAAAATAAAAGAAAAAGAAATTGTGACATGTTTTCAAATGTCAGGTTGTTGTTGTTCTTTTTTTCTTTTTTAAAGGTGTCTTGGTTCTTTTTCCATATCAGTTCATATGTATCTAAACTTATTTTCATTAAACAAGTCTCTACTAAGGGAGTCTCAAATAATGTAATCCTTTATACAATAAAATGCTACTTAATTTTTTATTTGAAATTTATTTCCAAAGATTAGTATCTAAGAAACTTTTTTAAAGAAATGGTAGCACAGAATCTAAAGGAAATACTAACATCCAAAAAAGAAAAATAGGGAAATGACTAATGTAATAGTTGAATAATCAAGGAGAAAAAATGACAAAAAAAATGCCTTAATTTTATTACATCTGCTAACCAGCTGTTAAGTTGGGACCCAAGGTCAGCTTGACCTAGTCATTTGTCCCTGGGGCTAAATAAAACTCACTTTAAAAATTGAATGATATTTAGCCCCTGACCTTAAAGAACATTAGAAGATATAATGGGAGAAACAAACCAAATTGGTAAAAGATAAAGTCAAACTTTTCAGAACTTGAAAAATAAAGTCTATATTCCAGGACACTAGAATATTGCTTGATTAATACCTTTCCAGAAGATCATGCCTGCTCTGAAAGTTTATTAGTGAAGAACTCTGAAAGCCAAGCAGAACTGGGGGAGTGGGTAGTTTCTATGGATAGTTTAGGATTTGAGAGTTTTTAGGAGCCCACATGAGGTCATGGAATGAGCCTATGTCACTGAGAAAATAAGGCCAGAGGAAGAAAAAATATGACTGAATGTCAGTTTCCCATCCTGGTCACCCCTGTTATCATGTATGATGGTCCTGAGAGTTAAAACTATGTATACATAAGGAGCTTAGTTAATAAAGTGCATGTTATAGTGATTTGGGGTACAGGAAAATAGATTTTTTTAAATATTATTATTATTTATTATTATTATTATTATTAGTGTGTGTGAGTGAGTGAGTGAGTGAGTGTGTGTGTGTGTGTGTGTGTGTGTGTGTGTGTGTGTGTGTGCATGCCACTTCATGAATGTGGAGTTCAGAGGACAACTTTGTGGAGTCTGTTCTGATCCATCTCTTTGAGGTTCTGAGGATCTAATTCAAGTGACCAGGCTTGTGGGGTAGCACTTTTAACCACTGAGCCATTTTACCAGCCCTAAAAGTTTGTTTGTTTCTTTAAAGCTGTTTGATAAGGACTCAATTATTGTGCACTCTAATGAATACTTTCATATATATTTTATATTAACAAGCTTTGAATTATATGGTTGGTAAAGCATCACTACTCTGCTTCTAGGGGACATTACTAATAAAAAAGAAAATTAGTGATGGCAGTAACTAAGTTGGCAAAAGATATCTCAGCCTCAGCATGATGGAGAAATACTTCTTAGGCTTTTAGAGCTTGAAGAAATTAATATTGTACATGTATTCATTTTAGGTGTCATTAGCTTTCTTTTCCTTGTAAGTACACATTATTATTATTATTATTATTATTATTATTATTATTATTATTGTTATTATTATTATTATTATTAGAGAAGATAATACTAAATGTTGAACTAGAGCACTGATAAATATTTTTAGTAAACCTATAGTAACACTACTGAGTTCAAGCTGTCAGTTTGCAAATCAAGCAAATATGTGCCAAGTTCATCTTTCCCATACATTTCAATATTTGAAAGGAATAATTCTTCAATGTTTGGGGAATGGCACATATGTTGGGCTAATAAGGCATGTTATTGTGAAGATTTTTATATATGTCATTGCTAAGCACAGTTTTCTTATACATATTAGAGACACTTTAAGTCAATGAATGTTGGACTTATATAGAGCTGGCAAAAATACTCTAGAAATTATTTACCCACCCTGCTCAACTATTGGGATAAATGACTTGGAAAGAGTAATTTCCTTGACCAAGATCACACACTTCATACAGCCTTTCTTCCCTCTTCCTTTGTTTTCTCCTTTCTTCTCTCCTCCTGGCCTGTTTCTCTATTTTCTTCCACAAAACACTCTGTATTGGAATCTTCCAGGCCAAATTCTCTCTACTTAAGACACAGCAGTAAACAAGGTTGGGGTATTCATTGTGGTTATAAACACAGTTCGGTGTGTTTAACAGTTGTCTACAGACTCAAGATTCCTCACTACAAAATTATTCTGTTAGTAATTCACTGGATGAGACAATCTACTGGCAGAGATCATTTCTACATTAAAGACATGGTTATAACATTATGCAGCCAACATTTCCATATTTTAGGGGATATATACAAGATACTTTTATCTTCATTATGACAGTGTTCTCAAAGCCAGAAAAGACCAACCATTCCAAAAATGAATGAGCAATAGGAAATTACTTTTAAATGTTTTACTCATGTTAAAAAAACTATTGGTGAAATTATTATGGCCACTCCATGTAGTTAAAAGGGAGGTTTATTTTGTTAGGTAACTTACAAGTGAAGGGATAGTTTACAGGGTCTGGGAAAGGTGTAGTGCAGTCCGGCAGTGTTCTCTGGAGAACTCTGCTTGGTCTACCTCCAGGGTCCAGGGTCCAGGAACCAAAAGAGCCCACGCATCCAGATCTCGGGTCTTCAGGGTCCTCCATCAGCCCTGCCTACCATTATCAAAGCCTCAATGGGGGTTGGAACTTTCAGGTCAAAGCTGGAATGGCTACCCACTACAAAAAAAAAACATGCATTTTAGCATATGAATATTTTATTAAGCAAAAAGTCTGTGGCAGCTTTCAGAATTTTATAATATCCAGAATTAAATATGTTATAAATTTTATAACTAGAAGTTAAAAGTTGATTCTGAAGCCATGTTTTTAGGGGTTAATTGCTACTAGAAAAAGCATACCAGTGTGTAACCACTTGAGCATAAGAGTAGTATATCTTGAAAAAATGCTTGTAGTGAAACTTTAAGTTGAATTTCAAAAAGGAAAAATCACACTAAAGTTACCTTTATGTCTCAGCCAAGGGAATATGGCTAAATATTGAAAATATAGCTGAACTAGATTGCATAACTGCCTGGCCCTAAATACCACTGTAAATGAGACAGACAGAACCCAGTTACATTCATATCTATTAAAATCAGAATTATTGACTGAGAAATGTTTCTTTTTCATGTTTCCTTAGACAGCATGTATGTTAGGTATTAGTCCATTCTCTGTACCTTTACATATCATATTTTCCTGGAACCCAAGTATACTTTGTGTATAGAAAATGTCTCACGTGGGCTTGTTGATTGTTTAAATTTTGACTAAATTTGCATTTCCCTCAAGAGGCAGTCCCCAACATAATTTTCAAGCTAGTACCCATGTAGTAGTAGCAACAGTGCTTTCATTAGGCCTGAGAATGCCACTTGGATGCTGGTGGTAGATTTTTAACAGAAAGAATATAGCCTGTCCCATTACTCCTTCCAGCATGTGTTCTAATACATTACATACACTCTTGCTCACAGATGCATCACACAACCGTATAAGTTAAGAGAATGCCTGTGATAATTCATATGTAGTTGTATATGTTCATGTAAACAGTATAAATGTAGACAATTTAATACAATTTTATGAATCAACTGAATGCAGTTTTTGGAAAGGTGATGTGGTTTTAGTGAATTTTCTTTAAGGGTCTCATTCACAGAACTGACTGAGGCCCTACATGCAGGTTTCATAGTTTTCACCACAGCAGGTCTCTAATTTATTAGCCCTTCTGATAAATGAGAGGGAATCTATTTATGGAGGACAGAAAAGGCATTCACCTCTGAATCCTGAATTCATAAAGATCATATAGAACAGGTGAAATCTTCAGTGAAATATTTCTTCTATACCAATCATTTTGTGCTCATATATTTAACAAGTTAAAAGTCTGGATCTTTTATGCCTTCTATCCACTGTGAAAAGTAGTGCTACAGAAATAGTAGAACTAAAATCAAATCCTTATACAATGTGCACTAGCTTGCTGGGTAAGTGTCATGTTTCATCATCTGCCTATCACTGTCATTTCCTTTTTTTCACAACCCTTTGCCACAAATTGTTAGAGAACACTTGTGTGAGCCTAGATTAAAGTGAATTATAAGACCTCCTGGTCATTTCATCCATAGAGAGTTAGAATTAGAACTTGTAGGAATGCAACATTCCCAGGTTTTAGTTCACCATGCTCACAGTGCACATCAGGTGAGACACACTGTGTCATTGAGTAAAAGAAATTGAAATCCTGACATAGATCCATATGGACTGTGGCCAGTTAGGGGCTAAACTAGGTTGGCATTCATAGTAGGGGGTGGGGGTTAGAAAGACACCACATCATATCTAGCTCAGAAGGTCTCTTATTGTAGTGACAAGGCAGTCAATGCGACAGATTAAGAATTTGTCTCTTTCAACATAAGTGGGCTGGGGCATGGAGTTACTGAGAGACATTTAACTGTGTTGATGTGACTTTTTAAATTTGCTGTCACTGAAATCATGGATGGTTAATTCTGGTAGGGTTAATTATTATTGTAAGAAATTAAATCTGCTCCAAAAAGACTGTACTCTTTGCACTCTGATAGAATGGGCACTGGCATGACAGCATCTCTTCATTAATATCTGTAACCCAAAGGGCTATTCCAGAGTTTGGAAACTGAATCTTGAACTTCCAGGAATGATGCAAGAAACAAAGGATACTGATGGTTCTTCTTTGAGAGTTTCAAGAAAACACAGGAGCACCTGTCTTAAAAAGTCTGCTGACTGCTGACATTTGGAAAAGATTATTTATTTATTTGCATGTTGGCATGTTATGCATTTGAAAATATGTAGTAGTCCTTGCTTCATCAGAGTTCTGCATGTGTCACTGTGTACTCTATGCAACTGCTAACTTGTGGGTTTGCAGAGCCCTGTAATTGTTTACCATTTACTATGTCACCCAAATTGCTCTAGGGTATACATTGCTTTCTCAGGAAAATTTTCCCAGCTCCTTATAAAGTAGGAACTGTTCTATCAGCCTAATATATTGTACTAAATAGCAATCTTGTTAGCCCCCAAATACTTTGCAGGAAAGTAAACTGTGAAAAAATACCAGTATAAATAGTATGCCTGTAAGGGAGATAATCGGAGGGGGAGGGGGAGCAAAAGCCTTCCTGTTCAGTAGTTCTTAATTTATGCGACTGTGAACTGCAAAGGCCACATTAGAAAGTAAACCTACCTAGACATGGAAGCCAATGACAGTCAAATGCCACAACAGTGTTACTTATATTTCAGCAAAACTGAAGCGTTGTTACTCAATGGATTAAATGTCAAGGCTATCACACAGCAGCTACCATGTTAAGACCCACTTCTACAGCATGAGTGCAGTTTTCTATTAGTATGACTATCTGCTCCTCATTGCCCCCAACCCTGTGGTTGTAATAACATTGAAATATACTACCTTCCACAGAGAACAGAGCTAGCACTGAGAAAGACAGATCTACTCTTGGGTTTTTTTCCTGGCATCTGAAGAGCAAATACAGCTAGTAACTATTAGAAAAAGAAACAAGCCAACAACAAAACCCATCACTGTGTAATTAGCACTTCTTTTGTGTCTAAAGATCATATTGTACAAAGGGCCCTACCAAAGCATACCATTGATCTACCTCTTTATCCTACCTAGCATGGTCCCCTTCCTGGTGAATAAGCATTTACTTAGGTCTTGATTTTGGTGGTCCCCTGAGAGCTCTTTACATATACATGCCTTCTATGTGATTTTAGGTTTCATTCCTCTCTTCCTCCTTTCCTACTCCACTTCCTTATTAATTTCTGCAACACCAATAACCCCAGTGGTTCTCTATAACGTGCAGTTTTTTCACCTGCATATTTCCTGTTAGGGAGCAGGAGATAGTTCCTCTTGCCTTCATTACAGTCCTCAGGCAGACTGGGAGTGCTTTTGGGACTAAACCAATGGCTTCAAAGAAATGCCTATGTGCACTTCCTAAAGAGCTATCAGAGTAGGATGAAAGAAACATGCTGGATGCTAACATACAAACTGAGGAATTTCTACATACCTTATATTTGTTTTCTATTCCCAAGACACACAAAAAATGTTAGTTTACATTAGGATTTCATGAATGAGTAAATACAGAAAGGAAAAGAAGTCATATGTATAAAGTAATTGGACCGTCACTCCAAAAACTCTGTGTCCAATCTTGTGATTATTTCATTCAGAAAATACTTGCACAGAACAATTAGGTAGAAGTGGTAATTTTTTTGAAAGACCTCTTTCTAACATCCTTGGGTGGTGGTTTCTTGTTTGTATTCAAATTACTCTTGATGCTACCTAGGTGGCATGAACATTATGTGTATTAACAATGAAATTTTATTTTTTTTTGAAATATTAGCCATTGTCATCCAAAAGCTTTCCCCTTGTGTGGTGATATTTTATTTGTACTGAAATGTTATTTTAATTTTATGTTAATAAATAAAGTTGCCCTGGGGTCAGAGCTATTAGAGCCATAGTGAGAGCGTGGTGGTTAGAAGAGCTAGGTAGATTTCTGTGTGTTCAGGGATACAGCCAGTATTGGAGACATACGCCTTTAAGACCTGGAGGGCGGTACTTACAGGCAGTGATGAGGCAGTCATGTGGTTGGGTTTACAACCAATGAGAAGGCAGAACAGAAAGATTATTTAAACAGGGACACAGGAAGTACCTCCCTCTCTCGGGGAAGCTAGGAGCACTGCAGGAGGTAAGATTTTATCTCTGAGCTCTGACCTCTCGGCTTTTCTCTTTTACCTTGGCTCTGTGTTTCTTATTTTAATAATACGATTGGTTACATCTACATCTGGCGCCCAACGTGACAAGAATCCATTAAAAACTGCTTGGGGCCGGCTCCCTAGCCGGAGCAGCCGGCTCCCTAGCCCCAGCCCAGGTCTGCTTGGGCTCAGGCCGGACTGTGAGCTGCTTGCTTAAAGCCAGTGCTACAAACAGCTCAGGCCTGCCCTGCTAAACAGGGCCCCTGGCTGTAAAGCCAAGCCTTGACTCGGCTCAGAGGGAACAAGTGGCTGGCTTTAAGCTTTAGCTAGCTACCCTTTCACTTTCACTTTCACTTTCACTTTCGCTTTTGCTTTCTCTCTTGCTTTCTCTCTGTCTCTCTGTTTCTCTCTCTCTCTCTCTCTCTCTCTCTCTCTCTCTCTCTCTTTCTCTGGATTTACACCTAGGACTCTAGGTGGCTGTTTTGAAATTCGCTCGGATTTCTACTGTTCTACGCAGATTTGGTAAGTCATAAAGGAAACTATTTAAAAGACAAATTTTTTCCACATTTAAAAAAATGGGTTTCCTGTGTACATTGGAAGAAAATTGGGTTTTGTTTGAAATTTTAGGCAGTCTGACAATGGAACAACTATATGAAAAGATTAGTATTATGGGAATTATGCAGTTAATCACCATGCTTATTCTCATTTTACTATTTAAAAAGATAGTCGATTTAAGTGCCAGGATAACAGCTTTAGAAAAACCTGTTAATTTTAACAGTGAAGTTGGTTCAAGTTTGGATCATAAGGTTACAGAAAGAAAGCCTGTTTTCACACAATCATCCTTAATTTATCCTGTAACCGTACAGCAGATGCCTGATCAAATGGCTACACAAAATATCTGGGCTCCAATTGAACTGATGGATTTTAAAAGGTTTAAGGAGGCAATAGTATCTTATGGCATGCATTCCCCATATGTAAAGCAAATGTTAAACTCTTGGTCAACATATAATAGGATTATACCACAGGACTGGCGGGACCTTGCACAAGCTGTTCTGGAACCCAGCCAGAGAATTCAATTTCTGACTTGGTTTAAGGAGGAAGCTAGAAACGTAGAAACACAATGGAGGGATAAAGGAATACAAGTTTGTCAGGATCAGCTTATTGGAGAAGGCCAATATGCTTCAATACAAACACAATGTTTATATGATGTTCAAACCGTAATTTTATGTCGAATGGCAGCCTTGAATGCATGGGACAGAGTTGATGAACCAGGAAAAAAAACATGAGTCATTCACAAAGGTTATGCAAGGCCCTAAAGAATCTTTCACAGATTTTTTAGAAAGACTGGCTTCAGCAGTAAACAGAATGGTCTCAGGATCAGAAGCTAGTAAGGCAATAATTGAAGCTTTGGCATTTGAGAATGCGAATGCAGCATGCAAAAGAATAATCAGGCCGTTAAGGGCAAGATCTGCACCTTTGGAAGATTGGATTAGAGAAACAATTAATGTTGAGGTTGATGAGCATGATACGTGGGTAGGAGAAGTAATTTCAAAAGGTTTGAGGAGTGTTAGATGTTTTGGGTGTGGAAAGCAAGGACATTTTAAAAGGGACTGTAAACAGGTCAATCCTAGAAGCAATGTTTCTTCAAGGAACAATGGCAACAGAATGCCCCTTCCTTCTGGAGTATGCAGAAGGTGTGGTAAGGGAAAACACTGGACCAACGAATGTAGATCAACAAAGGACAGACAGGGTAATCCTTTGCCTCAGTTTTCGGGAAACTCCCGGAGGGGCCTCATGCAGGCCCCCATAGCAAAACCAGTTCAAACCTTTCCTGCAGCTGTAGAGGAAATCCCTGCTCTGAGCGATTAAATAACCTATTTAAATAAATGACTATTGGAATAAATCATGCTGGTCAGGATGATGAAAAAGAGAGAATAGAAAATTCAGGAGAAAACATAAAGAAAATTTTTTGGCAAACTTCTATTAATGAACAGAGACCAAAATTAACGATAAAAATAAATGGTGTTTTGTTGTCTGGTCTGGTAGACACAGGTGCGGACATTACCATAATTGCACCAGAATTTTGGCATCCAGCTTGGCCTCTTCAGGAGGTAAACGTTCAACTGTTAGGAATTGGGACATTATCTGGAGTGAAACAGAGTGCAAGATGGCTGGAATGTATAGGTCCAGAAGGACAGAGAGGAAAATTAAAACCATATGTCGCTAACATAGCTATGAACCTGTGGGGTCGAGACTTGTTGCAACAATGGAATACTCAGATTAAAATCCCTCCAATCTCAGAAACAAATCATAAACTAGCACATGTTTCTGAGAGAAATATTAGAAGGCATTATTTTGAGTGGTCACCAGCCATCCATATTATACAAGAACAGGGCACAACAACTGATAATCCTCCAAAAATACCAACAGCTCTACCTTTAAAATGGTTAACAGACAAGCCTGTATGGGTCCAACAATGGCCTTTAACAACAGAGAAACTCCAGGCTTTAGAAGAGCTGGTAGAAGAACAGTTAAATGCTCAGCATATTGAACAGTCAACCAGCCCTTGGAATTCTCCTGTATTTGTTATTAAAAAGAAATCTGGTAAATGGAGAATGGTAACAGACCTTAGAGCAATTAACAAAGTAATTCAGCCGATGGGCTCTCTACAATCTGGAATTCCTTTGCCTACTCTGTTACCAAAAGGATGGCCTCTCATAGTTATTGATTTAAAAGACTGTTTCTTTTCAATACCCTTACAAGAAAAAGACAGAGAAAGATTTGCTTTCACAGTGCCTACTTATAATAATTCTCAACCGGTTAAAAGATTTCAATGGAGGGTCCTCCCACAGGGAATGTTAAATAGCCCAACTCTGTGCCAATATTTTGTACAACAGCCATTGGAAGTGATACGTAAAAAATTTCCTAAATCTATAATTTATCATTATATGGATGATATTTTACTAGCTGACTCAAATGCAGATACTTTAGAAAGAATGTTTGAAGAAGTAAAGAAAATTTTGCCTTGCTGGGGATTACAAATTGCTCCTGAAAAAATACAAAGAGGAGATTCTATTAATTATTTAGGATATAAAATAGAGCTACAAAAAATTAGACCCCAAAAGGTGCAAATTAGGAGAGATAGACTACAGACTCTTAATGACTTTCAAAGATTATTTGGAGATATTTCTCATCTACGAACTATTGTTGGGGTAAAAAATGATGAACTGACTAATTTGTTCAAAACCTTAGAAGGTGACAAGGACTTAAATAGTCCAAGAGAATTATCACCTGAAGCTGAGAAAGAATTGGCCTTGGTAGAAAAGAAAGTACATGAAGGGCACGTGGATCGTATTGATCCAAAGCTGGATTGCATTTTGGTTATTTTACCCTCTAGGCATTCCCCTACTGGAATATTAATGCAGAGGGAGGATATTATATTGGAATGGATATTTTTACCAAATAAACCAAATAAAAAATTAAAAACTTATGGGGAAAAAATCTCTGACTTGATTTGGAAAGGAAAATTGAGACTTCGACAATTAGCAGGAATAGACCCAGCAGAAATTGTCGTACCTTTAACTAAGGAGGACATTGAAAAATTATGGACAGAAAGTGAACCTTGGCAAAGAGCTTGCAGTAATTTTTTGGGAGAAATTAACAGCAAATATCCCAAAAGCAACAGAATTGATTTTATAAAGAGAGCTGATTGGATCTTGCCTCGAATTGTACGGCAAAAACCCATATCTGGAGTTCGTACATTTTATACAGATGCCAACAAACAAGGAAAGGCAGGTTACAAATCAGAAAATTTAAGTAAAGTGGTACAAAGTCCTTATAATTCAGTGCAAAAATCAGAATTGTATGCTATTCTGTTGGTATTAATGGATTTTTCAGAACCTCTCAACATAGTAACTGACTCTCAGTATGCTGAAAGAGTGGTATTACATATTGAGACTGCAGAATTTATCCCTGATGCTTCAGAATTAACTTCACTATTTATTCAATTACAAGATACAATCAGGAAAAGGAGTCATCCTTTATATATAACTCACATCCGATCTCATACTGGTCTGCCAGGCCCTCTAGCACAAGGCAATGATGAGATTGATAAATTATTGATAGGAAATGTGCTGGAGGCCTCAGACTTTCATAAAAAACATCACGTCAATAGTAAAGGTTTAAAAAAGGATTTTTCCATAACCTGGCAACAAGCCAAAGAAATAGTAAAGAAATGTCCTACTTGTTCTTTCTATAATCAAACGCCATTACCAGCAGGATGTAACCCAAAGGGTACTCAGAGGAATGAAATCTGGCAGATGGATGTGTTTCACTTTGCAGAATTTGGAAAATTGAAATATGTACACCACACCATTGATACTTATTCAGGATTTCAATGGGCAACTGCTTTGAGTTCTGAAAAAGCTGATTCTGTAATCACTCATTTGCTAGAAGTTATGGCCATCATGGGTATACCTGCACAAATTAAAACTGACAATGCTCCATCATATGTCTCTGTTAAAATGAAACAGTTTTTTGCTTATTACAATATAAAGCATATTACAGGTATACCACATAATCCTACAGGTCAAGCAGTTATAGAAAGGTCAAACAGAACTCTAAAGGATATGCTAAATAAACAGAAAGGAGTAACAAAAACCCCCAGAAATAGACTGCATAATGCTCTATTAACTTTGAATTTTCTGAATGCCAATGAGAAAGGAACAACAGCTGCAGAGAGACATTGGGTAATAGAAAAAAACTACAGAATTAAATCAGCCTATATACTTTAAGGATGTGCTGACCTCAGAATGGAAGCCAGGGTATGTATTACGTTGGGGACGAGGTTTTGCTTTTGTTTCTATAGGAGAAGATAAGCTGTGGGTACCATCAAAATTGATAAAGGTTCGATTTGAACAAGAGAAACCTCTTAATTAGAGGAGGTGATAGTTCATCAACCAGCATGAACATCCAATTTAAACTAACTTGTACCTGTAACACATGTCTTTTCATTTAATCAGATAATAACTTGCCAAAAAGGAACATCCCCAAAATTAGTCTTGGGGGAAGGTTTTTGTTTTTGTCTTTTAGGAGAATGAAGGTTAAGGAATCTGAAGGACACAAGACAAATGAGACAACTGAAGAAAAGGGACAAATCATCTATCCCAGGAAACAGAGTATATTGGAGTATATGGCATATGGGTATATATTATCTAAAAAATTTTATGTCTTCTTAAATGTTTGTTTCTGCTTTTCTCTAAAGATTTAACACTATTGGTTTTCTAATAGTCCCAGTTCAATTAAAATTTAAAGCTGACTTTGGAGTTGGAGAATGGCTCTCTCCTTCTTTAAACTCAAGCATGTTGTTAAAATGAAAATACAAACTCCCTGTATCATGACAGAATAAAAGAGCCATTTTCTGCTATGGGACAGGACAAAAGCCAAATTAATTAAGGGACTATTCTATTACTAATCTCAACTCTTTGATTCTATTCTGATTCTTTAAACTTTTCTTAAAGTATAAATTTTATATCAAAATTTACAAGATTAATATATATATACATTTTAAACTTTGTTAAGATATGAATGGTCATATAGAGTACTAACTAATTCTAGAAAAAAGGCTTCAGTTAGCTGCATATATATGTCTTTGTGTTCGAGTCTCTTATCAGTTTTCTGCAGGAAATCACGGCCAGGCCTAACATCAACTGAAGTCTCCGGAAAGAAGATGGGGCCCCACAACAACAACAACAACAACAATTCCACGTGGACAATAATAATATCACTAAGCTGACAAACATCATCTACAGATCAGCTTTGAACTACAAGGTGCTCAGAACAATTTTCAGATGACTAGCTGAGATGATCCAGTCTCAAAGACTACTTGAATAAGGACTTGAGATAAACCCTGAACTTTGGCTTTATACACAGACTGGATAATAATGAAGGATATAGTTACCTTTCCTAGAATTTGACAATTAACCTAAATTTTTCTTTCAGGATAAAGATAACTTCACCCATACCCAGCAGGAAGCAATTTTAAGAATATGACACCCACATTGCCAAAGAAGTGGTGTGGGGCAGGTGGTTTTTTGGTTCTTTTAATGGGTTTTGGGTCTGGGATAATTTTCAATTGTTTAGGGGGGTTGGTTACAAGTTGTTGTCAAGGGTTAGGAAAAAGGCTAAGCAAAGGAGATTAGATTTAAGGTTCTTGTTTAAAAAAAAAAAAAAAAAGAAAGAAAAGGAAAAAGACAATTACTAGTTTTAAATACTTTACATTATTACCAACTATTAGGATATAAAGAAATGAAAGTTAGTAGTTAGACATTACAATAGAAATTGTAGTCATATTAGATATGTTTTAAAAATTGAGCAGATATATTTTAGACAGGTCATCTTCAAACCCTTCAGAGATCTAACGAATATGGCATTTAAAATATTTTAATAACTTAGAAATTTTTCTTTTTTGAGACATGTCAGCTCCTGGCAGTACCAATCTACTTCAGAGAAAATATGGGCATTGAAGAAACTGCATATGGAGTTAATTTTCATTGTGGCAAAAGTTAGCCACTGGACAACAAAGTATCCTCAAATCAACAGGACAAAATGGACAGACAGAACACGAAACAAAGGACTACCGATTCCTGCCAAAACAAGTATGGTTATGGCTTTATCAGAAGGCATCTTCTGAGGCCAGGACAATATGGCACCATCCCTGAAGTGGCCTTCACAATCTGGAAAAGGTACAGTGCCCTTTTCTTTGAAGGCAGCTGAACAGGCAGTGGGCCGATGGCTTCTGTTGTGCAATGGAACAGCAACTGAAAGCTCACGCCTCTCAATAGTAGACTGGCATTTAATAGAGGGATGTGGAGAAGGGCATGCTTAGATGAAGCCATATATACACAGCCAAGAAGAATGGACAGCTGAATTCAAAAACCATCAACAATTTCCAGAATTTAAAATCCTGAATCATGACATGACACTAGTGGAATTCAGGTGTTTCTGGTACATGGACTGCTCTCACCCAGTGTGAGGTTGAACTGTTGACCTTGTGTACAACCTACTTCACAAATGAGTCTGTCAGATACGCTAAGCCTATAGGCTGAAGATGATGCCCCAACACTGTGGAGAAACCTCAGGTGACTGTCCAGGCAGCTGGCTGTTTCTGTCAACTCACAAAATTTTTGGAAGTTGCTTTTGTGCACTTCCTGTTTTTATTTTTGTTAGCTAATATTATTTCCTTCTTGGGTCTCTGAGGGAGTTGAAGATTAGTTAGTTATAGTTGAAGATTAATTAGGATAGAAAGTGAATTAGATACATTTTGGACTTACTAAAATAGGATAGATAAGGGAATTATTTTCTCTGATTTGTCAAATACAAATGGACTAGACATCGTTTAGGTATTTGTTACTTGTATATATTGTATATAGTTATTGTACTTTTGTATATAGTTTTTCTTTTGTTAGTTATAACCTTTTGCCTTTTTTCTTTTTATTAAAATAGAAAAGGGGAAATGTGGTGATATTTTATTTGTACTGAAATGTTATTTTAATTTTATGTTAATAAATAAAGTTGCCCTGGGGTCAGAGCTATTAGAGCCATAGTGAGAGCGTGGTGGTTAGAAGAGCTAGGTAGATTTCTGTGTGTTCAGGGATACAGCCAGTATTGGAGACATACGCCTTTAAGACCTGGAGGGCGGTACTTACAGGCAGTGATGAGGCAGTCATGTGGTTGGGTTTACAACCAATGAGAAGGCAGAACAGAAAGATTATTTAAACAGGGACACAGGAAGTACCTCCCTCTCTCGGGGAAGCTAGGAGCACTGCAGGAGGTAAGATTTTATCTCTGAGCTCTGACCTCTCGGCTTTTCTCTTTTACCTTGGCTCTGTGTTTCTTATTTTAATAATACGATTGGTTACATCTACACCCTTGTTACTGTTAGTATTATCAAAGGACCTAAAGACTGTCCCCAATATAAAACAGTGGGAGGAAATAAAGGATACCTACCTCCTCCTACATCACTAATAGTTTGTCAAATTTCTTAGGAAGTGTTTGAATTTGGGGAAAATAAAACAACACCTGACTGTGTTTGCAGGCTTGTTTATGAGTCAGTGTTCTATCTCAAATACTAGCGTCAAGAGTGCTAAATTCTAAAAGAAGAGACCTGGCTTGCAGGCCTATTTCCACTCCTGATTATTTGTAGAGCTTAAATGAAGTATCTTACAAAAGTATTCTGTCTCAATGTCTATTTCACACTCTCTTTCTCCCTATCCTCCCACCCTTCCCTCTTTCTTTTCTCTATGCATAATGAAACTAATCATTATTTTTCACTGAATTTGTCAATAAGGGCCAAATTAAGTACTGTAAAAGTGCTTTCAAAATTGAAAAAAAATACCATGTATATGTTGGTAACTCTTGGAGCTTTTATATTATTATCTAAATCTTTTATTTAATGGCTTCCAGCCATGATCAGGTCTTTCATGACTTGGACTAGATTTATTGCACCATTAACAAAAAAAATTCCTTTTCTAAGAAAGTGAAGATTACACTCTGTGTAATGTTGTTTTCCATAGAAGTGACCACTTTTGAGTACTAATTTTTACGTACTCTTGAGCATTTAGCAAATGAAGTACAACGCTTAAAGAAATGTTTCCTTTCAAACAATTGTTACAAATATGAATGTATCATTTCTCATCACAGCCAGATTATGTGCAGTTTTCAACAGGCTGCCTCCCTCTCTTCCTCCTCCTTGAATTTTTTTCTTACTGAAAATGTAGCTCACATACTTGGTCCTGCGGAAGGGAAATGCTTGCAATGCCACAGTTCTTCATTAGTGTTGCCTAAGACCGACTCCTGTGTCACAGCTGATGAAGCCTTTATGAGCTTTTTTGGCCAAATGACTGATGTTTGCCTCATTATGTCAGATCTGAGGGCACTCCTGGCATCTCTGTTTATTCCCTGTCTAACAACATCAATCAAGCAGCTGCTATGAACCTATGATCTGTCTGAATATGAAATGTGCTCTGAAGCTGGAAAATGCCAAGTATTTTTTTATCTGAAGAGGTCAATAGGTGCTGTCTACAGTTTATAGTTTTGCAGACATATTTTTAGAACAGATTTCAAAGATGAGAATCATTTGGGGCATGCCCATGGGAGCTAGATATGATCCATGGAGACAAACTCTGGTTTACTATGTAAGAAATTCATGGCATAAGTATTGGCCTTTTCCCCCTTGTATCTTCCTCTATTGTCCATTTTATTTTGTTCCCATGTTCTAAACAAGATCATTTTTTCTCTAAATCATAGATAAGAAGTATGTTAAGTCCAGGTCCAGCTAATAGGAAAGAGGATTCTTTTTAAAGACAAATTTTAACATGAACTTTCATTTACAGAGCATAACATTTTAGCTTTATTTTCACAAAATCAGTGATCTTTGAAATTCTCTGGTTCTGGGATTGCCAGTTGGCCCAGTGGATTGATCTTCAGTGATATGACTTATGCCTCCTTGCTTTACTGGCCTACTTCTGAGAATCCTGAGAAGAAGGTAAATGGCATAAGGTATTGTGGTATGTGGCTTTGGAATAGAGCTCCCACATATGTCTCATGGGAAATCAGCTCTGTAACCTTCATCTCAATTCCATGTCCTTTCAAGCACACTTAGCTAGTATGCTTTCTCTCTGAAACCTTTTAGGTTAAATCGACATTTTTTCCTCTTCTGGGAATTCCATTCTCTAATAAATAGCCATGTTTAATTTCGCTTTTGCTTTGCCTTTCTGTCCAGGCTCCCTAGCTGAAACTTGACATCTTCATTTCTAGTTATTTCTGACAAGTTATTATTTCTTTAAAGCAGAAATTTCCTGTAGCAGTCAAATGACTGTTTGGGGGTATAATTCCTATAATTTTTATATTTGATATATTTTATAACTAATGTATTATTAGTGTACTCTGTATTACAGACAAGAAATCTAGACCATGGGTGAGAGACAAAATAATAGTTCAGGATGAAAACACACTAAGCCCTTATGCTTTTCTCTAACACTTTCAGATAGTGAGCTCTTACATTCAGGTTTTTCTTTGATCTTTTTTTTTTTTTAATTGAGTTTTCTAGAGGTGAGTGATATAGATCTAATTTCATTTTTCTACGTGTGGGAATCTTGTTTTCCTGCCATTATGTGTTGAAGAGGCTGTCTTTTCTTCAACATAGTGTTTTTTAACACTTTGCCAAATGCAAATGACTATAACATTGTATATTAGTTATATTATATTGCTTTGTTCTAAATATTTGTTTTAGTGCCAATGAATAGGTGTCTTTTTTACTATGGCTGTATAGTGGGATTTTAAATCAGATATTCTGATACCCCAGTGTTGTTTGTTTTGCTCAGGGTTCCTTTAACTATTTTGGATCTTTTGTGGTAGAATATAAACTTGTCTGGCCACTATGGAAATCAGTAAGGAAATTTCTAAAAGAACTAAAAATATAACTGTCATACGACGTAGCTATTGTATCCTGGGATACATACCTGAATGACACTAAGATGGCATACCATAGAGATAATTGCACATCTATTGTTTATTACATCACTATTCACAAATCCAAGTTATGGAATATGTCTATCAGCATATGGATAAATAAAGAAAACATGGTATTTTTATTCAACCGTAAATCAGAACAAAGTTATGGGATTTGCTAGAAAATGGATGCATTTATCCAGGGATTCCTGCTTACCTGCTGCTAAGTTGAGTATATTTAAACACTCTTTTAGTTTCCACATGCATCTTAAAAGATTTCAGTAATATAGTTATCTCCATTTTTAAGATGTGGAAACTTTGGCTCCAAGAACTGACTTGATTTATGAGGGCTCTACAAATAATCAGTAGGAACCCGTAGTTTTAGCCATGTGTTGGTGGCTCCAGAACCTAAGTTCTTATTCATGATTCTAAAAATTACATCTGAGTCATAAAATAGGAAATGAAAATGTGTTGGGGGTTAGAGGTTACACTGGGGAATTAGAATTAAGAATAGGAATGGGTTGGGGAAAATAAGGGAGAATAATCTTCTAAAATACACTTCATTTAAAAATGACATAGTGAGGGAGCTAGAGAAATAGCACAGAGGTTCAGAGTACTGGCTGCTCTTCCAGAGGTCCTGAGTTTAATTCCCAGCAAACACATAGTGAGTCACAACCATCTATAATGAGAACTGGTGCCCTCTTCTGGCATGCAAGGATATATGCAAGCAGAACAACACTAAATAAATTAATCTTTAAAAAACTTGAAAAATGTCACAGTGATTTGTAGTATTTTATATGCTAATTTATTTTTAAAGAATTATGGTCATAATATTTTCCCCAGGGAAAGGAATTAAGAACATTAATATGTTATAGTGCTCCATAAATTGCACATAAATATGTACATAGAAGGAGAATATTAGTGGAGGTAGCAGTGAAAGGAATATGGCCTAAACTGAGGAGATGCAGATATGCATATACCCCAAAGATGGTCAATCATACCAAAAGGTCACTTGCTTAACCATGTTCATAAAAGCATTATTCATATTTCCTGACTATTATGAGACTCTCCTTGGGCCCTAATTCTCTGGGAATGTGAAATAAGCTGTCCTGAGGTATTTCCCTGGAAACAGGGAGAGTAAATGAACACATGCATATGCCACTAGCTCAGTGTAGATACCATTAGTCTTCTTCCCCCAGAATAGCAGCCAGCTATCTGAGTAATATTTAAGAAAAAGAAAATGACAAGGAAATTCTTCAAGCTTTCACGAAGGGAAAAAAAAAGAATGAGAGAACAGGCAGCATTGAAAAAAGAATGGCTTTGGAATTCCCAGCAATCCTGGAAGCTAAAAAACAACTAAAGGAAAATAACTTCTTCCAAAATTGTAAATCAAGTTGGAAGAATAAATAAAAATATTTTCAAACATTCAAGTTCTCACAATTTTTCCTCAAAATAATCCTTCCACAATTAGCTACAACAGGATGTATCTCTTCACCAATGTAAAGGAATTAATCAAGGAAGAAAATGGTGTGTCTCTAGGGAACAGAAACTTTACCAAAAGAGAGAAGATAAAGGAAACCTGAAAGATAATGTTATTGGGCAAATAGTTGAGATTGAAGAAGGTCAGAGAATTCTGAATGAAACTCATAAAGAAGAGATAGTTAAGAGCTGATGTTCATGAAGGCTTTGATAGTTTTCATAAAACTGATAGAGAGTTTGGATTTGCATTGGTGATAATGCAAAATAACCCCCCAAATAATAAAATCCAATTATGATGATTGAATCAAAGTATTTTCTAAATAAAGAAAAATTATAATTGACTTGGTAAGATATAAAAAAGTAATGTCAAATGATCTTAATTTTGATGTGTTTTTAGAAGATAGAAGGATGGAAAATATCTCAATATATGATAGTGAAACAAGAAAGTAAGAATGTTGAGAATATTGTCCATCTTCCATGAATAACATATAACAACTGAACTCTAATTCCTGTTAAATAAATGGTGTCTAATGCTCAAAAGAATCAACTTAGAAAACAACAACAAAATGATTGTAGAAGACTTGAATTTCATTTTCATGTTTGTCTTAAAGAATCTTTTATAGCTACTGGACTGCTAGAATCATCTTGTGTAGAGGCCAGTTTGAGAGTACCCCAAGAATCTATGGTCCCCTTTTGCAAACACAATTAAAATGCACTAAAGATAAAAAAAAAATAAAATTAACAAAGTAGTAATAGACGCTCCTTCTATGCAGGAGATAGTTACAAAATGAAGGCCACTGAAAGAGAAACAGAGCCTTCATTAGACTTTAAATTTTACAAGGAAAGCAATATAACACCAAAGAAACAGCTACAGTGCACATCCAGGCTCAACTGCCCTGCCCTGACCACTTCATTGTGTACTGTAGAGAGTATCTATCTAGCCTAGGAGCCTAGAAAGTTGCACAAAGACCCCTTCATCAAGCCAGGTCTTTCCTCTTAATTGCTTGTAAATCCAATAAAACTAACCCAAATACAATAGACAGGAGATTTAATCTACAAAAACCATACAGTGGGACTACTATATTCCCATCTCCTCCTGTCTATAGGAATCAAAATTTTCCCTGAATTTTTACATGAACCTTACTCCTTAGTAGTTTAGCTCCCTAAGTTAGGCCAAGTAGTGATACACAAAATACTGATTCAGATCTTAAATGTCAGTTAGAATTTAGTGAAATCCAAGTACTTAGGGAAATTATATTAAAAGATATTTATAGCCACTTAATTGAGATAACTAAATAGTTTAAACTAAATAGTTTAGATAGGAGGCAATTGAAGCAGTTCTTATTACTTCTCCGCCATTTATATTGTTGCATGATCAAAATTTGTAGAGTCTACTGTATACTCAACTAAATCCATGGGGAATGTGATATCTTCTTATAACACAAAATAATCCCTTATAAAGGGTAAATATTATTAATGAATCACTTGATAGACCACATTATCTTCCTGTCTGTGGGTCAGCAGCAGCTACCCTGAGATTATCAGAGCAGGACTCTCTAGAGAAGTGAATATAACATCAAGTGGGGCAGGTGAGGGTGACAACACAGTCAATTTGAAGTGGTCAGTGCTTCCCTGGAATTTATCAGAAATGTCTACTTGCAGGGTCTTCAAACAGAAAGCAAAGCTTTGCAACTATAGCTGGAGTTTTTCTGGTCCTGACCCACAGTCAGGACAAGTCTCTCACCTGCCAGTCCCACAGTGGCTCAGACCCAACCAAGTAAACACACAGAGACATATATTACTTATAAACTGGGTGGCCATGGCAGGCTTCTATCTAGCGGTTCTTATATCATAAATTAACCCATTTCTATTAGTCTATAAGTTGCCATGTGGCTTGTGGCTTACCCATACCTTACATCTCGCTTGTCATGGTGGCAGCTAGCAGCGTCTCTGTGACTCAGCCTTCTATTTCCCAGAATTCTCCTCTCTCCTTGTCCTGCCTATACTTCCTGTCTGGCTACTGGCCAATCAGTGTTTCATTTATTAACCAATCAGAGCAACACATTTAAGATACAGAACATCCCACAGCACTTTGCAAATGCAGAGTCCTTCCTTGCATTTACAATCTCACACTCTGCTGTTTTTGTGTGTTGCCTAGGAAAGACTTTACAAAAGGGCTTGGAAGCAGAAGTGCCCCAAGAAGGGAGTGAGGTGATGTTATACAGGGTGAGGTGGACAGGAATTTCCTTTCTCTGAGCCAGGTAAAATTGGCACAGGAGTCCTTAATCACATGTTGTTCTTTGGTATTATTAAGTGAATACATTTTTCATGGCCCACCTGCTAGTGTAACTAATTAACAGCCATTCACATTAATTACATTGATCAGGATCATAAAATAATTTCAAATTGCTGAACATGATCAGCAGGAGTAAAATAGTTTCCCTTTAATCCCTTAATGATTATTTCATGATTAATCAAACAAAATATATGTTGTTATTTGAGCCACTGTTTTTTTTTTTAATCTCAGAACTGCAATTCAGGGCAACTATAGGAGACATAAAGTTGATACATACAGAACTACATTTCATGCAGTAGCTAATTAAGCAATAATGCACAATGGGGTGGGGTACATGATTATCATTAGATAATGACCTTCTCTGAGGAGGCACAAGGTACAGTAAAATTCCTCTGCTCCCACTGGGCCATGATTACCTTTGGACAACCATTAATCCCACCAGCCAGTGCCTTACTGCTCATTACAAACTCTTGCCATTTTACACAGAAATGAATTGGAGGGAAATAACTTTGATCATTGGAAATGGCTCACAACAGTATAAAGGGTTTCATATATTAATAGTGACAACATTAATGTATGCTTTAGAAGGTTAAGTAATCAATCATGCTGTTTGCACACCCTCCATGGGTGCTGTGGGTGATTAATGGTTGTTTGCATTCTGAAGAGCACATATATCTGGGTGTGTGAATTGTCTTCAAATGCTCATGCTTCTTATGATTGAGTTTGATCCAATAGAAAAGTTATTTTATAGAATTTTTAAACAAAATTAAAAAAGACTTGTAGAGTACCTTATTTTCTTTTCTTTTCTTTTCTTTTCTTTTCTTTCTTTCTTTCTTTCTTTCTTTCTTTCTTTCTTTCTTTCTTTCTTTCTTTCTTTCTTTCTTTCTTTCTTTCTTCCTTTATTCACTTTTTTTTGAGACAGGGTTTCTCTGTGTAGTTTTGGTGCCTGTCCTGGATCTTACTCTGTAGATCAGGCTGGCCTCAAACTCATAGAGATCCGCCTGGCTCTGCCTCCCAAATTCTGGGATTAAAGACATGTACAAGTACCTAATTTTCAAGGTCTAAGAAATAGAAAAAAATACATGTGTTAGGTTTTAGGCATGATTTCAGTTTTCTTCCAACTCTGAAGCTTCCTCTTTATGCCCAGCGAACTGTAGACTGGGAACTGGAAAAATACAGTCCACACAATCAAAACAAAGCAAAACACCCAATCTGCTTCCTGTGCCAGGGCCAGTTGCTAGGGTGAGAAAGCCCTGGTCATTAAGATGTCACTGTCCTGTAGTTTACTTATTCCTGCCTACATATTACATACTGGGAGGACTGTTAGCACTATCTGCACCATCACAACAAGCCATTTTTTTTTCAATGTAGGAATAACTCTGGAGTTGGGGTTGAGGTCATATAAGAAAATACAGTAACAAATAAACTTACTTGTCTCACTGGCAGCTTTATTTTTTTATTAAGAAAATTTTTATTCATTTTACATACTAATCCAAGATCCCCCTCTTCCCTCCTCCTGCCCCTTGAGCCCCCCCCCGCTCCCAGCCCATCCCCCATCCCCTCCTAGAAGAAGGTAAGGCCTCCCATTGAGAGGTACATTTAGTAGAGGCAGGTCCAATCCTCTTCCCCTGCCTCAAGGATGAGCAATGTGTCCCATCATAGGTAGTGGGTTCCAAAAAGCCTGCTCATGCACCAGGGATGGAATCTGACCCTACTTCCAGGGAGCCCTTAATCAGATCAAGCTACACAACTGTCTTGCTATGCAGAGGGCCTAGTTCAGTCCCACACAGGCTCCATAGCTGTTGGTATAAATTTCATGAGTGTAGATGTAACCAACTGTCTTATTAAATAAGAAACACAGAACCAATGCAAAGAAGAAAGCCAAGAGATCAGAGCTAAGAGCCTTACCCGCCTGATGCAGCTAGCCTCTTAAGCCAAGAGACCTCTCCAAAAGAGACCTACTTCCTGTGTGTCTGTCTTTAAATAGTCTTTCTGTTCTGCCTTCTCATTGGTTGTAAACCCAAACACATGACTGCCTCATCACTGCCTATATGTACAGCCCTCCGGGTCTTCTATGGTATTGAGATTAAAGGCGTGTGTCTCCAATGCTGACTGTATCCCTGAACACACAGAGATATACCAAGCTCTGCCTTCCAAGTGCTGGGATTAAAGGTGTGCACCACCACCGCCATGCTCTTACTATGGCTCTAATACCTCTGACGCCGGGGCAACTTTATTTATTAACATACAATTAAAAACACATTTCAGTACAAATAAAATACCAACATACATGAGTTCACACTAGTTTGGTTTGGCTGTTTCTGTAGGTTTCACCATCATGGTCTTGATGTCATGAGCAAAGTGGGGTTGAGTGGTGGGCAATGGAGGGTAGGAGATAAGGAATGAGAACATAAGGGAATGGAATGGTCGGGCTGTAAAGGGATGGAGTGGGAGAGCAGTGAAAGAGATACATGAGAGAGGGAGACATCATTGGGGATAGGGAGAAACTGAGTGCTAGGGAAGTTCCAAGGAATCCCCAAAGATGATCCCAGCTTAGACTGCTAGCAATAGTGGAGAGGGTGCCTGAACTGGCTTACCCCAGTAATCAGGTTGGTGACTATCCTGTCATCATAGAGCCTCTATCCAGTAACTGATGGAAGCAGATGCAGAGATCCACAGCCAAACACCAGGCCAAGCTCAAGGAATCACTGGCACCTTGGAACAACAAAGTTTGTAGACTGAATATAATGGGTGACAAACCTCACCTCTGAAGCAAAATTCTTGCATTTACAATGACTTCTGCCAGGTGATTTCTATTTTCCTCAAATACAAGCAGGTGCATTGCAAAGGTGAGAGACTGACCAACTAAACTTTTCTGATGTAGTTATGCATTTAGGAATACATATATACATACATATATATACATATATATATGTATATATATGTATGTATGTATGTATGTATGTATGTATATAGCAACAGTTAATGTAGAAAGAGGCCATGAATTTGAAAATAAAAGAACAAGGCCATGTAGATTGGATAGTTTGGGGGAAAGAAAAGGAATGGAGAAGTGATGTAATTATTTTATAAGTTCAAAAATGAAAGAAATAATTAAAAATTTTAAAATCACTTTTTTTCTGAGTTATGCCTTAAACAGATTTATTTCACATTTCTTGCCTTTTAGCTAAAATAATTCTGGCCTTCTCAAATGTGTTGCTTTGTTAAATGTTCCATCTTTACTCTTCCCATCTCAACTCTTTAATAAAAGTATAATAGTTGAATAGTTGTTGATTCTTAAAAGTGTTTATCCAGTGTTCTTGGTCTAGCTTCACTGGGCTTTCGGAAAGAAATATAGTCATCTACTGATTGTGACCCAGAGAAATGAAGATAAATGATGTCTTCTGTAGGATACATTACTGACTTTATGTCATACATAAATTGACAGTTGAGTGCATCCTTCCCATAAAAGCACCCTTGTATTTTTCAATCCCCCAGAGTTACCAGGGGGATGCACTGAAACATGGATAAGGACAAAAATTGTACACCAAACCTAGGTTTTTCCTTCACATGTTGGTAAGTACTAGTTTGTGAGAGAGACAGAGACAGAGAAAGAGAGACAGAGAGACAGAGACAGACAAAGAGAGAGGGAACACAAATTCTCCTTCTTACCTTGTTGAACATTCAAGTCAAGCATTTTGACTTGATGTAGTTTTTTAGCAGGTTTGCTACTGGGTTGAAACCTTTTGGGTTAGGGTTAATAATGAGGAAGACTTTTGAAAAACAAAACTAGAACAAAATACAGGCAGTGGCTGTGATCTTGAAATAACAGCAGTGGACTACATGTCTAGTTTCCTGCCTTATCCAGTTCACAACAACACTCAAGCTTCCATTATGCATTATGTACAGAAAATGTCAGCAATTAACTTAAGTAGCATAGGTGTGAATTAGAAAAGGGCTTTTAAAGTACCAAATTCTTAAAAATGATACTAAATATGGTTATTTATGAGAGATATTTCAAAATATTTACATTCTTTCTAGTGGGACCTGGCAAGCAGGTTTTACATCATATTTTGTATTCAAACTATCAAAATTCACATTAAATAATAATAAAAGTATCTTCCCTTATATGCATCTTGTGGCTGTTTGACCATACATCTGCCTCCCCAAAACAATTAACCATTGCAATGTGTCTGGTAAGCTGAAATGATGACAAGTAAAATTTAATTGACAAATTGAATGTGTTTGAAAAGCTCTGTCACTTGAGATTAATTTTTTTAATTTTAAACCCCATGACTCAACATTAGCAGCAGTTCTCTAGAGTAATATTTACACTTGTAAATATCATAGATGGAGCTCAAAAGCAACAACTGAGCAACAGAATAGTTCTATAAATAGAAAGTCCCCATGGCCTCAATGAGGACCATTTAGGAATTGCACATAGGCTCAAACAAGTGTGTATGTGTGTATGTGTGGGAGGGAGTTTAGGCTTGGTTAGACAGATGGAAAGAACTGCTTTAAGAAGGGATTAGAAAGAACATTGCTCCTCAACCAGCCTAAAGCCACCAATCTGATGTTATTATTAGCGATAAGATGTAATGACCAGAAGAAAATCTCATTTTCACCAAATGTCATTTAAATAGGATTCTGATATTTTTTGGTCAAGTCAACAGACTTTAGTCAAATAGTGAGCACTTTATTTGTAAATGCAAGAGGGGAAGAAAAGCTTCAGTTCTGCAGTTCTTTGGATGTCAGCTTACCAATATTGATTAATCATTCAGCAGTGGCAGCTGCTGCTTTATTAAATGTGCAGCTTTCCATACAAAAGATATCAAGTGTTGGAAGTGTTTGTTGACAATTCACCTGTTCCCACAATTTTGTGGAGTGTTTCTTATTACTATCCCAGGGAATCCCCCTCCTCCCTTGTTCAGATGCCTGTAACTCTTAAACTCCCTAGCAATCCCCTAAAGTCAGTTATCAAAGTGAGCCTCCATGTAGGGTAGGGTTATTATTGTTTCTTTAAAAGAAAACTTTGGGAATATATTCCCTTTTTCTCTTTCTCACAATTGTTTTTCTGTGTAGGATGTTCTTACTACTTAAGTACTAATTGTAATTATAAATGTAGAATTTATATTGCTAATGAATCATATTCTCCCAGTTGTAAAACTACCATTTGCCTAGTGAATGAGGTATCTTAAGAGGCTGCAAGAATTCTTTGAGACTGCTGGGTGTATACTATATAGCAAGTTTTCTGCTTCACACTTGAAATTGTACTCCAGTGAGGCTACACATCTTTCTGAAGTTTCCTAAAACACCTCACAGTCAGAGGTGAGTGTGCACTTTAGGAGAGTCTTGCATATGTGCAAATATTCAGTGGCTTTAACCCAATTGCAACTTTAAGGAACAAAAATCCAGTAAAAAATGCTTTCTAAATATTTCCCATCCTTCAAGATGAGTTTTAAGTTTATCTTTTACTATTCCAGTGCTGGTTAAATTCCCTTGGCTTTTAGCTTCTGTGAGCCTCACTTAGCACTAACATAAATTACATATGCATATTTAATAGGCATTAACTACCCCCTTCTAAATAGAGATGAGATTAAGTTCAAGAAGCAATGGATTTGCTTTTGGGATAAATTATGTTTTTCAAGAATAGTTTATTTTAAAATATTCATCTAGGTACCATGAACTACAACATTCCTTATAGATTTCAATATTTCAACATGCCAATGACAAATTTGTGGTGATATTGTGTTCCCCAAAATATTGTGAACCCTAGTAAACTTGTCTGGGGTCAGAGAAGAGAACAGCCACTAGATATAGAGGCCAGAAAATGATGGCATACATGCCTTTAATCCTAGCATTCCAGAGGCAGAGATCTGTCTGGATCTCTGTGGGTTCAAAGCCACACTGGAAACAGCTAGACATGGTAACAAGAGCTTTTAATCCCAGGAAGTGATGGCAGGAAGCAGAAAGGTATTAAGGAATGAGGACGAGGAACTAGAGGCTGGTTAAGCTTTTAGGCTTTTGAGCAGCAGTTTGGCTGAGATTCATTTGGATGAGGACTCAGAGGCTTCCAGTCTGAGGAAACAGGATCAGCTGAGAAATTGGCCAGGTGAGGTTAGCTGTGGCTTGTTCTGCTTCTCTGATCATTCAGCGTTCACCCCAGTACCTGGTTTCAGGTTTGTTTCATTAATAAAACCTTTTAAGATTCGTGTTACACAAATTCTAGATGTCTTTTTCATTAAACAACATAAAAATGTTTATATTTAATATTTATTATTATTATTATTATTATTCGGATTCAAAATATGACTAGTGTGTAAATTTTTCACTCTCCACTCAACAAATTTTGATCTAGTTTTTTCTCTGTGCTCCATGTTCTAGATACTTGAAAATACAGCAAATAGCAAGGCAGAAACAAATGCATTGCTGCCATTAATTGACTCCCATCCTTAACTGTGGTAGGGAGGGAGTGATGCAATGATAAAGTGGGGTCCTTAGCTTTGATAGACTATCTAGGGAAAAAAAATGTTCAGTGATATTCAAATAAAAACCTGCAGGAAGAGGCTAGAGGAAAGTATTCTATGCTAAATGAACAGAAAATGCCAAGGCTCTGCGGTGTGAATGAGATTGGCAAGTTTAAAGAAGAGAAAAGAAACCAGTATTGGCAAGAAGAAAATAATAAGAAAAAATGATATCTATAAAGAAGGAAGTAAGCAAATAAAGACATTGTAGGAATTGGAAGAACATGGCAAGGAGTTAGACATCATTCTTAGCACAATCAGAGGCCACTGCAGAGTTTATGTTAGAATGACAAGGTTTGATTTATGCTTTATTAATAATAATTTTCTCCAGATTCTGGGTTAAGAAATGATTGGAGGAGGTGATAGTGAAAGGAGGACGACATAGTAATATATGATTATGGTAGTCGTGCAGGGAAGAGTTGAATCTAGTTTGAACCATAGAAATATATGTGGAGAGAAAGGAATACATTTTGGAGAAACTCAGATGAAAAATGTGCAATTGTGTTAAAACAAAGGTAATGTAGGTAAAATAGTCATGAGATGACACAACTGGTTGGAATTTTTTATTTAATACTTTTAAAATATATAAATCAAGAACCCCAGTTAGCCAAACAATAAGTAATAACAAAATAGTGATAGTAACCCCAACACAATTTAAATACTCTCAACAATCACCAAATCACCATGCCCTCAAGTTTCTGCCCCACCCCTGCTCTGACATAGCAACTGTAGAGAGCAGAGGAGACTGAACTAATTTCAAAGAGAGATGATAAGTACAGAATTCCCTGAGTTCTTCTATCTTGAAACATTTATATCTCAATAGCTCTGATTTAAGCAATAGACCAGCTGCATATTAATTATAGTTATGTCCATTGAGAGTCTTAGTTTTTTATAATGCTCACCATTTGTATCTTGATTTTGAATTTTTGACGCGAGTCTAATTATTTTGTCTATACAAATTTTTCCCAAGATCCTAGAAGTTTTATCAATATTTGCCTAGTAGTTTTGCTGCTTATTATGGATTTTTGTAGACATATAGAAATCCACTACTATGAGTTGACCCTGTATATGTTTAAAATACATAGTATATGCTTATGAAATTCTCAAAGAATTAATAAAATTAAAGGAAATATTTAATATACCCTGAAAGGAGACAATTGAATTATGGACTTTTAAAATCAACATAGAGCTGTAATCTAGCCATGATACCAAGAGAATAGGGGGTTCTGGAAGTCACCTTGATCTTCCTTTCTGGCATTTGATTAGAAAAGTTGACAATAAAGCCATGGTCTGTTGTTGGATTATCGAGTCTGACAAAACATATTCCAGGATTCACAACACTTGACATGCTGCAGTGTCATTGAATGTCAATTATTTTTTCCAGATTGTGTTATAAAGCTATTAAAAAGTTTTCAAAGCAAAATTCATTCTAATTAACATTTATATACAGAGCGCTATGCAGTACCTCTATAAAGGATTTGGAAGGATGTTAGGAAACTGGAGAAGCGCAGCTAGCAAATACACAGAATCTGAGCAACATCTTCATCCTCTGGTAATTTAGGCATAATTTCTTGACTGTGAAGAATGCTGAGACTTATTTGGTAGTTTTATTGTTATGGCATTTTTTTTTCAGTTTTTGGTAGAAGAGTCATTGGTTATTTTGAACTGTTCTTCAATCTTCTTCAAAGTCTTCTTTTATATTCTAATAATGAAATTCAGTCCTAGTTCATAATGGCATGTATGTATAAAGGTGCTTTTAACAACAGGGGTGTATAGTGCAATGTCAAGAGTCTTCAAGCCAAAACCTGTCTTCAATGTGCACTTAAATTTCCATTAAAAGAAAGCTACAAGTGAGTCAGTGATGAGGGGAATATTGGAATTCTGCTGTAGGAAATCCAAGTATTAGGCACTAGGATATTGAATTTTGCTTTTTCTCATGCTGAAATTGACTTTCCTCTGGAGCATCACCAGCCTATGTTCAGTTACATGACTTTTAGTTTTTAGTTTTCTCCACTAACCAAAATCCAGACATACAAACCCATGGCTTAGGGAGTTCTCATATAGATTTGTCATATTCCTTTGGGTCTGTGGGAGCTTAATCACTTCCATATTTTATTTATAAAGCAAATGTTTCATGACATTGAAACATTGAATGGATTATGCTCAACCATGTGCAATGTATAATTTTCTAAAATCTCTGATTAATTTAATTAATGACTGATTTTCACTCTTTGATATGTGGCCTTGGTGTAATTCATAACAAGCTATAAATTGTTGAAATCCTGTGGAAATGTGGTTTGGGGAATAGTGTTAGCACCTGCTTTATATACTAGTTGAGTTATATTGAGCTTTGAATGTATGTGGGTGTGCTTCTGGGGGTGTTTGATTTGTGTTCCATTTGCATATGTGGATGAAATGACTGGCTAGGTTATAAACGGGTTTTCTCAATTTTCTCAGCTTTTGATCTGAAATAAAATTTAATTGAGGGTGTGTTAGAATAGCACTCCTTATTTGGAACATTTCAATTCCTTGTGGAAGCAAAACTGTTAAAGTACTTCCTTTGCTAACTCTTTGCCTTTGCCACATACTCTTCCTAAGCCAACATGTGCATAAGAGGTAGGGAAAAATGAACATGATCCTTTTGAAAGCCTGACTCTTGAGACACGGGCATCAGATCTGGACCTAGTGACTGACTCAGCTGACCCATCCTGAGAACTTCAAGAATGAGGATTGTCAGAAAATCTGAACCTTCACTGCCTCTATAGAAAGCAAGGTGGCCTCTAACTCCACAGATAAGACTTCTCTCAGATTCAATGGCTTGCTATTTGTCTATCCTCCCATCAGCTTGTCTTTGGACATGAGAGAAAGGTGGAAACAGAATATTGGAAAGCTTTTGTTTTGTCATTTTTTTCTTCTCTAACACTTCCCAAACTTCAAGGCTTAGTAATTTAAACCCCAGTGAGCCAAAATCATTCCTAGATGCTTGTTGTAAGAGTTCTGTTCATAATATTTGTTTTTTTGTGTGTTTCTTATTAAAGGGTATCTGCATTTTAATGTATTCCAGAGCAACCAAAATACAACAAAGATTATGCAGACCAATTAACATTGAATGAGAGCAGAGGAAGTTGTACTTCTTTTACTATTTTTCACTTTAATTTTGAGTGGACTAAAGTGCTAATACATAAAAGTCGTGTGTTTACTTTAATTTTAATCTACCAGATGAGTGGTTTATGGAAATATCTGGGGATTTTTTTCACACAGACGAATTCCTGACATCATAACTTAATTTCTAGTCAGGTATATTCCTGAGACCAACTGGTCATATTTGGTTTTCCAAAGCCTATTTTGTATTGGGTAAGAGTTAGAATAAAATATATTGCTTATATATTTCTCCGTCACAGAAGCAATAAATTTCCCCCCAAAACGTAATTCATGGAACATGTTATAATTAAAGCTAAGGAGTACTACTTTCAGTAATTATATTGACAAACATCAAAAGCAAGGAATATCATTATTTTTTTTAATTCTCGTTATTCAGTCCAGTGCTTTTCAAATACTATTCCATATTAGTGATCCAGGCATCACCCAGAAGACAGGAGCACTCATGAAGTATACAGTGTCACCATGGTCAGATAGAAAGCTGGGGTAGATTTTCACAAGTGAATATTGTTACTCTGAAGCTTGGACATTCATAGCCAAGGTTTTTGACAGAAATGGAAGCACTGGGTAGATAGTGGTTGCATTCAGCAATGCAATATCTTCGATGGTGGAGTCTTGTGATATAGCTTTCTAATTTATTACAAATGACAGCTACAAGTGTGTTGTGATTTTGGAAGGTAAAACTTCTCACTAACATTTGAAATTTGGAAGGCGTTCTCCTGGGAAATGCTGGCATATTGCCTGTTGCTTCTGAATGGCTCTCAATGTCTTGCTGTCTTGTCTGCAATTTGTCAACATTAAAAATTAAATTCAGGCATATATAGACTAAATATAGTCTAACAGTCAGAGTAGTAAATCTATGAAGATGAAAATTACATTTCAATAGACATGTCATGGATTAGCCTCCTAGGGATACTATAACAAATCATTATACACTTTAGTGATTTAATGCAACACAAATGTATTCTCTAAAGGTCAAAAAACAAAAAAAATGGGTTGGCATTCTTTTTAGAAGTTCTAGATAAGAATCCCTTTCTTTACCATCCCAGCTTCTAGAGGCTGTTCACATTGCTTGGCTATTAGCCCTACTTCCTTGTAACCTGCTCCCCTTGTCTCATCTCTGACTCTTATCCTGACTCTAACCTCCTGCTACCCCATGTTAAGAATAATATATTCACATTGGGTCTATCTTGGATAATCCAGGATAATCTTCAAGATTCATTTCTTAATGGAGTTGTCTCTTAATGCCTGATCAGGTCGAGAGTAGGATGTAAACATTTGTACACATTATTCACCTTGACATACATATGATTAACTTCTTTGTGTCTCAGTGTCTTCATTTGTAAAAGACAAACTAAAATGTATTTCTGTCTTCCTACAAACACACTACTTAGAGTCTAGTAAAATATTTTCACAAAGTATGTTAAACTCCTTTGGACACAGTTTCTATATGAATGAGAAGTGATAAACAACAATGTGCTAGTTGCAATCTGCAACATGGGAAAACTTGGACTTGCCTTATGACACCTTATTTTATTCATTGTTCATTCATGTATCAGCTTCAATAGATGTATTCTACTGACCATGGGGAGTTAGAATATATTCCTGTTTGTTGTTGATTCTCCTTGAATCAATTTGAAAATATGTCACCAGTATAGAATACTGTACTCTCTGGCCACTGGGTAAAGTTTGTACTCCATGGTCTTCATCTTATATCATCCATCATGCCTTCTTTATACTCAATTACTTTTCAAAACCCATCTACCTTTGTTTCCCTATCTTCAGACAGGCTCAGACAGCCAGTCACTCTATTGTGGTGTGCTGGATCCATTTCTCTCCTTGAACCTTAAAATTTCCTCTCCCCATCTTATAAAGTTCCATTTTCAAATATTTCATGAATCTTTGCTTGCCTACTCCAGAGTGCAAAGACTTCTATCTTTAGAGTTCCCTAGTCATTAGAATTGATATTACTTATTTAGCATTTGTCATGGGGTATCTAATTTAGTTAATTATCTTTATATGTCAATAGGTCTTAGTTGTCCCGATAATTACAATTTTAAAATCAGCAGCCATTTTATTCATATAGGCAGGTACACCACTCCCTATTTAGTACCCAATAAGACTGAAATACATATTTTGATAGTAATGCATATGAATAAGGACTACTTTTGCAAGCCTTTTGTTCTGGGATTTATTTTCTATGGCATTAATCAAGCACTTTATGCTATTTAAATATATTGACATTTAGTTTCTTAGCTTGCACATGGAAATCCGATTTGTCTACCAGTTGACCTGCCCCAGAGACCTCATATTTGCGTTTCACTACAACTCTGTATTTCCCTCTATTAATGCATACTGTTATAACTCACTATTTAACTATACTATCTCCTTTTGACTCTGCTTCTCTGGAGTAACACAACATCAAACCATAGAGAATTTCACATAAATTGTGTAAGAACCTCCCAACTTAATATGCCTGAAAACTCTAATACCAAAGCCCTGTCTCCTTGTTCATTGTTTTTGCAATGCATAATATTTGAAATTTCTTAAAAGGATGTTCTTAATATGAAGGATCCAAGTATCCTGTATCCTGTATCCTGTAAAAGCTACTGAAAATATATTGCTTCCCAGGAGGGGTTTTGTCAACCTAATACCACTAACATTATTGCCAAACTGGAAAGTACATGCAGCCTTCATAGCAAATGATGATGTTTCAATGTGAGACACTGCATATATGGGGATTCCAAAATAAAATGGAGACATGGTACCAGATGAATCTTAGGTAAGTCATTTATTTAAAGCTTGGATTTGTAATTTTGTTATTGTTCTTGTGGAAGAGACACTGGTAGTCCAAGAGTCAGGACATTTTATTCAAGGGAATTTTCTAATTAAAAGGGGAAATAACAGAAGTACAAATATTTATGAACCAATAGGTGAAAATTCTCAAATTGTTTTGAGACCTTGGAAAATGTGCCCTTCATGAACTCATTCTTTTTTTTTCCTTTGTCTTTTTTAATTGGCTCTTGTAAAGGAGGAGGAAGGGAAAGAAAGCAGTCAGTTTTTCAGAGAAGTTACAGAATAACCATTCTATTTGTGTCTGAGCTGCCTTTTAAGATTCTAATAATGATCACATCACAGTTTTCAAGACAGTCTTTCACTCTGCTTTTTAAATTGGAGAGACTGTTTCCAGGAGACTCAATGGTGACCATAAGGATTGTTTCTAGGCTTCATTATGACCTGCCTCCATTTTAATCCTTTCATATATTAGGCCATAGAAATTAGAAGTGTGAATTCATCCTTTCAATTATCATTGCAGTTTCCCACTTATAGTTGAATCATTAAATTTTGTAGGCTCAAGTGATCTATTGTGTTGGAAATTAGCCAATTGCAGGTGCAAAATCTTGAAACCATTCATAAGGAGGGTTATGAACTGGGTTAGAATTGCCTTAAGAAATATGTCTCTCATTATGCACTGGGATGCAGAATTTGTGAGGGGATTGATGTAAAGAATACTAAATGGATATAGAGTGGGATGAAAATGGATAAAAATGCTCATCTAAGTGTTGGCATCTTTGACTAGACAAAAGAGACCCTTCACACTAAATCTATTCCAGTAGACTACCAAAGGTGCAGAAGGAATGACTATTAGAGGTGTGATTCAGCTTTTCAATCTGCCTAAAATAATTTAATACTGGTTGGTTTTCCATACTACTCCATTCCATTCAAAATTAAGGCCAAGAGTTTGGTCTAGAAATCACATCATTAGCACAATTTGAGTCTCCCAGTGCAAAAGCTTATGAATCCCCTGTTCGGCTCTCCTGTTGTCATTCATGTCATTTTCTCTTTGCTTTATGTGCTTTACCTAATCCATCAAGATATACCTTAAGGCGTTGCTCCTTCTAAGAAATCTTCCAGATCCTTCTGGTTAAAAATAAAATCTTTCTCTGTAATAGTCTTTCAATGTTTTGTACTTCTGGTTTTGCACTTAAACTTGAATTTGAGTGTTCTATATTTCATTCATTTATATACTACTATAAAACCCAATCCAATACTTTGATATCAATTTGATAGGATAAAAGGGTAGATTATTGAACCTACTTTTAAAGAGCAACTTGTGTAAAATGTTTTAAATTGCTATAGATTTTAGTTTATTACAAATTTAAAATTAATTTTGTTATACTGTATGTACATTTCTACTTTTGTTTAAAGTATTTTGTTTGTGTAACTCATTTGAAATTGTAGCATATAGTTGACAAATACAAATTAATAACTAGTCTTCTATGATAGTCAAACTTAGTCATGTTAAGTTTTCTAGGAATACATCAATATAATTCAGTTAGGTAATTAATCTTGAAACACTTCAAAGATCTACAGAATATGGCATTTACAATGTTTTAAAAACTTAAACTTTCTGGACAATAAGACATGTCTGCTCCTGGCAGTACCAAATATATCAAGGAAGATGATGGGCATCAAAGACAATCTATATGGAATTTATCTTCTTCTTGGCAAAAATAGCCATTTGGGCAAGAAACTGTTCTTGCTTGGACTGCTTGACAAAATGTTACATCAACTGGACCTGCAAGACCCATAGGATAATGACCATTGAACTTTATAAGACAAAATGGTTCTTCAGGTTCCTGCTTTACAGAGGAAACTGCCAGACATTCTACAGGACACAGAGAGAAGTGAGTGAGAGACTCTAGGCCTGTGGGCTGAAGACAGATGCCCCAAATTTACAGAGATATTTTGGATGACTGTCCAGGCAGACAGTTGTCTCTGTCATTCTAGATTTTTGGAAGTTGCCTATAATGCTCTTCCTGTTTTCTTAGGTAATATTATATCCTTCTGAGGTCTTTGATGTAGTTGAAGACTAGATAGTTATAATTTCCTTAGTTATAATAAAAAGTTAACTATGAAACCTTAGACTCACAAATATAGGATAGACAGGATATCTTGTTTAATTTTGCCAAAATACAAATAGACTAGATATTTTAATTATAATTCTTGCTTGATAATTGTTTTGATATATGTAATTTTACTATGTTAAAACCTTCCTTTTTGAAAAAAAGAAAAGGGGAAGTGCTGGGGATGTCATTCTGTGTGCCGTGAATGTGTTGTTCTGATCGATTGATAAATAAAACACTGATTGGCCAGTGGCCAAGCAGGAAGTATAGTATAGTTGGGATAAGCAGAGAGAATTCGGGAAGTAGAAGGTGGAGTCAGTAGATGCTGCCAGCTGCCACCAGGAGAAGCAAGATATAAAGATACCGGTAAGCCACGAGCCATGTGGCAAGGTATAGATTTATAGAAATGGGTTAATTTAAGATGTAAGTTCTAGCTAGCAATAAGCCTGAGCCATTAGGCTATACAGTTCATAATTAATAAAAGACTCTTTTTATTTACTTTGGTCCAAACAGCTGCAGGACTGGCAATGAGAGAGATTTGTCCTGACCATGGGCCAGGTAGGACACAGGAAAATTTCAGCTATATCAATTCATTAACAACAGTGAGATAGCTGGCTTATAAGAAAACTTGGCCTAAGGAAACCTAAGTATATACTTTTAAATAAAATATGTAGCAACTTTGTGGGAATACTGAAGGGCCTTCAGAAATAAAGAGATAACATGTCAGGACAAGTTATCAGTGTATTGGCTACTAAGAATGATTATAAACCACTTAAAACTAAGCTTAATAAGAAAGCATTGATGCTACTTTAATTTATATATGACTCTATATGAATTGAAGTTTCATATACAGTGGAATATACCTACAAATTGGGCCTTTTATAAGATTGCTCTGCCTTCCTTAAATACACCAGGTTGTGGTGGTATTGTGTTCCCCCAAATATTGTGTACCCTAATAAACTTATCTGGGGTCAGAGAACAGAAAAGACACAAGATATTTAGGCAGTGGTAGCACACACCTTTAATCCTAGCATTCCAGAGGCAGAAATCCATGTGTTCAAGGATATAGTCAAACATGGTGACTCACGCCTTTAATCCCAGAAAATGAGCCTTTAATCCCAGAGAGTGGTGGTAGAAAGCAGAAAGGTATATAAGGCATGAGGAACAGAAACTAGAAGCTTTTTAGCTGGTTAAGCTTCAGGCTTTCAAGCAGCAGTTCAGCTAAGAACCATTGGGATGAGGATACAGAAGCTTCCAGTCGGAGGAAACAAGATTAGCTGAGAAGTTGGCCAGGTGAGGTTAGCTGTGGCTTGTTCTGGTTCTCTGATCTTTCAGTTCACCCCCATACCTGGCTCAGGTTTGATTTTCTTAATAAGACTCTCTAAGATACATGCTACACCAGGTTATTTTAGAAATACAGAAAAAGTTAAATTGAAGGTTCAAGTGGAAGATGTGTCCTTTCAGGTTAAAGAAATGAGGTAGATGAGATATTCCATTTTCCACCTGGAGGAGATATCTGTGCTTGGCCAGGTTAACATGAATAAATACATGTTTGGTCCATGCTTACAAGCAGAATTTGTAATGATCAGTCTTCAAATTCAACAGAATGCAAACTATTGTAGCAAGATATTTCTTACATTTTATTCCCCTTACCCATTCTCACTGATCGTCTAACTTTCCCTCTGCTCACCTTCTCTCCTCTTACTTCTGCATTTGTCTTATGTTTTCAATGAAAGTTTACCTTCACTTTTCTTCCTGAGAACATAATAGCATAATCAGTTTTCCAAGATGTTTGATCTTATGCAAAAGATGAAGGAAATGATTCTTCAATTCCTTTTTGTTGTTGTTTTTCGCAAAAGTCTATGTCAACTAATGTAAGTTTTCACTCAGCTCTAAATATTTTGCCATCAATTCTTGAGTATCTATCTGCCCTTGTTACCCAGCACAATTTATACTTGCAATTTCCATTCTGAGAGAGTCAAACTCATTTCGGTCTCAGCAAAACATAGTTAAGAGAGTAAATATAAAACAAACAGAATTGTTACATTTAGAAAAGCACTAAAACTCCAAGAGTTTATTGGAGGAAGTATATTATTGAAATCACCAATTATTACTGAGTAGTAGTCTCCTTAACTAGTATACTACTTGGAGTCTCTTGCCACTGGCTTCTTGGCATATAGGAGATGTGTCAGAAATTGAAGAATTATTATGAGAACAGTGTCTTTGGGATATTTAAAGTTTAGAAAGATTCCTTTCTGTTTTATAATCCCTAAAAGAAAATAACTAAATGTGAAATTAAAATGAATTATTTTGCATTTTCCCGTTTATTTTCTGTTTGTGCCATTGGGGAGACTTTCAGGACTAAAAGAAAGAATATTATGAGACAAGATATTTATTCTACTCATGAGCAAGCCCAGTGATTTTGGCTTAGTTGCCTGTGAATCACCATATCTTTCCTCCCTTGAAGGATAAATATGACATTCATTCCAAACCATTTAGCCCATTATTCTTTTGTACATAAAATAGGCCCAATTAAGACATTCTTGTGTTAATTTCTGCATTCTATATATGGTTAGAATGAGTGTTAAAATATCCATCACAGCAAATGTCTCAAAATGCCCCATGCATACTGAACACACTACCCTTCTTCCTTTCTCAACGAAGGATAATAATTCACCCCATCATGGAGATTTTTAATTTTATATTTTCCACTTACCTATATTAGAGTTCAGTCTATTCAAAATGCAATATTTAGATGAAAGCACAGATTTGTAAATATCTGGTTTTGTTTTTGTTTGTTGTTTTTTTACTGTTTCCACTTCATCCAGATGTCTGACATGTGAAGAACCAGTCCTGTGAATCTACTCTCTTGAATAAAAAATCTTAACTCATCCCTGGTTACTCAAATGGACAAAGTGAATATGGCATCCCTTGTCACATTTCTTTTCTGGTTTTGCCTTTTCTGTTCCTCTCCCAACAATGAGGCAAGCAAGAAAATCTAATTCTGAAATGAATAACTGGCATTCCATTATGTCTTTTTCAGTGTTTGTGCTAATTTGTTAGATGAATGTCATTGAGCCAAGTCACAAAATCTATGTGATCTTAGGAAATTCATTTAATTTCTCTTGGGAATCTGGTTCAACTATTAAAGTGAAAGAAGGCTAGGGACTAATTGGAAGCTAAAATGGTCCAAACTTCATTGCAACATGAAGCCCTGTGAATTCTTTACTCCCTGCACACACACACACACACACACACACACACACACACACACACACACACACACACACACACGTTGTTAATAAATATTACTATGTCCTTATTCATAAATTAGATGCTTAGAAATGGTTTGACATCTAGAAGTATATTGGTGGAGCATGCAAAAACTGAAAAGCATAGTTTTTTTAAATTATGAAATCAATGGACAATATTTTAAAAACCTTTTGAAAAGTATTTACTTACTTATTTTAATTTTAGTACCTCTTTTAATTTTTAAAATTATAAGATAGTTACATTCTTCTGTTCCAGATCCTCCCATATAAACCTCATTGTTCTATTTCACAATTGTGACATTTTTTTCATTGAGTCTTGCTACATATGTATTCATATATGTATTCCTAAATATAACCTGTTAAGTCTATATATTGTTATTTATGTGTGTTTTCAAGGTTGAACAATTGGCATTGGGTAATCAATTGGTACTTTTCCCTTGAAAAGACTCTTTCTCCTGGTCTAAGTATTCCTTAGTTGCCTGTAGTTCTTTGTATAGGGTTGAAGCCTGTGGGCATTTCCCTGTGCACTTTAGCATGTCTATTGTTGTTGTCCTTGTTCAGATAATATTTAGACAGTCATGTTGATGAGTAGGGTTTTTTTTTAGTGTTTTTTGTTTTGTTTTATGTGCATGGGGGTTGTGCCTGCATGTGTGTCTGTATACCACATGTGTGTCCAGTGCCTATGGAGGCCATAAGAATTCTGGAACTGGGTGTGAGCTACAAAGCAGGTGATGGGAATTAAACCAGGTCCTCTACAAGAATAGCAAGTGTTCTTAATTGCTGAGCCATCTCTCTAGCCTCCCTTTCCATTTTTGAAAACTCCTACTTGATAATTGCTTTTGTTGTATGTAGTTTTACTATGTTAAAGTTAAAACCTTTATTTTTATTTAGACAAAAAGGAGGAAATGTTGTAGAATATTATTTTAAATATTATGTTAAATAACACCATATTTCCCCTTTTCTATTGTAATAAAAAGAAAAAATATAAGAAAAACTATATATAAAAGTACAATAACTATATACCATATATACAAGTAACAAATACCTAAAAAATGTCTAGTCCATTTGTATTTTACAAATTCAGAGAAAACAATACCATTATCTATCCTATTTTGGTAAGTCCAAAATGTACATGGATCACTTTCTATCCTAACTTATATTACTAACAGAACTATCTTATAATATCTTTCAAATTTATACACTTATTCTTTAGTGAGTTTCTTTTCTGAAATTCTTAACAAGGAAATCTATAACTATAACTAACTAATCTTCAACTCCCTCAAAGACCCAAGAAGGAAATAATATTACCTAATAAAAAATAAAAACAGAAAGTGCATGCAAGCAGCTTCCAAAAAAAAAAAATGCGAGTATACAGAAACAGCCAGCTGCCTGGACAGTCACCTGAGGTTTCCTCAGTGTTGGGGCATCATCTTCAGCCTATAGGCTTAGCGTATCTGACAGACTCATTTGTGAACTAGGATGTACACAAGGTCAACAGTTCAACCTCACATTGGGTGAGAGCAGTCCATGTACCAGAAACACCTGAATTCCACTAGTGTCATATCATGATTCAGGATTTTAAATTCTGGAAGTTGTTCATGGTTTTTGAACTCAGCTGTCCATTCTTCTTGACTGTGTGTGTGTGTGTGTGTGTGTGTGTGTGTGTGTGTGTGTGTGTGTCTTCATCTCGGCATCCCATTCTTCACCACATCCGTCTATTAAATGCCAATCTACCCTTGAGAGGTATGAGGTTAGTTACTCTTCCAGAATAACTGTTTCAGCTGCTGTTCCACTGCACATCAGAAGTCATCAGTCCACTGCCTGTTCAGCTGCCTTCGAAGAAGAGGGCACTGTACCTTTTCCAGATTGCAAAGGCCACTTCAGGGATGGTGTCATTTTGTCCTGGACTCAGAAGATGCCTTTTATTAAAGCCACAACCACACTTGTTTTGGAAAGAATCAGTAGTCTTTTGTTTCTTGTCCTGTTTGTCCTGTTTGTCCACAGTTGATCTGAGAATACTTTGTTGTCCAGTGGCTAACTTTTGTCACAATGAAAGTTAACTCTATATGCAGTTTCTTCAATGGCCATGTTTTCTATGAAGTAGATTGGTACTGCCAGGAGCCGAAATGTCTCATAGTCATAACAAAAAAAAAATTTCTAAGTTTTTAAAACATTTTAAATACCATATTCTGTAGATCTCTGAAGAGTTTGAAGATGACCTGTCTATCTAAAATATATCTGCTCAATCTTGAAAACATACCTAAAATGATTACAAGTTCTATTGTATTGTCTAACTACTAACTTTGATTTCTTTTTATCCTAAGAGTTGGTAATAATAACATTCAAGAATCAGCAAATTGCACTACATTGTTAAATGAATGGTATAAGTACAATATCTTGAACAAAATTAGAAAAATACATATAGCGTTTACAAACAATATCAATTTCAATACATGATTTGTATACAATATAAAAATCCATACCAATGTAAAGTATTTAAAACTAGTAATTGTCTTTTTCTTTTTTAAAACAAGAACCTTAAATCCAGTCTCTTTGTTTAGCCCTTTTCCTAACCCTTAACAACAACTTGTAACCAACCCTCCTAAACAATGAAAATTATCCCAGACCCAAAACTCATTAAAAGACAAAACAAACAAACAAACAAACAAACAAAAAACCACCCCACACCACATCTTTGGAAATGTGTGCTTCATATTCTTAAAATTGTTTCCTGCTGGGTATGGATTAATTATCAAATTCTAGAAAAGGTAGCCATATCCTTTGTTGTCCAGTTTGAGCACGATGCAAAATTCAGGGCTTATCTCAAGTCCTTATTCAAGTAGTCTTTGAAAATGGATCATTTCAGCTAGACCTCTCAAAATTGATCTGGGCACTTTGTAGTCCATAGTTGATATACAGATGATGTTTGTCAGCTTAGTGATATTATTATTGTCCATGTGGAATTGTTGTTGTTGTGGGGCCCCATCTTCTTCCTGGAGACTTCAGTTGATATTAGGCGTAGCCATGATTTCCTGCAGAAAACTGATAAGAGACTGGAACACAAAGACATGTATTGTAGTGGGTAGCCATTCTAGCTTGGATCTGAAAGTTCCAACCCCCATTGAGACTCTGGCAACTGTCACGCCTACGAGGTGGGGCGAGGGGAGGCGCCTGGAGACCTGAGAGCTGGATGGGCAAGCACTCTCTCGGTGCGTGCTCTCTGTGCCAGGACGCTGAATGGTGAAGGTGGACTGTGCAGAGCTCAGGAGAACACCGCTGGACTGAGTTACACCTTCCCCAGATCCTGTGACCTACCTATTACTTAATTTGTGAGTTATGCCACTAAATAAATATTCTTTTAACTATGTGGAGTGGCCAAAATAATTTCTCCAGTAATGTATAGGCAGCTAATTGAAGCCTTTTTTCTAGAATTAGTTCGTACTCTATGACCATTCATATCTTAACAAAGTTTAAAATGTATATATCTATCTATATATATATTAATATTTTGATATAAAATTCATATTTTACAAAAAGTTTAAAGAATCAGAATAGAAACAAAGAGTTGAGAATAGTAATAGAATAATCTCTTAATTAACTTGGTTTATAAAATTTATACTTTAAGAGTTGAGATTAGTAATAGAATAGTCCCTCTTAATTAATTTGGTTTTTCTCATGTCCCATATCAGAAGGTGGCTCTTTCTTCTGGCATAATACAGGGAGTTTGCATTTTCCTTTTAACAACATGCTAGAGTTTAAAGAAGGCAAGAGCCATTCACCAACCCCAAAGTCAGCTTCAAAATTTTAATTGAACTGGGACTACAAGAAGACCAATAGGGTTAAATTTCTTTAGAGAAGAGTAGAAACAATTATTTAGGAAGACTTATGAAATTTTGTAGATGATATAGCAATAAGACATTTTACTCTGTTTCCTGGGATAGATGATTTCTCCTTTTACTTCAGTTGTCTAATTTGTTCAGTGTTCTTTAGATTCCTTAGCCTTCATTCTCCTAAAAGACAAAAACAAAAACCTTTCCCTAAGACTAATTTTGGGGAAGTTCCCTTTTGGCAAGTTATATCTGATTAAATGAAAAGGCATGTGTTACTGGTATAAATTAGTTTAAATTGGATGCTCATGCTGGTTGATGAGCTATCACCTCTTCTATTTAAGAAGTCTCTCTTATTCAAATAGAACCTTGATCAATTTTGATGGTATCCACAGCTTATCTTCTCCTATAGAAACAAAAGCAAAACCTCTGCCCCAATGTAACACATATCCTGGTTTCTATTCTGAGGTTGCACATCCTTAAGGTATATAAGCTGATCTAGTTCTGTAGTTTTTTCTATTATCCAATGTCTCTCTGCAGCTGTTCCTTTCTCATTGGCACTGAGAAAAATCAAAGTTAATAGAGCATTATGCAGTCTATTTCTGGGGGGTTTGTTACCCCTTTCTGTTTATTTAGCATGTCATTTAGAGTTCTATTTGTTCTTTCTATAACTGCTTGGCCTGTAGGATTATGTGATATACCTGTAATAAGCAAAAAAACTGTTTCATTTTAACAAAGACATAGGCTGGAGAATTGTCCGTTTTAATTTGTGCAGGTATACCCATGATGGCCATAATTTCTAGCAAATGAGTGATTACCGAATCAGCTTTTTCAGAACTCAAAGCAGTTGCCCATTGAAATCCTGAATAAATATCAATGGTATAGTGTACATATTTCATTTTTCCAAATTCTGCAAAGTGAAACACATCCATTTGCCATATTTCCTTTCTCTAAGTACCTTTTGGGTTACTTCCTGCTGGTAATGGAGTCTGATTGTAAAAAGAATAAGTAGGACATTTCCTTACAATTTCCTTGGCTTGTTGCCAAGTTATGGAAAAATCATTTTTAAACCTTTACTATTGACATGATGTTTTTATGAAATTCTGAGGCCTCCACCACATTTACTATCAATAATTTATCAATCTCATCATTATCTTGTGCTAGAGGGCTTGATAGACACATATGGGATCAGATGTGAGTTATATATAAAGGATGACTCCTTTTCCTGATTGTATCATGCAACTAAATCAGCAGTGAAGTTAATTCTGACTTAGGGATAAGTTCTGCAGTCTCAATATGTTCTACTCTTTCAGCATACTGAGAGTCAGTAACTATGTTGAGAGGTTCTGAAAAATCCATTAATAACAACCGAATAGCATACAATTCCAAATTTAAACTGAATTATAAGGACATTGAACCACTTAAATTAAATTTTCTGATTTGTAACCTGCCTTTTCCTGTTTGTTGGCATCTGTATAAAATGTAGGAACTCCAGATATGGGTTTTTCCCGTACAATTCGAGACACGATCCAATCAGCTCTCTTTATAAGGTCAATTCTATCTCTTTTGGGATATTTGCTTTTAATTTCTCTCAAAAAATTACTGCAAGCTCTTTGCCAAGGTTCACTTTCTGTCCTTAATTTTTCAATATCCTCCTTAGTTAAAGGTACGACAATTTCTGCTGGGTCTCTTCCTGCTAATTGACGAAGTCTCAATTTTCCTTTCCAAATCAAGTCAGAGATTTTTTTTCCACATAAGTTTTTAATTTTTTATTCGGTTTATTTGATAAAAATATCCATTCCAATATAATATTCCCTCTGCATTAATATTCCTGTAGGAGAATGCCTAGAAGGTAAAATAACCAAAATGCAAGCCAGCTTTGGATCAATATGATCCACGTGTCCTTCATGTACTTTCTTTACTACTGAGACCAATTCTTTCTCAGCTTCAGGTGATAATTCTCTTGGACTATTTAAGTCCTTGTCACCTTCTAAGGTTTTGAACAAATTATTCAGTTCATCATTTTTTACCCCAACAATAGTTCATAGATGATAAATTCCCCAAATAATCTTTGAAAGTCATTAAGAGTCTGTAATCGATCTCGCCTAATTTGCACCTTTTGGGGTCTAATTTTTTGTAGCTCTATTTTATATCCTAAATAATTAATAGAATCTCCTTTTTGTATCTTTTCAGGAGCAATTTGTAATCCCCAGCAAGGCAAAATTTTCTTTACTTCTTCAAACATTCTTTCTAAAGTATCTGCATTTGAGTCAGCTATTAAAATATCATCCATATAATAATACATTATAGATTTAGGAAATTTTTTACATATCACTTCCAATGGCTGTTGTACAAAATATTGGCACAGAGTTGGGCTATTCAACATTCCCTGTCAGAGGAAATTCCATTGAAATCTTTTAACTTGTTGAGAATTATTGTAAGTAGGCACTGTGAATGCAAATCTTGTATGGGTATTGAAAAGAAACAGTCTTGTAAATCAATAACTATGAGAGGCCATCCTTTTGGTAACAGAGTAGGCAAAGGAATTCCAGATTGTAGAGAGCCCATTGGCTGAATTACTTTGTTAATTGCTCTAAGGTCTGTTACCATTCTCCATTTACCAGCTTTCATTTTAATAATAAATACAGGAGAATTCCAAGGCCTGGTTGATTCTTCAATATGCTGAGTATTTAACTGTTCTTCTACCAGCTCTTCTAAAGCCTGGAGTTTCTCTGTTGTTAAAGGCCATTGCTGAACCCATACAGGCTTGTCTGTTAACCATTTTAAAGGTAGAGCTGTTGGTATCTTTGGAAGATCATCAGTTGTTGTGCCCTATTCTTCTATAATATGGATGGCTGGTGACTACTCATTAGAATAATATCTTCTAATATTTCTCTCAGAAACATATGCTAATTTATAATTTGTTTCTGAGGTTGGAGGGATGTTAATCTGAGTATTCCATTGTTGCAACAGCTCTGGACCCCACAGGTTCATAGCTATGTTAGCCACATATGGTTTTAATTTTCCTCTCTGTCCTTCTAGACCAATATATTTCGAGCCATCTTGCACTCTGTTTCACTTGAGATAATGTTCCAATTACTAACAGTTGAATGTTTACCTCCTGAAGATGCCAAGTTAGATGCCAAAATTCTCGTGCAATTATGGTAACGTCAGCACCTGTGCCTACCAAACCAGACAAAAAAACACCATTTATTCTTATTGTTAATTTTGGACTTGTTATTAGTAGAAGTTTGCCAAAAATTTTTTCTTTATGTTTTCTCCTGAATTTTCTATTCTCTCTGTCTCATCATCCTGAGCAGCCTGGTTTATTCCAATAGGCATTTGGTTATTTAATTGCTCTGACTAGGGGTTTCCTCTATGACTGCAGGAAAGGTCTGAACTGGATTTGCTGTGGGGGCCTGCCTGAGGTCACTCTGGGAGTTTCCCAAAGACCAAGGCAAAGTATTACCTTGCCTGTCCCTTGTTGATCTACATTCCTTGGTTCAGTGTTTTCCCTTACCACACCTTCTGCATACTCCAGAAGGAAGCGTCATTCTGTTGCCATTGTTCCATGAAAAAAACATTGTTTCTTGGAATGCCCTGTTTACAGTCCCTTTTCAAATGTCCTTGCTTTCCACATCCAAAACCTCTGACATTCCTCAAACCTCTTCAAATTGCTTATCCTATCCACATATCATCTTGGTCATGAACCTCAACATTAACCGTGTCTCTAATCCAATCTTCCAAGGGTGCAGATCTTGCTTTTCATGGCCTGATTATTCTCTTGCATGCTGCAATTGTGTTCTCAAAAGCCAAAGGTTTATTATCTACCTGGCTTCTGAATTATGGACCATTCTGTTTACTGCTGAAGTCAGTCTTTGTAAGAAATCTGTGAAAGATTCTTTTGGGCCCTGTATAACCTTTGTAAATGACTCAGTTGTCTTTCCTGGTTCCACAAATCTGTCCCATTGACTCAAGGCTGCCATTCAACATAGAATTTGGATATCACATAAACATTGGGTTTTTATTGCAACATATTGGCCTTCTCCAACAAGCTGATCCTGGAAGATTTGTATACCATTATCCCTCCATTGTTTTTCTGTTTTTAGCTTCCTCTCTGAACCATATTTGCCACTGCAGCTGTTGTCCCGGTTTCAGAACAGCATTAACCAACTCTTGTCAGTCCTGTGGTATAATTCTATTATAAGTTGACCAGGTGTTTAACATTTGCTTTACATATGGGGGATGCATGCCATAAGATACTATTTCTCCTTAAGCCTTCATAAATCTAACATTTCAGGTGGAGTCCAAATATTTTGTGCATTCACTTGACCAGGTAGCTGCTGTACAGTTACTGGATAAATTAAGGGTGTGTGCTACCACTGCCAGACTTCTGCTATGGCTTGCTATTAGCTCTGACCCCTCAGGCAACTTTATTTATTAGCATACAAATAAAATCACATTTCAGTACAAATAAAATATCACCATAGTTCTTTATTTTTCATTTTGTAATTCATTCCTTTAAGTCAATATCCAAACTTCTAGAACATTAACATTTGTCTGCTGTGACATTTTATATCATTTTTATTCATCATTTCAGAATTTAATACATACAAACAGTATATTTTGATCATGTTGACCCTTCATTCCCTCTTCCAAGTTATCCCTGGTCATTTACAATAACCTCCTGCTAATTTCATATCCTCTTTTTAAAATAACTAACTAAATTTTATTACTACACCCATATGCTCATGGATGTAGGGACAGACATTGGAGTACTAGGTTCGTATCAGGTCCATATCACCCCCCAAAAAACTGATCTTCCTCTCCAAGTGGCTGGAACATGCCAATAACTCCTTAGTTGTAGGTGGAATCATAAGAGACACTCTTTCATCCATGGTGAAATGCTGTCTTCCTTCATCTTATACAAGTCTTTTGCATACAATCACAACTGCTGTGAGTTTGTGACTACATCAATACTGTTATATCAAGGAAACACAGTGGTAGGCTACCTTATGGTAAGAATGAGGATTAATTAACTGGAAGGAAAGCATTTAGGTGTTATGCAATAAGAATGAAATGGGCCAGTTTACTTACATACCTGTCTACATACTGAAGCCAAAAGCAGTCATATAAACATCAGTGGAGGTTGTTATTTTTCAAAAACTTGTTAGTGGTGTCTGTTAATTTAGAGTCCATGGCTCAACAATGTATTACTCAAGTTTCCCTAAGAAAGCAACCTAAATGTGATGGTATAGTTAAATAGTGAGGTAGAAACACATGTATTAATAGTGAGAAGAAGACCTGTACTTGTGGGAACTGGCAAATTGAAAGTCTGTGTGGCAGGCCAGTTGACTGGAAATTCCAATATTGATATAGTGTGGGAGTTAAAGGCTACCAGTGTGACATATCTGTGTTCCAGACTTGGAGCAGAGATGTTTTTCCTTTCTGGGGAACTTCATCTTTGCTAAGACCTTCAGTTGATTAGATGAGGCTTACCTATACCTTGAATTACAACCTTCTCTACATTAAGTTAACCAATTCAAAATATGAATCACAGGCACAATGCTACAGCATCTAGGCTTATGTTTGGCTAATCAATTGGGAACTAGAAACTGGCCAAGTTGTCACATCCCAAAGACCAATGACTTGTCAGTCAAGGCTTTTTTTTTCATCAGTATTAGAATTCTTTGGTGCAATAGAGAGTTGTGCTGGCTAATTTTATATCGACTTGACACAGGCTAGAGTCATCTGAGAGGAGGGAATCCCAATTGAAAAAAGTGCCCCCATAAGATTGGGCTGTTGGCAAGTCTGTAGGGCATTTTCTTAATTAATCTGATGGAGGAGGTCCAAACCCATTGTGGGTGGGGCCATCCATGAGGTAGTGGTCCTGGGTTCTATAAGAAAGCAATCTGGGTAAGCAACAGGGAGCAAGCCAGCAACATCTTCCATGGCCTCTGCATCAGCTTCTGCCTCCAGGTTTCTGTCCTGTTTAGGTTCCTATCCTGACTTCCTTCAGTGATGGACTATGATGTGGAAATGTAAGCCAAATAAACTCTTTCCTCCAAATTTGCTTTGGTCATAGTTTTTCATCATGGCAATATAAATTCTAACTAAGGTGGGAGTCATCTAACTAATATCTTCTTTCAGTGATGTAGTCCCAAACCAGTCCATGCTAGATTTTCAAAATCAGCTATTTTTTTCTGTTTATACCACTTTTTCTCTACCCTCAACCCATGTTCACCCACTGACTCTTTGAATTCAGCATGTGATTTGACAATCATGCTCCTAGTGTTACATCTTCACTGTCACTAGTCACTCATTCCAACTATACTTTAGGCATTTTGGGGACAGTGAGAGTTGGTAGTATAGCAAAGAAGTTAATTACAAAGGAGTTTGTTAGAAATGATTCAAGTGTACAATGTAATCATTGATTCTACTCTGGAAGATCAGTGGAAGGTCTGTGAAAAGGTATCATGCTTACATTCAGATAGTGACTTTATAAGAGCAATTTTGCAGATGCCACATACTTCATTTAATGAGTAAGATGTTTTGAAAACCAGTAGATCTAGACAATACAGTCTAATAATCAATAACATAGCATGGGTTTTTTTTTTTAAAGAAACAAGCTTTTATAATTTCTGGTTTAGTGTTGAAGTAATAAGTAATGAATTTTTTTTTAATACTGAAGCTTTTTGAATCATCAGATGTTTTATAGCCTACATTGCCATTCTCATCCCCACTTCTAAACTTGTCACTAGCCAGTCTTTATATTGAACTATTCTTCTTTAGCATGTAACTTTGTCCTCTTCTATATATCATCTAATTGTATTTTATTTCAAAATGACTTTTATCTTTATTAAAATGACTTTTTGATTAATATGTATTATTTTTACATGTTGATGCATTTCAACATGATATTTTAATGCACACTATATCACATACACTACTACAAGTCAAGGAAGCTAGTATTTATATCTGTTTTATGTTTTATGAGGATTTCTCAGGACATGAAGTTGTTCCCTCATTTTACAATGATGCAATCATATTGTCTACATTATTTTACTTCATAAACCAGCATCCATATACCTCTAATATTGACTATGCAGATCATGTTTAATGTGTCAACTATAATAGGATTAATTTCAACTGACTTTTACACTTTACCTTTTATATTCATTGTAGACTAACAATGACCACAAGGAAAGTAAGCGTATATTATATAAATAAATGAAATTATTGGAATTTCTCTTTATAACTCTTTTCACTTAACCATGAATAGTGATTATAATTCCCAAATAATATTTAATTTAAGAAAAATGACTATTGTTTAAAGACAGATGGAGACCAAAATTTCTGTCAAATACTCAGTTTTGTCCCATAAAATGACAGTCCATTCTATATTTGGAGATTATCTGTATCTTAAAATTTTTTCAGAAACTTCAGTGTATTTAAGAATGGAGTTAAAATTGAACAATTATGTCTGAAATTTTACTTTTACTCACCCAATAGAAAAATACAAATGAAAATAAGAAAACCAGTCCCAACACTTGGAATCATTAGGAGCTCATTGTTCTCACCCTGTGCATCCTAATCAGAGGAAGTGTTTCTTGTGGTATATCTGTCTCACAGACATTTCTTTCTATTTAGAAGGGAACCTGTCAGTCTTTACTGACATTATCCTAATAATTTACTTTCCCTGCATACTTTGCTTGAACACAGGGTTGAGCAGCTCTGTAGAAGGAAGAGCTAACTCAAAGCTGTAAGACACATTGCCAAACCATATTATTAACTTGAATACTAGCTTCTAGGCATTAGGTTGAAAGACCTTCCAGAGATGCAAGGCTAATGTGTCTGTTGCTGGATTAACTGACCTGTCTTGAGAATAATGTGACTTGTAGAGTCATTATCTTGTCAGTGACCGATATACTAAAGTGTACAGACTTTTGACTTCTCTCCTTTTGCAAAAGACAGTGGAGTAAAAGGAAAGACCAGGGAATGAGAAAGTAGTTACCCTTTCTCATTAAGAGAAGAGGGAGAAAAAAGAATAAACAAAACAATACCATGTATCTCAATCAACCACATTATCAGTCATCAGTCACATCTGGCTTCCTGTCAATTGGAAGGCTCTTCATTTATTGTCTAGTACTATCTGCCTCTTCCTCAGCTGAGCTGCATGGTTATCAAAGAATTCAAGTGTCAGTTGCCTTTCTTTTTTTCTCTAGTACTAGTGTGATTTGAATGAAAATAATCACACTTTTCTTTCCTCCATGATAAGAATGTCTTCATATTAAAGACAGAGGATCTTTCAGGCATGCTTATTTACTTAGAAAAAAAGGGGAAAACACATTAGTTCAATTTATACACCACAGACCATTATCACAAATGACCTGTTTAAGCAGAGTATAACATGGGGATTAATGACAGACTCAAGGGAGCTGATGATCCACAGCAAAACCAAAGGGCCATTAACCCCTATCAGTCATTTAATTCCTGGGGAAATTCATTCACAGCTAATTATTGCAGTTATAACTTGAAAAAAAAACAAAGAGGTGCATGAGTTATACTAATAAGATCTGATCATTTTATTTTATAATATATTAACCTAAAGAGAAATGGTAGACTTGGAATTGTGAGCTTCCCTGTTAAAATTTCTGTCTTTTGGGAAAAATTGGTGTTGTTGAGATAGACACTTCAGTTCCTTCTCTATTATGTGTTCATTGCTAATCCAAGACATCCAGAACTATTTATGTCACCTTCAGTTGTCAAATAGCATCATTTCACTTAGGTTTTGTAGATAGTTTGTACTCAGAGTGAGGAGGAGGGATATTAAGGCAGGAAGGCATGCTTTCCAACATTTCACTCTGCTGCTGTAGGTCCAGATCTCTTCTTCCCTCTTTTCCCACCTTTGTTAGCAACATTGATTAAAAATTCACTCTGTGACAGATACTCTGCTCTGTTATGACAGATACTCTGCTCTGTTAGCTATGGTTGGAATGGGTGAACAGTTCATATAAAGTATGGAGAACTTCCACAATAGGATTTCTGAGCTAGAAAAGGGGTATTTTAGTTTCCTTGGACTGCAATAATAAATTGCCACAAATTTGATATCTTAAGCAACATGTATTGTTCACTCTTACAGTTTTGAATATCAGAAGTCCCAAATCAAAGTGTCCAGGGCCATTATTTCATTGGAAGATGTAAGGAAAAAGTATGGTTTTTCCTTTTTGCATTTTCTAGTGGCCTTAAATGTCCTTGCTCTGTAGTTATATAAATGCAGTCTCTGCTTTAGTATTCACATGGCCTTCTGAATGGCCCATTTTTCTCTGCCTTTCTCTTATAAGGGTACCAGTCATCATATTTAGGATCTACTACAGATCCTGGAGGATTTCATCTCAGGGTTATAAATTAATTATATCTGTATTGAAAACTCCATATTTCAAAATAAGTTTACATTCCCAAGTTCTAAGTTAACATGTCTATTGAAGATAATTATTCAATGTACTACAGAGAGTGAATTATAAGCAAAACCACCAGAGAATTTATACTGAAAGTGATGATTTTCATATTCAGATTTGTATAAGAAAGGTCTCTCTAGGTGGAAAGTGTAGTCAGACTTGGAAACTTATTAATTATAAAAGCTTGGCTGATAGTTAAGGCTTGATTCTGACTAGCTCTTATAACTTAACCCATATATTTTAATCTACATTCTTTTATGTGGCTCAGACATACCTTTACTCTCTATTGCCCATGATGCTTCCTCAGTATCTCCTGGCATCTCTACCCTTCTTCACAGCATTCTCTGTGCCTGGAAATCCTGCCTAGCTATTAGCCATTCAGCTTTTTATTAAACAAATCAGAGTGACAGATCTTCACAGTATACAAAAATAATTATTCCACAACAGGAAAGTATATCATGGGGACAGAGAGAAGACAATGGATATAATGGGGCAGGGGTGATATTTTACGATGGAATGGAAATCACCTTCCCTGTGACCATCATATAGAGGAGTAAGCAACAAATTTAGAAAATGGGCATGTGCTATATGGTGACCACTATCATAAAATGAGAGAGGAGATTATGAAAGCACTTATAAGAAAAAGGTAGTAGGAATATGAGTTATGGCATTAGCTATAGAGATTGATTGAAAGGATATAGTTCTGACAGTAAAATGGTCTAGGAACTTGGATAGGAGATATATCTCCTTTATATGCCACGGATGCAATGTGGGCAAAAACAAATGAGAGTAAGAATGACTGAGTATCAGTATTAGATGACTGAGTCTCTCATAAAATCAATTAAAGAGATGGACAACACAGTAGGGAAAGCAATTAGAGAGAAAATTATGTACTGTGAGTTTGAAAACATCAGAAGGCCACAAAGAAATAATCCTCCTCCAAGTGTGACTCTAGGACTTCAGCTCATGAGGGGTATCCTACACTAATGATTTGATGTTCTGTATAGTATACTGCTATGGATATCACTCTATATAAATAAAACACTGATGGCCAGTGACCAGGCAGGAAGTATAGGAGGGACAAAGAGAAAAGAGAATTGGGGAAACAGGAAGAAGGAGGAGAGACACTGCAGCCACCGCCAGGATAAGCAGCATGTAAAGATGCCGGTAAGCCACCAGCCATGTGGCAAGGTATAGATTTGTAGAAATGGGTTAATTTAAGATATAAGAACAGTTAGCAAGAAGCCTGCCATGGTCATACAGTTTATAAGTAATATAAATATCTGAGTGATTATTTTATATGTGGATTGTGGGACTGCGGGGCTTAATGGAACCTGGAGAGAAGCTCTCCAGGAACAAATGGTGATCAACGGATCAAATTTCCACCTTAAACCTGACAATATTTAATAACCAATTCTAAAAAGAGCCAAAACCAGGTTCCTGCTTCCTGTCTCATATGGGCAGCTAGACACCACAAAACTCAGGTTTCAACACTGGCGAGTTCCTGGCGTGTGTGTTTGACCACCAGTATGGCAGGAATGAGGCATCTGCCAGCGGCACATTATGCTGTGTGGTAGATTTAGTCTTTACTAGTATTAAAAAAAAAAAAAAGAGGTTTCTGGGCTAAACCCTGCTTTGATAAGAAGCATAGACCCACTATTTCTGAGAATTCATGGCTCCCAGAGCTGGCAGAAAACGTACCACCGCCATGTTGGGAAGCTAAAGTGGGCGGAGCCAGCAGCCACAGCTGCCGTTTCAGGCTTAAAAGGCTACAGTTTAAAGCAGTAAGTTCACAATAAGACTGATTCAGATGAAATAGTTTATAATGCATGTAAAAATGTACGTAGGCTTAAAATATATATACAGTATATATATATATATACTGTTATACAAAAAAATAGTATCTAAAAATAAAGTGTTTAAAAAAAACAATGAAGGTAATAAGCCACGTAAAGATGGCTATCACACAGAAAATCTGGATTATGTTGTCTTTGATATTTGTAACTAAAGAAAAACATTTGATTGTAAAAGCTGTTCACGTATGCCAAAATGTAAATTTTAAAGGTACCTTGACTTCAAAATTTGGATATAAGGATATGTTACGTTAGAAAAGAGGTTCTGCTTTTGTTTCCACAGAAAGCCAGAGGCTATAGATTTGTTCCAGATTAAGATACATCAGGTTTGACCAGCCAAGACCCCCTGAAAGATCTCCGATGACACCATGGCCCACATGATCCATCATCCAAAACGGTTTCAAGGCAACTGGCTCCCACAATACAGCCTCAAGGACTACCCCATAGGCCTAAAATTTTCTTTGTGTCCCCATAAGATACAGCGCCCCCCTCCAGCAGAAAGTAGTAAGAGATGTTACGCCCAAATTCCCAAATATACCAAGCTGGCTTTAGAGGTGGAATTGGCTCACTCCCCCTCTAAACCCAGACATATTGCTTAAAAAAATGGTTAAGAGATTCTTGTGTCCAAAATCAGAAGAGCCCTCTGGTATGGGACAGAAAAAAAACAATATTTTATTTAAAACAGGTTGATTATAAATGTGATCTCTTTCTAAAAAAGAAAAGGGGATATGATATAGATATACAGGAGGATATGGAGAGGATAAGATAAAAGGGTAGATTAATGAACCTACTTTTAAAGAACAACTTGTTTAAAATGTTTTACATTGGTATAGAATTTAGTTTATGTTTAAAATGTTTTACATTGTTATAAATTTTAGTTTATTGATACAAACTTAAAGTTAATTTTGTTATACTGTCCTTATCAAGCTGAAAATCAGAATTTTCCTTTTTTTATTTTTAAAATATTTATTTAACTTATATTTATTTTTTTGTTTTCATACATAGCAACCTCAGTTTTCCCTCCTGCCACTCCCCCAATCCCTCTTCCTACCTTCAATGTCTCCCAACCCAAACACTCATCCTTTGTTCCACTTCATAAGAAAAGCAAGCCTCCAGGGATATCAACCAAAGATAGCATAACAAGATACAATTAAGCAAGACTAGACACAAATCCTCATATCAAGACTGGATGAGGCAAACCAGTAGGAGGAAAGGGGTCCTAAAAGCAGAAAAATGTGTCAGTGACACCCCCACTCCCACTGTGGGGAGTCCCACAAGAACACAAAGATACACAACCATAACATATGTTCAGAGGGACTATGTCAGTCCCATAAAGGTTTCCTAACTGTTGATTCAGTCTCTGAGCCCCCATGCGGGCCCTGGTTGGATGATTCTGTGGCAGTGTTCTCATGGTGGTCTTGACCCCTCTGACTCCTACAATCCTTTCTCCCTGTCTTCTACAGGGTTCCCAAGCTTCACAGACTCACTCCTCCTCTCTTTTGCTTCAGAAAATCAGAAAAATCAGAGTTTTAGAAGGAAGAACCTTCCCAAAATTATCTGGAATTGGTTCTACTCCTGATTCTAGGTATTGCAGCCTGTAACCCTTGAGCCTTTGGGTGGAGCCAGACTCTTCCCTGTTTAAAACTTTCCCCCTTTGAGTCTGCAGGAACAGCTGCTATCTTCACCATGACTATCCTTCAGAAACTGAACAAAAGAGCCTATATGCACTCATATTCATGTCTTTTTACCATCACTTGCTTTTCAACAAGTGTCCACAGAACAACCATGTGAGTGTACCTTTTCCCTCAAAACTGACACATTCTATGTTAACCAGTTCTCTGAGAGCACAGGCCTACACATAAGTAGCTTCTGCCATGGGATTTGCAAGGGCCTCTCTGGTCAGTATTGTAAATCCATTTTATTTTATTTTATTATGGACCTTTGCCTATGACTGTGAAGCTCCTTAATGAGGGAAGAAGATTCCCACCAAACACTAAATAGGTACTTATTTTTCAGGAGATTATAAAGTTCTTTAACAGGCTTTGGAATTCAAGGTACCACACAGCAGGATGATTTAGTTGTGATTATCTAGGTCAATGAAGGGAGGTACACAAAGTCATATTTGCCTTTGCTTTCATCATTTATTCATAGATCATCTGAGGGAATTATTTCTCTTTTGTATTTTCTTCTAAGACGTCCATTATTCTTGCAGGAAGGAAAGTCTAAAAGTCACCCAAATTCAGCCTCCAGCAGTATTTCCTCGATGTGGGACAATTTGCTCTGTATTACTTCCCTGATCTCTTCCCAGGTCTGATAAGATTAGAATATTTCCCTTGTGTACTTCCCGCCACAAGAAAAATTGTCCTATGAGACATATAACCCCTCCTGCCACTACTGTAACCATATGAGTTCCCAGTCATCCAGGGTGCATTTCTGCAAATTCCTCAGTCTAGACAGAATGTAAAAGAAAGTTGCTGCGGTCATTCAGCATAGTCATCCTTTCTGTTCTTCACTGGCCCTTTTTTCTCTGTTGTTTGGGAAGATTCTGGTTCAGCCTGACTTCTTCACCACTGTGACAAATCCTTTCACTTTGGTGAGCTGAGGGTCTCCTCAAGCACAAAGAGATGGGCTGGTGTGAGCTGAGGTGACGTGAGGTAAGATAAATCAAGATTCTGTTTCCTTAAGGAGATTAAAATCATTTGGCATGAGTTGCCTCATCTTTGTTTCTCTCCACTTCTTAACACTGCCTCATACTGTTTCCATGTAGCTATACATCCTCAGCTCTCCCCCAATTTCCTTCCTTAAGGGAAGAAGCATCTTGCAGCCTTTCCTAGTTGCCTCACCTATCTCTGCTAAGAACCCTGGATTTTTTTCCAGTTTTTGTTAGGGTTCAGGATCCAGAAAATTTTATTTGCCTGAAAACTCTCCAATAGAGAAACTGGACCCCAAAGAGAATACATTACTACTTAGCCTAAGAATGTGATAGATTATATCAATGAGCCACGTTGGATTAAATCCATGAAAGAACTACTTGACAAGGTTGCAGCAAAATGCCTTTAGATTCAAATAACTCAATACTTAAAGATAATGCAAAAAATAATGAGTCGAAGGCCCAGCCTCTACATATCATGACAAATATCATGAAAAAAGTAAAGATCTAATGTGGGAAGAAGTTATGAAATATCCCATTGCTAAGGAATTGCTTCTAGATTGCAACTAAGCAACTTTTCCACTTACAATGTAGTTATAATATGTATGAGAGAGATTTGAGGACATGAATGGGCTAGAACATAGGAATGAAAGAGAAACTATCTTGTAAAAATTTTGCACACATGGTATGGTAAGCAACAGGTAGCAATAGAGCAACTCCTCAGTATCATGGAGTACTCTTTAAGAAATCACAACTTAGGTCAGCTATAGTTAAGGACTCTACCTATGCAGATATCAACAAGGTTACCATAACAACATTCCAGGACCATGCCCAAATAATAAGAGGCCAGGTGAACACAAATAAATGCTGATTTCTATTAGTGTCTATTTAAATTCCTACATCATGAGAAGAAGGATTGTGTTGAAATGCAGCTATCACTTTGTATTTCAATAGCCTTTGAACACAGCTGTGAGAAACCCAGAACTCATTTCTATTGGATTTGAATGCTGCTTTAATAATCAAATAAATACCTTCATGTTTAATGCTTAAGTAGAATTTCATTAAAATTTCTTTGACATCAAGCCAAATTTTGAAATGATTTGGAACTGGCTTGCATTTCTTAAATTGGTCTTTCCTTGGAAATAATGAAAAAGTACTAGAGTCTTGGCAGAATTCCAATAACTGTAACTCAACTTGTTAAAGAAAAATTTTAATATTTGCACATTATATAGTATAATATTTATACAAGGCAACAGATTGAGAGTGTATAATTCAAAATAGAATAGACTTAAAATTATAGTATGATAATCATTACACACAGAGAACTGGAGTTTATTAATACCAATACTGGAGCAGCCAAGCAATGAATTTTGAAATAAATACAGCTCAGTATGTGATTCTAATTTGTACTTACTTGAGTTTTAGATTCCATGACAATATATTTTGTGTACTAGATTACCATTGATTATACCATAAGGTAAATATTTAGGGAAAGATGCCTTGTGCTCCACACTGTCCTGTAGCTGGAGAGCTTCTCTCCAGATCCTACCAAGCCCTGGCATTCCAACAGCCCACTTGTAAAATAAACACACAGACACTTATATTATTTAAACTGTTTGGCCTAATGCTCAGGTTTCTTGTTAACTGTTCTTATATCTTAAATTAACACATTTCTATTAATCTATAAGTTGCCATGTGGCTCGTGGCTTACCAGTACCTTACATCTCGCTTGTCATGTCGGTGACTGGCAGTGTCTCTCTCTCTCTCTGCCTTTCTGTTCCCCCAATTCTCCTCTCCGTTAGTCCCGCCTATACTTCCTGCCTGGCTACTGGCCAATCTGTTTTATTTCCAATCAGAGCAACAAATTTGACATACAGTACATCCAACAACACTGTCCACTAAGTTGAATGATGAAGAAACTGGGGTTTGAAAAAGTTACCATCACTCCAGTGCTGGTAACCGTAAGTTCACAAAACTAGAAAACTGATGAATCCAGAGCTTACCATGATAAAAAAAAAACATAAGCCAGATTTATAAAGACAAACTTTAAAATGTTTTCTCTCATATATGGAATCCTTAAATAAGACATAAAAGTTCAAAAGGAACTACTAGGGTATGGGAATTGAATCAGATAGGATGTGTGCCGGTAATTGGAGCAGAGTTGGCAGTATGGTCAAAATATCTCAGATGTAGACATGAAATATCACAGTGTAACTTATTTTTGTAGAAATAATATAGAATTAAAATAGGTATGATAACTTCTTCAAAAGAAGTGGTATTGATTCAATATCATTGCAATGTAAAGAAAAGTGTATTATCAGTTTTATTGATTGTACACAGTATCAAGGCAGACATTCTTATGAACATCTTATTGTACAAGGTCACAGTAACTTCTGTATAAACTTGTTCATCTAGCAATGTCTCATGATAGCTACTGTCAGATGTCAATACATAAGTATCCTTGCTTCATAACCTTGCAGCTTTACTCACCTTTGTTAGTGTTAACATAAGTGACTCCATTGTGATTCTCGCCACCTTCTTATTTCATTGACAAACCCCACATCTTCACCTAGGATCCACAGTGCTTACCTTAGTTTGACTTATTTGTACATACATACATAAATAATAGAGGAGGTCCTAGATCTACCATCCCTAGATTTGTTGGTAATAGTGGTATAGAGAGCATTCAAGAGCCAGCTGGAGAGGGGAGCAAAAGTGGGTAACAGTTCATTCGAAAACCTTTAAAATTCAGGGTTCTAGGAGTGTTGTGAAAACAGTAGCAAATGAAAGTCTGGGTGTTTGAAATTCTTAGAGGTGTATGGGGCAAGACAAAATAAATATCCTTCCGCGTACCATCACAACTATGCAAAACACCAATTCAGCCAACTTGTGAGGTATTGAGCTCCCTAGGATGTTGCATACTGAATGGAGGGTTGACCATTTTAGCTGTGTATCTCCTGTGGCCTCTTTTATGCTGTGATACTCTGCTATGAATTACAGATGCATATTTGCATGTATGTATATACAAATACCATTAGCATTCACTATACATCAATGTTTAGGCATATCATTGTTTTAATGGCCTCAGGTTGTGCCTACAAGATAACACGAAGACAACCAGTTACAAAGAAAGCTTTCTGTCAATCACATGGCCATTTAGTTTCTACATTCTTCTTTATTTAATAACTCTCTTGGCCTTGTGCCAAATCATGGGCTTTCCTTGGGGGACTTCCAAGCTATTTCTTTCCAAAAATAATCCCACACAGTCTGGAATACCACAGCCTTTTCACACAGAGAGGATTGCTTGCAGACACTAAGTCCTGTTTAGATTTTAGTAATTCATGAGCATTTTACAGGAAATTTCCCAAAATCATTGTATCTGTTCAACCACCTGTTTAAAACCCACAGGACTATAAGAATGCTCTTTTCATTTTTTTCGTTCATCCAACATTTTCCTCATAAAACAGCAAGCTAAAAGCCTTGGATAGAGGTTAGGAAAGCCAAAGGATGGCACAGGAGAAAAAGACAACTAAATAAAGAGTCAGATACTTTGTTTCTGTTCCAAGTCATGTCACTGACCAGCTGGATGATGTTGGGCAACTCCTTATTGTACTTGATTGTTTCTATAGTGGAAAATGATAGCTTTGATCAAAATACCTTCTAAAGATTCTTTGATTGAAGATAGTTTTCCTATTCAGTTTTTCTTCTGTCTTTACATTCCTGGTTTGAACTATAATAAAGTGTTCTTTACAGGTATGTGATACCTTTCAGGAGAATCCTTCAGTTGGAAGATATATAGTCATCTACATTGTTGTAATGTCACTGAACCAACTTATTAATCAATAAAATTGATAGGGTGTTGTGTAAGGTTATATTAAGGAATGAGTAGCCACTGATTTCAAACTACTGTAATATGTAAACATGATAAATTCATCTTTGATTGTTGTGTCCAACTATAATGTAAGAAGGTAAGCATTGACCATTTGTCTCGAGAAACTGAGCATTTAATTATTTGAGGTAATTTAAATATCTTGTATCAGTCTCTTAAGCTGCTACAATATGAATGGAATATCGTTAGAGTCACTTTGGGATAGTTATTTTTATTTGGTTTTAGTAAGTAACAATACCTTACATCTTCATTTAAAGTGGAGACTTTCCCTCTTCTCTCTATCTCTTACAGACCTATTTTATTTTTTGTTGGTAATAGCAAGGATGAGGATAAATAGCAGGTATAAAGCCAATTACTTTCAACATACTTCATATGCATATCTTATCAGAGGGCCAGAGCAATTCTTAGAAATACTGACTGTTGAGAAAAGTCAGCTTTGGAGAGCCAAAACAGCTTAACCTACTTTTCACAAGTAATAAATGTCATATATGTAGTGATGACATGACATAAGCCCTAATGCTTTACTTAGCCTCAATCCATTGGGAATTGTTCATGTGTGCCATGATTCTCTAGAGATCTGAATGCTCCAAGACATCACTGTTAGGAGTTCATTCATCCCAATAAGACTCTTTTAAGCTCTATGATATGTTATGTAGTGATTTTTGAAAATAGTTTGACCAAAGCAAATAAGCTGTAAACAGAGATTTTCCATCAGGACCTCCAGCTCCCAAATAACCACACAGAGACTTATTATAAATTATTAATGCTCAGCCAATAGTTTAGGCCTGTGACTAACTAGCTCTTTTAACTTAAATTAACCAATATTTCTTATTTTACATTCTACCACACAGTGGTACCTTTTTTCAGTAAGGCATATTCATTTTGCTTTCCTCCGTGTCTCCTGGAAACTCTGCCATCTTTTACACCATGCTCTCTTTTTGTCATAATTTCTGCCTAAACTTTACCTGCCTAGCTGTGGGACAGTCAACTTTTTTATTAACTGATGCGGGTTATATATATTCACAGTGTACCAAAGGATTATTCCATAAAATTTCCCCTTTTTCTAATTAAAAAGGAAAGTTTTAACTTTGACATAGTAAAATTGTATATAACAAAAACAGTTACAAAGTAGCAATTACAGTTACAACATCTAGTTCATTTGTATTTTGCAAATTTAGAGAAAATACTCTATTATCTACCTTATCTTGGTGAGTCTAAAGTTTTATACCTAGTTTACCTTTTATCATAATTAAGGAAAATTTTAAGTCTATTTATTTAGTCTTTAACTCCATCAAAGACCCCAGAAGGGTATAATGTTATATAATAGCAAGAACCTCTGGCTTCCCTGGACAATCACTCAAAGTTCTTCTGTAACACTGAGATGTAGTTGGAATTATCTCCAGTCCCACCCAGACCCTCAAACCCAAATAAACACACAGATACTTATATTATTTAAACTCTTCAGCCATTAGCTCAGGCCTACCACTGACTAGCTCTTACACATAAACTCAGTCCATTTCTGTTAATCTATATGTTGCCATGTGTTCTGTGGCTTTACCTGTTGTCTTTACATGCTGCTTCCTGGATGGCAGGCTTGCATCTCCTCCTCTACCTTCCTGTTCCCACAATTCTCTCATCTGCTTGTCCTGCCTATACTTCCAGCCTGGCTACCAGCCAATCAGCATTTTATTTATACAGAGTGATATCCTTAGTACTTCCCCTTTTCTTTTTTTTTTCAACCACAGCAAATCCAGTTCGGACCTTTCCTGCCATCATAGAAGAAACCCCTACTCAGAGCAATTAAATAACCAAATGCCTATTGGGATAAACCAGGCTGATTGGGGTGATAGAATAGCTGAGGCAGAGAGAATAGAAAATTCAGGAGAAACCATAAAGACAATTTTTTGGCAAACTTCTATAAGTGAACACAGACCAAAATTAACAATACAAATAAATGATGTTTTGTTATCTGACCTAGTAGACACAGGTGCAGATGTGACAATAATTGCACCAGAATTTTGGCATCCAACTTGGCCTCTTCAGGAGGTAAACATTCAGCTGTTAGGAATTGGGATATTATCTCAGGTGAAACAGAGTGCAAGATGGCTTTAATATATAGGTCCAGAAGGACAGAGAGGAAAATAAAGCCATACATGGATAACATAGCTATGAACTTATAGGATCATGATCTATTACAACAATGGAATACTCAGATTAACATCCCTCCAACCTCAGAAACAAATCATAAACTAGCACATGTTTCTGAGAGAAATATTAGAAGATATTATTCTAATGAGTGGTCACCAGCCATCCAGATTGTACAAGAACAGGGCACAACTGATGATCTTCCAAAGACACCAACACCTCTACCTTTAAAATGGTTAACAGACAAGCCTGTATGGGTTCAGCAATGGCCTTTAACAACAGAGAAACTCCAGGCTTTAGAAGAGCTGGTAGAAGAGGAGTTAAATGCTCAACATATTGAAGAATCAACCAGCCCTTTGAATTCTCCTGTATTTGTTATTAAAATGAAAGCTGGTAAATGGAGAATGGTAACAGACCTTAGAACAATTAACAAAGTAATTCAGCCAATGGGCTCTCTATAATCTGGAATTCCTTTGCCTACTTTGTTACCTAAATGATGGCCTCCTATAGTTATTGATTTAAAGAATGCTTCTTTTCAATACCTGTATACAAGAAAAAGACAGAGAAAGATTTGCCTCCACGGTGCCTACTTATAATAATTCGCACTGTTTTTTTTTAAACTGCTTGCATGTACTTCCTGTTTTCTTAAGTAATATTATTTCCTTCTTGGGTCTCTGAGTGAGTTGACGATTAGATAGGTATGTTCATAGTTAGTTGAAAATTAAATAGTTATAGTTATAGTGAGTTGAAGATTAGATACTTATAGTTAAAGATTAGGTAGTTATAATTATACTTTTCCTTGTTAAGAATTTCAGAAAAGAAACTCACTAAAGAGGTGTAAGTATATAAATTTGAAAGACATTATAAAATAGTTCTCTGTTAGTAATATAAGAAAGGATAGAACATGAATCAGGTACATTTTGGACTTATAAAAATAGGGTCGATAATGGAATATTTTCTCTGAGTTTGTCAAATGCAAATGGACTAAAAATTGTTTAGATATTTATTGCTTGTATATATTGTATATAGTTATTTACTTATTATATATAGTTTTTCTTATATTAGTTATAACTTTTTTCCTTTTTTCTTTTTATTAGAACAAAAGGGGAAATGTGGTGATATTTTAATTGTGCTGAAATGTGATTTTATTTGTACATTAATAAATAAAGTTTGCCTGGAGATCACAGGTCATAGCAAGCCAGGGACAGCAGTCTGACTGTGGTAGCCTACACCCTTAATCCAATCACATGGTAGGCAGAGTCTCTGTGTGGTCAAGGACACAGCCAATCATATTGACACAAACCTTTATTCCCAGTACCAACCATAGACAAGGTGGTGGGTATAGACAGGCAGTGATGAGGAAGTCATGTGGCTGGGCTTAGAGCCAATTAGAAAGCAGAACATGCAAGCAATAAAAACACAAGTCAGACATTAGAAGGTCTCTCCCTTGGGGGAAACTACTGCTGGTGGTAAGCTAAAGCTATATGGCTCTTGCTCTGATCTCTTGGGCTTTAGCTCTGTATTTGGCTCTGTGTTTCTTATTTAACATGATTGTTTAGAAATTAATGTATATTGAGGCATCTATCTTTGGCCTAAAGGCCTAGTATATCTGACAGACACTTTTGTGAAGCAGGGAATTTTGAAGGACTGTCTTACCTGGTCTTAGCAAGTTCAGCAGTTACTTGTGTGTGTATGTCCTGCTGGTCCAGTTTGAATAGTATACTGTCAACAATTGATGCAAGAGCTGTCTCTTTGCCTAAATGCCTAGGTTTTGCCTAAATAAAGCAAATTCTATACTGAGTTTCTTTGATGGCCATTTTCTTCTCTGAAGTAAATTGATGTTCCCAGGAAGAAATGTGTCTCACTGTCAAGAAAAGCCTTATGTTATTAAAACATTTGTAATGCTATATCCTGTAGGTCTTTGAAATGTTTGAAGACTACCTATCTATATAAATATATATGCATATGACCTTGAAAACATACCTAACATGACTATAAGTTTGATTGTTATGGATGACTAACAACTGGTATTACTTTATCATAAATAGCTCTCAAGGAGTAAAACTTTATTACATAATCTCACATTTTTTTGTTTAGGTGCATAGGTACAATACCTTAAACAAAAAATAGAACTATACATATAGTATTAAAAATAAGTTTAAATTTATATCAATAAACCAAAATCCATACCAATGCAAATTATTTTGAGAATAATATTTTCATTTGGGATTAAAGCAAATTAAATAATCTACTCTTTTTCCTAAATGCCTCATTTTTCTTTTCAGAAGGAGATCCCTGATTGTAATCTCCTTTGTAGAGTATTTTTTTTTAACTATGACCAGTAACAATTTGCAACTAACCCCTATAAACAAAGACAAATGTCCATAACCCATCTTTTGGGAACGTGGGCATTGTTTTCTCTACTCTGTTTCTTGTTGTTTGGGGATGCTGGCATTTTTAGGGGAACTTTTTGGAAAATTAGGATAATAGTTAAGTCCTGGCTGGAGTAATCTGTAAAGCTGGATCATCTCAGCCAGCAGGTTTGAATCTGTTCTGGACGTAGAACTAACTGTAACAGAGGTGCTCTGAGATGTTGGGATCACTTGGGCGATCCGTTTTAATTGATGTATGGTCTCCTTGCTCAGAAAACACATAAATTTTCAAAGGTAACACATATATCTGCATTAATAAAAGTATAGACTGCATGTTGTACACAAGTTAGTTAAAGACGATATTTTGTTTTTGTTTGAGTAAGTAAATTATACATTATGTGTCTTCTAGGTCTCTTCTACCCCTCACTCTGTTTTTGTCTGCAAGTCCCACCTAACATTTTTTTTATTGACCAGTCAGCTCTTAGTAACCAATGAGAGTAATACATATTCACAGTATACCAAAAGTTTGTTCCACAGCAATAAGTTGTATGTCTGTGTTTAGGTAAAATAATGGCCCTTTTCAAGATGTCTGTGTCCCATTCCTAAAGCTTTTGAGTATATTATCTAATAAGACAAAGCGGACTTTTTAGATGTGAATAAGTTATGGATCTTGAGCTGATAGGATTGTGGTGTATTGTCTGGGTTGGCTAATTATAGTTTTCCTAGACCTTTTTCAGACCTTTGACTTTAGTAGTGAAGGACCATAGATTTGTATTTTTAAAAGCCATCACATTTGTGATCATTTGACAGTCAAAGGAAAGAATTCAACATATCTGTCTCAAGGAATTTGGTCGTGTATCTGGGAGAATAGCAATAAATACTTTTACCAAATAAGAATCAGTGTGGTTGAGGAAAAACTGTAGAGTTCTGAGAAGTGCTAAGAGAGGCTCAGATATCTGGATGCCAAATGAAAGCTGGAATGTCATAAAAAATCTTACTTGAGGTATCAAGGAACAAGAATCATTGTTCTGTGATTGATGCAGAAGCTATCAGGGCATCGGTTTTCTATATATCACTGTGCTCAGGGTTGGGCCACTCCAGTGGGAAATTAATCATAGCCTGAGGATCTCCCGTATGTTGAACCAGAGAGAAGAGTGGTAGAGGACTCATTGTTCCTAAGGAGTCTGTAACTTATCTTAGAAGTTGTAAGAGCTTTTCATCTATTCCATGGAGACAAGCAAGCTCATTTGGTAGCCACTGACCATATATGTTCATGAAATCAACATACATGTTATATATGTGTGTGCATATATGTGTGCATGTATATACATATATATTCATCTAATGCAACAGAGTATGTACATCAGCATGATATTCACTATCTATTAACTAGGGATGCACTGTGGGATTAGAAACAGCTGAAGCTTGAAGTAGATCATCTCCTTGCTTCTCAGTCTGTCTCAGATCATATGTCATGATGAATTGAAGCAATTATAGGCAGATTCAATGACAGTGCCATCATTTATTGAAGAAAAATCCTTCTAGCCAATCAGTGCTCTAAGTCACAATAAATTATATTAGCCTTCCAGTATTACTTGAACATGTAGATGGCTATGGATCAATGGGTATCTGATATTTGAAAAGCTTCAGTATTCAGTTCTTGCTGAATTTGTAATTAACAAATGAAACTAACCTAATCACAGTAAATTGTTCATTTGACTGCATTCTTGTTGAGCACACTGTGTGCTGAGGAACAAGAGTAAAGTGCTACAGAATGTGGGTCTGTGTTCTTCAATGTTGAGGTACCCGTCAACAAATGAATGCATCTATCAGAGCATGTGAATGGTGCATTACTATGATAAAAATGGTTCATCCTTTAGGCTGCTGATTCATCTGACTTGAACAGTATGTGGTAATCAAAGATTGTTTTATATTAAAAGACACAGTTTCATTTTGCTACAGATTGGCTGGAAATTTTTCAAGAAAATATCAGTAAACCGAGAAGTTTTAAAAGTAATGTGTGAAATGTTTGTGGAGAAGGTGTGCCTTTTGTGAATCAAAATTATTCCCAGCTCCTATAAGTGTCATGGTTTTAAAAGTAAAAATAAACTAAGAAACAACAAAACAAATATAAAACACTTCACAACTATATGAAGTTTCTATTTAGAGATGGTTGTCATAAATTGTTCTCTGCAGTTTCTGTGCCTGAAAATGCCTGCAACAAATACAGTGTATCAAGTTTGGATTAGTGCTTAGAATCATGGGGTATTTCAGAGAATGTTCACCACCTCTGATGCACCAACATATTTTGTGTGATGTGTAATATTGAAAAATATTAGGGATCATGATATTTAGCAACTACTTTATTTTGTTTTACTAGTTTTCTATGCACCGTTGATACTCAATTGAATTTTGCATTAATATGCTCATAATATACAGTGCAGTGACTCCATATGGTACATTTGGTTACAAGCATATTAAATATATTACACAATCAGTGCTCAATACCATACATATTAATAAGCTCAACAATGCAATGCAACAATTAGATAATGCAGTAGTCGTTTATGTAAACACTGGCATATGCATCTAAGGTCGAAGTGAAAAGGGGATTAAGGGAACAGAGAGGAGAAAATATCAGAAAAATGAAAGAGGACCACAATCATTACAGTAAATCTGGAGGCACAAAGATTTTTTTTTTGCTTACAGATAGAATACTGGAACAGTGCTATTTAAGTTTTATGTGGCTTATTAAGTAGACTTGGAAAAATCCCTCCTTTTGAATCAGCTTTGCTGAGTATAAATACCATGAGAGCTAACAGATATAAGCCAAATTATGAATTTAAATTTTCTACTAGCCATATTTGAAAAAGCATAAAGCAGATAGAATTTATATCTTTAGCTTAACCAACATCTGAAAAATATCATTACAACATGATATCATATGTAAAATTATTAATGTTTTAGTTGATTTTGTCAGTTGTTAACAACAAAGGGTAATTTATACTTACAGTACATTTCAGTTCAGAGCCCTAACTGTTCACATTTTTAAGTGGGCTAGGCAATGTCATTTTTGATGGTTTATTTATTATTGACCTTCTCCTCCTTTATTTTGTTGTTCTTTGGAGAAGAGTTTGTTTTTAATGTTTTGAGAGTAGGAGTACATATGTGAACTGTGGGAGATTGAGCCTTATTCAAGGTCACATAATCTATAACTCTCTGGGTTCTTTCCATCACACAATTTTCTCCAGTTCATCATTTACTATGAAAGGGAAATTGTGGCCTTTATGGTAGATATTTAATATCAATGAGTTATAAAAGCCATTTGCCTGAACTCTCAAAATAAAGTGCCTTTACTGTAACATATAGGTAAGAACCCTTACCCGCTATGTTCTGAATGAATAAACAATGAAATTCTTTTGTATTTAGAATAAAAGGTGATATCATAAAAAAATACTACACCAAGGCTGAGAAACATTGCCATCATGTTCTACCTTTTCACTTCATTACTAGAGTCACTGACAACCATAGGCAGCTAGTCTTTCTGGATCTCAGGGTCTTCATTTGTAAAATGGAAAAGCTGAGTATCTATTTTCCTATTTTTCAGTTATTGACATAAGTCTCACAAAAATCATATCTGACTATGGATTACTCAGAGTCCAGGGAAGATACTATATCCAACATGGTATATCTGAGGGAAAAAAAATCTATGAACACTTATGCTCTTCTGTCTGTTAACTTTATTCTTCTAAGACAAAATTCTGTCTTTATAGCTACAGCTCCATCAGGCATTCAGGGGAGGAATAAATCTAGATACACCAAGCTCTTTGTCCATCTACTTTATTTCTCTGGGATATATAGTAGCTTCATCTAATATATATATATATATATATATATATATATATATATATATATATATATATTCAGTTCTGTCCTGACAATGTTATTCTTTGTCCCCTCATTTACTGTCCTCTCATAGTCCTGCCAACAACTAAGCTCTTATGTTTCCAGCCTCATCCTTGTTGTGCCCAGATCGTGACCCCCAGAGAGACCACCAAAGATGAGCATGCCGGAATGCAAAAGCAAGGTTTAATTCTGCATATACAAGCCTAGGCAGGGACTTTGTCCAATACATTCAATGCAGTGGAGGCTGGAGGAAGTGCCCACCTATCTGCAAGCTCAGCTTTTAAAGGGAAAAATCACAAGGTTACATCATTTAGGGGTGCTAGTAGGGTACAATTCTGATTGGCTTGCTTCTAGGAACTTCTAGAAATTACTTCTAAGGGAGTGGTTGCCCACTACCATTTCTCATTGGCTGCCCTCAGGTCGGGGCATTTCTGTGGTCAGTTGCCCTGGAAACCAGGGAGAGGACATACCATAGTCCGGCAGGCATTACCTCGTGACTATCTTGTGACTCTGTACTTTTACACTTCCTGGTTTCTGGAATCTGAACTGACTGGTTTTAGTAACTAATAGCCTATTGAAGGGTTCACAACATGCTTGAGAGATGGCTCAGAGGTTAAGAGCACTGACTGTTCTTCCAGAGGTTCTGAGTTCAATTCCCAGCAACCACATGGTGGCTCACAACCATCTATAATGAGATGGGGTGCCTATTTACTTTAATTATTACCCTTGGTTCCCTGTGTGAGATGGGAGTGGCCGGGGCGGAAACTGGGCAGCATCAGTCCTCGCTAAAAGCCAAGCCTACAAAGTCAGCCGTAGGGTCATAGTCATGGTCGTGGTCATCTTCATATGGTGTTCCTGTGTCGCTTGGGACATCAGGACAGTCAGTTGACCAGTGACCCCTTCTGTAGCATTTTGGACAAGGCTCCGCTGGTGCCTTTCATGAGCCGGTGGTGCATGCCCGTGCCCAGTGGCCTTCTATCCCGCACTTGTAACAGGGACCAGATGGCTTTCGGGGAGCCGGTCAGACAGTGCTTGCCAGCATCTGGCAGCTCCTTTTATGGGCTTTTTCATCTCTACCATGGTACACCTTAAATGCTATCACTAGCATATCTGCCTGTGGAGTCAGAGGGCCATTCTCCAAACTTTTAAGTTTATCTCTAATGTCGGGGAAGCTCTGAGAGACAAAGTGGGTCATTAGCAGCTGCCTGCCCTCAGGGCTCTCCGGGTCTAAGCTGGTGAACTGAAGTAGAGACTTGGTGAGTCGCTCTAAGACATGAGACGGATTTTCGTCCTTATCCTGAATCACCATTTTTAGCTTTTCATAGTTTACTGGTTTTAGGGCAGCCTTACGGAGGCCTGTCAGGAGACAGGTAATAAATCTATCTCTGGCTAGACAGCCACTCTGGGTGTTGTCGTCCCAGTGTGGCTCTCGGTCTGACTCCACAGGCAGATATGCTGGCGATAGCATTTAAGGTGTACCATAGTAGAGATGAAAAAGCCCATAAAAGGAGCTGCCAGATGCTGGCAAGCACTGTCTGACCGGCTCCCCGAAAGCCGTCTGGTCCCTGTTACAAGTGCAGGAGAGAAGGCCACTGGGCATGGGCGTGCACCACCGGCTCACGAAAGGCACCAGCGAAGCCTTGTCCAAAATGCTACAAAAGGGGTCACTGGTCAGCTGACTGTCCTGATGTCCCAAGCGACATAGGAACGCCAGATGAAGACGACCATGACCACTATCCTCCGGCTGACTTTGTAGGCTTGGCTTACAGCGAGGACTGACGCTGCCCGGTTTCCGCCCCGGCCACTCCCATCTCACACAGGGAACCAAGGGTAATCATTAAAGTAAATGGGCACCCCATCTCGTTCCTTTTGGACACCGGAGCTACCTACTCTGTCCTGAGAGAGTTTTGGTGGCCCACTTCTCCTGCTCGTCTCCCTATTGTTGGGGTTGGGGGACAGCCTTATCTACCTCAGCAGACACCGCCACTTAATTGTATTTTCAGAGGCATCCCTCTCACACACACATTCTTTGTGGTGCCAAGCTGCCCTGTACCTTTAATGGGGAGGGATCTCCTAGCTAAGGTAGGAGCGTTCATTTCTTTCGCTCCACACAGTCACCTCATCCCAGACGCGCCAGCAGCCCCTCTACTCCTCCTCCTAGCCACTAACTCTTCTGACTCTAACAATTCTTTTTCCTTACCAGCTTCTCAGGTAGACCCAAAAGTCTGGGATACCCAAAATCCTTCTATTGCTAGACACCATCAGCCTGTTATTATCCAGCTACAAGATCCTGCCAGGTATATCACCCAAGCTCAGTACCCTCTCTCACTCCAGAGCCTGAGAGGACTTAAGCCCATTATTTCTGACCTCCTCAGGAAAAAGCTGCTCCGCCTAACCTCTTCACCTTTTAACACCCCCATACTTGCAGTTAAAAAGTCTAATGGAACCTACTGCCTGGTTCAAGACCTCCAGCTCATTAACTCTGCAGTGGTCCCTCTCCATCCTGTAGTGCCTAACCCTTACACTCTCCTATCCACTATCCCCTCAGGAACCTCTCACTTCTCAGTTCTAGATCTCAAAGATGCCTTCTTTTCTATTCCTCTCAGTCCTCAGTCTCAAAATATCTTTGCTTTCACCTGGACCGACCCTGACAATCACCGGTCCACACAGCTGACCTGGACTGTTCTGCCACAGGGATTCAGACAGTCCACACCTATTTGGTCAGGCTCTGGCCTCTGACCTGCTTTCTCTGTCTCTCCCTGGTTCTAAGCTAATACAGTATGTAGATGATATTTTACTCTGTAGCCCATCTTTACAGGTTAGCTGGACTAACACCTCTGCTCTCCTAAATTTCTTATCCAGCTGGGGTTACAGCATATCTCCTTCTAAAGTTCAGCTGTCAGGTCCCCAGGTCACCTATTTAGGTCTATCCATTACTCCAACTCACAAGGCTATTACTGTAGACAGAAAACGTCTAATCCAGTCCCTCACAGTCCCTTCCACTAAACAGGAAATCCTGTCTTTCCTAGGAATATCTAGCTTTCTACGGTCTTGGGTTCCGTCTTTCTCTCTCCTTGCTCGCCCCTTATATGAAGCAGCTCAGGGCTCGCCACATGAACCCCTCCTTCATCCTGTCACTAAACCTTTCCAAAGGCTCCAACAGGCTCTTCTTCAGGCTCCAGCACTCCATCTCCCAGACTTAACCCGTCCCTTCTCCCTTTATGTAGCAGAGAAAGAAGGATTTGCCCTGGGAACGCTAGGGCATCAGCTGGGGCCCTCCTTTGCACCTGTAGCCTATCTGTCAAAGAAGCTAGACCTTACCAGTCAGGGCTGGGCACCTTGTATCCGTGCCTTAGCAGCTGCAGAGCTCCTTATTTGGGAATCAAAGAAGCTAAGTTTTGGGTCATCCATTACTGTTTTCTCTCACCATTACCTGTCCCATCTTTTAACTTATAAAGGCTTACAAACTTTACCTCCTTCCCCAGTTCTTTCTCTCCAGGTGGCATTACTAGAGGATGCCACACTTACTTTCCGGACTTGTCCACCTCTTAACATTTCAAGCCTCCTCCCTCAACCTAACACTGACTATTCTCCTTCTCATTCCTGCACTGAAATCTTAGAAGAGCTGTTACCTCACCCTTCACACATACAGGAGGGCACATTGCCTCAAGCTGCTTATACCTGGTACACAGATGGCAGCTCCTTCCTATCTGAAGGGACCTGTAAGGTGGGCTATGCCATAGTGTCAGACACTGAGGTGATAGAAGCACAGGTATTACCCACACACACCACTAACCAACAGGCTGAGCTGATAGCTCCCACCGTGCCTTCCAATTGGTACAGGGACAATCTCTAAATGTTTATACAGACTCAAAATATGCTTTTCATATCCTCCTGTCCCAAGCTGCTATTTGGAGGGAGCATGGACTTCTCACAGCAAAAGGACAATCCATATCTAACTCAGGTCAAATAATGGCCATGCTGGAAGCTTCCCACCTCCCCAGGGCTATAGGAATTGTCCACTGCCAGTCTCATCAGACTGACAGCTCCATCATCTCTAGGGGAAACAACCTGGCTGACCAGGCATCCAGAACAGCGGCCCTCCAGGGCCAAGTCTCACCTCACCCACCACAGGGATTCCATACAGTACAGCCTACACCCTCACAGGAAACTCCGGACACCAGACAAATTCTTTCCTATCTACACCAACTCTTTCATCCTAGTAATCTTGCTCTGTCTTAATTCGTAAAAGCTCACCTGCAGCCCACCTCTGAGGATTTACTGTTTTTAAGAACTATTACTGCCTCTTGTGAGATCTGCCAAAAAAACAGATCCCAATACCAAGTACAGGAGTCAGCCTTTTCCCACCCACCAGGCTAGGGGTTCTCTTCCAGGGACTGACTGGCAGCTTGATTTTACCCATATGCCCACCGTCAGAAAAATGAAATATCTTCTCTTGATGGTGGACTCACTTTCGAACTGGACAGAGGCGTTTCCTGTGTCTAATAAGTGGGTCCAGACAGTTGCAGACCTCCTTCTCCGAGAAATTATTCCTCGGTTTGGAGTCCCTGCTTCTCTCCAGTCTGATAATGGTCCAGAGTTCACTTCCCAGATTTCTCAGACACTAGCTAAGGCCCTTAATATCTCAAGGAATTTCCATATTCCATACCGCCCCCAATCCTCAGGAAAGGTGGAGCATACCAACCCGTCTTTAAAAACTATTCTTACTAAGATGTCACAGGAACTTCATCTCGACTGGGTAAGATTATTGCCTCTAGCTCTCCTCAGGCTCAGGGCTCTTCCAAAAAAGCCTCTTTGAGTCTTTCCATTTGAACTAATGTATGGAAGGCCAGTTCTAACACCAGGTCTTTTTTCCAAGCCTCCAACTGCTCCAGATAGCCTGTTAACTCCTATTTTATGTCACCTAAGGTCTATTCTATGGAGCTATGCGGACTGTTCACTGCCACAGCCGTGTGACAATCCTTGCCCATCTCCAATACACATTGGGGATCAGGTTCTTCTCTTTCCTCCAGGCCAGCGCCCTTTACCCCTTTCCCCTAAGTGGCAGGGACCCTTCAAAATAATTCTTGTAACCCCCACAGCTGCTAAACTCGAGGGCTTTCCTCACTGGGTCCACCTGTCTCACCTAAAACCTTTTATCTCACCTCCATCCCAGAAAAATCTCTCTTCATATACAGTGAAACAAACAGGGCCTCTCACTCTCAAGCTCCAGAGGACATCAGGATCCACTGCCTTGTCACCAATTCCAGAGGAATAAGGTATCACCCCTTCCTTTCCAAACCAGGGCCACACAGAGCTGGAGGCAAAAAGGACCATCAAAAATATCCAGGCAGTAAGGAATAATGTAATACAACAATTTATCATTGTTCAATACTCAGCAACTGATCACCTGTGTTTCCTAAGTGCTAACCTAATAAGGGAAACAGGTGCCTTAAATAAACTACCTCCAGCAAGGCTTGCCTAAGGAAAACAGGTGCCTTAAATGAACTACCTCTAATAAGGCTCATCTCAGATAGAAATTAAGCAGAGTACTGTAGTGGGTAGCCATTCCAGCTTGGATCTGAAAGCTCCAACCCCCATTGAGACTCTGGCAACTGTCACGCCTACGAGGCGGGGCGAGGGGAGGTGCTGGAAACCTAGGAGCTGGATGGGCAAGCGCTCGCTCTGGGCGCGCTCTCTGCGCCTGGATCCTGGATGGTGGAGATTGATTGTGCAGAGCTCCAGAGAACACCGCTGGATTGCTATACGCCTTCCCCAGACCCCCCGCGACCTATCCATTCTTTCATTTGTAAGTCATCCACTAAATAAATCTTCCTTTTAACTACATGGAGTGGCCTTTATAATTTTCCCCAATAGAGTACTAAGACTGGATCTACCTCAGGTAAATGTCACATGCCTCTATCTGGGCAGGCCAAATCTACCTCAGACAAATGCCAACTCCAAAATAAAATAATAATGATTCTTTCTCTCTAAGCTCTTTCTATGTCAACAATATCTTGTTAAACAGAAGGGCCCCAGCAGCAGCACGGGAAGTCCCCAGCCAGAGCACGGATGGACAGCTGCAGAATGAGGAGACGGCAGAACATTATTCCAGGACCTCCACCATCATCCCAGGACTTCACAAGATACCCCTCATCCCCCCAAGAGTCAACCAATGCCCACTATTCAGCTGGAAGCAGTCTTTGAGAGAAACGTTGCCCCCATACCCAGTCAACCACAATTTTTTTCTTTTTTTTAAAAAGGAAAGAGTCAGGGATGAAGGGTTCACAACACACCCCCACGGTCGCATACACCAGGCAGACACTTCCGCCTAGCCATTTCCGGGTCAAGGCGTCTCGCATAACCAGGATCCGTGACGTTACATGGCCACATAAGCGCGCAACGTGACCATGTGATCTACGCACACGCGTGGAGTAGTGATGTGAACTGGCCATGCCCCCAGCCGGTTTTAAAGCAGAGCGCCATGTTCCCAGTTCTTTCTTCTCCATGCACGTGTCTCTCCCACAGGCCTGTGCACTCTCTATCCCTTTTTCTCTAATAAAACTCTTATAAGCGGATTCTGTTGTGTTTCGTGACACTTCCTTGAAGGGTAAGAACACAACGTGGCTAAATAACTAGCACCTATTCCCAAAAGGAGAAATCTTAGGCCTTAATTTTAGGGTGAAAGCATTTTGGTCTTATTTCTAAGATGGCTCATTTTGGTCTCACAATCTTCATCCTCTGTTTCTTCGCCCTCCATCTCTACTTGCTCTCTAATACTGGCTCTAATGAACTCTACAAGAGTTGTGCCTTATCATCTACATTACCTCTGTGTTCTTCTCTTCTCCCTGGTCATGCTGTTCTGTCTGCTCTACAGAAAATGCCTGTTTCTTCTAGCCCTGGCCATGAGGTTCTCTGCCTCAGGAATGTTGCTCTACCTTCCACCCTGATATGTAAAAACCCCTTTTGTTCTCAGTCAATTGCTGTGGAGAGCCACTAGGCCACAAGGCAAGGGAATGGTTTGAGCTTCATTAGCACAAGAAACAAAGCCATGCATCTCCAGTCAGTTTGTCTCCTAGCCTCAGTGGGGGAGAGTTAGTTACCTAGAAGTTCAGCAGGTATGAGAAGCTGAACTGTTTGCCAAATGGTCTGGGAGTATCTGGGCACACAACAATTCCAGCTAAATAACACCAAATATTCATAATAAATGGCTTGCCTTTTGACAGACACTTGGCTGGTCAAAGTTTAGCTTTAACACACAGCTGAATCTCTATAATATATTCTTGTGGCCCACAAGCTCTGACTAATCAAGAATGAAAACTATAAAAACTAAGAGATCTACAATTTTGAAGAAGAAAAGCAAAATTTAAAGTCCTGATATACCCCTTACTCATACACTCATATATGTTCTAATAGACTTGATAATATTTGATCAAGCCAACCTATTTAAAAAAAAAACAACTAACCATTACAGATAAAATATAGTCAACCCTCAATCCTCTCTGCTTCCCTTCCCACTTCAATACTTACTGCTTGTGGGCCTGCTATAGACATACTACCTAAGGTGAGAAATTGTGAATTGCAGCCCAGCTAGAGAGGAAGCAGCATACACAGTATTTGAATACAAAGTTGAGTTGATGGGCTCAGGTAAGCTCCCAAACAGAGCACAGTGGCACCAACACATTGTTCCTGTGTTGCCACTTATAAGATTCTTACTAAGATTGTAATTATGTGCATATGTGAGATGCTAAGGCTCAAGAATGATTTATGCACTGGAGGTAGTTTATGAGATCCATGATAGAGACATAAGATGAACCTGGTTCTCATATTAAATCAGAAAGGAAAAAAAGAAAGAAAGAATGAAAGGAGGGAGGGAGGGCGGTTGAGCACCTATGCTTTCATATTAACTGATATGAATGATAGTTATTTAAAGTACTGTGGCAATATTGATGTAGAGACTTTTCTCATTATTCAGTTACTACAGTAGGGAAATGATAGACCCCAGACGCAGGGTACTACCTTCTCAGGTGGGCATCCCAAGAACCCAGACTCTGGTCTAGTTGATGCAAACAGCAAGAGGTTTATTGATGTGGCTGTACAGTCAGGCTCCTCTCCTCCCAAGAGCAAGAGTCATGCCCTACTGCAGCCACATAGGTTCTTTTAAAGGAAAAAAAAACATACAAAGTCATAAGATTACATTTTCCATGCAATTTTGTTCTGATTCAATCACGTACATTTTTTCAGGAACCTCAAGGGTGGGGGGTGGGTATCAGGGTAGGAGTGAAAGTTACACAAAGGTTACAGTGGCCATTCCTAGAACACTTGCAATTATCCCAGTCACAGGTGAGCAACATATCTTAACAGAAATCTCCACACACTGTGGTAAGGGTGGTTGAGTAATGGCTGAGTCAGTCTGCCCTTGGAACTAGCTTTTTAGTTCCTCATTCTCCTGGGGTTTGGGGGAGGGTGTAAGCCTGAAGGGTTAGGGTCTTTCAGGAAAGAAAAATCTTCCACCAAATCTTCAGGTCTTCCATTATAAGAACTGAAGTGTGTTGTGCCCACAACATGACCCCCAGAGAGACCACCAAAGACGAGCATGCCGGAATGCAAAAGCAAGGTTTAATTCTGGATATACAATACAAGCCTAGGCAGAGACTTCGTCCAATACATCCAACACAGTGGAGGCTGGAGGAAGTGCCCGCCTGTCTGCAAGCTCAGTTTTTTTAAAGGCAAAAGCCACAAGGTTACATCATTTAGGGGTGCTAGGATGGGTACAATTTTGATTGGCTCTCTTCTAAGGGCTTTCTAGAAATGATGGCTTAATCTTACTTCTAAGGGAGTGGTTGCCCACTACCATTTCTCATTGGCTGCCATCAGGTGGGGACATTTCTGTGATCAGTTACCCTGGAAACCATGGAAAGGACATTCTATAGTCTGGCAGTCATTACCTCGTGACTACCTTGTGACTCTGTACTTTTATACTTCCTGGTTTCTGGAATCTGAACTGACTGGTTTCAGTAACCAGTAATGGCCTGTTCCTAAAAGGAGAAATCTTAGGCCTTAATTTTAGGGTAAAAGCATTTTGGTCTTATTTCTAAGTTGGTTTTCTTTGGTCTCACAAAATGGTACTAATAAGAATGATTATAATGTTGACAGAAATAAGAAGTACTAGTTCTTCAGTGATGTAAGCAAATTATTTTAGTTTAATTATAAAGTATTAATTTATTAAATTATAGACATTGTCCACTTTTATTCAGTGATCTTCAGAAGGCAAATGCAAAGTGACAGAAGGATTTCAATAAAACAAGGAAGCCTATTTAGGGGGAGAAAACATTAATAACCTGATCACTGTCACTGGAACATTATTTACATGTGTCATATTTCAAAAATGATCATGTTGTTTTAATTTGTGTTTTAAATACATAAACAGAGCCTCTACACATTTCAGTGAAACAGAAACAATTCATCAGAGGAGAAGGAAACTATTGTGATATATTGGTCACAACTTACTTACAAGCATTTCTGACAATATCTTTTGTTGAAAAGAAAATTGCAGAAATTGCCTGTGATTATCATTTTTAATAAATAAGCCTTATATCCTCTTCACTTTCTCCTTTTGGCTTCTAATGTGATTGTGTTCAACAAGCATATTTTCAATGGGGCCATTTCTATTACAGAGTGATTGAGCTCTGATTTACACATCAATTATCCTCCTTCATGGAGCTTTTCATGCGCCCCTAGCTGACATCAATGAAGCATAACTGCACAAATGCTTTATTTCATACCAGTTTTGGATAACTAAGACCGATAACTGATCATATTGAGAGACAATGTGTGATAATACAGGAAACAGTAAATGTTTCCCCTGGAATATCACTTCTATTCTTTATGAGTCCACCATTTACATGTTTACTTTGTTGTCCATTTCTTTTTGCAAAGATATTCCTCTCATCTCAAGTGAATTTAAAGTTATATCATTGAACACAAGAGTCTACAAAAATCAAACTCTTATATTTCAATTTCCTGAAAGAACAGAAACTTATTTCCTTGTGAAGATTTTAGGCCATTGTCACCAAACAGCTAATAAGCAATCATTGGGACTGGTCTTAGTTGTGCCTACAACCTCTTTCTATATTTCTACATTTGTCCCATGGGATCTTATTTAGTGCCATCTGGTTCATGTGTATTTGTACTGGCCATGTGAAAGCATATAACCTCTCACATTGCTCAAGACCTGACTAGCTAACAGCTTTATGATTTCTTTTCATATCCCAAGTAAACTTAAGACTGCTTCTATGGCTTTATTCCTGTATTATACTTCATTGGTCTTATTTTGGAACAGTTTTTACTTCCTCCTTAGCTGTAAATTTCTTGAAAGCATTTATTTGTCTTATTTTTTCCTGAGGACCTAGCATGGTACCTTGTATGACATTGTCACCAAGTAAATGTTTGTTGATTAAACTCATTAATTACTATATGAATAGATATGTATCAACATATATCATTGAACTTAGGCAGAAAAATATGCCTGTGATTTATTTATTCAGTCAAAAACTAAGGTTGAACACTGAATGTGGCACATTTCCAGATAAATGGGAAGCAGCAACAGTTTCATTTAACACCTATGAGTTCTCTGACACAGAGCATGAATGGGCAATTAGAGTTGGAAGTCCAGTCATAGGGCAGAGGGTGGATAACAAGTTATAAAAAGGACAAGCCCTAAGGATAGATCATCCACACCTCACTGATGAGACCAAGTATTTCATCATGAACTGGCTATAAAAATAGTCAGGGTGTCTTTGGATATACTCATTTGCTAGGGTGATCACTACAAAGCACCACAACTGTGGGTATTTAATCAGTACACATTTGTTATCTCCTAGCTATGGAGGCTGGAAGTCTAAAATCAAGGTATTCGCAAGTTGGTTTGGTTCCCACTGATGGCTGTAAAGGAGATCTGTTCCTTTCAAGCTTATAATAATTTGTGGTCCATCTTTGATCTTTCTTGGCTTGTAAAAGCATCATCCAATTTCCAGCTTCATTTTCACATGGGCTTCTATGTCTCTATGGTAACATTCTGCATTTTACTATATTTCTTTTTCACTTGTTTGTTTTGAGACAGAATTTAATGTAGTTCAATCTGGCCTTGAACTTGCTAAGCAGCCAATGAGGGCCTTGAATTTACCATCTTCCTGATTCTACCTCTCCAGTGTTGGGACTACACATGCCCAGATGTTTTGGCATTGTATAAAGATGACAATCATATAAGTTTGTGGACCCTCACTTTTCCAGTATGATACCCTCTTAACTAATTAACATTTAAACCATCTTGTTTTCAGATAGGTCATTTCAGAGATGTTGAGGGTCAGGACACGTGAATTATTGATTGTTTCAACTCAACTCACAATAGGAGACTATTCTGATTTTAGTCAGCCATCTTCTCAGAGTAAGAGGGGAAAGTCACATTTATTGGTCCATGTGTGAAAACAAGTCTAGGGTCATAAGTTGCAGAGACCAGAGCAGCCTAGAGTTTTTCCTGTTGTCCTAGTCTCATGCTTAAGTCAAAGCTCTATGGGAGTGCCCCCAAGGAAAGAGACAAACACCAAAGGTTAGGCCCTGTAGTGGGTAGAATTTGTTTGGGTAAATTTGTGAGTGTCTGTGGATCAAAGGGTTTGGTGAAACATGAAAACAGAGTCAGTTTCAAATTGTCAATTATCAACTGCTCCTTAAGGGCATTAATTTCTTCAGTTTAAAAGTAATTAAGAATATTATTTCTGAGAAAATATTGTTTAAATTAACTGGTTATTGGAATTGCCCTACTTATACTTAACTGAAAATAAAACACCATTTAAAGGTGTCATTTATGAGTAGCCTGAATGTTATATTAAGATTTTAACTTGGAAAAGAATTCTCAATATTTAATGAACATAAGGAGAAAATAATTCAGATAATTTTTTAAACTCAAAAGGGAGTGATTGAGGGTAAATTGGGTGCAGATGCCAATGGTATAGACTCAGGATAAGTGACAAAGACATGGCATGACAAGCTGGGATAATATAAGGACCGAGGACCAACTGTGTTGGGGACAGCAGACAGAGTACTATGCCTACCTTCCCAGGGCAGTAAAATTGAGAAAGGCCATTGTTTGGGACCAAAATAAGGCTAAGCATGAAAATAGCAACAGCATAGTCTCCTGAACTAACTGCACCATAGAATGCACAAACTGAATTTGCCCTCAAGCTAGAATTCAAACAAACCACAAAGTACTTTGTAGTCATCTCAAGTGTTCAAAGCCTGTCACTTCCTCCTTTATAATTCATCTCCCCAGGATCCATGCAACCATTTTTGATTAGTGGGAATATTGACACGCACATTTAAAGTAAATCAAGATTTAAATCTAGCTACTTTTTAGAGAACAGTATCACCATCGACTCTGATTCATTTAAAGAGAATTATGAATGAGGAAATCTCAGGTTGACTCTAAAGAGCACATAAAAAACATAAAGAAATAAGATAATAATAAGTGTTACTTCCAACAATAGGAAACAGGATAGATGATAACAAGAGTAAAAGCAATGGTGCCTCATATCATTATTATTCATATTTTATGTAGTTTCTATTGTATATCATCATAAAGTTTAAAATGTTGAACCTGTTCAAACCCTATAAATACATAAATTTATGTTTACTTTATTCCATCAGTATTTGTTTTGTTTAGCTGGTATATAGTATCTGAAAGCTGCTATTGCTCTTTTAAAATTATTTTGGTAAACTCCTGTGCAAAACCACTGTTTGTAGCTCTCGTGGTTTGATCATGTTGAGAGGAAGGTGCTTAAAAGTCTTGCTTTCTGTTGCTAATGAGTCAGTGAGCCATTAGTGTAATAGTAAAGTCTTAGTTTATAGAGTAGGCTGGCACTACTGTGAATTTTAAGTGATTTTCTACAAAAGCAGAAATTATAAGGCAACCCTAGAAAAAGGAAACTCAGAGATTCTTCAGTATCTATTGTGTAATGGGGGTCTTTAAAGAGGGCTGTGTGCATATGGAAGGGGAGGAGGCAATATTTGAGTAAGTTTTGAGGAGTAGTTAGAAAGTCAAAGACATATAATCTGATATGGCATATATTCTAATTTGCCTGCAAGAGAAAGAAAAAAACACCTTTTAGCATGGAGGTACACCCTCAATCAAACAATGTTTGATATGGGATCCTACCATTTAGTCTATTGTTATTATGTGGACAGACAAACTCAGTTTGTTTCATTGAAGAAATTGCCTTCCAAACATATTTAACTGGTCTCTAGAAAGTTGTTGATGTGGTGAATACTATTGTAATCAAATAGGAACCTTTGAATGTTAGAGTCATCATTATTCTATAGAAAAATGATATTTCTATTAAAATGGAATCCTTTAGTAATGGAGTTTTATTGTACTCCTATGGTATTGATCAGTATCCACTTGAGTGTCTACCTATGCTTGCCTTTCAAAAGTGAATCTATATATTCTAAGAGTGCTTTTATAATCTAAGATATTTTGGATAGAATTCAGGATTGAGATATATCTCTGGATCAATTGTACTGTGTTGTACTTGAAATGTATGCAAAACTTAAAAGTATTGCTGTGCTCTGTGAGTGCTCTTCTTTTCTATATAGATGATGAACATCTTTTGGCTCAAATGGTGGCTTCTGAATTCAGTCCTTGTTATTGTTGTTGTTATTCTTTGTAAAAAGTCTATTCTTATAATAACTGCTTTTGCCTTGAAGGCATTTTTCCAATCAGCAATGTAGATTTATGCATAATAAAATCCTTTAGTTTCCCAAAGGTGCCTGATCTTTGATTTGCTTTCTTGTAATACAGAAATAAATTGTTGTTTCAAGTTCAGTCCATCAGATTTAGGCACACATAAATGAGTCAAATAAAGACATTTATTTATGAATGATTATCTTCTGGGCAAGTACCAGAAGTTGTTGCATGTGAAATGTTTGAGACTCACCCTGAAGAATGTAATTTAACTGATCTAACATGTGACTTTGACATGAAAGCTTAAAAACACTACTCCTGGGTTATTTCTATGGGAAGTGAAACAAGAGAACCAAGTTACAGAAAAACATTAATTAATATTTCTGTTATGTGGAAATTCAGGTTGATCATAACTTGTGAATTCAGTTAATTTAATTATCATTTGGTGCTGATATTTCCAAGACAACATTTGAATATATAGGTAGTATAAGGGCAATGTTCTCACCTCAAGTTTTTTTATTTTTAAATAAACACTGTTATATGTATCTTACCACTTGCCCAGATGTCATTACAAAGGAAATATGTATTAAAATGCTGTATGACAAAAAAGAACATGATCAGAGTGCCAGTGTTCTTGTCCATTAACTGTGATCAAAAATCAATAATGCACAAAACCCTTTCTCAATCACCATCTTGCTTAAGAATTACACTACATGAATGAAGAGAGCATAAACATTATTCCCATTTTATGCATGAAGAAACACAAGCTTATGAACATTAAGTAATTTTCTATTATTGAGCAAGCATCTAGTAAGTGAAAGAGCCCATCTAGGAGCTTCAATGGGTGCTACCTCACTGAAGCTTCTTTAAAGCTTTCTTCCTAGTAAAAACAAAAGGTGTTCCTTTAGTGAATGTCAGGTTTCTGTTTGCTTTCTTTTTGATTTTTACTTTTTGTAAATGTTTTACCTATCATTGCAGTTTTAAAATTTTTTATTTGTTATAGATTATAATGTAATTCATGAGGCTATAAACTCTGCAAGTTTGGAGTTTTGGTAGGCTAGTCAAGATAATTTTATCTAAATCCTTAACAACATACTATGCTTTAAATTTTTTTTTACAGTTTGAGAACTTCATATCCACATATAATAGGTTTTAATCAATTATGACCCCTAGTCCCCTCCTCTCCAATTCCTCCCATATCACGCCCACTATCACTTTCCCCTCTCAACTTCACATTCTCTTCTTAAAAAAAATACATGGAATCTGATTAGTGCTTCCTGTACATGTATGAGTAGGATCTCCTACTGGAACAGGGATCTTCTCTAAATGACTACCTCCCTGAAGAAAAGTGATTCTGCTTCCCCCATTGGCCATCAACATTCAGTAGTTTCACAGATAGATTGGAAGTCATGAGCCCTTCCCTGTTTATGCTGGGATTTGGGCTGTCTTGATCTTGAGTGGGTCTTTTACACAGTGAGTTCATGTATATAACAGCTCTGTCATGTCTGGTAAATATTGTTTTGCTGCAAATTTCCATTCCTTATGGCTCCTACAATTTTTCTGGACCCTCTTTCATGATGATATATGAGCTTTAGGGAAGAGAGTGTGATACAAATGTACAATGAAACATGAAAATTCCATAATATCTTATTCTCTGCACACTGACTAGTTGTGCATCTCTGAATCGACTATAATCTGTTGCAAAAAGAAGCTTATTTAATAAAGGTTGGAAGATGCACTAATGAAGAGTCAGACTTTAAGTTCAATGTTGACTTTTTTTTTTTTTGTTGGAAATATTTATTTCATAGATTATATTCTGATTATGGTTTTCCCTCCCCCATCTCCTCTGAGATTCTCCTCACCACTCATCTACTCCTTTCTGTCTCTCATTAGAAAACAGTCATGTGGTAGTTTGAAATAAAATGGCCTCCAAAGAGAGTGCCACTATTAGGAAGTTTGGCTTTATTAAAATAGGTCATTGTAGAGATGGGCTTTGAGGTCTCACATATGCTGAAGCCATGCCCAGAGTCTCAGACTACTTCTTGTTGCCTGTGAGTCAAGATGTTAGAACTCTCATCTCCTTCTCCAGCACCATACCTGCCTGCATGTCTCCATGTCCCACCATGATGATAATGGACTAAACCTCTGAACTGTAAGTGAACCACCCCAATTAAACATTTTCCTTTATAAGAGTGCCATGGTCATGGTGTCTTTTCACAGCAATAGAAACTAAGACAAGTCATATTAAAAATAATAATAAAATAAGATAAAGCAAAACAACAATCAGAATAGGAACAAGCAAACGGAAGAAAAAGAGCTAAACAAAAAGCATGAGAAACACATAGAGATGCAAAGCCACACACATTTGCACACATAGGGATCCCATAAAAACAGAAGCCATAATATATACACAAAGGACCTGTAAGGCAAATAAATAAATACTTAAAATAACTAAGTTTTAAAATTAAAATAAAAAAATAAGCATGCAAGCAAACAAAGAAACAAATAAATGCCCTGAATAATGAGACAAAGAACCTCCAAAGATGCCATTGAGTTCATTTTCTGTTAGCCATCTATCTACTGCTGGGCATGGGGCCTTACCTTTAGAGTTGGTTGTATCCCCAGTGAGACTCTCTTGGAGTCTCTGTGAGTCCACTTACGTGCCAGTCCTGTCGTATCTAGAAATCCTTGATTCCATGGTGTCCTCCATCCTCTCTGGCTCTTTTATACTTTTTCTGCCTCCTCTTCCAAAGAGTTCTATGCATCCTGAGGGTAATGGTTATATAGAGAAATCCCATTTAGGGCAGAGTCTTCCAAGGTCTCTCACCTTCTGCATATTTTCTGGCTGTGCATCTCTGTATTTGTTCCCATATACTGTAGGAAGAAGCTTTTCTGATGATGGCTGAGCAAGGTGCTGATCTGTGAGTATAGCAGAATGTCATTACAAGTCTTTTTATTTCTACATCGCTTTAGCAGAGCAGTAGTATTTGGTTTTCCCCTAGGTTTCTGGCCTATTTAGTCTCAGGTTCTTGGCCACTCAGTGTTGGGGATGGGTCTCAACTCATGAGTGCACCTTAAATCTAACCATATAGTGTTTTTTTTCCACTTCCACAAGTTTTGTGCCACTATTGTGCTAGCATATCTTGCAGGCAGGACACCATAGTAGATCACAGGATTTGGGACTGAGTTGGTGTTTCACTTTCTCCTTTAGTAGTGATCAGACTACCTTCCTGTACCATAAACACTAGTCCATAGAGATGAGGGCTCTATGCATGCACCAGTTTAATTTTTCTGTGTTCAATGAATAGTGTAGGTGTGCTTTGTCTTAAGCAATAGGGCTTTATTGTATTTTGTGGATAGCAACCAAAAGCCTTGACAATAGCCTAGGTCATTTGGGAATTCCCAAGGTATGTCACAGGCTCTTTTCAAATAGAATAATCTACAACTTTCTTGTAACCTCTACATTTCTCATTGCTTACATATATACAGAAACTTCTTTGTGTTTATTCCTTGGCTGTGGTAAGGGAAATAAAAGCTTCTGGCATTAAGAAGTAAAAAGTCTAATGGGAAGCATATAGAATGGCAATTCAACCATTAAAATATGTTAGTTGAGCCTTCTTAAGAAGAATGGTGTTGGGGTGGTATTGTGTTCCCCAAAATTTTGTACACCCTAATAAACTTATCTGGGGTCAGAGACAGAACAACCACCAGATACAAAGGTTAGAAAATGGTGGCACTCACACATTAAATCCTAGCATTCCAGAGGCAGAAATCCATGAGTTCAAGGATAAAGCCAAGCATGGTGACTCACACTTTAATCCCAGAAAGCAAGCCTTAAATTCCAGGGAGTGGTGGTAGAAAGCAGAAAGGTATATAAGGCATGAGGACCAGAAACTAGAAGCATTTGGCTGGTTAAGCATTTGGCTGGTTAAGCTTTTAGGTTTTGAGCAGCACAGTTCAGCAGAAGCTTCCAGTCTGCGGAAACAAGATCAGCTGAGAAGTTGGCCAGGTGAGGTTAGCTGTGGCTTGTTCTATCTGTCTGATCTTCCAGAGTTCACCCCAATAACTGGCCTCAGGTTTGATTTTATTAATAAGAACTTCTAAGATTCCTGCTACACGGTGTGATATAAGGTTACCAGAACACATGAAGCAGAATATATTCAACTCCAGAAAGGACTGAGTACTCCTCAATGCAACACTGATATTCCTTGAAAGGTTATGTGCTGTGGGATGTTCTGTATGTCCTGTGGGAGCCCTTCTTGGGTTCTTTGTGGCGTTACTCAGCAGGTCCACATAGAGGATGATTAGGACCATGGGCCTGAGTGCAGGTGTCTGAGATGGTCTGCACTTGGCTGTGCTGGGGGATGGTCTGTATGTCAAGTTGTTCTGATTGATCAATAAATAAAACCTGATCGGCTGTGGCTAGGCAGGAAGGATAGGCGGGACTAACAGAGAGGAGAAATAAAAGGACAGGAAGGCAGAAGGACTGACTGCCAGATGCCGCCATGACCAGCAGCATGTGAAGATGCCGGTAAGCCACCAGCCACGTGGCAAGGTATAGATTTATGGAAATGGACTAATTTAAGCTATAAGCACAGTTAGCAAGAAGCCTGCCACGGCCATACAGTTTGTAAGCAATATAAGTCTCTGTGTTTACTTGGTTGGGTCTGAGCGGCTGTGGGACTGGCGGGTGACAAAGATTTGTCCTGACTGTGGGCAAGGCGGAAAACTCTAGCAACAGTTATGTTTAATGGAGGAAGCTAGATATAAAGCTAGATCACATACATCATGGATACATCATTCCATGAAGGTAAAATATTCAGAATAGACAACTTTATTAAGTATTGAGCTTTGGACACATTGTATGGGCTAGAGAATTGCAGGGCATGTTGATCTCTAAAAGATACACAGTTTCTTTTTTGGTTGGTCAAAATTTTCCTGAAAGCATACCACAATGGTTGTAGAACTCAGTGACTATATTAAATTGCATTGCACTGTATACTTTAAATGGATGAAATTGTACAATGTATGAATTGTGTTTCAATAAATGTGGTAGAATAAAATGAAAAGAAGAAACAGAAGAGATAAGCCTATAAGAAAAGGAAGGCTAGCAGGTGACATGGAAGTGAGGGCAGACAGGTGACTGGAAAATCTGTTTGTTCTTCCTAGAGAGTGCTTACACAGGCTTTGTGGATAAAGTATATCTTTGCTCCCATTTTCAGAAGGTGTCCTATAGTGGAATACTAAGCTTCTTCCACCGTTATTTCTGGTAGTTTTGCCTCAAATATTGTCTTACAAAGTAAATATTCAAGGAAACCAAATGATATTCAACTGGTCCATTGCGCTAAGAAACTGACAGATGATAGGACGCAGGTGCTTATGCTCATCTACTTGGACATAGTCAAGCACATATTATATAGCAGTATTTTCAATAAATTGAAATATTAGTATTTTTTAATGTTTCCTCAAGTATCTTTGTAAAATACTAAAATTAAGTAAACAGTAGTTATTAAGGTTCATAAAATAGTCAAGCTAACTAGACTTAAATTAATGTTCATTCTACCTATCCCAACCTCTTTCTGCACATGCAGTTAATTTTTACAAACACTTTTGGTTCTGTATATTTTGTTATGAAACAAATGCTTTTTTTCCTATACTCAAATCCAAATTAAATTCCTATAGCATTTTCCTATTGGAAGTTTCTAATACAATGCAATCCTAAGGAAAGTTGACTAATGGGTAAGAATAAGACTCATATATATTCTTCAGTATGCTGGAAACAGGAGTGTCAAACCTTGAGTAGTGGAGAGAGCTAGTTTAGAAATGTGAAAACCTGGCTTCCAAGCTCTGAATTTTGCCTGGAACCTGCTGTGAAGCCCATTACCTTTTTAGTTAAATTTTCTCATCTGTAAAATGAGGGCAACACAATTAGATGATTGCTAAAGTGTCTTCCTGTTTTAGCGCTCCTGTTCTAAAAGATAACTCTACATTGTTGGCCCAGTGAGCTACCACTGTGAGCTAATGGATATGGCAGAATTGAACTTTCTAGATCTCATTGAATCTATATGTACCCTGGGTTTTATTGCCCCACAAATGGACGTGGGGCTTCTAATGTACAAAATGAGAGTTAGGTACATTTAAGATCAGATGTAAGGACAAGGTTAGGAGAGTGGTATGAGCGAAAGAGATGACAAGAGAAGAAATTATTTCAAAATGAAGGCAGAAGTCAAGTTCAGGCCTTTCTTGATGACATTGACTTCATGAAAGCTTAGAGCAGCTCCCCTCATTTTAGTTTCCCCTGCATAAACAAATGGACTTTATCTGCTACTCTATGCCTGAGAGGAACAGAGATGGGTAAGATGACAGCAGATATAGTAACCTCTATGAGAGAGAGTCTTCTCATCATTTTGCCACGTATAAGAGTGATTTGCAGAAACTTTGCTAGGAACCACTTCTTTCTGCCTTTTCCTATCAGCTGGTATGAGCATAGCTGACATAAGGATTCCAAAACATAAGAGAGGTAGGCACAAGCCTTTGATTCTTTAACCAAGGAGTATATTTTATTTTCAATGGTCAGGGGTCTTATATCATCTTGATATGATAAATGCCATTATATCTAAGAGGAAAGGTTTGAAAAACATTTTAACTTGATAATAGTTGGCGGTCAATGAGTTGAGATTTGGGGCTGAACCTTTCAATAGGAAGATGGGTTTTCATGTTGATGAGCCTGACTCAGAATAAACTCAGATTGTCCATCAATATGATAATTAACTCATTTCTGACTTGAGCTTTCTATGTGGGCTCCACACCTGCTCCCACACAGAAAAAAAAAAAAAAGTCCAAGAATAAATATACATCCAATCCTCAGGGGACAGACATTCTTGCAGTCTCTGCAGGGTTCACAGGTTCAAATGCAACTTGCCTTAACTGTAAGAAATTTAATTGAGTAGATAAAGAGGTTCTCATAATTATAAACTGCAGTAGGTATAACAAGAGGCTAAATACATAGTTGTGGTTTTAATTAGTTGGTGCTTCAAATTAGTAATGTTGGTTTCAGTCAGAAATCAGTGATGTTAAACACTGAAAACCTCATCACCACGTGGTTCATTTCTCATTAGACTTCACCGTGTGAAGCTTTCAATACAACACCATGCTGAGATTGAAAGGGAAAAAAAGTTGGAGCTATTTGGTTGCTATCCAAGAGCAGTGGAACTCTATGGAGAGTAAATTCTGTCTCACCAGAGATATGAGAATTAACTGTTCTTTGTCAGATGTGTTAAAAATTGCAGCAGGCAGTTTTGCCTGCAACAGATAACACCCGTGCACACGCTCAATCTGTTATTCAAATTTGCATCTGGAATTTGGTAACTAATGAACTGATGCAAAATGCAGCCAAGAGCCTCCTAACAAATTAAAGCTAGAGCTAAAACCCCTAAAGTATCCTTACTGCTGGCTGCTTGAAGGGCTGTCATGCAAGTTAAAGCACATTTCCTTTTTTTTTCTTTCCTTTATTTTTCCTTTAAGGTTTTAATTATGTCTTTCACTCAGAGGAGAAAGAGGTATTTTGTAAAGCCAAGAGACCAAAGCACTTCAGTTCTCTTCATGGAAGAATTAAATGTGATCTATGGGCTTGTCATTATGAGCTGTCAGGTGCAAAAACTGAACAGATAACTAGGAAACTGACATCTTGCTCACATTTACTCAGAAGCAGGAGACTTCGGTTCTTGCTTTTGTGTTGAAAATCATCTGCTATGGAAAGCAAAGAAATTAATGTCCTTTTCTAGTGCAAAAATCCTCCTACCTCTACTATGCTAATTCCTGCTTGAAATTGTTACTAGATCCCCACCTTGAGAATCATTTTTCTTACATTTCTAACAAACTGATGAGCTTGCATTATCTGTGTCTATTTGTGGTATTAAGGTTATTGTACCATGCCACAGTAAAAGGACTGAAGTTGTTACTATGCCTGCTTAATTCCAAATCAGCCTCCAACATGGACACTGATTGTATGTTAACTATGTAGGTTTTGTAGCTCTGCCTGGGAGTAAAAGGGAGGACTGGAACTATGGAGAACATGTGAGACTAGATAGCTTAGCTTTCAGAGTCTGGACATGACAGCAGTTTTGACCATGCAAGGCCCTATATAGATCCTGAGATTTGGTAGGAATCCACATGTTCTTTGCTGTCTTCACACGGTGATAATATTTGAACAAAGTCCTCAGAAGTTCAGTTATATGCTAAACGTATTTTATATTATGAAAGCTGGAGGTACAGTTGAATACCATAGAAATGTCACCATTTTAAAATGATTGTTTATGTTGATGATATCCTCATCAATCAAAGTGCTGAGTTTGACAATCCTGAGATTCCTATGGAGAAGGGTGGATGATTAAGTGTAGTAGCATCACATGCTCCTTATATATTAAACTGTATAGTTAATTCTCTAGACCAGTGGTTCTCAGCCTTTCTAAGGCTGAGACACTTTAATATAATTCCTCATGTTGTGGTGAACCTCATCCATAAAATTATTTTTGTTGCTACTTCATAACTGTAATTTTGCTACTGTTATGAGTAATAATATCTGATATACAGGATGGTCTTAGGTGACCCCTGTGAAAGAATTATTTAACACCCACAAAGGCGTTGGGAGCCTACAGGTTGAGAAGCACTTCTCCAGACCCTTATTTTGTAGATGACAATTATAGTACTTGTAAAGTGAACAAGCTAACTAGGCACTGAAGTTTATGATGTATTCAAAACCCCCAACTTCACTATTATATTGATATACACAGTTAACCCCTGTTTTTAATCATGGCTATTTGTATGTCAATTACCTAATTAAGTTTTAATATGGTATTATTACTATACAGAAGGAAACACATACATTATATATGTTATAATATATGATATATGTAAATCATCTGCTAGCCGTGTTATGAAAATTTATATAACTATGTAATGAAAATTCACTTTAAGATTTCAAATTTGTCCCCTAATTTTGAAATATTTTGTTTATTTGTTTATTTGAAAGAGAATTTCACTATGTAGCTATCTATGGCTGGCCTGGAACTCACTGTCCAAGTCAAATGCCTCAAATTCACAGTGTTCTATTGCTGTGAAGAAACACCAAAACCAAAGAAACCCTATTTATTTATTTATTTATTTGCCTGTTTATTTATTTGCTTATTTATTTATTTATTTGCTTATTTATTTATTTAATGTGTCTTTTATATCATGTGTTTTGATCCCATTCATTTCCCCATCCCTTTGCATCTGCCCTCTGCCCCTGTACAACCCCCAAATAAAACTAAATTTAAGAAAAAAAAGGAAAAAAGATAAAATAAAAGAAAATTTTAAAAGGGGGAAACTTTAATTCTAATACCCTATTGATGCTCATTGCCCTGTGTTGTTGAGATCCTGAAGCTTTGGGTATGCAGGTCAGGTTCCTTCATGTGCTCTAGCAGATCATAGATGGGGTGGATAATAGGGTGGGCCAAACATATCCTTGGGTCTGGGCCTGGGCAGCCGTAGGTTGGTCCGACAGATGTGAAATAGGTGCAAATCTTCCATGCTTTCAACTTGGGGGCTGGCTCACCAGCACCTGCACTAACAGAGTTGACTCTATTATGCTGCCCTAGCAAGGTACAGGGCCTACTCTTCCAAGTGTTGCAGTTCTGGGAGTCAGGGATAGCTCTTCCATTCTTATGACCACAGTTTCAGCTCTCCCACCTGCTCCAGATGTTGATGCACATGAGGAAGGAGGGCAATTCACCTCTGCCCATGCTGCCATACAACAGATGGGTAATGGAGGCAGCTCTCCCATGCTCACAATTTTGGGGCTGGCTCACCTACACCTGCACGAACAGGATTGGCTCTATTGTGCTGTCATAGCAAAGTCTGATTTCCCAAGTGTTGCAATTGGTGTGAGTCAGCTCTTATGACCACAGGGCCAGCTCTTCTACCTGCCCCAGGTGTTACTGGACAAGAGGAGAGGGAGGAGAGCATCTCTCCACTGTCCATGCCACCACCAGACATATGAGTAATGGGGACAGCTCTCCCATGCTCACACTTTCAGAACTGGCTCACCCACACCTGCGTTCACAGGGTTGGTTCTTTTGTGCTACCCTGGCAAGGTGCAGAGCCTGCTCCCCTGAGTGTTGCAGCTGGTGGGGGTCAGAGATAGTTCCCCCACACTTTTTAAAAAATGTTTTTATTTTCGTTTTATTAAGAGATTTTCTATTCATTTTACATATCAACCACGGATTCCCCTGTCCTCCCTGCTCCCACCCTAGCCTTTCCCCCAATGACCCCCCCCCATTCCCACTTCCTCCAAGGCAAGTTCTCCCCTGGGGAATCAGCAGAGCCTGGTACATTCAGTTGAGGCAGGTACAATCCCCTCTTCCCTTCCCAAGGCTGAGCAAAGTGTCTCAGCATAGGCACTAGGTTCCAAAAAGCTGGCTCATGTACTAAGGACAGGTCCTGGTCTCACTGCCTGGGGGCCCCCTAAACAGTTCAAGCTAAAAAACTGTCTCACTTATCCAGAGGGCCTAGTCCTGTTCCATGGGGGTTCCTCAGCTATTGGATCACTGTTCATGTGTTTCCACTAGTCTGGCTAGTTGTCTCTGTACTTTCTCCAATCATGGTCTCCATACTCTTGTTCATATAATCCTTCCTCTCTCTCATTGATTGGGCTGTTTTTATTACTGTAGCTCTATAGTAGAGCTTGAAGTCAGGGATTGTGATGCCTCCAGAGGTTGTTTTATTGTACAGGATTCTTTTGGCTATCCTGGGTTTTTGTTTTTCCCTATGAAGTTGAGTATTGTTCTTTCCAAGTCTGTAAAGAATGGTGTTGGGATTTTGATGGGGATTTCATTGAATCTGTAGATTGCTTTTGTAAGATTGCCATTTTTACTATGTTAATCCTACCTATCCATGAGCATGGGAGATATTTCCATTTTTTGATATCTTCTTCAATTTCTTTCTTCAGAGACTTAAAGTTCTTGTCATACAGGTCCTTTGCTTGCTTAGAATTACCCCAAGGTATTTTATACCTTGTGGCTATTGTAAAGGTCAATGTTTCTCTGATTACTTTCTGATCCCATTTGTCATTTGTATATAGGAGGACTACTAATTTTTATGAGTTAATCTTATATCCTGCCACATTACTGAAGGTGTTTATCAGCTGTCAGAGTTCCTTGGTAGAATTTTTGGGGTCACTAATGTATACTATCATTTCATCTGCAAATAGTGAAAATTGGACTTCTTCCTTTCCAATTTGTATCCCCTAGATCTCCTTTTGTTGTCTTATTACTCTAGCTAGAACTTCAAGTACTATATTGAATAAATATGTGGAGAGTGGACAGCCTTGTCTTGTTCCTGATTTTAGTGGAATCGCTTTGATTTTTCTCTCCATTTAATTTGATGTTGGCTGTTGACTTGCAGTAAATTGCCTTTATTAAGTTTAGGTATGTTACCTATATTCCTAATCTCTCCAGGACCTTTATCATGAAGGGGTGTTGGATTTTATCAAAGGCCTTTTCAGCATGTAATGAAATGATCATGTGTTTTTTTTTTTCTTCCAGTTTTTTATATGGTATATTACACTGACAGACTTTCGTACATTGAAACAACCTTGCATCTCTGGATGAATCTTACTTGATCATGGTGAATAGTTGCTTGATGTGTTCTGGGAGTCTGTTTGCCAATATTTTATTGAGTATTTTTGCATCAATATTCATGAGGGAGATTTGTCTGTAACTCTCTTTCTTAGTTGCATCTTTGTTTGGCTTGGGAATCAGAGTAATTGTAAGCTCATAGAAGGACTTTGGTAATGTTCCTTATGTTTCTGTTGTGTGGAACAATTTAAAGAGTATTGGTATTAACTCTTCTTTGAAGATCTGGTAGATTTCTCTGCTGAAACCATCTGGTCCTTGGATTTTTCTGGTTGGGAGACTTTTAATGACTGTTTCTTTTTCCTTTGGGGTTATTGGTCTATTTAAATAGTTCATCTGGTCTTGATTTAATTTTGGTATGTGATACCAACCCAGAAACTTGTCCATTTCTTTTAGATTTTCCAATTTTGTGGAGTACAGGTTTTAGAAGTATGATCTGATGATTTTCTGGATTTCCTCATTGTCAGTTGTTATGTCTCCCTTTTCATTCTGATTTGCTACTTGGGATGCTCTCTCTCTCTCTGCCTTTTGGTTAGTCTGGATAAGGGCTTGTCTATCTTGTTGATTTTCTCAAAGAACCAACTCTTTGTTTCATTGATTCTTTGTATTGTTCACTTTGTTTCTATTTTTTTGAATTCAGCTCTCAATTTGATTATTTCCTGGTGTCTATTCCTCCTGGGTGACTTTGCTTCTTCTTCTTCTAGAGGTTTCAGGTGTGCTGTTAAGTCACTAGTGTGAGATTTCTCCAACTTCTTTATGTGGGCATTTAGTGATATGAATTTTCCTCTTAGCACTGCTTTCATAGCCTCCCATATGTTTGGGTATGTGGTATTTTCATTGATCTCTAGGAAGTTTTTAATTTCTTCCTTTATTTCTTCCTTGACCCACTAGTGATTCAACTGAGCATTAGTCAATTTCCATGAGATTGTAGGTTTTCTGTAATTTTTGTTGTTGTTGAAATCTAACTTTAAACCATGGTGGTCTGATAGAATACAGAGTTTATTCCAACTTTTTGTATCTGTTGAGATTTGCTTTGTGATCGAGTATGTGGCTGATTTTAGAGAAGATTCCATGGGGTGCTGAGAAGAAGGTATATTTTTTTGTTAAGGTGGAATGTTCTGAGGATATTGATTAAGTCCATTTGAGTCATAACATCAGTTAAGTCCCTTATTTCTCTGTTAAGTTTTGATTTGGCAGATCTGTTTTATATCAAGTTCATTTAATGCTTTTGCCACATGTCTCTTTCATTGATTGTCATTTGTTGTTTCAGCTAGGCCCCTTCTTTTCTAAATATTTTTCCAAAATGGCTTCTAGTCAATTGTGAAACAAAAATCATAATAAAAAATCAAAACAAGAACAGCCAAACAAAAAGTAATGAAAGTATTTAAATAATTTAATATTTGTATGTGTCCACCTCCACATAAGATGGCTTAATGTCCTTAAACTTACCCATGATAATTAAGATAGGGTAAAAGCTTTGGGAAGATTTCCAGTTTACCTAAAGATCCATGCTTTTATCATTTGTTTCCTTTTTTTTATGAGGCATATGTGCATTCATGGCCCCAGGTGTTTGACAACATGATACAACCTTAATTCAGCAATTCTCTGTATAGTAGACTAGTTTTGCAGAGTGTGAAATTACATCTAATAACCAAAAAAGGATGAGCGACAAGAATTCTATATACTTTCATGGCCACAGGTAGAACTTTTAATGAGCAAATTTCTGGTTTGTTTCTTATTTTTAAGGTTAGTACAGATAAAGTAAAGGATTCTGTTTTCTATGCAGCACTGAGTTAGGTAGGATTGACTTGCATTTTTTTTTATTCCTAGGAATAACAAGGGAGATCTAAATTTCTTGATGACTAATTACTTTTTCTCTGTTTTTTTTTCTTTTTCATATCAGTCACTATGAACAGGATCGTAGTGCACTTAAAAAAAGGGAATGGGAACGAAGAAATCAAGAAGTTCAACAAGAAGATGATCTCTTTTCTTCTGGCTTTGATCTTTTTGGGGAGCCCTACAAGGTAGCTCAATATGTATGTAATTTATGTTTTTGGACAATACTCTTTTCTATAGTCTTGAACTTTCTTATTAATACCCACTTTATTTTCAAGCACCAAAGCTATTTTACAAGATATATGTATTTCCGCATTGGGGGCAATTGAAACTTTCAGGGGATGTCTGCCAGAATAACACTTACTTTCTCTGGCTTGTGAGACTTTCTGTCTTCAAAGAGCCCCTCACAGCCCAACCATTGTTATACCGAAATACTCCTTCCATGCTTTCCAGTGTGTTTAGCCAGGCAAACCATGAAGACTTCGTTAGAGGGACAATGGGCAGGACTACTTATCTTCTGAATCAGTGCCATTTACTGCAAGACTGATGCTTTTTCCCCTATTTTAGTTTAATGATAGCTGCAGGTAGTTTTAATAATCTTTTAAAAAATTTGTGTATTCTTGTCAAAGGAAATTAAGCCAATCTTATTTCCTGTGTCTAATAAGCATAGGCTAGGAGATTGTTCAACCAGAGGATAGAGGGAAACAAGGTTGATTTTTCCAGTGTCATTCAGTCTCCTACATATCTCCATAAATGATCAAACAGCTATGACTACAAGTATTGAGTTTATGATGACTCTTTCTGATGTTTCTTTTGGTGGTGGAGATTAGGGTTAACTGGAAAGATATTGGAAGGGGAGATTTTTATTGTATAATTGGCAGATAGTTGGGTTTTATTAAAATGTATTAGTAGTATAATTTTTAATGAAACTGAACCAATAAAAGAGATAAATGAATGAAAATTCAAGAGGTGATTTAAGAAGGGCATCAGTTAATGGACAGTGGCTTCTGAAAAAGGAAAGTTCTCAATGAATGCAGAAGAGGTCCAGATTCTACTTTGGTGTAGAGAGTTGGGGGTTTGCATTGGTATCTAATAAGGCAAGATTTCAGCTACTTTGTTTAAAAAAAAGAAAGGAGTTCTTGATTTACACACCTGGGTACCTTTCAAGTTTTGTAATACTGACAGACAAAACTACTAATTTTCAAATGATCAGCAATTCACATGTGCACACGTGTGCGTGCACACACACGTACACACACCAAAAACTTTTTTACAACTTCAGTTGATCCAATTTATGTACTATGTTTAAATGTGTATATTCAGATATATGGTTGATTTAACTGACATATTTTGAATGTCCAGTGTGTACTAATCACTGCTTTAGACAAGTGTACAAAGAGAAACAAAATATTTCTAGACTAGTAACATTAGTGTGCCATGAATGAGTGATGACATAGGTAATAGGAATGGACAGAGGAAGTTTAAGGAGCTATTATATTTGATAAAAGAAACTCATGATAGGTTGTATTGAAGATAAAGTGTGAAAGTTGAAATGATAAGGTTGAGTTTCTAACTAAATGTAATATGGGTTAAGAAGAACTGAGTTTCTGGTTTGTCTTGTTCTTACCTGAGGAAATGGTGGTTATCATTATTAAGTAGTTTAGGAGGAAAGCTATGTTGCTGCTTATAGTGAAAAAAATTAGTTTTGACCATGCTGCATTTGACATGTAGTGGGATAACAAGGAAAAGGTATTGGATACCCAAGTCTGGAGCTCATGGGAGAAGTCAAGGGAGAGATTTGTGGAGCACATTGAAGCTTTGAGAAAGATACTGTCACCATTACAAAGTGTGATGGTAGGATAAGAAGGGAAAATATGAGACTTCTAGAAAATGTGGTGATATTGTGTTGCCCAAAATATTGTGCACCCTAATAAACTTATCTGGGGTCAGAGAACAGAACAGCAGCTAGATAGACATAGAAGCCAGAAAATGGTGGCACTCACACCTTTAATCCTAATATTCCATCTGGATCTATGTGAGTTCAATGTCACACTAGAAATAGCCAGGCATGGTGACACATGCCTTTAATCCCAGGAAGTGATGCAAGGAAGCAGAAAGGTATACAAGGCGTGAAAACCAGGAACTAGGGTCAGTTAAGCTTTTAGGGTTTTGAGCAGCAGTTCAGCTGAGATCCATTCAGATGAGGACTCAGAAGCTTCCAGTCTGAGGAAACAGGATCAGCTGAGAAGTTGGCAAGGTGAGGTGGCTGTGGCTTGTTCTGCTTCTCTGATCTTTCAGCATTCACCCAAATAACTGGCACTGGGTTGGTTTTTATTAATAAGACCTTCTAACAAATTGTGCTACAAGGAAATAGCAACAATTAAGGGCTAAAATGTGGTAAAAGCAGAGTACTGGATAGAACTGAAAGTAAGTGATCAGATAGGTAGAACGCTAGGGGAAATTAACATTTAATGAGAACCAAGACAATGAAAGATTCCCTGAAGAATGGATTTGCTACTAATGTTTCTCCAGGAAACCAGGAAATGTAAGGAGCATAAATTCATTGTTGAATTTTACAGTTAAGGTATAATTTATGACCTTAGGAAATTTGTGGGCAACCAGTTGCTAGGATTTGGAGAATGGACAGGAAATGGTTAAATAGAGAAAGAGGTAATTAATGTGGACTTTATCTTGCATGGAGAAATAAAGAAATAAAAACAATTATATAGAGAGGTTTGTTTTCTTTTTACTATATGTGAGTGCTTGCCTACAGGTGTGTAATACATGTGTGCTGAGGCCAAAAGAGGGTTTTGAATCGCCTGAAACTGTACATATGTGTGGTTATATGTCATCATTCATGTGCTGGGAACTGAACCCAGATCCTCTGAAAGTGCAACAAGTGCTCTTAACCATTGAGCCATCTTTCCAGCCCTATAGGAGTTTTTCTTTACATAAGATAAACATGCATGTGTTTAGAGATTACTGGGGAGAGGTGGAAAGTTGAGGGGTTGGTAATGAAGAATATAGCAAGGTCCCAAAGGAGATTAAACCAAATATAAGATTGAAAAACCTAAATAATCACAAGCTAGAGGAAGAAGAATAGAAGCAGAACTTTAGAATGACAACAAAGCTGCAGAGTAAAATGAAGATGGGAGAAATAACAGGAAGAAATCATAGCCTCCATTTTGGGGACAAAATCAAAGATGATAGGTATTTTGGGATGAAAGAGAAACTTATCAAATGAGCTTTAAATCTTTGGATGGAATTTATAAAAAAGGAACCCTTCTTGGGTGGTAGATATATTTATAGCTCAACATCCATCCAGTTCTTAACATTGTTATAATGTGAAGAACCCTTGGTTTATTACTTCTACATAATTTTAAGTCATAATGAATTAGTAACCTTGTACCTTCATGGTAATTGTTAATTAATGAGGTGTATTAAATAGTTGTGTGACAATTTTTTGATGGAAGCAGTGTGTTTTTGCAAAGTCATTGAGAAAACTTCTGAACATTGTCAAAGGTATTCAGCATCATCTTTTTTTATAGTATAATACAACATGTAGGGACAGATATAGGAGCATTTAGTCACACATGGAATGTTTAGTCAGACTCAGGGTGGTTGCATAGTTAGCCACTTATTGCCCTTGTCCTTGCTGAACAGGCTTTTTTCTTGAGCCATAATTATTAAGGGAAATAATTGTAGTATAGAAACAGGTTTATGATATGGTAATTTTATTTATTCTTAAATTGGTAAGCAATTGTCATGTGGTGCTATGCCCATGTTTAGGCTTCACTGACACATCAATGAGGAATATTTCCCTTTTTACCATCATATCATAACACTAGAACTGGTGCATGCCTGAAAAAGTTCCCTAGACCAAGACTAATGATGGACATGCTCTCCTTGGAGTATCCAAATATGCAATGGCAGGCCTCAAGTTGGTTCACAAATCAGTGGTAAAATTGTAGACACACCAAAACTCTTCCTTATCAAAGGGAATGCTTATCAAACTGAAAATCAAACTTTGGGGTGGTAGGCCTGGACTTCCATAAATCTTGCCTCACCAAACTTAAATAATGACCTTATATCTTGTCCCATGCTATCAGTGCTTCATCAACTAGCAATACAAAGTACATTTCATTGCACCTGCAGCTTTTTCTTGACATAAATACTCTTTCATGTTCCTTCCTTACTGATTTCTCTTCTTTGCTTTAACTGTACCATATTCACAATGAAAAAGAATATTGATTTCCTTCAGATTTGGTTGTGGGTGGGAACCTTCTTCTTAGGGATATTTTTTTAGTTTGCAACTTTGAAACTCAAATTTGTGTAATAGTATTGAGAAGAATGTTTGGAAAGGGGCCTGAGAAATATGAAGCCCTCCTTTGGCATGTCTGTGTCAGTATAGAAATACTGGTGAGGAAAGTGTATGTCCTTACTATGGACTCGAGCTTTATATCTGTGTTCATTTAATCCTTAAAATAAATGCCATATGTAGATGTAATTCTAAATGGTCTTATTAAATAAGAAACACAGAGCCAAATAAAGAGATAAAAGCCCAGAGATCAAGCAGTAGCCAAAAGGTAAGATCACCTTATCTTACCATTCGCTGCAATCCTTCCCCTCAGAGAGAGAGAGAGAGAGACCTTTTTCCTATATCCTATCTTTTTATTGCCTTTCTGTTCTGCCGTCTCATTGGCTATAAACCCAACCAGATGACTTCCTCATCACTGCCTGTCTATACAGACCTCCAGGTCTCTATGGTTGGTACTAACATTAAAGGTTCGAGCCACTGTTGTCTATGTCCTTGAACACACAGAGATTCTGCCTGACATATGATTGGATTAAGGGCATGTGCTATCACTACCAGACTTCTGCTTAATGACTTGCTTTTAGCCATGATCCCCAGGCAACTTTATTAACATACAAATAAAATCACATTTCAGCACAAATGAAATATCACCATATTTCCCCTTTCAATTTTAATAAAAAGAAAAAAAGGAAAAAGTTATAACTAATATAAGAAAAACTAAATACAATAAGTACAATAACTATATACATTATATACAAGCAATAAATACCTAAACAATGTCTAGTCCATTTACATTTGACAAATTCAAGAAAATAATTCCATTATCTATCCTCTTCCAGTGAGTCCAAAATGTACCTGATTCACTTTCTATCCTCTCTGATATTACTAACAGAACTCTCTTATAATGTCTTTCAAATTTATACACTTATACCTCTTTAGTGAGTTTCTTTTCTGAAATTCTTAATGAGGAAAACTATATCTAATCTTTAACTATAACTTTAACTCACTATCGAATAACTATAACTTTAATTATCTAACCTTCAACTCCCTCAGAGACCTAAGAAAGAAATAATACTGCCTAACAAATAAAAACAGGAAGTGCACACAAGCAGCTTCCAAAAACGTTGTGAGTTGACAGAAACATCCAGCTGCCTGGTAACTCAAGGTTTCTCTAAAGGAAGAGAAGAGCAGCCAGCCAGTGCTCTTAACTAGTGAGTTATCTCCCCAGCCCTTTTCTGGACATTTTATATCATTTTTACTTTTTTTTTGGTATTTTCATCTAATTGGTCTTTTACTTGTTTATTTTGTTTTTTGACTTTGGAGGGTTTTTTTTTGTGTGTGTGTTTCTTGGTTTTTTATTTGCTTTTATTTTTGAAAGAGAGAGAACATAAAATTGGGTGGATAAAGAGGTAGGTGGTCTAGAAATAATTGGGTTAAGAGAAAATGATCAAATTATTATATGAAATTTTTCATTAAAATAGAAATAATAACTAGGCAATGATGGTGCATGACTTTAACCCCAGCATGTTGGAGGCAGAGGAACGTGTATCTCTGAGTTTGAGGCCAGCCTGTTCTACAAAGTGAGTTCCAGGACAGCCAGTCACTACAAGGAGAAACTTCATCTGAAAAAGCCAATAATAATAATAATAATAATAATAATAATAATAATAATTAATAATAATAACAAAGTAAAGTTAAATAAAGTAAAAATAAAAACCCAGAGAAAACTATGAGCCAAAAGAAGGAGTTTATTCCACATAGTCACCTAATAGGAAAGCTTATCAATTCATTTGACTAGTCAGAAGGCAAAGAACTTCCTACCACAGACAGAAAATCATACTGAACTGGATACAAGCCTCGAGCCACAATGCATGAAAATATAAAGTTGCAAAGGAGCCACCTAACTACTTAGAGTTAAAATTCTTCAAAAAAACATGGGTTCAATGTGTACCCCTGTGGTTGATATATTGTGCACCTCAATAAACTTATCTGGGGGTCAGAGAACAGAACAGCCATAATATTAAACATAGAGGTTAGGCAGTGGTAGCACAAGCCTTTAATCCAAGCATTCCAGAGGCAGAGTTCCATCTGGATCTCTGTGAGTTCAAAGCCACACTGGAAACAGCCAGGCATGGTGACTCACGCCTTTAATTCCAGAGAGTGAGCCTTTAATCCCAGGGAGTGATGGCAGAAAGCAGAAAGGTATATAAGGTGTGAGGACCCAGGAACTAGAGCCTGGATAAGCTTTTAGGCTTTTAGCAGCAGTTTAGCTGTGATCCATTTCGATAAGGACGCAGAGGCTTCCAGTCTGAGGAAACAGGATAAGCTGAGGAACTGGTGAGATGAGGTGGCTTGGCTTGTTCTGCTTCTCTGGTCTTCTAGTGTTCACCCCAATACCTGGCTCTGGGTTTGTTCTTATTAATAAGACCATTTAAGACTCATGCTACATCTGGCACCCAGCATTTGTGGTACAAATTCTTGAAAAAATGGTTGGGTCTAAGTGGCTGTGGGACTGGTGGGTGAGAGAGATTTGTCCTGACTGTGGGCCAGGCAGGACTAAAAAATCTCCAGCTACAGGTTCCATCTCATAGAGAAAGCCTTAAGTCCACTTCCCATAATATTTGTGCCATTATTCCTCCTTTTTGAAACAGATCATATTATTATTACTATAATTGCTTTTACTACTACTATTTTACAGATTCTAATGACTCAATAAAAGTGAGGAAACTGGGATACAGAAATGTTTAAGTGGTTTATGCAAGAATGTTTTAAATGAGGTAAATACTGATGGAGGCTTACTTGAATGATTGTTGTGAGGATAAAAGAAATAGCTTGAAACACTGCCTTAAAATCTGGAAAGTACCATAAAGTTCAAGTTTTTGTCATTATTACAACAAGTAAAGAAAGGAATAGCAACTCATGGCCCAGAGAGATTAACTGTGAAAATATCAGAATTAGGAAAAAAGGAAATTATTAAATCACACACTTAGCAATACTAAAATAAAGTAGAAGAAAAATTAACTTTAAAACTTGAATTATTTTACTAAAAGGAAATAATATAGCACAATAGCATCTTAGCACATTAATCTGCATTGAAATTATACTACTGATTTGCAGATAACATTAGAAGTAAACTGAAGGAACTTTGCATTTCCTAAAGTAGCGATAAGCAAAAAGCTTCAATGAAGGAGTGCTGTTAGTTATAAGCCACAAACCAAACGTGTAATTTAAGCTTGAAAATACTTGGAAAATGCATTTCCTTGATGATAGAGAAATTGTGATTACTTAGGAAATAATGTTTACAGAGGTTATCTTTAAGGAATCAACCAATTATTTAGAATGGGAAGTAAAGTATTGGCCACATTGAAAGAAGCCTAAAATTGATTGAAACAGCTAAATATCATCTTTGCAATGTTTAGAATGTTCTATCAAGTCTGCTTAGAATACCTACCTATATAGGATTACTAAGACTCTGGATGGCAAAAAAAAGGGGATATTTAGTGTGCATCAGAAGTTGCTACGGTATATAATGAGAGTATTTTATGTAGGAGTTGATAAATGTGTTAGAGGCTCCACTCGGTTTTCTATGTCATATCTACTTTTTGAGAAATTACAAGATTAGTTGACATTTGCCTCTCCAATGCTGAGAGGCAGAAAATTGACCCTGGCAGCCTGGTCTGAACTATTAAGTATCAGGTGGGTGATGAATGGTAGATTTTTTTTTTTTGAGGGTATATGTCCATGCCTATGTGTGCATAACTTTACTCATAAGTATTTTGAACTTACCAGTATTTGTCATAAGAATGAACACACTATTTCCTACTTGTATCCACAGCAATCAAAGCATTTGGATTTTCCTTCAATCTTCAACTCAGAAAGCTTAGATAGTAAATGCAACCTTAAATTATCTGCTGTACAGTTCCTGTCATGAGGCCTTCTGAGACAATTGCTCTCTGAGGAAGTTAGTCTAAGAGAGATGATGGCCCTCTGTGGTGGTATTGTGTTCTCCAAAATATTGTGTACCCCAATAAATTTATCTGGGGTCAGAGAACAGACAGCCACTAGATACAGAGACTAGAAAATGGTGGCACTCACACCTTTAATCCTAGCATTCCAGAGGCAGAAATCCATCTGGGATCTATATAAGCTCAAGGCCACATTGTAAAGGGCCAGGCATGGTGACGCCTTTAATCCCAGGGAGTGATAGTAGAAGGCAGAAAGATATATAAGGTGTGAGGACCAGAAACTAGAAGCATTTTGGCCCGGTTAAGCATTTGGCTGGTTAAGCTTTTAGCTGGCTAAGCTTCAGGCTTTCAAGCAGCAGTTCAGCTGAGAGCCATTGGAATGAGGACACAGAAGCATCCAGTCAGAGGAAACAAAACCAGCTGAGAAGTTGGCCAGGTGAGGTTAGCTGTGGCTTGTTCTGTCTCTCTGACCATGCAGCATTTCACCCCAATACCTGGCTCAGGTTTGTTTTATTAATAAAGACTCTTTAAGATTCATGCTACAGCCCCCCATTCCTGTAGGTTATTACTGCTTTACCTCTATGCTCTATGTGTATAGGAAAGCTACAGACTCTTGTAGCTAGAGTTTTCCTGCCTGGCCCACAGTCAGGACAAATCTCTCTCACCCGCCAGTCCCACAGCCACTCAGACCCAACCAAATAAACACAGAGAATTACATTGCTTACAAACTGTATGGCCGTGGCAGGCTTATTACTAACTGTTCTTATAGCTTAAATTAATCCATTCCCACAAATCTATACCCTGCCACCTGGCTCGTGGCTTGCTGCTTGTCAGGGTGGCGGCTGGCTCTGTCTCCTTCTGCCTTCCTGTTCTTTTATTTCTCTTCTCTGTTAGTCCTGCCTATACTTCCTGCCTAGCCACGGGCCAATCAGATTTTATTTATTGACCAATCAGAGCAATTTGACATACAGACCATCCCCCAGCACAGCCAAGTGCAGACCATCTCAGACACCTGCACTCAGGCTTGTGGTCCTAATCATCCTCTATGAGGACCTGCTGGGTAAAGGCACGAGGAACCCAAGAACAGGCTCCCACAGGACATACAGAACATCTCACAGCAGACTCTGACTATATCAGTATAGCCCCTAATTTGAAATGTAGACTCACTTTCACTGAATTAGACTTTAATATAATGTTCGTTGTTTTTAGTCTTCATAACAGAAAAAAAATGTATACGAGGAATGCCCAAGTGTCTTCTAGAAAAATCTATGCTGAGAAATGTTTTCTTAATTGATTTAAATTTCTTATAGGTGAACCAATGAGAGAAATTCTTTTTCACATTTTAACACCAAGCATATGGTTGTCTCACTTAATGGTCTAAGGTGATATTCTATTTATCATAAGATAAAGATAATTCATTAACCTATAGGCTTTTTTTTACTTAACTGTCATGAACTTCAAAAACTTCAACCTATTGTTCAATCAAGAATAACCAAGTTAACATGCCATTTGTCTTTCTATTTCTATATCATTTACTTCTAGTTATTACTTATTCTTTCATTTGATAGAGGCACAGTATGGGATAAAATTATTTTCTATTCAATCCTGCCACAATTTATTTGAGAATTTAATATTATGCTAGACCAGTGATTCTCAACCTGTGGGTTATGATTCCTTTGAGCATTGAACAACCCCTTTCACAGAGGTTGCCTAAGACCATCCTACATATCAGATATTTACATTAGGATCCATAAAAGTTGCCAACTTACATTTATGATGTCAATTTCTGATCTTATTCAGAGAATTTTTAATTTTCCATTAATTTTAGAATCATATTGGTCAACACTGGCAAGGTTAGAAATTCTCCTTGTTCAAACTGTGTTTTAAAACTTTAGTCTTAAAAAAAAGTGTTAGCATGCCTTAGAAACTAAGGCGATTGTAATAGGTATATATTAATGAATAGACATTAAGAACTAGGAAAACTTCCTCCTCCCAAGAAACAGATATGTGTCTTCTACATAACATCAAAATAACAACAGGCATTTTACTATCTTGCTTGTAAGCAAGTGAGATAGAAGGTATTTGGATCCTTATGATATGGACCCAGAGAGGAGGCAATAATTTCTCAGGGCAAGAGCTATTATTGTGTTGGTATCTATAGTGGAAAGGGATAAGGTTATAATTTTGTAGAAATCTGATGCCACAAAATCCATTAAACACAATGAGGATATTTCAAGTGGGAAATTAAATAGCTTTGTTTCTGCTGATAGAGTCAGATCCTTGACAAAATACAGGTATCTTTTTCTGGAATAGTCATATGACTTGAGATAAATATTTTTCAGGGACCAGAACAGCCATGGAAATGTTTCAGACTTGCATCAAATTCTTGGTGGGAACTTAAGGCAATGAAATTTCTTTGTTTATTATTTAGGAATTGAATAGGCAAACTGACTTTGGCTGCTGTCCAAATGGTTCATTGTATAACTCAGTTGAAGGAAATTGCTATATGCAAAGAGTTTATTCTTGCCTTTGCGGAAAAGTAATTTCTACCATTAAAATCGTAAACCTAGGGAATAAAAATGATTTCTCTCCATCTATATCTTTTAAATATGCCTTTTAAATGTGCTCCTGAAAACAGGGCAATTATTCTACTGAGAGTTATACAGAATGTTAATTGTTTAATCACTACTTCAGTACCAAGGATGCATATGATGCAATATAAGATGTTCTTGAGGATAAGCCAACTAAAACAGACATATATTTATTCAATATCTAAAGATTTCCATCCCTCACAAAAATCTCCCAGCATATATTTAGCATATTTTGGTAAAATCTTTGAAATTCATATTTCTCTAACTGTCCTAATTTTTGCAAGTGTCTATGAATTAGCACATGGTATGAATTAAATATTTTCAGATTATTCTAATAATGAGGCCAAGGTTTCTAGTTTGATTTTTTTCTCTCTCTGATTATTCATTTTTGGTATTCTTTCCTGGCTCCTTTTCTTTTCCCAGTCTATTAAAGTGCATATATACCAGGTGTTTTGCTTGAGCCCAATCTTCTCATTCTGTTTTTTCATTCCCTTGGTGATTTCATCCATTTCTAATACTTCAGCCTCTGTGTTCTCCCATCTTTACATACAAAGACTAAAAGAGACCTATATCATAAATGGAGACTAAGACTTGAGACTTGAATAAGTATACCACCTGTGTAGCCTAGTATACCAGTAAGTGCTGAGGCATGTGAGGTAACTTGCATATTTAACATCTATCTTTTGTGGAGCATGTACCAAGGAGGAGGCATGTGCTTTCTATTCTTGTATATAAAGAACATTCTTACAACTTGTGTGACATAAAGACCACATAATATGGGGCCTTCCCTAACTAATGGCCATTGCTAGATGGGTCCAAGGATAATGGCAGCTTTTTCTCTTTGTAATATATGGGTCCAGAATAGTACAACCTAGGCACAGAGAACTCTTTTGCTTTTCTGAATTCAGAAACTTGTTTTGATAAACTATATAGATGTAAAGTGAATCATAAAAGCTAATTTGGAGAATTAACAACTAAATTTTATCAAATTTGTTTCCAAGTATTCAGCTACCCATCATATTTTCAGTCATGGAAGCTTTGTTTCCTCATTGTAAAAATACACACAAGAGCCTAATTATTTTACATAAACAGTCTGGCATTTTTGTAAGATTAGCATATCCTACAATGGATGGTAGACTTGGGCTGTTGATTGTCCATAGATTTATTTGGTTTCCTCTGTCACTATTACACATTAGGCTAACATTGTTTTGAAAAGATGGCTTTGTATTGATTTATTTAAGCAACAATTTAAATTTTTGAATAAAAATTTCTAACTCTCTGCAAAGACACAGGAGAGCTTAAGTCACTGTTGATGAACAATTGCAGCCTTTCAAAGTAAATGAATATGAATCATCAATGTGTAAACACAGTTGCCCCCAGAATATGTAGGCAGGCACCAGTAATTTATACAGTGTAGCTTTTCCAGATTGCAAAGCTACTTCAGCGATGGTGCCATATTATCCTGTCCCTTTGCAAGGCAAAAGTTCTTCTTCACAGAAGAACCTGCCAGACATTCTACAGGACACTGAATAATGACTGAGAGACTCTAGTCCTATGGGCTAAAAATCGATGCCCTAAAATTATAGAAGAACTTTGGGTGACTGTCAAGGCAGCCAACTGTTTCTGTCATTTCCAGAATTTTGGAAGTTGCTTGCAATGCATTTCCTGTTTACTTAGGTAATATTATATCCTTCTAGGGTCTTTGATGTAGTTTAAGACTAGATAGTTATAATTATAATTTTTCTTGGTTATAATAAAAGATAAATTAGATATGAAACCTTAAACTCACAAATACAGGATAGATAGAATATTTTCTTTAATTTTTCCAACTAAGGATAGGATAGATATTGTAACTGTAATTATTGCTTGATAATTGTTCTATTATATGTAATTTTACTTTGTTAAAGTTAAAGTTAAAATCTTCCTTTTTGACTAGACAGAAATGGGGAAGTGCTGTGGAATGTTCTGTATGCTGTGAATGTGTGTTGCTCTGATTAGTTGATAAATAAAGCTGTTTGACCAATGGTGAGGAAGGACATTCCAACTAGAGAGAGAGGAAGGAGAAAGACAGAGCAGAGAGACACTACTAGTACCCCACCAGAAGCAGCAAGATGTAAATGTACCAGTAAGCCACAAGCCACTGGCAAAGTATAGATTTACAGAAATGGGTTAACTTATGATATAAGAACTAGATAACAAGACACCTGCCATGGCCACAGTTTAAAAATAATATTAGCCTATGTGTGTTTATTTGGGTCCCAGCAGTTGGGGACTGGTGGGTAAGAGAGATTTGTCCTGAGTGTCGGACAGGCAGGACACAGGAAAACTTTTAGCTACGATGAATGATTAGTTTTCTCCATGTCCTACCCTTAAACATGTTTACTGGGAGATAATTTTAAGGTGATGTCAGTAGTTTTGCAAAGTAAAATACTGATTTTTAGATTGGATGAGATAAACTGTTACAATGTACCTTATGATTAAAACTGTCTTCTTACTGGTGTGGAATTATAAGGAATGCTTGATTTGTATACATTTTCTGACACATTGCAACAATTTATATCATAAAATGCTAAGGCTGCTTGATAGAGAAATCAGTTAAATTATGTTATCCTCACTATAAAACTTCAAAGAAAGCATGGGATTAAACAACATCTAATTGAGCTAGTTTCTGACTAACATGAATCTAATTACTTTTAATCAGAGAACTGTATTGTAGCTGGAAGTTCTCCTGTGACCTAGCTGTCCAGCAGTTGGGACAAATCTCTTCCACTCATGTCCCCCAAGTAAACACACAGAGGCTTATATTAATTATAACTGCATGGCCATGGCTCAAGATTTTTGTTAGCTAGCTCTTATATCTTAAATTAGCCCATAACTATTAATCTATATATTGCCACATGTTTCATGGCTTTACCTGTGTGCCATTACTTGCTGCTCCCTGGATGGCAGGCTGGCATCTCCTGACACAGCCTTCATCTTCCCAGAATTATCGTTGTCTGCTTATCCTGCATATACTTTCTGACTGGCTACTGGCCAAACAGTGTTTTATTAAATCAGTCTACAAAAGCATTATTCCACAGCATTTCATCATCCCTACTAATTCCAGCCACCCACTTTTTATTGAAAATATATTTTTTGTCTCACATAATATATCCTGATTATGATTTCCCCCTCCCTCTACTCTTCCCACTTCCTCCCCACCAACTCTCCCATCTGGATCCACCCCTTTTCTTTTTCTCATAAGAAAACAAGCAGACACCTAAGTGTTAATAATAAAATTAAAAAAAACACATCAGATTAGGCAAAACAAAGAAATGAAAAAGAACCCAAGAAAAGGCACAGAAACAGAGACCCACTCATTTGCACATTCAGGAATCCCATAAAAAACACTAAAACTTCAAGTCATAGTATATACACAAAGGACCAGTAGGGTAAAATAAGAGAACACACACACACACACACACACACACACACACACACACACACACACACACACACACATATATATATATATATATATATATATACATATACATATACATATTATAATTTATAATTAATATAGGAAAGGCTCTGACATGACATCACAAGATGAAGAACCTCCTATGATGTATTTGAATTCATTTTCTGTTGGCCACCTACTGCTGGGCATGCAGCCAACCCTTAAGAGTATTTTGTTTCCCAAGCGAGACTCTTTAGAGAAAACTAATTCCTCATTTGTAAGTAGTTATCAATTGGAGATTGCTTCTGGATTAGGGACAGGGGCTTGTGTCTACTTCTTGTGTCAGCTCTAGCAACCCATCTGGTGCAGACCTGTGCAGGCTCTGTACATGCTGCTTTCACATGTGTGTCAATCCCGTTGAATTAGAGGGCTTTGTTTCCTTCATGTCCCCCATTCCTCTGGCTTTTATACTCTTTTAACCTCCTCCTTTTCAGGATTCCCAGAACCTTAAAGGGAGGAATTTGATGAAGATTTTAAAGCTAAGAGTTCCAAGGTTTCTCATTCTCTGCATAATGTCTGGCTGTGGTTTCTCTGTATTTGTCCCCATCTGCTATGGGAGAAAGTTTCTCTGATGAAGAGTATGACACTAATATATGAATATGAAGAATGTTATTAGGAGTCATTTTATTGATACTTAGTTTTTGGAATAGTAGTATCTAGTTTTATGATAGGGCCCTGAGCTATCTAGTCTCAGGTTGTCACTCAAGCAGTATCAGGTACTGGTTCTTCTCATGAAGTAGACCTTCAGTCAAATTAGATATGGGCTGGTTACTCCAACAAACTTTGTTCCACCACTGCAGCAGCATATTTTGCAGGCAGGACACCATTGTAGATCAAAGGGCCTGTGTATGTGTTGCTGTTTAAGTCTCTCCTTTGGTAGCATGGACAATGCCTCCCTATACCAAAGATGCTAGTTCTTAGATTTAAAGGGTAGGTACGACTTCTCCATGTTCAATTGGCTGTGTAAGTCTTTTATTCAGCTATTGGCCTTGCCACCACTTTGTGAAAAGAAACCTACAGTCTTAGAAACAGCCTGGATTGTTTGGGCATTCCAATGGGACCCCCCTTGGTCAGTAACTCAGATAAAACCTGATTCTGGTCCTGGAAGCTTCATTTGGTAACATGAGATGTCTGGTGAGTCTCTGTCTCTCCCATTATTTTGGTGATTTTTGTTTATATATCATATATATTAGGATGCTTCTACTGTATTAGGATTCTATACTATCCTTCAAATGGTCCTTAGTTTTAGCTGTCTCTTCCCATATTCCCTCCCTCATCTCATCCTCCTCTTCCCTACCTCTCTATAATTGATCCTCCCATTCTAGTCCCTCCCTTAACCTGTCCATAACTATCTCTTCTACTTCCCTTTCCAAGAAGATCTATATGTCCCTCCCAGTACTTTACTCTATACCTAACCTCTGTGATTGTATGGACTGTAGCTTGTTTAGTCATTGACTTAATAGCTAATATCCACATATAAGTGAATATATATCATATGTGTCTGGGTTACCTCAGTCTGGATGATTTTTTCTAATTCCATCCATTTACCAATGGATTTTATTATTTCATTTTTTTTACCAGCTGAGTAATACTCCATTGTGAAAATGTACCATATTATCTTTATCCATTCTTCTGTTGAGACATCTAGGCTGTTTCAAATTTCTGGCTATTATAAATAGAACAGAAATGAAAATGGTTGAGCAAATATCTCTGTGGTAGGATAAAACTTCTTTTGGTTATATGTCCAAGAGTGGTATAGCTGGATCTTAAGGTAGATTGATTCCTATTTTTCTGAGGAAACATACATTGATTTCTATAATGGCTGTAAAAGTTTGCACTCCTACCAGCAATGGAAGGGTGTTCCCCTTACTCCACATCCTTACCAGAATGAGCTGCCACTTGTTTTTATTATCTTAGCTATTTGCACAGGTAGAAAATGAAATCTCAATGTAGTTTTGATTTTGCATTTTCCAGATGGCTAAGGACGTTAAACATTTCTTTTTTTTTTTATTTGAGTTTTCTCTTGAAAACCCTGTTTAGATCTGTACCTCATTGTTAAATGAGGTTGTTTTCTTGATATATAGCATTTTTTTAGTTCTTTATACATTTTGGTTACTAGCCCTCTATCAGATGTATAGTTGGTAAAAAATCTTTTCTTATTCTGTAGCCTCCCACTTTGTCTGAATGGCAATGCCCTTTGATGTGCAGAAGTTTTTAAGTTTCATGAGGTCACATTTATTTATTGTTGATCTTATCGCTTGTGGTAATGGTGTGTTCTGTTCAGAAATTATCTTCCTGTTCCCATGAATTCAAGGATATTCACCACTTTCTTTTCTATCAGTTTCAGGGTATCTCATTTTATGTTGAGTTCTTTGATCCACTTAGACTTGAGTTTTGTGCAGTTCTAAATATGGATGTGTTTGGCTTCTTCTATGTTCAGTTGTCCAGTTTGACCAGCACCATTTGTTGAAGATGGTGTCTTTTTTCTTGTATGCATTTCTGGCTTCTTTATAAAAAATCAGGTGTCCATAGGTGTATATATTTATGTCTCAGTCTTCAGTTCAATTCCATTGATCAGTGTGCCTGTTTTTGTGCCAATACTATGCTGTTTTTGTTACTATAGCTCTGTAATGTAACTTGAAATCAGTTACCGTGATACCTCCAGAAGTTTTGTTTCATTTTGTTATTGCTGTGTGTGTGTTTTTTGTGTGTATGTGTCTGTATATGAACGTGATAATTGTCCATTGAAGATCTGTGAAGAATTGTATTAGAATCCAAAAACCATTTTAATATTTGTTCTTATATAGCACATAAAACTGAGAAATTATGTGAGATTATTGCAATTTTAAAGAACTCTGTTAGTCTATATAAGACATCTATTTGAAGCATTAATGTTAGAAAACAGACACCTATTCATCTTCTCTCCTCCCACCCCCATCTTTTTGTTATTTTAGACAAACAAAGGGGACGCCCTTGCTAACCGAGTCCAGAACACTCTTGGAAGCTATGATGAAATGAAGGATCTACTAACTAACCATTCCAGTCAGAATCATCTGGTAGGCATCCCGAAGAATTCTGTGCCCCAAACTCCTATCAGCAAAAGTGAAGCAAGCTTTTATCCAGAACAAAAGAATCGAATGATCCCATCTCACCAGGAGAATACTCACTCCTCAGCACCAATGCCTCCACCTTCAGTCGTGATACTGAATTCCACACTAATACACAGCAACAGAAAATCGAAACCTGAGTGGCCACGAGATAGTCACAACACTAGTCCTGGACAACCAAGCCAGGCCAGTAGTCAGTCAAACAAGATGCACTCATCCACACAGGAGCCACCTCAAACCCGACTAGAAGACTTCTTTGTCTACCCAGCTGAGCAACCCCAAAGTGGTACAGTTGAAAAATCGAATTCATCTGCAAAGGAAGATAATAACACCAAGTCTGGAGAAGATGCTTTCAAAGAAATATTTCAGTCTAACTCACCAGAAGAATCTGAATTTACAGTGCAAGCACCTGGGTCTCCCCTAGTTGCCTCATCTTTATTAGCACCCAGCAGTGGCCTTTCAGTCCCAACCTTCCCACCAGGGATTTACTGCAAAACAAGCATGGGGCAACAAAAGCCAACTGCATATGTAAGGCCCATGGATGGGCAGGACCAGGCAACTGACATCTCTCCAACACTGAAGCCTTCCATTGAATTTGAGAACAGCTTTGGAAACCTTTCCTTTGGATCACTGTTGGATGGGAAACCCAGTATAACCAGTTCAAAGACTAAACTGCCAAAATTCACAATCCTGCAAACAAGTGAAGTAAGTCATTTTTAAGGTTTTATTTTGTGGTTGGTTTTTCTATTCACTGTTTACTACTCCCTAAGCAACTCATTTATCTTATTGTACTGTATGCATGTGTCTCTTCAAGGTGAGTTTGATTCTTGATCTGTGGTAATTTGTGACACAAATAAGTAACACTGCAAATACAATTAAGTCTCCATAATTTTTAGTGCCAAAATAGCTGGTTGAGTGAATGAAATAGTGTAGCTATAAAATGATTATAAAAAATTATCTTGTAGTGAACTTATGTACAAAATGAAAGCATTCTCTAGATGAATGCACTATTTTTTTTTCTTTGAAACAAGAACCCACATAGCCCAGGCTGGCATCAAATTCACAAAGTAAGATAGAATGAGCCAGACCTCCTGATCCTTCCACCTCTACCTCCCAAGTGTTCCAAATACAAACACACACAACTACACTCAGTGCCCAGCTCAACAAGGCATTGAAAACACTTCTTTAGTGTCTTCAGTGTGTTTAAAGAGGTATTCTTTGGCAAGGTATTAATATCTTCCATATCTCTCAGTCTTCCTTCTATTACTACTTTCTTCCACAGATGCCTACATAGCCCTTTAATACTACATCCATCCTTTCTGTAAAAGTGAAAGACAGTTATGTCCAACCCAGTCCCACTGTGTTTAAAATGACTAAATAGGTTTTCTGTCTCAGGAACCCTTGTGAAACATAAGTCTAGTGGGGGCTATAACCTCTCACAAACAAATAAATAGATAATGATTATGACAGGTCTTATGGATACTGAGTGGAGGACATATATGAGGCTGTCCCAGAGATATGCCTCATATAAACAACTGTCACTGTCATTTCAAGCAGATGGTTTCTAAGAAGCCACTACCTTTACATTGGATTTCTGTAACTGGTAACTAGAAGCTTGAGAAAACTTGTTAACATTCTTAATCAATCAGAGGTATAGGCCAGCAGTCTGAATTAATAGACATTCTGAGTCAGAGTCCTGTCTAAATTACTGAAGTATGATCCAGTAAGCCCTTAAGCATTTCTTCTTTTCTAGTTCTCAGTAGATATGATGATGGTGAATTTAGTGAATAATACAAACACAAAGCAAGAGAGCCTAGGACAGTTGTTTGTATTTTGTTGACTCATGATTTGATATTGTCTCATTTTGAGGTGATTTGGTTTTCGTACTATAAGTCATGAAGTCTTGTCAAGCTTGCACCTAAGTATCTCTCTGATCTGCCCCTACTTCTCTACACTCAGTGCCTTTGTCTGTGGATTGATGTAGCCTTTCATAATTGGCCTCCTCATTCCTGTCTCATGTCTCTTCCAGACCATCTTCTCTATACACATGTCAGTCTCTTCCTTTGATTCTTCACTGCATTGTCATTACTTTCAGAGAGAAGTCTAGTGTTCTTAGTTCCATGTTTGAGCCTCTTCACACTTTGACTTCACTATTCCTTTCTTGAACAATGGCCACTGTTTAGTAAAAAAAAAAATTCATGCTCAGCTGCATGTAATTATTTTTTTTCTGCCTGCTTCTTACTCTGTTCTATTATGTAGTTATCAAGAAATCTTAAATCTTAATTTCTACTGCATGTATTAACACTGGGTTTTAATATAAAAACTAAGTATGGATATATCATGAAAGAAGAGGATAATAAGAAATTGGAATGTCATTTAAACCATCCCTTGTCTCAGTATCTATTATTGTTCTCTCCTTATGTAGCAGTGGCACCACTCAGGACTGAACTGCAAGTAGAACTACTGTATAAATCAGTCTGGTAGGCTATTTCATAGCTCATTAACAGAGAAATAGGTCACCTATCCAATGAGATTCATTCTGTTGTAATCCTTTCTCTTATACATTCACAAAAATGGCTGACCCAGTTTCAGAAATGACTTCATGGTTTTCCCTCAGTTCTCCAATATACCAATGAGAAGTATATTTTCAAACAATGTCTGAGTGAGCTGTCATCTTCTCTGGATATGATTATCCAAGGGGCGATGGTTCAAATTGACTTTGGTAGAGTGAGTATTGTCTAGAAAATGGGTCAGGTGCAATAAAGTCATTACTGGAGATCAGTGAAGAGAGTATTTTAAATTAGAGGTCTCAAAGGATTTCAAACAGGGGGAGAGTGAAGCTCAGGAACCTATAACCAAAGGGAAGAAACAGATTTTAGGGGCAATGTGAAAACCAAAAATAGGAGGAAAGAAATTGAGACATTAGAAAGGCCAACAGAGAGCTTAGAAGGGTGTAGATTGGAATGTGGGCATAAATATCGACAGAGTGGAGCATTATGGAGCTTGAACTTAATGGAATTTATGTGGCTAAAACTCTGACCAAGTCTGAAAATTCATCCTATTAAATCTTGATGCACTTCTCAAAAGCACTTAGCATTAGAATTGAGCCCCAGTGGATGGTGCAAAGAATTTCAGGCACTGGGTTCTGGGTCCCTAGTCAGTGCAGCTATCTTTAATGGGTTGCAGTATTTCTTTGAATTATTACCCTGGAGGCTTTATCTACAGAGCAATCCCAGTATTTCTCTAAGCATTTGCATTCTTTCCCTGGCTCTATTGACAGGAAGCTGACATATGTTAGTGAAGTTTATTTGCCCTTGTTAGGGAGCAGGAAAAATTAAATGACCAGAAAACAGATACCACTCAAACATATACAAATAATCAGATATGATAACCTTCACATATTCAGAAGTTAAAATTATTGTTAAAACATGTGTGTGTGTGTGTGTGTGTGTGTGTGTGTGTGTGTGTGTGTGTGTGTGTGTGTGTGTGTGTGTCCATGTTAATTTAGGTCTATACTTATTGGGGGAATTTTTATTTCTCATTCTTGAAACCTTTCCTTGCTTCTTTTTATAATTTCGATACCACACTAAGATGATCAAAAGTCCAACCAACTTTATGGCAAAAGGTCAGCTGTCCAATTGAATCATATCATTTAAGCAAATAATTTTTTGTTTAAAAACATCATGCTAAATTTTTTAACATTGCATGACACTAAATAAGAGTAATGTACTATGTAGTTGTGTCCAGAAGAATTTTTTAGAAACTTAATCTGAAAACAGTAAAAGCTTTGTTTATGCCCAGGGGAAACTGAAAATTGTTTGCAAATTTTGTTTTCTTAAAAATGAAATTGTTAATAAATAGAAATTTATACATGATTCTATCACAAGTGTTTGGTTTTATTGTTTTTATTTTTATTTTTGTTTTTGCATTATGATGAAAATATACTGGTGTGGATAGCTTTGCATTTTGCTGCAGTTTCAATTTCTTATTGGTGTTGTTTGCAAATGGGAGATCCAGTATTTCATATTAACTGCCTCAAATAACCTGTGAAAAAATATAGCACTAATGTATATAGTGACATCATCCTAAAGGTCATTTGCTTTATGGGCTAATGTTGGCTGTGATTTAAGATTGACTAAGGTTCCAGTTGCTTCAAAATCAGGAGCCTTGTACAAAAGTTTAATGGAACTGATACATTTTAATGACTGACTAGTTTTGTCACCTAGCTGTAAAATTTTGTTCACATTCATAATTCTGCCTTTTTTTTAGACCTTGTGCGGTGAGCACTGTAAGTGAGCATTGTAAGTATAATTAGTGTTAGTTATCACGTAGTAAATGGTAATCTCTCCTCCCTTCTGTGAACACAATAGAATGCTGGAATTTTACCACTGATAGTCTGGTGGTGTCTGCTAGCTATATGGAAATAAGACAGGTAGCGTTACTGAAGATTAAAAATTCCACAAAAGTGCTGTCTACAACACATGCTATGTGTTTTTACTGGATGTGCAGCACATGATTGTTATCTATTCTTATGAAAGTAAATAAGGATTCAGCCTCAGCTAGAGGAGGCCTAATATCAACCTTACAAAAAAGGAATAGATATACTTTATATGCTCTTACACATTCAGGATGTGGGAAAATGCTTTTAACCTTAATATTTGTGCATACATGTGTAGAATCCAGAATGCTCTGTATTCATACATTGGTGGTGTGGTATTGTGTTCCCCAAAATATTATGTATGCTAATAAACTTATCTGGGGTCACAGAACAGTGCAGCCACAATATTAAACATAGAGGATAGGCAGTGGTAATACACACCTTTAATCCTAGCTTTCCAGAGGCAGAGATCTACCTGGATCTCTGTGTGTTCAAGGATACATCCAAGCATGGTGAGTCATGCCTTTTATCTCAGAAAGCGAGCCTTTAATCCCAGGGAGTGATGGCAGATAGCAGAAAGATATATAAGGCATGAAGACCAGGAACTAGAAGCATTTGGCTGGTTAAGCTTTCAGGCTTTCGAGCAGCAGTTCAGCTGAGATTCATTCTAGATGAGGACTCAGAGGCTTCTAGTCTGAGGAAACAGGATCAGCTGAGAAACTAGCAAGGTGAGGTTGGCTGTGGCTTGTTCTGCTTTTCTGACCTTCCAGCATTCACCCCAATAACTGGCCTCAGGTTTGATTCATTAATAAGACTCTTTAAGATTTGTGCTACACATTGGTGGTTGCTTTTAAATGTTTTGCAATGAATTCTTATAATTGGTTCATTTTTATTGGTATCCACACATTTCCCCAAACACATCTTTTCATATTTTTCCTAATTTTAGGGTTTTCTAAAGCTAAATGAAGTAGGTCCAGCAGAGTTACTGGAATGATAACAAAGAATACCCTTGTGTTCTGTGAGAAGATACAGAGAAAAAGAGAGGAGTCATTTAACATTGCTATATTTCAGTAATTAGGAAAGGTATTCTGAGAAGAGTAGACCTACATCATGCCTAAAATAGTTGGACTGACTTATTAGACATTGGTTTATGGGAATATACAGAAAGAGTTTCTCAGAGAGTGATTGAGAGTTAGGTTTTGAACTTGGTCTTGAATGATAAATCCAATTATGAATCTGGATGGCAGGTCATATATATTCATATTAGTAATAGATGGAGAGAAAGGAATATAAAAATTGAAGACAATAAAAAATGATAGGCATATTCTGGGAAAAGACTCATTTGTCTATAACTAAAGGTTTGTAGGATTACGATGAGTTAGGGCTAAAAATACTATTTTTATTTTGAATATATAGGCAATGTAGAAGTCAGAATGTGATTATATACTACATACTTCAGTTTTCCTGACTTCATGGGTAGTTGAGGAACTCTAAAAATGCTAAAATAAGCCTCCTTATTGGTTGGTCAATACAATGTGGTCATCCCTGAAACCACATATATACCACCAACAAAGTGAACAGAGTAGGTTGCGCTTAGGCATTTGTACATAAACATACATACATATAGATATATGTAGCTATAATAATCAAAGAAAAAGAGGGTATCAATTTGAAAGTGAGAGGCATGGGAGGGGGGCTGAAAGAGGAAAGGAAAAGGGGAAAGTGATGTAATTCTATTTTAATTTAAGGTGTATTTTATAAAAAGCTAATTTCCCTTATAATTCCTGCAGGAAGTTCTGAGCTCTTCCTCTGTGAGATGGCTCAAGGTCTTGCTAAGATAAAGCCAGGAAGCCTATTACATTGTGTATGCCTGCTTCTCATTCCTTTCATTCCTCCTTTCATTTGCTCATCAGAACTAATCAAACAGTGGTACATAGAAACGCTTGCATTAACACAATTTTGTTTACTGCTCATTCTCTTTCTTGTTTCTTCAAGTCCTACTTTTTTCTCACATGTATTATTTTGTTTCCTAAGGTTGTATACTAGTAACTGTAGCCATCAGCTTCCTGAAAAATTGTCAGTCATATCAAAATTCCATTTTTCAAAGCTAAGAGATTATTTACTTTCCATTCATCACTCTTGACATTCTTTGTTTTTAAGTCCATTGTCTCATATTTTCTTTTTGTTTGAAAATAAGTCAAAAGATTATTTTATTCTCATTCTGTAATATGACATCAAGAATGTTGTACAAATGTGGTTGATCACTATTACTAATGATAAAACTTAAAACATTACACTTTGTTTGATAAAGTTTTGTGATCCCTCATGAGACAGCTGAGAGCAAATATTTCTGTGAGGGCATATGTGGTGTGCTTGCAAAGCACAGTTTCAAGGAGTTATACTGGTGTGTGGGATCTACTGGGGTGTCTCAGTTTGTGAGAATTTCAGAGATTTTTTGTTTTGTTTTGTTTTGTTTGTTTGTTTGTTTTTACATTTCTGGACATCTTGTCACACAAGATTAAATTGCTTCCTTGGTAGATCACTGATGATCTACTTCTTCTTCCCAGGTAAGCCTAACTCCATTTTGTTTGTAAAGTAAGTATAGACAATCCCTTCCCATTTTCCAAGACTATCCACATGAGAACAAAGTGACGAGCATGTAGCCATTCACATTCTTCTTTACCATGTTTTATAATAATCTAAAAGTTACTAAGACTAGGTAAGCCGGGCAGTGGTGGTGCACTCCTTTAATCCCAGCACTCGGGAGGCAGAGCCAGGTGGATCTCTGTGAGTTCGAGGCAAGCCTGGACTACCAAGTGAGTCCCAGGAAAGGCACAAAGCTACACAGAGAAACCCTGTCTTGAAATAACCAAAAAAAAAAAAGACTAGGTAAATGTGAACAAACGGAGTATATTTGGGAAATGAATTGAAATTAAGGCTACAAGATTATTATACTCCAATTTTTTAATAATAGCTATATAGTACAAGAGCATTAAGTTGTGAACTTATCAAATAGCCTTCTAATCCTTTTTTTACAACCCACTAAAATAATAGAGGATGGAAAATATCTATTTTCATATTATGTCCAGGAAATTATTTGGACAGGTTCAGTATACAGCAAAGTGATAAGCCTTTGTTATGTGTGTTCCAAATCATCCTGTTATCACTGGATACATCGATTAGTTCAGTACTTTCTGAGACAGCCATAAAAAAGGATGGCATTCATTTTGTGTTAAAGAATAAGAAAAATTGACAGGTAGATAGCCATATTGATTTCACCCAAATAGTAAATATAAAGGGCTCTAGAGGTAAGTTGTAAAATTCTTTATAGGTGCTGTAAGTCTGTTTAGTATTTGTAATTACTGTGAAAGCAAATAACCTTTAATTAACCATTGTTTTAAAAGTGGAGAATGCTTTGATTGCCAAATTGAGTTTATTGTATGGATGACAATAACAAAAGCCTACTGCTGTCATACAATGTCTCAACTTGACCCAGTCCTAACAGGTTCTTAAATGACCATTATTCACTTTTCACTTACAAAGAAACCAAGTCTATTGTCACTTGATTAAAATCAGAGAGCTGGCCATGCTCGACCTGGAGCCTAGGTACAGACTGATATTTCTTTGATGGCATTTAGTAGAAGGTATAGTAATGTATATACATTGGTTACTTTTCTAAAAATAGCTTCTTTATTAGCACATTTAGAGCCTGGGTATAATGAGCTGAATTTAGCTTAATTTTAAATTCCCTTTCTGGGTTCAAATTCTTGGTAAGCTAGAAGAAGCTAAGTTTCCTTCTCAGTCAAGGTTGATAGGTAGGATGGGCTCACAGTAGAGACTTTAGTTTGAATTCACAATATATCTCAGATGTGTGTAAAATTAAAAAAAATCTTTTTAAATATTAGATGGCAAAATTTGCCCAAGAACATACAGCATAATAACACATCCCAAGTTTTTTATTGAACTCTTCTACCATGAATCATGTGAACTGTTGGAAAGATTCCTTAAGAGATAACTCTGATAAGAGCTTATATTTTCCTTTGCCCTTCATTAGTTCTCATTCATTCAAGAAACTTTTATTAAGCATTTATTTTATGTCAGGTGCAATGTTAAGGAGCTAGAAACATGGCTTGAGAATGCATCACTGTTGGTAGTTTAAATCAGGAAATATAGAAACAAAAATGGGGAAAAAGTGAGAAAAGAGTGTGTTTAATCTTCTCTGGAAGCAAAGAGGATGTCTAAGAGTATCTGAGGTATTTCAGAAATCTTTTTAAAATAACTAGTATGCTAGGTCTTGAAGTAGGATTCAACATTTTCTTGATTCAAGCTCAGAGCAAGTTAAAAGAAGGCCTGATGATGCTGGTGCTGGGAGCTCATGATATAAAGCAAATTTTGAGAAGTTCTGAGGTAAAATAGCTGGAAGAATCAAGGGTACTGTGCTAATTCCTAGTAATAAGGGAAGATGTTAATCCATTTAGAGGTATCAGATTGAACCTCTGTTGTAACTGGAAGGTTCTCTTCCACCCACCAATTCCTGAATAACTACTCAGAGGCTTAATATTACTTATAAAAACTTTGACCATTAGCTCAGGCTCGTTACTAACTAACCCTTACACTGAAATTAACCCATCATTCTTATCAATGTTTAGCCATGTGGCTTGATACCTTTTCTTAGTATGGCATTATCATCTTGCTTCCTCTGCATCTGGCTAGTGACTCCACACTCTACCCTTCCTCTTCCCAGCTTTCTTAGTTTGGTTTTCCTGCCTATAATTCCTGCCTAGCTACTGGCCAATCAGCATTTTATTAAACCAATTCGAACAACAAATCTTTACAGTGTACAAGAGGGTCATTCCACAACACATGGTCCATATTGTTTTAAAAGGGAATTGACAGGAGAATGGGAACAAGAGGGTCAAGAGCCTGAAAAGGCCACTAAGATTAGATCAGTGAATAAGCTATTGAAATTTGCCAGGACAGAAATGGTTGCAATTTGAAGTAGGACAATTTCTGAGATAGACTTTTAAGGTTGGTTTAATTGGATTAAGTAGCTAATTAGATGGGCTATTCAGAGTCCATAGTTTGTTGGGTTGCAATTGTGATTTTATAATATCAGAAAATTAATCATGATGTGCTTGCTTAATTTTCCTTATCCAGTCCTATGTGTAGTTGTTAAAATTATCTCTTTAATGTATATAAACTTTCTTATTTTAATTATTATAAACCTGGAGACTTTGGAAGCTGAGAATGTCAGTATTAGCAATTGAGAACCTAGAGGCCGGGAGGAGGTTTCACTAAATCCTTTTATGGCAGCTAATTATGCAATCAAACTCTGAGTTCTCTACTTCCAAGTCCAGGCAGTTAGTTAAAAGAAAAAAGAAAAGCCGGGCGGTGCTGGCACATGCCTTCAATCCCAGCACTCGGGAGGCAGAGCCCGGTGGATCTCTGTGAATTTGAGGCCAGCCTGGTCTACAGGGTGAGATCCAGGGCAGGCACCAAAACTACACAGAGAAACCCTGTCTCAAAAAAACAAACAAACAAAAAACAAAGAAAAGGAAGAAGAAAAAGTCAACACCTAAAAAAAGTTCATATTCTATTAGTATATGTATGCAGTATGTCCAGAATGCTGAGTCATCATTTTAGTGAGCCCTTGAACATGGTGCCAAGACAGGTAATAATAATGGTTTGATTTGTGGAATGAGGAGATCTTGATACTGGAAAAACTGCACAAATTTTACCAGCTCAGTAGCAACCCATTTTCATGCTTTTAGTCTGCACATTTCTTACTAGGGAAGGTCTTTAAAGGACACAGGGAGAAACTGAATCCTCAAACACTTGCTTCAGTAGCAAGTATGTCATAACACTTGATCATTTTCCACACCTTGAGGCTATAGATGTTAATTCTTTGGTATATTCTTAGAAACATACTAGCTTAGGAATATTAAAAAAAAAAAAAAAAAAAAAAAAAAAAAACCTAACATCGACCTTCCTGCCATTTGAGAGTAGGGAGAAAAATCATATCTGTTGTGTGTTTTTGAACTTTTTTGAAATTACCCTTTAAAGTGTAACAAGATTAAAAGGATGAGGCCAATGCCTCATACACACAAACACACACACACATGCACAGACAGACAGACACACACACACACACACACACACATACACACAGTAAACGGTGGTGTTGCTGGAGGGTTTCTCTCCAGCTTCCACCAAGTCCCACAGTCCCACAATCCACGTATAAAATAATCACTCAGACGCTTATAATACTTATAAACTGTATGGCCGTGGCAGGCTTCTTGCTAACTGTTCTTTTATCTTAAATTAACCCATTTTTATAAATCTATACCTTGCCACGTGGCTGGTGGCTTACCGGCGTCTTTACATGCTGCTTGTCCTGGCGGTGGCTGCAGTGTCTCCTCCTTCTTCCTGTTTCCCCAATTCTCCTCTCTCTTTGTCCCGCCTATACTTCCTGCCTGGTCACTGACCATCAGTGTTTTATTTATATAGAGTGATATCCACAGCACTTCCCCTTTTCTTCTTTTTTTTTTTTAAAGGAAGGTTTTAATTTTAACATAGTAAAATTACATATAACAAAATAATTATCAATCAAGGATTACAGTTATAATATTAAAGAAGATGTCCTATCTATCTTATATTTGTAAGTTTAAGGTTTTATATCTAACTTATCTTTTATCATAACTGAGGAAATTACAACTATCTAGTTTTTAACCACATCAAAGACCTGAGAAGGAACATAATGGTACCTGAGAAATGGTAGATGGATGCAAGCAACTTTCAGGAATCTTGCAAGAGTAGACCAAGACAGCTGGCAGCCTGAACAGTCACCTAATGTTATTCAGCATTGTTGGTGTATTCAAATTGGCTATAGGCCTAGAGTATCTGACAGACCATTTTCAGAAGCAGGAATTCTGAAAGACCATCTTACCCTGTTTTGGCAGAGTACAGTGGTCACTTTCCTTATGTCCCACTTGTCCAGGAAGGACAGCATTGCATTTGTACTGTCAGCTGTCAAGGCAAGGGCAGTTCTTTGCCCAGTAGTCCATTTTGTGCCAAGAAGACAAACTTCCAAATGGAAATGTCTTAGAAGCCCAACATTCTCTCCAGATCAAATTGGTGCAGCCAGGAGCAATTGTATCTCATGTCACCAGAATTCTAAGTTATTTAAATGCCATATTCTCTAGGTCTACGAAGTGTTTGAAGATTACCTATCTATCTGAAATATATCTATGTATACCTAGAAGACTTAACTAACATGGCTACAAATATGATTATCATTGATGACTAATTATTAATCTATTTTTAATTATCCATTATAATTTTAAATGAGTTATATAAACATAATATCTCAAATAAGAATAGAAATATATATATATATATATATATATACAGTATAACAAAATTAACTTCAAGTTTGTATCAATAAACTAAAATTTATACCAATGTAAAATATTTTAAACATAAACTAAAATCTATACCAATGTAAAATATTTTAAACAAGTTGTTCTTTAAAAGTAGGTTCATTAATCTACCCCTTTATCTTATCATCTCTATATCCTCCTAAAGAAGAAAAGGGGAAGTGCTGTGTATATCACTCTATATAAATAAAACACTGATGGCCAGTGACCAGGCAGGAAGTATAGGCGGGACAAAGAGAGAGGAGAATTGGGGAAACAGGAAGAAGGAGGAGACACTGCAACCACCGCCAGGACAAGCAGCATGTAAAGACACTGGTAAGCCACCAGCCATGTGGCAATGTATAGATTTATAGAAATGGGTTAATTTAAGATATAAGAACAGTTAGCAAGAAGCCTGCCACGGCCATACAGTTTATAAGTAAAATAAGTGTCTGTGTGGGAGCCCGTTCTGGGGTTCCTCGTGGCTTTACCCAGCAGGTCCGAATAGAGGATGATCAGGACCATGGGCCTGAGTGCAGGTGTCTGAGATGGTCTGCACTTGGCTGTGCTGGGGGAGGAGGTCTTTTGCTCCACCCCTTGGCGTCTCTATAAAAACCCTGGACCAGAGACAGTCGGGGCCCGTTGGAATAGGTTCCAGGCCCTCTCGAGGCTATCCTTTATTTTCTATCTGTTTATCTCCACAAGATTCTCCACTATAAATCCTTCTATCTAATATTTCCTGCTGCTCGCACTCAAGAAAACTCTGGGAAGCTGTGGGGGTGGTTGGTAAACGCCCCACATGTCTGAGTGATTATTTTATACATGGATTGTGGGACTGTGGGGCTTGGTGGAACCTGGAGAGAAGCTCTCCAGCAACACGGTGGAGAGAGAGGTGCTGTTTTATGTCAAACCTGTGAGCACTGGTTCATCTCTGAAACAGTTAATCAAAACTCATCAAAGTATTTTTATGCCTTATATAGTAATACTTTGGAACATTAAAAGACATATTACATTGGGAATAAATTAATGAAGATAGATCTTGTTTGTGAGTTTTAAGTACAACATGATTCATTATATGATTTACACAGGAAGGTAAATATACTTCTAAATCATATAACCATATACATATAAAAGCTGCATAAAAACAAACAAAGATCATATGTGTTCACTATTAAGGAAAGATAACTATATTTTTAATGAAAACCCAATAGTAGTGGAAAAATGGTACAAGTTAAAAATTTTTAACTAATGGGTATTTAAAATTACATCTTCATAAATCAAGAGAATATGGTACTAGAGCTAGAAATACCTCTTCCATTTTTACTGATATTTTGAAGTTCAGCTTTTGCATCCCCATTTAATTTGCAAACCATTACTTATTACAATAATTAGTGTTAACATTCTTGGCAGTAGTCTTTAATTACCCTCAAATTTTAAATGAGGAAAAGAGGCCTCGAGAACATGCTTTTAAATGAATATTAATATTTATTTTCAATTGTCCCTTTAATTATTTATTTATGTAGCATTTGAAAGAAGATCTTGAAGGATGAAAACCAATGACAGGATAATGTTCCACATAAATGGACTGTGTTCTTAGCTAAGGATATGGCATCCTGTATTTCTGAGGCATTCATGATGCCAAATGGAAGGCTTACAGCCCATGTATACCAATCTATACAAATTTCCATTAAAATATCCCTGAATATGGTCTCTTAGTCTAATTCTCATGAAAGTAACATTTCACCATTTTTCCCTGACACCTTTTTTTTCCTGAGTGTGTAAAACCCACAGTTGTATGTTATTCAACTACAAGCTTTATCACTTCCATTCACTAGTGGAGGCATATCTGTAAATTCTGAGTATCATTTCTGTGACATCTGATTTCAATTATACCTCATAAAATGATTTTTTCCTTACATATATACATTAAGGTGAAACTAATTTATAAGCATAATAAGCACTATAATTCTGAATAAGCATTCATATCTCCAAGAAAATCAATATCCCCAAAGATTAGAACATTACAGCTAGCCTATTCTCAGCTATTATGATAAACAAACCTAATTTCCTGGAAAAGTTGATAGTTATTCATCCAGTTATTAATATTGAGCACATCAAAATACATAATATAGTTCTAATCTTTATGAGGGCTCAAAAATGTTAGAAGACAGGATTTTTTTTTTCACTTTCAGTTACAGTGAACATTACACAGAAAATGCTCATTAGATAAATGCTGAATAACTGAATGAATCTCTGGGTCATCATATATATGTACTATAATTAGACAATAATCATAAGAAAATAGGTATGAGGTGATGTGGTAATAAGATAAAATTAAGACTATTTTATGTGCAAGTCTTTTTAATCTGAAGTTTTTGATTGTCTAGTGACTCCTTTAACATTCAGAAGAGGAATGAGGTCATGAAGCACAGTTTTATTAATTATAGCAACTTGATAAATGAATAAGTCAACACCAGGAGGCTTTTGTCAAGCTTATACTATGCGAAAATTTTCAAAGATACTTTAGTATCTTTGAAAAAGACAATATTGAAAACAGTTATGTACTTCCTTTATGAAATTTGTGTATTGCATGGAGAAACACACATACACACACACACACACACACACACACACACACACACATACACACACACACCACCAAATCAAGGTTAATAAATAGGGTTTCAGTGCCAATGGAGCCCATAAGAGCAAGAGATACATGTATGCCATATGATAGATCTAGGATGAATATAGATCTATGATATTCCAAGAGAAGCATAGCCACCTCATTGAACCATATAAAGGCAGAAGAAGAAATGATCCTTCATAAACTTCCAGAGTCTTAGAACTGTTTCAAATGCTGATAAACTAACTAGATCCTTTCTCTAGAAAAACTGGGAATATCCAACCAATGTTTTAGACTTCCTGAAGACAGTCTGTAGTTCTTTCAGACAGTCTGTGCACTGATACTTGATGTAGTTCATAGATAGGAAGAATTCTAGCTTTAGCAAGAGGCAAAGCTATATTCATACCTCAACTCACTTACTTTAGTTACTTGCTTTGGTCAAGTTTCTCAAGTTCTTACAATCTATTTCCTCCTATGAAAAATGTGTATAACAATAACCTCTCAGAGAGTTCGGCACTGAATGTATTAATAGGAATCGTGTAGTCACATTGTCAAACACCAAACACATTTTACTATTCTCAATACCTACCATGTTACTAATTATTTTCAGCAAGAACAAAGGAATTGACTATGTTGCTAGACTATTATTGAGAGATGTCATTTCTCCATGCTGTCCTACCCAACAGATAAGTCTAGACTTAAAATAATCCTCAAAATATTAAAATTATTTTTAATGCTCAGAGAAACATTAACTGAGGAAATATAGGACCACACTAAACTCGAAAAATAAGTGAATCAGAAAACAAGCCCAAGTGTTTAGTTACCATGTTCTTGATAGTAGTGGCTTAAGGATACATGCATGGATGTATACATGTACAGGAACATTAGAATGTTATAAGATGGAACATTAGTATATCATGAATCTTAAAGAGTCTTGTTAATAAGATCAAACTTTGTATCTAGTGGCTGTTCTGTCTCTGACCCCAGATAAGTTTATTAGGGTACATAATATTTTGGGGAACACAATAACACCACATTTCCCCTTATTTTGTCTAAAATTTAAAAAAGCTTATAACTAATACAAGAAAAACTATCCAATAAGTACATATAATATATACAGTCAAAAATTACATTAACAATGTCTAGTCCATTAACATTTGACAGATTCAGACAAAAGCTCCATTAATATATAACAATGTCCAGTCCAGTAACATTTGATAAACTCAAAAAAAATTTATTAATTATCCTATTTAAAACAAATAGTTCCTTTTTAAAAGTAGATTCTATCATCTCCATTTTTATCTTATCACATCCATATTCTCTCTTTTTTTTCTTTTCATAAAAGTTTCAATCTACCTTTTGTCATTTTTATATCTTCCCCTTTTGCTTTTCAGTGTAGATTCAATGATCTACCCATTTATCCTATTATTTATCTTTTTTTTTCAGAGTAGAGTCAATGATCTACCTCATAGCTATATTGTCTTCTTTCTTTTTTGTTTTTTTTAAACAAAACCTCTGAATCTAATCTCCATGTTCAGCTTTTTTCTTGACCATTAACAATTAACAACTTGTAACCAACCATTGTAAACAATGTCAATATCCAAAACTCATTAAACGACAAAAAACCTCCTACCCTACCTCTTCAGAATGTGGGAGTTGTTTTCTTAAAATTACTTCCTGCTTTCTGGGGGTGAAAACATCTTTAGTGGATTCTGAAAAGAAAAGTTTGGGGTTAATTGTCAAGTCCTGTATCATTTGTCCAGTCGCTGCATAATGAGAAAGTGCAGGGCTTGTTTCAAGTCCTTGTTCAAGTAGTCTGTCAGGCTGGATCATCTCAGCTAGCTATCTCAAAATTGTCCTGAGTAGTAAGTAGTCCAAAGTTGATCTTTCTGTGGTGTTAAAGAGCTTAATGGCTTTACCATAGTCCATGTGGAATTATCGTTGTGGGATCCTGTCATCTTTTTGAAGATTTCAAAGTCACTGTTAGGTGTGGTCATAGTTCGTTGCAGATTTTTTTTTTGTGCCTCCTCTGTGGTTTGGGGCAATCCCAGTCTGATAAATGTTTGTCTCTCAGAACCATGAATATTCTTCCCTAGAAGAGAATATCTTCACAACAATTTCTTCCCACTATTTGTCTTGCCTAACTTTTCCAAACTGACCTTTGCCGATGCTTTCTTGTAACACTATGGTCCTGGCAATTCTCTGAACAAGCAGTAGTAAACCCTTTCTCCCAGGTAGCAGCATCACCACAGTCACCAACATGATGAGAAGAAGCCAGTAACTCAAATCAGCAGCCGCTGCCTCCATGGTCCCACTGCCACCGTTTTTGGCTGGGCCCCGGCCACAACTTCTGCTTAGCAAGCCTCCTAGGCTGGCCTCAAACTCGGGATCCTCCTGCCTCTGCCTCCTTCAGTAAATCCTACCAGCGTGCACCACCACAACCGGCTAAGTGTAGCTCGGGCCTGAGCTGGGGCCCACAAAGCCACAGGCAAGCAGCTTTTTTATGAATTCATACCATGAACGTTGGGCGCCAGATGTAGCATGAATCTTAAAGAGTCTTGTTAATATGAGCAAACCTGGCCAGATATTGGGGTGAATGCTGGAAGATCAGAGAAGCAGAACAAGCCACAGCTACCTCACCTTGCCAGTTCCTCAGCTGATCCTGTTTCCTCAGACTGGATGCCTGAGTCCTCATCCAGAATGGGTCTCAGCTGAACTGTAACTCAAAAGCCTAAAAGCTTAACCAGCCAAATGCTTAACCAGCCAGATGCTTCTAGTTTCTGGTCTTCACACCTTATATATCTTTCTGTTTTTGCCATCACTCCCTGGGATTAAAGGCTCACTTCTTTGTATTAAAGGCATGTGTCACCATGCCTGGCTGTTTCCAATGTGGCTTTGAACTCACAGAGATCCAGAGGGATTTCTACCTCTAGAATGCTAGGATTAAAGGTGTGAGTGCCACCATTTTCTAGCCTTTGTATCTAGTGGCTGTTCTATCTCTGACCCCAGATAAGTTTATTAGGGTGCACAATATTTTGGGAAACACAATACCACCACACATTAGTGGTTATTTTAATTTACTCTCTCTATCAGAGAGCTTTGTACTTTTCATACTTTCCAGGCACAAACTGCTACCATCCTAGTGGATTTCTCCATGGTTTCTGTTGACTTACTAATGGACTGCTGAAGATTTGTGATAGTCCTACCATTTGGATAGTGGATGCAGCAAGATCAGGAGTTCAAGGCCAGCCTGGGCAACATGAAATTCTGTCTCAAAGAAGCACAATAAGATTTTTTTTAATTGGAGGAATATGCATATCTGCACAGAAACATACACATACAGATGCACAAAATCATATAAAACAACAGGGTTGTAGCAGATGACACATACTGCAGTTGTTATACAAAGTGATGATGTAGGTAGCTTTATTAACATGACATTTGGTGGGGAAATTAAAGGAGGGCAACAGTGGGTAGTTAAATTTAAAATCAAATTATTCAGTTGGTCATTGTACAGGTGACTCAGAGTGGCTTTGTATACTGTGAATATGTTGATTCCTAACTTTAAACATATGTAATCCTGATTTTAAGAAAAGTGGTGAAATTAATGCTCATTATATGCACAAAGCCTTCCATTGAGCTTTTCATTGCTTTGTAGTTATTTTCTCCAAAATAAAATGCATAATTATTTGAATATACTTTTAGCACAAGTACCATGTCGGCTAAGCTTGTTCTGGACATCTAAAGTCCTTTGAATGGAAGTGCCAAAAGCCCCCTACTGCCAAGGGCCACTGTCAAGTATCATGGGAACCCTAGTCTCCTGGGCTTCAAGACAAATAAAAGATTGTCAGACCAGCCTGTTCCTGAGAAAGAGACAAAACGCAAGACCTGGAAAGTAGCAAGGAGGTCTTGTCAGAAATGAGACAACCAGCAAGTATTTGATTCGTAGAAAGAAGGATGGATGGGTAAACGCATGGATGGATGATTAAGCAAGTCTAATGGTACTGCAAGATTAGAATCTATATACTACTTTACTAAAACATGCTTATTTACATGAGAAAAGAATCTCTGTTTAAAGAACATGATACATGTAATTTGCTGTGTCAAAAGTTAACGTTCTATATTGTATCATATACTTATAAGAAGCTTCTTAAACTGTTATTGACATAAACTGTGTTTGTCTTGCTTTTGCTTGCGAAATTCCAAAATGCTGGTGATTTTGATAAATAGCCATTCATATGTATTTGTAGATTATATCAGAAATGAGTGAGTGATGCATAAGAACTGGTAAATTGTATGATTCCCATTTTCATATTAGAGGTACAAATTATCTAGAGACTCAAGAATAAGGGAGGTTATGTGATTTAGTAAACTACAATCCTGGTGAGCTAGTGGAGTGTGGAGAGTAACAGAGAGAATTATTACCATCTGACTACTCTAGGTTGTAGTTCTTGAGTCTTGTGCTAGTTACTCATATACTGAGTAACTTACATCTACTCTACAAGCCTAGTGCATCTCAGCTATGTCAGAGGGAGAAATAATCCATAATTTACTTTTATTTTTAAAAAGTTCTGAGGGAATCTACTAGGGTTCTAGATGCACAAGTGCTGTGCAAGCTGTGCAAGTTGAAAATTGTCTTGTAGGTGTATGGTGATTTCAAATACCTAGTAAAGTCCTCTAGACTTTTTACCTGTTCAATCAGAATTGCATATATATGTTTTTTGAACATGATTGAGTCATTTTTCCATGGTATTCAGTTACTGAATTGGTTGACATATGAAGTTAAACCATCATGTTTTGAGCTCTAGCTTTGGATACTACTGAACTTCCAGAGTTACCCATATAAACTTCGCTTCTTTGTGTTCTTGTGAGCTAGGAAGCTTGGAGTGGTACTAGGTTGCTGTTATGGTAATCTTGCCCATGTGCATTTAGCATTGGTATTAGGTGAGAGGCATGTTTTTATGGACAAGGTATGTGTCCAGGACCTATTTTTTACCTCCTTGTTGAAGAAGTATTAAGCACAGATTTTAAACTGTAAGATTCTCCAAATATGCTGTCCTTCACATAACATACTCTTTCTCCTTACAAATCCTAACCTAAACAAAATGTTTTGCTCAGTCTTGGTCAAGGTGGAGACTGCATTGTGCTTTAGTATTAGGAAACTTTTGTTGATATATCTCTCATCTCAAAGCACTGAGTTTTGAGATGTGGAAAGCTACTTAGAACAGACATATTATCCAGTAGAACCATGCTTTCTCTTTGACTTTTCACTATCCAAAGGAATTTGTTTCTGGTTTACATTAATTTTAGACATACCTAATTCCTTAGAAGTTACTCTAGGAAGGCCTATGCTAACATGTTAAATGACATAGGTGTGTGAACAATTTAAATATGTCAATAAAGTATTTAAGAGCATCATCATTTAAGAGGAAACTATGGAGGATATTTTTAATAAGAGTTTGATCATTATGGTTATAAAATAATTAGCTGGGCGGTGGTGGCACACGCCTTTAATCCCAGCACTTGGGAGGCAGAGCCAGGCGGATCTCTGTGAGTTCGAGGCCAGCCTGGGCTACCAAGTGAGTTCCAGGAAAGGCGCAAAGCTACACAGAGAAACCCTGTCTCAAAAAACAAAAAAACAAAACAAAACAAAAAATAATTAATGAGTATAATCAGCCTTCACTAATCAGAATGATCTCCACTTAAGAAACGGGCTTTTGAAATCTGTTTTTCTGTTTTCTTTGTATTTATCAAGTTAGAGCAATTTTAATTCTGGAGGAAGCTTTTGGTTGATCTTTAACTTTGTGCCTTCAGTTTCAAACTGTATATATTTGTATAATATTATGTGGGATCCCCAAGAATTTTTTCTGGGATATATATATATATATATATATATATATATATATATATATATATATATTTCTTTAAAAGGCCTTAAAGAGTTATATTGCAAGATTGACAGATAAAGGAATCATGCATAAATTAATTACCAGAGACCACATTTATAACCTGGGGCCTTCATTTAAAACACAAATTCCTGTAACCACTCAAAATAGCTGTGAGCAACAGGGACCAGAGGGTAAAGGTGTTAGCTGCCAAGTCTAATGACCTTAGTTTAATCCCTGAAACTCACATGGTCAAATCAAAGGAGAGAACTGATTCTTGCAAGTTGTCCTTTGACCTCCATTCATACACCTCAGCATGTTTGGATGCATAAATGTACATGCATACACATACAAAACACACAGAGACACACAAAAAATAAATATAATAAAAATAGCTCTTGTCAACTTTGAACAATCATATATCTGGCCACCTCTATACCTACATTCATCTCTAAATGTTGGGACAGAATACCAAAATTTTAAAGTGAGCCTCAGGGTGCAAACATCAATGTGCAAAATGGAAGTGCACTTGCAATTATTTGGTGAAATAGAAATGAAGTCACTGTGGCTAACAATGTAGAGCATCAGGCAAATTTGAATTCTCTCACCTGAAGCCACAAGGTGGAAGGAGACTACCACATCATTATTGCATTTTTGTATTGTTAAAAACATAAGCTCAAAATGGAAATGCCTTCACTTTGGTTAATATTCTCATCTTCTAGCCTTGGTCCTATACAATCAATTCTTCCATAGACATTATTTATATTATATGTTAAAAGAACAAAGTAGTTCTTAATTCCAACTGGTAGTTGGAAATTATTGTATACTTGTCAAAAACTTCTCATATATATATATATATATATATATATATATATATATATAATGAAATAGATGAGAGAAGGTACCAAGCTAGACAGATCAGAATATTGACATTTTAAAGACAGATGATTGGCTTGATCAGATTGGGAGGCAACTAGGCAGTGGGACCAAGCCCTGTGCTCATTGCATGAGTTGGCTGTTTGAAACCTGGAGCTTATGCAGGGACACTTGGCTCAGTCTGGGAGGAAGGGACTGGACCTGCCTGGACTGAGTCTACCAGGTTGATTGCAGTCCTCAGGGGAGGATTTGCCCTGGAGGAGGTGGGAATGGGGGGTAGGCTGGGGGTAAGGGGAAGGTGTGGGAGTGGGGAGAATAGGGGAACCCGTGACTGATATGTAGAACTGAAAGGTATTGTAAAATAAAATAAAATAAAATAAAATAAAATAAAAAAGAAAAAAAAGCAATACATAAAGGAATACATGCATTACAAAAAAAAAAAAAAAGATTGAAATAGATGAGAGAAGGTACCAAGCTAGACAGATCAGAATATTGACATTTTTGTTGGCACATGAGTGAAAATTAATTTACCATTTTAAAACACAAACTAGAGTTAAACCTAATTTGTGCCAATATACCCTGCATCACAGTCGTAGGCAGTGACAAGTGTTCTGTTAGGCTCCTTGTCTAGCTCAGCTGTTGATATTTCTGCCTTAGGGAGGGGAGAGGAAAAGAGGATAAAGAAACAGTGACCATGGCCAAATGTAACTTTATAATTGTATAATTCCTATATTATTTAAATAAAACCAGAAATATTTTCAACATAGTTACACCCATCGCATGGCAACAATTGGACCAGGCTAAAGGAATATATGGAGCCAAGTATGGCATTTGCATAGAGATTTCAAGGTCCAATATCCAAATTATAGGAATTAACATGAATAGTGGTTTGGATTAACTATGAACTTGACACTTTGAATATAAGAAAAGGCATCCCATGTTATAGATATCAAATAAAATGCCTAACCTCTAGAATATGTAAGTCTTATTGGAGAAATAACACCAGTTCCTTATATAAAGAGCACTATGGGTTTGGAAACTAATTTTCATGGTTGCTAAATATCTCCCTCCTAACCATCTATGTTCCCTTTTTAAAGTTACAAATTAATTTAACTCTTGTAAACTTTCAGTACTTCGATATAAAATATGTTCAGGTAGACACACAAGCATGTGTACTTTTTCTCACAAACCCTAACTAAATTTCTATGGGTGTTTCCCCCTTAGGAGATTTGAAGCCAAAAGGTTTGTAAAAAGCTCAGTTTCTGAAATAGCTGAGATAGAATTCCATAGTATATTAGTGGTGAAGATTATAAAGTTTGTGACTTTTAACAAAATCTAAATGAATGTGTGGAAACTAATAAAAAATCATAATAATTTATTGGATTTCTGTAATGATGCCTATTCTGATAAGTTCTTGACAATATCATATGTATCTGGAGTATTTCAGAACTTATAGGGTAAAGTTGTTTATTTATTTTTTCAAATCTGTTTCATTTTATTAGAAAAATCTCGACTTGTCTATTTCCATATCCAACATTTACCACCCACATACATACTGTATTTTTCATTTTTTTATTGTTATTTTGTTTTTGTTTTTGTTTTTGTTTGATATAGGGTTTCTCTGTGTAACAGCTCTGGCTGTCCTGGTACTCACTTTATAGACCAGGCTGATCTCTAACTCACAGAGATCTGCCTGCCTCTGCCTCCCAAGTGTTGGGATTTAAGGAGTGCACAACCACTGCCCAGCTTTTTTTTATTATTAATTTTATATAATACATTCCCAACCGCAGTTTCTCCTCCCTATTTTGCACATACTTAATGATATCTTGAGAAGAAAGCAATGCCATGGTTCATGCTTACAGTTAGTCTAATTCTTGCATCCATGTCCACAGCAGCAGTAACCTTGTCCTTTACTCTTAAAAAATATTTCAAGACATGCGGCTTCTTTCTCTAGAAAATAGTAGGAATAAAAAACAACATTCCCTGGTTGCAACACAGAAAATGCAGGACAGTGTGAGGATGGGGTTGGGAGAGACCGGAAGTAAGAAAAACAGATGTGGAAAGATGGAGAGGAAAAGGGAAATTGATGCTAGGATAAAGAAAGCAAAGAAAAAGTAAAAGAAAAAAGGAATTGAAAGAAAAGGAAAATATATAGAAAGCAACCTGCTATACATAGACCCAGCACATAGGTGCATAATACACTACAAAGAAGAGACAAGCCTGGCGGTGGTGGCACACGCCTTTAATCCCAGCACTCGGGAGGCAGAGCCAGGCGAATCTCTGTGAGTTCGAGCCCAGCCTGGGCTACCAAGTGAGCTCCAGGAAAAGCGCAAAGCTACGCAGAGAAACCCTGTTTCGAAAAGAAAAAAAAAAATCTTAAAAAAAAAAAATCTAAAAGAAGAGACAAATGGGAGATAATAAGACCAAATTATTTATAGTGAGTTTTTTTTTATCTACTTCAAATGCTTGAACTCTAGTACCTAATAAACAGGTGACATATATCTCCCTACCATCTTCAGTTGTGTCATGAAGAGAAAACACTGTTTAGAATGATACCAGGAAGTAAGAGAGACACCGTTTGCTGGTTTTAAAGAAGAATTAAACATAAGGGAAACCAGAGGCTTAAGGATAATGAGCTCTTATCTAAGTACCAATATCATCTTAAGGAGCAAAGTAAATATGTAGAAAATACTAAATATCATCAGTTAAATGATACTTGGAAATATGCCTTTGAGCATTTTTTTCTTGTATGAAAAGTGCTGCTAAATTTTCTGCTGCTGCCAAATCAACACGTTGATTTGAATCTGAATGATTCTCATTAAAAAATAAACAAAGACACCTCCATGTGAAAACTTCAGATTTTTGTAACCCAAATAGGTTGCTCTTGAAATATCTAAAATATTCAAATATATATAAAAGGGAACCAAGTTGCTGGTTTTAATACTGAGTCTTAGCCACATGTTTAAATAGGTCCCAATGAAATATTATTTGATTTGGTCTGTTTTTAAACATCTAAATCATAGAACACGGGAATGGATACTTATATGTACTTACCCCCTGTTTTTACAAAAATGCCGATTACATTACAACAAAAAAGTAGACAATTCACACATCTAAATACAGACAGGAAATTCCCTTGCTCATTCCCATTGAAACATAGTAAAACATTAGTCCCAAGTGTCTCTATAAACCAAACAGACAAAAAGAACTCTAAATTGCACAGATTACCAGTTCTCTATTTGACACAGATGTTGTGTTTTACCTATTTTTTTATGTTTTCTCATCTTGTTTTTAAATTATTGTTGGCTGGAAGCAGTTCAACCCATAGCTACTGAAAAGTAACTCACATAGACAGTCTAGCTCTCTGTTTATCTCTTCTTTGTAGTGTATTATGTACCTACTATGTGCTGGGTCTATGTGTAGCAGGTTGCTTTCTAGATATTTTCCTTTTCTTTCAATTCCCTTTTTCTTTTTCTTTTTCATTGCTTTCTTTATCCTAGCATCACTTTCCTTATTTACTCCCCATCTTTGTGCATTTGTTTCTTTTTTTTTTACTTCTGGTCTCTCCCAACCCCAACCTCACCCTGTCCTGCATTTTCTGTGTTGCAACCAGGGAATGTTGTTTTTTATTCCTACCATTTTCTAGAGAAAGAAGCCACATGTCTTGAAATATTTTTAAGAAGTTTTTTTATTCATTCCACATACCAATCACAGATCATTACCTTATCCCTCCTCTTTCTCAACCCCCCAGCCTTCATAACGAGCCCACTTCTCATCCCCTCCTCTGAAAAGTTATAGCTTCCCATAGATTGTCTTGAAATATTTTTTGACCTGGCCCTTACTATACTTCCTAGCTTCTTCCAACATTCTCTCATTTGGTACCTTTCAGCTGTATTAAATGAGCCAATATTTTCTCTCATCTCTTGTCTCATTTTATGCTTCCTGTTTTCCAGTGAGACTTATAAAGTGAGGCCCCTGGTTCTGTGTTCCTGTCACTTGTGATCTGTGCTCAATTTAAGCATGCCTTACATTTGATTTTAGCTGCTTATTAGTGATTTTTCTGCAATGACCTATGAACTCTTTGAGGACAGGAAGTATAGATAAGTTTATTTCCTGTTATATCCCTCATACCCCTATCATAGTGTCTAGCATTTATGTAGAGTCCCAATTCATAGTAACTGTAACTTTTTGCTCCATTAGTTTCCTAGGCTAGTAATAACAAATTATTAGAAGTTCACACCTTTCAATGCTTCACAATAAATTAAAGCCTACCTTGAAGGCTCCATTTCACAAGAATTACCTCTTAAAGTTTTTACTTCCCAAGCCAGACATATCCTGAGGAATTTCTGGGTTTTAGTTATATTTTTTAATTATTTTATTTTATTTTACAATTCCATTCAGTTCTACATAACAGCCACAGATTCCCTTGTTCTCCCCCTTCCTGCACCCCTCCCCTTCCCCCCAGCCCACCCCCCATTTCCACCTCATCCAGCCTCCCCCGAGGACTGAGATCAACCTGGTAGACTCAGTCCAGGCAGGTCCAGTCCTCTCCTCCCAGATTGAGCCAAGCATCCCTGCATAAATCCCAGGTTTCAAACAGCTAACTCATGCAACCAGACCAGGACCTGGTACCACTGCCTAGATGCCTCACAAACAGATCAAGCCAATCAACTGTCTCACCCATTCAGAGGGCCTGATCCAGTTGGGGGCCCCTCAGCCTTTGGTTCATAGTTCATGTGTTTCCAGTCGCTTGTCTATTTGTCCCTGTGCTTTATCCAACCTTGGTTTCAACAATTCTTACTCATATAAACCCTCCTCTTTCTCGCTAATTAGACTCCTGGCGCTCCACCCGGGGTCTAGCCATGGATGTCTGCATCCAGATTCCTCAGTCCTTGGATGGGGTTTCGGGCACAACTATTAGGGTGTTTGGCCATGCCATCACCAGAGTAGGTCAGTCCTGGCTGTCTCTCGACCATTGCCAGCAGTCTATTGTGGGGGTATCTTTGTGGATTTCTGTGGGCTTCTATAGCACTTTGTTTCTTCCTTTTCTCATGTGGTCTTCATTTACCATGGTCTCCTATTCCTTGTTCTCCCTCTCTGTTCTTGATCCAGCTGGGATCTCCTGCTCTCTTTCCCCTGACTCTCGCCCTTCATTGCTCCCACTCATATCCAGGTTGTTCATGTAGATTTCAGCCATTTCTCCATCATTGGACGATCCTCGGGTCTTTCTTGGGGTCTTGTTTTCCAGGTAGCCTCACTGGTGATGTGAGTAACAGTCCAGTCATCCTTGTTCCACATCTAGTATCATCCTATGAGTGAGTACATACTATATTTGTCTTTCTGAGTCTGGGTTACCTCACTCAGGATGATTTTTTCTAGATCCATCCATTTGCCTGCAAACCTCATGATGTCATTGTTTTTCTCTGCTGAGTAGTATTCCATTGTGTATATGTGCCACAATTTATTTATTCATTCTTCAGTTGAAGGGCATCTAGGTTGATTCCAGGTTTTGGCTATTACAAACAATGCTGATATGAACATAGCTGAGCAAGTGCTCTTGTGGTATGATTGAGCATTTCTTGGGTATATGCTCAAGAGTGGTATAGCTGGATCTTGGGGGAGATTGATTCCCAATTTTCTAAGAAAGCCACATATTGATTTCCAAAGTGGTTGTACAAGCTTGCCTTCCCCCCAGCAGTGGAGAAGAGTTCCCCTAGTTCGACATCCTCACCAGCATAAAGTGTCTTTAGTGTTTTTTATCTTAGCCATTCTGACAGGCATAAGGTGGTATCTCAGAGTTGCTTTGATTTGCATGTCCCTGATAATTATGGATGTTGAAAAATTCCTTAAATGTCTTTCAGCCATTTGAGTTTCCTCTGTTGAGAATTCTCTGTTTAGTTCTATAGCCCATTTCTCAATTGGACTATTGGTCGTTTTGATGTCTAATTTCTTGAGTTCCTTATATATTCTGGATATCAATCCTCTGTCACATGTGGGGTTGGTGAAGATTTCTTCCCATTCTGTAGGCTGTCGCTTTGCCTTGTTGACCGTATCCTTTGCTCTACAAAAGTTTCTCTGTTTCAAGAGGTCCCATTGATTGATTGTTGTTCTCAGTGCCTGTGCTACTGGTGTTATATTTAGGAAGTGATCTCCTATGCCAATGCATTCAAGACTACTTCCTACTTTCTCTTCTAGCAGGTTCAGAATAGCTGGATTTATGTTGAGGTCCTTGATCCACTTGGAAATAAGTTTTGTGCACAGTGACAGATATGAATCTATTTGCAGCCTTCTACACGTTGATATCCAGTTATGCCAGCACCATTTGTTGAAGATGCTTTCTTTTTTCCATTGTACACTTTTGGCTTCTTTGTCAAAAATTATATGTTCATAGGTGTGTGGGTTAATGTCAGGGTCTTCAATTCTATTCCATTGGTCCACATGTCGGTTTTTATGCCAATACCAAGCTGTTTTTATTACTGTAGCTCTATAGTAGAGCTTGAAGTCAGGGATTGTGATGCCTCCAGAGGTTGTTTTATTGTACAGGATTCTTTTGGCTATCCTGGGTTTTTTGTTTTTCCATATGAAGTTGAGTATTATTCTTTCCAAGTCTGTGAAGAATTGTGTTGGTATTTTGATGGGGATTACATTGAATCTGTAGATTGCTTTTGGTAAAAATTGCCATTTTTACTATGTTAACCCTGCCTATCCATGAGCATGGGAGATCTTTCCATTTTCTGACATCTTCTTCAATTTCTTTTTTCAGGGACTTAAATTTCTTATCATATAGGTCCTTCACTTGCTTGGTTAGTGTTACCCCAAGGTATTTTATGTCATTTGTGGCTATTGTAAAGGGTGATGTATCTCTGATTTCCTTCTCAGCTTCTTTGTCCATTGCATATAGGAGGGCTAATGATTTTTTTGAGTTGATCTTGTATTCTGCTATGTTGCTGAAGGTGTTTATAAGCTTTATCAGTTCCTGTGTGGAATTTTTGGGGTCATTCAAGTATACTATCATGCCATCTGCAAATAGGGAAAGTTTGACTTCTTCCTTTCCAAATTGTATCCCCTTAATTTCCTTAAGTTGTCTTACTGCTCTGGCTAGAACTTCAAGTACTATATTGAATAAGTATAGGGAGAGTGGACAGCCTTGCCTCGTTCCTGATTTTAGTGGAATTGTTTTGAGTGTCTCTCCATTTATTTTGATGTTGGCTTTTGGCTTGCTGTAAATTGCCTTTATTATGTTTAGGTATGTTCCCTGTATTCTTGATCACTCCAAGACTTTTATCATGAAGGGGTGTTGGATTTTGTCAAATGCCTTTTCGGCATCTAGTGAGATGATCATGTGGTTTTTTCTTTGAGTTTGTTTATATGGTGTATTACATTGACGGTCTTTCGTATGTTGAACCACCCTTGCATCCTGGGATGAAGCCTACTTGATCATGGTGGATAATTGTTCTGATGTGTTCTTGGAGTCTGTTTGCCAGTATTTTATTGAGTATTTTTGCATCAATGTTCATGAGAGAGATAGGTCTGTAGTTCTCTTTCTTTGTTGTAACCTTGTTTGTTTTAGGAATCAGGGTAATTGTAGCCTCATAGAAGGAGTTTGTTAATGTTCCTTCTGTTTCTATTATGTGGAACATTTTAGAGAGTATTAGTATTAACTCTTCTTTGAAGATCTGATAGAATTCTGTGCTGAAACCATCTGGTCCTGGGCTTTTTTTGGTTGGGAGACTTTTAAAGACTGTTTCTATTTACTTAGGGGTTATTGGACTATTTAAATAGTTTATCTGGTCTTGATTTATGTGGTACCTATCCAGAAAATTGTCCATTTCTTTTATATTTTCCAGTTTTGTGGAGTAGAGTTTTTTGAAATATGACCTGATAATTCTCTGGATTTCCTCAATGTCTGTTGTTATGTCCCCCTTTTCATTTCTGATTTTGTTGATTTGGATTCTCTCTCTCTGTCTTTTGGTTAATTTGGATAAGGGCTTATCTATCTTGTTAGTTTTCTCAAAGAACCAACTCTTTGTTTCTTTAATTTTTTTGTATTGTTCTCTTTGTTTCTAATTTATTAATTTCACCTCTCACTTTGATAATTTCCTGGTGTCTATTCTTCCTGGGAGACTTTGCTTCTTCTTGTTCTAGAGCTTTCAGGTGTGCTGTTAAGTCACTAGTGTGGGATTTCTCCAACTTCTTTATGTGGGCATTTAGTGCTATGAATTTCCTTCTTAGCACTGCTTTCATAGTGTCCCATAAGTTTGGGTATGTTGTGTCTTCATTTTCGTTGATCTCTAGGAATTCTTTAATTTCTTTCTTTATTTCTTCCTTAACCCATTGGTGATTCAGTTGAGCATTATTCAGTTTCCATGAGATTGTAGGTTTTCTGTAGTTTTTGTTGTTGTTGACATCTAACTTTAAACCATGGTGGTCTGAGAGAACACAGGAGGTTATTCCAATTGTTTTGTATCTGTTGAGATTTGCTTTGTGGCCAAGTATATGACAATTTTTGAGAAAGTTCCATGGGTTGCTGAGAAGAAGGTTTATTCTTTTTTGTTAGGATGGAATGTTCTGTAGATATCTATTAGGTCCAATTGGGTCATGACATCAGTTAAGTCCTTTATTTCTCTGTTAAGTTTTGATTTGGGAGATCTGTCCAGTGGTGAAAGTGGGGTGTTGAGATCTCCCACTATTAATGTGTGGGGTTTTATTTGTGGTTTAAGCTTTACTAATGTTTCTTTTACATATGTGGGCACCCTCGTGTTTGGGGCATAAATGTTCAGAATTGAAACTTCATCTTGGTGGATCTTTCTTGTGATGAGCATGTAATGCCTTTCTTGATCTCTTTTGATTGTTTTTAGTTTGAAGTCTATTTTGTTGGATATCAGGATGGCTACACCCACTTGTTTCTTAAGACCATTTGATTGGAAAGGCTTTTCCCAGCCTTTTATTCTTAGGTAGTGTCTGTCTTTGAATTTGAGATGTTTTTCTTTTATGCAGCAGAAAGATGGGTCCTGCTTTCGTATCCTTTCTGTAAGCCTATGTCTTTTTATAGGTGAATTAAGTCCATTGATATTAAGGGATATTAATGACCAGTTATTGTTCATCCATGTTCTTTTTGTTGGTTGTGTGTGTGTTTACTTCTCTTCTTTGGGGTTTACTGCTGTGTCTTTATCTATTGCCTGTGTTTTTGAGTATCTGACTTCCTTCAGTTGGAATTTTCCTTCTAGTGCTTTCTGTAGGGATGGGTTTGTGGATTAGTATTGTTTAAATCTGGCTTAGTCTTGAAATGTCTTGTTCATTCTGTCTATGATGATTGAAAGTTTTGCTGGGTATATTAATCTGGGCTGACATCTATGTTCTCTTAATGTCTGCATTACATCTATCCAGGTCCTTGTGGCTTTCAAATTTTCCATTGAGAATTTGTGTGTGCATGTGCATGTGAGTGTGCGTGTGAGTGTGCATGCGTGTGTTTGTGTGTGTGTGTGTGTGTGTGTGTGTGTGTGTGTGTGTGTGTGTAAAAAACCTACAAAACCTCATACTAATGTACAGTATCACACTAAAATACTATCAAAAGAATTGGGCTTTGTTTTTCAGCTAAGCATCACAATTTACCTGAGTGAAGGTATGTTTGAATCAATGGACCTGAGATTTCATTAGGCTTTTTTGGTCAAGGAAAATGAAGTACCTAGGCTCATTGCTCTTCCAGAGGATAAATACTGATTGCCCATATTAAATTTGCAAGAAGGGATTGTCACCATGATAAAACTTGATAGATTCTCCAGTTATGATAAAAATTAATTAGAAAGAGGATACTTCAGTCTATTAGAAAATAAGTCAGTCATCCAGCAAAAAGCCTCTGTTTTCAATTCAACTAAATATTAATACAACCTCTTCTCTTTTGGTGTAGACTGTAGAATCACAGTACCACAGATACAGAATATAAGACATCACAGACACATTCTAGCTGAAGCCTTTTTTTTTTTTTTTTTGGACATCTATTGAAACTGAAGTCCAGAAAAGAGAAGAGACAGAGATTTACTTAGAAGCATTATGATAGCATTGCTGTCGCTGGGACCAGTACAGTCCCTCTGACTCTCAATTTTCTTTCATCACATCACAATGAATGGGAATCAGCTAGCTCCAACATAGTAAGACATTATGGCAGTAAATCACATTTGACAGCCAATGGTGTGGTGGCATTGTGTACCCCAAAATATTGTGCATGCTAAAAACTTATTTGGTGTCAGAGAATAGAACAGCCACAATATTAAACATAGAGGTTAGGCAGTGGTAGCACATGCCTTTAATCCTAGCATTCCAGAGGCAGAAATCCCTCTGGATCTCTGTGAATTCAAGGTCACATTGGAAACAGTCAGGCATGGTGACTCATACCTTTAATCCCAGGGAATGATGGCAGAAAGCAGAAAGGTATATAAGGAGTGAAGACGAGAAACTAGAAGCATTTGACTGGTTAAGCGTTTAGGCTTCTAGCAGCAGTTTAGATGAGATTCATTTGGATAGGGACTCAGAATCTTCCAGTCTGAGGAAACAGGATCAGCTGAGGAACTGGGAAGGTGAGGTAGCTTTGCCTTGTTCTGCATCTCTGGTCTTCCAGCATTCACTCCAATAACTGGCCTCAGGTTTGATTTTATTAATAAGACTCTAAGATTCCTGCTACATCTGGTGCCCAACGTTAGTGGTACGAATTCACAAAAAAGTCTCTTGTCTGTGGCCTTGTGGGCCCCAGCTCAGACCCAAGCTACACTCAGCAGGTTGTAGTGGCACACTGGTTGGATTTACTGGGAGAAAGCAGAGGCACGAGGATCCTGAGTTTGAGGCCAACCTAGGAAAAGCTTCTGCCAGGGCTGTGCCACAAACAATGGTGGGACCATGGAGGCAGTGGCTGTTGCTCTAAGCTGCTGGCTTTTTCTCATCCTATTGATGACTGTGGTGATGCAGCTACCTGGGAAGAAAGGTTTACTGCTGCTTGTTCATAGAAAAATTGCCAGGACCATCATGTTACAAGAAAGCATCGGCAAAGGCCAGTTTGGAAAGACAAATGGTAGGGAGAATTTGCTATGAAGATTTTCTTTTTAGGGAAGAACGTTCATGGTTCTGAGAGACACACATTCATCAGACTGGGATTGCTCCAAACCACAGAGGAGGCACACACACACACACACACACACACACACACACACACACACACACACAAATCATCTGCAGGGAACCATGACCATGCCTAACAGCAACTTTGAAATCTTCAAAAGGATGATGGGACTCCACAACGATGATTCCACATGGACTATGGTAAAAACATTAACCTGATTAACACCACCAAAAGATCGACTTTGGACTACATACTACTCAGGACAATTTTGAGATGGCTAGCTGAGATGATCCAGCCCAACAGACTACTTGAACAAGGACTTGAAATAAGCCCTGCACTTTCTCATTATGCAGCAACAGGACAAATGATACAGGACTTGGCAATTAACCCCAAATATAGCTACAGTTTTCCTGCTTTGCCCACAGTCAGGACAAATCTTTGTCACCTGCCAGTCCCACAGCTGCTCAGACCCAACCAAGTAAACACAGAGACTTATATTGCTTACAAACTGTATGGCCGTGGCAGGCTTCTTACTAATTGTTCTTATAGCTTAAATTAATCCATTTCCACAAATCTATACCTTGCCACGTGGCTGGTGGCTTACCGGTGTCTTCACATGCTGCTGGTCATGGCGGCGGCTGGCAGTGTCTCCCTGCCTCAGCATTCCACTTGCCAGAATTCTCCTCTCTTCTTGTCCCACGTACTTCCTGCCTGGCCACTGGCCAGTGTTTTATTTATTGACCAATCATAACAATTTGACATACAGACCATCCCACAGCACCTAAACTTTTCTTTTCCGAAACCCCTAAAGATGTTTTCACACCCAGAAAGCAGGAAGTAATTTTAAGAAAATGATGCCCACATTCCCAAGAGGTGGAATGGGAGGTTTTTGGTCGTTTAATGAGTTTTGGATATTGTCATGGTTTACAATGGTTGGTTATAAGTTATTAATTGTTAATGGTCAAGAAAAAAGGCTGAATATGGAGATTAGCTAAAGAGTGTAGATGTAACCAATCGTATTATTAAAATAAGAAACACAGAGCCAAGGTAAAAGAGAAAAGCCGAGAGGTCAGAGCTCAGAGATAAAATCTTACCTCCTGCAGTGCTCCTAGCTTCCCCGAGAGAGGGAGGTACTTCCTGTGTCTCTGTTTAAATAATCTTTCTGTTCTGCCTTCTCATTGGTTGTAAACCCAACCACATGACTGCCTCATCACTGCCTGTAAGTACCGCCCTCCAGGTCTTAAAGGCGTATGTCTCCAATACTGGCTGTATCCCTGAACACACAGAAATCTACCTAGCTCTTCTAACCACCACGCTCTTACTATGGCTCTAATAGCTCTGACCCCAGGGCAACTTTATTTATTAACATAAAATTAAAATCGCATTTCAGTACAAATAAAATATCACCACAAAAGAAGTTTTGTTTAAAAAAAGAAAAAGAAAGAAGAGAATATAGATATGATGAAGATTCATTGACTCTAATCTGAGAAAAAAAGATAAAGATGTAGATGTAACCAACCATCTTATTAAATAAGAAACACAGAACCAATGTAAAAGAGAAAGCCAAGAGATCAGAGCTCAGAGCTAAAATCTCACCATTCCTCCTGCGGTGGTCCTAGCTTCCTGAAAGAGAGCTATGTCCTGTGTGTCTGTCTCTTCATAGTATTTTGTTCTGCCTTCTCATTGGTTGTAAACCCAAACACGTGACTGCCTCTTCACTGCCTGTATGTACAGCCCTCTAGGTCTTAAAAGCATACGTCTCCAATGCTGGCTTTATCCCTGAACACACAGAGATCTCTGGGATCTAAAGGCGTGTGCCACCACCACCATACTCTGTCTATGGTTCTAATAGCTCTGACCCTGGGCAACTTTATTTATTAACATACAATTAAAATCACATTTCAGTACAATCAGAATACCACCACATTTTCCCTTTACTATTTTAATAAAAAGAAAAAAAACAAAAGGTTATAACTAACATAAGAATACTATATACAAAAGTACAATAACTATATGCAATATATACAAGTAACAAATGCCTAAACAGGTATTTGACAAATCAGAGAAAATAATTCAATTATCTATCCTATTTTGGTAAATCCAAGATGTATCCAATGCACTTTCTATCCTAATTAATTTTCAACTATAACTAACTAATCTTCAACAATAACTAACTAATCTTCATCTCCCTCAGAGACCCAAGAAGGAAATAATATTAGCTAACAAAAATAAAAACAGGCAGAGCCTGCACGCAACTTCCAAAAAATTTGTAAGTTGACAGAAACAGCCAGCTGCCTGGACAGTCACCTGAGGTTTCCGCAGTGTTGGGGCATCATCTTCAGCCTATAGGCTTAGCGTATCTGACAGATTCATTTGTGAAGTAGGATGTACACAAGATCTACAGTTCAACCTCACATCGGGTGAGAGCAGTCCATGTACCAGAAACACCTGAATTCTACTAGTGTCCTGTCATGATTCAGGATTTTAAATTCTGGAAATTGTTGACAGTTTTTGAATTCAGCTGTCCATTCTTCTTGGCTATGTATATATGGCTTCATCTCAGCATCCCCTTCTTCTCCACATCCTTCTATTAAATTCCACTCTACTATTGAGAGGCATGAGCTTTCAGCTGCTGTTCCATTGCACAACAGAAGCTATCGGCCCTCTGCCTGTTAAGCTGCCTTCGAAGAAAAGGGTACTATACCTTTTCCGGATTGCGAAGGCCACTTCAGGGATGGGGCCATATTTTCCTGGCCTCAGAAGATGCCTTTTGATAAAGCCATAACCACACTTGTTTTGGCAAGAATCAGTAGTCCTTTGTTTTGTGTTTTGTCTGTCTATTTTGTCCTGTTGATTTGAGGATACTTTGCTGTACAGTGGCTAACTTTTGTGACAATGAAAGTTGACTCCATATGCAGTTTCTTCAATGCCCATATTTTCTCTGAAGTAGATTGGTACTGCCAGGAGCCGACATGTCTCAAAAAAGAAAAATTTTCAAAGTTATTAAAACATTTAAATGCCATATTATGTAGATCTCCGAAGGGTTTGAAGATGACCTGTCTAAAACATCTCTGCTCAATTTTTAAAACATATCTAATATGCCTACAAGTACTATTGTAATGTCTAACTACTAACATTCATTTCTTTATATCCTAATAGTTGGTAATAATAACATTCAAGGATCAGAAAATTGCATTACATTGTTAAACGAATGGTATAAATACAATTAGAAATATACATATAGCATTTTTAACAATATCAGTTTCAAATTTGTATACAATATAAAACAATCCAATCCAATGTAAAGTATTTAAAACTAGTAATTGTCTTTTTCTTTTCTTTCTTTCTTCCTTTTTTTTAAACAAGAACCTTAAATCTAATCTCCTTTGCTTAGTCTTTTTCCTAACCCTTGACAAGAACTTGTAACCAACCCCCCAAACAATGAAAATTATGTCAGACCCAAAACCCATTAAAAAGACCAAAACACCACCCGCCCCACAACACCTCTTTGGGAATGTGGTCATCGTATTCTTAAAATTGCTTCCTGCTGGGTATAGGCGAAGTTTTCTTTATCCTGAAAGAAAATTTTAGGTTAGTTGTCAAATTCTAGGAAAGGTAACTATATCCTTCATTATCGAGCCTGTGGATAATGCCAAAGTTCAGGGCTTATCTCAAGTCCTGATTCAAGTAGTCTTTGAGACTGGTTCATGTCAGCTAGTCATCTCAAAACTGTTCTGAGCATCTTGTAGTTCAAAGTTGATTTGTAGATGATGTTTGTCAGCTTAGTGACATTATTATTGTCCACATGGAATTATTGTTGTTGTGGGGCACCATCTTCTTTCTGGAGACTTCAGTTGATATTAGGCCTGGCCGTGATTTTCTGCAGAAAACTGATAAGAGACTCGAACACAAAGACATATATATGCAGCTAATTGAAGCCTTTTTTTCTAGAATTAGTTAGTACTCTATATGACCATTCATATCTTAACAACGTTTAAAATGTATATATATATATATATATATATATATATATATATATATATATATATATATAAATCTTGTAAATTTTAATATAAAATTCATACTTTAAGAAAAGTTTAAGAATCAGAATAGAATCAAAGAGTTGAGATTAGTAATAGAATAGTCCCTTGATTTATTTGGCTTTTGTCCTGTCCCATAGAACAAGATGGCTCTTTTATTCGGGCATGATACAGGAAGTTATAAATTTCCTTTTAACAACATGCTTGAGTTTAAAGAAGGAGAGAGCCATTCTCCAACTTCAAAGTCAGCTTTAAATTTTAATTGAACTGGGACGATTAGAAGACCAATAGTGTTAAATCTTTAGAGAAAAGCAGAAACAAACATTTAGGAAGACATATTTTTTTATATATATAATATATACCCATACGCCGTTTCACTCTGTTTCTTGGGAAAGATGATTTGCCCCTTTTCTTAAGTTGTCTCATTTGTCCAGTGTTCTTGAGATTCCTTAACCTTCATTCTCCTAAAAGACAAAAACAAAAACCTTTCCCCAAGACTAATTTTGAGGATGTTCCTTTTTGGCAAATAATTATGTGATTAAATGAAAAGGCATGTGTTATTGATACAAGTTAGTTTAAATTGGATGCTCATGCTGGTTGATGAACTATCACCTCCTCTAAATAAGAGGTTCCTCTTGTTCAAATCGAAACTTTATCAATTTTGATGGTACTCACAGCTTATCTTCTCCTGTATAAACAAAAGCAAAACCTCGTCCCCAATGTAATGCATACCCTGGTTTCCATTCTGAGGTCAGCACATCCTTAAAGTATATAGGCTGATTTAATTCTGTAGTTTTTTCTATTATCCAATGTCTCTATGCAGCTGTTGTTTCTCATTGGCATTCAGAAAATTCAAAGTTAGAAGAGCATTATGCAGTCTATTTCTGGGGTTTTTTTTACCCCTTTCTGTTTATTTAGCATATCCTTTAGAGATCTGTTTGATCTTACTATAACTGCTTGACCTGTAGGATTATGTGGTATGCCTGTAATATGCTTTATATTGTAATAAGCAAAAAAAAACTGTTTCATTTTAACAGAGACATATGATGGAGCATTGTCAGTTTTGATTTGTGCAGGTATACCCATGATGGCCATAACTTCTAGCAAATGAGTGATTACAGAATCAGCTTTTTCAGAACTCAAAGCAGTTGCCCATTGAAATCCTGAATAAGTATCGATGGTGTGGTGTACATATTTCAATTTTCCAAATTCTGCAAAGTGAAACACGTCCATCTGCCAGATTTCATTTCTCTGAGTACCCTTTGCATTACATCCTGCTGGTAATAGCATTTGATTGTAGAAGGAACAAGTAGGACATTTCTTTACTATTTCTTTGGCTTGTTGCCAGGTTACAGAAAAATCCTTTTTTAAGCCTTTACTAATGACATGATGTTTTTTATGAAATACTGAGGCCTCCAGCACATTTCCTATCAATAATTTATCAATCTCATCATTGCCTTGTGCTAGAGGGCCTGGCAGAACAGTATGGGATCAAATGTGAGTTATATATAAAGGATGATTCCTTTTCCTGATTGTATCTTGTAATTGAATAAATAGTGAAGTCAATTCTGAAGCATCAAGGATAAATTCTGCAGTCTCAATATGTAACACTACTCTTTCAGCATACTGAGAGTCAGTTACTATGTTGAGAGGTTCTGAAAAATCTATTAATACCAACAGAATAGCATACAATTCTGATTTTTGAACTGAATTATACAGACTTTGAACCACTTTACTTAAATTTTCTGATTTGTAACCTGCCTTTCCTTTTTTGTTGGCATCTGTATAAAATGTACGAATTCTAGATAGGGGTTTTTGCCATACAATTCGAGTTAAGATCCAATCAGCTCTCTTTATAAGATCAATTCTATAGTTTTGGGGATATTTGCTGTTAATTTCTCCCAAAAAATTACTGCAAGCTCTTTGCCAAGGTTCACTTTCTGTCCATGATTTTTCAATGTCCTCCTTAGTTAATGGTACGACAATTTCTGCTGGGTCAATTCCTGCTAATTGACGAAGTCTCAATTTTCTTTTGCAAATCAAGTCAGAGATTTTTTCCACATAAGTTTTTAATTTTTTATTTGGTTTATTTGGTAAAAAATTCATTCCAATATATTATCTTCCCTCTGCATTAATATTCCAATAGGACAACACCTAGAAGGTAAAATAACCAAAATGCAATCCAGCTTTGGATTAATACGATCCACGTGCCCTTCGTGTACTTTCTTTTCTACCAAAGCCAATTCTTTCTCAGCTTCAGGTGATAATTCTCTTGGACTATTTAAGTCCTTGTCACCTTCTAAGGTTTTGAACAAATTAGTCAGTTCATCATTTTTTATGCCAACAGTAGTTCGTAGATGAGAAATATCTCCAAATAATCTTTGAAAGTCATTAAGAGTCTGTAGTCTATCTCTCCCATTTTGCACCTTTTTGGGTCTAATTTTTTGTAGCTCTATTTTATATCCCAAATAATTAACGGAATCTCCTCTTTCTATCTTTTCAGGAGCAATTTGTAATGCCCAGCAAGGAAAAATTTTCTTTACTTCTTTAAACATTCTTTCTAAAGTATCTGCATTTGAGTCAGCTAGTAAAATATCATCCATATAATGATAAATTATAGATTTAGGAAATTTTTACATATCACTTCCAATGGCTGTTGTACAAAATATTGGCACAGGGTTGGGCTATTCAACATTCCCTGTGGGAGGACCCTCCATTGAAATCTTTTAACCGGTTGAGAATTATTATAAGTAGGCACTGTAAAAGCAAATCCTTCTCTGTCTTTTTCTTGTAAGGGTATTGAAAAGAAACAGTCTTTTAAATCAATAACTATGAGAGGCCATCATTTTGGTAACAGAGTAGGCAAAGGCATCCCAGATTGTAGAGAGCCCATTGGCTGAATTACTTTGTTAATTGCTCTAAGGTCTGTTACCATTCTCCATTTACCAGATTTCCTTTTAATAACAAATACAGGAGAATTCCAAGGGCTGGTTGATTCTTCAATATGCTGAGCATTTAACTATTCTTCTACCAGCTCTTCTAAAGCCTGGAGTTTCTCTGTTGTTAAAGGCCATTGCTGGACCCATACAGGCTTGTCTGTTAACCATTTTAAAGGTAGAGCTGTTGGTGTCTTTGGAAGATCATCAGTTGTTGTGCCCTGTTCTTGTATAATATGGATGGCTGGTGACCACTCATTAGAACAATATCTTCTAATATTTCTCTCAGTAACATGTGCTAGTTTATGATTTGTTTCTGAGATTGGAGGGATGTTAATCTGAGTATTCTATTGTTGCAACAAGTCTCGACCCCACAGGTTCATAGTTATGTTAGCCACATATGGTTTTAATTTTCCTCTCTGTCCTTCTGGACCTATACATTCAAGCCATCTTGCACTCTGTTACACCTGAGATAATGTCCCAATTCCTAACAGTTGAAAGTTTACCTTCTGAAGAGGCTAAGTTGGATGCCAAATTCTGGTGCAATTATGGTAATGTCCGCACCTGTGTCTACCAGACCAGACAACAAAACACCATTTATTTTTATCGTTAATTTTGGTCTTTGTTCATTAATAGAATTTTGCCAAAAAATTTTCTTTATGTTTTCTCCTGAATTTTCTATTCTCTCTGTTTCATCATCCTGACCAGCATGATTTATTCCAATAGGCATTTGGTTATTTAATCGCTCAGAGCAGGCATTTCCTCTATGGCTGCAGGAAAGGTTTGAACTGGATTTGCAATGGGGGCCTGCATGAGGCCCCTCTGGGAGTTTCCCGAAGACTGAGGCAAAGGATTACCGTCTGTCCTTTGTTGATCTACATTTGTTGGTCCAGTGTTTTCCCTTACCACACCTTCTGCATACTCCAGAAGTAAGGAGCATTCTGTTGCCATTGTTCCTTGAAGAAACATTGTTTCTTGGAATGACCTGTTTACAGTCCCTTTTCAAATGTCCTTGCTTTCCACATCCAAAACATCTAACATTCCTCAAACCTTTTGAAATTGCTTCTCCTGCCCACATAGCATCATGCTCATCAGCCTCAACATTAACTGTGTCTCTAATCCAATCTTCCAAAGGTGCAGATCTTACCTTTAATGGCCTGATTATTCTTTTGCATGCTGCATTCACATTCTCAAAGGCCAAAGATTCAATTATTGCCTTACCAGCTTCTGAATCCGAGACCATTCTCTTTACTGCTATGCCAGTCTTTGTAAAAAATCTGTAAAAGATTCTTTTGGGCCTTGCATAACCTTTGTAAATGACTCAGATTTTTTTTCCTGGTTCCTCAACTCTGTTCTATGCATTCAAGGCTGCCATTCAATATAAAATTAGGGTTTGGATATCATATAAATATTGTGTTTGTATTGAAGCATATTGGTCTTCTCCAATAAGCTGATCCTGGCAAACTTGTATTCCTTTATCCCTCCATTGTTTTTCTATATTTTTAGCCTCATCCTTGAACCACATTAGAAATTGAAGTCTCTGGCTGGGTTCCAGAACAGCTTGTGCAAGGTCCCACCAGTCCTGTGGTACAATCCTATTATATGTTGACCAAGAGTTTAACATTTGCTTTACATATGGGGAATGCATGCCATAAGATACTATTGCCTCCTTAAACCTTTTTAAATCCAACATTTCAATTGGAGCCTAAATATTTTGTGTAGTCATTAGATTAGGCATCTGCTGTACGGTTACAGGATAAATTAAGGGTGACTGTGTGAAAACAGGCTTTCTTTCTGTAACCTTAAGATGCAAACTTGAAACAACTTCGCTGTTAATTTCTTCTGTCTGAATTTTTACAGGTTTAAAAAGTTTTTCTAAAGCTGTCATCCTGGCACTTAAATTGACTGTGTTTTTAAATTTTAAAAGGAGGATAAGCATAGTGATAAACTGTGTAATTCCACCAATACTAATCCTCTCATATAGTTGTTCCATTGTCAGACTGCCTAAAATTTCAAACAAAACCCAATTTTCTTCCAATGTACACATAAAATCCATTTTCTTTTTAACGTGGAAAAAAATTTCTCTTTTACATAGTTTCCTTTAAAATATCTGATATGTTGTGACTTACAAATCTACGTAGAACAGTACAAATCCAAGGGGATTTTCAAAACAGCCACGTAGTGTCCAAGGTGTAAATCCAGAGAGAGAGAGAGAGAGAGAGAGAGAGAACGCACAAGAAAGCATAGCCGGCTAAAGCTTAAATCCAGCCACGTGTTCCCTCTTGCACCTAGTCAAGGCTTGGCTCTCGCTTCCTTAAGCTCTGACCATGTTCATTGGCTTTACAGGTGGGGCCCTGTTCGGCAGGGCAGGCCTGAGTTGTTTGTAGCACTGGCTTTAAGCAAGCAGGCTTTAAGCAAGCAGCTCACTGGTTAGTCCGGCCTGAGGCCAAGCAGACCTGGGCCTGGGCTAGCAAGCTGACCGGCCACTCTGACTCGTTAGCAGGCCGCCACGGCTGGAAAGGGCCAGCCGCTCTTTAGGGAAACTGGACCTGCCACCAAGCCAAGAGGTTTTTAATGGATTCTTGTCACGTTGGGCACCAGATGTAGATGTAACCAATCGTCTTAATAAATAAGAAACACAGAACCAATGTAAAAGAGAAAGCCAAGAGATCAGAGCTCAGAGCTAAAATCTCACCCTTCCTCCTGAGGTGGTCCTAGCTTCCCGAAAGAGAGCTATTTCCTGTGTGTCTGTCTCTTCATAGTATTTTGTTCTGCCTTCTCATTGGTTGTAAACCCAATAACGTGACTGCCTAGTCACTGCCTGTATGTACAGCCCTCTAGGTCTTAAAGGCATATGTCTCCAATGCTGGCTGTATCCCTGAACACACAGAGATCTATAAGATTAAAGGCGTGCACCACCACCGCCATACTCTGTCTATGATTCTAATTGCTCTGACCCCGGGCAACTTTATTTATTAACATACAATTAAAATCACATTTCAGTACAATTAGAATACCACCACATAAAGAAATAATAGGATAAATGGGTAGATCATTGAATTTACTCTAAAAGTAAAATGGGGAAGATATAAACATGACAAAAGGTAGATTATTTAATCTATTATGAAAAGAAAAAAGAGAGAATATGGATATGATCAGATAAAAAGGTCAATTACTGAATCTACTTTTAAAAAGGGACTACTTGTTTTAAATATGACAAGTAATGTAAAATTTTTATCTGAATTTGTCAAATATTACTGGACTGGACATTGTTATATATTAATGGAGTTTTTATCTGAATCTGTCATATGTTAATGGGCTAGATATCATTAATGTAATTCTTGACTATATATTGTATATACTTATTGGATAGTTTTTCTTGTATTACTTATAAGCTTTTTAATTTTAGACAAAAAATGGAGAAATGTGGTGGTATTGTGTTCCCCAAAATATTGTGCACACTGGTTCTTCATGTTCTTCTATCTGTGGGTGTCTATTTATTTAAATATTTTATTTAATGTGTATAAGTGTATTGCCTGCATATATGACTGTGGCTATCAGAAGACAACATTGGATCCTCTAGAACTGGAGTTATAGTCTATTGTAAGCTGTTGGATGGGTGTAGGGAATCAAACCTAGGTCCTCTGGTAGAGCAGCCAGTTCTCTTAACTGCTAAACCATTTCTCTAATCCTGTGGTGTGTCTGTTTTAGACTTCTCTAATAAGAACATCAGTCATGCCGGGCGGTGGTGGCGCACGCCTTTAATCCCAGCACTCGGGAGGCAGAGCCAGGCGGATCTCTGTGAGTTCGAGGCCAGCCTGGGCTACCAAGTGAGCTCCAGGAAAGGCGCAAAGCTACACAGAGAAACCCTGTCTCGAAAAACCAAAAAAAAAAAAAAAAAAAAAAAAAAAATAACATCAGTCATATTAAATTAGGGACTGCCCCAATGCCTTCATTGGATCTTAATTGGCTTCTTAAAGACCTTGTCTTTGACCACAGTCACATTTTGAGGTTCCAGAAATTAGAGAAGTTTGGTAGGAGGCAAAATTGTGGACACAATTTTTTCATTAGGACTTGTTTATCTTATCCACAAAATAAGGAAGGTCATAGAAGATCCTTTCGAAAAGGGGTGTAAACATTAAATGTATTGGTGTAACACAGAGTAATTAGAATTGCACCTTGTATATAATGAACCTTAGCCAATACTCTGGAAATTGTAATATGGAAGTGTTTTGAAGCTGTTTGATTTTGAGTATACAGACACAGTAATGATATATTTCTCATTTCCAATGGCATCATTGTGTGAGAACAAAAGGACTTAACGCCATTTAAATTAGATTATTATATCAACTAAATTTGTTTATATTTAAACAGTTATTTTAAAATTGTTAAATTGGGTCATTCCAAATGGATGGATATAATTTAAAACACATTGAAACAAATAAAAGACCTTTGAGAACAAGAAACAATATGCTCAAATTCAGTCCTGGATAATGTCCCTGATAGGTATAAGTGACAAAATCTGGCATTCTAATTTTATTAGTGCTTATAGTCTCATGGATTATAATTTTAAAACATCTTCCTTGATTAGTTGACTAGCACTGTAAATACATTCTGGGCCTTGTACCACAATGGATAAAATAAAGTATATATAATTCCAGATTTTAAGATTCATTTTTATTGTTTTAATTATGTTCATGTGTGTGTGAGATGATGTGTGAATATGTGCATGTGAGTGCATATGCCTATGGAGGCCAGAGGCATTGGATTCCTCTGGATATTGAAGTTATAGGCAGTTGAGAACAGCCTGATGTAGGTGCTGGAAACAAACTTGGGTCCTCTGCAAGATTTGTACATAATCTTTACCACTGACCCATCTCTCCAGCCCCTAAAATGTCAGCTTTTAAAATATAAAGGTAATTTCTTCATTTGACCACTGATTCAAAAAATGTTTTTTTTTCTATTAATTATATATTGTAATAGGTGCTACCTCTGGTCTCAAGAAAGTCATAGTTTAGAGGTGAAATTATATGATTACAGTATAAATTGAATGGAAGATATATGAGCAAGGAACCATAATAAACTAATTTGATTTAAGAGAACATGAAATACTTCCCAGGGGATTTAAGTGAGGAAGTGAATTATGGTATGTGAAAAGGAATTGACCTAGTAGCCAATAATGGGAAAAACTTTTGTTGTGACACCAAGTACAAGCATAGGGTAGGGGGTTATTAAAGAGCTTGATTGAAATTGCCCCCACAATATATTGGTACAGCTGAAACTTCAACTGTATTGCAGATAGTTATATGTAATGAGGCTGAACATTTTATCTTGCAAGGTAGGCTTGACTTATATTCTGTAAATTAGCTAATATGAGAACATTGGTAATTGATTGTAGTACTTGTTCCCAGTGATCCTGATTTGGGTTTCAAATCCTCCTCAGCACAGCCATTCAGACAACTGTTACCAGTCAATGGAAGTTGACCTCTATCCTAGATGCAGGCAATGCCAATTATTAATGAATAAGATTAGCAGAAAAATTCACCTTACCTAAAAACTACTCTTGGGATTCATAAGAATATTACAAAACATTCTTTGTTGCCTGATTTCTAGATATGTTAGAAACATTCCTCAGGAGAACTGAATTGGATCAGATAGAGTGACATGAGTTTATAAGAATGACATGAGAAAGTAACAGATTAAACCTCACTGTTTAACATTTTTTTCACTTATTTTGCATACAGACTACAGTTTCCCCTCCCTTCTCTCCTCCTGTTTCCTGTCTCCCAACCTCCCATCTACCCCCTACCCCATCCATTCCTCCTCTGTCTCCATTCAGAAAAGACAGGCTTCCCATGGGCTTGAACAAAGCATGGTACATCATAGACTTCTCTGGTTTATGTTTGTCTGACTGCATTGGGTTCTTGACATTCAGGGAAATGTTCAAATTATAATATCATATGATAGATATTAGAATCTTGTTCTAGAAAGTTTTATAAAATGAATATATGATTTTACTGAGTAATAATGCATTATTTTCCTCATAACCCCAAAGAGAATGTTCTGGGCTTATCCTCTCTTATACAAGGTAAGCAATTAGTACATGGTATTGATCAACACTAAAATTTTTTATCATCAGACCTATGATGTACCAAGTACTCTGGATAACTTGACTTGCCATTCTTTGTGCTGTTTTAATATCCCTGTTCTTATCCAGAGAGAAATAGGATCTTGTTAAGAAGGTAAATTACTTTTAAATGCATCAAGAATCATGTACTGATAAATTCTGGAAAGTTGAAGACACAAAGCCAGAAATTTGGGCTAAAGCCTTAGAGAGATCAGGGAAATACAGAAAGCCACCAGCTAACCTCACCTCGCCAATTCTGCAGCTTCCAAAAGAGCGCGACTTCCTGTCTACAAGGCTTATATGTCTTACTTTTCTGCCCTCTCATTGGCTCTTAACCCAGCTACCTCACTTCCTCTTTCTACATAGCTCTGTCACTGTCTATCTGTACAGACCTCCAGGTCTCTATGGTTGGTACTGGGATTAAAGGTCTGTGTCATCACACTTGGCTCTATTCACTAGTGTGGCCTTGAACACACAGAGATTCAGCCTGCTAAGGGATTAAGGGCATGTGGTACCTTGTAGCTGAAAGTTTTCCTGTGCCCACCTGGCTTGCAGCTGCACAGACCCAAGTAAACACACAGAGGCCTATAATAATTAAAACTGCTCAGCCATTAACTCAGGCTTATGACTGACTAGCTCTTAAACTTAAACTCAGCCCATTTCTGTTAATCTATACATTTAAGTTAATGCCATGCACATGATTGTATATTATATATTGCTTGCTTTGGCTATATTCAATACATCTCAGAGGCAGAAGAGGCTAGCAGTGATGCCATCACTTATCTTCTGACTAGGAAATGGGGATTAATTGATGTGGAAAGTTTCTTCAGGTGTGCATTTAGGAAGAAACCCTTGTGAAGAAAATAGAACAACTCTTTCAAGTTGCCCTGAGATGAGACCAAGTGTCAGGCTTTTAGACTACTGCATCAACCAGCAATTGATTGTGTACTCTGGGAAGTTATCACAGCTGTGTAATAGTGGCTATTGATGGAGAAGAATAATTCCAAGAATGGAGGCTCATTTCTGTGTAGCCAGTAACCACTTCTAGCAAAAGATGAATGAGTCCTTCTAAGTATGTGGTGGGAGAAGATCTGGGTCATTTAGGACACTATATGGGCATGTATATCTATACAAGTATGCATATTCTGTGTCTTCTGGAAGCAGTACTGATGGGGGTACATATAACAGTTGTTTAACTCATGAATTACCATACTATTTTCCCCCACCATTTCCCTCCATATTGGCAACACATAAGTTGGCTCATTACGCATTTTAAGCTCATCTGATGTTATGTTCATTTTTGACATTCTGGTTAAAGCCACTTGAAGAAACACTTCATCATTTCATTTTCTTTATGTAGGCATAACATTACATCTTTCACACATGTAAAACCCAAAGTTCATTAGGTCTTGCCTGCTAAGGAAAAGGGGGTTATCAGGTTGCCTAGAAATAATACATTGCTTCAATGGAATAAATACTTCTGGATTAATTTGGCCATCTTTTCATTAGTAATAAATTCATATTGGATTCAAGTCACTCTCTTCTTGCTATCCCTTGAAAATGAGCAGGAAAAGCATGGTTTTTTAAAACAACGAAAAGCCCAAGGATGGGAAGTTGTATATTTGGCTATGACTGGCCTTCTCATAATCTCTTATAAAGAAATTACTATTAGCTAAAGAGGACCTTAAAATCAGATGTGTGTGTACTGGTCACTGATATCTTTAATTTTTTTTTTTTTTGGTTGTGAGCCTAGCCTTTAACGGCTGAGCCATCTCTCCAGGCCCACTGATGTCTTTAAATTTGAATCAAATGCTCATCAAATTACCAGGTATGAAATATAGGAAGAGGAGGTGAAGATTATAAAGCTCTGTAACTACTATGAATAAATCTTTTGAGTATTTTCATTCCACAAATAAGACATTGGTGTTACTATACCCCAAATCATATGTATTTTGTTTGAATGGTTGATGGTTTAACTCTAGAAAGATAAATGCATATTTTGTATTTATACTATTATCAATTATCAATTACAATGAATTTGCCTAGGAAAATTATAGCTATAGTCAATGTTCTGAGAATGCATTCCTTTCTAATTTTGAAAATAGAACATCCGTTTTGAACCATGAAATAGTGGCACCATTAAGCACAATTTCGATGCCATCTAAGATGTCCAATTTATTTTCTATACACTTTGTTTTACTTCTACCTTAATTTTAACTTTGCACATGATCTACTCAGTGCCTGTTAAATACTAAACTGCATGCCACTGGAGACAGGACCCCAAGTATGACTGAGATAATGGCACTCCAGGAGAACTCATGTACATTGAATCTGAAGACAGGCTTGATGAATAACAATACCATCTGACAGCAAATAATCAACGCAGGAAATTTGGACCACAACAGCTTGCTTGCTCTATACACTGTCATGGTTGATTGGCTATTCTCATCACCCTTTGTTTAAAATCATTTCAGAATTAATTGACATTCATTAACAAAAGTCTTTGCAGTGGAATTGCAGAAACAGTCATTAATGTAGCTAATAAACATAAAAAAGAAAAAGGGTCTTATTATTGGGTCCCTACAGGCTGTTAACTAACATTTTGAGTAAGAATACATAAACATAAATTAAACTTTCCTCAAACTGCTAAGAATGTGGGAATTTCACATGATGGTCTATAATGATGCTTTGAATGAATTTGTTCCTTTTAAAAAGCATGCTCTAGAGAAAGAAAGTGATTCTGATTAGAAATCATTACCTGGGGTGGTCTATCTGAGAAGCCAGAGAAAAACTCAGAAATGAGCCTCCCCACCAGCCAGCAGATTTTTTTTTTCACCAAAATAGAGACTTTGATGAAAGACTTAAACTAAATCTAATGGTGTAGTTTAGCTAGAGTTTTCCGGCCTTGCCCACAGTCAGGACAAATCTCTGTCACCTGCCAGTCCCACAGCCGCTCAGACCCAACCAAGTAAACACAGAGACTTATATTGCTTACAAACTGTATGGCCGTGGCAGGCTTCTTGTTAACTGTTCTTATATCTTAAAGTAACGCATTTCTACAAATCTATACCTTGCCACGTGGCTTGTGGCTTACCAGCATCTTCACATGCTGCTTGTCCTGGCAGTGGCTGGCAGCGTCTCCTTCTGCCTTCCTGTTCTTTTATTTCTCCTCTGATAGTCCCGCCTATACTTCCTGCCTAGCCACGACCAATCAGGTTTTATTTATTGACCAATCAGAGCAACTTGACATACAGACCATCCCCCAGTACAGCCAAGTGCAGACCATTTCAGACACCTGCACTCAGGCCCATGGTCCTAATCATCCTCTATGCAAACCTGCTGGGTAACGCCACAAGGAACCCAAGAAGGGCTCCCACAGGACATACATTATCATCCTACAGCAGTGTAGCATTGTAGGATCACTTACAAGGATCCTAACATAGGAACATTAATGAAAAATACACACCCATTTCACAAAACTAATCTCACTTCTTTCTAAAAATAAGCAATGCTTTCTTAATCAATTGCCTCAGTTTTGACTTACTGATGTTACTGAATCTTTAACCACAATGCATAAGAGCAAAGTTCAGGGGTATTTTCTAGTGACATTCTAACCTGTATCTCTCTCTTTACCTTCATATGCATACTTAAGGTATCTCATTCAAGAATTGTTTTGCAACTGGGCCTTCTGAAAATCCATGAATACTTTTCAGTCCCTTTTGTGATATTACTAGTCTTTTCTATTGATTGTAACAAGGCTTAAAACCTAAAATATAGTTTGAAAATACACTTTATTATTCAAAGTGTATTTGTGTTATGTATCAGTATTGTGATTTTAAGAATAAGGACATAAGCCAGGCAGTAGTGGTACATGCCTTTAATCCTAGCACGCTGGAGACAGAGGCAATCTTATCTCTATGAGTTCGCGAGCAAGTTCTGGAATAGCAAAGACTACACAGAGAAACCCTGTCCCAATGAATAAATAAATAAATAAATAAATAAATAAATAAATAAATAGGATGGATAATCTTTTCTCTACCAAATTTAGAGCCAGAACTTTCTTATACTTACCTACTTGTGAATTCGTGTAATTAAACCAACATACTGTAAACTCTCTGGGAAATCTACTGGTTGTTGCCCATGATATATACAGTGTTGGTGAGAGACAACTTTTAGGTACATTTGCTGCTTCTGCTTCCCTCAGTCAAAACAGAATTTGGCTAACAGTAATTAGCAGTCATTCATCTCAACTCTATTAATTCCAGTTGCATTTACATCTGTAAACATTTAGTATAATTCAGTATTAAGTAAAAAAATGAGATCTATAAAAAGAAAATTATTTATTCTATAAAATGAAGTGGAATGTTTTAGGAAAAATAGTTGCATTATTTTTCTATAGTATCTGCAACAAATCACTTCAAATTTATTGACTTAAAACAGCATTATGAGCCGGGCGGTGGTGGCACACGCCTTTAATCCCAGCACTCAGGAGGCAGAGGCAGGCGGATCTCTGTGAGTTCGAGGCCAGCCTGGGCTACCAAGTGAGTTCCAGGAAAGGTGCAAAGCTACACAGAGAAACCCTGTCTTGAAAAACCAAAAACAAACAAACAAACAAAAACAAAACAAAAAAAAACAGCATTATGTAGGTTTGTAATCTCTACTAGTATTTGTCAGTGTAGATGGCCTGGGGAATAGTGTTTATTCTGCAGGCTCTAGGTCAAAACTGATTTTCTTTCCATTTCCAGCTTCTAAAGAACAGTTGTGTTCCTTGGTTTGTGATTTCTTCCTCTTCATCAGAGCCAGCATAGTATTTCAAATCTTTCTCTGACTTTTGCTTCTATTATCACATATACTTCTGCTTCTACTGTTGCATTGACTTTTCTGCCACTGATTCTCCTTACTCCGTATTCCATTTTGAAGGACCTTTGTCATCACATGGGGCTGGTATGATTCAAGACAATGCCTGTATATCAAGAGCCTTTCGTTGTTCCCATTTTTCAATGTAATGATAAGCTATTGAGAGGATCGGAAAGTTCGGCTGTGAACATTGTAGCTAGAGTTTTCCTGCCTTGCCCACAGTCAGGACAAACCTTTGTCACCCGCCAGTCCCACAGCCACTCAGACCCAACCACATAAATACAGAGACTTACATTGCTTACAAAGTGTATGGCCGTGGCAGGCTTCTTGTTAAATGTTCTTATAGCTTAAATTAATCCATTTCTATAAATCTATACCTTGCCACATGGCTCATGACTTACCGGCATCTTCACATGCTGCTTGTCCTGGCAGCGGCTGGCAGTGACTCCTTCTGCCTTCCTGTTCTTTTTTTTTCTCCTCTCTGTTAGTCCCGCCTATACTTCCTGCCTAGCCACTGGCCAATCAGTGTTTTATTTATTGACCAATCAGAGGAACACATTTGCCATACAGAACATCCCACAGCAGAACATCTTTAAGGAAGACATCATTTTATCTGACATAGTTTATCTTCTATCCTCTAAAAAGTCATATACATGCTCTATGAAAAATAAATTACTCTTATTACAAAATACTTATATGTAATAATATTTTACATTTTCAGTTGATCAAGTAAGGCAACCACAATCAGTCTTTTTAGGGAAAATATTACAAATTATGGAAAAATTATTAAAAACTTATTTTCTATACTTCAGATTCTTCTCAAATGTCTGTAGGTTCCTAGACCACTTTAAATATTCCCAAAGGAGCCATCTTGGAGGATACATTATATAGGTATGGCTTCTGTAAGATAATATATCCTAGAAATCTACTTGTTCATTTTACTGAAAGGCATTGTCCTTGAGTTAAAATATTTGTGAATACATCTACATTTTCATAGGCAAAGTTACTTTTTATTGTTCCATCTGTCATGATAGCCCATTTAAATTAATCATTTGATTCAATGGCCAAATGAAATCCAATTGAAAGAAATTTTCTCCTTAGTACAGAGTATGATCATTCCAGATTGGGAGTTATACTGTTGCAGAACAACAGTCGAAGTTGAACACTGCAGATCTTGTCTTTGTGTTCTACCATTCCATATTCTACAACAGACACCCTGGGCCATTCATTGACAGCATAGGATCCAAAGGCACACTTCTTTCTAGATTATTTTTTATATCACCTTCTCTTATGTATCATATTCTCTTTTCTGCACATCAAAAATCTTTTCATTTCTTCTCCAACAGGTTAGGAAATTGTCTTATTTGTAGTAATCATTTTCAAAAGAAACTAATTTAGGTAACTCTACAATTCTGGCCTTTGAATTATCTTCACATATGAGTTGCAAGAAGTGTTGTGTATATAAAGTACCAGAATCCACCATGGTCCAGAATCTTTTGGATACTTAACACAATTTCAATGTATCTAGAAATAATGTGAGCATACCTCATTTGAGCTGTATGTCACAGAGTTAGCCTTCAAAATGTTTTGCTGATATATTTAAACACAAAATACTAGGACAGGTAAATTATAATGGGAGGTTGATTCATTTTAATAAATGCCAGATTACTTCAGAAGAGCAAATACTGAATGTTTTTCAACAAAGCATACTTTTGTTATGGCGATAAGCATACACATGAGTGTCTAGAGTATACATGTCATTGTTGGTGTCATAATAGAGTAGATTTAATATTGAACTTATAACAACCACAAAAGTCAGCCCTGATATTACAAAGAAAATTTTGTTAACCTTTGGTAATGACACTATGAAACCAGGAAAGCTCAGGATTGTTATTCTAATTTTGTTTATTGACTAGAACATCTAAATGGCTCTAGGCATCACAAAACATTAAAATGGTGGCTTCTTATTGGTCTTTGATCCATTTTAATTTATTTTTGAAAATGTATGCAGTTTCTGAATATCTTTTGTGGCTTGTAATAAAATAGCCACAGTGCAATTTTGCATGTATGTCAAGTGATGTGTGACCTGCTATGCAAATTTAATACCAAGATGCCAAAGCTGGATTCATGTTTCCCAGCTACAGAACTGTTTAAGGCAGTTTAGAAATCAATGAATATGTAATATGAATTTGATAAGACCTAAATAAAAACCCTATTTATCTACTATGAAAAAGTATTTATACACAGAACACTTAGCACAAGCAGAAAACGGACAGAGTTTCCAATTATATGGTTTGCATAAACAAATGTTAAACTGTGTGCACTGAATAGCTAATAATGTAGCCAGTCCTTCTGCATTGTGCTTGAAGCTTGGAAAGTGTTTACAAATTTATGGCTCCTTCTCAAGTTATAAATAAAATTAAATGTGCAGCTGAAGCTATGGATCTCCTGAGTTCCAGTATTTCTTGTACATTTTTCCTTAGCTTAGGTTCTGTGTTTAAAATACAGTTGAAAGTTTTTAATGCCAATGTAAGTAAATATATGTGAAGTCTTGCAGTTTATTTTTTAGTAAGAGAGATCAACTGATAACAATGGAAAGAAGTGATAAAATCTTGTGGGTTATTTTAGAGTGTGTTGTGTTATTTGGGTCAAGACATTGAGTAACCTTACATTCAGATGAGCACAACACTACTGTTCCTGTTGAAGTAGCCATACTAGTATTCTAGAAAGCATGAGAAAGCATGTCAGGAGTTTTTGGACTGGATCTCATGTAGGCACTGGCTTCACTGAGGGCAGAGATGGATTAGATGGGGATATTGACTGATAGCAATCAATTCCAGTTTTTCATTATGAAAAACTATATATACACTTATTTATCTCCAGAGACATTTAGAAATCAAGTGAATATGTTTGTGTATATTTGGTGTATGTGCATACATCTTTATGTAAGTGTACATGTGTAAAAGAATAAAAGTGTATATACCCACACAATCTGCACTGTTTTATCATACTACTGCCAGTAAGATTGGAGACACATTTATTTAGAGTAAGCTGCTACAATATGACTAATAGTGTATAGAGCAGATAGAAAAATGTAGAGGTGGGATTTGAAAAAGGCATCTATAATGCAAACTGGGTGAAAATGATATTTGGAAGACCTTGGAATATATTTCTTTGGTGGCCAAATACTATAACAAAGTTAGAATGAGGTAGAAATGATAAGGCAAGTCAAGCTTCTTGGTAGATAATAATGAACTTTCACACTAGTTTGTGCTTAGGTCCTTCACAGAGGAGAACTGACTTCTAGAAACTTAGCTCACTAACAGCCACAATTTGTCCTTAGATGATCTGGCAGAATAGATAGATAGTACATATTGAAAGCCAGTGGTGCCCTGCCTTTGTATCTCCCTTGCCATGTTTCCTTTTGAGAAGAGAACACAGAGAGTACTTAAATCTCAGAAAATAACTACAGAGAAGGCCACAATAAGTATGAACTATATCCAATCTAATATCAAGATTTTAATAGTACACTTTATTTGTGTTTAGTTTTGCCATTGTGTTTTCTGCTTAAGTTTAAATACACAGTAATTGATGTATTTCACCTGATATTTCTGCATTGCTTTCTAAAGGGGATATGATGTCAGGCACTGTTCATCTTATTTAACAAATGGGAATGCTGTCAGGGTAAGTGATGTGATCCTCAAAAGACTGGTGACATATCTGGGTCATGGAGCTGGGTGAAATGGAGAGTTGGCAATTATCTGGGTCACTTCTTCAACACAGACAGCCAAACTTCATGGTTCAAAAAAAATAATCTATTTGGCCACTTTCACTGAACACATGAACTGAAAAATTGCCAAATCTCTATTTCCTGATGCTCTGATTAAACAAGCCTTCTTTGCAACAGAGCCAGTGAACAGGCTGTCTCCCAGGGCAGGCTCTCCTTCTATTTAGCTTAAGTAAATGTATGAGGCACCCAATATCGTGAAGTTACCCAAGAAGGTATTTGAACCCCATATTGATCCAAAGTAGTAAACTGCAGCTGAAGTGGGGAGAGAGCCATTCTGCTAGGGCTACCAACATGTTCCTAAAGGAGCTTAGGCCTTGACAACCAAGCACTCCTAACCTTCATAGACTGCTCTCTGATTATTTGTTCATGTTGATAAACTTATTGTGGCCATACCCTGTTGCTGATTCTTCCTAGAAAGGAAGCTAACAAAGGGTGTTTGTGAATATAACTAAAGAAAAATATTAACATTTTTGCTTTGAAAGAACATCTAAAAATTCAATTTTTTTTTCAAGATTCTGATTCACTCCTGTGCAAACTACAGGGAAAATTGTTATCTATACTTAGCTCTACTCTGTTGCTATATTCCTGAAGCATCAATTGATTAGGAAATGTCTGATCAAATGTTTTCTGTGAATGGAAATATTTCCACCTTTCAGAGATTATAAGGCTCAAAACTAATTAGAATTCACTAAATAAAATTTTGATTAGTCATTGAGATCCTTGTCTGTTGTATTCTGTGAGGACCTTTATTTTTTAGGTAACATAACAGGGAGTGTGTGTGCCTGCATGCATGCATGCATGGGGAGTGTGTGTCTGTCTTTGTGTCTGTGTCTGTGTGTTGTGCCCATGTGAACATGAGCCTATACCATTATGGTAAATTGCCTTGGCAGATTCTACTAAACTACAAAAACCTCTAATGCTGGCAATAACAATTATGTTGTATCCATAATATTGAAATAGGCATCCTACATTTAAGAAAGTGACATTAGGCTGAAAAACTTACTTCTTACTGATGTGCTATGAGCATTTTTATGAGCATGAACTTATGTGTGGAAAATGTTAAATCCTTCTTTCAATATCTGGTTGAACACTAGCCACTTTTAGTATGTAACATGCTTTTTCCTTCAAAAAACTAAAAAATTGTCTAGGGCCTCTCATCTCATCTAATACCCATCCTTCCAGAAAAATTTGGTAATTTTACACCAATGACAAATGGCAAAAGTTTAAAGAAATGTATGTGGTGTTTCACTGATCAAAGCAAATTCAAAGACTCACACTTAAAATATAAAACATTATTTTCATCTATTGTCCCTAAGTCTTTATTTTTCATAAGTAACAAAAAAATTTGAATTTTTTTGTGAACTATATCTAATATCACTATTCTGCAATAGAAAATTAATCCTAGACTCATTGCTTTAGGATGTAGTTTCTAGGGCTTCTTAATGGAAATGCACCTGGTACCCCCATGCACTTATTTTCAATCCTGAAGTGTAATTTACTTAGCAGTTGAATTGATTATATTTGTGGCTGTGTATCTGTATATTAGCGTATGATTTACTGTAAAATTGGCCATCTTTGCCATGACCAACCCATGAAATTTATCATCTGTCTCTCTGATTTATGTAAAATTCCATTTATAATAATCAGGCTTGATTTCACAAGTCAGAAGTATTAGACTTAAAATCCTTTCATAGATACATTTTGACACTGTATTTGCTGTGCAACTGAAAGATAAATCATAAGGGCAAATCATATATAGAAATTTTGACTTTTATATTTTTAGATTTCATTTGATCTTAAGCATGCTATTATTATGAATTCATTTGCTACTACTAGAAGATTTCTTAGGATAATGGATTCATTTTGCTATCCATGTAGATATTGCATGTTCTTTTATACCTATTCTACTATAATTTTATTTCAATCTTACTTTAATTTAGAATTGGTTAATGGACTTTCTCATAACTAGAATTCACTTTTTAATAGTAGAAATCTCCTAACTAAATTTTCTCATATTTAAAACTGTTGAGTTACATGGCTTAGAAAAAGGAAACTTTATGTAGTCCCTTTGAGAATGGTGCCTAGTATTAACTGAGCCAAAGAAATGCAAGCAAAGTAATAGTACTAAAGTAACTTTGGGAAGAGAAGCAGAGTTGAGAAAAGGAGGGAATTTTTTATGTGGTAGTTGCTTCATAAGCACTTGTGAGTGAAGTTGACTAGATTCAGGCTATTCTTGTAAATCATTGTACAAGATTGGTATGAAGCAGGCATGACTTCATAGGGAAACAATATGCTTTTTTGGTGCTGTTCATGGACTGTGGTGAGTCAAACAGCAAACAGACTTGTTACCATGTCTAGAACATTGTATCTTGTAAAGACAATGATGCCTGCATGTAACACTATAATTTAAAGATAGTGTTGTGGAAATTTCACTGGGGACTTCATGCTGCATTTGAAAGGGTCACAATGTAGATGGCTAAGGGGAAATTTGAATCAAGGACTCCAAGGCATTACCATGTGAACCTAAATTGAAACACTTAGGAAACAGTTTAGTTTTCATCATACTTTGAGTGGAGAAAAAGGAAGACTCAAGCTTGTTCTACCCAGCTCTAAGGTAATTGATTCCTTGTCCATTCACGAGTGCTCCAGTGATGCTGATTTTGAAGTCCCACCTGGAGGCCAGCAAGTAAGACTTTCTAGTCATTGTATTCAAAGGCTAGAAAGTTACTTGAAGGAGGAGTTAAGTAATAGTTCTGCTTGCTACATTTGTACAACTCTCTGTATGTGTCTGTCTCTCTCTCTGTCTCTCTATGTCTCTATTTCTTTTATAGTGGTAGACATTGAACTCAGGGCATTATCAGCCTTACACATGTTAGGCACAGGACAAGCATTCTACCACTGAACCACATCTCATCCCTAGAGATACCTTTTATTAAGTTTTACCTACTCATTGTAGACTAGAATCTGTGTAATGTAACTATTAACATATTAATTTGCATTAGTTCTCTATACTCATTTTCATTTTTTGGAAATTCTATGTATTATAATTAGGCATTTTATTTGCTCATTGAGAAAATGATACACTATTGCAGGAATGGAAATAATGTGGCCTTTTAAAATTTATCTTTTATAAGGTGCTGAGTATTGAATTCAGGGCCTTGCAGTCAAACATTCTACTGTTGTCCCATGCTTTCTGGCTCTCTTCATTGTTTTAATTTGGTGGGAGGAAAGTGATTATATAACTCTTCTATGCCAAAAACAGTGGTATGTTGTCTTATATACTTGATTTCGCTTTGTGTGTATGATTCTTTGTGAAACATGTTATCATCCCAATCTTATTAATGTTGAAAGCAAATCTGAGGAAGATTACAGAAACTTTGCCGAGATCACAGCATAAGAGGTTTGATCTCGCCAGTCAGTGGTGGTGCATGCCTTTAATCCCAGCACTTGGGAGGTAGAGCCAGGCAGATCCCTGTGAGTTTGAAGCCAGCCTGGTTTACAGAGCGAGATCCAGGACAGACACCAAAACTACACAGAGAAACCCTGCCTTGAAAAAACAAAACAAACAAAAAACAAAAACAAACCAAAAAAAAAAAAAAAAAAAGGAGAGAGATTTGATCTCAAATGTACCCTGTTTCCAAACACTGTTCCTTTTGGTAACAAGTATCCATTTTATCATGTTTGTTGTGTGCTGTGGGATGTTCTGTATGGCAAATGTGTTGCTCTGATTGGTCAATAAATAAAACACTGATTGGCCAGTAGTCAGACAGGAGGAAGTATAGGCAGAACAAGGAGGAGAAGAATTCTGGGAAGTGGAAGGCTGAGTCAGAGACACTGCCAGCCACCACCATGACAAGCCACATGTGAAGATGCCGGTAAGCCATGAGCCACGTGGCAAGGTATAGATTTATAGAAATGGGTTAATTTAAGATATAAGAACAGTTAGCAAGAAGCCTGCCACAGCCATACAGTTCGTAAACAATATAAGTCTCTGTGTTTACTTGGTTGGGTCTGAGCGGCTGTGGGACTGGTGGGTGACAAAGATTTGTCCTGACTATGAGCCAGGCAGGAAAACTCTAGCTACAGTTGTGTATGGCATCTAGCTTTATTTTTGGAGTTTTACTCCTGATCTAATGTCAACATTAAAATTGTGTTATGCTTATTACTTATTTTAAAAATACAATATATAAATTGATCCCTTAAAATTTAATGTTGGTAACATCAGAAGGGAAGGATTTCAAATTATCTCAAATATACAATAAGTATAAGCATAAAATAAAAAGAGCAAGCCATACTTTGGGAAATATTCTGTAGTGCCCTAAATATTTTTCAAACCATTTCAATTTTATCTATGATTCTTAGATTATTATTGTTACCACTTGGTATTTCAGATTTTGTGCTTGACTGTCTCATGATGGCCTAAACTCTTGTCACGAAATAGTCTGCTAAAAAAACCTTTGAGCTATTAAAAGTGATCTAATTTGTAAATTTACATAGATTAAACTCAAACATGAATAAAGATAGTTGGACCATCCTATAAAGTTGTTTCTTGTAATAAAAAAAATATGAACTGAAAAATTTTATCATATCTTTTTATTAAAGACAGTCACATTTTAGTGTAAGTGAAAGATTATAAGTAATGGCTACCTTCTCATATTCTTTGATCAAGTAAATTGAGTTGAAATTCATAGGCAACAACAAGAAAAAAGTCTCCAGCACATTAGTTCTTTGCTTTTCTTTTTCCAATGTAAATGAAAATCTTAAATTTACTTTGGTCCAAAGGTGAACACTAGGCATATGGTAATATGGTGCAAATGCGCCATTTCAGACAAGATTTCATGATTCAACTTACTTGTTTAATTTTTACAATATGCAACTTTTGTTTTGAGTGACTATTTTAACCAAATGGGTGAGAAGCAACAACTTCCTTGCAGAATACTTTGAACCTGAATAGAAAAATAAAAGAGAATGATTAATTTTAAAAGGTTCCTTGTATATGCCCTTGGTGTTTGGCACTAAATAAATGCATATTTATGAAATCATGAATTTGATTCTTTAGTGTGAATATTGCCAAGGAGAAGACCTTTAATAATTATGTAGCACCTCTGTACAATAATTGTGTCAGATTCCTGGTATCATGATATAAGGATAAAATTATATAATTAAATATTATTATATCATTTGAATACTGTCTAGCATATTTTCAGTAATGCAAGTATATACTTTAGGAATTCCACTCTACAGTGTCTTTGTTAGGGAAACTGTGAAGTCACATACACACACATACACACACATGTTTTGCATATTCTCTGACTTCAGAAATTGTCATTGTCTATCTTGTTTCACTTGTCTTGGCTATAGAATAGGAATTATAGTACTTAGAGCTCATAAAGGCTGAGGTTTGTTGCTGTTTAAAATTTAAAAAACCCAATGCTGGAGAGATGGATCAGCAGTTAACAGCACTTGCTGCTTTTTCAGGTACTCAGTTTCAATTCCTTGCAACCACATGGTGTCTCATGATCTACAGTCCCAGGGAATGCAGTGCCCTCTTCTGGCTCCTGTGAAGACCAGGAACACACATGGTGCACAGAAATACATGCAGGCAAAACACCCACGTATATAAAAATAAAATTAAGTCAATCATGTTAAAAAAAATGAATGACCCTGACTAATTTATTTAATTAGATTTTCATTTTCAAATCTGCCAAATGAAAGGTCCCTTCAATTTTAATCATTGACAATGATTCTAGGATCACAGTTCATCACCATAAATGGTGATCTAAATATATATCAGTAGATCATATACCTAAAATTTTATAAATTTTCTTAATTTATCATATTCTTATAATTCATTCAAGCTCATTAAGAATCCTTAAAAAGCACTTCAGAGGAGTTTAAATTTATTTTATTTTATGTGCATGGGTGTTTTTCTGCATGTATGTGTGTACCAAATGCATGCCTTTTGCCTGTATGGCACAGAAAAGATCACTGGATCCCCTGGAACTAGAGTTAAAGGTGGTTGTGAGCCACCATGTAGGTGCTGGGATGAAATACGGATCTTCTAGAAGAGTAGCCAGTGCTACTAACCACTGAGCAATCTATTCATCCCTCAGTCACAATTTGTTAAAGAAGATTCTGATTAGAAATTATACTTTTGACTAGTGGATAACTTGATCAAGTTATTTCTTATTGTATAACTAACTTGTAGTAAGTGATGGCATAGTAGAGCTGAAGACTTTTAAAACATGTGCAACAATAAAATGAATCTTTCAAAATGAGTCTTTGTACTCTTCCTCTCAGTCTACATTGATAACAATTACCATCCATTATATAGGCAATATAGATATGAGAACAATATTTATAACTTTTAGGTTTGTGGTCCACCTTCCACCTTAGACAAACAGAAATATTTAAATTCTTAGGATTTTATAAATAACATGAATGTTTTCTTAGGTTAAGAATCTGCCACCAAAGTTACCACTTTGTGATTAGTGAAGAGTTCACTGGCACAAAATATATACAGTATTGTAAACCATCATCTTTATCTATTTCCAAAACTTTTCTATCACCTGAAACAGAACTCTGTATTTCCATATTTTGAGAAATAAAATCCATCTTGATATTTTTGAAAATTGTATTGGGGTAGTATTTTATCTGCTCATGGATCATTTGCACAGTGCATTTATTGTTTCCTGCACAATTAAGACTAAACAACTATTTTATTTGTTCTAGGTTTATGTCATTTCCCTTGGAGGCAATTCTCACATATTTGCATATGCAAAATCATAACAGTTCTACATGATAGGATTGGGCCTTAGCGGGAGGTCAATTGACTGGATGGCCTATAATAATGATCTGTCTTGAAAATAATGATTATGCTCATTTTAATACTCTACATACCAACTGTCATTTTTATATGTTGTTTAATTGTTTAGAAATCTCTTGTTTCTATAGTTAATTGTACCTGATGAAATTACAGCACTGTTATGTGTTTAAATGTGTCAACCATAGTCAAATATTATCATTGAAATGCTTCATTTGCTGAGCATAGGCAACACAGTCAAGTGTAATTGAGTAAGCAAAAGATGAGGATGTTTTCACTAGGTATAATGGTTTTATTTTCTTGCATGAGTATATTATAGATAATTTTTAAGACATAACAAATTATTCAGTCTAATTGAACTCTGGAAAATCATTTTGTGGAATAGATGAATACACTATCATTTTCAATACCTTGTGATTCATCATGTATTTTGAAATTCATAAGAATTGTTACAACTCTTGTTGGTAGCATTATTTGAGAAGCTACATTATTATGTATGACAGACCATGTCAAAATAATTGTGTGAAGGACTAGTCTGGGTTAAGGGCAATCATATTTGATGTTACTAATTTTCACATTATTTCACCCATAAAAATTTCTTCTAGCGGCAAAAGTTTTATTGCACTGTAGTACAGAATCTCTAATTTATTTGTGGCATAAATGTTTCATATAATGAATTTTCAAGTAAATGTATTCTGAAATTCATGCATATTCAGGGATGCTATAAAACTATAAAAATTTGGTAGAAATTGATGAAGTTTCCCCATTCTCTTTGGAAACTATATTAGAAAACCTCGAAGATTATATGTTAACGAAGACAATATTTTTCCACTTTCCCTTTTATCCAACATATCCCTTTTATTGAGTTCAAACTATTATCCCAATTAATAACTTTAAATGGAAACACTCTATTCTACTGTGCTGAGGTACTACTACTACTTAAAGTGTAGCATGTACTAGGCTCCATTTATGTTATTTAACATGTGCCTCCTGACAGAGAAATTTGTTCTGTGTTACATTCTTATGATGTGATTGTACTGAAATGTGATTTTATTTTTATGTTAATAAATAAAGTTGCCTTGGGGTCAGAGATAATAGCAAGCCATAACAGAAGCTGGGTGGTGGTGGTACACGCCTTTAATCTCAGCTCTTGGAAGGCAGAGCTAGGCGGATCTCTGTGTGTTCAAGGATACAGTCAGCAAGAGACCTACTTCCTGTCTGTCTTTTTTATAGACTTTTTATTCTGCCTTCTCATTGGTTGTAAACCCAACCACATGACCTCCTCGTCACTGCCTGTCTGCATAGACCTCCAGGTCTTCTATGGTTGGTATTGAAATTAAAGGTGTGTGTCTCCACCACCACCCAGTTTCTGCTATGGCTTGCTATTAGCTCTGACATCCAGGCAACTTTATTTATTAACATACAAATAAAATCACATTTCAGTACAATTAAAATATCACCATACATTCTGAATAATTTTTGAAGCATTTGTTCATGGGCCTGCCACAATTTGGTCAAATATTTGTATTTACACCCTCCTCCTTCAATGTCATGCATACTTTCAGATTGCAGTAGTAGTCATGGTGGTGTAAATCCATCCACCTTCATACTGAGCTAGATTACCTTGTCATTAGTAAGAACCACCAATCTTCCTACTGATATTCCAATATAATATCCAGATATGAAAAAATAATGGTCTCAGAAATTCAGTCACATCTGCTTCCATCCTCACTCAGAAGAGAGACATTAGCTTATTTTACCAGGGATTTTATCATAATAAGTTGTCAAACTTACTTTAAGATTCAGTACTATGACTTGGAAATGCAGAATGCATGCTTATCAATAGGAGTCCTGAGGATTTAGAGATACCATTTTATGGCAGACCCAGGTGATTATGTTTAAACATTAGCTTCTTTTCCAAACTCTGATTTCAAAGCATGACATTGTTTATATTTCTTTAAAATCTAGAATTAACTATCCTTATGACACTGAAGAACACATTTTTCCAAGGAAGGTGGAAGGATCTTAAAAGGACACATTGTTCCTATTTATCCATCTAGACAGTCCTTTTGGATTAAAACCCTTCTCTGAAAGATGAACAGTGGTCAGAATGGAAGGGACAATCCTCTCATCAATTAAAAATAAGGAAATATCAGTTACTAGGTATAGTTTTAAATGATTCTAATCATAAATTCAGTATTTATTGAATTATCCTACATAAAGAGTTATATTTTCATATTTGTACACAATAAGTATCCATAATCTCTTTTGTAGGCATTAGCTGTGCATTACTGAATAAAACCTCTGTTTTACATAACCATTGGTATAGTGTGGTGATATGTAACAAAAATGTGTAAAATGTAGAATATGTATAGTGATGATTAGTGCTGTGAAATATAGTGACTGAAGCATTGCATAAGAGTTTATTTTCTTTCTTTTTGTGGGGTTGACAATGAGACAATTCAATATAAGAGCTCAGTTTCTTGTAAGAGAAGCCACAAAGAAATAGCTTCTAAACAGAACCATAAACGTGTAGAAGCAATCTAGGAACCATGTGGTAAGACAGCCTTCTAGGTAAGGACAGTAGTAAGTACAAGGAATTTTAAAAACATCAAATATTCCAGGTAGGCTGTAACAAAGAAGAGGGCAAATGACAGCAGATGATGCAGGAGAATGAATGTTGGTTTGGTTTGGAATACTTAGTGTTCAGGAGCATCTTGCAGACCATTTGCAAGGACCCTCCATGGATCTGATACTGAGTAACATGGAAAATAACTGGGGGGTTTTCAACAACATAAGCAAGATATTCTTGTGTGGCATTTAATGCATACAGAATTGGATCACAGTTAGGCGTTTACCTAGATATAGTAGTGTAAATAGCCGTAGGATTTCATAGAGTCTACATGTTGTGAGACTAGCATCTTCAGTAGGGAAATGCTTAATTTGACCTTGAAAGATTTATGTAACTAACAGCAGATTTCATAAAATATGTTTCCATTATAGAATTTCCAGTGCTTCCTACTTTACCCAGCACACAAAATTTCTAAAAATGTATTTCCGAACTACTTGCAGTCAATCTGGTTATAGGCATTTTAGGCATCTCATCTCCCCATTGACAAGAATATACTTGAAAGAGCTGCCAAGGTACCAACTTTAGTCTAAAAATCAATTTGAGATAGTCACATTACAAATAGAGAAGATTGAGAAGAATGTAGATAGAGGACTGACAAATTGAACTCAACAGAAATGTAAGAAAGGGGAGTTTTTCTTTCTTAAGGGACGTATTTTCAAGTAGTATGTTTTGGAATGGACCTACTAAGTTTAAATGTGTTGATCTTGGTCTGCTTGAATTTCTATAATAATGATTCCTTCCATAGTATGAAAATGCAAGGAAGTGAATCTTGTGATGATCAGATACAAGAAAGCATGTTTTAAATGAGTACAACTTTAACTGACGGTATTGTACTCAGTTGTGACTCAGGTAATAGTACAGCTAAAACAATTCCAAGTAGGTCAAGATATCGTTATATTACTTGCTGTGATGATATAAAAATACCCCAGCTGGGAACAGGGATGGAGTGGGAGAACAGTAAAAGAGATATCTTGATAGACAGAGACATCATGGGGATAGGGAGAAACCAGGTGCCAGGGAAGTTCCCAGGAATCCTCAAGGATGACCCCAGCTTAGACTACTAGCAGTGGTGGAGAGGGTGCCTGACCTGGCTTACCACAGAAATCAGATCAGTACCCTGTCATTATAGAGCCTTCATCCAGTAACTGATGGAAGCAGATGCATAGATCCACAGCCAAGCACCAGACTGAGCTACAGGAGTCCATTCAAAGAGAAAGAAAAGGATTCTATGTGCAAGAGGCATCAAGATCATGATGGGGAAACCTACAGAGGCAACCAAACCAAACTAGTGGGAACTCACAAACTTTAGAATACCTGTGGAGCCTCCATGGGACTGGACTACCCCTCTGCATAAGCAAGATGGTTGTGTAGTTTGGTCTGTTTAAGCGGCTGCTGGCAGTGGGATCCAGATCTATCCCTGGTGCATGAGCTGACGTTTTGGAGCCCATTACCAGTAGTGTGTGTGTGTGGGGGGGAGCAGGAAGATGGATGAGAGGGGTAACTTTTGTTGATATATAAAATTAATTTAAAAAAATCTTAATAAAGAAAAAAAACACACACACACAAAAATACCCCAGCTGTGTATCTTAAGTCCTGTGAATCATGCTGAACTTAGTAAAAACTTCTGTGAGAACATTTCATTTCCATGCTGCATTTAACTGTAGTTGTTGATATGTTTATTATATTTGTATTGAAGAAACATGTAAACTTTTGATTATTTGCTGTGCTACTCAGAAAATGAAAATATTTGTCACTATTTCATTTATTTATTTATTTATTTGATTGTTTGTTTATTTATTGATTTTTTTGAGACAGGGTTTCTCTATGTAGTTTTGGTGCCTGTCCTGGATCTTGCTCTGTAGACCAGGCTGCCTCACATTCACAGAGATCCACCTGGCTCTGCCTCCTGAGTGCTGGGATTAAAGGCATGCACCACCTCAGCCCAGCACTACTCCTTAAAAATAAGATCCAATATGCGTGTATCTTTATGTCTAATTAATTATTCCTTCATTATGAAAAAAAATATACTTCTTTTGACCTGGTTTTCTACTTCAAACAAATGATTTCATATTTACTTTGTGAATGTACTTGATAAAACCTAATATTTAAGGAAGTAAACTCTGAAAGTCAATGCTAAACAATGATGTGATTGTTTATTTTTATTGATTCAGAATATTTAATTTAATTCAAAAATACCTCTTCTATTGTGTCATAGTCTGTGACTACTACACAGGATGCTATATGTGTGAAAATCATTTGGTATCTTCAAAATGAACTGACATATGTCATGACTACAATAAAATGTTACTAAGAATTAGCAATCTGTGTATAAGATCACTGGAAAACCTCAAAAAACCAGTGAGGTCTTAATTGTGGTCAATGGTATCCTCAGTATAACCTCAGGAATCCATATGGATGAATTCAGTGGTCAATAACCTAGCCATGAAATTGTTTATTCAGCTCCCTAGAAACAAAGATAAAATGTATCTACATCATTGATTCAGGAATTCATTGTTTACATAACACACATAAGAAAACCCACTATTGTAGCATCTATGTTTTTACCAAAGAAGTTGACTATGGGTGAATTTCATCTTTGATATTTCATATTTTTAATTTGTTGCATGAAATATAAAAGTGTTAGGCAGCATGCATCCTTTGATTCTACGATGAAGCACATTGTTACTTTTCAAAGCATCCTGTCAGTAATGTCACTAATCTCCTTGCCAGCAGAAGTCATGAAGCAGAGCTCACTATTCTTGTTATATAAATGTGACAATTAATGGACATAGAGATGGAAAATAAAGGTTAGCACAAGATGAAATAAGAAAATTATGGCCTTACCATGTTGCATGCTATCTCCTTGATTTTTGTTTAATAATTTTACTATCGGAAGAATTCAGGAAAATGTCCTGATAGATTCTTCAGCAGAAAAAGCTTTTCTACAAACAAAATTCCCAGGAACAACATCAAATGCTGGGGTGAGATGGTGAAAAATTCTAGCAGAGTATTGACCTCAAAAGCAACTGCTTTGCACTATGGTTGTCTAGGAGACCAAACATTTGACTGTGATTATATCTTTCCGAATTTCTCCAAAAGAAATTATTTCATAAACTTTAATCTAGTTTGATTACATAAGAAACACTGGAAAACACTATTCTTATGCGCAAACTCTTAAGATACGCCATAGATCCCTTTCCTTTTTATATCTGCCTGAAGTTTTTGTCCTTTCTGATTTTATAAGTAAAAACTCCTTTGAATTTGATGCATTCCAGATAAGCATTTCTTTTTCTCTCTCTCTGTCATCTCCCTTCATTTGTGTGTACATTAATAATGAAACCATGTGATACTGTTTTTGCTTATGCTCACACTTACTTACATAAATAGTATTACATTTATTAGGGTGCTGGAAGTAACCTTTTCAGGTTATTCTGTGTTGCAGTGTTCTTGCTGTAAGTCCTTTGAACAATAACACACAATCCTTTGCAATTATAATGTACCAATTACCAAATCATGCCCACACTAATGGCAAAATGTTGGCTTCCAGGTTTTGGTTCTTGGTTACAGTGCTGCCATGAATACATTTCAATACTACTATTAGTATCTCCAGAGAAGTCTTCAAAACGGCAACTTCTCACTCCACATCTAATTTGAAACACATCTGATTCAAAGCCATAGCCAGTGTAAGATAAACTCCTTTGCTTCCATATCTTCTTGTTCCTGGCTACAGAGCTGGCCTTTGAAAGGAGAGGGTATCTCTAATCTTGCCATTTGGGGCCATACGTGCAGCTAGTTAGAGTTGAAGATTAATTAGAGTTGAAGATTAGTTAGAGTTGAAGATTAATTAGTTAGAGTTGAAGATTAGTTAGGATAGAAAGTGAATGAGGTATATTTTGGACTTATCAAAATAGAATAGATGATGGAATTATTTTCTCTGAATTTGTCAAATACAAATGGAATAGATATTGTTTAGGTATTTATTGCTTGTATATATGGTATATAGTTATTGTACTTTTGTATATAGTTTTCTTATGTTAGTTATAACCTTTTTTTCCTTTTTCCTTTTTATTAAAATAGAAAAGGGGAAATATGGTGATATTTTAATTGTACTGAAATGTGATTTTATTTGTATATTAATAAATAAAGTTGCCTAGGGGTCAGAGATAATAACAAGCCATAGCAGAAGCTGGGCGGTGGTGGTGCACACCTTTAATCCCAGCTCTTTGGATGCAGAGCTATGCATCTATGAAAAAGACAAATAGACAGGAAGTAGCTCTTGCTGAAGAGGACAACAGCAGCAGTGAAGGGTAAGATTTTTAGCTCTGACCTCTTGGGCTTTCATCTTTGCATTGGCTCTGTGTTTCTTGTTTAACAACACCATTCATCTACTTGGAGGGTTGTAGACAGTTCCTCTCAGTAGGCACTGTAACTAACAATGCCTCTAATATCCACGAATGGATAAATAGATGAATAAAATATGTCCTATATATAGAGTGGGTTATTTAGCCACAAAATCTGAATGAAATATTAATACATACTAAAAGATGTATTCACATGCCTGTAGGAGCCTAGGTTAATGGAAGGAAACACATCATATGAGTCTACTAATATAATATATCCAAACCAGGAATGTACAAAGAATCAGAAGAGACTAGTAGGATAAGGGATAGTAGGAGAGAAATAGGAACTGACCTTTTAATAGGTTAGAGTCTCCTTTTGAAATGAGAAGAAAGTTCAGGAATTAGACAGTGGTGATGGTCACACAATATTGTGAATGTGCTTCATAGTACTAAATTATATGCTCTAAAATGATTCATGTTTAAATTTATGCTTTCTAATATTACCTCAATTAGAAAAACTAGAGAAACTTAGGGGAATTTTAAGTATGCAGTGGATTAGGGTTGGAAGAAGGTTGTTATTGAGAAATTTGCCACCTGAGCTGAAACTGCAAAATATAGCCCTTCCCAGTAAATGTGGTCTCCATTCAAATACTCTTTGAGAATCAATCTACCTCAGGACCCAATGATACCACTCTTGGGCATATACCCAAGGCGTGTTCAATCATACCACAAGGATATTTGTTCAACTATGTTCATAGCATTATTTGTGATAGGCAGAACCTGGAAACAATCTAGATGTCCCTCAACTGAAGAATGGATAAAGAAAATGTGGTGCATATACAATGGAATATTACTCAGCTTTAAAAAACAATGACACCATGAATTTTGCAGGCAAATGGATGGAACTAGAAAATATCATCCTGAGTGTGGTTACCCAGACTCAGAAAGACAAACATGGTACATACTCACTCATAGTGGATACTAAATATAAAGCAAAGGATAACCAGACTACAACCCACAGCTCCAGAGAAGCTAGCTAACAGGGAGGACCCTAAGAGGGATGCATGGATTGCCCTGGGAAGGGGAAATAGGTGAGATCTCTGGAGTAAACACTGGGTGAGGGGAGCAATAGAGGGTAGGGAGTGGGAATGAGAACATGACGGAATGGGATGATTGAGGTGGGGGAAGGACAGAGTGGGAGAGCAATGAAAGAGATATCTTGACAGAGGAAGACATTATAGGGTTAGGGAGAAACTTGGTCCTAGGGGGATTCCCAGGAGTTCATAAGGATGACGCAGCTTAAACTAGTAGCAATAGTGAAGAGGGTACCTGAATTGACTTACCCCAGTAATCAGATTGGTGAATACCCTATCATCATAGAGCCTTCATCCAGTAACTGATGGAAGGAGATGAAGAGATCCACAGCCAAGCACCAGGCAGAGCCCCTGGAATCCAGTTGAAGAGAGGGAAGAAGGATTCTTCTATGAGCAAGTGGGGGTCAAGATCATGATGAGGAATCTTCAGAGACAACTGAGCCCAGCTCGTGGGAACTCACAAACTTTAGACTGACAGCTGTGGAGCCTGCGTGGGATCAGACTAGGCCCTCTGCATATAGAAAACAGTTGTGTAGCTTGATCTGTTTGAGGGGCCCCTGACAGTGGGATCCATATTTATCCCTGGTGCATGAGCTGGCTTTTTATAGCCCATTACCTATAGTTGGATGCCTTGCTCAGGCTTGATGCATGGTAGAAGAGCTTGGTCCTGCCTCAACTGAATGTACCAGGCTTTGCTGACTCCCCATGGAAGGTCTCACCATTTTGGAGGAGGGGATAAGGGAAGGTCAGGAGGTGGAGAAGGTTGAGGGGGAGCTGGAGGAGGGATTAGAGGGGGGTCTGTGGTTGGTATGTAAAATGAATAAAACAATTTAGATTAAAAATGGAAAAAAGAAACAAACAAACAAAAAAAAAACAAATGCCCTTTGAATGGAGATTTGTTTGTCAAAAGACAAGAAGGAAGGAGGCAGTGTGCTTAGAAATGAGTGAAGATAGGGCCATGGGAAAATACAGGAGCCTTTATCTTCCTCATCTGTTATTTTGGTGATTGTATACTATAGTTGATTCAAATGATTGACCTGACAAGATTGACAGTGATAACACAGGCAGTGGTGAGGACAAGAAAGAGGATGTTTCATATATTCCTTAAGGCCAAGAATTAGTTCATAGGTTATCCTTTTCTCCTGTGGTTAAAGGATTCCTTTAAATGATGTGACCCTTCAAGACGTGTGTGTGTGTGTGTGTGTATGAATGTATATAAACAGAGGCACTCTTCTGCATCATCAATGAAATGGGGTATATTTTCTACCATTTAAGTGGAATAACATAAAAGTTTCTGTGTTATAATGAATTTTAAGAACAAGTACACTAATAAAAGTGTATTTTGGGAAAGATTGTATCACTCTTTCTTACTCATTTTTCCTAAAAGATACATTTATTTGACAAAAATGATAAATATTAGAAGCATAACTCTAAGTAATTATGAGTAGCCATCTACTGGTATCTTCTTACATTTATTATTATTATTATTATTATTATTATTATTATTATTATTATTATTATTATTGGTTTTTCGAGACAGGGTTTCTCTGTTTAGCTTTATGCCTTTCCTGGAACTCACTTGGTAGTCCAGGCTGGCCTCGAACTCACAGAGATCTGCCAGGCTCTGGCTCCCGAGTGCTGGGATTTAAGGCGTGCGCCACCACCACCCGGCCTTACATTAATTCTTAACCATGAAATGGACATATGTAGCTAGAATTTTCCTGCCTTGCCTACAGTCAGGACAAATCTCTGTCACCCGCCAGTCTCACACCAGCTCAGACCCAACCAAGTAAACACAGAGACTTATATTGTTTACAAACTATATGGCCGTGGCAGGCTTCTTGCTAACTGTTCTTATAGCTTAAATTAGTTCATTTCCATAAATCAATACCTTGCCACGTGGCTCATGGCTTACTGGCATCTTCACATGCTGCTTGCCATGGCGGCGGCTGGCAGTGATTCCCTGTGCCTTCCTGTTCTCTCAGTTCTCCTTTCTGTTAGTCCCACCTATACTTCCTGCCTGGCCACTGGCCAATAAGTGTTTTATTTATTGACCAATTAGAGCAATTTGACATACAGACCATCCCACAGCAGACACAGGATCATTGTTTTTCACACAGAAGTGAAAATGAAGTGAAGCAGTAGGTAGACAGTGAAGAAAAGTGATGCTTGAAACAGAAGCATGGATTTGAGACCACAGACATATTTGCCATATGCATAACCTTGGCCAAGGTACTTCCCCTGAGAGATGCAGGTTGTTGATATTACTGCACCTATTTCACTAAGCCACTATCACATTTATGTGGCAAAGCAAGGTGAACACACTTTGAAAAGTACACTTTGCTTATATAAACAATAAGTATTATTATTGTTCATCAACTATAACAGCTGTTGTTGAGGAAACCTAAAACCCATTCTCCTTTCTCAATATTGAACCAATGTACTTTTTTTATATTTATACTATTTTTCTGTTTTCTTAGGCATTGAGTCTTTGGCACTGAGTGAAACTCTGCATGCTATAAAAGTATGGCCAAAAGCCGGACGGTGGTGGCGCATGCCTTAAATCCCAGCACTCGGGAGGCAGAGCCAGGCAGATCTCTGTGAGTTCAAGGCCAGCCTGGTCTCCAAAGCGAGTTCCAGGAAAGGCGCAAAGCTACACAGAGAAACCCTGTCTCGAAAAACCAAAAAAAAAAAAAAAAAAAAAAAAAAGTATGGCCAAACTTGGTAGAATGGATATATAAATAATGCATTTAGGGTTTAATTGCCATGGTGGGTATATGGTCTCACTATGTACTTTGGGCTGGCCTGGAACTCACTGTTTTTCCAGCCTTAACCTGCTGGGTATTTGATTATAGGCATATAATACCATGCCTGGTACTGACTATATTGTCAAGGACTCTTATCCATTAATCATTTGCAGTACACTAGGATTGCTGTTAGATAGTAGAAGATTAAGACTTTGAATACATATATGTTTAGAAATGGTGGATGAAGCTAACAAAATCATGTTGAAGTTAAGGTGATACCATAATTTGCTTCTTTATTAGACACTGCAATGAAGCATGCAGTGAGACTATAGCAGATCTCAGAGGCAATAAGTATTGGCATCTTAGGCATGAGAGTGTGCTCTAATTGTAGCAACAGAGAAGAAAGTTTCAGCAATCTAATGACGAACTCTTTCCTCATGACCATCTTTGTAAATGAAGTTCTGAATGCTCTTCCAAGTATGCTAGTCATATTCATGGGAGTATAAGCAAGCTACAGGAGGTCATCAATTAGCCAGAGCACTGAGACAGATTTCTCTTCTTACATTTAAAATAATGACTAAATGATCCTAATTTTTATTTGGTTAAAGATATATTAATTGTTGGTTTAAATTCAGTTCCAGATATATAAAATTTTGTGAACTCTTTCTTTTCTAATCAAGGAACATGATTTTTTTTAAGAAAGAAAGAATAGTAAAAGGCTTTTGTATACTAACTATGCTATCTCTTTATACTGCTGTGACAAATACCTTAAAAACTGTCAAATTAAAGAATTATTTTGGCTTGCTGTTTCAGAAGATTTATTCTATGGTCCATTGGCTCTGATGCTTCTGGGCCTCAAGGGAATTAGAGCATCATGGCAGAAGGACATGGTGAAAACATTTTTCTTTGTTATTATTTTCTAATGATGTAGTATCTTCGAAGTAGAGAGGGTCATAGGAAGGTTCCAGGGACACATAGTATCTTTCTAGGGCATTCCCCCAGTGATATAATTCTTGTTGAGCAGTTACTATGTTCTAGAAATCCTGCTAAGCTCTTGCATGTGCTGTGCTTCATTGCTATCATCAGTACTGTTTGTACAGCAACAAATATAGGTGGTAACAGAGAAGCAATGTATCACATTAAACCCAACACAATGCTGCTGGCTCACTCTACTCACAAGTCCATGAATAGTTAAAGAGCAGATAAGTGGGCACATTTTGATAGTAGTGCTTTTATTTGTTTGCTTGTTTGTGAATTTTTCAATTTGCTTTGATCCTAAAAACCTCTCAGTAAGATAAGGCTTATTATCAATATTTACCTTACTGAGAAATGAGAAATACAGATCAACCACAATAAGTGATGCTTGCCTACAAGTATTCAGGAGACTATAAATATGGACACAATACAATTCCAATACAGTAAACACTCTTAGCTGAATTGGCTGCTGAATTCCCTCTGAAGGAATTTAATTTTCCAATTTTGGATGGGAGGAGGTTGTTGCTGGACAAATTATGAAAATATAGCACCACTTTCTAAGGAATGTTTAAGACACACACACACACACACACACACACACACACACACACACACACACACACACACACACACAAAGCTTTTCTCCCCTTCTGCTTCTCTGCTCTCTTTCCCTTTTTCCATTTTTCTTTTCTTTCCTCCCTTCACTTCTTTCTCTCTTTCTTTCTTATTATCTTTTACTTTCCACACCCCTCTTTATATGTTATAGTATTAAGGCAACTCCATGTAGTTAAAAAGGAGGTTTATTCTGTGGGGTAACTTACAAGTAAAGGGATAGTTTACAATGTAAATGAATAGTCTTATTAAATAAGAAACACAGAACCAATTGCAGAGTTAAAAGCCTAAGAGGTCAGAGCAATAGCTAAGAGTTAAAAACCTTTCTTACCCTTCACTGGTGCTGCTGTCCTTCCTCTCAGCAAAGAGGACTACTTCCTGTGTGTCTGTCCTTTCATTGACTTTCTGTTCTGCCTTCTCATTGGTTGTAAACCCAACCACATGACCGCCTCATCACTGCCTGTCTGTACAGACCTCCAGGTCTTCTAAGGTTGGTATTGAGATTAAAGGCATGTGTCTTCATGCTGGCTGTATCCTTGAACACACAGAGATCTGCCTAGCTCTGCCTCCCAAGTGCTGAGATTAAAGGTGTGCACCACCACTGCCCAGCTTCTGCTATGGCTTGTTATTAGCTCTGACCCCCAGGCAACTTTATTTATTAACATACAAATAAAATCACATTTCAGTACAATTAAAATATCACTATATTTCCCCTTTTCTATTTTAAAAATAAAAGAAAAAAGGAAAAAAGTTATAACTAATATAAGAAAAACTATATACAAAAGTACAATAACTATATACCATATATACAAACAATAAATACCTAAACAATATCTATTCCATTTGCATTTGACAAATTCAGAGAAAATAATTCCATTATCTATCCTATTTTGGTAAGTCCAAAATGTACCTGATTCACTTTCTATCCTAACTTATATTACCAATAGAACTGTCTTATAATGTCTTTCAAATTTATATACTTACACCTCTTTAGTGAGTTTGTTTTCTGAAATTCTTAACAAGGAAAACCATAACTATAACTAATTAATCTTCAACTACCTCAAAGACCCAAAAAGGAAACAATATTACCTAATAAAAAAAATAAAAACAGGAAGTGCATGCAAGCAGCCTCCAAAAGAAATGTGAGTTGACAGAAACAGCCAGCTGCCTGGACAGTCACCTGAGGTTTCTCCACAGTGTTGGGGCATCATCTTCAACCTATAGGCTTAGCATATCTGACAGACTCATTTGTGAACTAAGATGTACACAAGGTCAACAGTTTGACCTCACATTTGGTGAGAGCAGTGCATGTACCAGAAACACCTGAATTCCACTTGTGCCATATCATGATTAAAGATTTTAAATTCTGGAAATTGCTGTTTTTTTTTAATTCAGCAGTCCATTCTTCTTGGCTGTGTGTATGTGGCTTCATCTCAGCATCACCTTCTTCTTCACATCCCTCTATTAAATGCCCGTCTGCCATTGAGTGGTTAGACTCCGTCAGCTTAGTTATTCTTCAAAAGCAGCTGTTTCAGCTGCTGTGACATTGTACATCAGAAGCCATTGGCCCACTGCCTGTTGAGCTGTTCACTTACTGTCCATAATTTTTTAATATCCTCTTTAGTTAAAGGTATGACAATTTCTGCTGGGTCTATTCCTGCTAATTGACGAAGTCTCAATTTTCCTTTCCAAATTAAGTCAGAGATTTTTTTCCACATAAGTTTTAAATTTTTTATTCAGTTTATTTGGTAAAAAAAAATATTCATTCCAATATAATATCTTCCCTCTGCATTAATATTCCTGTAGGAGAATGCCTAGAAGGTAAAATAATCAAAATGCAATCCAGCTTTGGATTGATATGATGCATGTGTCCTTCATGTACTTTCTTTTCTACCAAGGCCAATTCTTTCTCAGCTTAAGGTGATAATTCTCTTGGAATGTTTAAGTCCTTGTCACCTTCTAAGGTTTTGAACAAATTATTCAGTTCATCATTTTTTACACAAACATTAGTTTATAGATGAGAAATGTCTCCAAATAATCTTTGAAAGTCATTAAGAGTCTGTAGTCAATCACTCCTAATTTGCACCTTTTGGGGTCTAATTTTTTGTATCTCTATTTTATATCCTAAATAATTAATAGAATCTCCTCTTTGTATCTTTTCAGGAGCAATTTGTAATCCTTAGCAATGCAAAATTTTCTTCTTCAAACATTCTTTCTAAAGTATCTGCATTTGAGTCAGCTAGTAAAATATCATCCATATAATGATAAATTATATATTTAGGAAACTTTTTTTACATATCACTTCCTAGCTGTTGTAAAAAAATATTGGCACAGGGTTGGGCGATTCAACCTTCCCTGTGGGAATACCCTTCATTGAAATCTCTTAACCAGTTGATAATTATTATAAGTAGGCACTGTGAAAGCAAATCTTTGTCTTTTTCTTGTAAGGGTATTGAAAATAATCAGTCTTTTAAATCAGTAACTATGAGAGGCCATCCTTTTGGTAACAGAGTAGGCAAAGGAATTCCAGATTGTAGAGAGCCCATTGGCTGAATTACTTTGTTAATTGCTCTAAGGTCTGTTACCATTCTCCTTTTACCAGATTTCTTTTTAATAACAAATACAGGGGAATTCCAAGGGCTGGTTGATTCTTCAATATGCTGAGCATTTAACTGTTCTTCAACCAGATCTTCTAAAGCCTGGAGTTTCTCTGTTGTTAAAGACCATTGCTGAACCCATACAGGCTTGTCTATTAACCATTTTAAAGGTAGAGCTGTTGGTGTCTTTGGAAGATCATCAGTTGTTGTGCCCTGTTCTTGTATAATATGGATGGCTGGTGACCACTCATTAGAATAATATCTTCTAATATTTCTCTCAGAAACATGTGTTAGTTTATTTGTTTCTGAGGTTGGAGCGATGATAATCTGAGTATTCCATTGTTGCAACAGGTCTCAACCCCACAAGTTCATAGCTCTATTAGCCACATACAGCTTTAATTTTCCTCTATGTCCTTCTGGACCTATACATTTGAGCCATCTTGCATTCATTTTCATTTGAGATAATGTTCCAATTCCTAACAGTTGAATGTTTACCTCCTGGAGAGGCCAAGTTGGATGCCAAAATTCTGGTGCAATTATGGCTACATAAGCACCTGTGTCTACCAGACAACAAAACACCATTTATTCTTATTGTTAATTTTAGTCTTTGTTCATTTATAGAAGTTTGTCAAAAATTTTTCCTTATGGTTTCTCCTGAATTTTCTGTTCTCTCTGTCTCAGCTGTTTCATCATCCTGAGAAGCCTGATGTATTCCATTAGGCATTTGGTTATCTAATTGCATTGAGTAGGGGTTTCCTCTATGACTGCAGGAAAGGTCTGAACTGGCTTTGCTGTGGGGGCCTGCCTGAGGCCCCTCTGGGAGTTTCGCAAAGACCTTGGCAAAGTATTACCTTCCCTGTCCCTTGTTGATCTATATTCATTGGTCCAGTGTTTTCCCTTACCACACCTTCTGCATAGTCCAGAAGGAAAAGGCATTATGTTTCCATTGTTCCTTGAAGAAATATTGGTTCTAGGAATGCCCTGTTTACAGTCCCTTTTCAAATGTCCTTGCTTTCCACATCCAAAACCTCTGACATTCCTTAAAACTCTTGAAATTGCTTTTCCTATCCACGTATCATCTTGGTCATGAGCCTCAACATTAAATGTGTTTCTAATCCAATCTTCCAAGGGTGCAGATCTTGCCTTTGATGGCCTGATTATTCTCTTGCATGCTGCATTTGCATTATCAAAAGCCAAAGATTTGATTATTATCTGGCTAGCTTCTGAATTTGGGACCATTCTCTTTACTGCTGAAGTCAGTCTTTGTAGGAAATCTGTGAAAGATTCTTTTGGGCCCTGTATACCCTTTGTAAATGACTCAATTTTCTTTCCTGGTTCCTCAATACTGCCCCATGCACTCAAGACCGCCATTCGACAGAGAACTAGGGTTTGGATATCATATAAACATTGTGTTTGTATTGCAGCATATTGGTCCTCTCCAAGAAGCTGATCCCAGGAGATTTTTATACCTTTATCCCTCCATTGTTTTTCTATGTTTTTAGCCTCCTCTTTGAACCATGTTTGCCACTGCAGCTGTGCTCTGGGTTCTAGAACAGCATGTCCAAGCTCTCACCAGTCCTGTGGTATAATCCTATTATAAATTGACCAGGAGTTTAACATTTGCTTTACATATGTTGAATGCATGCTATAAGATACTATTGCCTTTTTAAACCTCCATAAATCTAATAGTTCAACTGGAGTCCAAATATTTTATGCATTCACTTGACCAGGTAGCTGCTGTATGGTTACCGGATAAATAAGCGTGATTGTGTGAAAACAGGCTTTCTTTCTGTAACCTTATACTCCAATCCTGAAACAATTTCATTGTTAATTTCTTCTGTCTGAATCTGAATTTCTCTATAATTCATTTTAACAGGTTTAACAGGTTTTTCTAAAACTTTTATCCTGGTACTTCAATTGACTATCTTTTTAAATAGTAAAATAAGGATAAGAAAAGTAATGATGTGCATAATCCCATCAACATTAACTTCTCAAATAGCTGTTCCATTTTCAGACTGCCTAAAATGTTATCAAACAAAAACCAATTTTCTTCCAATGTATACATAAAAACCATTTTTTTTAATATGGAAAAATTTTTCTGAGGGAATTTCAAAACATCTACCTAGTGTCCGAGGTATCAATCCAGAGAGAGAGAGAGAGAGAGAGAGAGAGAGAGAGAGAGAGAGAGAGAGAGAGAAAGCATAGCCATGAGTTCTGGCTAAAAGCTTAAATCCAGCCTTGTGTTCCAAGCAAAGTCGGGCCTGGGCTCCGGTTTCCTTAAGCTCCAACCACGTGCTTTGGCATTTCAGCCAAAATCAGCGCTATCTGCAGTTGCAGTTGAGTGCAGCCAACTGGTAGCTCCAGCAGGCCTGAGTTGTTCATAGCACCAGCTGTGGGTAACCGCTTGTAGCTATGGTCAGTCGATCCTGGGGCCTAGGCCAAGCTAGGCCCGAGCTAGGGAGCCAGGCCTGCCCACGCAGGAAACCGGATCCACAACCAAGCCAAGCCAAGCAGTTTTTAATGAATTCCTGCCATGTGGGCACCAAATGTAGATGAACACTCTTATTAAATAAGAAACACAGAGCCAATTGCAGAGTTAAAAGCCTAAGAGATCAGAGCAATAGCTAAGAGCTAAAAACCCTTTCTTACCCTTCACTACCGCTGCTGTCCTTCCTCTCAGCAAAGAGGACTACTTCCTGTGTGTCTGTCCTTTCATTGACTTTCTGTTCTGCCTTCTCATTGGTTATAAACCCAACCACATGACCACCTCATCACTGCTTGTCTGTACAGACCTTCAGGTCTTCTAAGGTTGGTATTGAGATTAAAGGTGTGTGTCTTCATGCTGGCTGTATCCTTGAACACACAGAGATCTGCCTAGCTCTGCCTCCCAAGTGCTGAGATTAAAGGTGTGCACCACCACTGCCCAGCTTCTGCTATGGCTTGCTATTAGCTCTGACCCCCAGGGAACTTTATTTATTAACATACAAATAAAATCACATTTCAGTACAAATAAAATATCACCATATTACAGGGTCCAGGAAAGGTGTAGCACAGTCCAGTGGTGTTATCTGGAGAACTCTGCTTGGTCTACCTCCAGCATCCAAATCCAGGAACCAAGAGAGGCAGCACATCTGGATCTCGGGTTTTAAGGGCTCCTGTCTTGGCCCCACCTTGAGGGTGTGACAGTTACCAAAGCCTCAAAGGTTAAAGTTTAACCTCAAAGGTTAAAGCTGGAACAGTTACCCATTATATCCCTTCATCTGTTCCTTAATTATCTACCCATCTATAGCCATATACATGTATTTACTCTCCTATCTGTAAATCTTGTCAAATAATTCTTGATTTTTACCCTTTGGGTTTATACATATTTATGGTTAATATTTTCTGAATGTTCTGTGAATACCAATGATAACAGTAGTAGATAAAGCAGTTCATTTATTATTTTCACATGATTTTTTTTATCTCATGTATAAAATTAAATATTAATGTTGTCACTCCCTAAAAAATTATGGAAACTATTTGGCAGTAATATATTGATAATAATTATATAAACAGATATTTTTCATGCTGTTGTGACTCCCACATATTCATTCACAGAACATCTTATTTACATTGTCAAGTAAAGGGGTGAAAATCTAAGCAAGGTTTGTCATTTATCACTTGCTTTGCTTTCCAAGGCAAGTCCTAGGAGTTTCACTTTTTGACTATCTAGTATCATTACTTTTTTTCCATCACAGGCAATTTATTTTGTTCTATTCATTCACAGTTAATACAGAAAATACTTGGAAACATTTCCATATAATGTTTGACACAGAAATCATCAAATAGAAGTATACAATGTTGTCAGGAGGCAGTACATTTATAATTTATAATCCCAAATGTATTTATAAATTAGAAATGGAAAGATCTACAAATGAAATTATGAAGGTTCACCAAAGTCATTTAATCTGTCAGTTTCTCATTCATTTTTATGTCTTAATAATATTCTATTGTATGAATAAGCCACATTTTATTTCTCTCCAGTATTTTATAGCTATTTAAGTTGTTTTAACTTTTTTTACTATTAGCAGCACACTGCTGTAAACCTTCATGTACATGTTTCATAGGTGCACATTTTCAGTAGTTTGAGGATATATTCCTAAGGGTAGAATTGTTGAGTAACAGAGTAACAATGTTTTGCATTTTGACCAACCACCAAACTGTTTTGCCAAAGTGGCACACCATTTTACAATCTCACCAAATCCTTGTTCTTAAGGCTCTGATTTTTGTACAAAAGCATTCAATCATTCTGCCAGACCAAACCAGGAAAAGTAAGCTATAGTTCAGAGCTGTTCTATTCCATTTACTATGCAAAGCCATTCTTGGCGTTTGCAACTCTCAGCCCTTTTGAGTTTTCTTGCAGTGTTCACCTTTTCCTCCACCACTTTTTTTTTCTTCTTTTTTTCTGGTTTATTTCTATCTATTACAAATGTATAAAAAAATCCTCCATCAACGCTGCTGATAGCAGCAGAACCTTGAGAAATATACCTTTGGTTTGCCTCAGAAAAGGAACACATATTGTACTGTAAAGTTTATAAAATTGGCACAAAACATTGTGATAATGTTACAATACCAGTTTTAAGAGTTCAGTGACTAATGGGGAGCCGATGGGATACATGCAGAACTGTGAAAGCGATCTCACTTAGCCAGCTGTACACGTAGACTGTAAATCTACATTCAGATCATTTCTGAACTATGACTATCATCTCACTTTATCTGTTGAGGTCAACCAGGAAACCCTAGAATATACCTTGATTTTTGCAAAAAAAAAATAGGGGGAGGGGTTTCTTCAGCATTTCAGTCCACGAGTAACAGTATCCTAACAGGTCAAGTGTTCTCTCACTGTCAACATAGAATGAACTGCTGCTGGAGGTCAACTTGGGCTTTAATTTGCATTAGCACTTACATGCATAGTAGTCCAAGTTGTTGACCTCATAACTTTAAAAAGTAACTCTAAAAAAGTGAAATGGCCCTTCTTGGAAGACTAAAGAAAGACATCCAGCCATAGTTGTAAAAAGTCTCATCAAAACAATATACCCTTTTATGAATTATGCCTCAATTAAAAAAAAGAGCCCCAAATAAGAAGCAGCTCTGAAAAAGAAAATATAACTTAAGATATTTGAAAAAAAACAAGGTGAATACAGGTTCAAAAATAATTAAGATACATTTTCTTAAGGCTACCTAGAATTAGGCTTTAAAGAATTCTACCATTTCAAGTTTACCACTAGTTACTAGATACCTATTTACAAACAAGATGTTCACCTTTTTTGTTCCTTTATCAAGAGAAAAATCTACCTTCAGACTATGAGGGTGGTGATGGGGAGGGACTAGAAAACAAGATTCAAACAATCCCATGCAAATATCACATTTTTCAAATGGAAGAACTCCAAACTGCACTAGAATATCCAATCACTAAGATACTTTCCATTGAAATGATTTAAGTACAACTACATGGCACCAAGGTTTAGGCCTAATATAGGCCTGACAACCAAGTCCTTGTTTTCTGGAAGAAAGGCCTCAAAAGTCCCACTCAATTCCACATAACAATACTTCAAAGATCAATTAGGTTTTCCTTTCCTTAATATTTTTGTTTTTGACTTCTAATCTTAAAGACTAGATTAAAACTTAGCTCATTTCCCAGAAGGCAATGCTTCCCTTTGCTCTATGAAAGAGTCCACCAAGACCTCTTCCTCAAAACCATCTAGGCCCCAGCTTCCAGCCTGTGCTTGTGATGCATCTTTCTCAACATCCTGAAAAGGTAATGTAGGTAAAATATGCTCATAAACATTAAAACTAGTTGTTAGAAAGACGTAACTAGCTTTATAATTTAAGTTTTAGAACATAAATACTTGCAGCTTAATCTGCACTGACAATGATTGTCGAAGCCTAGAATTCAACATTTACAAATTCTCATTCACACACACAAAACACACTATTATCACACAACTTGTGTCTTGAGAGAATCTTCTGCTTTTTAAATCTTTGGCCTCCCAATCAATCCCAAGTTCAACCAACTTTTCCGAGTTCTGGTAGTTATCTGGACCACTGAGGCATTGCCACAAGACTTCTTCTCTTTTGAAACATCCTTTTTCTCTAGATATTAGGATAGCTACACCAGCTTGTTTCTTCTGTGGTGTATGTTGGTGTGGGATTATCTATTGCTTGATTTTTCATGGATGTGTTTAGCTTCTTTGGGTTGAATTTTCCCTTCTAGTGCTTTCTGTAGGGCTGGGTTTGTAGACAGGTATTGATTAAATCTGGTTTTATCCTGGAATATTTTGTTTACTCCACCTATGGTGATTAACAGTTTTGCTGGGTATAATAGTCTGGGTTGGCATCCGTGGTCTCTTAGTGTCTGCATGAGATTTGTCCATGATCTTCTCGCTTTCATAGTCTCTATTGAGTAGTCTGGTGTTATTCTGATGGGTTTACCTTTATATGTTACTTGTTCTTTTTCCTTTGCGGCTCTTTGTAGCTAGAGTTTTCTTGCCTTGCCCACAGTCAGGACAAATCTCTGTCATCCGCCAGTCCCACAGCCGCTCAGACCCAACCAAGTAAACACAGAGACTTATATTGCTACAAACTGTATGGCCGTGGCAGGCTTCTTGTTAACTATTCTTATATCTTAAAGTAACGCATTTCTACAAATCTATACCTTGCCACGTGGCTCGTGGCTTACCAGTATCTTCACATGCTGCTTGTTCTGGCGGTGGCTGGCAGCGTCTCCTTCTGCCTTCCTGTTCTTTTTTCTCCTCTGTTAGTCCCACCTATACTTCCTGCCTAGCCACAACCAATCAGGTTTTATTTATTGACCAATCAGAACAACTTGACATACAGACCATCCCCCAGTACAGCCAAGTGCAGACCATTTCAGACACCTGCACTCAGGCCCATGGTCCTAATCATCCTCTATGCAAACCTGCTGGGTAACGCCACAAAGAACCCAAGAAGGGCTCCCACAAGACATACATTAACATTCCACAACAGCTCTTAATATTTTTTCTTTGTTCTGTGTGTTTAGTGTTTTGATTATTATGTGGCGAGGGGACTTTTTTTTTGGATCCAGCCTATTCGGTGTTCTGTAAGCTTCTTGTATCTTCATAGGTATTTCTTTCTTTAGGTTAGGAAAGTTTTCTTCTATGATTTTGTTGAATATATTTTCTGTGCCTTTGAGTTGGTATTCTTCTACTTCTTCTATCCCTATTATTCTTAGGTTTGGTCTTTTCATGGTGTCCCAAATTTCCTGGACGTTTTGTGTTACGACTTTTTTGTCTTTAGTATTTTCTTTGACTGACGAATCTATTTTCTCTATCGTGTCTTCAGTGTCAGAGATTCTCTGTTCCATCTCTTGCAATTGGTTGGTTATGCTTGTTTCTGTAGTTCCTGTTTGTTTTGTCAGGATTTCTATTTCCAGCATTCCCTCAGCATGTGGTTTCTTTATTGTCTCAAATTCATTTTTCAGATCTTGGAATGTTTCTTTCATCTGTTTAATTGCTTTTTCTTGGCTTGATTTGATTTCTTCCCATTTTTTGTTCGTTTTTTCTTCCATTTCTTTAAGGGAGTTTTTTATTTCCTCTTTAATGGAGTTTTTCATTTCCTCTTTAAGGGAAGTTTTTATTTCCTCTTTAATGGAGTTTTTCATTTCCTCTTTAAGGGAAGTTTTTATTTCCTCTTTAAGAGAGTTTTTCATTTCCTCTTTAAGGAAAGTTTTTATTTCCTCATTGAGGGAATGTTTTATTTCTTCTTTAAGGGCCTCTATCATCTTCTTAAAGTCATTTTTAGGGTTGATCTCTTCTGTTTCTTCTGTCATGGTATGTTTAGGTCTTGCAGGTGTAGAATCACTAGGTTCTGATGTTGCCATATAGGTCTTTATGTTGTTGCCTGTATTTTTGCACTGGCATCTACTCATCTTTTCCTCTGTATGGTGCAGGTGGTGTCTGTGTCTGAGAGTGCCTCTCTTGTTCTAATTTTTAGTCTTGGTTTAGTAGGGGTTCTTGGTTAAATTGGTGCTATTGGGCTGTTTCTTCAGGGACAGCTGATTTCAGTCGGTGAATTATATACTTATGATTCTGGTGATCTGGTTTAGTGGCTGGGTAGCGCCTTCTTCTGTGTTCCCAGGTCACGTTTTGTTCATTCGTCAGCTCCTCAGCTGATCTTGTTTCTTCAGACTTCAAACTGTAGGCATCTAAATCCTCTCCCAGATGGGTTTCAGCTGAGCAGGGTAGTCTCACCAACACCTCCAAGTTGTTGGGTTTCACAGGATCAGCAGTTGGGCCCTGGGTTGTCCCCAGACGGAGTGCCCAGACTCGCCCTGGTTCTGACCCACGGAGATAGCCTCTTCCCCAGGTGTTGGGGCTAGGGGCGTCCCCGTTACAAGCTGTGTATGCCCATCTCCGTCCCCGGGCCTGTCCACCCCTATGGCCCGCTGCCACGCTCCCACCTGGATCCACTTGTCTCCGCCGCCGGGCCTGTATGTCCCTGTCAGCTACCGCTGGGTCTGTCTGCCTCTGCGGGTGGCCAATGGGCCTGTATGGCTCTGCCGGCTGCCACTGGGGGCCCACCTACCTCTGCTTGTCACTGCTGCCGGGCCCATCCACCTCTGCGAACTGCCACCAGGCCTGTTTGCCTCTGCCGGTTGCCGCTGGGCCTGTATGTCCCTGTAGGCCGCTGCCACAGGGCCCTTCCACCTCCGCAAGTCGCCGACCAATGTCTGCCAGTCTCTGCCCCGTGGCCTGTCTACTTCTGTGGGCCGCCGCTGGGCCTGAATGTCTCTGTCGGCCGCTGTCGCCGCCGGGCCCGTCCACCTCTGTCTGCTTATCTCTGCCACAGGGCCAGTCCACCTCTGTGGGCTGCTGCTGGGCCTGAATGTCTCCGCCAGCTGCCGCCGGGCCTAAATGTCCCTGTCGGCCGCTGCCGCCGGACCCGTCTACCTCCGCAGGCCGCTGCCACAGGCCTACCTGCGTCTGCTTGTCTCTGCCATCTTGGCTCTCTCCTTGAATTCTTATCGGATCGTATCATTATTTTTATTTCTGTTTTCAGGTATGCTGAGAAAGAAAAATATATATGCAATTACCTATCTACTTAACAATAAATTGTTCATTTTTCTTTGTATTATGAGGTTCTTTCCTTGCCTCCAGGAGCTAAAATGATTCCAACCCAATAGCGTATATATACATGTCTGACCAACTACCCCTTAACTTTGCAACTTAAAACTTAAAATATATGTATATAAATTTCATCTGAACCTTTACAGGGCAACTTTCTTCTGGGACTATATTTCTCAATGAGATCAAGGAATTTCAAATTCTGAACCAAACTATGTAAAAGAAGTAACATAAATCTGAACAAAATTGGGCAACTGTCAAGAAAAAAAATTGGTGTGAACAAATAGTATCTTGACCATAGCCAAGAAGAGCACATGCTTTGGAGTTGGAAACACTGGCTTTAATACTTATTTTGCATGTTTTTTTGAGAAAAGCCTTTATCTTGGATTCAGGTTCCTCACCTATATAATAGAGATAATACTAAGCATTGATTCACTGTCATTGTTGAGTACTAAATAAAATAAATACATTTAAAATCATTTGTAAGTGTGAAATGTCTTCATGGTGTTTAGTATATGAAATCTCTTCATAATTGTGAGTAGTTATGAGTATTGTCTTATTAGACATATTATCTGTGTTAATCTGACATTAAGATGGCACCATCCATGTATAATCAGCAATTGAGAGCAGCAAAGGATTACAGGATAGTATTTGATTTCTGACTTGTCAAGATAAATAATCTCAGACTTGATGAGACAAATGAAGCTTCACAGAGGATATAGCAGGGTTTTATTTGGGTTTTAATTTATCAGTTTTTTTAGGATTGAAATATAAAATCACCATAAACAAAATACCTTAAAAAACAGGAAATTATCATGTCATAGTTTTGTAATTTTGAGCTCAAAAATTTGTGTAATGAAAGAGCTATAGTCCCTTTGAAACCTTTAGAAGAATATTTTTCCTTCTGCAGATAATATTTAAGATCCTTAGAGTTAGTGCAGAGGCCAAAATACTTGCTCTTTCTATAGTGTCTTTACTGGACAGCCTTTCACTATGGGCTTGCACTGTACCATCTTGCATAACTAACATTTGTGACACTTCAACCATTTTGTAGTGTATCATATCTCAGTGCTTCCACATGCCCTGGCTCTCAGCTTGATGTCACCTTCTCTTCTCAACTTTTCACCTTCTTATTGGCTACTTTTATATCTTCACTTCCTCCAGGAAGGCTTTCCTGGTGCACCTTCTGGTGTGATACAAGGAATCATCCTTCATTTCTTCATGAGAAAAAAGAATCAGTTAATCATTTACTCTGTTGTGTATCATAGAACAGCATGATCACCAATGAAATCAATTTTCCACTCCACCACAGAGTGAACACTTGAGTAGGACTATTGTTAGTTTCTCTCTGTACCTGCTATTATTAAATGCTGAGTCTGGTCCAGGATGAGAAACTATGAAATAGTTCTAGGTTGAAAAGTAGAAAGAGTCTTTGTGTACCAATCTCTTATCATAGAATTTTTTTAAAGATGGCAGAATTTCATTATAATATCCTTTGATAACCATAAAGGTGGAAATATTGCCTCTACTCCTACAAATCCTTTAGTAAGGGAGGCATTTAACGAAACTTGGAGATACTATGAGAATGTTTTTGGTGTTACTACCCATATGTTGGTATTGACAGAGATCTACAGAGTTCGTATAGAATACTTGCTTTGAGTGTTTTAATTCACCATTTTCCAAAGTCTAATTAGTGAGAGTACATTAAGTAAAATTAAGATAATATTCAGTCCACAATCCACCTTGTACACATCTTGAATGGAAATGGCTGTTAAACAGGCATGCTCAGTAACAACTGAAGCTCAGGCAAGTTTAGCCAAGAAAATCAATGCAAGTTCATCTTTCAGTGTCAGCTGGCTGAGTTTTGGAGTGGTGATGAATGCCTTGACTAAAAAGATGAAATGCTGGAATGCCAACCAGTGCTCTGACAGCTACAGATGGTACCAATTACTGCCAGTGGAGCCTGTCCTGCTGTGAGCCCAAGATTTCTGATTTGTGGCTACAGGAAAATGAAAAAGAGGCCTTCCAGCTGGACTTGTCACCTGTCCTTTATTGTTCTTTGACCAAAATTGTAATGAAGTGTGAATATCCCCTCCTTTTTTCTCTTTTGGTGATGGTAGCTGGGAACATAGAACATCAAAAAGAAGGAATATTGCTCATGTTAACTGCAGAGTCCTGTTAATTGCCAAGCATATTCCAGAAAATTTTGAGTAGGTCACTTGCCAGTTATTTTCTCACCCTGTTTCTAATGGACAAACTGGAATGTAAATAAAAGATTATGAAAATATCCCAAGCTTGTGATTTTCATTGAGCTGTGTACATACAAACATCATATAGTATGTCATTTGAAGAAACTACTTCTGTTAGAATAATCACTGTGCTACTGTCCTGTGGAAGATTTTGGATATTGAATCTTCTGTGTTTATACTCCAGTAGCAGACAATCCCAGGACACATATTTGAAGTCTAATAGTCAAATGTACTCTATTCTTCTCTTTCTCTGCATGTGTATGCTGCATTCATACTTGGAACCATCATCCTACCTGGGTACAATAATACCTGGGTACAAACTGCATCCTCATTCTAAGACTAACAAAGTAAAATTTAAATTTTATTATTCTTACTTACTTATGTGTGTGTGTTCATATGTAAAGGAGGCTTGTATGCCACAGTTCATGTGTGGTGATCAGAGGATAACTTTCAGGAGTTGTTTCTCTCTTTCTACTTTGTGGTGCCTAGGGATCAAATTCAGGTCATCAGCCTTAAAAAGTACTTTATCCCCTGAGCCATCTCTCCAGACCAGAATCTAAAAGATAGTATCACCATCAATAATAACTTTAGCCACAATATTTTGATAGCTTCTTTCTTCATGTTTTATAAATATTATTTACTAATAATACAAAATAGTATTATAACTTTTCATATAGGTATATATTATACTTTGATCATATTTATCCCTCCTGCCATCTTCTCTTATCTCCTTTTTTACTCCGCCTGTTCCCCATCTTGCCTCCTAATAGTGCTCCTTCTGCTTTTATTCCTCAAAAATGCAGAGTCCACATGTGATTTGAATGTCTTTCTTATTCCACTTAGCATGATGATCTCCAGTTATACTCATTTTGTGAAAAGTGACAGAATCTCATTATTTGTGAATATATGATACCATGTTGTCTAAATATGGGATATTTTATGTATTCATCCACTGGATCACAGCTTTGGAGAAAGTATTAGCTCAGGTGATTTTCCTCTATTGTTCCTAATATTACAACCAAACTTATTAACATATTACCACCCTATGTTATCAAAGAAAAGTGATGAAGCAACATGGCAGGCATTATTAGGGTCTACAAAATTGATTTGAACACATTTTCCAAATTTTAAGAATTAATTCAAGAATAGAAAAGAAGTTTTTTTCAGTCCTTATCATATAATATGAGAACAAAACTTCTTCAACCAATGGTGAAAGCATAAGAAAGCTACCAACATCGGGCTGGAAGGTAAATAGAATGACAATGGGAGGCAGAAAGGCAACAGCAGTGAAATGATATTGGTAAGTCACATGGAGTATGGTGGCCATATATCAGAAGCTTAAATCAGGAAAAGTCATCTTTTCTACAACTATTCAGCCTATGGGTGACAGTAGTCTCTTCCAAAGGACTCAAAAGAAGCCAAGATAGCCATATCCACCAACAAGTTCATCAGTATCAGGAAAAATCCCTGAGATGCAGGATAAGGAAAGGAGATGCCAGTCCAAACCCCAATCCAAAGAGTCTGGGAACAGTGTCAACTCACATGTCCTAGTCATTGCTCTGCTGTGTTTACCGACATGTTGGCCTCTATTTAGCATGGTTTTCCTGGATGAAAAGTGACTACTGGAAGCCAACCTTATGATCAAACAGAAATGGAGAGCTTGCCCTAAAAATTCTTAACTCACTAATGGCTGGTGTATGAGCACATTTTAACTTTTCTAACACAATATTCTTTAATGCATTTTAAGTACATTTATTCTTTTTCCCATTTTCTTCCTACAGTTTTTCTTGCTTGACAAAACTCATATATTGTAATTCCACATTTATATTTGTCTTCTGTCACATGTTTCTCTTATATGTGGAATATAAGACAAATGCATAGAAGGGAGACAAATAAAGAAGAGGAAAGAGTAATGGCAGAATCAATGTTATCCAAATATATTGATGCCTGGATCAAAATCTATTGTTCTTTAAAATTCATATACCCAAGTAAAAATGATAAATATTTATCTTAGAAAAGGAGCTGGATTCCTTCTTAAGTTTCTGAATGAATGTTTAATTGTTAATGTAGTACGTTAATATAGGTAGAGCCCAGATTTGGTCATGTATTAGCACATGACCTGAAATCCTTCCAGAAGTGAGGTGTCATCATAATAGTGAGAGCTTACAAAAGAAGCATACTCTCCTAAAGACACCCATAGTCTCTTTGAAAGCCTAGAGTTTCTAATGGTTAGGACATTTCAAGCAGTACAGGTTGAGTCTATAGTGTGATTTCCAATTGAAAGGAGATATGGATTTCACTCTACTGTTTTTTCTTTCTTATTGGATTACTGACTTTTGAATGCTTGGCCTATCCTTTGCTTCAGCATAGGAAAGGCTCCTAACATTGGAGAAAACCTAGCTGATGATTTGTTAGCATCTAAAAACAGACCCAAGTTTTCAAGGCTGATGTTTCTATTGTAGATATTCCTCCTCCAAATTTGGTGCAAAGATCAATAGAGTCTGTCACAAGAGGTATATATGTTTTGGGGGGAATTGATGATATTGCTATTTTGTGTAGATGGATACTTTAGGAGGACCACTGGGCCAAGAAAGAAATTGTCAAGCCATAAACTGCCAAAGACTTACTGACCATGATTTGTAGCTAAAGAAGTTAATGACATGGCTCTAGAGAACTAGCTAAGGGTAGGAGTCCTATGCAGGTCTCCTTTTAAACAGTTATTCTCCCAAGCTTATCAAACTTACTCTCCTGGGTGCCCTTCTCCTAAACTGTGTAACAACTCTGTAGGTCTTATTCTTCCCAGGGACTGACTTCTTATAAAAAGGGTTCTCTGTTGTAACTTGACTCTTAAAAGGTCTTATTAAATAAGAACATGAAGCTAGAAATTTGGGTTAAAGCCTTAGAGAAATCAGGGAAATATGGAAAGCCACCAGCTAACCTCACCTCAACAACTCTGCAGCCTCCAAGGAGCACGACTTCCTGTCTACCCAGACTTATATGCCTTGCTTTTCTACCTTCTCTTTGGTTCTTATCCCAGCTACCTCACTTCCTCTTCCTACATAGCTCTGTCACTGTTTGTCTGTCTGTACAGACCTCCAAGTCTCTATGGTTGGTACTGGGATTAAAGGCATGTGTCACCACTCTTTGTTCTGTTCCCTAGTGTGGCCTTGAAGACATAGAGATCCTGCTTGCTAATGGATTAAGGATGTGTGCTGCCTGACTTCTTTGTTTACTTAAAATGGCTGGCCTCCCCCCCCCCATCTCCAGACAAGCTTTATTTATTAACACATAAATAAAATATCACCACATTTCAGCACAAATAAAATATCATATTCACATGGAGATTGTTGGTACCCAAGGAAAGACAGGTTTTGCTCACAGAGATTTGAAATCAAAGAATATCTTGATGAAGAAGAACAGAACCTGTTGTATTACAAATGTGGGATGGCTGAGACATGATTCTGCCACAGATACAATTAAGATTGCTCCAAACCACAGAGGAGGCACACAAAAAAATTATGCAGGGAACCATGACCACTCCTAACAGCAACTTTGAAATCTCCTAAAAGGATGACAGAATCCCACAAGTATGATTCCACATAGAATGTGATAAAAACCATTAAGCTGATTAACACCACCAGAAGATCTGCTTTGGACTACAAACTGTTCATGACATTTTCAAGATGGGTAGCTGAGATGATCCAGCCTCACAGGCTACTTTAACAAGGACTTGAGATAAGCCCTGCACTTTTACATTATGCAGAGACTGGACAACAAATGATATAGCTAACTCTCTCAGGACTTGACAATTAACCCAAAAATTTACTTTTCAGGATCCCCTAAAGATGCCTTCACCCCCAGACAGCAAGAAGTAAATTTAAGAAAATGATGCCCACATTCCCAAGAGGTGGGGTGGGTAGTTTTTTGTCTTTTGAGTTATTGATATTGTCATTGTTTACAATGGTTGGTTACAAGTTGTTAATTGTTAATGGTCAAAATAAAAAGCTAAACAAAGTAGATTAGATTAAAGGTTCTTGTTTTTAAAAAAAAAGAAAAGAAAAAAGAGGATATAGATAAGAGCTAGATAATTGAATCCACTCTAAAAAAAAGATACAGAAATAATAGCATAAAAGGGTAGATTACTGAATCTGCTCTAAAAAGAAAAAAGAGAAGATATAGAAATAAGATAAAAGGTATATTTTGAATCTAATCACAAAAAAAGAAAAGAAGGAATATGAATATGATAAGATAAAAAGGTAGATTATTGAATCCACTTTTAAAAAAGGAACTACTTGTTTTAAATATTTTTACATTGGATAGGATGTTTGTATATTGTATACAAATTTGGAATGGGCTCACCCAAAATAGAATAAATAAAGATTTTTTTTGTCTGAATTTGTCAAATGTTAATGGACTAGACATTGTAAATGTAATTCCTGACTTACATATTACTGGTTATAACTTTTTATTTTAAACAAAAAAGTGGAAAGTTGGTTGAAATTTTGTGCACCCCAATAAACTTATCTGGGGGTGAGAGAACACAATAGCCACTACATTAAACATAGTGGTTAGACAGCAGTGACACATGCCTTTAATCCCAGGAAGTGGTGACAGGAAGCAGAAAGGTATATAAGGTGTGAGGACCAGGAACTAGAGACCTTTTAAGCTTTTAGGCTTTTGGTAGCAGATCAGCTGAGATCTAGTCAGGTGAGGACTCAGAAGCTTTCAGTCTGAGGATTCCTGGAAACTGGATCAGGTAAGGAGTTGTTAAGGTGAGGGTAGCTGTGGCTTGTTCTGCTTCTCTGACTTTTCAGAATTCACCCCAATACCTGGCTTCCGAGTTTGTCTTTTTTTATATATATAATAAGACCTTTCAAGATTCGTGTTACACTCTATTGTCTCCTGAACCCATTTTCATTTCCTGGCTATAAATCCAGAGGGATAAAATTGATGTAATCCATAGACCATGGTCCCCAAGTGGACAGTCTTCTATAGGGCTGGGGAGGACACTGCGCCAGCTTATGCAACATTAAAACCAGGTGGGTACCTCCCTATTTGCTTCTGCACACTGTGTCTAGGACTTGGCACAAATTAGCATGTTTGTTCTTCACTTGGCCACTAGCCAGCAGGGATAGTCTATTTTCATTTTGAAATTTTACCTGGCAGATCCTTAAAAGTCACCAGAGAACTTTGCTGAGTAATAAAAAGCAACCTTTATTGAAAACTAATTTTTCAGATGAATATGCCAATTGTTTGAAAATGCTCTAGTCATATTAAAATATATTTTAGTAATATGTGTACAAATGCAGATCCACTAGTAAAATGCTTTTGACAGTAGCTTTTAAGTACCATATTCTACAGTGCCTCTAAACTTCCTTCCATGTAGATCTAGAAATGTAATAAATGAAAAATATGTACACTAAGTGAATAAATACTGATTTGGAAATGAGATGACATTGCAAAATTCACTAAATAAATTTCAGAATAGTTGTTAAGAACTAATACAGAAAAAAGACCATATTTGCTCACTCAACAGCTTTGAGATTCCAGGAGTAGGTTAAATGTAATGACTTCAGAGGTTTGAACTATTCTGCTTATGTTTCTTCCTCTCTATGTGTCTATATACATGGCAATTACATGTTTTCTGTTGTCTAAGCATCATGCTAGTTAGTGGGATATGCGTGAATATGCATGGGGATTAATCAAATAAATTGATTTTATCACAGCAACACACAAAAAATTAATATAGAAAACTGGTATCAGGAGCCAGGATTCTACTCTGATAAGTCTGATCATGAGGTTCTTATTCTTTTGAAAATTAGTTGTAGGATGAATATGAAATAGTTTAGAGCTATGAGAAGAAAAGCCCAAGAATCCTCCAAGCAGAGATTAATGGGCCATTCTGGTTGAAGTTTAGATGACTATAATGCCAAGATGAGTAAAACAGTAAAGCTCATGAGGCTTCAGAGGGATATGATGATTCTATTAGAAACTGGAATAAAGATTATTCACATTATACCCTGGAAAAAGAAACTGGCTACATTCTACCCATGTCCTGAAAAGTTGAGCACAGCTGAATTGAAAAGAAATTAAGTTAACTCACTGAAGGGTAGAACTTGTGAAAACATAAATTTGTGTGAAAGGAGAGAGCCTGAAGTAAATCTTTACTATAGGGTTCAGTCTCCCTGTGCCCTAGGCCCAAAACAACTGATTTGGGAAGTATTTTCTCAGGTTGAGCTGCCAAGGTGAATAGAAGCCACTGTGGCTGCATTAAGAATTGTCTAGACTACATTTTAATCTGTCAATGCAACTTTAATGCATCACCCACATAGTGCTGGTTTTACAGGCATGAAAAATGCAGGAGTGAGGAGGTCCTGGGGAATTGTTCCAGAAAGCCTCACAGGTCAGGCGATATGTGGCAGGGTCACCTTCTCTGGAAGAAGTTTCCAAGAGGCTGCTATACAAAGCTGTGAAGGTAAAGCCTAGTTGTAGTGAGGTATCAGAATGTTGATGATGCCAGGATCATGGAATAACTCCCAAGGAAAACTACAAACACAGAGCATAAAGCCAAGAGAGAGCTTTATGTGCTGTAAACTGTGAAGCTAAAGGGGAAGGTGTATCTCAGGCCACTGGATTCTATTAACGATCTAGATAATGAACACAGATCTCTAGGATTAAATGTCTGTCTTGTTGTTTTTCAGTCTTCCTTCAGCCCAACATTTCCTTATTATTCTTCCTTTCCTCCATTTTCATATGTGAATGTATATTCTTTGCCATTGCAATATGTCTCGTTTATTTTACAAGGACTCACAGTTAGAATGCCTTGAGTTACAGAAGAGACTGAATTTTTAAATGGTGTTTTAGATGTTAAATACTATGGTGACTTTTAAAATTAACCTGAATTAATTCTGCATAATGAAATGGCCACAACCCTTTGAGAAACAAGAGTGGAGAGTTATGACTTACAAGTGATATATTTGGGTGTCAAGTTGACAAGAGGCAAACTTGTGATAGTCCTGATTGTAAATTTAATGGAATTTAGAGTGATCTAGGACACACAGCTCTTAGGATGGCTATGGGGGTATTATCAGAAATTTTTAATTGAAGTGGTAAGACTCACTATGAGAGAAAGAGTCTACACATACATCCAGGTTACAGAGGTTTTTATCTCAGATCACTGCTTCTTAGTGATTATTTCAATAATACTACCCAGAGATATAGTGATTCCTTGAGTTCCCTATTTTTCTGTTTTTTTTTTTCTGATTCTTGTCCAATCCACAAGAGACCCACAAAGTAGTTTATCAGATGACTTATAGACCATCTGCAGAGAAGAGCTCTCCTGTCAGTGTGCACATGGCAGGCCCTATCAGTACTTGCCAAGTTGTAGATACACATTATAGCTGTGTTAAAAAATTCATTATAAAAACTTAAACCAAGCTAGCAGTACTTGACTTCACATGAATGATCAATTTTTATAGGAATGTAACCATTTTTTGAAAAATATAAAGGGATGATTATTTGGAAGTTTCTCCTTGGGAACATGAAGGTGTTGCAAGCAGAGAATACACGGTTGTTTAGGTTAATTACCTGTCAGTAGAGGCAGGAAGAATTCTATAACCCTGCAGCCTACTATTCTGTCTAAGCAATACTCAGTGACATGTTTGTGGCTTCCTTTCCTTGTATATAAATAGAACTAGGTTCAAAACAATTTGATATTTGGTCAAGAGGTTATCACTGACTGATTTAGAGATGCAATGGGTTTCCTATCACTGACTGTGATCATACTGAAGTAATTATAATTAGTAATTTACCTGTGCAGTTTTGTCTGAAAGTAGGGTTCATTGGTTTTTTTCTTATTTATGAACTGCTCAGAATAAATTAATAAAATGCAGCTAATTTTGATTACTCATGCAGCATATTACCTGTCTGCATTATATTATCTCTCAAAAGCATTTGGTTGTGGTTGAGTGAAATTGTCATTCATTTATTCATTCAAACATTTGTGACAAAATGTCCATGTCTTTAGCACTGTCATCTTAGGAAATAAATGCTATAGGGTTTTCTTCCCTAAAACATTATTTCTGTTTAAGCCTGGTGTACTCTTCATTGTTTTAGGCAATAACCCATCTCTCTATCAACCACTTTTGGTAAACACTAGATTTGAAGGGGAATTGAACACTAGCTTGCCTTACAAGAAACACACTCTGCTTTTGAGAAAGGAGCACTCTTCTACTCTCCTGTGCTTCCTATAGAGCCAGAACAGTGAGCTTGCTCAGAACAAAAGAACTGTGTTTCCTACACACACGGGCCATATCTAGTTCAACTCTGCTTAGGAAACTGACAAGAACACAGGCTCCCATTAGCTTGGGTCAGCTATCTCTGTGGATTTTCCCATCATGATCTTGTCCTCCCTTGCTCTTATAGCTCCGTTTCTTCAACTGAACCCCAGGAGCTTGAGCAAGTGCTTAGCTGTGGGTATCTGCATCTGCCTCCATCAGACACTGGATGAAGGTTCTATAAGGACAATTAGGGCAGCCAGTTTTACAGTAATATGACCTATAGTGTGACAGGAGGAGACCAACATCTACCCAAGCTATTTTTATTGGTGGTCTGCATTCTGACAAAAGAACTCTTCCCAACATGACTTCTGAATGACTTTGCATGGCATACTATGGGACCATAATCTAGGGACAGAACATGCACTATGGCCTCTGCTCACCCTGTAGATATACCCTGGAAAGGTGTTTTCTCTGTGTTTCCTTTTCTTTCAATATTGTCTACCTATTCTATTCATTCAGCAGACACTGCTTTGGCTCTTGCACTTCAGCTGTTATATGATTGAAGCCTAACAATTTGTCCATATTTTAGAGACTAAAACCAAAAAGACAGTAGTAGGAGACTAATTGTTAAAAACAGAATAATGAAGGAAGAAAGTTAGCATTTATACACAGTGTTTGTCACTTTCTTAAGGCTTCATTTCACTTGAACTTCCAAAGAATTCCATGAAATAAGAGCTATCAGCATGTCCCATTGAAATAGTAATCAGCCTTGTTTCTAAAACCATGCAGTGAAGCATGGAGACAAGATTCCATGTCATATCCATGTTAATTCCACAGCCTGGTGTCTTTGAAAAATTCTAACAAACTAAAAACCTATTCCAACGTGTAATTGTACTCTCTTGTCAGGCCCACCAGCCCACAAATAATGACAGGAAGACTTGTTATTAATTATGAAAGCTCGACCTGAGCTTAGGCTTGTTCCTAACTAGTTCTTAACCACTGAGCCACCTCTCTCCTCTATTTTTTACATAATTCATTTAAATTTATTTTATGTGCATTGGTATAAAGGTATCAGATTTTTCTGACAATGGAGTTACAGACAGTTATGAGCTGCCATGTAGGTGCTGAGAATTGAACCTAGGTCCTCTGGAAGAGCAGCTAGTGCTCTTAACTGCTGAGCCATCTGTCTAGCCCCCTAACTAGTTCTTATAACTTAAAATAAATCTTATTTTTTAATCTATGTTCTTTCATGTGGCTCGTTACCTCATCTCTGTACTGCCCATCCTGCTTCCTCCACATCTGGCTGGCAACCTCATCTTTTTTCTTCCCAGAGATCTCTCTCTGCCTAGAAGCACAGACTATACTCTTTTGCCTAACTGTGGGCTGTTCAGCTGTTTATTACACCAAACACAGCAATGTATTTTTACACAGTGTAAAAATATCCCACAAAATTTCAACCTTTTTGTCAAAATGGAAAAGAAAAGATTTTAACTCTAACACAATAAAACCATATACGATAAGAACAGGGTACCTGGACTGGTATACTCTGGTGACCAGTCTAGCAAATACCCTATCATCATAGAGCCTTTTTCCAGTGACTGATGAAAGAGAGGAGGGATTCTGCAGGCAGGGAACGTCAAAATCATGATGGGAATAAATGCAGAGATGACTGGCCACACCACTGGAGGCCCATGAACTGTAGACTAGTGGCTGTAAAGCCCCCAGGGAATGGACTAGGCCCTCTGGATATGGAAGACAGTTGTTTGGCTCAAACTGCCCTCTGGATATGGAAGACAGTTGTTTGGCTCAAACTGCTCGGGGAACACCCAGGCAGAGGGATCAGGATCTATCCCTAGTGCATAGGCAGGCTTTTGGAAATCCAGTATCTGTGGTGTGGCACCTTGTGCAGCCTTGGTACAGTGGGAGGGGCTTGGACCTCTCTAGGCTCAGTGTGCCAAACGCTGCTGACTCCCCATGGGAGACCTTGATTTGGGGGATGTGAGGATGTGGGGTGGCTTGGGAAGGAGGGCTGGGAGATGGGGGGGGGAGGAGGTGGGATCTGTGGGTGGTTTGTAGAGTGAGTAGAATATTTCTTAATAAAGAAAAATTTAAAAAAGGAACAATAAGAGCAATTATCAGGTAGGAATTACATTCACAATGTTCAGTTCATTTGTATCTGGCAAATTTGGAGAAAATACTCCATTATCTATCCTATGTTAGTAAGTCCAAAGTTTTATACCTAAACCACTTTTTATTATAACTTGTATTGCTATCCTAAAAATATCTTTTAGACCTTAAAACATCTTTTTAGATAACTTAAACTTTTATGTTTCTCAACCTTATGAACTTTATATCTCCTACATAAGTTTCTTCTCTGAATTGGTAACAAGGAAAACTGTAACTATAATTATCTAGTCTTCACCCCCTCAAAGACCCAAGAAGGATAAAACATTACCTGAGTAAGCAGAAAGTGCAGAGCAAGCAACTTCCAAAATTACAGAAACGACAGAAGTAGCTGGCTGCCTGGACAGTCACTCAAGGTTCCTCTGCAACATTCAGACATCCATCTTTGGCCTGCATGTCTAGAATATCTGACAGACTTTTCTATGAAACAGGAACTTTGAAAGACTGTCCTATCTTGTCTTGGCAAAATTCAGCAGTCGCTTTCTTTTGTATTCTGCTTGTCCAATTTGGACAGCATATTGTCAGCAGTTGAGGCAAGGGCAGTTTCTTTGTCCAGTGGCTAACTTTGCTACAATGAATGCAAACTCCATATGGAGGTTCTTTAATGCTCATAATACATTTTTTAAATAAATTGGTGTAGCCAGGAACAGATATGTCTTACTGTCATGAAAAGCCTTATGTTCTTAGAACACTTTAAATGTCATATTCTGTAGGTCTCTGAAGTGTTTGAAGACCACCTAAATATCTAAAATATATCTGTATAAACTTGAAAACATACCTGAGTACAAATTTGATTGTTATAGATGACTAACTACTAACCTGTATTTCATAATTAGCTTAAGAAGTTTGTAATAATAGCCTTTAAGAATTAGAACTTAACATTATATTTTTAAATGAACTGCAAGATACAATACCTTAAAAAAGAAAAGATACACATGTACAGTATAATAAAAATAAACTTAAATTTGTATCAATATACAAAAATCTATACCAATATAAAGTATTTGAGATTAATAGTTGTTTTTTTTAGTTTAAAGTAGATTCAATAAGTTACCTTTTGTCCCATCATTCCTATATCCCCCTTTTTCTTTTCAGAAAGATATTCTTGAACCTTATTTCCCTTATTTAGATTTTTCCCTTACCATAACCAGTGAAATCTATAACCAACCTCCCTAAATGATTTGTAACCTACCCCCCACCAAATTAGCTATTGGCTGTTCAGCTTTCGATTATACCAATAGCCACAATATATCTTCACACAGTGTACAAATATCTCACAATGCCAACATCCCATATGGAGTCAGATGACAGTGATTGAATATGGGTCATTTTCCTGGCCCACTTAGGCTGATCAGTACTATAATTTTGAAGATGTTCACTAAGAACATTTTAGGACTTGATATGTTTTTTTAGAAGCCTAGATTGGGGTCAACCACATGTCTCTGTGGGTAGAAGCACTTACCATACAAACCTAATGATGTGAGTTTAATCCCAGGAATCCACAGTGGAAAGAGTGGAAAGAGCCAACTCCCAACAGGTGTCCTCTGCCCTTCATGTCTATGCTGTGGCTTGCATGTGCCTGCATACACACAAATAATAATTAATAGTAATAATAAACTTTTCAAATGTCTACCTCATATTGACAAATGATAACATCAAATTCCCCACCATAACCATCAAATAATAAGGGCAGTTTGGTTTGTTCCATACAATAAACCTGTTTTTCCATAGGTCTTGTGAATTTCTATCTTTGTATATGTTCAATTCATTTGGATGTGTACAGAAATTGGAGAACTCTGTCATGAAAAGTTCTGGAATATCATCTAACATTTTTGAAAGATGAATAAGTTTAGGTAAATGAAGGAGATGATTACTCTTTCCAAAGTCATGTAGCAAGCAAGTGTTAATGGTAGAACCTGACTCCAAAGAAAATATTGAGTGCCTGCAACTGTAAATAAGTTTTGCACTGCTCATTAGACAATAGTTCAGATAAGAATAATCTCTTGAGTTTTACAGAGGCTTAACAGATATGTACACATGTTTTGCATAGGAATTGCATACATCACAGACATTAAAGCAAGCTATATTTGAGGTTAGGAAAACTGAAGACTTAAGAAAAGGATTTCTTATCCAAGAATTAATATAGAAATATTTTTATAGCCTCCTCTACACAATTTTTTCTAAAAGTCTGTATATGTTTATGCACATAGCTCCTTTCTTTAATCATGTAATCTGTCAAACATTTAGTTTTTCAGAATTTATACATCATGTACAATTTTTACTTCATTTTGGTTTTTTTAAGGCACACTAAGAATATAATTGAGGACAAGGAACTTGGACCAAACAGTTATTTGACTATATAATCTGTAATTTTCGACAGGTCAAAGGATTAAAATACCTAAAATTGTGTTTTGTTTTGTTTTTTCTCAGTGACTACATTTTTCCACTTATATAACAAATTCAATTAAATTCATTGTAGACTTTTCATTTTACAAATCAGTGACTAATGCAAGCAAATAGTACCTACTAGTATATATGAACTCAACATGCTAACCATACATTTTAAGGCATTAAAGTCACAAATTCTATTGTCAGACTTTTATAGATTACAGAAGAAATGACCACTTAACAATGTTTACTCAAAAACTTTCTGTAAAAAAAATGTTCCTGGTTTTCTGGCTGAAAATTAGATTTGGTCATCAATGTCCTTTATTTTCTTGTACTTTTATTGTTGAAAAGGGAAGAAATAAGCAAGCTTTTTTAGTTCAATTATTCTATTTTGTATCTGTTTGTAGAGGTATTAGAAATCATGTTTTGAGTATAATAGAAAGCTCTAAAATTTAAGCAAGCATTTTGTTTTTAGTTTTTTTGTTGGAGGATATGACATATTACAGTGGAGCAATCACTACATTGCTGTCAGAGTTCACTGGGCTACATTTGGCATTTGAAATAAAGATGAAGCCTAATTACCTTTACATGCTATACCTTTAGTTCTAAAAATATGTCATTAGGTAACTTACATCTGACTTTCAGGTAGGGAGACCAAGAACTATTTTTACTGTGAAGTATAAAGAAATTGAGGGTTATTTTCCCACATGAATGAGATCACTGGTTAGTAAAATCCAGTAGGTCATTTTCTTTGCTTGTAGAATTCTAATTTCCTTCATGAACTTATATCTTTTCATTTTTTCTTCAATCCCTCAAAAGGTTTGCTTGTGTATTGTTCAGACCATTTCTCTTAGTTTTGTATATGTTATTTGGATTCTGTTCTAGGTTGTACTTTATTAACTTATCCCAAACTTAGTTCTTCTTCTAATCTTGATTTCCACTTCGTTTTATAATTCCTCCAATTTAGTTGTTTCTTGGCAGAGATTAGTCTTGTTCATCTGTTTAGATCTCTCTTTTTAGTCAGGCATTCTTGTCTCCAAATTTAAATTCACTTGCTCTCTCTAACTCTCATCTTACCACTAATATTTGCTTTTCAGCTCATACTTGAGTTTCCTCATAAATCTTTTGTAATCCTGTGGACCTGATATAAACTAATAGCATTTCATTTTAATGCTCCAATTCAATCAATTGTTGTTTTGTTACATAAACGCTTAGAATAGCAGTAGTTACGAGTGTTTAAATATAGTAAAAGAACTCTTGGGAAAAATGCCCTAGACATACACAAATACCCCATACATACTACTTTTTCTTAATGTGTACAGAAGTTTTGTTCTCCATATATTGTTAAACATTGAAATAAAACTTATAATAACTCTTTGAAAGTTACTGGGTAACAAGAAGTTGTATTTGTGAAAGTATCATGCTGGACTTGAATGGATATAATGAATTTCCTGTTTTCTTTCTCCTTGCATTTGTTGGATCTTATGAGAAGGTTCTGAATTTTTTCTCTCAACTCAACAAATATAATAGAGGACATACATATATGGAAAAGGTGATATCTTGAATCAAATCTTTAAAAGGTACTCTTTGAAGAATAGAATAGCATATGCTATTAATTTCATATTTAAAAGCATAAATGGTGTCCATCTTGAAAAGATTCACAACTTCTTACAGGCTGAAGTCACCTGGTAATGAGTGAATTACAACTGCCTATTTTAGACTGAATTTATTTGAAAGACATTTTTAAAAGGGGACAGAAGCAAAATATATAGGACACATACAATTGCATATGTTCTTAAGTTTCATGATGCTGAGTTTTCTGTATAGAAACAGCCTAAGAAATTATATCCTCAAATTTTATCTATCAATAATCGTGTTAAGAACCTCAGATTGCCTTCATCTGCTTTCATTTGCTTTTTTCTACATAGTCTCATTCAATACACACAACAGTTTAGTAAGTTAGAACGTCCCCCCTTTATACATAATTTTTTATTGATTCTCTGGGAATTTCACATCATGCATTCCAATCCCATTCATCTCCTAATTCCTCTGTATCTGCCCTTTTCCCTTGTACCTCTCCTTCACCAAAGGAAAACTTAAAAAGAAATAATAAAAAATAAAAATAAAAAATGAAAATAAAAATAATTAATTAAAACAAATAAAAACAAAAAGCACCCTCCCAAAAAAGAAACACTTTGCCCCTCCTTCTTTCCCACCTTCTCATTGTCTCTTCATTTGTCTTAGTGGTATTGGAAACTATGGTGTATCATGTTGTATACTTTTTTGACCAGTTTTACTTGCAAATGTTCATTGTGTGGTATGCTGTTGTTCAGGTTCAAGGCCTCTGGCTTCTGGTACACTAATAATACTGGACCCTTGTAGAAACTCCTCTAAGATACCCTGCTGTTGCCCTGATTCATGGAGATCCTGTGGCTATGGTTCTGTACATCCCCACATCTACTCTAGCAGGTCATAGATAGGGTAAGTGTTGGGAGTGCCAACTCAAAGCCCTGGAGATGTGCTTGGGGATGCTGGGTCTATGCCCCTTAGGTGAGGGGCAGAGCCACGGGTAGAACTCCAAGTGCCTATATACTTTTGTTAACACAATTCTATTTTTATATGATAGTTTACTTTAAAAAATGTATAAACAAACATAGAGAAGAAAGTAAAGTGAAAATTTCATCATTCAGAATAGCTATTAGCTTTCAGGTTACCTCCAGATGTATGTATGTGTAAGTAGAAGATAAAATATGAGATTATTCTTATAATCCTACCTTGCCTTTTGTTTTCCTCCTAAAACATAGCTACTTTCTGATATTATTTGGTCGTCTTCAGAATAACAAGGTTAAAATCCCAGTGCCTTTCTCCATATCATGCCATCCTCTGTCAAGGAGTCCATCTATCATAGGTGATTGTCCAAATGAAAAAGAACTTGACATGTGGACCCTCTAAGGGCCTTCTATAATGCAAGTATATTGTCTTGTGGGAGTCTCAAAGTAGAATTTGTTTTTTTTTTTAAATTTTGTTTCCCTTAATTGTTTTGTACTAGATCTCAAGGAGGAAAATATTGAAAAGAAGGTTTCTATATTTATTAGGTTTTTCAGCTATCCCTGCTTCTGCTTCTAACTCTAGCTTCTCCTGATCTTGTCCATTATGATTTCTTTCATTTTTACATATATGAGTGTTTTGCCTACACATATGTCTCTGTACCACATGAATGCATAGTACCCACAGAAGCCAGAAGAGGACATTGGATCTTTTGGGACTGGAGTCACAGACAGTTGTGAGTCACCATCTCAGTTTGGCAAATCAATTGCAGAGTCCACTGGAAAATCAGTCAATGCTCTTAACCACTTTGCCATCTCTCCAGCTCTCCTACAGTATGATTTATTTCTGTAAAGTTGAAATGCTACTCTCTAAAGAAGGAAAGATATAAAGAAGGGTCAAAATCACATAATACATAGAGCTTTGACTGAAGATGCACAGGACAAGCTAGATGTTTCTACACCAGTTTAGCGGGTGATGACTTTTGTACCTGGCTGTCTGCTTTCCTTATGTGGAACCATTGGTGGCTTACTACTCTGATAAATATTCTCTTCTATAGATCCTTTGGTAAATCAAGGGCTGATTCAGTGCTTCAAAGTTTCTACCTTGCTTTGGTTAAATTGTTGTGTAACTACAAGCCAGTCATTTCCTCTCTTGCTTCATCACTAAAATGAAGAGGTTGATCTAGCTAGCCTGTTTCAGTCACTATTCTATTGCTGTGAAGAGATACCATGACCAAGGCAATGCTTATAAAATAAATCCTTTAATTTGTGGCTTGCTTACAGTTTTAGAAATTTACTCTATGATCATAATGGCAGGGAGAATGGTGGCACAAAAGCAGTCATGGTGTTGGAGAAATAGCTGAGAGCTACATCCTGATCCATAGAATTAGAGAAGGAGCTGAGGCAGTGGGGGGTAGAGTGGGGGCAGAAAGAGTGAGAGAGACAGACTGGGCCTGATATGGAGTTTTGAAACCTTAAAGCCCACCCCAATGATATACCTCCTCCAACAAGGACATACCTACTCCAACAAGGACATACCTCCTCCAACAAGAACATACCTACTCCAACAAGGTCACTGCTCCTTTGTGTGGGCATTCTCATTCAAATCACCACGTGATATGAAAGTATCAGCCAAATAAATCATTTCTTCCAAAAGCTGATTTTGGTAATAGTGTTTATCATACAAACTAGAACACCCAATCTGTGCCAACTCAGGATTTATTTTAGAAGTCAGTTGCTTCTTGACATTTTGCAAACATTATTTTGATGTGGCAACTTTAAATGGATTAGCAAAATATGGGCTGTATATTATTTGAAATGTCTACTGATTTAAAAATGAAGCAAAGATTTTGGCATATTTTATAAATTGTCTTGAAACTTAAGCTAAACCTCCTATGCTTGTGCCCTTTACATGAATTCAGTGATTACTGCTCCCATGTCTTTAAAATTTGCAGGCTGACGCATGTATTAATATTACATTTGCACTAAGGACTGATAATCATACTGCATAACTGAAAGAGGAAAAGTAAAAGATAAGCAAGCCAGTGTTGGCTGTCAATTAAAAAAAAAGTAGCAAAGGCTAAAAGAAAAACATCAATAGAATTTACTACTTGATAAGTAGTGGCAATGCTATAGGTAGACACTGAGAAGTAGTCTTCTATTATATGGGTGTTTGTTCTCAATTAATATTGAACCTATGACAAGCTTTTCACTGACTATTCTCTTTTCTTCTTTGTATATTAGCCCTTGTTTGTGAGATGCTACTTATTTTTTCATGACCATTTTATAACATCATTACCTCCTTTATGCCCATAGTGTTTTGGGAGACTACATATAAAAGAATAGGTTCTGTTTTCCAGGTAGCCTCCCTGGTGATGTGTGAGTAGCAGTCCAGTCATCCTTGTTCCACATCTAGTATCCTCCTATGAGTGAGTACATACCATGTTTGTCTTTCTGAGTCTGGGTTACCTCACTCAGGATGATATTTTCTAGATCCATCCATTTGCCTGCAAACCTCATGATGTCATTGTTTTTCTCTGCTGAGTAGTATTCCATTTTTGTATATGTACCACATTTTACTTATCCATTCTTCAGTTGAAGGGCATCTAGGTTGTTTCCAGGTTCTGGCTATTACAAACAATGCTGATATGAACATAGCTGAGCAAGTGCCCTTGTGGTATGATTGAGCATTCCTTGGGTATATGCCCAAGAGTGGTATAGCTGGATCCTGGGGGAGATTTATTCCCAATTTTCTAATAAAGCACCATATTGATTTCCAAAATGATTGTACAAGCTTGCATTCCCACCAGCAGTGGAGGAGAGTTCCCCTAGATCCACATTCTCTCCAGCATAAGGTGTCTTCAGTGTTTTTGATCTTAGCCATTCTGACAGGCATAAGGTGGTATCTCAGAGTTGTTTTGATTTGCATTTCCCTGATAATTAGGGATGTTAAGCAATTCCTTAATGTCTTTCAGCCATTTGAGTTTCCTCTGTTGAGAATTCTGTTTAGTTCTATAGCCCATTTCTTAATTGGACTGTTGGGCATTTTGATGTCAAATTTCTTGAGTTCCTTATATATTCTGGATATCAGTCCTCTGTCAGATGTGGGGCTGGTGAAGACCTTTTCCCATTCTATAGGCTGTCACTTTGCCTTGTTGACCGTATCCTTTGCTCTACAAAAGCTTCTCAGTTTCAAGAGGTCCGGATCTCCCAATGACGGAGAAATGGATGAGATCTACATGACCAGCCTGGACATGAGTGGGGGTAATGAAGGGTGAAGGTCGAGGGAAAGAGAGCTTTGGGGAGCGGGAGATCCCAGCTGGATCAAGAACAGAGAGAGAGAACAAGGAATTGGAGACCATGGTAAATGAAGACCACATGAGAATAGGAAGAAGCAAAGTGCTAGAGAGGCCCACAGAAATCCACAAAGATATCCCCACAATAGACTGCTGGCAATGGTCGAGAGACAGCCGGAACTGACCTACTCTGGTGATGGGATGGCCAAACACCCTAATAGTTGTGCCAGAAACCCCATCCAAGGACTGAGGGATCTGGATGCAGAGATCCATGGCTAGGCCCCGGGTGGAGCTCTGGGAGTCCAATTAGCAAGAAAGAGGAGGGTTTATATGAGTAAGAATTGTTGAAACCAAGGTTGGATAAAGCACAGGGACAAATAGCCAAGCGACTGGAAACACATGAACTATGAACCAATGGCTGAGGGGCCCCCAACTGGATCAGGCCCTCTGAATGGGTGAGACAGTTGATTGGCTTCATCTGTTTGGGAGGCATCCAGGCAGTGGGACCGGGGCCTGTGCTCATTGCATGAGTTGGCTGTTTGAAACCTGGGGCTTATGCAAGGTCGCTTGGCTCAGCCTGGGAAGAGGGCACTGGACCTGCTTGGACTGAGTCTACCAGGTTGATCTCAGTCCTCAGGGTAGGCTTTGCCCTGGAGGAGGTGGGAATGGGGGGAGGGGAGGGGGGGCGGGAGGGGGGAGAACAAGGGAATCTGTGGCTGATATGTGGAACTGAATTGTATTGTAAAATAAAATAAAAAAAGAACAGGTTGTAAAGCTATATATAATCCCTCGTCTTAGTTGTATAGTATTATCAGAGTGTTGGACTTTCTAAAGGGATCAGTGTTGTTTGTCTTTTGGAGCATCTTAAACCTCTGCCTAGAGGCTTTAGCCAAAAATTTTGTCTTCTGGAAAGGAATTACCAGAACCATACAAACCACCATAGTAAGAAGTTAAAACAACTACAGTAAAATATTTCATCTATCCATCCATCCATCCATTCATCCAGCATTACCTGTTCTTTCCTATGTTGTGTGGAAGAGACAAGTATATGATCAGTGGCAGTGCTATGCACTCTAATAGAGGGTCACCAGGATTCTTTGACAACTCAACCAAGGAGAGCAAGGTTACTCTGACTCTCATCCTTAAATACTGGAATCCCATTCATTGCTAAAGACTGATCAGGATAGGCGTCCTAGGAGACTGACTGTACCATAGCATAGAAATGTACAAAAGACCGGCCTAGCCTAAAAATAAAGATGTCCCATTTATGAAGTCATTTACATGATGACCAAGAGGTAGAAGAGTAAATCAGTTGGTTTGTAGACTGAAAATAAGCATTAGACATTAGGTAATCTTGCTCAGACAGAATATAATCTTTTTCAACTGTCTTTCACTGTGACCCTGTAAATTCTACATGAAGTATCACTGCCTAGGTGACCAGCCTTCAGCAGTGAAGCGCTGAAAGGGAATCCATAGAATCTGTGTGTACTATGAATTTTTTTTTATCTGAGGATGTAAGGGGAAAGACACTCATATACTCTCTAGATGGTTTCCTTCAGACTTTTTCTTAATTCTTCTTTTGAATTGTCTATTTTCCTAGTGATTTCCTTCTCTTACTTTTGATGTTTTCTTTCTAACTCTATCTTTATTCTTGATGTTTCCTTTCTAGTTCCTTTTAACGTTCTCATTCCTGGTGTTTTCCTTCTAACCCTTTCATTCTTGATGTTTTCCTTCTAACTCATTTTAACTCTATCTTTATTCTTTCTCTTATAGTTTATATACCCCAGCAAAATCTTTCAGGCAATATAAAAATTGCAATGTGGTTACTTTCTGTTTTTCAAGTGAATGATTACAATGAATACAAGAAAAAACAGTGCAATTTCCATATCCTTAAAAACATGATTAAACATTTTACATATTATAAGTGAAAAATAAATTATCCCAAGAACCCATATACATTCATACCCAAGCAACTTGTAATAGATTAACAGAGTGTAACTAAGCAAGGTATTCTTTTACTGGCAGGCTGCATTTTGCAGTTACAAAGGACCAATCACTTTATTACTTATCTCAAAAAGTAATCTTATAAGAAATCTTAAAAGAATCACAAATCTAAAATTATATATATGAAAATGAATCAGTCAGCTCTACTTGAAATCTTTGGGGTGCATATCCACTCATCGATAGCTATTTTATATCAGGAGATTGAGGGCATAAATAGGAATAAGGAATTAATTATCACCTTTGTTCATCAACCAATCCTAGCAAGAAAGGTATATCAGATAATGATAATTAGGCTACTTTTTTCTTTTTCCCTGACCTTGAAGAGTTCCTCACTGGACTATGTGCCTTTCTAAAACTTTAGATTATCTTCTTGAGTTTTCACCTCAAAGCTATTTAACAAAAACATCTTAACCTAACTTGAAGTTATTTTCAAAGCTTTGTTTCAGCTATGTTGCACTCCAAAACACATCTATCAACATTAAGATTAAAAGAATTTAAACTAGCTGCGCTACTGGGACTCAATTGTTTTTCTTAATCATTAACCTAAGCCACAGTCTATGTGGCTCCTCAATAGAAACTCACTCACATGTCTAGCTGTGTGACACTACCTTGTTTTATTTTTTATCATCAAAACTCTATTTAAACTAACATTATTATTATCAATTAGACAGTATAGCTTAGGAGGAAATCATCTTCTTAATAGTCCACATGTAAAAATGCCTAGTAGAATGGGATGTTTCTGTGAGATAAACACACTACATTACTGGCAGTGGGGATCTCCCAACACCCATTCATACCATGCCAAATACAGAGAAAGAAGGCAGCAGCAAATATGTGAAGTCACAACAGAAGCAAATGACATTATGGAGTCTATGATCTCAGGGCCTTGCCTATCTGAGATTCACCCATCAGGGATTCACCCCCTGATGATTCACCCTGAAGTCAATTGCCATCTGCTGCTCCTCAGACATGGCCACTGGCAATGAAGTTTTCCTGGTCCACTCTCACAGTGACCAAGAATCATTAAAAATTGTTCCTAACAGAATGTGCACTACTCCTTATAAACTCTTATTCTTCTTTCAATACCTAGCTTACATGACAGTGTTGCAAGGAAGCTTTCCTTGAACTCTTATTGTGTGTGCCCTCACAGAGCACTGTACAATAAATACTTTTTATATTATTTTTTACATAACAGGTACTAAAAATTATGTTTGCCTGCCTTTTTCACAACTCTATTTCAAATCACAACACACTGTGTGTCCCCTACAAATTTGAAGAAACATTTTTGACTGAGCAAAACACTCTACATTTCACACACTAAAGTGCCATATGGCATATAGTTGCAGTCTTGAACATATAACTTTAAAAAAGGAATTATTTTAGTTTGAGGAGTGGATGAAAGTAACACAATCCAAACTTTTATAACAATACATTTAACTGTCAAGTATCATGTTGACAGCTTTTGACTTTCTATCTATCTTTTGAAAGCCAAGGTCATTTTTCAGGTTTCTTGTTTACATGCATTTTAATTTTGTTTTATTTTATTTTTTCCTTTCTGTTATTTTCATTGATAACACATACTTTAATATGATGCTACTATAACAGTGAGCTATATTAGATCAGCTGGAATCTCTCGGGCTCTCAAAGCATGGGCATTACATATTCAAAACAGGATGTAATGTTTCAGAGCCTCATATTCTACTATAATTATATGGTTCAATGCAAGTGATTATATCTCTTCTTCAGTAATGGGCTGAAAAGTTTTGGTTTGCTGGTTCTCTCATAATTTACTGCCTAGGTATAATAGGCCAGTCTTGCGGAAAAAAGATGATAAATGATGCTGGCTAGGATTCATAGATTTATTAAATTTCTATCAAACAGTGCAACAAAAAAAATCTGCTTAAGTTAGAAATGGGCTCAAATTTTTTAATCAAAATTCATGAGTCTTGATGCTTGGTTCAGTAGGTCCAAGGAAGGCTTGAATTGAAGACTGATTAAAGAAAATAAAAGGCTTATTTGAAGTAATTTTTCAATGACAGCTTTTAATTGGATGTTAAATCAAATTCTTATCTGCCTTTCTGCAGATAGCACATTATATAAAATACCGTTAGTGGCACCACCACTGTAACAGATACACTGAATAACAAGTGACTTCTCACTTTACACTAAGAGAGGAAAAGGCTTGTTGTTAGCCTGTCAGAATTAAGTATGTAAATTAATGTTTAAGTATATGAATATAATATGGTTTACAAGAAGCTTGGATTGTTGTTGGGGAAAATAATAAGTTTTTAAAAATTTCCCCTTCAAGGTTAACTAATGCTCAATAACCTTTACCAGTTGGGTGAGGATGTGAGTGTGTTGGTATGTCATCTATGTCTACATTTTGCTACTGAGCTTGGCTAAAATCGTAAATACTAGGAAGAGCCAATACTGCAGTCATTCTCTAATGTCCCTTACTGCCACCCATGAATGTCAGTCCATAAAAGCAATTTTATTAGCATTTCCTCATTTTCCAGTATAGGCAATGAATATGGTACTAATAAGCATGGGCACTTATCCCTCCTTCATAGAGCATATGGAACATCCCTTGCTTCAGGCAGGACCTATCTTGATTTTGGAGGTCACAGAAAGCATTCCAGTGAGGAAAGGAAAACATCATTGGGAAAAAAGTGTGCATTCCTGGAAAAGTGCTTACTCTTTGCAGGCCAGAGTGGGAAGAAGGTGGAATGAATTCATCTTTCACAGCTAGCTGAGATGAGGGTGGTTTGCAAGAGTTAATGGAACTTTGATTAAATGCTGAGTTAATTCCCAGGATAGTGTTTACCAGTTGAGGGTTTGGAGTTTGCATAGAATGGTTTTCTCATATACATTTTTAATGGTAGATCTCAAGTAGACAGCTCATTAATTTCAAGATTCTTTATTGCCAAGAATAATATTCTTTAGGCTTGGGAAATGGTTCTCCCATTTTGGTTCTACCTGCCAGAGGAACTGGCAAGTACTACCCCTAGTGAGGCTTCTGGTAACTGCCACGCCTACCTATGACCTGCCCCTGGGGTGGGGCTGAGATGGGAGCCCTTAAGACCTGAGATCCATACTTGCTCCCCCTCTTGGTTCCTAGTGATCCTGGATGCTGGATGGCTGACAGAGTCAGAGTTCTCCAGAGAATCCCCACTGGACTATACCTCACCTCTCCAAGGTCCTATAACCAACCCCTTTACTGGCTGTAAGTTACCCCAAAATAAATCTCCTTTTCAACCATGTGGAGTTGCCTTGTTAAATCCCCACATTATGCCATATATAATATGCAATACACAAAAGTAGCCATGCTACATAACAGTTTTTCTCTTCTTAATAACTGTTAATTAAACATTTATCAGTAGTTGGACTGACTTGTTACAATTCTAAGGAATTCTAAGGCATTTATTTACACTTCCACACATCTGTGAAATATTTTTCTATGATACACAAGTTGTAGTTATTTCTCAATAACAAAAAAAATCACGATTGTGCCTTTGGACTTAGAAAGGCACAAATATATGTAATCATATATCGAACAATCTACATACCTGGATACCTTTACTCAGAACCAGAAGTTCAGAGACACACAATGTTCTTTTTTAGGAGTTTTGTATCTCTCAATATAAAATAAATCCTTCAAAAGACAGAATTTGGAATATCACTGAAGAAGACTGGAAATCCCCAAATGGCAAATGATAGTGACAGTGGAAGAAGGTATAAAAAAGAAGATTTATACCTTTACAAGATTTAAGGACCCAGCTATTGTTTATTAACTCAAGTATTTGATCTTAAACACAGCTAATGTTGAAAATTATATATTTGTTTTTTCTTCTAGTAGTGCTGCCTATTGTCTCTCCCAATATCAGTAGGATAGCTCTGTTACAGCATCCATTCACTATTTGGGTACTGATTATATGTGCCGTGTTGAATAGAGTTGTATAAAATGCTGAAAAATGTATCTTCTTATGATTTACAGCCTTCTCTTTCCTGTTTATTGACTATTCAATTTAAATGTGATGTTAGAGACCATAAGATAAATACTATCAATAACTCCTGCACTCCAGAAGTCCAGACATCTATTAAGAAAGTTAATCTAAATATACAAAGATTTACAGTGAGATGAATATGAAGGCTCTTATCCATAACACCAATGTGGACTGTGGACAAGTTGGATAAAAACTTGGACATGCCTATTAGAATCTTGTTCTCACAGAGGGCACTTTTTATATTAGTTGCGAAAATGATTGCATTTCTAGTGCTTTAGTGGGTTTCAGAGTCAAAGAAATGAATTGTTGGGAACGTCCTTTCTAATTTGTTTACCATATTAGCATCAGGTTTACTGACGCTCAGATGAGTAACTACCAAATCGAATCAGTTCCTTTCATCTTATATCTCCAACCTTATCTTGATGATGATTAAAACTACTTTTATTAGATTTCTTTTCAAATCCTTGTGAAATTTATACAGCTGATTGTTTTGTGTGTAATTAAGATATTCAATTATAGGAAAGCATTATTCCCAATATTTCTTAATCAGAGTCTAACTCTAACCACTTATTTCTGGATCATGTTATGTTCTTTCCTCTTAACAAAACATAGAGTGGTTCCTTTTCAGGATACACTAAATCACAAACTGAAGGGGTGGGGAGACAGGTTCTGTACTAAGTTGAAATCATGTATTTCATGATTCACCTGTATGTACCAAATCAGATATTCACCTGTATGTACCAAATCACCCCAACCCCTTAAAAATGTCATTGAATATGTCCAGGTGCTCTTACATGAGGTCATAACATTACAGTGATAATATACCCTTTAGTTAGGAGCACATGAAACTCTGAGCTTATCACAAAAGGTTAACTGTACTGTATATGAGCTAACCTTTAAATAGAGTTAGCAAATTGATGCAGTGAGCTGTGTTAATGATTTCATATGGGACAGCTAAATGTCCTGTCCGTTTTACTGGTAAAGTGTGAAAATTCTGAATTTGATACTTTCAAGATAAGGACATTTCATTTAATAATGGTTATTGGTATCACCTGTAATGAGCAAATAATCAACTTGTTTGAACAGAAAAGGAACAGTTTACAAATTGACTTATTTCTCTGGTACCTCAATGGTAATAAGTCTCAGTCGTCATTCACCATGTCTGAATAATATAGGATCCCATCCAAGTATGCTAACCAAAATTATGGGACATGTTTTCCAGGGAAACATTCCTCACTCTGAAGATGAGTAGATTTACATTTCACAGAGTATTTATGTGGCACAGTGGCTTAAATATGATTGTTAAGATATAATTGAGGTGGTCACCAAACTGGAGAAGATACACATATACATAATGAGTGAATGACAAATGTATAACTCTTGAATACCTTGTTATTATGTTTAACCTATAGATCATTAGCCAGCGTAGGAATTAAGAAATGTCAGAGAACATCCAAACAACATGACAGCACTGAGGAGTATGACTTTTGAAGCTTTGCTTTTTTGTAAGTTTAAATGTCATTTTGAAATACTTGCTACAAAATATTTCCCTTCTCTATTAGCTAGCATTGGGTTTGGAATTTGAAAGTGGCCTTGGTAATGATAAACTACATTACCATGAAGAAGCCATTCCTTTAGTTTATAATGGCCCTTGAAAAATGTTTACAAAATCATAAACTACTCAGTTTTAAGAAAGTTCTTGCATTGTGCTTAATTATATTATTTTGTAAGTTCTGAAAAATATTTATATTCTTTCAAACTACAAAAAAATCAATTCAACTCAGCAAAACTCAAGGGTTTTGCTTTGCAAGAAATTTGTGAAGGAAGTTCAAGGATTTTTACAGAGCTATGGAAATTTAGCACAGCCATGAGTGCCCAAAGTATTTCAAAGAAGTAAAACATTTCATAATGGAATATTTGCTGACATAGTTCTCTTAAGTGACACTATTGCAACCACAAAATGCCTGTAAGAAGATAGTGTTGATCCAAATCACAGCAAAGGAAGTGGGATGAAGACACCTTTCATTCTATATTGAAGATGGAAGGATCATTATGTTGTCCTAGGGATTGTTTTGTGAATGGAAATGGTTCTGATCTCACTACCTCCGTCATAAGTAGATGGAAGTAGCTTCGACAGCATCAATTGTGTGTCTCACTTCACTTCACCAACATATTGTGATTATGACAATGCCTGAACTGTATCTGGGAAACCTCAGCCACATTCAGCTTGGTATTAAAAAAAAATCATTGCCTGGCCAAATGAATTCACTAATTTTGTCAACTTCTTGGACTTGCTAGAAAAGAAACTTTGAAGTAATTGACTAATGGCAGTTGAAATGTCCCTGATATTTATTGAATATGTTTTTTTTCCTTTTGCTTTGAGACACAGTTAGACAGGTTAGAGATTTGGAAATTCACCTGAAAGAGCTTATTCATTTTTCTAACAAGCAAATCTGCCCCATAGCTATTTTTACTGTTTTTGTAATAACAATCTTTTATGTTAAAAAACAATAGACCAAAAAAGAGTCCTTTGTTCATTTCCTTGTTCCAGTATCCCTGCCATTAGGTGGTATTGTGTTCCCCGAAATATTGTGCACCCTAATAAACTTACCTGGGGTCAGAGACAGAACAGCCACAATATTAAACATAGAGGATGGGCAGTGGTAGCACACGCCTTTAATCCCAGCACTTGGGAGGCAGAGATAGGCAGAAATCCATGTGTTCAAGGATACAGCCAAGCATGGTGACTCACTCCTTTAATCCCAGGGAGTGATGGTAGAAGGCAGAAAGATATATAAGGCGTGAGGACCAGGAACAAGAAGCTTTTGTCCTGGTTAAGCATTCAGGCTTTTGAGCAGCAATTCAGCTGAGACCCATTCTAGATGAGGACTCAGAGGCCTCCAGTCTGAGGAAACAAGACCAGCTGAGGATCCAGCGAGGTAAGGTAGCTGTGGCTTGTTCTGGTTCTCTGATCTTCCAGTTCACCCCAATACCTGACTCAGGTTTGATTTTATTAATAAGAACTTTTTAAGATAACTGCTACACTGCCATAGCTAGAATTTTCATCAGGTTGGAAGAATTCACCCCCAAGATAAGACCTTTAATGCTAGTTTTAATAGATAAGCTACAGAACAAACAAGAGTTAGATTTTAATGGGAACAGTTGCATACCCATTGAAGCCTGTGACAAAGCTAGCACTTTCTATGGGCCTCATTTCAAAGGACTATGATTTCTGCCTGTACAACCTGATTACATAAAGCAGTGTAAGAAGTGAATACATCATCTTCTGACAGAATTCACCAAATTTCAACCTTCCATCAGTATCTAGTTCAGTGACTTCTCAGGAAAAATAATGTTGGCCTTCAGACATTTTCAAATATCTATAGGAAAATGGACTTTGAAAAAAATTGTACTGTCAATTTCATGCTCAAACCTGGACTGACTCAGGGGTTAGGAGACAGTAAATGGACAAGCTTTATTAAGAAGAAGCTAAGTCACTAAGACTAAATTAGAAATGTTCTATGTGTAAAAGGGTGAAATGCTTCTCCATTTACTTAAACACTTTGCAGAAGTGTCAAAACATCCTAAGAAAAGATTATGTTGAATATTCTCTAGTCATGATAAATAGTTTATGCAGCTTTTCTCAAAATATCAAGCTATTTCTTTAGAACATATAAATTGGTTGGATTGATAATATTCCTTTAGTAGCCAAACTGACACTGAATATCAGAACTACAGCTGTGAAACACTTTTGATGACCAAGAGAGGATTTAAGTGTCACTTGTCTGCATTAAACTTTTCCTATGTTGTCTATCTATGGCCTTAGAAGAAAAATGTGGAACAACCATTGTTTTAAACATAAGAACATTACTTTTTGTCTCTCTCTCTCCTTATGTGTAAAATAAACTTTATGCCTTCAAAATACTTCATGAATTTGCTGTGACTATTAGGTGCAATTGGCTGGATAAAATTATGCATAGTTGTACCTCTGACAACAGTTTAAATATTTAGATATACCATATTTTTGAGTGATTACTAAATTTTACTGTTATGAACTATTGTTTGATGTTTTATAGATAATACTTAGTTGAAAAGTATTTGTATTTATGGCTTTATTCTGTGGTAGAAGTCATATAAAAACACAAAATTATTTTAAGTGGGTAAATATAATGGTACATAAATCAACTAACACATAAAAATTAAAACAAAATCAAACCCTGCTTAATTATTTCGCCCAATTCAAAACACTCACAATCCAGTCTACCTATTTTCTGTTTTAGCCCTCACATAGGATCAGCTACTTATAGAAAGTAAGTCTTTACATTGAAGTCTCATTAAGTTTTTTTCAATAAACTTTGGTAGAGCCAGGCAGAAGGCTAAATGCAAGGAACAGAGTGGAGTATGGAGCACACACTCTCCCTGCACTCATGGGATAGAAGCACAGTGCATACCCCTTCTGTTGTTGTTGTCTTGTTGCTAGAATCATGTGTGCCATATGGCAGATCTTTGTGGGATTTAGGGATAGATGATGGATGTCAGAGTGAATTATTAGTGTATTATCGAGAAAATGAGTGATAACGGTTGTCTTAAAGTGTGGACAGCATTAGCTCTATTCATCTTTCTGGTGATAATGGACCTCATAAGACTTCTGCTATCATGTTACTGCTTAAGCATGTGTAATCTGCCATGTCATGTAGCATCCTATCATGAAGATCCAGAATACCACATTCCCACAGATTTTTACCTGAGGTAAAGGGCTTGGTATCTATTTGTATCATGCTGAATTCATATACTTTGTGAATCTCAGGAGTCTCTCTCAGAAGCCTCTCCTTGTCCTGACTGTTAGGAAACTGAGTGACCATTTTGTGACATGCCTGAACTGTGCAGGCTTTATAAAATAGCACCTGGCTTGAACCCACCATCTTCATTTCTTCCATTTAATGTCATCATGTTGTTATTAGTTGTTATATTTATTCTTTAACAGAACAAGATTGAGACTATAAACTATAAAAGTGTGTGTAGCACAAGATAACTGACCTTCACAGATCAGACCAATGAAGGTTATTACCATAAAAAACTCCATGCATCCTTTGCTGAATTGCTTTATATTTAAATGTAAATGTTCCATGGCCATTCTCAAAACAACAAATTTTGACTTAAAATCATTTTTTGTATTGAAACTGTCAATATGTCTTACAGGCAATGATATGTAGACTTGACAGTAATTTTTAGTAGAAACTGGTGTATTATCATTCTGTTGGACACTTAGGAAATATTTGTCAAACCAAATTGTATTTCACCTTTGCAGCCTGGTATGTTCTGTTGTGGCAAAACACACAACTGCCAAATCTTAGTTTCTGAGATATATGCTGAACATGTTAATCAATTGTTAAGCCTGGTTTAACAGTTTAGCTTTCAAAATGAATTCCTAGAACCAATAATTATTTATGATGCCATATTCCACACACTTTCAACTTTGAAATTACTTGTGTTATCTTACTATTTTCCACTTTTCACCTGAGCATATTCACGAAATGACAAAGTCAGAAATTGGGAAGAGAAATGGGGCATGGCATCAAGGATTATCATGTTTTCAGCCTGCAGAAAAAGAAAGTCAATTCCCAACAGATATATCTTTATTTTTGACACTGCTTGCAAAATTGTATTAGTTGAAATGTTTCATCAAAAGTTTTACCCTCCAAAAACAGAATTTACTCAGGGAATAAACTAACAATGATGATGTTTTCCTGGGAGCAGAGGAATTAGAGAAATGAATTATAGAGATTTCATTGGAGAAAAGTTTATGCTTTAATATTCAAACAATAATTACATTAATTTGTAGACTAGTTGGCTGAGAAATCCATTGGCATAGGCTTAATGAAAGTTGTCATAATGGTGCCAAAAAGAAATTTTGTGGGGTTCTTTTAAGTACCAAAGAAACTCTCCATTGTTGTGATAAAATACAGATATGTGTAGATGTAACCAATCGTATTATTAAAATAAGAAACACAGAGCCAATGTAAAAGAGAAAGTCGAGAGGTCAGAGCTCAGAGATAAAATCTTACCTCCTGCAGTGCTCCTAGCTTCCCCGAGAGAGGGAGGTACTTCCTGTGTCTCTGTTTAAATAATCTTTCTGTTCTGCCTTCTCATTGGTTGTAAACCCAACCACATGACTGCCTCATCACTGCCTGTAAGTACCGCCCTCCAGGTCTTAAAGGCGTATGTCTCCAATACTGGCTGTATCCCTGAACACACAGAAATCTACCTAGCTCTTCTAACCACCATGCTCTTGCTATGGCTCTAATAGCTCTGACCCCAGGGCAACTTTATTTATTAACATAAAATTAAAATCACATTTCAGTACAAATAAAATATCACCACATTTCCCCTTTTCTATTTTAATAAAAAGAAAAAAGGCAAAAGGTTATAACTAACAAAAGAAAAACTATATACAAAAGTACAATAACTATATACAATATATACAAGTAACAAATACCTAAACGATGTCTAGTCCATTTGTATTTGACAAATCAGAGAAAATAATTCCCTTATCTATCCTATTTTAGTAAGTCCAAAATGTATCTAATTCACTTTCTATCCTAATTAATCTTCAACTATAACTAACTAATCTTCAACTCCCTCAGAGGCCCAAGAAGGAAATAATATTAGCTAACAAAAATAAAAACAAGAAGTGCACAAAAGCAGCTTCCAAAAATTTTGTGAGTTGACAGAAACAGTCAGCTGCCTGGATAGTCACCTGAGGTTTCTCTGCAGTGTTGGGGCATCATCTTCAGCCTATAGGCTTATCGTATTTGACAGACTCATTTGTGAAGTAGGTTGTACACAAGGTCAACAGTTCAACTTCACATTGGGTGAGAGCAGTCCATGTACCAGAAACACCTGAATTCCACTAGTGTCATGTCATGATTCAGGATTTTAAATTCTGGAAATTGTTGATGGTATTTGAATTCAGCTGTCCATTCTTCTTGGCTGTGTATATATGGCTTCATCTAAGCATCCCCTTCTCCACATCCCTCTATTAAATGCCAGTCTACTATTGAGAGGCGTGAGCTTTCAGTTGCTGTTCCATTGCACAACAGAAGCCATTGGCCCACTGCCTGTTCAGCTGCCTTCTAAGAAAAGGGTACTGTACCTTTTCCAGATTGTGAAGGCGACTTCAGGGATGGTGCCATATTGTCCTGGCCTCAGAAGATGCCTTTTGATAAAGCCATAACCACACTTGTTTTGGCAGGAATCGGTAGTCCTTTGTTTCGTGTTCTGTCTGTCCATTTTGTCCTGTTGATACGAGGATACTTTGTTGTCCAGTGGCTAACTTTTGCCACAATGAAAGTTAACTCCATATGCAGTTTCTTCAATGCCCATATTTTCTCTGAAGTAGATTAATACTGCCAGGAGCTGACATGTCTCAAAAAAGAAAAATTTCTAAGTTATTAAAACATTTTAAATGCCATATTCTGTAGATCTCTGAAGGGTTTGAAGATGACCTGTCTAAAATATATCTGCTCAATTTTTTAAAACGTATCTAATATGACTACAATTTCTATTGTAATGTCTAACTACTAACTTTCATTTCTTTATATCCTAATAGTTGGTAATAATGTAAAGTATTTAAAACTAGTAATTGTCTTTTTCTTTTCTTTCTTTCTTTCTTTTTTTAAACAAAAACCTTAAATCTAATCTCCTTTGCTTAGCCTTTTTCCTAACCCTTGACAACTTGTAACCTACCCCCCTAAATAATGAAAATTATCCCAGACCCAAAACCCATTAAAAGAACCAAAAAACCACCCGCCCCACACCACTTCTTTGGCAATGTGGGTGTCATATTCTTAAAATTGCTTCCTGCTGGGTATGGGCGAAGTTATCTTTATCCTGAAAGAGAAATTTAAGTTAATTGTCAAATTCTAGGAAAGGTAACTATATCCTTCATTATTATCCAGTCTGTGTATAATGCCAAAGTTCAGGGTTTATCTCATGTCCTTATTCAAGTAGTCTTTGAGACTGGATCATCTCAGCTAGTCATCTCAAAATTGCTCTGAGCACCTTGTAGTTCAAAGCTGATCTGTAGATGATGTTTGTCAGTTCAGTGATATTATTATCCACGTGGAATTGTTGTTGTTGTTGTGGGGCCCCATTTTCTTCCTGGAGACTTCAGTTGATGTTAGGCCTGGCCATGATTTCCTGCAGAAAACTGATAAGAGACTCGAACACAAAGACATATATATGCAGCTAATTGAAGCCTTTTTTCTAGAATTAGTTAGTACTCTATATGACCATTCATATCTTAACAAAGTTTAAAATGTATATATATATATATATATATATATATATATATCAATCTTGTAAATTTTGATATAAAATTTATACTTTAAGAAAAGTTTAAAGAATCAGAATAGAATCAAAGAGTTGAGATTAGTAATAGAATAGTCCCTTAATTAATTTGGCTTTTGTCCTGTCCCATAGCAGAAAATGGCTCTTTCTGGCATGATATAGGGAGTTTGCATTTTCCTTTTAACAACATGCTTGAGTTTAAAGAAGGAGAGAGCCATTCTCCAACTCCAAAGTCAGCTTTAAATTTTAATTGAACTGGGACTATTAGAAAACCAATAGTGTTAAATCTTTAGAGAAAAGCAGAAACAAACATTTAAGAAGACATAAAATTTTTTAGATAATATATACCCATATGCCATATACTCCCATATACTCTGTTTCCTGGGATAGATGATTTGTCCCTTTTCTTCAGTTGTCTCATTTGTCTTGTCTCCTTCAGATTCCTTAACCTTCATTCTCCTAAAAGACAAAAACAAAAACCTTCCCCCAAGACTAATTTTGGGGATGTTCCTTTTTGGCAAGTTATTATCTGATTAAATGAAAAGACATGTGTTACAGGTACAAGTTAGTTTAAATTGGATGTTCATGCTGGTTGATGAACTATCACCTCCTCTAATTAAGAGGTTTTTCTTGTTCAAATCGAACCTTTATCAATTTTGATGGTATCCACAGCTTATCTTCTCCTGTAGAAACAAAAGCAAAACCTCGTCCCCAACGTAATACATGCTGAACATGTTAATCAATTGTTAAGCCTGGTTTAACAGTTTAGTTTTCAAAATGAATTCCTAGAACCAATAATTATTTATGATGCCATATTCCACACACTTTCAACTTTGAAATTACTTGTGTTATCTTACTATTTTCCACTTTTCACCTGAGCATATTCACGAAATGACAAAGTCAGAAATTGGGAAGAGAAATGGGGCATGGCATCAAGGATTATCATGTTTTCAGCCTGCAGAAAAAGAAAGTCAATTCCCAACAGATATATCTTTATTTTTGACACTGCTTGCAAAATTGTATTAGTTGAAATGTTTCATCAAAAGTTTTACCCTCCAAAAACAGAATTTACTCAGGGAATAAACTAACAATGATGATGTTTTCCTGGGAGCAGAGGAATTAGAGAAATGAATTATAGAGATTTCATTGGAGAAAAGTTTATGCTTTAATATTCAAACAATAATTACATTAATTTGTAGACTAGTTGGCTGAGAAATCCATTGGCATAGGCTTAATGAAAATTGTCATAATGGTGCCAAAAAGAAATTTTGTGGGGTTCTTTTAAGTACCAAAGAAACTCTCCATTGTTGTGATAAAATACAGATATGCTTAGAAAGAAACTTGCATAGTGAGCAGAAATAGAATATATAATTAGAACAAAGAAAGCTTAAATCAAATTAATCTTTATCTGACAGGAACAGTTACATTTACATCACTGAGTGCAAAGTCATAGCCAAAATTGAAATTAGAAACAGATAATTATGATAAGAGAGGACACTTATGCTGACTCTTCTCATGTATAATTGGAAAGCATAAGAAATGTAATGCTTGTTCTAATTAGAATTAGCATTAAAACATGCAATGTAGCATGAATCTTAAAAGGTCTTATTAATAAAAACAAACTCAGAGCCAGGTATGGGGTGAACACTGAAAGAGCAGAGAGACAGAACAAGCCACAGCTACCTCATTTTGCCAATTCCTCAGCTGATCCTGTTTCCTCAGACTGGAAACTTCTGTGTCCTCATCTGAATGGATCTCAGCTGAATTGCTGCTAAAAGCCTAGAAGCTTAACCAGCTCTAGTTTCCTGGTTTTCATGCCTTATATACCATTCTGCTTTCTGCCATCCCTTCCTGGAGTTAAAGGCGTGAGTCACCCACCATGCCTGGCTATTTCCAGTGTGGCTTTGAACTCACAGAGATCCATATGGATCTCTGTCTTCAGAATGCTAGGATTAAAGGTGTGTGTGCCACTATTTTCTGGCTTCTGTATCTAGTGGCTGTTCTGTTCTCTGACTCCAGATAAGTTTATTAGGGTACATAATATTTTAGGGAACACACTATCACCACAATGTGACTTCTGGGTTTTGCCATAAAATATGTTGTTTAAATAATTAAACTATGGATATGCGAATTTGTTTATCTGTTTGTTAAAGGTCCTAGTAGTAAATGGCTTTAGAAATACAGTACAACTTAAATGGTATTAATATGGTGTGGTTGATATATTTTGTATCCTAATAAACTTATCTGGGGGCCAGAGAACAGAATAGCCACTAGATGAGATATAGAGGCCAGACAGTGGTGGCACACATGCCTTTAACCCTATCACTCGGAGGCAAAGATCTATCTGGATCTCTGTGAGTTCAAGGTCACACTGGGAACAGAGCCAAGCGTGGTGACACACACCTTTAATCCCAGCACTTGAGATCTCATGTCTTGCTTGGTAAGGACACATACCTTTAATCCCAGGAAGTGATGGCAGGAAGCATAAAAGTATATAAGATATGAGGACCAGGAACTAGAAGCTTTTAAGCAGTTCAACTGAGACCATCAAGGGTAAGGACTCAGAGGCTTTCAGGTTGAGGATTCATGGAAACAGGATCTGCTGAGGAGTTGGCAAGGTGAGGTTGACTGTGACTTGTTCTGCTTCTCTGTTCTTTCAGCATTTACCCCAATACCTGGCTCTAGATTTTTTTTTATTAATAAGACCATTTAAAATTTGTGTTATGCCAGGCAGTGATAGCACATGCCTTTAATCCCAGCACTCTGTGAGTTTGAGGCCAGCCTGGTCTACAGAGTGAGATCCAGGACAGGCACCAACACTACACAGAGAAACCCTGTCTCAAAACAAACAAACAAACAAACAAACAAAAAAGTTTCATGTTAAAATAGGGTAATGAGTGTTAATTTATTTTGTCAGTAACTAACTGTAACCCTGTTGGCTTATTTTCTGAGTCTATTTTTTATTTCCAAATCTGATTTTACTTTTAAAATGCACCATTCATTTCTTTCTGAAAATTCTCTTTTTGTATGTGTAGTTACACACAGAGAGACACACAGGATCCAGGTCTTCATTCAGCATGCACAAAGAGTCCTGGCAACAATTTCATACATGCAGATGCCAAAAGGCTTTTGAAACACTCTGTTTTTTACCTTGGAAATCAAACTTACTGCTTCTGACTGGTTTTACTCAAAGGGAAATTTTTCTTCCTGTTGACAGATCCTTATGAAATATTTTTTTTCTAACTTCCACACTAGAATCACTTCAACTGCTTGACATTTCCAGTGATCTTGGCAGTTGAAAGAAGCAGCATGCATTGTTGGTCAGCAATCTGGGATTTTATTAGGGCTTCAGAAGTCATTACTTCGTTAATAGATACTTCATCACTCTATTCTTTGCTTTTCTTGATTTCTTGCTCTCTCTCTCCTCTCTCTCTCTCTCTCTCTCCTCTCTCTCTCTCTCTCTCTCTCCTCTCTCTCTCTCTCTCTCTCTCTCTCTCTCTCTCTCTCTCTCTCTCTCTCTCTCTCTCACACACACACACACACACACACACCCACACACACACATTTCCTTGGTTTCATGTTGACCTTTATTTCTCCATAGGTGGGGCTTCTAATATCTTCAGTATCAGCAATTGGTTAAGTTCTTTTCCTAAATCTCCAGAGACTTCATTTCCAATAATTCAATTCCACCATATAGTGTAGCACTATTTTATTACTGAGGGGGAAGGATTTTATTGTAGCTATCAGGGAGAGTTCACTCAGAGACATCTAGAAGGAGGGGGAGGGAAGTGTGAGAGAAATAGAAGAGAAAGGGGGGCAAGTAGACTAAGAATGAGGGCCAGCCCAGAGAACTAAGGAGGACCAAGAGTGGAGCCAAGAGATCATGTGGCCAAAATGACAGGGTTATATAAGAAAGAGAGGCTGGGGGAAGGGAAACAAAGCCCCTTGACTGGAGAGGTTTGCTGTAGGGGGTAGGAGAGGGCAGTGAGAAGAGCAAAGAGGAGCCACAAGTACTGAGTGATCATGGTGGCCAGGGTGTGCTTTGGTATGCTAATAGACACCTCAGTTATCCCTTTGTTTCAGCGTTTCTTTGGGATCTGACGGAATTCAAATACCCAAAGTAGGGTATTGCAAGGTAAAAGCATTCTAACTAGCACTACAGAGTAGATCTGAAGTACAAATTCACCTTAAAATGTGGGTAAGAGCATCTTCCTTTGTCCTTCATATTTTGTTTTACATCATGAGTTCAGTTGGTTTATCTTGGTCTAAAGACAAAAAACAATGGCAAGCAAAACCTATCACTAGATTTTAAGGACCTTGATGTTTAAAATACCATATTAATTTAACTCCTTTTATATGGCTATATTATATTGGTGATATAACTAGTATAAACATGAATCATAGAAATGACATTTCCATACTGTATAGTACTAAAGAACAATTTAAAGGCTAGGGGATGTTTTATGCTCCCAAAATAATGACAATAAGATGTATAATTCATCATAAGCCCCTTTTGTATCTAATATGGTTAGTGGATATAGTTTAAATGACTGCATTCAAAGATTGTTGTAAAAGCTTACCAGCCCTTAAATCAAAATACTTTAAGAAAAATCTAATCAAGGAAGATAGTATGGTTGTGATATGATAGGTGGCATCAATATGGCCATTTAAGGGTGTTTTCTGTTTTTAATATACAAACAAGGCCTTTCCAACAAGGGACACAGAAGAGAGCTTTTAATTGAAAGAGATTTAGTACAGTAAGCTCTCTTGCTTCCACCTGAATATAGGATTTCTTAGGGTATTCATTCTTGAAGCCCTAAGCAACCTGAAGCTAGTCTCAAAAGCAAAGCGTATCCCAAAACCTGTGATTTCATCATGTGCTTGCAACGACATGCTGAACAAACTAATTTGCTAACAACTTAAAAGGGCTGACAAGCAAATTACTGTCATCTTGATAGAGGATGATTATTGATATTGTCAACTCAGTTGGTTATTCTTAATGAAGTGAGACAGCTTTATTTTCACAACTTAGCTTGTAATGAGGGTGAAGGATATTTAATGTTTTTAATGAGCAATATTACACACTTATATAGCATTTTACATTTGCAGATATCATTGAAGTCAATTTTATTTCTTTTCTTTATCCTAAAGCTTCTGCAAAGGAAATCATGAAATTACTGCCATTGTATAGAAAGAATTATAAATTGTGGCCCCAATTTGATGAGAATTGAGAGTTCCATATGACTTCTAAGTAATAGCCTTGGCATTTGAAAAGTGCACTATTATCTTTCTCTGTTGACATACCTCTTCCCTGATATGCTTTTCTGCTTAAAATATTTCAATGTTCTTACTTTTTCAGCCCAGAGAACTTTTCTTTCAGTCCATAAGAGCCTATACAAACTGGACCCTGCTCTATGGGTTTCTCTCTTCTCCTCAAAGCCCTCTTCTTAACCGCATTCTCACTCCTGGAAGTTAGTTGATCATGACTCCCTGTCAGTCCTATGGCCCTAAAACATCTATCACTCTGAAGACAGTGATTTGTGCACTTGGACTAGGCTGAAGAAGCCCTGTAGCCCCTATATCTCAGGCCTCCTTTTCTCTGGACTAGAACCTAATAAAATGCAGTTTGTAGCTCCTTAACTGCATGTCCAGGTCTTCAGAGTTGCAAGCCTCCAGTTTACCACTCTTGCTGAGTTTGACCATTTTACAAAGAGTCTTTAGAGCCTCTCTTTCAAACAGGACCAAAATGTGCATGAGTACCCACACAACAAGCATATATTTGTAAGTCGATAGTACCATTCACTTTCAAAGGAATAATAATTTAGTGTGGAGAAAAAGCTTTTGTAAGCCATCAAATCAAGACTATAAAGCATCTTTTTAGGTTCACTGACCAAAATGAATTTGCTGTAGCAAAAAGTTACAGAAACATCCTTTTTGCTATAGTAACTGTCATGAAATGGCACATGATTCCTTCCAGTCATCTATCTCACCTGCGCCCTGGATAGTAAGTCCACGATGGCTCAAGACGAAGATCAAAACCAAGATCAAGAATCAGATTTTGCCACTGTGTTGTTTATTATTTATCCTAAAATTTCTCTTTTAATTCCTTTCTCTAGAGTTCTTTGAAGTATATGATATTCTATTTCATATAAGGATGAAAACATTGATATCCTGAGAGGCCAAGGAGCCAACCTTTTGTGCAAACTAGTATGTGTCCACCTATTGGAATGAACTCCAGGTTGTCTGGGTGGCTTCTTATCTCTCTCAACTCTCAACTTAATGGAGACAGGCTTTGCTAGGGAGAAATTCATAGATGAAAAATCATATTACAAAATAGATAAATTTGATGTTTTTTTATTTAAAAAAAGCCTTGATAGAGAAGTCTTTACAATTGGCCTTGCTTTGTGGAAGACCAGGTGCAGCTTTCCTTTGAAGGGGCTATTTTGAATACAGAAGATAAACGGCAGCTATAGCAGCATGAATGCTACCAACAAGCAAGAAGTGTTGAGTGCTTTTCACGAACAGCGAGGAAACAAGCCTGTGACAGAAGAAACTAAGGTGACAGGGTAATAGTCAGAACTGTCAATGATGTCCTTTTTTTCCTACTGATAAACTGTTGGACAATTTTAAATGCACAGCTCTTTATTCCCGTTGAGCATATCATTGGATACCTTGGTTGGAAATATTAAGCACTTCTCAGCCTTAAAAGAAGCTTGGTCCTACCCCTCTACTACAAACTTCTTTTCTTTTTTTCCTCTGGTTGACTTAACTTCATAGGGAGTCCCAAGTAGATATTTGAAAGCATTTAAGAGTAAGCCACAATTATTAGAGCAATATAGATAATTATTCTCTTTTGATTTAGGATTTGTGTTAATTATTTTTTTGTTGTTGCTGTTGCTTCTGTGACAAATTCCCTAGAGAAATTATTTAAAAGGAGAAAAAAGTTACCTGAGTCAGTTTTCAAGGTTTTAGTCCATGGGTAGCTACAACTGATATAAGGCTGGCATCATGGTAGTAGGCATGTAGGAAATAAATGAAGCTTATCTCCTGGTAAGTAGGAAGAAAACAAGGACAGTGGTAAGGAACAAAGTATAGCCTGCCCCTCAAACAAAAACATAACCACATAAGCCTACTTCTACCTACCAGGCTCCATCTCTGAAATCTCCCACCACCTCCCAATACTGACATCATACCATGTATCTATCTTTCTATGTATTAATTCATCCATGAAGGCAGAGTTATCATGATCTAATCACTTCCCAAAAGCCATCTGCTGGCAACCAAGCCCCTGGATAATGATCATTAGATGGATATTTCATAATCATAATAACATTTTAAATCAGTTGAACAGTTTTAAAATCCACATCTTACCTTGTTGACTTGATAAAAATTGTGGACCACTCAGGAAAGAGCCCCATATTTCCAACTGCCCCATCATTGTCATCTATCCATATGGTAATAGACATTTTTCCAAGTGACTATTACATACAAGTACTGTGTACAACTTGACAGAACCTGAGGTCATCTAAAAAGACAAACATGTGGATATGCCTATGAGAAAGTTTCTAGATTGAGTCAGTTGATGTGGAAAGAATCACCCTAAATGCAGACAGCACCATCTGAAAAAACAGGAGAAAGTGAATTGAACACCAACATTCATATCTCTCTGCTACTTTACTGTAGATGCAATATGACTAGCTGCCTCACACTCCTGCCACCATGCCTTGCCTGCCATGACAGACTGAACTCTTTATTATTATTGTTATTATTGTTATTATTATTATTATTATTTATTTTACATAATCACCACAGTTTTCCTTCCCTCCTCTCCTCCCATTCCCTCACTCCCACCTACCCTCTGCCCCCACAGCTACTGCTCCTTTGTTTCTCTTCAGAAAGGGGCAGACCTCCCAAGGATATCAAGAAAACTTGCCATATCAAGTTGCTGTAAGACAAAGCACCGCCCCATGTATTGAGGCTGGGCAAGACAACCCAGTACGAGGAATAGGGTTCCAAAAGCCAGTAAAATAGTTATAGACAGCCCCTGTTCCCGTTGTTAGTAGTCCCACAAGAAGGCCAAACTACTAAACTGTTACATATATGCAGAGGACCTAGGTCAGTCACATGCAAGCTCCCTGGTTGCCCATTCAGACTCTGTAAACCCCAATGAGTCCAGAACTCTTAAACTTTGATCAAAATTAAACTGTGCCTTCCTTAAGTTACTTTTTATTAGATATTTTATCACAACAGCAAGAAAATGACCTAATACATTATGCTAGACATTAATGTGAGGTAACATAGGAGACATAGACAGTACCAACTGATATGAGAGTAGACTTACTTTCATATGACTTGCACATTAGGAGGGAAAGCCTACATGTAGAATGAAAGCTGCCCCAAAATGGCCATAGTTGAAAGTTTAATTTTGACTTTTAAAGGTCAAATTAAGTTCACCCAGGGTTATAAGGAAAGCCTTCAATGGCCAGAGAAGTTGAAGCTGAAATTTTAGTGGTCATTACAGTTTATAATAGTAACAGTTGGAGATGTGATTTCAAGAGATGGACGCACTACAAATGGAGACAGTATAATAAACAAATGGGTAGAACATTAATAAATGGGTAGAAACTCATAAACATTTAAATATGTTCATTAGTCATGTTGCAAGGTTGACAGGAATCTACTGGAAAAGATTGTCATGGCTGTTGTAGTCTAGCAAAGCCTCAGATGTTGTTTTAACTTTGGCACAGTGGCTGTGCTTTAATCTACTGCTAGCTCAGCCAGCATTTGTGACTCCGCAGTTACCAGCATGCTTATCTAGTAGCAACATGGCCACTCAGGCTGAATCCTGGTGAGAATTCTGCTCCCACGTGCACCAGCCCTTTTGCTGCTGCTAAATCTCCATCATTGTAATTATGAAGAGATTCAAAGACTGGGGTGAAAGCCTGTAAGCTCAGAGAGGCTGAGTCACAACTAGCTAACTGTCTCTCCTTGCTGGCATCCATGAAAGACCCATGCTTCCACTTCACCAAACCATAAAAAGCTGTGCAGCTACAAACCCTACACTACTACTTCCTGTGTCTCTCTATCTCTGCTGGATGCTCTCTGGTGCTCTATGATTACTTTCTGTGAACTAATTGTTAACTTAGCCTCTTGACCAAAGGTTAATTTTATTTAATTAACAGAAATATAAATTTGGGGTTCACAGTGTGATAAAATATCTCCCAACATTTCTGCCTTTTTGTCTAAATAAAAAGGAAAGGTTTTAACTTTAATACATTAAAACTATATATAATAAAAAAATTATCAAGTAAGAATTACATTCACAATGTTCAGTCTATTTGTATTTGGCAAATTTGGAGAGAGTACTGTATTATCTATCCTATTTTAGTGAATACCAAGTTTTATACACAAACCACTTTTTAATCATAACTTGTATTACCATCCTAAAAATATCTTTTATACTTTAAAAAATATTTTTCAATAACTTAAGCTTTTATGTTTCTCAACTTTATAAACTTTACATCTCTTATGTAAGTATAAGTTTCTTTTCTGAATTTGATAACAAGGAAAACTGTAACTATAACTATCTAGATTTCAACACCATCAGAGAACCAAGAAGGTTAAAATATTACCTGAGTAAACAGGAAGTGCCACACAAGCAACTTCCAAAACTACAGAAATGACAGGAACAGCTGGCTGCCTGGACAGTCACCCAAGGTTCCTCTGGAATTTGGGGGTGTCTATCTTCAGACCTATAGGCCTAGAATATCTGACAGACTTTTCTGTGAAGCAGGAATTTTGAAGGACTGTCCTGCCGTGTCTTGACAAAGTTCAGCAGTTTTTTTCTTTTTTCTTTTTCTTTTTTTCTTTTTTTTTTGTGTGTGTGTGTGTGTGTGTCCTACTTGTCCAATTTGGACATCATACTGTCAGCAGTCAAGTGGAGGGCAGTTTCTATGCCCAGTGGCTAACTTTACCACAATGAAAACAAACCCCATACGGAGGTTCTTTAATGCCCATTATGCTATTTTGAACTAAATTAGCATTGCCAGGAGCAAATGTGTATCACTGTCCTGAAAGCCTTAGTTTATTAAATACCTTAAGTGCTGTATTCTTTAGGTCTCTGAAGATCACCTACCTATATAAAATATATCTGTTTAACCTTGAAGACATACCTAACATGATTAATTGATTATTATAGATGACTAACTACTAACTTGCATTTTTTAATTATCCTGAACAGTTTATAATAATAGCTTTCAAGGATTAGAACTTTATATTATATTTTTAAATGTGCTGCATAGGTATAATACCTTAAACAAGAGTAGAAACATATAGAGGGTATATCAAAAATAACCTTAAATTTATATCAATATACAAAAACTTGAACCAATATAAAATATTTTAAATGGATAGTTGTCTTTTTATCCTATATACCTATATCCCTACTAAATTATGACAACCACCCATAACCAACAAAATAACTTAAAACCACCCATCCCACCACTTGGGAATGTGGGCATTGTATTCCTCCAGACTGTTTCCTGTTGTCTGGGGGCAACGGCATCCCCAGTGGACCCTGGCTATAACATTTGTTTTCCAGTCTCTGTGTAATGAGAAAGTGCAAGGCTTATCTGAAGTCCTGGCTAGAATAGTCTGTGAGTCTAGACCATTTCGATTAGCAGCCTTGAAATTGTTCTGAATGCAAAACTCTAAGGAAATGGCAACAGAGGCACTCTACAAGGCTAGATCACCTGGGCCACCCATTTTCATTGGTGTCTGGTCTCCTTGCTCTGAAAACACAAAATTTCAAATATATATATATATATATATATATATATGCATTAATGCAAGTATGGATGGTGTGTGTTGTACACAAGTCAGCCAAAGATGATTTTTTAGCAGGTAAAAGACATATGTCAACTTTACAAGTTTCTTTTGACTGTACAACCAAACCTCTATCTATGCCATATGAAAAGATAGCATGTAATAATAGGTCAAGAGGATTGTGTTACAAACAAGATTTATCTTGTCATATCCATTCTCCCAGCTGTTCCTATGTCAAGGGATCAACACATACATCACCTGCCTTGCAGTTTTTCTAATTTATTTGTTTATATCTGTAGCCAAGGTTTTCAGAGGGTCTCCCCAAATCAAATCTGGTCTCTATTAATTTTGAAGGAATCCATAGCCTTTCATTTCCTGTAGAAACAAAAGCATAACTTCTCCCCCCAAGGAAATGCATTTTCTGAATTCCATTTTAAAGTTAAGACATGCCTAAATTATCTAGGCTGGTTTATTTCAGCAATTATTTTTATAATTCCATGTCTCTCAGCAGCTGTCATTCACTCATCAGCATTCAAAAAATTCAAAGTCAACAAAACACCATACAGAATCCAGACTCTTGATGTATTTCCCATCTTTATGTGGCTTATTCTTTTTATCTTTCTTGAAAGACTTTACTTAATTATTTTTAAACTACTTTTTCTTTGTCTGTCTATATCCATTTTCCTTTTATCTTTTTTGTTTGTTTTTTGTTTGTTTGTTTTTTGAGCTGAGGATCGAACCCAGAGCCTTGTGCTTCCTAGGCAAGTGCTCTACCACTGAGCTAAATCCCCAATTACTTCTTTTTTATCTTAAGCACCTATACACACTATAACCTGTTTAAAGGATTTTTTCAGTTTGTACCTGTTTTACTGCGCACCTGTATCATTCTCTGACCGTGTGAGCCAAACCTTAAACTGCTAAGTTGTACCCAGGTCCTCTGTCATGTGGCTCTGGATGTTGGCTCAGCCCCCTCCTTGGTCCATGGGAGCTGAGACTTAAACCTGCAGGCCTGGACAAGAGCTGCATGCAACTGGGAGCTGCCCTTAACAAAGAGGTGCATTTAACTGCCTCAGCTCTAGGAAGTTGGTGCCTGCACTGTGGTAGGAGTTTTTCTTAACTTAGTGTGCTGGCTGCTGAAGTGCTCTGCTGTGCAACAGCAACTTATAAAGGAGTTGTATCCAGTTTTTTGTTGTTGTTTTGTTGTTGTTCTTTCAGCTTTTTCAGGCCCTATGTGGAAATTCAGGCCTCATGTTGGGTGACATTAGTTATTTTATCTCAGCCAGCAACTGCAACTCCACAGTTATTGGCCTGCTTATGTAGCAGTGGCCTGGCCACTCAGGCTACAGCCTGGCAAGAATTCTGCCCCCATAGGCACTGGCCCTGTCACTGCTGCTAAAGGCAGTTTTATTCAAATCTCTATCATTCTAATTATGAATAAGACTTGAGATTCAATGGCTAGGGTGAAAACCTGTAAGCTCGAAGAGACAGAGTAACAACTAGCTAATCATCTCTCCTTGCTGGCATCCATAGAAGATCCATGCTTCCCCTTTGCCAAACCACAAAAAGCTGCACCATTTTAAACCCTACCCTACTACTTCCTGTGTCTCTCTATCTCTCTCAGATGCCCTCATTGCTCTATGATTACTTTTGGTCAACTAGTTGCTAATACAGCCTCCTGACCCAAGGTTAATTTTATTTAATTAATGCTAATGTAAACCCAGGGTTCACAGTGTGATTGAATATCCTCAACACTCATAAATCTTTTAGAGAATATGGACAGTCTTGTGTGGAACATGTGTAGAACCTGAATAGGGAAAACTTCTCTGTCTTCTTTGTGGAATTCAAAACATTTGGATGCAGAGAAATTCTTGTCTCCCATTTATGAGGACTTCTCTACTGCAAAATGAATTTGTAGTTTATAAATTGTAGGTGTATTTGTGAAGAGAAGATTTTGCATAGCAACATTGAAATTACATGCAAAGAGCCTATTCACAAATTTCACTGGTAGCTGACTTCTGGAATCTTGGCTTTGAAATAAAAGCTTTAAATAAAAAGATGTATTATCAGACGTATACTGTTCACACAAATGATAGGGGGACATATATTTTTCCTTTAAGTTTCTGTGATATAATGCTTTTCTAACATAAACATTGGGTATGAGTAAATTATATTTTGTCCTATAAATATTTCTAAGGATTATCTAAACTTATGGATGGTGTTTTTAACCTCACCAAATAAAGTTAAAGTATACCTAGGACCATATTCTTTGTGTCTTCTATATCAAGAAAATATCATTTTTTTTGCAGGACAAGATATAGACTCTAAAGCCTTGTGTGTGCCAGGCAAGTGCTTTACCACTATACTACATCCCCAGGCCCCAAATAGTAGTTTTGAATGAAAGCTATGATTTTGTGGAAGATCTTCTCAGGTTCCCTGAACAAGAATAAGTCTCATATTCCTTCATTACAGCCATACATTTTTTTCCATCTCTGACTTCAAGACAGAAACCTATTATTTCTATACTAAGCTAAATGGTAATAAGCATCCTCTACCTCACCTAATTTCAGACCAGAGGCTTCCTTTAGACCTCTACACTACCTTGTCTTTGAAATAGTTCATTGTAATCCCAGTATAGGCAGTAGTAAATAGTTTTCTGCTCCCACCATGTGATGTTCATTCATTTTTATCATTGATTCATTTGCTTGCTTTTTTATTAAGAAATTTTTTATTCATTTTACATACCAATCACAGATTCCCCTCTTCCCTCCTCCTGCCCCTCCAGTCTTACCCTCCCAACCTATGTCCCATTCATTCCTACAAGAAGGTAAGGCCTCCCATGGGAAGTCAGCAGAGCCTGGTACATTCAGTAGAGGCAGGTCCAAGCCCCTCCCTCTGCCTCAAGGCTGTTGGAAGTGTCCCACCATAGGTAATGGGCTCCAAAAAGCCAGCTCATGCACCAGGAATGGATCCTGATCCTACTGCCAGGGGGCCCTTAAACAGATCAAGCTACACAACTGACTTGCTTATGCAGAAGGCCTAGTCCAGTCCCATGGAGGCTCCACAGGTGTTGGTCTAAATTTCATGACTTCCCACTAGTTTGGTTTGGTTGTCTCTGTAGGTTTCCCCATCATGATCTTGATGCCCCTTGCTCATAGAATCCCTCTTTTCTCTCTTTGAATGGACTGCTGAAGCTCTACCTTCCTTTGCTTTCTTATAACAAGTGTTACTTTTGCAGATGGAAATCAATGCTAGAAAATATTAACAAGAGGAGAACTTTCAGGAAAGGAGACCAAAATCAGTTTCTGCTCAGTTAATATGGCCTGATCTTGTCTTGATGTTATGTCCCGTTAGGCCAATACATTTCAAATGATGCGATTTTAAATAGGAAATTAATTCTGTGTAACATGTATCTGTGTCAGAGATAGTCAGGAGGAGTGAAGGTAAACAGGCAGGACTCCAATTTGAAATGAAAGGACAGATTGAAAAGATACCTGCAGAATTAATGCAAGACTGAATGTAGACAGGAGACTGCTGGACTTACAAATGTGTTTTTTGACCCATAAAAGGTTAGAGCCTGATTTAATAGGTCACATTTCACTGCCTTTATGGGTACGCTTACATCTCCTTTTCTGGGTGATTATCTAAACACACATCTGATGTGGCAATGTAATTGACTCTTGATTTTGTACAGTTATAGGTTAATGAACCAGACTGACTTCTTTAAACCAAATCACTCATGTTTTGTTTTTGAAATGAAATAGAAATATATTTGGAAATGATGTTTGATACATTAAAATTATCAGATGGCTGACAACTTTGATTCCTCATCCTTTATGCATCACAGTGTGTAGCCGTGAATAAAGGATAATAGAAGCATCTGAAAGTCGCTTGCTTATTTGAAATTTGGAATCCAAGAAGAAAGAATGGCAGAATGATGTTTCTGATGAGTTTAACACTGGTGCTATAGAATACCATGTGATTATTATATATTCTTCTTGTAATTTCAATTATTTTCCCCAAGTCCTCCACAATTCTTGAGTGTGATAATTGATTTCTTTAAATTTTCAATAAAGAATCATTCTGTAAATCTTCTTGTGTAATCCTTTCAACCACCTGAATGATAATTGTGCATTTATTTCTTTATTAGGAATTTCCAAATAGTTGAAGGCAGTAAAGAACTGCACATAATTAGTTTAGAATGGGATTAAGAAAACAGGTACCTCATTTGTTTTACACTGTCAGAGAGCTAGCTATAACCCTGTGAAAATAAAATCAACAACAGACTGAGTACAATAATAACTGAACGTGCATTCATTGATTAAGAAACAACTGGTTATATGCATAATTCTTTTACTGTGAAAAGTATGCATATGTAAAAACCACTAGAAATGAGCTGGGTGGTATTGGTACATGCCTTTAATCCCAGCACTCAAAACGTGAGCCAGGTGGATCTCTGAGTTCCAGGCCAGCCTGGTCTACAGAGCGAGATCCAGGACAGGCACCAAAAATACACAGAGAAACCCTGTCTCAAAACAAACAAACAAACCAACAAACAAACCACGAGAATCTAGTGACTAGATGACCTTACACCAAGTTGTTAAATCTAATAAATATCCCTTTTTATTATAAATTGAAAGAAAAAAATTCTCTTTAAAAGTAGTAATGTGTGAGCTATGGAAGTTATTATGACCATACAATGATTATGATTATATTTTCCCAAATTTTCATGAGGATAAAATAACCCTCCAAAGAGGACTATTTGCAGCTCTTATTAGATAGCCTCTGAATACCAAATGGAGGGCCAGAGCAACTTCACAAGCACTGGGAGGAGGGTAGCCTCCTAAGTAGTAATTGAGGTTCATCTTGGAAATATGCAAAATAGGAAAGAGAATTAATCTGAATGACAAACGGAAATGATGAGTATGCTGTAGAAATGTAAAGCTGGTGTTTTAAAAAAAGGAAAGAAAGAAACATTGTCAGTGGTACGGTAAAATTAGCTCTTATATTAGGATTCCTTAGAGCAATGGTATCTCACAGTACTAGAGATTATAGTTAGCCATTTTCTGCTTGGTGTTTGCCATGTAGGTTTGCTCTGCATTCTGAAGGCATAGAAAATTGGAAAATTAAGCCTCTGTTTCCACAGAAGGTTGGGATTGTCATAAGCAATTGGAGGTAGATGTTGTTCATGTCCTGAAAGATTGGAAAGTGGGAGTTGTTTGGCTCCTCAGCTTTAATAAGTTATTTCATGTAGGTCAGCTTGAATTTTGCTAGAACTATTCCATTTCTGACTAATTCCTTTGTGTGAAGAGTTATTCATCTCTAGTTATTACAAACACATCTGCTAGTACTACTAGCAGAAATGGCATGTATATCCATTTATGTTTTGTATGTTTATTTTGTATTATATGTGTCTGTGGGGTATGTACATGTGAATGCAATGCACATTGAACCATTCTATGTAGGTTCTGAGAACCAAACCCAGGTCCTTCCAAAGGGCAGTCCTCATTCTTAATCACTGAGTTATTTCTCCAGTTCTGATACCTGTCATTTTTATCTTCACATTATTAGTTTATTTTACAATTTTTTCCTCAAAATCTATTAAAAAAGCCAAAGAAAATTAAAATAATAATAACTTCACAAAATTAGAATAAAGAATACACATTACCGAGAACTTCACCTGTAGTCACCATCCACGACTGAACACTAAATTAATCTGTGGTACTCATATTTTAACATGATATATCCACTACATACTCCTTCTATAAGCATAGACTGGCATAACTTGGCCAGTGCTGTTGCAATACTGATGGTTAATGCTTTAAAAATATGTATAATTATTTCAGAATCTTTTTCTCCATCTTATTTATATTTTAAACATACTGATGTTTGTTTTGTTATATTTTGATTATTTGTAATTTTGAGATAGGGTCTCATCATATAGCCCTGGCTGGCCTATAGCTTACTATATAAACCATTCTGACCTTGATCTCAGAAATCCTCCTGCCTTGGCCTCCTGAATGCTGAGATTAAAGATGTGTTCTACTATGCTTAGACTGACATAGAAGGACTGCAATTCATAAGTAACTTAGCAGTCTATTGGCTGTAAAATATTGCTATTGCCCAAATCTGTTGCTTGTTCTTCAGCCAAATAGCAGAGAAAATAAATGTCAGTGACAATTTCATCATGGAATGAACTCTTGGAACATTTATGGTGGTAAAAAGAATAAGGTGGACTTTATTGGACTGAAACCTGCAGAGAAATTTTTATTGATTGTGTAGTTCAGCTTCTTTTGCTTGATTCACTGTAATTATGCAAATCAACACTTCTTTATTTTGAATCATTATTCATGCAAATGGATATCCCTTAGTGAAAAGCTGTACAGAATTATTTACCCCTCCTTGTAGAATCAAATGTATTTAATATCAAAGGAAATATTTCTTAGAAAGAATGACTAACTAGCTAGGAGAAATAATCAGTTTCTCATGGTTCAAAATTTCTTGCAAATTGTATTTGTAAGTTCTATTCAGTATGCATCTTCTGGCATGTCTTGGTTTATGGACTCATCTCTCCACTCTCTGACTTCATCTTTACAGAAACATCTGGTATCTGCATTTCTTCCTGTGTGTGTGTGTGTGTGTGTGTGTGTGTGTGTGTGTGTGTGTGTGTGTGTGAAGACTCCCTTTACCTCTGTCCTACAAGTAATTTTATTTAAGCTCCACTCAAATATACCATAAATAAGTCTTCTCAAGATCATAAATTGGATCACATTTTTTTCACACAAAGATAACAATCATACCATGATCATACCCTTTGATGGTCATTTTTGTTCTTCCATAATGGTTTATCCAACTAATAGATGGTATAACTGATAATGACTGGAATATAGCTATAATCTAAGTCTGTCCTGTATTAAATGTATTAAATGTACCTTATCTTGGATCAGGAATAAATTGGGAAATCACTGGGCATACCCTTTGCCTTTTAGAAGTTGGGATTCTAGGTTCATTAGAAAGGAGATGTTTTGAAATTTCCACTAAGATATCACACTAAGCAAAACAAATCAGAACCTACTGTTAATAAAACAAATTTGTTTTCACATTTCTCTACAAGAAAATGGATGTTTTACTTTATATATTTCCTGTTAAAGGCTTTTAGATACTGCTTGGAATAAACTAAGTTGAAGAGAATATTTTATTTCATTATATATTTTAATCTTATTATCAGTAATATGTTTAACATAAAATTTATTAGTAAATGCCCTTTAATTTAGTCTATCTAATTGGTGTTAATGGTAGTTAGATTGCATTTAATTACACTATGTAATGTAGCTATACATGGGTCAAGAAATCTATTTCAACAAGTTAGGTAATTTTTCATGCGGCCAAACTATAAAATATGGCACTGGAGTGTCTGAAAATGTGCTTTTGTAAAATCCCAGTTACATGGTGTCTTGATAGAATGATGGGTAGAGCTCACATTCTAACATCATTCATTTTCCTGTTGTGTAAAAATTACCCAAAAGACAACATAAGAAAGCAGGGTGGATGCTTATAAACATACTAAAATCTGGAGAAACAGTCCCAGTTCAGTTTCCATTTCTGGTTTCTGGTTCTCTATGTTAGGGAGTAAATCCATTGTGGAAAAAAAACTTTTTTTAATTTTGATTTTCATGTCTTTCTATTTGGATTTTGTTTGTTAGGTGATGGATGAAGTCATCATTTGTCTGTCTGTGCTATAAAGTAATACTAATTGCCATTCAGAAAAAAAAAATGAGCAACAAAGAAACATTACTCAAATCCTGTCAGCTGTCCTTAGTACTAGAATGGTAGGCTGAAAAATGGGCTCAGTCTGCATATTAGCAAAGACCCTACTGCTCATATTACAGAATCACATCTCTCATTTTCCTGAACTCTCACACTCAATATACATATTGTAATTACCCAGAGTGCAGTTAATTCCACAAAGCAACAACCATCTAATATGTAGTATTTGTAAAGTTTTTTTCTTTAGTAAATAATTCTCTTGGTCTTTGGGAGAATCTCCAATGGTTATAGCTAGAGCCATTGGTAGCTTTTTCCTCAAGTTTCTTTCAGAGAGCTGTAGTCTTTGAATGAGTTGTGCACTATAATCAGACTTGCGTGCAATTGCATGCTTCTTTTCCAGAGGCCTGAGATCAGAAGGAGATTTGCCAGCCATTTCTGTCAGTAGCCAACTGTGGTATAATTCCTGGTTTTGTCCTCTACACTTAGAAGGGGATGTGAGTGGTACGCAGTCACTGCCATTTCCTTTCTGGGTTTCCTCCTTTGTTTTATCAGGTCCCTGAACTAATGCATGTATTCATCTCCTTACATTGAACTGTTTGGTTTCTGAACCCAAAAGTAAAAGGGGGGCTTAGTTAGGAAGAAATACAAGGAGTGAGTACAAATAATGAGGAAGAAAAGATTAGGAAGGACATCCCAAATACATGCCGGAAGGGCAAAGAAGAGGGTACAGGTCTACAGACCAAGAGGCTTTGTGTTTGGGCTGCCTGTGCTGATGCAACTCTAGAACTGAGTACTGTGATGAGATGAACTACTTCCTAGTATCTAATGCTACAGTGCATCAGGATTAGATAGGTCTTGCTGAGTACTGTTCCTTCTAGTAATAAAATTAATTTGACCATTTGGAATAAGATTTAGTAATGGGCCTCATCCAAGCCTCTGAATATGCACATTCCACTTTCGAACTGTACATAATTGCTCAATTGCACCTGCAAATCTCGTTGTTAGCTCACCAATTATTCAAATAGTAGGGGCAATTCCACAATTGTGTTTGTAATTGTGTTAATTATTAATGCAGTTAGGTACAGGTGCACCGTGACTAATTACACATGCAGAAGCAGCTCCAGATCAGCATACTGTCTCCATGCAGGGGCAGCCCCACTCAGAGAAAGATATATGTGGGTGATACAAAGCCACAGGGTGTTAGTGGAGGTCCATCTGGCAGAGGTTTTCCTTTGGGAGCGACACATATATTTGGGGAACAATCAGGTCTTTTTTTAATGAATTCAGCTGTTTTTCCTTTTGCATATCCTCTGCCCACTCATCCCTTCCAGACAGAATAAGGCATTGGGTATAGCTCCTGGGTGCTTGCATTCAATCATACACAGAGTCACACACAGGATCATGCAAAGATTATTTCTGGGGCTGGCTCTATTCATCCTTTTGCTGGTGATTCCCTTGCCTACAGAGATTAGCTTTGGCCAGGAATTTCAATGCTGTCTTTTACTATCACCTATATGGTTTCAGAAACGTCACTTAGTTCATGATAGCTATTCTGTTTCAATGACAAGATGCAGATTCGGTGCCTTCTATAACATTTTGATGGTTTATGTTGTTGGAACAAAACAGAGAACTGGGACCACACTCATGTTTTTACCTCATCTCTTCATTCATTTCAGCTGCATATCAGCCTGTGGCTAGGAACAAAGCACAGGGAAAACATTCCTTGCTACAAGTCTGATCAAAGTTGAAGTCTTTCTTTCTGTGGGTCAGCAACCAGTTCCATAGCTCATTTGGTAAAAGATACACTAAAGATATGCCTTCAGTTTTTCAACACTGACTCAATTTCAAGTGACTCAATATCCTGCCCAGTTAGTTGTCCCCATACAACAGGAGTTTCTAAGATTTGATGTATCCCAAGATGTTTGACATTTTGATCAAAATGATGGAACCTCTTACCAAGAAATTCATGTAGATGTACATACAAAATTGCAAATACGATTACAGGTTCCCTGAAGATCTTTCATATATTCCAGATCATATCATAAAGCCTTTTCACAAACAGCCAAGGTGTTACTACCTAACAAAATATTGATTTTATATTTGTTTGTCTTGCTTGTTTTGAAACAGAATCTCACTATGTATCCCTGGCTGGCCTAGAACTTTCTGTGTAAACTAAGTTGGCCTTAAACTCACGCAGATCCATCTGCCTCTGCCTCCCAAGTGATGGAATTAAAGGGTTTTGCCACTATGGATAAAGGATAAAGTGCTTGGTTTTGATGGTATTTCAAAGTGCAAGCTCTCCGAAGTGATTTGAATATGCAATACATTGTTATATGAAGGGACTCCCATTTAAGGCATATCACTGAATGAAATTGATAGAAATCACATTGAAAATATATTTAAGTCACATTTACATGAAGAACTCTGAGCTGATAAATTCTGCTTTTAGGCTTAGAAAGATCTGATCAAACCACAAGTTTTTATTATTATCATGACCTTTTCTCATAATGCAGTTGGAAATTTAAAAAATGAGTATTTGCAGCCAAGCAGGTGTTTACTGATTTTGATGGAGGAAAGAATAAAGAACAAAAGAAATGTTAGGGATAGTAGAGGACATACAACTATGGACTTTAAGCACAGACCCTCTTGTATATAGAACATGGGACTTCCAAATTGCATGTGCACATTATACCTTAGGTCCCTGACATCAACAATATGTATTTACTGTTCAGACTTTTTATGTTTGTTAAACCTGGCTCTAAGGAACTCTGACTAGCTTTCTCATAAGAAACTTTATGTACCCTCACTGCTATAAGATATTTATATATCCTCCTTGTTATAAGCTATAAAAAAAAAACCAAGCAGCCTAACTTGTAAACCAAATGACAAAAAAGAATGAACACACACACACACACACACACACACACACAGTAGTCTGTGAACAATACCAGGGAAAGTTTTGAAGAGAAAGCACTCAGGTCAGATATAAGAGAATCCACCAATTTGCTGTCTCTTAGTAGCAATGAGCTCAGCATCTTTGCTGTATGGAGAATGGAATTGGCGAACTTTCACACAAGCCTGAAGCCCAGCAAGGTGCCTAGTGGAACACAGGGATAATGTTGGAACTCACTTACAAGATTGCTGAGGGGATTCAGTGAGGTGATCTTTGTAGGACATTTAACAAAATTTCCTGCTCATAGTATTTAGTAACCGTAATTTTCACCATCATTATTTTCCTTGGTTTGATTTGCTGAGTTAAGGTCTCACTATGTAGTCTAGACTGGCTTTAAACTTGTGATCCTCCTACTTCAACCTCTTGTATGCTGGGATTATGGGTATGTGCCATCATATTTTTGTTAACAGTATTGTTATGCTGATATTATTTCTATTACTCTTACTTCACTCCTATAAATGTTAAAGATAAATACCAGAGTGCTTCTGCCTTCTTATCCCTTTATAGTATTTCATTCTGAGCCTTGCCATTGAATATTGTTCATACCTTCCTTGTGCCATTTTCTATAGTTTGCCTTTGTAGCACCTGCATTCATGCATTTATTTTAGCCTGTGAAATAGGCTTTACAATTCTGTTAGTGTGTTAGGACTACAGTAATAATGTTAGTATACTAACAGTTATGAAGAGACACTTAGGTTCCAATCATTATATATATATATATATATATATATATATATATATATATATATATATAGAGAGAGAGAGAGAGAGAGAGAGAGAGGGAGAGAGGGAGAGAGAGAGAGAGAGAGAGAGAGAGAGAGAGAGAGAGAGAGAGAGAGAGAGAGAGAGAGAATAAAAGCATGCTTTAAACAACATGTTGTGGCCCCCCCAGACAGTCTGGTAACTAGAATTGTAGTATCAATGTGCTATTAGAGTTGGTTCTATCTTAGATCCTATGAGATAAGGATCTGGTCCAGATCTCTGCTTAGTGTTTAGAGAGACAATCTTAAACTCTTGCACTGTCTTCATATCATCTCACTTCTGCATATGTCTTTGTCAAAGTGACCCTGTTCTAAGGACTCCAGTCATATTGGATTATCTCAGCCTAGTTATCTCATTTTAACAAAGTTGCCTTTGTAAAGATCCTATTGCCAAATGAGATCATTCTGATGTACAGGTGATTGGACTAGGACCCCAATATATGAAATTGGGAAAGAGAGAAATAATACTTAACAATGGTTATTAACAATGTAGTTGTGTTGTATTTGTCTTTTAAGCCCTTACAGTATTGTCTACAACAGTACATGGACTATAGTTTTTAAAAATATAGATGTTATTCAGAGGCCAACAAGACTGAAAATTAATCTGATTTCTCTTCCCATAGACCATCCAAGCCCATTTCACACCAAAATGTAAAGCTTCTGATCCTTGTTATCATGCACATTATAAGTGCTAGAATATACGGGTGTGTCTGTATACATATATATGCAAAGCAATTTCGAATAATAGATGATAAGTAAAGGTAGCTATGAATCAAACGTTTGCAGAATAATGGATGAAAAATGAGTTTAGAAATGATTGAAAGCTCAATGTCTTATCAATGTTACGCAGATGGTAATTATCTCCTTTGATAAGGTGGCCCCGTTTTAATTTCATTTTATAACTTCATATTTGGTTATGTGTAGTGGTAAAAGATAAATGTAATGGTTGTGTTGGTGTAAAAAGTTGTCCAACTTTTTGAATTACTTTTTAACAACAATCAGTATTGTGGTTCTGAACATGTAAATGTGTATATGAATAGTCTAAGTCACCATCTACATGTGTGATTCTAATTTGTGGATAGACAAAACCAGTTTATCACTCTAGGCTAAAAGATATCTATTAAAATTTTAAAGATGTGTGCAATTTTATAAGAGTGAAAAATATCCTAATAATGGCATTAGGTCGTAGCTAGGTTGTAATACCCAGTAGTCAGGAAGCAGAAAATAAGTGTTTGTCCTGAGACTAAGAAAACTGAAAGTTTACATTGCCTTTGTTCTTTAATATAGTTTCAATTCATTGGCACAGAAATTGCACAACCAAGTTCATAGTCCCTTTTGGCTGTTTGTCTCACCAGTAAAACAATGACTTAATGTGAATCATTTATTATTAGGTTGAAATAGATCAGAAAACCAGTAACATGAAAATCCAACTTGATAATCACTGTTTTTTGTGTACTGTGTCAATTGCTGTAAATCACAGAGATATAGATACATGTAATCATTGTGTTAAACATAGTTAAAAGATGTGGAATCTCTAATCACTAGGATGAAAGAGATCATCATCAATAAAGTGACTCTGGAGCTAGGGAGTCATATTGATCTGAGCTTAGAAATGTGCAGGCTCTTTCTCAGTTATCTTGTCCCTCCAGTACTATAAAAGAAATAATAACACATTTACTGGAAGAAGAAGGTCTGTTATTTCAGTTAAGGCTTGGTTCATTTTTGGGTGCCTAAGTGAGCCTTTTCATTGGATGCCTAGATTGGCATTGGCATTCATGGTATCTATAAATATATACATATACATATATATGTCCCTACTAGCCACAGCTTTAGTGCATTTGGCAACACAACTCATGGAAAAATCACTTTACAGGAAGTGTGAACTTTAGAAACTCAGTTTTTCACAATTATCCACAGGCTACAATTTGTTTCATACTGTAAAACAGTACAGGATATTGAGTAAAAATTCATACTGACTCAATATAATAAAAATGAAGCATGAACATTTTATTTTATTAATGTTTCTATTTTCCACAATTCTGCAGAGTCACATATGAAGAACTATGTCTGTGTGGATCCATGTTAATATAAAACTGACATGACTGCAGGTCAGCAGACCATTGCACTTACATGTGAAGGCCTATGTGTAGAGTTGACCCACCTTCTCACCGTCTTCCTCCTGTTTTCACCATGCTCTCCTTTCTGCTTGAGTGGTCATATTTTGAAATTTCCCCAGGATCAGTTTATCAGGCAGTCACATTTCTCATCACATCTGAAGGATGCTGTGCTTTGCATGGTAATGAGGCCCTCTTTGTTTCAGCTGCTGCACTGCTCTCAGTAACTCCCATCAGTTCCTGCATTCTGCAGACTAATGCCATTTTAGTAGAATGTAGAGGGATTCTGAGAGAAAACAGCATTCTTATTACCAGATTCATTCAAAGATAAAAAAACTTATTTAGCTTAGTTCCTGATGTTAAACTGTTACATTTACTCTGGATTTAATTTTTTATGCATAAAAACAACTTAAGAACATTAGTTGCCAAAAAAAAAAAAGAACATTAGTTGCTTCTGTTGTATAGGCATGCTTACCTATATTATTGTGCCCATTTATATAACTGAGTTAAAAAAAAAAGAAACTGAACTAATTTTGTGACACCCACATAAATATGTTCAAGAGAAGCATGGTATTCCTGGAATGCAATACTTTCCTTATGAAATTAGTAGCTGTGGTGGTATATTTCCCACAAGAATTGCTGAAGATTATGATTTTTCTGTCTTCTCTTAAAATGATTGCTATTTGATTTAAATTACTTTAAATTGCATCCTAAGAACACACTGCTACAGAGATGTGGTCTGTAAACTTTATAAAATGTGTGCTCATGCCTTATCAGAGCCAATTAAGAATCCTGTCTTTGGCAGTCATATCTTGACCCCAAGAAATTAGTGGGAACTTAATGCAGTCAAAAGATAGACTAAGTTTTTCTATTTATTTTCTGCCTAGCTGATCATACCCACATTGCAGGGGATTTGCAATACCCAAAATGAATAGAAATACCATTTATTACAAAAGGTGGTTATTTTACCAGAAATCTCCTTGGGATCTTAGGAATAATATTTATACATAAATATAACATTGAAGCCATAATAGACTGTAAAGAGAATCAGGGCCATTTGTTTTATGGTGAAAAACATATAGCCCAGAGAAGAGCAATGATTTATCAGTGGCAAAAGAAATTAAAATTTTGATGAAATATGGACCCCAAAATAAAGAAGTGACCCAAATGGTGAATTTTTAAAAAATCAAAAGATGCTTTGGAAGCCGGTCATAGTGGAAACACCTGTTAATCTCAACACATGAGAAATTGAGGCAAGCAGAAGTTAAGTTTGAGGGCAGCTTGGGCTACTTAGAAAAATATATGTCTAACAAATTGCTTTGATAAAATGAAGAACATCTGACAATCAAATCTTTATGGAATATTCTGAATGGAATGGTAACAGATCCTCACAGCCATAAACACTGCTCATAGAATATTAGCAAATCATACACAAACACCATTACCAGTATAATCAATTCATGAAACCATCAGTTATACTTTTACATTTTGGGGGAGTTTCCAATATCTAGAATACTTACTCTTCCAGCCTCTTCATTTCATAGATGAAGAACCCAAGAGACTAGGGTAAGGCTTACTAGGGTCCTGGGTTCAATGTATGATATAGAGTGAATTTATAGTTAGGCCCATTATGGGAAATATTCATTTTTTTTCAAACTAGGTCTCTGACATCTAAATTTATTGATGTGTTGAATGTTGTAAACAATGGAATTGCTTGTCAAAGGGTTTACCTTGGCTTAAAATTGAAGGAATGTTTTTTTTACAAGATTAGACCACAAAATATATTTCAAAGCCAATGGCAGGAAGAGCAGAATTTTCTTCCATTTGAAACAAATGGAACCAACTATGCACTAATGGACCCATTAGATAGAACTTGTGAAAAATGCAACCTTTGGAATTGGTGAACACTACCACTCTGTTTAGTCCAGATGCAACAGAAAGTTGACCTTGTTAGTGAGTTCATCTCCCTGTTTGTTTCCCCATTAGTAAATTTCAATAAACTTTATAACTTGAAAATAAATGAGAGAAATTTCAAAATGACACCTTTTACCACAAGATTGACAGTTATGGGTCAATTTGTATTTATTCTTTGGAGATATATATTACATTTGCTGATATAAACACTTCAATTTCAAATATAGAAATACACAGCAGGCCAATTATTTTTTAAACATTCAGGCTAGCAAGATGGCTCAGGTGGTAAAGATACTCAGTACCAAGACTGGAAACTCAACAAGTTCAATCTCAATATGACAGTAGAGAATAAACTCAACAAGCTGTCTTCTGACCCTCATAGCCTTCAAATCCACCACAATTTCTATACAATAGACATTTGTATTAGTGTTTTAATAGAAAATATGTAAGGAAATGGGTCTTCTATATATAAGCATGTTTCATTTCTCATTATTTTCAACTCAGACTATGGTTATTTTTTTGAGTTGTGAATTCCAACGTTGGGAAGGTTTCCATATAGAACTATGCATAGCTTCAGTAAAGCTACAATACTCAAGCTAAATACTCACAAGCTCAAATGGACAATATCTAGAGGTCACAATTAGGTCCTGATTTGGCTCTCAGAATATATGACACTGTCTAAGTAGGTGGTCCCATTGAAAGGGAGGGATCATTGTGTTCTAGTGTGGATGTTGTTTTTTAAATGTGAAATGCCCCCTATAGACTCGTGGATGTGAACACTTGGTCAACAGATGATAATGCTGCTTTGGAAGGTTGTGGATCCTTAAGAAACTTAATCCTTGCAGGAGAAAATAGGACACTGGGGTAGGCCTTGTAGTTTTATAGCTAGGCCCCAGTTCTTATTCCACTTCCTGACTATGGGTACAGTGTGACCACAGCTTCTCTAGCTCCTGCCTCTCTATCTCCCCTGGAATGATGACATGTATCCCTTCAAACTGTAAGCTAAAGTAAACCTTCCTTCCTTAAATTGATTCTTGTTAGTATTTACTTTTTTGTTGGTAAATAATACAGTGGCTGTCTTGTTCATAGGCTGGATACTAAGGCTTCATTTGTGAATTGAGTAGCCAAGAAAAAGAAAGATGTTAAGAAACTCAACTTAGAACTTATTTGAAAATAGACACCAAAATGTCCTCTATAGAAATGAGAAATTTACATCTGTTCAAATGCAAATCTCAGAAATTAATGAGTACTATTGTTGCTGCACTTGTTTCACAAGTTACAAAGTGGATTCATTCATCTAATTTCTTCATACATCTAATTCATTAACATTATATGACCTCATCTTATTGCTTTGTTTGCCTTGATTTGCAGACTCCACATAATGCTGTGGAGGCCAACACAAAGACTATAACTTCCTAATTCACCACTTTACCTCACTGTAATATATAGGAAAAGACTATATAGCTAACCTCTAGTTCTGACAAAGATAGATTCTAACTTCCTGGAGGTCCAATGACTTGCAAAATGATTGCAGAAGGGTAGGGAGTGGATTGCTGAGTATTATAAGAGCAAGCACCAAAAACAGGCCCCTTTCTTTTATATAACTTATTTTAAAGGTTTTCTTTCATTTGTAATTATGTGAATATTAAGGGTTGGGTATGTGTACTAGAGAGTAGGAACCCATAGAGACCAGGAGAAAGTATTGTATTCTCTGGAGCTGGAGTTACAGGTGACTGTGAAATGCCTGGTCTGAGTACTAGGAACCAAATGAGTTCATCTGCAGGAGTAGCAAGCACCATCTCTCTAGCCCATCTTTCAGCTAACATCTCTTCATGCTTCCATATTACTTTCAAAGACACCTTTTCATCATAATATTATAATTAGTATGTCACCACAAATGTTTAAATTTTTGGAGACATATTTTCACATATGGTACAACTCTTCTCTCTGTTTTTAACAGAATATAGACAAGGTTGTGTTGACAGATCAAATCTTCTAGTCAAAGTAGCTCAGGTGGAGCTTCTTGATTTAATTAATTAAATTGAAATGAATTGAACTTGAACTAATAGGATCATGAAGCAATGAATCTCCTATCACAAGAGTCAAATAAACAGTGCTTGTATATATAAGGATAAAATTTTGAGGTTTTCAATCAGGTGAACTGAAATTAGTTATTAGGTCTTCCACTCACATGGTTTTGTGAGTTTGGACAAATAATTTCATCTCTCTGCCCTGCTAATGTCCTTATCTTTAAAATGTCCCAGAGAGTAAAATGTTCGAATGTGTAACTCTTAGGGTCATTTTTTGAGCAAGAGTCTATAAGCTAAATATATTTGTTTAACTAGAAGATCAACTCAAGAATAGTCTACACAAATGAGCCAGTAATGCTCACTTTGCATGAAAAAGATACCTTAATTGTTAGAGTTATTTCATTGATGACCTAGCCCTTCTCCATCCTCTGTTCCATCAGATTTAGCAGATGTCAGTCAGCGTTTTAACGGTTTAGGTCAAATGAAAAAGGCAATTTTATGTGGGAGTTATATGCCTTATTATAAATAACCAGAATTTTAAGATGGACAATTTGCCCTTATCATTTGATTATTTCTCATTTCTTAAGGGAAGCCATGAAAAGTATATTGTGTACTATATTATGTGAGTAAGAACATTTTTGACCCTTTTTTTTCCACCAATAAGCCCATTTTGCCACAGATTAACACTTCTTATGTGTGTGGGTTTGGGGAGAATGTCATCTTCCTTTCTTAAGCACAGATTAACCTATTAATTTCAAAATCCATATCTATCACATTGTGCTAGGGAACCAAGACTAAGCAACCAGAGATTTGTATAAATGATATGACCCAGGGCACTCTGTGTGCTTAGCTGCCTTTATCTACTCCTTAGACCTGAAACTTTGTGCCCTTTTAAATTCTCAGACCAAATGAGGGGGATCCTGTCTCTCTTAACCCTCAGACTGAATACGGGTGCCAAGATCCTGTTTTCACCCACCTTTTACTTCTGTCTCTACGTCCCTAGTGCTGGAATTAAAGGTGTGCACCACTACTGCCCAGCTTTGTTTCTCTTTTAGCCCAGGGTGTCCTTGAACTTCTGATCTTCCTGTTTCCTACTCTCCAGTGCTGGGATTAAAGGTGTGTGCCACCACTGCCTGTCCTCTATGGTTAACTAGTGACTAGCTCTGCCCTCTGATCTCCAGGAAAGCTTTACTTGTCAGAACACAAACAAAATATCATACCTACAACATAGCTGTTAATAGAAAGTCCAAGAATCTAGTAGTTGCTCAGTCTCAGAATGCTGGGTGTGTCAGCTGGTCTTCTATGTATGCTGGAATCCCAAAGAAATAGGCTCCAATAACTGCAAAGGAATGGACTTGCTAGCAAGGCAAGGGCAAGCAGGCAAAAAGCAAGACCTTCCTTCTTCCATGTCCTTATATAGGAGGCTTCCAGCAGAAGGTGTAGTCCAAATTGAAAGTGTGTCTTCCCACCTCAAGATCTGGATTAAAGGCATGTGTTATCCTGCCTCAAGAGCCAGAACAGAGGTGTGTCTTCCTACCTCAAAGGTCCAGACTAGAAGTGGATATACCCACTTCAAACCAAGGAGAAAATATCTCACAGGTGTGCCCTCCATTTCTGGATTGTAGTTTATTCCAGATAAAGTCAATTTGACAATCAAGAACAGCCATCACATCTCATTTAAGAGTGTACAGGGCACCCGGATGGGACTTGAGGTGCTGGGGGTTTTTTTGTTTGTTTGTTTGTTTGTTTTGTATTTTTTTAAGCCAGATTTGAAGCAAGCTTTATTAAATACTGGTCAGGAAGATAGACACTGGCCCTGGAATTCCCAGAGAATGGTGCTGAATTTTGTTAGTCAAAGTCTTTTATTATTATTATTATTATTATTATTATTAAAGAGATTTTCAATTCATTTTACTTACCAACCATAGATTCCTCCCTCTCCCCTCCTCACACTCCCCCCCAGCCTTAACCCCAACCCACCCTCCTTCCCACCTTCTCCAAGGCAAGGTCTCCCATGGGGAGTCAGCAGAGCCTGATACATTCAGTTGAGGCAGGTCCAAGCCCTCCTCCCTGCACCGAGGCAGGTCCAAGCCCTCCTCCCTGCACCAAGGCAGCTCAAAGTGTCCCACCATAGGCACTGAGCTCCAAAAAGCCAGCTCAAGCATCAAGGACCAGTCCCCATCCCTGCCTGCCTGGGGACCCCCTAAACAGTTGAAGCTAAACAACTGTCTCGCTTATCCAGAGGGCCTAGTCCAGCATCATAGAGATCCTCAGCTATTGGTCCACAGTTCATGAGTTTCCACTAGTTTGGCTGACTGTCTCTGTACATTTTCCCATCATGATATTGATGTCCCTTGCTCATAGAATCCCTCCTCTCTCATCGACTGGACTCCTGGAGCTTGGCCTGGCGCCCAGCCATGGATTTCCACATCTGCTTCCATCAGTCACTGGATGAGGGCTCTATGATGACAGTTAGGGTATTCAGACATCTGATCACTGGAGTAGGCCAATTCAGGTACCCTTTTAACTATTGCCAGTAGTCTATGGTGGGGTCATCCTTGTGGGTTCCTGGGAACTTCCCTAACACTCTGTTTCTCCCTATTCCCATGATGTCTTCATTTTTCATGGTATCTCTTTCTTTGTTTTCCCACTCTGTCCCTGTTCCAGCTCGAACCTCCTGTTCCCCTATGTTCTCATTCCCCATCCCTTGCCCTCCATTACCCCCCTCACCCCCAGTTTGCTCATGTAGATCTCATCTATTTCTCCTTTGCTGGGTGATCCATGAGTCCTTCCTAGGGTCCTCTCTGCTAGCTAGCCTCCCTGGAGCTGTGAGTTGCAGTCTGGTTATCCTTTGCTTTATATCTAGTATCCACTTATGAGTGAGTACATACCATGTTTGTCCTTCTGAGTCTGGTTACCTCACTCAGAGTGATATTTTCTAGTTCCATCCATTTGACTGCAAATTTCATGATGTCATTGTTTTTCTCTGCTGAGTAGTACTCCTTTGTGTATATGTACCACATTTTCCATATTCATTCTTCGTTTGAGGGGCATCTAGGTTATTTCCAGGATCTGGCTATTACAAATAATGTTGCTATGAACATAGTTGAGCATGTGTCCTTGTGGTATGATTGAGCATTCCTTGGGTATATGCCCAAGTGTGATATAGCTGGGTCTTGAAGAAGATTGATTCCCAATTTTCTGAGAAACTGCCATACTGATTTCCAAAGTGGCTGCACAAGTTTGCACTCCCACCAGTAGTGGAGGAATGTTCCCCCTACTCCACATCCTCTCCTACATAAGCTGTCCTCAGTGTTTTTTATCTTAGCCATTCTGACTGGTGTTAGATGGAATCTCAGAGTTGTTTTGATTTTCATTTACCTGATGATAGAGACACTGATTTAGAGAACATTGTCAGTAGAAACTCCAAAAATCAAGAACCAGGGAATGATATATTTTAAGTCCTGAATATAAATTACTACTAACCAATAATTCTGAGGCCAAAAGAAAAGATTGTCTTTGAAAACTCATAGAGAAAGATATTTCAAGAAAAGCAAAAGCTAAAGCAAATCACAAGAAGCAAATAAATATTGCCAAAGATACTTCATGGACTTCCACAAATGAGAAAAGTCTTACTAATGACAGCATAAGAAAGGAAAAGTTTCATGAGAAGAATAGTTGTCTTATTGTATCTTGTTTTGTCCTGTTTGTCTGTTGTCTCTTGGAGGAAGAGAAGTGGATTAGGAGGAGAGGGAGCAGTGGGGGGAGCTGAGAGGATTAGAGGGAGGAGAAACTGTGGCGTGGCCGGGATGTATTGTATGAAAGAAGAATCTGTTTCAAAAAAAAAAAAATACATGACAAAAAAAGACCAGACCTGGGAAAACAAACTCAATCTTATCCAATTTATTATAACATTGAATCCCTAATATAAAGAAGGTAGGGGAAAATTGATAACTAAGTCAACAACATTACAAGAATCAGTAAATGCTTGTCAATAGTACCATTAAATAGAAATAATCTTATCTCTTCAAGTAAAAGACACTAAGTGACTTACTGGATTACAAAAATAGGATCGAATTATTTCTTACATATAATAAACACCTCTCACTGTAAAATTCATGCAGATACTGAAATTGAAAGGATGACATCAATATAATAAGCAAATGGAAGCCCTAAACAAGCAGTAATATTTATACTTGTGTCTGACAAAGTAGACATCAAGTCAAATTATTCAAATGAGATAACAGGTAAGATAAACAAATAAAAATCTATGTTACAAAAAGCAGAAATACATCCATTAAATAGAATAAATATATATGTATTCATTTACTAAGCAGTAGGAGTGCCAAGTTGAAAAACAACATTATTAGAAATAATAGTTAGTGACTTTAATACCCTACTCTCATAAATAGATCAAGATTTTTAAAACCATAAAGAAGCTTTAGGGTTAAAAATTCACCATTAAAGATGGACTTTACTGGTATCTGTACAATAATCCATCAAATAATTGCAAATATTATATATATATACATATATATATATATATATATATATATATATATATTTCTAAGAAGTCTATGGGAATTTCTCTAAAACAGATCACATGATAGACCAATGTAACAAATAAAAATTAAATAATTTCTTGTGTTTCTTATGAAATCATGCTGGAATAAAACTAGGAATCAATACAATTCAAAATTATAGAAAGTCTACAAACATTTGAAATATAAATAATAAGTTCTTAAATTTAAGAAATTCTGGAAGAAATTTCAAACAATACTAGAATCAACTGAAGATGAAAGAAAAAAAAACTTCATAGAACCCTTAACATATAGCAAATTTAGCAGGAACAGCTAAAATTAATTAAGGTTCATTTGAGAGATCATATGAAAACCCAATACAGTAGAAGCTTCCTAAATTTTATACATATACAAAGGTGATCTTAATGAAATTTCAAAATAACAGAGGAAACAGAGCCCCAACAGAATATCTCTCATTCCTAAATGAAGCTTCCAGTACTAAGATTTAGTTGCATCTAATTGAATTGTTAGACAAAAGGTTCCCATGGGAAACCAAAAAAATCCAGGCTGTGACCAAGACTATAGGTTGCTCTCCAAAAACTGATGGCAATGCCTCATTTCTAAAGACAAAAATTACACAACTCGCCGGGCGGTGGTGGCGCACGCCTTTAATCCCAGCACTCGGGAGGCAGAGCCAGGCGGATCTCTGTGAGTTCGAGGCCAGCCTGGTCTACCAAGTGAGTTCCAGGAAAGGCGCAAAGCTACACAGAGAAACCCTGTCTCGAAAAACCAAAAAAAAAAAAAAAAATTACACAACTCATTGCACAGGGATAAGTAGAGCTAGCACCTGTCTAGAGCCTTCACCTCTATATGTTAGTCTTTGGTACAGGAAGGTACCTTGCATGCTACCCAAGGAGAAATGTAAACACTAACCCGGTCATAAAACCTTGCATTTACAATGGTGTCTTGTCTCCAAGATATGCTATTGCAGTGGTAGCACCAAGCTGGGTGGGGTGGGTAACCAACAAATACCTGATTTGATTTAAAGCTTACTCTATTATATGGAACCCATACTTAATGCTGCTTGGGTGACCAAGAATCTGAGACTAGATAGCCAGGGACCTAAGGGAAAACCAAATACTATTATTATACTAAGGGAACATAGCAATAAAATGACTCCTAGTGACATTCTGCCATACTAAGAAGTCAGTGCCTTGCTCAGCCATTATCAGGGAAACTCTCTCCTATAGCAGATGGGAATACTCAGCCCTAAATGGAATGTCTATCAAATCCTTCCCCTATGGTCTCAGGGAACCCTGCAGAAGAGGAGTCTGAAAAAATGTAATATCTAGAGATGATAGAGGACACCAAGGAAAAACAAGGCTTTCTAAACCCAGCAGGACAAATGCATGTATAAACTGACAGAGACCGAGGCAGCAAACACAATGCATGCATGGGTCTACAAAAGATGGGGTCCTAGATCTGAAAGGGGAAGTGAAAATTTGGCCCCACCCTAACCCAAAAGCTGTCTCCAAGTGATAACCAAATGAAAAAGTAGTTTTCTCCAAGGGAGTCTCACTTGGGAAACAAACTACACTAAAGGGTAGACCACATACCCATCAGTAGATGGCCAACAGAACTCAATGGCATCTTTTGAGGTTCCTTGTCTTGTAATATTGTGTCAGAGCTTTTTATTTTAATTTATTTTATTATTTATTTATAACCCTACAAGTTTTGCAAATATATTATGGTTTCTGGTTTTGTGTTTTTGTGGAATTCCTGAATGTTAAATAAGTATGTTTCTGCATCTTTATCTGTTTCTTGTGCTTTTTCTTAGTCTATTTTCCTTCTGTTTATTTAGTCCTATTTCAACTTGTTTTGGGTTCATCTTATTATATTTTATTTATTTTATTTTTTATTATCCCTTGGATTCCTGATTGTTTTCTAATGAGAGACAGAAAGAAAGTGAATCTGGATGGGAGGGGAGGTGGATAATATATTGTATGAAAAGAAATCTTTTTTTTTTTTTGACTCTTTTGGAGTGTCACATAATGCACTCCAATTCTGTTTACCTCCTGATCCCCCATTTTCTCCCCTCATCTCTGCTACCTCCCACATAAGGAAACAAATCAAAGTATGCAAGCAAGCAAACAAAAGCAAGAATGAAAACAAAACAAAAAAACTAAATCAAAACCACTTCAACAGAAAAATCTCTTTGTTTCTGCTTTCCTGCATCTCCAACACCTCTTTCTTTAGTCATCTTGGTGGCAATGGAGGCGTCAGTCTGCCATATAGTTATACATCTTTATCCCATCAGTTTCACTGGCAAGTGTTCATTGCAATTAGTCACTGTTCTGGTTCAAGGTTTCTGGTTTCTGGCACACCATCCTCACTGGATCTTCACTGGAACTCTTCTGGGATATCCTGTGACTGCCACGAGTCTTGGAGATCTTGTGGGTATTGCACAAGACCAGTCTCTTCATCAGCCCCAGCAGGTCCTAGGTGGGGTAGATGCTAGGGTGGGTCAACCCAAGGCCCAGCTGCAGGCCTGTATGGTAGCCAGGCTAGTCAATCCAGGACCATGGAGCCACCTACCTCAGGCAAGAGGGTGGAGTCAGCTCCCCTACTTGCATGCCCTTAGAGTAGGCTCACCCTGGCCTGTGGTGAGGGGTGGGAGCCATCTCTCCAGTATACAGGGGCCAGCTCTCTTGCTGTAGTGTCCAGCAAGAGGCAAGGCCAGCTTTCCCAGGGCCAGTGAAGGACATGGCTAGGTCATCATGGCCCTCTGATCTCATCTCACATGGCTCCTAAGGCCTCCAGAGATGATATAGGCCACAAGCATCCACACAGACCCCAGCTGTAGCTGGATCCTGGATCCAGACGTGGTCCTCAGCAGCAGCTTGGGCCTGGTCAAGATTCTGTTTGTGGGTGGAGGAACTGGCCACTCAGGTGGGAATGGTTGAGGCCCTAATCTTGGGCCTCTATGTGACCTTTGGTGGAAATGCAAGACCCAGACTTCAGCACAGACTCCAGCCATGGCAGAACCATGGACCCCGGCATGGTCCTCAATAGTGGCTGGGTCTGGATGTCACCACCGCCCCTGCAGCAGTATGGCCCTGAGATATCAACATGGCCCTCAGTCTCGAGTGTCTGCCCATCCTTCGATATTAACAGGTACATCAGACTTCAGCACAGATCCGGGCTGCAGCAGGGCCACAGACCCTGACATGGCCCTCAGCTGCAGCTCTGGCCTGGACATCACCATAACATTGATTAGCAGTGCAGGCCACTGAGCTCTGGACATCCCAGCCCTTGGACACCAACCTCGACACAGGTGGCTGACCTGACCCTGGGCATCCTCATGGCACTCAGTGGCAACAGAAGAAACTACATAACTTCATATGAGAAAAGTTTATAGCTATAAGTACTTACTCAAAAAATTGTTGAAGCTTCAAATAAATGACTTAATGGAACTCAAGGTCTTAGAAAAATAAGAACAGGCAAAGTCTCAAATCACTGGATAGAAATATTAAAAATCAGTTCTAAAATCATGAAAGAAAAAGACTAAATGAATAGTACAAAGAGTCATCAAAGCAGAATTGGCTCTTATAAAAATAATCAAAATCAACAAACCATGAGATAAAGTATCCAAAACAGAGCAGGGACACAGATGTATGAAATTATGGATAAATAGGGAACATTACAATGGATACCAATAATCCAGAGAATCATTTGGGAATATTTTGAAACCTTACATTACAAAAAGAAAATTGCTTATCTTAGCCTTAACACAAGGGGGAGGAGCTTGGTCCTGACTCAACTTGATGTGCCATGTTTTGTTCAAGCCCATGAAAGGTTTGCTCCTGAGTCGATTAAGGTAGGTATATGGGAAGCACAAGTTGGGGGTGGGACGGAAGGAGAGGAGGGAGGGGAAACTGTGGTCAGTATGTAAAGTAAATGAAAAAAATGTTATTTAAATAAAGTAAAAAAGAAAATATAGAAGAAAGGCACAGTGCCTGAACACATAAGAACTACAAAATTAAACAAAGAGAACAAAAGCAATATATCCAAATAATGGGATTGAACAAATGAAAGTTCAGATATGGATAAAATCACTACTAAATTCTACCAGAACATTAAAAATAGGTAAGCACATACTTCTCGAAATATACTACAAAATAGAAATACAAGGAGGGCATCAAATCCATTCTATGAAGACTATATTACCTTAACATTAAAACTAGGTAAGGTTACCATAGCAACAAACTATTAAATAAGTTTTACTAACGTGCATAGATGGAAAAATTCATAATATATACTTGCAAACTGAACACAAGACATAAAAAGATCATAGATAATATGCTCTGATCAAGTTGATTTCATTCAAGAGCCACATAAATACTTCCATATAAACAAATCAGTAAAAAAAACTACTGTGCATAAATTGAGTCAGATGATATAGAAATAATGTTGTCGTCTCAGTACATGCATAAAAGGCCTTTATTATATTGTACTTTACTTCTAGTTCTTATTTCTACAGGACTTTGATCTTGAATGGATATTAAAGTTTGTCTCAGGCCTTTTCCATAGAGAAAATTTCAGATTTTCTTAATTAGTATAATATTGGCTATAGATTATTCATGAGAAATCATTTTCTCTACAGTCTGGAATGATGCAAAAATACCCACTCCCGCTCTTTTATCCTGTAGCGTATTGGAAGTCTTAGGTCTACCTAAGAATAAGGAAAGAAACAAAAGAGATAAGGAAAGAAACCAAAATAACCACATTTGCAGACTGCAAAACCTATGCTTAAAGACCTTAAACATTCCATCAGAAAACAGGCATCTCCAGAGAAATACAACATAAACACAGGGGAGGAAAGAATCAGTCTCTCGGTAGCTTTTCTATATACAAGTGGCAAAGTTGCTAAGAAGGAAATCCAGAAAAATAACCATGTTCATGACGGCTTCAAAATAGATAAGACTAAACTTAGTAAGGGGGTGAAAGAGTATACTGAAAGAAGAAACTTTAAAAGTTACAAGAGGCGCGTGCACAGGTATTCCTAGCTCCTGGGGTCTGCACGAGGCAGTCATGGAGGCCTCACCGTTCTCCTCTTCCCCGGACTTGGCCGACACGGCGACCGCCGTGCGAGCGACCCCGGCCGATCTGGAACATCTGGACAAAGAGCAGATTAGAAAGGCAGTGGAAGTTCTGTTTGCACACTCCAAGTCAAGAAAAAAGAATAATGAGTTACTTTTGAATGAGAATGAGAATTTGTTTCTAATGGTGATACTATGGAAAATTCCAGAGAAAGAACTGCGGGTCCGAGTGGCTTTGCCTCATAGTATTCTATCAGATTCGTCAGAAGTCTGTTTGTTTACCAAAGATGACTGTGAATCACCTGAACAGACAGAATGTTTCTATAAAAAGGTTTTGAAAAAGCATGGAGTTAATAGCATCTCTCAGATTATCCCTTTTAAAACTTTAAAAACAGAATATAAAGCCTATGAAGCCAAGCTCCGCCTCCTAGGTAGCTTTGATGTCTTCATTACTGATGAAAGAATTAGACGGCACTTGCCCACACACATAGGAAGGCATTTCTATCAGAGGAAGAAAGTTCCAGTACCTGTAAACCTTCTGGCCAAGAATCTGTCCAAAGAGATTGACCGCTGTATCACAGGGACTGTCTTAAACATCTCCAAACATGGTTCTTGCAGTACTGTACGTGTTGGTCACACTGGAATGGAGACTCAGCACGTCATTGACAACATCCTGGCTGTCTCAGAAATGCTTTCAGAAAAATTACCAGAGAAATGGCAGAGTGTGAAACTCTTGTTCCTGAAAACTGAGAAGTCAGTTTCCCTTCCCATCTTTTCCTCGTTTGTCACGTGTCAGGGGGAAAAGATCCTGACCTTCCGTGGCGTGAGGAGAAAGGAACTAAAGAAAAAAATGAAGCATGAAAAAGAAAAGCTGAAGAAGAAAAACAAAATGTCAAAGAAAAAATCCAAGGAGGCTGCATCTCTTCTAACTCAAGATGACTTAGCACGTGAAGCCAGCAGCGCTCCCGTGGAGGCCCCAAGATCCCAGAAGAAAAAGACCAGCAAAGGAAAAGCGCAACCCGAAGGGACGGACGAATGTGACGAAACAATTCCACAACTGGTACCAATAGGAGAAACGCCAGACAAAGACAATGTGGAGATGCAAGAAAATGTCACAGGGAAAAAATCTCCAAAAAAGAGACCTGATCCAAATATACTTCAGGGCAAGAAAAGGAAGGCCCTACCATCTACAGGGACCCCAGAAGCTTTAGGGTCTGGGACCCCTGGGAAGAAGACAAAAAGAGATTTGCGGGAAATCAGAAAGCCAGAGGCCAAGTTCTTTACTCCCAGGAAATCTTCCAACACACCCAAAAACAAAAAACCCCAAGTGGCCCACTCAAACTAAAATCAGGTTCCTTGGCCTGAAGGAACCATCAGGGTTACCCTACGAGCTTTTCAAGAATACTTAGACAAGGTGTGGTGACACCCACTGTGGGACGTAGAGATAGGCAGGTCTGTGTGGGTCGAGACCTCGTCTCAACAGACAAACAAATTTGGCCAAGATTGGGTATGCACAGCTACATCCCTAATACTCAAGCCAAGGCCAGAGAGGCATGAGCTTGAAGGAAGCCTGGAGTTCAGCAAGAATCTCTCTTGAAAGGCCAAACTTCATTCCTGGGCTTGGTGGTATAACACTCTCCTAACATATGCACGGTCCTGTCTTCAATACCCAGAACTGTCAAAAATGACCATATACCACATAACAAAATGTCCTCTGGTCCCGACCCCACTGCAGCCTTTTTTTCAACAGTGAGTCCTAGACTTAATATTTTTGTAAAGTTTCCAGAGATGATTCTGAATTAATGTTTCTGTTTGTAAAAACTAGGGGTTTGAGGCAAAGAAAAAAATCTATTTTTTATTGTTCAGTGTATTTGCTGATAAGAGCACTTCTGTATGTTTGTGATTTTCTAATTAAAGTATAATATCTGCTTGTGGGTGAGAAAAAAAAAGTTACAAGAGGATGGAAAGACCACCTATGGTCATGAATTGGCCAAATTAATGTCAAAATTTATGTGTTACCAAAAGAAATCTACAGACTCAGAGAAATCTGCATCAGATTTCCAATAATACCAGTTGATGAAAATAACAGAAGCAGAGAATCTCTCAACTAGGCAGTGGATTCACAAGCTAGCAGGAAAATGCTGCACATACCATGATACCTGGCATCAATTTATGCTCCAGAGCCATACTAACAAAACAACATGATACAGACAAATAGACCCACACAAATAGAATAAAGACCCTAACATAAGTCCACACAACTATAGCAACCTGATATTTGACAAACATTCCAAAAATGCACATTACAATAAAAGCCAGTCTCTTCAACAATTAATACCTGGGAAAGCTGGATATTCACAGAAGATAGCAGAAACTTATCTTTGCCTCTCACACTATTAAAATCAAATCAAAGTAAATTAACAGCCTTGATATTAGCTCTGAAACTATTAGAGGAAAACACAATTAAAATGTTTTAAGGTTTTCTAAAATGTTTTAGGCTTTCTAAAGAGGACTCTAATAGCTCAGGGAATAAATGCAAGAACTGGCAAGTGATATGTATTTGCCAACTAAAAATCCAAAAGATGATTGATATCTAGAATCCACAATAAACTAAAAAGAGGTTAAACACCAAATGCATAATCATCTGGCCACTAAATGGTCAAACCATGTTGAATAGACAGTTCTCAAGAAGTACAAGTAGTCATAAATATATGAAAAAAATTCAACATACCTTGCCTTCAGGGAATTACAAAATAAAACTGATTAGTGATTCCATATTCTCATTTCAGCATGGCTATCATCTAGAGCACATATTGTTGTGCCCAGATCGTGACCCCCAGAGAGACCACCAAGGATGAGCATACCAGAATGCAAAAACAAAGTTTATCTGTTGTTACACGTTGCAGGACAGGGAACTCATCTCAAGCATTCACTGGCCTCAGCGCAGTGAGGCAGGGAGGAGTTCCTCTTTCTTGGGGAAGTTAGTTTTTATAGGCAAAACCCATAAAATTTCTTAGAGGGGAGGGGGTTAGTACGGGTCCATAATTGATTGGTCCAGTTTTCCTGGGCCTGAACTTTGTCTTATTTTACCTTATCTGTTTGCCCTGTCAGGAGTTTTACAACTCATCTGCAGGGTCTGGTTATGTTATCTCCGGAGAGAAGCATCCTGTGGTTAATTGGTTACCAACATACATCCTGACTTTGTTCTTTTGAAAACACCTGTCTTTACCCTCTCCAGGAAGGGGGAACTGACTCATTTTTAAGATATCTCTTTCCTCAGCTCTTTTGGGTTTCTGGGGAAACTGTGTCTGGGTCTTTCATCTCCAGTGCTGAGATTAAAGGCGTGTGCCACCATATTCCCATCCCATTTGGTTTTGAGGCAGGATCTCTATAGCCCAAATTGGCCTGTGTTATGCACAGATCTCACGTCCCCAAAGAAGTCACCTAGACTTTAGGTACAGAATGCAAAAGCAAGGTGTATTCTAAGTTTTCAAGCCTCAGCAGGGAGGCTCCTTCCAAATCTCTCACATGCAGCAGGGAGGAAGGAGCACTCCCCTTTCTTTGTGAGGCTAGTTCTTAAAGGCACAGACCATATAATTCATTTTCCACAACCTGCCTCCCTTTTTAGTCTTTTGGTCGAATATCCTGACTCTGTGTTTTTTAAAGTCCAGTAGCTGATACCGCCACCTGGGAAAAAGGGGTCTAAGTTCTTATCTATACTTAGGAATCTTGGTTTAAACTTCTCTTTGTCTGTAAGGGATAGAGTGGGGGTGGTTACTGAGGTTTCACAATATAACCACAAGAGTTGCTGAAGATTCATGAAGAGTAAACCATATACAGGGCTGATGAAAATGTGTGCTATTGTAGCCTCTGTGGAAATCATTATGGATGTGTATGAAAATTCATATTCTGAAAATTAAATTACCATATGATCCAGTTACACAACTTCTGAGTAAACACCTAAAGGGCTCTGAGTCACCATATCACAGAATCACTTGGACATCCTTCATTACTATGGCACTATTCACAACAGCCTGGATATAGATGCAGCTAGGTGCCTATCAACAAACAAGATAAAGAAAATGAAGTAGGCCAGGCAGTGTTGGTGTATGCCTTTAATACCTGCACTCAGGAGGCAGAGGTAGGTGTATCTTTGTGAGTTCGAGGCTAGCCTGGTCTACAGAGCTAGTTCCAGGACTACAAAGAGAAACTCTGTTTTGAAAAACTTAAAAAAAATCTGTAAAGAAAATGAAGTATATATGGACAGTGGAGTTTAGTTCATTTGTAAAGGATGAAATCATGACTGCTCCTAGATATGGTTAAGGAGAAGTGTGGCGAGCCACAAGAATATGTTATAAGGAGTCCAGCTGTATATTAAAGCTATACTTTGACCAGGCCAGGGGTCAGTCAAGTGGGGAGCCATCTAGCATGGACTATTTGGTGTTACAGAGCTTAATATTCAGCTGCGTCTTTTTATGAATTTCATGTGCTCACAATTCCCATAGAATGTGTGTGTGTGAAATTCCTGCTCTGGCCAGTAGTTAGATAAGGAAGGTCATGTAGGCAGAACCAAGTAGGTGGTAGGTGCATAGCTTTGTTTCTTGTCCAAATGAAGCTCAGACCATCTCCTTACTTTGAGGCTTAGTGGCACTCCAGAGCAATTGACTGAGAACAAAAGAAGTTTTTACATATCAAGGTGGAAGGTAGGGTGAAGTAACATTCCTGAGGAGGCAGAGAACCCCATGGCCAGGAAGAGAAGAGACAGGTGTTTTCTGTAGAGGCAGCCAGAATGGCATGACCAGGAAGAAGGGAAGAACACAGAGGTTTTGTAGATGGAAAGGCAGAACTCTTGTAGAGTTTATCAGAGCCAGGAGTAGAGAGCAAATAGAGATGGAGGGCAAAGAAACAGAGGATGAAGATGAGGCTGGAAGCATAAGAGCTTAGTTGTTAGCAGGACTATGAGAGGGCAGTAAAATAGGAGACAAAGAGGAACTGAGTGTCAAGACGGAACTGAAGCTATGTAGACAGGATTTCATGCCAGAGAAATATAGTAGATGGACAAAGAGCTTGGTCTATCTAGATTTATTCCTGCCCTGAATGCCTGATGGAGCTGTGGCTGTATACAGATAAAATTTTATCTTAGAGGAATAAAGTTAACAGGCATAAGAACATAATGTACGTATATTTTTTCCCTCAGATATCCCACGCTCAATGTAGCATCTTCCTCAGACTCTGGGTAATCCATAGAGAAGTTTTTTATTGTAAATATGAGGGAGAGAACAGCCAGAGGCATCTAGAACAGTCCAGACTGAACGTGACCAGAATAGACCTGGCCATGAGAGGAGAGGAGAGGCAAGAGAAGAGAAATGAAGGTAGGCAGACAAGAGACATCCAAGAGTAGAGCCAAAGAACAGGACCAAGAGTACTAAGAGAAAGGGCTGAGAGAACTCATAGCCAAAAGGGCTGGGTTATATAGTAAAGAGAAGTTGGGGGAAGGGCAATGAAGCTCAAGGGCTGGTGAGGTTTAGGGTAGAGAGTGGGGATGAAAGTGCTTAGAGGATCCAGGACTCTGTGTCAGGTATGTTCTATGCTGATACTGAGAGAGCCTCACTTTGATATGTTAATAGACACCTCAGTTTGTCATTTCTTAGGTATCTATAAGACCTAACAATTGGTGAACAAATGGATGATCACTATGTTAAGTGAAAAAAGTCAGACTCACAAAGACAATTATTTCCTGTTTATTTTATACATGCGTCCTAGATTATAGATCATAGAAAAGGGCCTATGTTGATGGAAGGAAGAGGCCTAAGGGGAAGAGACTGGAAGGAAAAGGGGAAAAGGGTTGAGGGGGGCTAGTATTAGAGGAAAGACAAACGTATATTTTCCTCTCATTTCCAGAATGTGTGTATGTGTGTGTGTGTGTGTGAGTGTGTGTGTGTGTGTGTGTGTCCCCGTGTGTGTGCCCGTGTGTGTGTGTGTGTGTGTGTGTATGTGTCCCCGTGTGTGTGTGCCCGTGTATGTGTGCCCGTGTGTGTGTGTGTGCCCGTGTGTGTGCCCGTGTGTGTGTGTGTGTGTGTGTGTGTGTGTGTGTGTGTGTGTGTGACATATAAAAGCAGAAGGAAGAATGAATATCTGTGGGGAAGGAGGGAACCAGTGGATGCAGAGAAGGAGACAAAAGGTGATGTTGAGAATATGAACAAAGAACAATGATATACTTGTTGGAAAATCATAATAAACGCATTATTCTGTATAGTAACTGAAAGTAATAATGATAATTAGCAAAAGAAATTAAAACATCATGAATGAACTCCAAATTTAGAAAGTGATGTCTTGGATCATCATGTAGATAAATATGTTTAGAGAAAGGTTGCATGTAAGAAGGAGACATCCAACAAAGCTTCAGGTAATTTAACAAAGTAAGAAGAGTCGGGGCCAGTGTGGTAAATCATTATATATAATTGAACAGCATAATAATTTTGCCTACTCTCCTTTCTCAAACATGAGACCATTTTCAGGTAATCAAATTATTGCTCTGAGGCAGTTAACTTATCAGGAGACCAATCTGTGATTGACAACCTGAAAATGGAGGTTGGCTTTCAATTCATTTGAAATGCAAACAGATTTGACAACCTATAGCTACTGTGGTATTGTTTTTTAAACAAAATCAGGAACCTACATTGACCTTTTATTTACATTACTTTGAAAAAAAAAAACCTCACATAGAAGCTATCAAGAAACACATTTCACAGCAGGCAAATTAATTGGTTTTACAGTATTTGAATGTAGGGTTTGTCAAATAAAACATGCCATGACAGTTAATAGTGTCATTTAGAGCCAGAAAATTATTGGCTTATTTGTTATTAGATAAAAAGAAAGCAAACATTTTGTATCAGGAAGTTTTAATGTGTTTAAAATCCTCATTAGGGATTAATGGACATGCTTGCTTAGCATAGCAGCTCATTAATTTGAGGCTAAACAGTTACTTCTGTGTTTCAATCTCAATGTTGTTCCTTAACATTTTTTTATTTCTCTTTAATTAGATCTTGCATTTGAGCTCAGTTTTTACACCATTTGAGATGTAGAATTAATGAGATTTATAAATCTAAATGGAAGTAAGTTATTCTTAGCTATCAGTTCATTTTAGTTAGCAGTTAAAGCACATGTAAGTAGGCACAGATCTAAGATATTTCAGAAGCATAGAAAAAACAATGTGAACTTCCGTGAATATAATTAGCAGTGTCACTTGGCATTAATAGATAAAAGTGTTTTAATTAGAGTTATAAATAATAGGAAAGCTGGCGAGGTTTCAGTTTCCTATGCACATGGCTTGTTCTTTAGGATCATCACTGTCAGAGAAGAGCAATTGTAACTGTTTCTGTGGAATTGCAATGTCATCCATCAGCAATTAAGACAATCGTTAAGTGCAGGGTTTGGAAAGTCAATAAGGCACCAAGTTCGTTAGAGGTTACTTTGAAAGTGGAGCCACTTTCTATCAAGTGCATTCTGTTGTCACATTTTTATTGTGTGCTTGTGTGAGTACAGTTTCTAAAATCACTTCTACTTACATGTTTTTTGGGGAAATTACACTAAGAAAATCAAACTAAAGTTGGGCTCCTTTATTCTAAAATTGGCATTTAAATAATTATGTATTTAATAGAAGAACATAGTGATTTCTTTAGGGTGAGTGATCACCAGAGTCTAGGAAAGACATTTATTTTCGGAACGATTTTTCAAAGAATGGAGCTAAAGATATAAATTTTTAAATTTCTTTTATACTTGTGATTATAGTAGTTAATTTAAGATTTCACCAAGTGTCTGTAGCAGTATCTTCAGAAATTTCCCAAAAGATCCTCATGCTGGCTTCACATTTTTTTTAAATAAATCAGAAATCCTAGTATCTTTACAACCATAAATGCTTTGAAGACCTTGTCAATCCAAGACTTATTATAAAGGATAGTCATGTTATAATATGCTTCATGTTGACTATCAAATATTGAATGTATAAAATTATTGTTGAAATAGTCCCCGGAGAAGAGAACACCAATTAATTATCCAATACTAAGTGGTCAGCCCTAAAAACACACAAGTAACATTATACAGACTGAGCAGGTTATATTTAGTAATATATATGTAACAATTAATGAAAAAAGAGGCCATGAATTTTAAAAAGAGCAAAGAGGGGTATATAGTAGGATTTGAAGTGGGGAAGGGAAATAATATAATTATATCATAATCACAAAAAATAGAAGAAATAATAAAAAATAAAATATTGCTGACATAGAGAATGGCAGAATGATTGAAGAACTCATTTTTTTCTTTATTAAGACATTTTTTATTCATTTCACATACCAACCACAGATCCCCCCTTCTTCCTTCCTCCTCTCTCTTTCCCTCCCAACCCACCCCCCATTTCCTTCTCCAAAAGTGTAAGTCCTCCCATGGGGAGTCAGCAAATCCTGGTACATTTAGTAGAGGCAGGTCTAAGCCCCTCCCCCTGCATCAAGGCTGTGCAAGGTGTCCCATCATAGGTAGTGGGCTCTGAAAAGCCAGCTCATACACCAGGGATGGATCCTGATCCTACTGCCTGGGGACACCTGTAACTAGTGTTATTCTGGTCCTGTATCAATAAACATTTTTAAACAAGTTGCTCTTTAAAAGTAGATTCAATAATCTACCCTTTCATCCTATCATATCTATATCATATCCCCTTTTCTTCTTTAGAAAGATTGCATTTATAATCAATCTGATTTAAATAAAAATAGTGGTTTTTCTCTGTCCCACACCAGAGGGCTCTTCTGATATGGGACACAAGAATCTTTCAAGCTTTTCTTTTAGGAATATGCGTGGGTTTAGAGAAGGAGTGAACCAATTCCATCCCCAAAGCCAACTTAGTATATTTGGAAATTTGGGTGTAACTTTTCTTACTACTTCCTGCTGGAGGGGGGGGTGCTGTATCTTATGGGGACACAAAGAAAATTTTAGGATTATGGAGTAGTCTGTGAGGGTGTATCGTCTGAGCCAGTTGCCTTGAAACCATTTTGGATGTTGGATCATCTGGGCCATGGTGTCATCAGAGACCTCTTTCTGGGGGGGCGTGTCTTGGCTTGTCAAACCTGATGCATCTTAATCTGGAACAAATCCACAGCCACTGGCTTTCTGTGGAAACAGAAGCAGAGCCTCCTTTCGAAAGCAAGATATCCTTACATCCAAATTTTGAAGTCAAGGTACCTTTAAAATATACATATTGGCTTAACTCAACAGCTTTTATGATCAAATGTTTTTCTGCAGTTAAAAATCCCAAAGACAACACAATCCAGATTCTCTGTGTAATATCCATGTTTATGTGGCTTATTTTTCTATACTTCCTTTACTATCTCTTTAAAGACTTTATTTTTAAAAGCTATCTATTTCTTTATATAACTGCATATATTCCTTTTTCTCTCTCTTCCAACCCTACATTCATTTTTACACACATTGTAAAGCATTTAAAGTTTTGTTAAATCTGAATCTGTCTTATTGTGAATCTATTGGTTTAAACTGTAGCATTTGTAAGGCCAAAATGGCCCCTCTGGCTGGTGGCTCTGCCTACCTCAGTTTTCCAACATGGTGGTGGTAAGTTTACTGCCAGCTCTGGGAGCCATCAACTCTTAGAAACAGTGGTTCTATGCTTCTATCAAAGCAGCGTGTAGCCCAGAAACCTTTTTTGTTTGTCTGTTTTTGTACTAGCAAAGACTAAATCCACCACACAGAGTAACATGCTGCTTGTAGATGCTTCATTCCCACCATACTGCTGGTCAAATGCCAGGAACCTACCATAGTAGCTCAAACCCGCAGGCTGCCACTAACATGAGAGACAACTAGGAAGCTGTTTTAGAATCTTTTTTCTCAGGTTTTAGGTGGAAACTCTTGCCAACCCGTTGGGTGTCATTTGTACCTGAAGTTTTCTCCAGTCCTGCCTGGCCCATGGTCAGGACAAATCTCTCTCACCTGCCAATCCCTCAGCTGCTTAGACCCAATCAAGTAAATACACAGAGACTTATATTTCTTATAAACTGTATGACCATGGCAGGCTTCTTGTTAAATGTTCTTATATCTTAAATCTACCCATTTCTATTCATCTATAAGTTGTCATGTGGCTCGTGTCTTACCGGTATCTTAACATTTTCTCAAGACAGCAGCTGGTTGCATCTCTCTGACTCAGCCTTCCACTTCCCAGAATTTTCCTCTCTCTTTGTTCTGCCCATACTTCCTGCCTGGCTACTGGCCAATCAGTGTTTTATTTATTAACCAATCAGAGCAACACATTCACAGCATAGAGAACATCCCACAGCAGACCCCTTAAGCAGATCAAGCTACACCGCTATCTCAATTTTGCAGAGGGCTTAGTCCAGTCTCATGGAGGCTCCACAGCTGTTGGTCTAAAAAGTTCATGAGTTCTCACTAGCTTGGTTCGGTTGTCTCTGTAGGCTTCCCCATCATGATCTTGATGTCCCTTGTGAAGGGCTCATTTTAAATAATCCATTACCTCCTCTTGATGATGCATAGGTGTACTTTCTAGGAAGAAAATGTGGACAAATGGAGTCCTCTTTGCTTCCTTAGATACAAGGTTGAATTTATTTGGGCCCATAGATCCCCCAACCCTTGGGGATATATTTGGCTCTGAATTCCATTTCTTCTGGACTTGTGTAACATTACCAGAGTTACCAGTGTGGGTTCCCCAAATCATTAATTTTACTTTGAAGCTCTCTGTTTAATCTCATGAATTGAGAATAAAGCATTTTATAGATGAGAACTGTTGGAGAACTGTCGAGTGCCATTAACTAAATAAGTGGCAGAAATAAAAGAATGTAGTGGTGAGAAGCCAAGTGCCACCTCAGTCAAAATTGTCAGAAATTCTTGGCCTTTGATTTCCTTATGTCCCCCATTGTTTTCTTCTTTTCTTTCTTTACACATAGCATGAGGTACATATGGAGTGTCTCCTGTGTTTCACATTGCTGCTTTCTTTTTCTCTTTTCAACACTGCCACATAATTCTATTGTCCACCCATAGTAAACCCACATTACATATTCCTGCTATCCAAGACAAGACAAATATTTTCCAGCTTCCTTTCTACTCTTCCTTCAAAAAGCTGTACTATATTCTCACCTGATGATCTTCCTTGTTAACTATTTTTATAAGGAAAAACAGATCCAGTCAGACATGTCCTACCATATCTCCTTTTCCAACCTGCTGCTTATATACCTAAGCACTCTGCCTTTCTTGCTAACATAAGGTAAGAGGCATTCATGCTCCTCTTTCAGCTACCCTCTCCCATTGGATCCTGAGCTGTTTGCTTTTTCTCTCAGAATCTCAGAGTGTTTTAACAATCATCTAGTTCTCCTCTGCACTGAGCAAAACAAAGCAACACTATTGGCCCCATATCACCAATTCCTATCACCATACTTTTCTCCCAACCTTATATAATTAATGATCATGTCATAAGCTCCTCATGCCTACCCTTCCCTTGATGATAAATCAGATTCACATGGGCTACAAGCCCCAGGCAAAAGTACAATCATTCTTTGGAAAAAATAGTGTACATTTGGGTGTAGGTGAATGTACATATGTGTGTGATGTCAGTACATGCATAACATCTAGCTTATGGTTTGAAGACACTATCATTTATTCTCATTGTGTGTGCTTCATAAATTTAGAATGCCACAATGCTCTTTCTTTTACAAAATAAGAGTAATCATATTTTTATTTTATAATGTCATTTGTTAACAAAATAATGTTGATTATTTTATATGTCTCCCCTATTGCCTTTTATAGTTATGTGAGATGCAAAACATGAGAAATATTTTCCTGCCTTTAGGATATAAGCTGAAGTGTAAGAAAGTGAATTGTCTCAAATCACATAGTTCACCAGAGGTTGAAATTGGACATGGAACTATCATATCTTGACTGTTAACATATTTTTCTTTTTACTCTTTTATAGGATACTTTTCCAGCAAATGAGAGCACTGCTTTGCAATTGTTTAACTATTCAATGTCAGCAGCTGTTATATACTGGGGAGCTTAGGAATGCATGACAATCCTAAACACGTTAACATTTATTCTTTAATTGACAGAAGTAAGAAATGAATACTCTTTCTGATACATATTTACCATATGTTTGGACCAATTAGTAATTCTGAAATTGCCGTACTTCATTCTAATTTGTACATCTGTATTTTTACATTCTCCTCTCTGTCTAGAAGAAATCACATGTCGCCACATGAGACAGCTATTAAATTTAGTGTAAGTACAATAAGGAGAGGTTTAATAGAATCCATTTAAAGCCTAAAATGGTCACTGCTTTATGGCTAAGATTTCTACAGGATGGGAAGTGGATGGTTCACAGTAATGGAGGCATTGCAGACACATGCTGAAATTTCAAAAGGAAAAGGACATGGCCAAAATGTCTGTAGATTTTTAGAGCAGAACCTATAAAAATTATTTCCATTAATTTTCAAGATTATAATATAATTCCATCACTCCCCACTTCCCTTTCCTCCCTCCAATTCCTCCTATATAACATCATTGCAGAGTATAACCTTAAAGTACACACTAGGTTGAGAAGAGCACAGCAAAGGAAGAACACACAAGTTGGAGCAGAATCTAGGAAGCTGACAGACAAGGGGGATTTGGTTCAAGTATTTGAGCCTAGATTGAAAGAGTGGAAGTGAAATCATGGAGAATGTTATAGTGTTACTGGACTTGGGAATGTAGCCAGAGGAAGGGACAGTACATTTTGAATATTGGCAGATCCCAGAGGTCAGCTCAAAAGACCATGCATATCTTTGGAAGAATGTGGGTTAGACAACAAGGAATTTCCAGATGATTCTTGGTTTGTTATAGAAATATTCCTAGATGTCTATTCTATTTTGTGAAAGTCTGTAACATACACATATACACATACATACACACACAAATATATATGTATGTATGTATATATATAGATAGATAGATAGATAGATAGATAGATAGATAGATAGATAGATACACACACATATCATACTCAAGCACCCTCCTGATTACAGCTCCCTCTTTTTATAGAAACTAGTTATTACAACACATAAATGAATAGTGAGCAAATGACTGTTCAGGACCCATGGAACTAAGTACTCTACACTTTAAATTCCATCTGTCATTAGATGCTCTCAGCTGATGATGGGCCTTTCTACATATGCATTCTTCTGTTGCCCATTTCTATTGTAATCAGTGAAGATATGTCCTCATAATGAAGCATTTTGATCACCCTTCCCCCATTCTACTTACCACTCACTCCCCTTTTTCTCTGTTGTCATATTCTTTCAAGTTCCATCTCCAGTCTCCTTTGTCACCTTCAGTGAGAGCCAGTAGGTGGAGCAACAACTTGAAACTCTTTATGAACTAGGCCCCTAAAGAGGACTTAACAATTAATTAGCCACATTCTGATGTTATAGTGACAAGCCTAAAGCACCAACTCCTTAATGCTCTCTAGACTGAAGATGCTGATGCCTTTTTACAAGTCACTGACAGGACTTAGAATATGAACATAAGCATGTACCTACTACTGGCCTAAGGTACTCTGATATACCTCACTTTATTTCAACCTCACAGAATTTGAAAAAGGAGATTTTTAAAATTGCTCTTAGGTAAAAAGGTAAACAGAGTCAGAGACCTTTAAGTGATTTGTCCAAGGTCATAGAGCAAGTTTCAGAGGTAGAATTTGAACCAAAATTTGTTGAGCTTCAAAGGTGTCAGAGATGCCACAAAATATAGTAAATAATTTATCTCATTCATTTTCTAAATGAGCAAATGCTTATTGCCACCTATTCCATTTTAGTTGTAGTCTCTTCTATGATTCTAGACAGAGTCATTTTCTGTAGTTATCTTAAAATGACGTGTGTTGAATTCCTTTACACTTCATGCTCTATATCCTTTCATTTCTTAGAATGGTTGGTATTTTTTAGCTTGTTTTACATTGGGTATTTTGATCATGTTGCTTCCTGATGAATTTCCAAGAACAACATTTTTCATAATTTCTTATTTTTGAGATTATAGTATAATTTATATCATTTCCCTTCTTCCATGTCCCCCCACCATTTTTTCTGTGTATCTCCCCTTCCCAGTGCTCTCTTTCAAATTCATAGTCTCTTTCCAAGAGAAATATTTTAAAGTAAACATCAGTTCTTTGGATACACAGTAATTTTTCTGCATTACAATAAAATTGGAGGATGAGCTGATTTGGCCATGCCATGTAGCTATTGTGAAATCTTTTTTGTCATTGTTGTTATTTTGTTTTGATTAAGGTCATATTCCCTGAGCATTTCTGTCTGCAGTTTATGCAATATTAAGTGCTCTCATTTAATCATAGACTCATGAATACAAACAAGACCAGGGACAGGTTAAGATGAGGCAAGAAACAAGAGACAATGGCAGACAATACTGTGAACGTGGTTTGTAGCTTTCCAAATTCATTTTGGAAAACTGGGACTCCATAGATGGGGAAATCAAAGGATCTGAAAATGCAAATAAGAAACAGGAGGCTGCAATGGTGGAGATTAACAATATAAAAAGACCAAGGCTCATTTTTTAGACTATTATAGCCTATGTTTCCATTTTATTAGTAGTACTATGTCATAGACCTCTGTATGCCATAATTCAATCATGAGGATAAATGTGATAATCTGTTAATGAAAGTACAAATAGAATTAGTTTGAAAGTTACCATCAGTGTTAATGGTGAATATTATTTAATTGAGTCAGTTATTTAATTTGCAACAAAACTTACAATTTCAATACTTTGAGACATCTTTGTTAAGGTAGAGTATTCCCAGAGTAGGAGGCTTTGCTTGTCATGTATTATAATACAAGCTTGGGATGATTTATGGCAAAAAATGACTTTTCTTTCCTCACAGTCTCTTAGCAATAATGTACTTAGAGGCACAAGTTAAACTCCTATGAATTAAGAATGTGATAATCACTATTCTGTTAATGTTTTACACTAATCTCCATGTTTTTTAACAGTTCTAGTTGCTGCTTATGTCTCTCAATGCCACAATCAAGGTGTTTTTTGGTATCTTGTATTACTCTAATCACCAAGAAGTATGCTCCAATCTGATTTATTCCAGAATGATTAAAACATCCTATACAATTCGTTTATTGTTGCCTCAGTGAATTGAATATTTGATGATTTAAAGATAACTTGATTATTTCACAAGATATGTATTTATCACTAGGCAGATGATCTGTGTGTGATTTCTCTGTGGTTACCAGGTGTGGCTGCCTGCAGTGTTAGATTCACAGAGGGTAGGCTCTTGTGAGCATTCTCTAGTTACTTACCTCCTGCTTGATAATGTATATCTCCCTTCCCTAGCTCTCAGAGAACCACATCCCTGCACAGCACAAGAGAGTCCTTTGTGGTGATATTTTATTTGTGCTCTAACAAATAAAACTTATCTGAGGATCAGAGGACAGAGCCAGGCACTAGATTAGACATAGAGGCCAGACAGTGGTGGCACACACCCTTAATCCTAACACTCAGGAGTCAGAGCTCTGTCTGGATCTCTGAGTTCAAGGCCACATTGGGAACAGTGCCAGGTATGGTAGACACACCTTTAATTCCAGCAGTTGAGATCTCATGCCATTGTTTGGGAAGAATACATGCCTTTAATCTCAGGAAGTGACATGGCTAGGAAGAGAACGGTCTATAAGTTGTGAGGAGACAGGAACTAAGCAGGAGTTCAACTGAGACCATCAGAGGTGAGGACTCAGAAGCTTTCAGTCTGAGGAAACAGGATTGGCTGAGGAGTTGGCAAGGTGAGGTTGGCTGTGGCTAGTTCTGCTTCTTTGACCTTTCAGCTTTCACCCCAATATCTGGCTCCAGGTTTTTTATTAATAAGACCATTTAGCAATTCGTGTTACAGTCCTCTGGAGTTGGGAATGAGAGCACAGACTCTCCTGTGTCTTGTCTTTGTGCAGCTTGCTTTCTGCTCTAGGAGGAGGGCATGGAGAGAGGGATTTGAAAGGATGCTGCAGATCTAAGTGGCTAAGTTGTGATTTGTGTATCTGAATACTCAAGAGTGGATTTAAAAAGAGGAAAAGGTGGCTCTGCAACTAAGTAACAGTGTGGCAGCTCTAATCCTAGTATCACCACTCCTTCTCTTTTGTCACTTTCTTTCACACCTATGTGAGTGACTCCTCTAGAATCCCTAGGAGTGCTGTGGGTGGTTTGCCTGAAACACAGTGTTCAAGAAGACAAAATCCAGCTTTGGCCTTAGTGTAATCTTCTTCCAGTGGTACTGCGACCCCAGTGAGTCACTGCACTGTAGGCTGTAGGGGGCTTGGAGACTAAAGTGGCCTCAGGTGGCCCCAGTACTTCTCAGCCATGTCAAATCTCTGGCCTCTCACTCTCATATGGTATGAAGACTACAGTAAGGACATCAAGGGATGAGAGCTTCTGTGGGATATGATGGCTCTGTCAATGAATCTGGTAGGTACTCTTTCCTTGGCACTTAAATGAGACTTCCAGTTCCTTATTGTTTATTTCCCCTTTAAACAGACAATTTCCCTTTCCCTTTATTTGCATGGAATCTTCAAGGCAAGAGTGATGCTGTCTTTTGTCTTTAAATTACTCCCCCCAGCCCCCACCCCCGCACCCCCCCAACCCCCTGGCACTATCCTGAGCACAGTGTCAGCTCAATCAGGATTTATTGTCTAAAAAAAGTAAATGGGAGATCTGATGAATGAATGAAATCCTATTACCCTTGTCAAGACTACCTTACCATGTATGTCCCAATGGCTCTCTAATTGTTTGTTTTCCTGTTCTGTCTAGACATTTAACTCTGAGACACAGGCTAGGTCTCCCTGCATTTGTCTTTGCAAGCCTCCATGCCCAACACTGTTCCAGATATGCAGGAAGTGTTTACAAGTTAAGAAGCACTTCCAGGTCCATTTGAGTTGTCTGGAGAGAAACCAGCTGTGGGGCTGAGCTAGATAAACTTGCAGAAGTAGTGAATTCTCAAGAATACTGGATTCTAGTATTTTCTTGGAAAAAAGGAAGGAATATATCTAAACACTGGACATGGGCACATATAGATTTGTCTGTACAGTTCTCAGGATTCCTGAGTAATACTGTCTCTGACTCTGATTGTCATTATCTGATTTGCTGCAAAGCCCCGGTGTCCACATATCTTTTTCTTGACAGAATTTCCTTTCTTAAAGAAGTGAACAACTATAATTCCAGGTAGAGGGATGATATTTGCAGTTTATGCAAGGCAGCTCTTAGCTTCACTTTTAATAACAGAAGTCTATGTAGTTTTGTAGCCACAAAGCACACTCAGAATCCCCCTTTTCACTTATTTCATTTGATAAGCACAGGGACCCTATACGATTTGAAAAGATCAGTTACTGTTATTTATACTTTACATTAAATTATATTTTATGATGATAAATGCTGAAACTTTGATAGGTAGTTACTAAATCTGACTCCTGTGAGCTAGACAAAGATTTCTACCCAAAGTTTTTGACTCATAGGAGAATACTCTTTCTGTATGTGAATATTGTTGTTTACATCCTCTTTAGCTTCAAACTAATATTGATATGTTTGTTTTAAAAAAGGTGAGCAAAGGTATTGTGGTGGTGGGGGGCTTGACACATACATATAAGCCTACAGAGCCTACACTGATACTGTGTAACAATGACAATTTTAGTCTTCATTGAAACCCTTTGGATATTTGTGTTTAGGAAATTATTTATTGGAAGTTTAAGAATCTTCTTGAAAAACACAATTGCTGGATCACTGAGCAATTAGTGGATACATTGTCTGATACTAAGAATTGCTAGTAAAGAAAATTATGTTATGTTGTATACTATTATGTTAGACCAGAAAAGACATATTCTGTGTATTATCAGTAGTTGTTAATTTTAAAATCAGAATTTAACATAATGGCTAGAGAGACGGCTCAGCTGTTAAGAGCACTTGTCACTTTTACACAGGGCCAGAGTTTAATTCTCAGTATCCACATAGTGGTTCACAACTGTCCTTATTTGAAAGTTATAATTTGAGTTTCTTTATAACATGTGTCCAGTCAATTTTTGTCTTTATTTTTAAAGTCTCTTAAACCTTATATTCAAATACTATTGCATTAGGAAGTATGGCTATATAATTTATCATCTAAAGTGGATCATTTTTTTAATATGAAAGGGAATACAGTAAATAATTATACTAGAATAACAAGCATAACCTGGAAATGTATGTGGTAATCCAGGGAAGCTAACCTCATTATTGAAAATCTCAAGGCCTGCCTCCCTTACTTGGGATTTTATGTTTCCTGGAACAGGGATCCTTACATGTAGAAAAAAAAATCAATAAATTCAGGTGGAAATCAATGGAAACTCAATAATGAATTTTATACTTGAATATTTATGTGATATCATGTACATTTTTTAAGGTTGAGGAAATCTGGTGTCACAGTCTACTTTAGATTTCCTCAAATATTCTTTAACTTCATCTGCAATCTGAGACTAATGATGAACCCGTCTTGCAAGATGTCTGGCGTTCACAGATACTGTGGCAGTGTTCACATTGCAGGAATGTTCTTGTCATCCCTCAAAGCAGTTGTTAGCATTCAAGCATTTACACAGGCCTACTCTCCAGGATCTAGCAGCAGCCAAGATGTGACACTGTAGCTACCGCAGCCACTAAGTAGAGCATAGAGCACTCTCCCTATGCACCTGTGCTATATCCCTTTATAAAAGGCGAACCCTTCTTGCCATCCCCTTTCCTTCTGCTCTCCCTAGGAGGCTACCTCTGCACCTACCCCTAACAAACTTCCCACTTGAGCTCTGTTGCATGGTATATCTTTGTGGTGCCCCTTGGCTCCAACCTGCCAAGGTTGCCTACCCCCCAACCCCAACCCCTGCTAATTTATTGCAGCAGTTGATAGGAGAATGGGACATAATCACTGTTTTCCTTCCCAGAACACCAGTGATGGGATTTTTATTCTGAAGAAGGTGAAGGTTTGAAGGGGAGAGGTAGTAACGTTTAGGAGATGCTCAGAGCCTGTTCAAGTAACATGCTGACTGATAGACAGTTCACCAAGTGGTAGTTCTGCTTTCAAGTCCCCCATCATATACCATATTGGAGCTGCTATCTTACTTTGATGTTTGACTCATTGCATTTACTGGTTGCCAAACCCTGGGAGAAAAATGTCATTTGCTTGACACACAGCAAGTCCTCAGTATGTTTATATTTGGGTTGGATTTTGATTGATTAAGAAAGTGTCACAGGGTGAGTGGAAGGAGATAGTATTCACTTACTATAAACCTGCTATGCTCACAGGAATTCAGTTCATTTTTTTGCATTAAAAACTTGTAGGCATCTGATTTGACTGTCCAAGTTGAAGGGGAATTCAATGTAATCATAGAATTCTTTCATATAGCACTCTTCTTTAAATGCAATAATATGGTAAACTATGTTCAAGTTCAAGTGTTGAAAAACTGAAAGATCCCAAGGTGAAGTTCACTTTTTGTATAAACCTGAAGGGGAGGAAAACAGCTCAGTGTCCTATAGCTTACCAGTGAAAGAGCAAGGAGTCACTTTCTTTCCACATCATCCACTTTGATTTCACTGTTTCATTAAAGTGAAACCAAACTAGCCATTTGCAGACCTTGCCACTTTGTATTTAATAAGGAAAATAATGTTGTTAGCTTTTTTTTTCTGTCTTTATGACTTACCTGACAGTGAACACTATCATATAGTGAGCTTCTCTGAGTGGAACTTAGTTATGTTTATTGTGTTTTGTTTATTTTAGACAAGCCTTCCCAATGATGCAAGCTGTGTTGAGGAAATCCTGCGGGTGAGTTTGAACTTTTATTTCTGTGCCTTTTTTAAAAAAACTTTTATTCTTCTCTCATACATTCTATCATGACTGTAGTTTCCCTTCCCTCGTCTCTTCTCAGTTCACCCTCCCCTCTCCCCCATATCCACTCCTCCTCCCTCCTTTTCCCTTCAGAAAAGAGCAGGTCTCCCAGTGATATCCATTGTACATGGCCTAACAAGATACAATAAGACTGAGCAAAAAACCATCATATCACATGGCAATCCAGTAGGAGGAAAAGGGTTCCAAGAGCAGGCAAAAGAGTCAGAGACAGCCCCCAATCCCATAGGTGGTAACAAAGCAATCTATTTGTTTAAATTGGCAAAACTACTCTTCTGTTTCAAGAAGTATGATAATGAGGAAATGTTGAATTCAATATCCATGCTCTGCTGCTATATCACCTACCTCATTTCATACTTTTCATCACTCAGCATTCTAATGTCACTAAAATTTTGGCAATTTCTTCACTGGTCTAGGGATTAATATTGAGTCCTGGCTAGAAATGCCTCTCACCTTCTTTAGGAAATTTCCCCTATTCAAGTAGCACACCACAATCCTCACCTTTCTACTTGGTGACTCTCAATGGAACCTCACTGAGCCTTGAATAAACTCAGTGCAATATGGTTATGGAGACTGTGTATGGTGTGGTGGGGAGGGAGGAATGGGAGACTGACAAGTCATGGGACGTCTGGGCAGTCCTGCTTAGAGGAGTAGGAAGAGCTTAGGGGAAGATCAAAGTTGAAATGGTTGGTAGTAACTTTTTTGGAAGTTAACGTACCAGTAAAAAAACAAAAGGAAGTGAGAAAAATGTATCTACCTATTATCTCTGCCAGTTGGCATCATATGCTAATATAGTACTTCAAGAAGATGAAAAATAGAAGCTTTACTATTTGTCATTTTTGTGATATTGGGACTTTGGACAGATGAATGCATCTTTCTGAATCTCCATTCCTTGTCTATCAAAGATTATAATACCATAATTCTCTTGTAAACTGCCAAGTAGTATATAAATGCTCATTATTGTGATAAATGGTGACCAGTATAGGCATGTGGAAACCATGCAGTCTTCCCCTGGGAAAAAGGACAAAGTGTGTGTCAGTGAAGACTTAGCAACCCCCTTTTCCTCACTTAACAACATCAGGATGGGCTGGCCAGCAGGGAAGACTCCTCTGGTTAGCCCCCCACATTGGACCCTGTTATCTACAAGATGCACACCCTGCCCCAAACATACCCATCCACCTGCAACCTCAGTGTATTCCTGAGACACAGAATCCACCAGCTCTGATTGAACCAAGAGTGGCTTCCTCAGACACAGAATCCCCCAGCTCTCTTTGGACCAAGAGCTATCATTGGACTAAGAGTAGCTTCCTGAACAGAGAATCTGCCAGCTCTGAATAGACTAAGATCCCTGATAGGACCAAGAGCAGCTCCCTGAGACACAGAATCTGCCAGCCCCAATGATATCAAGAGCTAAGGTTGGACACAGAGTGGCCCCCTGAGACACAGACAAAGCAAGCACAAATTGGACCAAGAGCAGCTCACTCAGACACAGGGACCTCTTGCACCTATTGGAGGAAGAGATGGTTAGACATGAGTACAGAAGTGCATACAACAACATAAAGAACAATATGGCATCACCAGAACCTAGCAGTTCTACAACAGCAGACCTGGACATCACAATGTAGAAGAAGCAGAAGAGAGTGGCCTTAAAAATAACTTTATAAAGACAATAGAGGTCTTTAAAGAGGAAATAAAAAATTCCCTTAAAGAAATTGAGGAAAATACAAACAAAAAATTAGAAGAAACCAATAAATTAAAGGAAGCTAAGAAAACCATAAAAAAATAAAACAATTAAACAGGTGAAGAAAACACTTCAAGACCTGATAATTGAAATAAAAACAATCAAAAAGACACAAACCAAGGGAATGCTGGAAACAAAAAATCCGAGTAAATGAACAGGAACTACAGATGCAGCATAACCAACAGAATACAAGAGATGGAAGAGAGACTCTCTGGTGTAGATCATACAATAGAGGAAATAGATTCTTCAGTTAAAGAAAACACCAAAGCCATAACACAAAATGTCCAGGAAATCTGGGACACCATGAAAAGGCCAAACCCAAGAATAATATGGATAGAAGAAGGAGAAGAATACCAACTCAAATTCATAAAAAATATATCTTCAACAAAATCATGAAAGAAAACATTCTCAACTGTAGTGGGTAACCATTCCAGCTTTGGTCTGGAAGTTTCAACCCCTATTGAGGCTTTGGTAACTATCACGCCTATAAGGCAGGGCCAAGAGAGGGCCCTGAAGACCCGAGATATGAATGCACCACCCTCTCTTGTTTCTTGGACCCTGGACCCTAAAGCTAGACTGAGGAGAGTTCTCCAGAGAACACTGCCCTGCGCCTTTCCCAGAACCCACAACCTACCTATCCCTTCATTTGTAAGTTATGCCACTAAATAAATCTCCCTTTCAACTACGTGGAGTGGCCTTAATAATTTCACCAATATCTGGCGCTCATGTGGGGCAAATTCCAAAGGCCTGGGGGGCTCCCACCCTCAGCCTCCTCCCTGGATGGCGGGTACCTAAACCTGCCTGCAAAGTTCCATATAACCAGGGAATGCCTACATGGTTCGGTTCCATTCTTAAAGAAGAAAATACCTATGAAGATACAAGATTACAGAACACCAAATAGACTAGACCCCCCCCCAAAGTCCCCTCACCACATAATAATTAAACCACTAAACATACAGAATAAAGAAAGATTATTAAGAGCAGCAAATGAAAAAAAAAAGTGACTTATAAAGACAGACCCATCAGAATAACACGCAAATTCTCAGTGGAGACTCTGAAAGCCAGAAGGTCCTAGACAGATGTAATGCAGATATTAAGAGGCCACAGATGCCAGCCCAGACTACTATACCCAGCAAAACATTCAATCACTGTAGACAGAGTGAACAAGATATTCCAAAACCACATTTAAACAATACCTATCTACAAATCCAGCCCTACAGAACGCATTAGAAGGAAAACCCCAACCTAAGGAAGTTAGATGCACCCACGAAAACACAGGCAATAGATAACCCCACAGCAACAAATCTCAAAAAGGAAAATATTCACACACTACCACCAAAACATAACAGGAATTAACATCACTTAATATCACTGGATTCAATTCAGCTATAAAAAGACAGAGGCTAACAGAACGGATATAAAATCAGGATCCTTCCTTCTGCTGCATACAAGAAACACACCTCAACTTCAAAGACAGACACTATCTCAGAGTAAAAGGCTGGGAAAAGACTTTCAAATCAAATGTAATTAAGAAGCAAGCTGGTGTTGCTATCCTAATATCTGACAAAATAGTCTTCAAACTAAAATCAATCAAAAGAGATTGGGAAGGACATTATATATTTATCACAGGAAAAATCCACTAACATGAAGTCTCAATTCTGAACATTTATGCCTCAAACACAAGGGCACCCACATATGTAAAAGAAACATTACTAAAGCTTAAACAACATATCAAACACCACACATTAATAATGCAAGACTTCAACACCCCACTCTCACCAGTGGACAGATCTGCCAGACAGAAACTTAACAGAGAAATAAGGGATCTAACAGATGTAATGACTCAAATGGAATTAGGAGATATTTATAGAACATTCCACCCTAACACAAAATAATATACCTTCTTCTCAGCACCACATGGAACCTTCTCTAAAATTAACTACATACTCAGTCACAGAGCAAATATCAACAGATACAAAAAGGTTGGAGCTAGGCAGTGGTGGCACATGCCTTTAATACCTGCACTAGGGAGGCAGAGCCAGGCCGATCTCTGTGAGTTCAAGGTCAGCCTGGTCTACAGAGTGAGACCCAGGACAGCCACCAAAACTAAACAGAATAACCTCCTGTATTTTATCAGACCACCATGATTAAAGTTAGATTTCACCAACAACAAAAATTACAGAAAATCTACAATCACATGGAGACTCAATAATTCTCAACTTAATCACCAATGACTCAAGAAAGAAATAAAGAGAGAAATTAAAGACTGCCTAGAATTCAATGAAAATGAATGTACTATATAACCAAACATATGGGACACTATGAAAGCAGTGATAAGAGGAAAATTCATAGCACTAAATGCCCACATAAAGAAGCTGGAGAAATCTCACACTAGTGACTTAACAGCACACTTAAAAGCTCTAGAAGAGAAATAAGTAAACTCACCCAGGAGGAATATATTCCAGGAAATAATCAAATTGAAAGCTGAAATCAATAAAATAGAAACAAAGAGAGCAATACAAAGAATCAATGAAACAAAGAGTTGCTTCTTGGAGAAAATCAACAAGATAGACAAGCTCTTATCCAAACTAACCAAAAGGCAGAGAGAGAACATCCATATTAACAAAATCAGAAATGAAAAGGGAGACATAACAGTAGACAATGAGGAAATATAGAGAATCATCAGGTCATACTTCAAAAACCTCCACTCCACAAAATTGGAAAAGCTGAAAGAAATGGACAATTTTCTGGATAGGTACCACATACCAAAATTAAATTAAGATCAGATGAACAATTTAAATAGACCTATAACCCCTAAGGAAATTGAAATAGACATTAAAAGTCTCCCAACCAAAAAAAAAAAAAAAAACATAACCAGATGGTTTCAGCACAGAATTTTAAAGAAGAGTTATACCAATATTCTTCAAATTGTTCCACACAACAGAAACAGAAGGAACATTACCAAACTCTTTTTATGAAGCTATAGTTACCCTAATACCCAAACCACACAAAGATGCAGTAAAGAAAGAGAATTACAGACCAATCTCCCTCATGAACATTAATGCAAAATTGTAATTTTTTTGTAATTTTCTTTTCTTTTTTCTTTTTTTTTTTCTTTTTTTTTTTTTTTTTGGTTTTTCGAGACAGGGTTTCTCTGTGTAGCTTTGCGCCTTTCCTGGATCTCACTCTGTAGACCAGGCTGGCCTTGAACTCACAAAGATCCACCTTCCTCTGCCTCCCAAGTGCTGGGATTAAAGGTGTGTGCCACCACCGCCTGGCGTCATTAATGCAAAATTACTCAATAAAATAATGGCAAACTGAATCCAAGAACACTTCAAAGAAATTATCCATCATAATGAAGTAGGCTTCATCCCAGAGATGCAAGGATGGTTCAACATTTGAAAATCTGTCAATGTAATATACCATATCAACAAACTGAAAGAAAAAAAAACCACGTGATCATCTCATTAGAAGCTGAAAAAGCCTTTGACAAAATCCAACACCCACTCATGATAAAGGTCTTAGAGATCAGGAATACAAGGAACATACCTAAACATAATAAAGACAATCTATAGCAAGCTGACAGGCAACATCAAGTTAAATGAAGAGAAACTCAAAGGGATTCCACTCAAATCAGGAACAAGACAAGGTTGTCTACTCTCCCCATATTTATTCAATGTAGTACTCAAAGTCCTAGCTAGACCAATTAGACAACAAAAGGAAATAAAAGTGATAAAAACTTGAAAGGAAGAAGTCAAACTTTTTCTATTTGTAGATGATATAATAGTCTATGTAAGTGGCCCCATAATTCTACCAGGGAACTCCTACATCTAAAAAAAAAAAAAACACTTCAGTAATGTGGCAGGATACAAGATTAACTCAAAAAAATCAGTAGCTTTCCAATATACAAATGATAAACAGGCTGAGAAAGAAATCAGAGAAACATTACCCTTTACAATAGCCACAAATAATATCAAATACCTTGGGGTAACTCTAAGTAAGCAAGTGAAAGACTTATATGACAATAACTTTAAATCTCTGAAGAAAGAAATTGGAGAAAGATATCAGAAAATGGAAAGATCTCCCATGTTGTTGGATAGGTAGGATCAACATAATAAAAAAGGCAATCTTACCAAAAGCAATCTACAGATTCAATGCAATCTCCTTCAAAATCCCAACACAATTCTTCACAGATCTAGAAAGAACAATACTACACTTTATATGGAAAAACAAAAAATCCAAGATAAGTAAAAAAATCCCGTATTATAAAGCCACCTCTGGAGGCATCACCATCACTGACTTCAAGTGCTACTATAGAACTATAGAAATAAAAACAGCTTGGTATTGACATAAAAACCTACATGTGGACCAATGAAATTGAATTGAAGACCCTGGCATTAATCCACACACCTATGAACACCTGATTTTTTGACAAAGAAACCAAAACTGTACAGTGGAATAAAGAAAGCAGCTTCAACAAATGGTGCTGGCATAACCTGATGTCAACATGTAGAAGATTGCAAGTAGACCCACATCTATTGCCATGAACAAAACTCAAGTCCAAGTGGATCAAAGACCAAAACATAAGACCAGTTACACTGAACCTGATAGAAGAGAAAGTAAGAAGTAGTCTTGAAGGCATTGGCACAGGAGACTACTTCCTAACTATAACACCAGTAGCACAGACACTGAGAACAACAATTAATAAATGGGACCTCCTGATTATGAGAAGCTTCTGTAAGGCAAGGGACATCGTAAATAAGACAAAATGACAGCCTTCAGAATGGGAAAAGATCTTCACCAACCTCACATCTGAGAGAGTGCTAATCTCCAAAATACATAAAGAATTCTAGAAATTAGACATCAAAATGCCCAACAATCCAATTTAAAAAATGGGCTACTGAGATGAACAGAGAATTCTCAACAGAAGAACCTCAAATGGCCGAATGACAAATAAGGAATTGCTCAACATCCTTAGTCATCAGGGAAATGCAAATCAAAATGACTTTGAGATATCTTCTTACACCTGTCAGAATGGCTAAGATCAAAAACACTGATGACAGCTTATGTTGGAGAGGATGTGGAACAAGGGGAACACTCCTCCACTGTTGGTGTGAGTGCAAACTTGTATAGCCACTTTGGAAATCAGTATGGTGGTTTCTCAGAAAATTGGGAATCAATCTTCTTTAAGACCCAGCTATACTACTCTTGGGCATATACCCAAGGAATGCTCAATCATTCCAGAAGGACACATGCTCAACTATGTTCATAGCAGCATGATTCATAATATCCCAAACCTGGAAACAACCTAGATGCCTCTCAACTGGAAAATATGGTACATATACAAAATGGAGTACTACTCAGCAGTAAAAAACAATGACATCATGAAATTTGAAGGCAAATGGGTGGAACTAGAAAATATCACCCTGAGTGAGGTAATCCAGACTCAGAAGGACAAATATGGTATGTGCTTACTCATAAGTGGATACATGATATAAAGCAAAGTATAACCAGACTACAACCCACAGCTCCAGGGAAGCTAGCTGACAAGGAGGACCCAAAGAGGGATGAATGGATTGCCCTGGGAAAAGGAAATAGATGAGATCTCCATGAGTAAACTGTGGATTGGGGGGCAGGCAATGGAGGGTAGGTGATGGGGGATGAGAACATAAGGGAACAGGATGGTCAAGCTAGAACATGGATGGAGTGGGAGAGCAATGAAAGAGATACTGTGGTGAAGGGAGATATCGTGGGGATAGGGAGAACAGGGTGGTAGGGAAGTTCCTAAGAATTCATAAGGATGATCCCAGCTTTGACTACTAGCAATAGTGGAGAGGGTGCCTGGACTGCCTTTCCCCAGTAATCAGAATGGTGAATACCCTGTCATCATAGAGCCTTTCTCCAGTAACTGATTGAAGCAGATGCAGAGAGCCACAGCCAAATACTAGGCCAAGCTCCAGGAGTCCAGTTGAAGAGAGAGATGAGGGATTCTATGAGCAAGAGACATCAAGATCATGATGGGGAAACCTACAGAGATAACCAAACCAAGCTAATAGGAACTCATGAAATTTAAACCAACAGCTGTGGAGCCTCCAAGGGACTGGACTAGGACTCTGCATAAGTGAGACAGTATTTAACTTGATCTGCTTAAGCAGCTCCTGACAGTAGGATCAGGATCCATCCCTGGTGCATGAGGGGGCTTTTTGGAGCCCACTACCTATGGTGGGACACCTCGAACAGCCTTGAGTCAGGGGGAGGGGCTTGAACCTGCCTCTACTGAATGTACCAGGCTCTGCTGTCTTCCTGTGGGAGGCCTTACCTTCTTGTAGGAGGGAATGGGAAGTGCATTGTGTGGGAGGCTGGAGTGGCAGCAGGAGGGAAGAGGGGGATCTTCATTTGGTAAGTAAAATGAATAAAAAAATTATTAATTAAAAAAAGAAATCTAAAAAAAGAAAAAAAGAAAAGAAAACAAACAAACAAAAAACAATATCAGGATGACTCTCCTTACCACCAGCTCCTGGGTAAGAAATTTCTCAGATTGCTAGCATTTTAAGCCATTCCTGATAAGATGCTGTCAAGAAATAGTGAAGAACATTAAGCTCCCTACAGTCAAGTTGGCCTGCTAAATATGTTCCCATCCTATGGCTTTCCCTGAACCTGCTTCAGCCCAAAGACCTTAATGTTTTTTAGCATTAAGTAGATTCGTCTTACCTGTCTGATTAGAGATGATACTATATAGATGGAAGATATGGCAACCACTTGTGTAAGATAAGACCCTAGCAATTTGTTTGTTATTTGTCCTTGGGGCCCTGGAGATTGACAGAAGGCATGACAGTCATAGTGAAATCTACAAGTATGATACACCCTAGGAACTTGGCTATTTGCTCTGTCCCATTGAGTAGATACAAGAAATTGCATTCACTCCTTCCTTCTTGTCAGCCACCTTCCTTAAAGAAAGACAACAGTGAAAGAAATGGCTTACTCAGTGGACATGCTAACCTCAGTCTTCTCTTGCTCCCCTGAGAGGGTGAGGGCAAGCATAAATTAATTCTGTGAGTCAGGTGTTTTTCTTCATACCCAGAATTCCAGATTCATCTAAGAGTCACTACCTAACTTGTCACAATTGAATTCTCTCCTTCAGGGCAGAGCAGCCTGCTGCTTAAGTGTTTCACACAGTGGCAGTGGGGAAATTAACTGGAACACCCGTCAGAGTCCAACCAGTTAGGGAAACTGGATTTTCACTTTAGCCATGGAAAGAAAGGCAGGCTGCTTTAATATGCTGATAAAAGATAGAAACATTTGAAAAAGTAACAAAAGTCTTTCTGTTGTTTTTGGAAGAGAATCTAGGGAAAGTTGGTGTTTTGATTTGCTTTCTTTTTTGGAAGGAGCAATCATTGTATAGCTCCATTTTGTTCATTTTCTTCAGCAGTGTTATAAAAAGAATACTTTCTCGCCGGGCGGTGGTGGCGCCTTTAATCCCAGCACTCGGGAGGCAGAGGCAGGTGGATCTCTATGAGTTTGAGGCCAGCCAGGACTACCAAGTGAGTCCCAGAAAAGGCGCAAAGCTACACAGAGATACCCTGTCTCGAAAAAACAGGAAAAAAAGGAATACTTTCTCTTATGGAAGAGGAGAATGTTTTATTCCCCATACATGGAACATAAGTTAACTTTCCAAAGTTTATTCCCCAATTTTTATGACTAATTCTTAAATTTTTATAGACTGCATAGAGTGTCACAACAGAGCATGCTCTGGGATTTTGTTTTGTTTTGATCACATATACATGCTGCTGGTCTCAGGATCTTTGTTATCTGTAGGTTGTTCTACAGTAAGTCTATTTTCTATTTTCCTCCCCATTTGCCTCCTTCTTAGGGGAGATACTTTTCTTTTTCTCAATTCCTCCCCTGAATCCTTCTGTACTTTTCAAACTAAATTGATTTAAAAGCAGACTCATCTCTCCTAGGTAAAGTGACTGTGTAGCCAAAGGATCTGGATCTAGCCCCCTGAGGAGAAAGAATGGGCTCCCAATTGCTCTTGGCACTCCTTTCCTTTAGTCTTGATCTGAAACACAAAGCATAATTGTCCCCTTTCTACACCACTGCCTAGCCCCCAGGGAAGGAAGTCTTTATTAATTAAATTTGTTCTTTGACAATTTAATATATATTGTATATAATACATTCTGATTGTTACATTGATACATTGTTCTTATCCCCCACAATCTCTTACTTCCCTCCCACACGTGTCAACCACTGGCTCTTTCAAGTCATTTTCCACATTTATGTTAGGTTGTTTTGTCTTGTGACAGTAGTCACTGAGCAAGCTATTTGTATAGTATATTTTAGGTTTTTATTTTCATTCTCCTAACTTCTCTTCCTCTCTAATCCTCTTTTCCCCACCATATATGAAAACACCAGTACAGATTTTAATATTAGTCAAGTGTGATATCATCTGTCTACCTCATGGCCAGCCCTTTGGTCTCCCAGTCAATAGAAATGCTTTTGCCTCATGCAATTTATTTTGGCTCCATTTCTCAAAATACTATTTAAGTTCAAACCAAATCATTTTTATTGAAAGCCTCTCTCACCATTTCTCTGAAAATGGACTCAGCTTCCCTTCAGACCAGCATTTCAATTCCTCTTTCTTTGCACTGCTACCTGTCTTACCTAGCACGTTCCTTCTTGTCCTCATGCCCTTGAAGCCACAATCACATTACAACAGGATAGCTAAACCTTATAGGTAACCTTACTTTCCTGTGACAGGTGACTACAGTTCAAAGCACTTCGACTTTATTATGTTTATTGAGAAAATCACATAGTCATTTATAACTTCAGTAAATCAAAGTCCCCAAGGTTAAATGACCTGTAGTCAAGGGTAGGGCTTGCATGAGGCAGAAGTAGAAGAAAGCATAGCCTTTTTTGTTGTCTAAATCTAGTGATCTTGGCACTGTACTTAGCTGTCAAGTGCCCCTCCACCAGCCTTCTTTGAGAATCTCTTAAAAATTATCAAAAAGTTTGCTTCAGACAGTGACTGACATTTCTTGCATTTTAAAAGAGCATTAATAGCTCAGCATAGTTTGAGCAAGTCTTAACTTGAATATTTTCAATCCTGTTTATAATAAAGACAGCAGTAGCAAATATACTACCGGTGATAAAAGAAGTAATAATAGTGATATTTAGACATCATTTCCACGAACTTTTTTGAATTTTCAGGGAAACCTTCAGAGGTTTCATTGTTCACATTTCACCTAACTGAGAAGAGTCAAACTCTGAGAAGGGAAGCCATTGCCCTAAGTCACAGCTCTCCAGGTCTCGACAACTATCCTGACTTCTCACCCTCTTGCTTTACCTGAATCTAGCTTTATTTAATAGGCTTCAGTTCAACTTATGGTTAATAGCATAATGTCCTCAGTGAATTATGTACTTTATCTACTATTATTTCCTTAATTTGTACAAATTAAATTATGCCAACATATTTTTTTTCAAATATACACAAGAATGCTCCCACCTACAAAACATTTTCATAAAACTGACTTAATCCCACAAAGCAAGCTATGTAGACTTAGGTCTATTTGGTACTTTACAAGAATAACATTACTTCGTATAAATTTTACAAATCAGAAATATAAGGGCAGCCATTTGTGTAGTGCATCTTACCCTATGTACTTGCTTCTATCAGTGTACCATTTGCTATTTAGATTCAAGCTACTCTCTAGTGCAAACAGAAATAAAATATAACAATAGCTCTACCCCAGTGATGGCGTTTTGCAGTTAAAATTCACCTATCATACAGGGATTCCTAGACAGCTTGTAAGTAATAATATGGGCAACACCAGCAGCTTCTTTTCTGAGCCCTATGGGGTTTTATGCATCATAGAGTCATCATTTTGGGGAACATTAAGCCAATGAGAGTAGCATGCTTTAAATGCTACTGTCTGAGGATGGATGTTCAATGATAATATGTTCCACAACAATATGATTTATTTGTTTCTAGCAAGAATTTACATAAAATGTCAATAAGCTATCAATTAAATCCTTTCTGGAGTCAAAAATGCTGATAAAATGTGTCTCTTAGATTTGATGATGAACAGATTGTGTTTCCTAGCAAAGTACCTTCTGTAGATGATAATTTCATAAGCAAACATCTGTAAGGGTAGTTCACTGTTTATGAGAAATGCCAAATTTGCTATCTAGGATTTAGGAACTGTATTTGATAAATTGTACTTTCTTATAATTTCCCCTGCCATATGGACTGGGTTGGTAAACACCTATATGGGCATCACTTTTTTATTACAGCTCATCTGTGTCTCTACAGCATACTAAATTATGGCAATTCTATTCATTACTTTTATATTTTTGTTCACAGTTTTATCATGCAACAAACTTAACAAATAATTACAGGACAGCCATATACAGTACTTGTTATTTTTAACCTTTAACAGGGTTAATGAAAAAGTCCATATGAGGAATCAGATAAAATGGATCAGGGAACAAAATTGGTCAGACAATTATGCCTGAAAGAAAATGTGATTATATTATCATTATTAAACAGAATAATCAAGCACCTTTCAGCAAAATTTCTTTTAACTTTAATCAATAATTAGACAATTGATTTTATATCCTGTCAAATGAATGTATAAATAGTGTTCAGACTGAACTCATGTAGGAGATTTTCTATATAACTGTCTTAAATATTAATCCTACTGGAATATTTCTAAAAGCATCAATCCCATTTTGGTATGGGCTTTTAAAATTATAGTTTCTTTGAAATACTGATATAAAAGTCCATCTAAGGCCGGGCAGTGGTGGTGCACGCCTTTAATCCCAGCACTCAGGAGGCAGAGCCAGGCAGATCTCTCTGAGTTCGAGGCCAGCCTGGACTACCAAGTGAGTCCCAGGAAAGGCGCAAAGCTACACAGAGAAACCCTATCTCGAAAAACCAAAAAAAACAAAAGTCCATCTAAGAATGAAAACAATTGCTAAATATAATTTAGACTATAATTAATGTTAACATTGATAGAATCAAATAAATGAACTAGTAATTGTACCCTCACCCAATCTGATGACTAGCTTTTACCAAATGACATTGTGAAATGTGTAAATTTGTCAGCAGGTGAAAATGCCCTTGACTGAATAAATTATGTGGAGTACTAACTTTTCTGAAGCTAATTCAAACCACTAATGGACTTAATAAGAACCATGCACATGATAGTTGAGCTATTCATAGAACCAAATTAGCCTATAAGAGATATTACCCATTATTCTCTTCTCAGTAATCATTTCCTCTTTTCTCAAGCACAAACCAACCTAGAAAAAAAGATGCTAAATTTAATTACAAAAGCTATTATGTGAATAATGAAGGTAAGCCATCCAATGTGCTTCCGAATGCACTTAGAGCCTGTCAAGCAGTTTAAATATTTTCGTGTGGAATCTGGGGGGTTGCAAGCTATCATACGAGGTGAATTTTAAATATTTTACAGACGTCATTGGGAAAGTGAGTAATGTGAGTAGTGAGGTTACTGGCTCAGTGAATCATGAGAACCTGTCACACATGGGGAGATGTCATGAAAGAAATGATGTCAAATAGCAGTAACTTAGCAACTGAGCATTTAGCTTTCCAGGGAGGGAGCAAGAGTAGTCCCTCAAAAATGGGTGAGTATATACATGAGTCCCTATATATTTTAGGTGAGTTATAAAAATAAGTCTGTTTTCTGTCAACCTGTTTCTTTTTGTGAATAGGGTGATTCATTATTTTCCATTGAATTGGGTAAAAGCAGGTGAATTTAAGCTATGTGTAAAATTTACACCTGCTTTCTATATCTTGGTTATACAGAAAAGGGCAATGAAATAATGCATTGATTTCACAAAGAGAGTTCTAGGTTTATCTTAAAGAAGAAATAGCTTCTGACTTTTGTTTGAGAACCAGCCTTTTGGTTCTGGCTTTGCCAGTAGAATTGGGTTGGGAGAGAAAATGGTAATACAATAAAGTCTGCCATTCTATTTGTAACATGTGACCAGTGTCTAGAAAAAAATGCACCAAAATGACAATCTTCTCATAATTAATATGGTAGGCATCTTCTAGTTTTTAAATGAAAAGTGAAAGAATAAAGGAAAGATCAGTCTTTCTCTTATATATATAAAGCATTATGGAGGCTTCCAGGTTAGTGCCAATTGGATTTCTCCATATCCTGAGTCTGAAATGTGTGGTTGCTTCAGCAATAAGGTCTTACATTTAAGTTCTAGAAGGCAGCCAAGGGAGATGTCTATAGCCTATACTATTTTGGGAATGTTTTGGACCCTTCCCCTGAATAAAAATTTGAAAAAAAAAAGTTTTCCCATGCATGGCACTGGGGTCAGCCATAAACACTCATACATATAAGCAACACCAAATGGACTCAATGTGGGGTGTGTGTGTGTGTGTGTGTGTGTGTACATACATATATACACACATCTGTATATTTGTGTGTGTGTGTGCGCGCGCGCGTGTGTGTTTGTGTGTGTGTGTGTGTGTGTGTGTGTGTGTGTGTGTGTGTGTGTGTGTTAGTCAGGATTCTCAAAAGGAACAGAACTGATAGAGTGAAATACATGGGATTTATTAGAGTGGCTTAAAGGCTGTGGTCTGAGTAGTACAACAATGGCTCTTGACAGAAAGGCCAAGAATATGGTAGCTGTTCAGTTGACAAGACTGGATATATTAGCAGTCTCATTCTGGTGGGGAGTCCTGGAGGATTCCTAGAGAGCTGGTGGTCTTCAGTCTATGCTGGAATCATGAAGAGATATCTTCTAATACCAGTGAAGAAATGTCTTAGCAACAGGACAAATGAACTTGCCTGTGAAATTGAGGACAAGCAGGCATCAAGCAAAAGCTTCCTACTTCCATGTCCTTTAATGTGGACTGCCACCAGAAGGTGTGGCCCCACCTCCAATGATGCAATTAAGAAAATTCCTCATAAGCATGCCCAGCTGCTTGGATTTTAGCTAATTCCAGGTGTAGTCAAGCTGACAACAAAGCTGAGCCATAGCTGTGTGTGTGTGTGTGTGTGTGTGTGTGTGTGCATGTATGTATGTTAAACAACAATAATTAAAGACTAGGTCATGAATTTGAGAGGGTATAAGAGACATAGAGCAATTAGGAGGGAGAGAAGGTGGCATATAATGATGTAAATACAATAACCATGTATGAAATTTCAACAAAATAATTTCTAGAATATTTGAAAAATAAGCCTAAACTCCATAATTTATCTTACCAAAAGAAATTCACAAGACTATGCCACAGTTGTTTCTTGGAGTGTCAAAAGGATGCAAGGTAAGAGATGACTCCTAGTTATGTGTCTGGGCCACAACAGCACTGATACTGAAGATTAAAAAAAAAAAAAACTAAAAGAAATATTGGAGTAACGGGAATGAGTATAAAGGATAGAGAATGGAACTCCCATTGGACAAATTTGACACACAGTTTGAAAATTGGGGAAGGCAGAATTGAATGAGAAATTCCATTAATAATACATGCTTGTAGAAAACATTCTGTCGGTAAGGTAAATGGAGGATTTAGATGCTACTTTAGAAATAGGTTGCAGGTACAACAGTGGTCCACAAAAGAGAAGTAAAAACAAAAGGCACTCACTCTCACAGTCTCACAGACTCCTGTATTTGGATGGGTATTCCTCCTTGCTTGGAATTTATCTAATCCCTCACTGGTCCTAGAATTCTTGTCACTGAAATTTTAGCCAGAATAAAAAAATTAAATCACCATAAGATCTACGTACAAATCCACACTTATATGGGGAAAAAACATACCAGGAAAAGTAATGGCATGAAACAAATATAATGGCAAGGATTTGTTAAAACAACAACAACACTAAGAAATTTTATGTTAAACAAAAAGAAATCCACCCAAATCACTGATATAAGAACTTAAAGGATCTAGACTTGGAGACACATTCTATAATCTCAGTTCAATAGAATGACCCTGGCTTTGAAAACAGTCTGAGTTGCATTTGATTCTTTGTCTCAACAACAGAGCTTAAAGTTTTGTTTTTGTGTGTTTGTTTATTTTGTTTTGTTTTAATAGATAATAGATGATGTGCTTACCAGTAACTATAGAACTGGAGACCTGGATTTCTCTCCATCATTCTCCCAAGGATATTTTCCCATCCATGCTCATAAGAACGGTCCTGATTAATTTCAGTGGGTCACAAAACAAAGCCATAAATGTAGGAAAAGGATTTGTAGTGAGGATGGGAGGAGATTGATAGGGGTGGGATGTGTATAAGAGAATGTCAGGGGTAAGTGTGATTATAATGCGTTATATACATGTATAAAATGATAGACTAATAAATTTAATGTAAAAAGAAATAAGGTCATGTCAAGAGATATAAATTAGAGAATTAGGAGCAGAAAATTATCACAAAAAATTCAAGAAGTTGATTTTATGAAACAAATCAACAATAAAAATAGGTTATGTGTTACTTAATATAATTAAGAAAAGTGAGGGAAATCTCAAAAACATAAAGCAAGGAATAAGACAGAAAAGTGTCAATTGTAAATGTAAGTATCATAAGTGGCAATTTACTCACAGTAAAAATAAAAGTGAGCCTGTAGATTAAATAAATATTTTTCTAATAAAGTATATTTGAGTGATAATGACCACACCTAAGACAGATTCTAAATAGACTTATCACTATCTATAAAATGAAGATACCTTATCTCTTAAAAAGCATGAGTCTCAGGTGGCATTTCTTTTCTTTCTTTTTTTTTTTTTTTGGTTTTTCGAGACAGGGTTTCTCTGTGTAGCTTTGCGCCTTTCCTGGAACTCACTTGGTAGCCCAGGCTGGCCTCGAACTCAGAGAGATCTGCCTGGCTCTGCCTCCCAAGTGCTGGGATTAAAGGTGTGCGCCACCACCGCCCAGCTCAGGTGGCATTTCTTGAGCTGATTCAAGCAAACTATTTACAAGAATAGTGCAACTTAACTATTTTAAACATAAAACAAGAGAAATTATTTGGCAAATGTTTTTAGAAAAGCCAGCCAAGCATAAATATGACAAAATATCATATAACAGCAAAATTGAAAAATGAAATATCATTTATGAATATTGATCCAAAGACTTATAAAGGAATACTGACATAGAAAATCAGGCAACACTTTAAAGGACATAGATCATGTCAAGTGGATTTTAGTCTAGATTTTCAAAAGTCTCTCTAATATTTAGGAATATGTGTCATATTGCCTTTTATAAATAGAATGTAAGAGAAAAATACATGATCTTCGTAGGATAATTAAGATACTTGAGGAAGTTCAATACACATTTTTGATAAAATAAAATAAATGGAAACATCCTTAAAATGGCACAAAGTACCTATGTCAACCCTAAAACTAATATCTCCCACTCTTAGCATTCCTTAGTTTCCTGTAGTTCTTTGTGTAGAGTTGAGGCCTTGTGAACTTTCCCCTGTCCACTTTTGTTGTCCTTGTTCAGCTCCTGTTTAGGATGTCATACTGGTGAGACTTTATGTATGTAGCTTCTGACATTCCTAGAAGACACAATACCACACCAAACTTCACAATCCTGGCTCTTAGAGTTTTTCTGCCCTCTCTTCTGCCATGATCCCTGTGCCTTAGATGTGGGAGTGTTTTGTAGATGTATCCATTGGAACTGGGATCCACAACTCTGCATATTGATTGGCTGTGGTTTTCTGGAATGGTCTCTGTCTGTTGCAGAGAGAAGTCTCCTTGAGGAGGAGTGAGAACTATATTTATCTGTGTGGACAAGGACAAATATTTAGCATGTAGCTAATGATTATGCTAGTTTAGTAAAGTGACAGTTGTAGCTTCAAGACTCATTACTTCACTAGCCCTGAATAGCTGGCTAGATTTCCAGTGCCAAGCATGATTTTTCTCTTCTTTAGTGTGTCTTAAGCCCAATTAAAGAACTGTTGGTTATTGCTAATGTATGCATGCCCCTGCTACACCCATAGGGTTATCATGCCATGATGGTCATTTTTGTGGTTCATAGGCATAATAGCTGGGTAGGACTGTTGATTGCTTCCTTCCTTTTGATACTATGAAAGCTAGTCCTCAGGGAGGAGGCTTATCAGGTCAGTTCCAGTTCAGAGGCCTCTGGATACTGTGTCTGAAATTCATGGCATCTTCAGCAATAGAATCTTATCTTTCACTTTTGGGAGGACAGTTGACAACCAAGGTCAACAACAGTAGCCTGTACTATTTGGGAAGTCTATTGGAGAGCCCTGACCAACAATTCAAAACAGTGATTCCATGTTTGCTGCTGGGGTTTTGATTACAAGGTCTTTGGATCCTGGAGGGAGCATTGTCAGCCCAGATGAGAAAATTTCATTTATAAACAGCACAATTAGGCAATGTTTCTTTTTGTAAAATAAATACCTGGAGTAGATACTTATAAATTATTTACATATGTTAAATATAGAACAAACAAGTATTTGGTCTTATCCCAAGTCTCTGGGCCATCCAGCCTCTGGGTCCTGGCACTCTAGGCAGCATCAGGGATGGGATCACTCTCGTGGTATGTGTCAGAAGCTAGACCAGTCATTGGTTGGTCACTCCCACAATCTCTGCACCACCCTTATCCCAGCACATTCAATAGGCAAGACAGACTGTAGATTGAATGTTATGTGTCTGGTTTGGTATCCCAATCCCTCCACTGGAAGTCTTGTCTAGTCACAAGAAATGGCCAGTTCAGGCAACATAGCCCCTATTGCTTAGGGTCTTAGCTAGGGTCATTCTTATAGTTTCCTTGGAGTTTCCCTTTCACCAAGTTTCTATCTCGCCCTGAGAAACACAGCCTTTCTAGTTGTCTCTTTCAGTACTCTCCTCCTCCATCTCTCCCCAACTTGATCCCTCATATTCCCATTCCTACCCACCCCCAGTCCCATGAAATCTCTTCTATTTCCCCTTCCCAATGTCAATGTAATGATGTCTAACAATATGCTGCTATACTCATAGGTTAGTACCTGGTCCAATTCTGGTTAAAGAGGCTTCATCCAGTGCAGATGCAGAGACCCACAGCCAAACATTTGGGCAAGCTCAGGGAACCCTGATGAAGAGAGGGAGGAAGGATTGTAGCAGCCAGAGGGACACTGCAAGAAAATCCACAAAGTCAACTAACCTGGGCTCATAGGATCTCAAAAAGACTGCACCAACAACCAGGGAGCCTGCATGGGACTGACCTAGGCCTTCTATACTTATGTGACAGTTGTGAAGCTAAGTCTTCTTGTGGGACTCCTAACAGTTGGAGCAGGGGCTGTCTTTGACTCTGTCCTTGTCCCTGACCAAAAAAAAAAAAAACATTAGAAGCATGAGAGAACTGGAGTCTTTTAAATTACAAGCCTTGTCTCAAAGTCTCAGAATGAACCAGCAGAGGTAAAAAGTACGTAGGGGAAATTTCAGAGGTTTTTGACAATATTAGTAATTTAAAATGAAGGAAAACATATCTTTAAAAGTCCAGGACAATGTCTAGTATCTGCAAAGCCCTGGGTTCAATATGGAAGATTGAGGAGAAAAAGACAGAAGAAGGAAAAGTGTAGCAGGAATCTTAAAAGTTCTTATTGATAAAATCAAGCCTGAGCCAGGTATTGGGGTGAACACTGGAAGGTCAGAGAGACAGAACAAGGCACAGCTAACCTCACCTGGACAATTTCTCAGCTGATCTTGTTTTCTCAGACTGGAAGCCTCTGTGTCCTCATATCCGAATTGCTCTCAGCTGAACTGTGCTGCTCAAAACCTAATAGCTTAACCAGCCAAATGCTGGTCTTCATGTCTTATATACCTTTCTGTTATCTGCCATCACTCCCTGGGATTAAAGGCTCACTTCTTGGGATTAAAGGCTATTCTGAGAATGGCCAGAGAAGAAAAAGGCTAGAACCTCTTCTCATGTATCCTGCTTCTCTCTCTGAGGAACCTCATGTGGAACATCCAAATTCATGAACACTGAGTGAGATGTTCCCTCCTATAGTCATGATTTTCCCAAAGCCTTGACTACTAGAAGATTCATTGGGATACATGCATTCATGTATATATTGGGAATGGATGCCTGGACAGACCACAACCATCTCATGAACTGTCACCTCAGTGACTCCCTGGCCCTTGCCCTTTTTGGACCCCTCACAAGGCTGCTCTAGCTCTTTGCATTCATTTCTTATGAATGGCTCTAAGAGGGCTATAGATAATATACCAGTGCTTCTGCATCTCTCTCTCCTATCAGGGACAGGTAGCTTCCCACAAACCAGTTTGTGGTGGTATTGTGTTCCCCAAAATATTGTGTACCTTAATAAACTTATCTGGGGTCAGAGAACAGAAAAGCCACTAGTTAAGTAGTGATAGCACACGCCTTTAATCCTAGCATTCCAGAGGCAGAAATCCATCTGGGATCTCGGTGAGTTCAAGGCCACATTGGAAACAGCCAGGCATGGTGACTCACACCTTTAATCCCAGGAAGCAAGCCTTTAATCCCAGGGAGTGATGGTAGAAAGCAGAAAGGTATATTAGGCATGAGGACCAGAAACTAGAAGCATTTTGGCTGGTTAAGCATGTGGCTGGTTAAGCATTCAGCTGGTTAAGCTTTCAGGCTTTGAAGCAGCACAGTTCAGCTGGGATTCATTCTGGATGAGGACTCAGAGGCTTCCAGTCTGAGGAAACAGGATCAGCTGGGGAACTGGTGAGGTGAGATAGCTGTGGCTTGTTCTGTCTTTCTGACCTTCCAGTATTCACCCCAATAACTGGCCTCGGGTTTGATTTTATTAATAAGAACCTTTAAGATTCCTGCTAAACCAGTTAGAAACTGATAACAGACTGAGGGGTGAGCAATGATTTGGCTGCTGTGCTTCTAATCTGAATCTTTGAGCCACCACTCCTGAGTTCCCAAAGCCCTTGTCCCTTTTCCTTTGGAGAATCGTCAGAGCCCATGGATACAGAGGCTAATTCATTATTTTTTTTTTTTCTGGCAATGCAGCATCTTCTGTCCACTAGCACACATTGAAAGGAGCCCATTAACAAATATTCCTGTCCAATGTGAAGAACTCTTTCATATAAATGGGACATGTGGATTCAGTGTTTGCAGGCTTTCAGATCCTAAAGTCTCTGCATCTATAGGCTGTGTTGACATGTAAGGGTGCCCAATGTCAAAATGTATCACATCACTTTTGGGAAGTAAACTCCCTGAAAAGTAAAAAGGATAGGTAGTCCCACCCTTCCAAAGTTTGTTAGAGGCTGTGAGAGTCATTTAAATCTAAATCTTTATGAAAAGAAAAGCTTAAGTCAATTTTGTAAATCTATTTTACTTCTTTTTTTTAAATTATATTTTACAATACTATTCAGTTCTACATAACAGCCACAAATTTCCTTGTTCTCCCCCTTCCTGCCCTCCTCCCCTTCCCCCCAGCCTATCCCCCTTTCCCACCACCTCCAGATCAAGGCCACCCCCAGGACTGAGATTGACCTGATAGACTCAGTCCAGGCAGGTCCAGTCCCCTCCTCCCAGATTGAGCCAAGCATACCTGTATAAGTCCCAGGTTTCAAACAGCTATCTCATGCAGCGAGCCCAGGACCTGGTACCACTGCCTGGATGCCTCCCAAACAGATCAAGCCAATCAACTGTCTCACCTATTCAGAGGGCCTGATCCAGTTGGGGGCTCCTCAGCCTTTGGTTCATAGTTCCAAAGAGGCCCACAGAAATCCACAAAGATACCCCCACAAAAGACTGCTGGCAATGGCCGAGAGACAGCCGGGACTGACCTACTCTGGTGATGGGATGGCCAAACACCCTAATAGTTGTGCCAGAAACCCCATCCAAGGGCTGAGGAATCTGGATGCAGACATCCATGGCTAGGCCCCGGGTGGAGTGCTGGGAGTCTAATTAGCAAGAAAGAGGAGGGTTTATATGAGTGAGAATTGTTGAAACCAAGGTTGGATAAAGCACAGGGACAAATAGCCAAACGAATGGAAACACATGAACTATTCGAACTTACTACTCTAAATCACAAAATTTTGTAAATACTTTCAAAATTGCATTGATTATATTTTTTGATATCTCAGTAAAAAGAAAAAGGGGATGAGTTCCCCTTTATCTCTTCAGCTCTGAGCAGGACTTACATGGCTTGTTATGAAGCACAGGTCTAACAGCTCATATTAGCAATAGTGTAGCCATGATTGTGGGGCCAGGAGTGAGGAGCTTTAAATGTATACAGCACTATATGTTCTCCAAAACGCTTATACATGTTTCTCCCATGGCAGGCTTCTGACATAGCAGAGCAGATAAATTAGAGATTAATAACATTGGTAGTTAAAAAATAAATCTAGACTGTCCAAACCAAGTCCTGCATGTTACAAGTGGGGAAACAGACTTGGAGTAGGCAAGTGGGCAATCGACTCCACCAGGATCATTCAGGAAGCTCTTGGCAGGGATCAAATGTGACTTAAGCTCTTTTCATCCTATTGCTACCTTTTGGGCTCCTGTCTGTAACAAAAATATTAATGTAATATAGTCAATACCATCATAATCTCCTTTTAGTAAAATATCATTTGAAAAAAAATGTAACTAACTCAAGTTTAAATTTCTTGAAGGTGAAGATTTTAATATTTGCTTGTAGTATTAACACATTATTTCATTATATAGTTACTGTGTGAAATGTAATATGCATTTCTGAAAATCACACACACACACACACACACACACACACACACACACACACACACACATTATTTTTCTTCTTACAACCTCACTATGTGTGTTTCATACAATGATTTGCTCCAGCTCTGTGTTCCTGGCACTTCTGCAACAGACTTGAATGTCAAGAAGGATAAGCTTCTTAGGAAAGGAGCTTGACTCGATCATATCTGTATCTCAGAGAACAACACATAATGTCTACTTAGTAAAAGGCACTAAAGCAAAGGCAAGGAATCTATTAAAGACACTACCATTTTCTCTGTGGCCTTGAGCAAGACATTTTACATCCTTGTAGTTGTGATTTCCCTCTTGTCAAATGGGTATGGTCCTACCTGTTATTTCTTTAGTTTGTGGTACAAAGGGACCAACTAGTATCTACATACTAGAAACTAAATATCCAAAGCTGTAGAAGACAAGGCTTATGACTAGTTACTAGAAAGGTAAACTTCTCTGACAGTGTGGAATACAATTGAGGTTTGCAGAACCTATAAGAGCAGACAACACCATCTCTCACTCTGCCTACAGGGTACTCAGCTTCCATGTCTTAAATTGGGCAAAGCAGAGTGACCACAAATTATCCAGATTTGTTGGAGTCCCATTAAAGAAATAATATATGTATAGTGCAGTAGAAAATTGGGTGTTTTGTGATGTTCCCTATACGTAACTTTAAAGTCTTGACATGACGTTATGATTTGTCTGCAAATTGTCAGAATGGCATAGAATGCTCTATCGCTTGTGAAATCTATTCTTTCTCAAGTACTAATAAGTAAAACATCATTACTTAGCTCTATTTTTTCATTAACCATGTCCTCTACTTTACAAAGGGGAGGCATACTTAGTTTAGTGTGTCTTTGGAAATGGCTACCAGCATTCAATTCCAACTAAGCATGAAATGTTAAGTAAACAAGCTCTTTTCTCAGAGCATTGATTACTTTAGGGGTCTAATAGATATATGACTACCTGTTTTCTCTCTCTCTCTCTCTCTCTCTCTCTCTCTCTCTCTCTCTCTCTCTCTCTCTCTCCAGGAGAAGCAAAGGAATCCAAAAATAAAGAAGAGCTTAGTGAGGTCCAAGCCAATCTTAAATGCACGCATGTAATTTTTTTTTTAAGAGAAAGTGATGCTTGGTGTTGAGCACAACTACTCAGCATTAGATCCAGTTGCAAAAAAAAATGACATTTTCTGAGCAGGTTCTCATGTCTAGGTGCTGAATTGGCAAACAATAAATATATTCTTGCATAAGCATGCATCTGTGTTCTTATCTCAGGAGTAGCAAGAAGAGAACAACAGATTCATATTTTTCAATGGTTAATAAAATGAACAATAATGGAAAGTCTTCTGTGAGCTTGACATGTTATTTGTCTAACTTATTTTCAGAAGTGAAGGAGTTTGCTCTGAAGTTTCTTACCAAAGGTATCCTTTCAGGAAATTATATTTGAACTACGTTGCCCCCACTGTAACCAAATGTGTCTGTAGTAGCATAGACTCAGTGAGCTGTTTCATGAAATTTCACTTTTTCTAATATAAAGAATTGGCTCAAATTGAAAATGCCATGGTATATGCACTTCTTTGTGGATTGTCCAACAAGGTGGCATATTCCATTAGTAATTCAAGATAATCTGATTCATAGCATATGGAGTAAATACAGAAGAATACCTGTGTGAAATGGTGTACCTGTGAAAAGTGATTTGCAATGCCTGAAACACCTTTAAATAACTCAAAAGGCATCCCTGGAAACAATGCAAAAAAGGGAAACAATATGCCTCTGATTATCCCATTTGATGAAAAGAGGTAACACTTTTCTTCCAGGATAGGGCTTATTACCCCTTAACCGACTTGGGAAATATGAACTACTATTTATTTGTTTATTTTCATTTGGCAAATAAAGCCTGTGTGTGTGTGTGTGTGTGTGTGTGTGTGTGTGTGTGTGTGTGTGTGTGTGCGATAGAGTACAATGATGTGCAACTCATTTGCATTGTGGGATAATTAGAACAAGTTAACAAAATAGCCACCATCTCATATACTACATTAACAATGTTCAGGTTTACTCTATATTGTTAATAACATGTTACTATTCTGTAAAATGAACTTCACAACTTCTTTCTCCTAACAAAAATATTGTACACTTCGACAATACCTCCTCATTTCTGCTATCTTCTTGAATAATTTAAATGATTATATTTTAGAGACCATCTCTAATCAGGAAAACCACATACATTTTAAACAGATCAGTTAGTATTGTAGAAGCATCAAGTAATTAGAATTCTTCTTTAAACTCTTATCACATAGAGTTAATTTGGGGTAAGTTTTGATGAATACATAAGCAGCATTTGTCATGAATGTTATCAACTGGGTATAAATTCCCAAGTCAAAAACACTTGGAAACAGCTTATTTTTAAATAGGTTAAGCATCCCTTCTAAATCTTGTGCACATGTTTAATGTACTTACAGCCCCCATTTTAAATAGTGCTGGGGAAAGTTCTATGTGTCAGCACTTGTCAGAATAATACATACAAATTCTGCTTCAGCAGAGCTACTGTGAATGAAGCTGTGAAGTATCTCCTTGCATTACAGCTATTCATACATCAAAGGGTCTTTTTGAACTGGGTAATTATGGGAGGAAAAAAACATGTTTTAGTGCTACCTGATAGTTCTTACTAATATTACCTTTGAAATAACTAATTATGTTACCTGTAAAAACTGAAAAGAAAACTTATGTAACATATTCATTAAAAAAGACATTTACTAACTTTGATCCTTGTACCCCCTCCCCAACACCATTCTTTATTTCCATCATTACATTGATTTTTATATTTAGTGTTTATATATGAAAATGTTTGGCAAACCTTACACATGCTGACTCTCTCTTGCTTTACAAAATTTGTCATCTCTCTGTTGCTAGGATTATGAGCATATGATTTAATTATCCTTGCTCTTAGGGTATAGCATGTTGGCAATGAGCCCTAAGACTTGAGCAAGATCTGAACAGCATTTCTTTTTCAAAGACTGTTTGAAAGAGCCTACAAGGTGTGCTTCCTGATAACAGAGGGGTGGAAGACTGCAGGGCTTTTTCTGCTTGAAGCTGTGAACTTACAAATACACTGTATGATTGGCATGGAAGAACCAAGGCAGCAATTTCATAGTAACCTTCTTTGTGAATGAAGGAATACTGTTTAGGTGCCTCATCTCTGAAGAAAAAAAATAAAGAGCATGTACATCATCTTGTCACTACTTGTTAGGCTGCGTCAATAGAAGAGGAATATTAGAGCATCCAGATTGCAGCTGGTGATGTGCTACACTTCCCAGAGCTATCATATCATACCTGGAACAGGATACTAAGAGATTGAAAAGCCCAGGGCAGTCGGGAGTCCTGCCTTGGAAGCATCCAAGATAGTGACAGAATTCAAGGCTAGAACTGCAAAAGAAAAGTTGAAAGTTTCCAATAGGTAAATGAGCTAAAGCAGAGAGATATGTGCTGCACGTGCCTCCAAATTATTATCCCCAGGTAGAAGTTTTTGTGATAGTTGCTTCACAACCAAGAGGGAAGATTCTGATCCAGCTGTCTCTGCATGACCTAGATGTGCTGTTTCAAGCAGTGATGATCTCTGCCCCCTCCTCTGTCACGGGCAACATATACACAGATAGAAGCTGAATGGCCTTTTGTATTTTAGATAGGCTTCAAGAACTAGTGAAAAAGAGTATTGGACCAAATGATGCTAAGTTCTGCTAAAAAGAGACCAATTAAGTCAATATTCTTAAGTAGTTTTTACACTTGATTTTAACTAAGGCCAAGAAGCATAGTAATTTTTTAATGAATCCTCTACATTTTGTGCCAGGAAGGGAACTAATTTTCTAAGTAGTCTCCTTTTCCTCATCAAAGCATGACCCATTTGGAACCTGCTTCTCTCATTGACATACACATTCCTGGAATCTCCAACCAGAACACATTTTCTGTCTCAGAACAGGTTAGTTCTATTCCCTTATTCTCCTTTACTTTCATTATACTAATATTCTATTTGGATTTGTGATAGGTAAAATATCATCAGTCTTCTAGTGCCTTAAAGAAATCTTAATTTTCTGTTGCCTTCATAATGGTATCAAAACTTAATTTTATTTAAAAAGAGTCTTTGAAACAACATATGCGCAGATATCACCAGGCATATCTCAGTACCTGAGCCTCAACTCTGTCCAAGGTAATTGTGCCCCGAGCTAAGGAATCATAGGATACAATCATCTCCTAAAGAAGACTGGATAATCCACCACTTGACCAATAGGTTTGAATTTAAGAAAAGCTATATTCTTCATTTTGGTAACTAAGTTTTCATTTTTCTATGTCACCTCCCAAATCCTTGCTTACATGTAGACTGATCCTTAAAAACCAAGATACCACACAGGCAGAATTTTTTTTTCTACAATTGTATTGTCAAACCCTGAGTATAGCTACTTTACAGCTTCCAGTAACAATTTATCACCATCAGTTTTTTTTTAATGTGCCATAAAAGACATTGCTATTCTCAGATATTATGCAGAGAGAGACCTTGGAGCACTCAGCTGTAAATAGGATGTCCCTATCAAATATTTATCCTCAGGGAGCCCTACAGAAGAAGAGGCAGAAAGGGTGCAAGAGTCAGAGAGGATGGAGGACACCCAAAGAGCAAAGCTATTTAAATCAACTGAGCAAAGCTCACATGAACTCACAGAGACTGAAACAGCAAGCCAGGTCCTCTGTGTATATATTGTAGCTTTCAGTCTAGTGTTTTTATGAAACTTCTGAGTGTGTTAATGAATAGGTCTCTGATTATTGTGCCTTCTCGTGGGACCTTTTTCTTCTGTTGGTTTGCCTTGTCCAATTTAAATGTGATATGGGGTTTTTGGTTTTGGGTTTTGATCTTATTATGTTTTATTTTGTCATCGTTGTTTGTTATCTCATAGAATCCTGTTTTTTTTTTCTAATGAGAGACAGAAAGAGAATGGATATAGATGGGAAGGAAGGTGTTCAGGAACTAGGAGGAGTAGAGGGAGGAAAATACATAATCAAGATATATAGAATGAGAAAAGAACCTATTTTCAATTAAAGAGAAGAAAAGATGTGGCTATTCTAACAAAATTATCTAAAATAATATTCTTCCTTCTATCCTTCCTTCCTCCATCATATCATGATCTACTGATTCATAAATGTTTTACTAAAAGCACAAAGTGTATTTAAAGTTAAGAATTGTCTTAGTGTTTCTATTGCTGTGAAAAGACACCACAACTGTAGCTGGAAGTTTTCCTGTCCCACCCAGTCTGCAGCCACTCAGACCCAAGTAAACACACAGAGGCTTATAACATTTATAACTGCTTGGCCATTAGTTCAGGCCTACCACTGACTAGCTCTTACATTTAAACTCAGTCCATTTCTGTTAATCTATACATTAGCACATGTTCTGTATATTTACCTGTGTGCCATTACATGTTGCTCCTTGGATGATAGGCTTGCATCTCCTGACTCAGACTTTCTCTTCCAGAATTGTCCTTGTCTGCTTATCCTGCCTATACTTCCTGCTTGCTACTGGCCAATCAGCATTTTATTAAACCAGTGTACAAAAGCATTATCCCAGGAAATTTCCATTTTTCTGTTTAACTAAAAAGGAAGGTTTTAACTTTAACATAGTAAAATTACATATAACAAACAAGAATTGCGGTTACAATATCTAGTCTATTTATATTTGGCAAATTCAAAGAAAATATTTTATTTATCGTATATTTGTGAATCTAAGATTTCATATCTACCTTATCTCTTATCATAACCATGAAAAACCATAATTATAACTAACTAGTCTTCAACTACATCAAAGACCCCAGAAGGATATAACAATACCTAAGTAAACAGGAAGTGCATTCATTATAAGCAACTTCCAAAAATCTAGAATGACAGCTGGCTGCCTGTATGGTCATTCAAAGTTCAGCCATATAGGCCTAGAGTCTCTGTCACTTTTCTCTGTGTCCTGTAGAATGTCTGGCAGTTTCTTCTGTGAAGCAGGAATCTGAAGCACCATTTTGCCTTGAAAAGTTAAGTGATCACTTTTTCATGGGTTCTGCATGTCCAGTTGATACATTTTCTCAAGCAGTCCAGACAAGAGCAGTTTCTTGCCCAAATGGCTATTTTTGTCAAGAAGAATATAAACTCTATGTATGTGACATTCCTTCTTCCACCCATGCTCCCATTCCCAACAGGTTATACTGGGCTTTCGATCCTTTTCTGTAGTCTCAACTCATTGTAAGTACTTCATATAGAATAAATAATTCAACCCTCACTACAACCCAGAGATGCTGATAATTTGATCATGTGTAATTTACAGAGAAGAAAACTGAGGAGCATAGTCATTAAGAAAGGTGCTTCAGAGGATTGGAAAGGGCATGGGACAAAGAGCCTTCCTATGCCTCAGCTTCCTGGGTCAGTCTAGCAGGAATTTCTCTCTCTCTCTCTCTCTCTCTCTCTCTCTCTCTCTCTCTCTCTCTCTCTCTCTCTTTCTCTCTCTCTTTCCTCTCTCTCTCTTTCTCTCCCTGTGTGTAATTTTTCAAGTGATTTATGAATCTGTAAACTTACAAAGACAAACACAGTTAAAAATTCTCAGTTTAAGTTTGCTTACCAATCACAAACTTAAACTACTCCATTTCATATAGGGAATGTAAATCCCCAAAAAGAAGGGAATAAACTTATTCTAAGTAGAACCAAGAGAGCAACAATATCCTTGGTAGTAGGTTGGGACAGGCAAGTTGACTCTAGAACAAAGATGGCACTGGATTCCTTGGGTCTTTGCATCTTAAAATGCTAAATAAAATCAAAAGAAAAATAACACATTATTGTTAGTAATATTTATATGAATCAATCATTTTTGGAACACAGGAACAGCCATTTACACTATAATGGCAGAGCTGAGGGATGATGACTAAGACCATAGTTTTCAAAAAACCTGTAATATTTATTATATAGCCCTTTAAGGGAAAAATTAGCTGACACTCTAAAATCTAGGTACATCTGATCATGTGATTGTCATTCTGGTGGTTATTTAAAAGAGCCTTACATGAATTTGCAAATATAGATTGGCCTCATTATGAACTGGTGTATATGATATTTCTATGCAAGAAATACTGAGTTTCATGTCTGGTGACATTTTATTAATACCACATGAAATAACAATTATTGCATGAACATAGATTTTTTTTCCCTGAACCATGATATATACATTTATGGTTGTATATTTATGTACAGTGAGTTTGGCAGCATATAAAAGTATTTTATTTGTATAACTAGTCTAAAAATGATTTATCCAGATTAGCATTAAAATCAATGTCAAGAATATGTGTAACATCAATTATATTAAATTACAGAATGACTTCATTCTCCTATTTGATTCACGAATCACTACATTGGTGCACTGAAACAAATAATTGAGTATAAAGACCATTTTAAAAACAAGTTGACACAACAAATACAAGGACTGTGTGTTTTATTCTCCTATCAGATATTTGTTTTGATTGACTTTGGAATCTGTGTTTAATTTCCTGAAGGTATACAAGTCTATACTTGCCCTGCATCTTTGTAATAAAAACCTTTAGAGAAAGAATAGATAGAAATAATTGTTTAAACTTAAGCTGAAGCAAATTGTTAGCAATTCATTTTTGTATATCTAAGAAAGCAATTCTTGATAATTGAAATTCTCGTATAATTTCAGAGAATCCACTTGTTGGAAATTATTTTGAAGTATAATTAATTTTTTCTGCCATCTTTAGAAGGTTATATTAAACATTCTTTAGTGTTTCTTCATAACTTTGATACTATTATCAGCATCAATTATTGTATTGTGCTGTAATAGTACAGTATGCTATAACTGTGTCCTCAAGGGATAACAAGACAGATAAGAAGAATGTTTTCCTCCCCATTAAATGGCCATAGACTTGTGTGCTTACTTTAAGTTCTGACTTTGCTATGCCACTTTCCCTGTTAATTTTCATATGTCATTGATCCTTACCAGTGATATGACCTCTATAAACAAATTCCCTTCCTTGCCATCTATAATTTCCTAAAGGATAAGATCTGATTGCTCAACATTTTAGAGACCTTTCATCAAAAGGCAGTTAGTGCTCTAGTGACAGAGAGACAAAAGACAGTGGTGAGGAGGTAAATATGAGAAAGATACAATGGTATATATGTATTAAAATGTAATGAAAAAAAAACCATGATCAGTACACAGTAACACAATTTCTAGCTCTTTGTTCTATTATTTTTTCCTTTCTAATGGATAAATTGCCTTTTGACAATTTCTTTTTTTATTTTATAATTTAATTAATTTTACATATCAGTCATGGATTCCCTTGTTCTCCACCCCTCACAACCACCCCCGCCTTCCCCCCAGGCCACCCCCCATTCCCATCTCCTCCAGGGCAAAGACTCCCCTGAGGATTGAGTTCAACCTGGTAAACTCAGTCCAGTCAGGTCCAGTCCCTTCCTCCCAGGCTGAGACAAGTGTCCCTGTATAAGCCCCTGGTTTTGAACAGCCAGCTCATGCACTGAGTACAGGACCCGGTCCCACTGCCTGTATGCCTCTCAGACAGATTAAGCTAATCAACAATCTCACTTATCCAGAGGGCCTGACCCAGTTGGGGGCTCCTCAGCTATTGGTTCATAGTTCATGTGTTTCCATTCGTTTGGCTATTTGTCCCTGTGCTTTATCCAACCTTGGTCTCAACAATTCTTGCTCATACAAACCCTCCTTTTTTTGCCAATTGGACTCCTGTAACTCAATCTCGGGCCTGGCCAAGGATATCTACACCCGGTTCCCTCAATCATTGATTGGGGTTTCTAGAATGACAATTAGGGCGTTTGGCCATCCTATCATCAGAGTAGGTCAGTTCGGGCTATCTCTCGACCATTGCCAGTAGTCTATTGTGGGGGTATCCTTGTGGATTTCTGTGGGCCTCTCTAGCACTTTGCTTCTTCCTAGTCTCATGTGGTCTTCGTTTATCATGGTCTTTTATTTCTTGTTCTCCCTCACTGTTCTTGATCCAGCTGGGATCTTCCGCTCTCCTAAGCTCTCTTTCTCTGAATCCTTGCCCTTCATTACCTCCACTCATGTCCATGTTGTTCATGTAGATCTCATCCATTTCTCTGTCATTGGGTGATCCCTGTGTCTTTCTTGGGGTCCTGTTTTCTAGGCAGCCTCCCTGGAGTTGTGAGTAGCAGTCTAGTCATCTTTGTTTTACATCTAGTATCCTCCTATGAGTGAGTACATACCATGTTTGTCTTTCTGAGTCTGGGTTACCTCACTCAGGATGTTTTTTTTCTAGATCCATACATTTTCCTGCAAACCTCATGATGTCATTGTTTTTCTATCCTGAGTAGTATTCCATTGTGTATATGTACCACATTTTATTTATCCATTCTTCAGTTGAAGGGCATCTAAATTGTTTCCAGGTTCTGGCTATTACAAACAATGCTGATATGAACATAGCTGAGCAAGTGCTCTTGTGGTATGATTGAGCATTTCTTGGGTATATGCCCAAGAGTGGTATAGCTGGATCTTGAGGGAGATTGATTCTCAATTTTCTAAGAAAGCACCATATTGATTTCCAAAGTGGCTGTACAAGCTTGCATTCCCACCAGCAGTGGAGGAGAGGTTCCCTAGCTCCACATCCTCTCCAGCATAAGGTGTCTTCAGTGTTTTTGATCTTAGCCATTCTGACAGGCATAAGGTGGTATCTAAGAATTGTTTTGATTTGCATTTCCCTGATAATTAGGGATGTTGAGCAATTCCTTAAACGTCTTTCAGCCATTTGAGTTTCCTCTGTTAAGAATTCTGTTTAGTTTTATAGCCCATTTTTTAATTGGACTGTTGGGCATTTTGATGTCTAATTTCTTGAGTTCCTTATGTATTCTGGATATCAGTCCTCTGTCAGATGTGGGGTTGGTGTAGACCTTTTCCAACTCTGTAGGCTGTCGCTTTGCCTTGTTGACCATATCCTTTGCTCTACAAAAGCTTCTCAGTTTCAAGAGGTCCCACTGATTGATTGTTTCTCTCAGTGTCTATGCTACTGGTGTTATATTTAGGAAGTGATCTCCTATGCCAATGCGTTCAAGACTACTTCCTCCTTTCTCTTATAGCAGGTACAGAGTAGCTGGATTTATGTTGAGGTCTTTGATCCACTTGGACCTAAGTTTTGTGCATGGTGACAGATATCATTCTATTTGCAGCCTTCTACACATTGACATCCAGTTATGCCAGCACCATTTGTTGAAGATGCTTTCTTTTTTTCATTGTAGAGTTTTGGCTTCTTTGTCAAAAATTATATGTTTCTACTCATTGATATCCAGTTATGCCAGCACTATTTGTTGAAGATGCTTTCTTTTTTCCATTGTACACTTTTGGCTTCGTTGTCAAAAATTATATGTTCATAGGTGTGCGGATTAATGTCATGGTCTTCAATTCGATTCCATTGGTCCACATGTCGGTTTTTATGCCAGTACCAAGCTGTTTTTATTACTGTAGCTCTATAGTAGAGCTGGAAGTCAGGGATTGTGATGCCTCCAGAGGTTGTTTTATTGTACAGGATTCTTTTGGCTATCCTGGGGTTTTTGTTTTTTCCATATGAAGTTGAGTATTATTCTTTCCAGGTCTGTAAAGTATTGTGTTGGTATTTTGATGGGGATTGCATTGAATCTGTAGATTGCTTTTGGTAAGATTGCCATTTTTACTATGTTAATCCTGCCTATCCATGAGCATGGGAGATCTTTCCATTTTTTTTGATATCATCTTCAATTTCTTTTTTCAGGGACTTAAAGTTCTTGTCATATAGGTCCTTCAATTGCTTGGTTAGTGTTAACCCACGGTATTTTATATCATTTGTGGCTATTGTAAAGGGTGATATGGTAATATTTTATTTGTACTAAAATGTGATTTGTATGTTAATAAAGTTGTCCAGGGGTCAGAGCTAATAGCAAGCCATCACAGAAGCTGGCTGGGTGGTGGTGGTGCATGCCTTTAATCCCAGCACTTGGTAGGCAGAGCTAGGTAGATCTCTGTGTGTTCAAGGATACAGCCAGCATTGGAAATACATGCCTTTAATCTCAATACCAACCATAGAAGACCTGGAGGACTGTACAGACAGGCAGTGATGAGGCGGTCATGTGGTTGGGTTTATAACCAACAAGAAGGCAGAACAGAAAGTCTTTATAAAGACAAACACACAGGAAGTAGCTCTCTTTTCGAGAGGTAGGACTACCACACGAGGAAGGGTAAGGTTTTTAGCTCTTAGCAATTGCTCTGACCTCTTGGCTTTCTTCTTTGCATTGGTTCTGTGTTTCTTATTGAATAAGATGGTTACTTCTACATTTGGCACCCAACGTGACAAGAATCCATTAAAAACTGCTTGGCTTGGCTTGGCTTGGCTTGGCGGTGGGTAATTGTAGCCTCATAGAAGGAGTTTGGTTATGTTCTTCTGTTTCTATTGTGTGGAACAATGTAAAGAGTATTGTTATCAACTCTTCTTTGAAGATCTGGTAGAATTCTGTGCCAAAACTGTCTGGTCCTGGGCTTTTTTGGTTGGGAGACTTTTAATGACTTTCTATTTCCTTAGGGGTTACTGGACTATTTAAATAGTTTATATGGTCTTGATTTAACTTAGTAATGTGGTACCTCTCCAGAAAATTATCCATTTCTTTTAGATTTTCCAGTTTTGTGGAGAAGTTTTTGAAGTATGACCTGATGATTCTCTGGATTTCCTCAATGTCTCTTGTTATGTCCCCCTTGTCATTTCTGATTTTATTAATTTGAATGCTGTCTCTCTTTCTTTTGGTTAGTTTGGATAAGGGCTTGTCTATCTTGATTTTCTCAAAGAACCAACTCTTTGTTTCATTAATTTTTTGTATTGTTCTCTTAGTTTCTATTTTATTGATTTCATCTCTCACTTTGATAATTTCCTGGCGTCTATTCTTCCTGGGAGATTTTGCTTCTTCTTGTTTTAGAGCTTTCAGGTGTGCTGTTAAGTCGCTAGTATGAGATTTCTCCAACTTCTTTATGTGGACATTTAGTGCTATGAATTTCATAGTGCTTTCATAGTGTCCCATTAGTTTGGGTATGTGGTGTCTTCATTTTCATTGATCTCTAGGAAGTCTTTAATTTCTTTCTTTTTTTCTTCCTTTACCCATTGGTCATTCAGTTGAGCATTATTCAGTTTCCATGAGATTGTAGGTTTTCTCTAGTTTTTGTTGTTGAAATCTAACTTTAAACCATGGTGGTGTGATAGAATGCAGGAGGTTATTCCAATTGTTTTGTATCTGTTGAGATTCGCTTTGTGGCCAAGTATGTGGTTGATTTTAGAGTAGGTTCCATGGGGTGCTGAGAAGAAGGTATTTTCTTTTTTGTTAGGATGAAATGTTCTGTAGATATTGATTAAGTCCATTTGAGTCATAATATCAGTTAAGTCCTTTATTTCTTTGTTAAGTTTCAATTTGGGAGTTCTGTCCAGTGGTGAAAGTGGGGTGTTGAAGTCTCCCACTATTAATGTGTGGGGTTTTAGCTGTGGTTTAAGGTTTACTAATATTTCTTTTACATATGTAGGTGCCCTTGTGTTTGGGGCATAAATGTTCAGAATTGAAACTTCGTCTTGGTGGATCTTTCCTGTGATGAGTATGTAATGCCCTTCTTGATCCCTTTTGATTGATTTTAGTTTGAAGTCTGTTTTGCCGGATATAAGGATGGCTACACCCACTTGTTTCTTAAGACCGTTTGATTGGAAAGTCTTTTCCCAGCCTTTTATTCTTAGGTAGTGTCTATCTTTGAATTTGAGATGTGTTTCTTATATGCAGCAGAAAGATGGGTCCTGCTTTCATATCCATTTTGTAAGCCTGTGTCTTTTTATAGGTGAATTAAGTCCATTGATATTAAAGGATATTAATAACAAGTGATTGTTCACTCCTGTTATTTTTTGGTGGTAGTGTATGTATACTTCTCTTCTTTGGGGTTTACTGCTGTGGCTTTACCTATTGCCTGTGTTTATGAGGGTGTGTCTGACTTCCTTAGGTTGGAATTTTCCTTGGCCTTTTTCCTTTGCTGCTCTTAATATTCTTTATTTATTCTGTACGTTTAGTTGTTTAATTATTATGTGCAAGGGGACTTTTTTGAGGGGTCTAGTCTGTTTGGTGTTCTATAGGCTTCTTGTATCTTCATAGGCACTTCCTTCTTTAAGTTGGGAAAGTTTTCTTCTATGATCTTATTGAATATATTTTCTATGCCTTTGAGTTGGTATTCTCTTTCCTCTATCCCTATTATTCATAGGTTTGGTCTTTTCATGGTGTCCCAAATTTCTTGGACATTTTGGGTCATGACATTGTTGGCTTTAGTGTTTTCTTTGACTGATGAATCTATTTCTTCTACCCTATCTTTAATACCAGAGATCTTCTCTTCCATCTCTTGCATTCTGTTGGTTATACTTGCATCTGAAGTTCCCATTTGTTTACTCAGATTTTCTATTTCCAGCATTCCCTCTGTTTCTGTCTTCTTCATTTTTTCTATTTCCCTTTTTAGGTCTTGGACTGTTTCCATTAACTGTTTCATTGCTTTTTCATGATTTTCTTTCAGGGCTTTATTGTTTTCTTCCAGGGCTTTATTGTTTTCTTCTGCTTTATTTGTCTTTTCCTCTAGTTTTTTTTTTTTTATATAGCGTTCTTCCCATTTTTTGTTTGTCTTTTCCTCAATTGCATTTGTGATTCCTTCTATATAAGCTGCTACCTTCTTCATGATGTTATTCATAAGGCTGGTTTCTTCTGCTTCTTCCATTTTTTGATGTTCAGGTCTAGATGTTGGAGGAGGGCTAGGTTCTAGCGATGCTGTATTGCTCTTCATTTTGTTGTATGTACTTCTGCCTTGACGTCTGCCCATCTCCTTGTGGTTTTGTTCTTGCTCTTATCAGTGCACTTGGTCCAGACAGACCTGACAGATTCAGGAAGTCTCTCTCTCTTGTCCAGATGGGAGCTCCAGGGTGGGATGTGAGCTCTTGTCCAGATGGGAGGTCTGGGGCAGGATGGGAGCTCTTGTCCAAATGAGAAGTTTGGGGCAGGATGGGAGCTGGGGTCCAGTCTCTAAGTCTCAGAAAGTGGCTGGGGTCTCGGGGGATGATGGGCATGGGGGCAGGGCATGGAGATTGCAGGGTCTGCTGGGGGTCTTGGAAAGGGGAGCCTTCCAGGTGGGGGTGGAAGGGATCCTGCCTGATGGCCAGAACCTGGGGCCAAGTTGGGTAGGTCTTCCCTAGAATGGCTGGTGCCTAGGGATGGGATCTAGGGTGAGCCCAGGCACTCACCTCTTGTCCAGATGGGAGGTCCAGGGCAGGATGGGAGCTGGGGCCAGTCTCTAAGTCTCAGGAAGTGGCTGGGGTCTCGGGCGGATGAGCATGGGGGCAGGGCATGGAGATTGCAGGGTCTGCTGGGGGTCTTGGAGAAGGGGAGACTTCCTAGTGGGGGTGGATGTGGCTTTTGACAATTTCATGTATATGTGTATATAGTACAATGTGCTTACTCTCACCAGTCCTCAACTTTCTTATCTTCCTTTCACATCTGTTAAATGCACTCTCCTCCCTACAGATTCTTTTCCCACATTCATGCCTTTTCTGTTTGTGACCCAGTGATCATAACCAAAAATCAATATGTAGTCACAGGTCTAAGAGTTATTCCTTGGATCCTTGTTGGTTCATTGTTTGGTTCACAAGTGAAGGCAATGACTATCCCTCCCCTAGAATCCATCAGTTGCCAATACTTCAGCAGGGAATATAAGGTTCCATGAGACCTTCCCCAATCCACAATTGGCTTTTGAAAGACCTGTCTTGTGCAGGCCAGTGCAGGCAACCATAGCTGATGTGAGATTGTGTTTGCAATGACTGTGTTGTGTCTTGAAGATAGCATTTCACAGTCTTTCTCCCTATCTTCTGGCTCTTACAGTATTTCATTCTCTTCTGCAGTGTTCCATGTACCTTTGAGAGGGTGGCATAAATGTATTGTTTAAGGCTGAATATGCAACTGTCACTTATTCTCAACACCTTGGGCAGCCATGACACTATGCACCTCCATTCATTGCAAATATAAGTTTCAATAATTAAAGATGAGTGGGGGTGGCATTTGTTTGTGTGTATAATCATAAATATTTAGAATCGAATTTGGTGTTATATCAATTTAACTAAATAATAGTAAGCCCCCTCCTAGGGCCAATAGTCTTCCTAACCCATGGGGTTTTGTCAAGGTTTACAGCACCAAACAAAAATATTTAAAAGGCAGGTCTCTATCAGTTTTAGAAGCCTTTGAGCAGTAAACTTTATGCATGAACTACTGATAATCTTTAGCTGAGAGGGATTTCCTACTAGTGGCCAAGTTAATTGTAGTTTTCAGTAGTGATTATCACAAAAGTCAAACTTCTTATGAAACAGGTACAATAAATAGATTGATAAGATAAAGTACAGCCCAATCCTATGTTTCTTTTCTTTTTTTTACATAAAAATTATGCTGTGATCTTTTTCCTTCTCTGTAGTATATGATTTACCCTATTGAATAACAATGACTCTGATAAAGCCAATTTTATATTTACTTTCTTTGTAGTGATAGTGATGGAACCCAGGACTTTGCTTGAGTTAACTGCTGCTGATTTTATTCTGTAGTCCTTAAAGTTCTCTACTGAGTCCCCACTACTGTGTATGCCTTATATATTTGTTACTTTTCTATTTCTGTGATAAAATATCATGACCAAGGCAACTTACAGAAGGAAGGGTGTAGTTGGGCTTATGGTTCCAGAGGAATAAAAATACATCACCATTATGGCAAGGAAGTATGGCAGCAGGAAGGTATGAATGATGAGAGAGCTCTTATTTCCAACCTTAAAGAGTGAACAGGTAAAAGTACATGGACTTGAAACCTCAAAATCCACCCCCAGTAACATATTTCCTTCAGCAAGTCCACAGACCTCCTAAACCTTCCCTAAGCAGCACCACCAACTAAGTGTCAGAGACCATAGGGGACATTCTCTTTCAAACGACTCCTGAGCATTACTATAATGCTTTTTCCTGCCAAATTTCTCAAAATCTGCACAGGTGTGCCACACTCTGAGCAAGACTCATAAGTGCAAATCTAGGTTTCTCAAAACAGTGAAGGAATTTTGTGAAGGGTGATTTTCAAATAAAATCTAAATCCTTTAAATAATATAGTCTACTAACATTTCAAATTACTTCCTATACCTCAACAGGCTTGTAATAAAGTTTTATGAATACCTTGGTTGAATTAAGTTAAAACTTGCACATTTAATTTTTTTTAACCAAGGGAGAAACTTAACATATTTATTAATTACAATCATGTTTACACTTTTACCAAAACCATGATCATATGTTTAGTTGAACCAAGTACCCTTGATTTTCTTAGAGGCATCATTGCCTAGCTAAGTGATAAATTATACACTTGAATTTTGTACATATGGATCATTTGTTCTCATGTGGGACACAGGTCCAAATAGACATGATCCTTATTTTCAATTATAAGGTGACTTTTTTTTTATTTTGTGTCAGCAGCCTTTGTTAGTAGGTACAAATACAGTTACACACAGAAGTTTAACTAATATAATTGTTAACAGTGATTTCTTATTTACAAGCATTATATCCTCAGCAATATCAGATAACTCTCCTCACCCCCATACCATTTTAGTGATGCCTGTATTGTATGTTCTTCCTTACAGGAATCTCAGCATCTGACTCCAGGATTTACCTTACAAAGTAAGGAGTTTTTCTTTTTCTTTTTTCAATTCCTTCTTATGCCAGTCATCCATATTCTCACTTCCCTTACTTTTCCCTCTTTTCTGCTCAATATCATTAAAACATGAAAGAATAATGATAACAAAGAGTTACTTGGTGATTTACCATTCTAGTTCCTCTTTTTCATCTATCATTATGACAGAAGGCTGTGAAGTTATCCAGGAGGGCTGCATGTTTAGAAAGAAATTTAATTTTGAATTATCATTTACAATAGAAGCATGAAAAGTAATTGTTTGTGTCCTTTCTATTCAGAGTGGAATGACCCAACCAGCAGAGCTTCTACAAAGTCAGTATCATTGAAATCGTGAGTATTTGGCCTCTTTTGGACATTTTGGCACAGTCAGCACCACAGTGCTGAGCTACTTCTCTTTTGTGGTTGGTTTCTTCTTTGAGACTATGAACCTTTTACTCTCAGGTTCACACTAGTGGGGATTAATCAAATTCTCATTACCTTAGTATGTTTCAGCTGCTGTAACATATATACCATAAGCTGAGAAGTTTATCAATAGGAGACATGGGTTTATAATAGTTCTAGATTCTAGGAGGTCAGAGGTAAAGTGACCAGTAGAAATGGTATCTGCTGAGACAGATGTATTTTCACTCTAAGCTCATATGGTAGAAGTGGCAAGAGTTCCTTCTGCAGTGGCTCTTGTAAAGACACAGATTCCATTCATGAAGGCTCACCATGACAGAATTCTCTCTCCAAAGTTCCACCTCCTAGTGCTGTCATTTCCCAAGGAAGGATGAAAAATATATATTTTGAGTAGATACAATCATTTATACTAAAGTACCTGTGATTAGCAAGAAGAGTAAAAATGAATGTGATTAGTAATTGACTCTCTAATGATGTAGACACAGTCATGGTCAATTCCTGAAAACAACTGTGACTTCAGTGAAAAAAAGTCTAGATATTGGTTTTCCACATCTTGATGAGGTATTGAATTTCATGTAACTTCAATGTCTGTAGCTAAACAATAGCCAGCTCCAGCTACTAAGAAGGGCAAAGAATGGACATGAAAGATAATGTGGCTTAATAGCCAGTTAGCCAAAGACCCCACTGTTTGCAGATCATCTGTCATCTGTATGTTACAGCCAAACAAGGACAGTCAGGAAGACTAAGAAAAAGATGACATGGTACCAAATCAAAGTTTAAAGTCAGAGCCCCACAATTCACTCTGTACTGTCTCCATTTTTTATTAATATCAACCAGAGGAGAGGTTTATAGAAAACCAATTTCCTCAGATTAACTATTGTGGATTTTTTTAATATCCATTTACCCAAGATTATATCAATGGAGTATTTCTGTCATAACTTCTTTCCTTTATAATATTAGAAAATGGAAATAATAGTATGTGCTTGAAATTTTTGAAAATGAAATAATTTATGACACACAAGTTGCCTAATGAAACACTTGAAATGAATTGTTCACCTTTTGGAAGATCATAAATAACTGCATAAAACAACTGGGAATGACTCCAAATAGACTGAGACACTGATATAGTCAATGGTGCTTCCATTCCATATTCTTGTTTCAGTGTAGTAATTAAATCTCAAAGCCCTGACCTGATCATTAATCCTTGTTGTTGTTGTCATCTTGCTTGTTTTGGGAACTGACCAGTACCTTGTAATGAAAAGCTCAACTTTAACAACCAAGAGTCCTCAACTTTAAAGCACAAGACAAAACAAGGAAGAGGAATAAGAAAATCATTTTTGTTTGTTTGTTTGTTTGTTTGTTTTTGATGTAATGGCCACACTAATGGAAATGCAGAAATCAAAATCATCTCTGAACATTCATTATATGAACTGTTCTTTTTGTTCTGAATGAATCATAGATCTTATTTCCAAATTGGCACTCCTACATTACCATTTTCCTACTAAAAATAATAAGATACATAAGAACAAATTTGGAAAGACAGTGCAGGTTTGCAAACAAGGAAGAATATAAAATTGTATTTTAATGGCAAAATGATCTTACTCCTAAAGCATGTGTGTTAGAATTCCATTGTGAAATATGCCATATATTGAAATATTTTAGTAGTATAAACCTAACACAAGGAAACTCACCAAGGGTCACTTAAAATTGGAGGCTGCATTTGAGAGAATAGCATTTTACTGCACAGGGTATAGTACAAATGGTAAGACTAGAATTCTCTGTAAAAAGAGTCAACAAGACTTGAGGGTACTAAGTCTGTTTTATGAATGAACCTCTTCCAAGTATTGTCCATCAGACTGTAATTGTAATACTTCCCTTCTTTTGGCAAGATATGGGTTTAAAACAAGAAAGGTCACAGTTGTAATAAAATCATTTTTATTTTAGCCTCTAAATTCTTATTAGCTCAGTCATTATTATTATTTTCTCATACTTTATTGTGGTATATTTTTAAGCCAACTTCTAGGATTTTCCATTTTGCAGGGTAATCCTGAAGGTGATTAAGAACATTCTGAGTGTAGAACAACTGCCAATATTTGAAATGGTAAGAAGTAACTCCCAAGACAGGAAGTCTATGAGAAATGCCTACTCAGGGCCAGCAAATTTCTATGGCATGCGCCCTACTGCTTAGTACAGTGGAGAGAGATTAGAGCCTTAGAAAACAGGATCCCTTAATTGCTGAGATCATTTATTCATTTTGCTCAGCTTGGTTTGCTTTCTCTGCTTGACAAATTGCAAATCCTCCATTCAAGTGTGGATTGTTTATAAGAATTGCATGCATGGGCACCAAGCAACTACCCAGGCTCCCTATTTGTTCTTGACATTTGATGCTCTTTCCATGAGCAAACCCCAGCACTTAACTGATGTCCTAGAGAAATGGGTATTTTCCTACTCCTTTGCTCTACTTTGTTGACATATAGTACTTCGACTGCCTCCCATTGAGACATGAAAATTTGACTGGGTGAATTTAGAAGACTCTACTCTACCTCAGTCAGGGTATTTGGGGAAAAACACTAAAAGTCAAATGTGCAAGTTTAAGCCACATGGTAATTTATCTTTATTTTAAAGTACACAGAGTCCCTAAAAGGAAATTCAGCAACTTAATGAGCAAATGTGTATATACATATGAGTAACCCCATAAAAGCTTTTAAGACTGCAAATGTAAGCATACTCTTTAGTAATTAAACTACATAAAAATAAAAGTGTGTTTAACTTTAATTTTTAATACTTTCTAGAGGATTGAAATCCCAGCGGTCAGCTGCCCCCACTGCCAGTCCTCAGCCTCTGTGAGTCTGAGTTATATTATAATCTTTAAAATGCCCTTACTCAAATCTCCTAATTATAATCGTTTCTAATCTCCTCCATAAATGGCTTGTGTTCCTCAAATAGGTAAAAGCATTAGTGTTAAAAGGTCAAATTATTTTTTTCAGTAATATACATCTGTATATTTGGATACAAATATCATATTCATTCTGTATACATCACTTACTAGATTCAGGCTCTCAGTGGACACACAAGATATCATGTTGCTTTGTAGATTGTTAAAGAACCCCTTAAGGGCCAATGGAAAAAAATTGGATATTTTTTGAATGGCCTCATAAATTGATCATAATATAATCATCAAGTACTTGCCTCTACATTCTTACTTGCCTTTTTATATTTGAGCTTTGTGAGGCATTTAAAAACAACAACAACAAATGAAATGTATTCAATTGCCCTGAGAATAATTCTAGAAAGCTTCCATGAACCCATAAGTGTCCATTCAGTTAGCCTTTCAACTAAGTTGTTTTATGAGCACTGTTGAGAAGATGGCAACTCCAGATGTTAAGTTCCTTTCTTAAACTTGGTCATTAGCATTTGGACTCTGTCCAGTTGGAAACCAGAAACCCTCTTATCTAAGCAACTCTGGGTTTTAAGGCATGCTATTGAGAATGTCTGAATAGTTTCCATACAACCTTCAATGTAAAGTCAGATGTAATCATGACGCTTTTTTTCCCTGCCATAAAACTAGTACCTCTACTTAAAGTATTGACTATGTGTTTGAAAACAATAAGCATGAATCCAGAGAATTGATGACAGGCTATTTGAAGTCAGATTTACTGTGTCCCGCCACAGTTTCCATATGTGTAGTTAATATGCTTATTTGCATGAACAAATGCATACATGGAATTCTAGGTAGTAGGAAAGGAAGCTACGACATGAAGGGCAGAAACCTCAAATAATGACCATTGTGCTTTTGAGCATACCTGTAGTAGTACTTGCTCCACCCATGACCTTAGGCTATACTGCCCAAAGGAGGCAATGCTTCCCACCATTGTCTGACCTCTATGTCTAATCTAGTGGCTGGCTCTGTCCTCTGATGCTCAGGCAAGTTTATTAGGGTACACAATATATCACCACACTCATCTTCATTGCTTAAGGATCAGAGACAGAGCCAGCAACTAATTTAGACATAAAGATCAAGCAATGGTGGAAAACACCATCTCCTTTGGGCCATATAGTCCAAGATCAGGGGAGGAG